>NC_066297.1:0-2400000 GCF_905404315.1 Leptidea sinapis
CTTAATCATAAAATATATTAGTTTAAAAATGTGTTGTAAACTTAATTAGAAAACTAAGTTATGGAAATTAAAATTAATTTTTATTGTAAGTAATGTACAGAAAGGTTCCCTATATTAAGTATAGGGACCTTGATACAACACAGCGACTCTCTATAAAAATGTATGTGGACTTAGTTTAAGATAGATTGTAATAATAAATAATTAGTTGATTTGAGTAGGTTAATTGTAATTTTGTAGTAATTTGTAGTTAATAATAAAAATTGTGTATTTAGTCTTAGGTGTAAGGTAGTTGGGTGTAATTATATATAGTTCTTTCCTTTTAAATAAAGCATTACCCACCTCCAAACCCTGCCGATCAATGGTAGGGAGGAAGTAGCCGTAGTAGCTCCTCGGCCCTGGGACGCGAGTTGCCAGGGAGGTAGGCCACTAGTTCGAAAAAAAAAAAAAAAAAACCTAACCTAACCTAACCTAACCTAACCTAACCTAACCTAACCTAACCTAACCTAACCTAACCTAACCTAACCTAACCTAACCTAACCTAACCTAACCTAACCTAACCTAACCTAACCTAACCTAACCTAACCTAACCTAACCTAACCTAACCTAACCTAACCTAACCTAACCTAACCTAACCTAACCTAACCTAACCTAACCTAACCTAACCTAACCTAACCTAACCTAACCTAACCTAACCTAACCTAACCTAACCTAACCTAACCTAACCTAACCTAACCTAATCGTTCTGTGCACTCTTGAGAACCTCGGATACGATACCCATATTTTTGTGATCATAATCTTGCACGGCGGCCATCTCGGATTTAAAAATGATCCCAAAATTGTTTTCTGCACTCTCGAGAACCTTGGACACGATATCCATATTGCTGAAAACATAATTTTGTGCGGCGGCCATCTTGGATTAGAAAAATGATCACAAAATCGTTCTCAGCACCCTTGAGAACCTCGGATACGATATCCATAATATAGTTATCATACTTTTGAGCGGCGGCCACCTTGGATTTGAAAAATGATCACAAAATCGTTCTCTGCACACTCAAGAACCTCGGATACGATACCCATAATGTAGTTATCATAATTTTGAGCGGCGGCCATCTTGGATTTCAAAAATGATCACAAAATCGTTCTTTGCACTCTCGAGAACCTCGGATACGATACCCATATTTTTGTGATCATAATCTTGCACGGCAGCCATCTCGGATTTAAAAATGATCCCAAAATTGTTTTCTGCACCCTCGTGAACCTCGGACACGATATCCATATTGCTAAAATCATAATTTTGTGCGGCGGCCATCTTGGATTTGAAAAATGATCACCAAATCATTCTCTGCATCCTCGAGAACCTCGGATACGATACCCATGATGTAGTTATCATACTTTTGAGCGGGGGCCATCTTGGATTTAAAAAATGATCACCAAATCATTCTCTGCACCCTCGAGAACCTCGGATACGATACCCATAATGTAGTTATCATACTTTTAAGCGGCGGCTATTTTCGATTTGAAAACTGAGCACAAAATCGTTCTCTGCACACTCGAGAACCTCGGATACGATACCCATAATGTAGTGATCATAATTTTTAGCGGCGGACATCTTGGATTTCAAAAATGATCACAAAATCGTTCTATGCACTCTTGAGAACCTCGGATACGATACCCATATTTTTGTGATCATAATCTTGCACGGCGGCCATCTCGGATTTAAAAATGATCCCTAAATTGTTTTCTGCACTCTCGAGAACCTTGGACACGATATCCATATTGCTAAAATCATAATTTTGTGCGGCGGCCATCTTGGATTTGAAAAATGAGCACCAAATCGTTCGCTGCACCCTCGAGAACCTCGGATACGGTACCCATAATCTAGTTATCATACTTTTGAGCGGCGGCCATCTCGGATTTAAAAATAATCCCAAATTGTTTTCTGCACACTCGAGAACCTCGGATACGATACCCATATTTTTGTGATCATAATCTTGCACGGCGGTCTTCTTGGATTTGAAAAATGATCACAAAATCGTTCTCAGCACCCTCGAGAACCTCGGATACGATACCCATAATGTAGCTATCATAATTTTGAGCGGCGGCCATCTTGGATTTGAAAAATGATCACAAAATCGTTCTCTGCAACCTCGAAAATCTCTGATACGATACCCATAATGTTGTTATTATTATTTTGAGCGGCGGCCATCTCGGATTTAAAAATGATCCCAAAATTGTTTACTGCACCCTCGAGAACCGCGGACACGATATCCATATTGCTGAAAACATAATTTTGTGCGGCTGCCATCTTGGATTAGCAAAATGATCACAAAGTCATTCTCAGCACCCTCGAGAACCTCAGATACGATACCCATATTTTTGTGATCATAATCTTGCACTGCGGCCATCTTGGATTTGAAAAAGGATCACATAATCGTTCTCTGCACCCTGGAGAACCTCGGATATGATACTTATAATGTTTTTATCATACATTTGAGTGGCGGCCATTTTGGATTTGAAAAATGATAACAAAATCGTTCTCTGCACTCTCGAGAACCTCGGATACGATACCCATAATCTAGTTATCATACTTTTGAGCGGCGGCCATCTCGAATTTACAAATGATCCCAAAATTGTTTTCTGCACCCTCGAGAACCTCGGACACGATATCCATATTGCTGAAAACGTTATGGTTTGCGGCAGCCCTCTCATATTTCTAAAATAATCGCAGAATTCTTCTCTGCACCCTCGAGAATCTCAGACACGATATCCATATTGCTGAAAACATAATTTGTGCGGCGGCCATCTTGGATTAGAAAAATGATCACAAAATCGTTCTCAGCACCCTTGAGAACCTCGGATACGATATCCATAATATAAATATCATACTTTTGAGCGGAAGCCATCTTGGATTTGAAAAATGATCACAAAATCGTTCTCTGCACACTCAAGAATCTCGGATACGATACCCATATTTTTGTGATCATAATCTTGCACGGCAGCACTCTTGGATTTGAAAAATGATCACAAAATCGTTCTCAGCAACCTGGAGAACCTCGGATACGATACCCATAATGTATTTATCATACATTTGAGCGGCGGCCATCTTGGATTTGAAAAATGATAACAAAATCGTTCTCTGCACTCTCGAGAACCTCGGATACGATACCCATAATGTAGTTATCATAATTTTGAGCGGCGGCCATCTTGGATTTCAGAAATGATCACAAAACCGTTCTGTGCACTCTCGAGAACCTCGGATACGATACTCATACTTTTGTGATCATAAACTTGCACGGTGGCCATCTCGGATTTAAAAATGATCCCAAAATTGTTTTCTGCACCCTCGAGAACCTCGGACACGATATCCATATTGCTGAAATCATAATTTTGTGCGGCAGCCATCTCGGATTTTAAAATGATCCCAAAATTGTTTTCTGCACCCTCGAGAACCTCGGACACGATATCAGTATTGCTCAAAACATAATTTTGTTCGGCTGCCATCTTGGATTAGAAAAATGGTCACAAAATCATTTTCAGCACCCTCGAGAACCTCGGATACGAAACCCATAATGTAGTTATCATACTTTTGAGCGGCGGCCATCTTGGATTTCAAAATCGTTCTCAGCACCCTCGAGAACCTCGGATACGATACCCATATTGAAGTTATCATACTTTAAAGCGGCGGCAATTTTCGATTTGAAAAATGATCACAAAATCGTTCTCTGCACACTCGAGAACCTCGGATACGATACCCATAATCTAGTTATCATACTTTTGAGCGGGGGCCATCTTGGATTTAAAAAATGATCACCAAATCATTCTCTGCACCCTCGAGAACCTCGGATACGATACCCATAATGTAGTTATCATACTTTTAAGCGGCGGCTATTTTCGATTTGAAAACTGAGCACAAAATCGTTCTCTGCACACTCGAGAACCTCGGATACGATACCCATAATGTAGTGATCATAATTTTTAGCGGCGGACATCTTGGATTTCAAAAATGATCACTAAATCGTTCTGTGCACTCTTGAGAACCTCGGATACGATACCCATATTTTTGTGATCATAATCTTGCACGGCGGTCATCTCGGATTTAAAAATGATCCCAAAATTGTTTTCTGCACTCTCGAGAACCTTGGACACGATATCCATATTGCTGAAAACATAATTTTGTGCGGCGGCCATCTTGGATTAGAAAAATGATCACAAAATCGTTCTCAGCACCCTTGAGATTCTCGGATACGATATCCATAATATAGTTATCAAACTTATAAGCGGCGGCCATCTTGGATTCGAAAAATGATCACAAAATCGTTCTCTGCACTCTCAAGAATCTCGGATACGATACCCATATTTTTGTGATCATAATCTTGCACGGCAGCCATCTTGGATTTGAAAAATGATCACAAAATCGTTCTCAGCACCCTCGAGAACCTCGGATACGATACCCATAATCTAGTTATCATACTTTTGAGCTGCGGCCATCTCGGATTTAAAAATGATCCCAAAATTGTTTTCTGCACCCTCGAGAACCTCGGACACGATATCCATATTGCTGAAAACATAATGGTTTGCGGCAGCCCTCTTGGATTTCTAAAATGATCGCAGAATTCTTCTCTGCACCCTCGAGAACCTCGGACAAGATATCCATATTGCTAAAAATATAATTTTGAGCGGCGGCCATCTTGGATTTCAGAAATGATCACAAAATCGTTCTGTGCACTCTCAAGAACCTCGGATACGATACTCATATTTTTGTGATCATAAACTTGCACGGCGGCCATCTCGGATTTAAAAATGATCCCAAAATTGTTTTCTGCACCCTCGAGAACCTCGGACACGATATCCATATTGCTGAAAACATAATTTTGTGCGGCTGCCATCTTGGATTAGAAAAATGATCACAAAATCATTCTCAGCACCCTCGAGAACCTCGGATACGAAACCCATAATGTAGTTACCATACTTTTGAGCGGCGGCCTTCTTGGATTTCAAAATCGTTCTCAGCACCCTCGAGAACCTCGGATACGATACCCATATTGAAGTTATCATACTTTAAAGCGGCGGCTATTTTCGATTTGAAAAATGATCACAAAATCGTTCTCTGCACACTTGAGAACCTCAGATACGATACCCATAATGTAGTTATCATAATTTTGAGCGGCGTCCATCTTGGATTTCAAAAATGATCACAAAATTGTTTTCTGCACCCTCGAGAACCTCGAATACGATATCCATATTGCTAAAATCGTAATTTTTATCGCGGCGGCCATCTTGGATTTGAAAAATGATCATTAAATCGTTCTCTGCATCCTCGAGAACCTCGGATACGATACCCATAATCTAGTTATCAAACCACTAAACGGCGGCCATCTCGGATTTAAAAATGATCCCAAAATTGTTTTCTGCACCCCCGAGAACCTCGGATACGATACCCATAATCTAGTTATCATACTTTTGAGCGGCGGCCATCTTGGATTTACAAATGATCCCAAAATTGTTTTCTGCACCCTCGAGAACCTCGGTCACGATATCCATATTGCTGAAAACGTTATGGTTTGCGGCAGCCCTCTCGTATTTCTAAAATAATCTCATAATTCTTCTCTGCACCCTCGAGAACCTCAGACACGATATCCATATTGCTGAAAACATAATTTTGTGCGGCGGCCATCTTGGATTAGAAAAATGATCACAAAATCGTTCTCAGCACCCTTGAGTACCTCGGATACGATATCCATAATATAGTTATCATACTTTTGAGCGGCGGCAATCTTGGATTTGAAAAATGATCACAAAATCGTTCTCTGCATACTCAAGAACCTGGGATACGATACCCATAATGTAGTTATCATAATTTTGAGCGGCGGCCATCTTGGATTTCAAAAATGATCACAAAATCGTTCTGTGCACTCTTGAGAACCTCGGATACGATACCCATATTTTTGTGATCATAATCTTGCACGGCAGCCATCTCGGATTTAAAAATGGTCCCAAAATTGTTTTCTGCACCCTCGTGAACCTCGGACACGATATCCATATTGCTAAAATCATAATTTTGTGCGGCGGCCATCTTGGATTTGAAAAATGATCACCAAATCATTCTCTGCATCCTCGAGAACCTCGGATACGATACCCATGATGTAGTTATCATACTTTTGAGCGGGGGCCATCTTGGATTTAAAAAATGATCACCAAATCATTCTCTGCACCCTCGAGAACCTCGGATACGATACCCATAATGTAGTTATCATACTTTTAAGCGGCGGCTATTTTCGATTTGAAAACTGAGCACAAAATCGTTCTCTGCACACTCGAGAACCTCGGATACGATACCCATAATGTAATGATCATAATTTTTAGCGGCGGCCATCTTGGATTTCAAAAATGATCACAAAATCGTTCTGTGCACTCTTGAGAACCTCGGATACGATACCTATATTTTTGTGATCATAATCTTGCACGGCAGCCATCTCGGATTTAAAAATGATCCCAAAATTGTTTTCTGCACTCTCGAGAACCTTGGACACGATATCCATATTGCTAAAATCATAATTTTGTGCGGCGGCCATCTTGGATTTGAAAAATGATCACCAAATCGTTCTCTGCACCCTCGAGAACCTCGTATACGGTACCCATAATCTAGTTATCATACTTTTGAGCGGCGGCCATCTCGGATTTAAAAATAATCCCAAATTGTTTTCTGCACCCTCGAGAACCTCGGATACGATACCCATATTTTTGTGATCATAATCTTGCACGGCGGTCCTCTTGGATTTGAAAAATGATCACAAAATCGTTCTCAGCACCCTCGAGAACCTCGGATACGATACCCATAATGTAGCTATCATAATTTGGAGCGGCGGCCATCTTGGATTTGAAAAATGATCACAAAATCGTTTTCTGCACCCTTGAGAACCACGGACACGATATCCATATTGCTGAAAACATAATTTTGTGCGGCGGCCATCTTGGATTTGAAAACTGATCACAAAATCGTTCTCAGCACCCTCGAGAACCTCAGATACGATACCCATATTTTTGTGATCATAATCTTGCACGGCGGCCATCTTGGATTTGAAAAAGGATCATATAATCGTTCTCAGCACCCTGGAGAACCTCGGATATGATACTTAAAATGTTTTTATCATACATTTGAGTGGCGGCCATTTTGGATTTGAAAAATGATAACAAAATCGTTCTCTGCACACTCAAGAACCTCGGATACGATACCCATAATGTAGTTATCATAATTTTGAGCGGCGGCCATCTTGGATTTCAAAAATGATCACAAAATCGTTCTTTGCACTCTCGAGAACCTCGGATACGATACCCATATTTTTGTGATCATAATCTTGCACGGCAGCCATCTCGGATTTAAAAATGATCCCAAAATTGTTTTCTGCACCCTCGTGAACCTCGGACACGATATCCATATTGCTAAAATCATAATTTTGTGCGGCGGCCATCTTGGATTTGAAAAATGATCACCAAATCATTCTCTGCATCCTCGAGAACCTCGGATACGATACCCATGATGTAGTTATCATACTTTTGAGCGGGGGCCATCTTGGATTTAAAAAATGATCACCAAATCATTCTCTGCACCCTCGAGAACCTCGGATACGATACCCATAATGTAGTTATCATACTTTTAAGCGGCGGCTATTTTCGATTTGAAAACTGAGCACAAAATCGTTCTCTGCACACTCGAGAACCTCGGATACGATACCCATAATGTAGTGATCATAATTTTTAGCGGCGGACATCTTGGATTTCAAAAATGATCACAAAATCGTTCTGTGCACTCTTGAGAACCTCGGATACGATACCCATATTTTTGTGATCATAATCTTGCACGGCGGCCATCTCGGATTTAAAAATGATCCCAAAATTGTTTTCTGCACTCTCGAGAACCTTGGACACGATATCCATATTGCTAAATTCATAATTTTGTGCGGCGGCCATCTTGGATTTGAAAAATGAGCACCAAATCGTTCTCTGCACCCTCGAGAACCTCGGATACGGTACCCATAATCTAGTTATCATACTTTTGAGCGGCGGCCATCTCGGATTTAAAAATAATCCCAAATTGTTTTCTGCACACTCGAGAACCTCGGATACGATACCCATATTTTTGTGATCATAATCTTGCACGGCGGTCTTCTTGGATTTGAAAAATGATCACAAAATCGTTCTCAGCACCCTCGAGAACCTCGGATACGATACCCATAATGTAGCTATCATAATTTTGAGCGGCGGCCATCTTGGATTTGAAAAATGATCACAAAATCGTTCTCTGCAACCTCGAAAATCTCTGATACGATACCCATAATGTTGTTATTATTATTTTGAGCGGCGGCCATCTCGGATTTAAAAATGATCCCAAAATTGTTTACTGCACCCTCGAGAACCGCGGACACGATATCCATATTGCTGAAAACATAATTTTGTGCGGCTGCCATCTTGGAATAGCAAAATGATCACAAAGTCATTCTCAGCACCCTCGAGAACCTCAGATACGATACCCATATTTTTGTGATCATAATCTTGCACTGCGGCCATCTTGGATTTGAAAAAGGATCACATAATCGTTCTCTGCACCCTGGAGAACCTCGGATATGATACTTATAATGTTTTTATCATACATTTGAGTGGCGGCCATTTTGGATTTGAAAAATGATAACAAAATCGTTCTCTGCACTCTCGAGAACCTCGGATACGATACCCATAATCTAGTTATCATACTTTTGAGCGGCGGCCATCTCGAATTTACAAATGATCCCAAAATTGTTTTCTGCACCCTCGAGAACCTCGGACACGATATCCATATTGCTGAAAACGTTATGGTTTGCGGCAGCCCTCTCATATTTCTAAAATAATCGCAGAATTCTTCTCTGCACCCTCGAGAATCTCAGACACGATATCCATATTGCTGAAAACATAATTTGTGCGGCGGCCATCTTGGATTAGAAAAATGATCACAAAATCGTTCTCAGCACCCTTGAGAACCTCGGATACGATATCCATAATATAAATATCATACTTTTGAGCGGAAGCCATCTTGGATTTGATAAATGATCACAAAATCGTTCTCTGCACACTCAAGAATCTCGGATACGATACCCATATTTTTGTGATCATAATCTTGCACGGCAGCACTCTTGGATTTGAAAAATGATCACAAAATCGTTCTCAGCAACCTGGAGAACCTCGGATACGATACCCATAATGTATTTATCATACATTTGAGCGGCGGCCATCTTGGATTTGAAAAATGATCACAAAATCGTTCTCAGCACCCTTGAGTACCTCGGATACGATATCCATAATATAGTTATCATACTTTTGAGCGGCGGCAATCTTGGATTTGAAAAATGATCACAAAATCGTTCTCTGCATACTCAAGAACCTGGGATACGATACCCATAATGTAGTTATCATAATTTTGAGCGGCGGCCATCTTGGATTTCAAAAATGATCACAAAATCGTTCTGTGCACTCTTGAGAACCTCGGATACGATACCCATATTTTTGTGATCATAATCTTGCACGGCAGCCATCTCGGATTTAAAAATGGTCCCAAAATTGTTTTCTGCACCCTCGTGAACCTCGGACACGATATCCATATTGCTAAAATCATAATTTTGTGCGGCGGCCATCTTGGATTTGAAAAATGATCACCAAATCATTCTCTGCATCCTCGAGAACCTCGGATACGATACCCATGATGTAGTTATCATACTTTTGAGCGGGGGCCATCTTGGATTTAAAAAATGATCACCAAATCATTCTCTGCACCCTCGAGAACCTCGGATACGATACCCATAATGTAGTTATCATACTTTTAAGCGGCGGCTATTTTCGATTTGAAAACTGAGCACAAAATCGTTCTCTGCACACTCGAGAACCTCGGATACGATACCCATAATGTAATGATCATAATTTTTAGCGGCGGCCATCTTGGATTTCAAAAATGATCACAAAATCGTTCTGTGCACTCTTGAGAACCTCGGATACGATACCCATATTTTTGTGATCATAATCTTGCACGGCGGTCATCTCGGATTTAAAAATGATCCCAAAATTGTTTTCTGCACTCTCGAGAACCTTGGACACGATATCCATATTGCTGAAAACATAATTTTGTGCGGCGGCCATCTTGGATTAGAAAAATGATCACAAAATCGTTCTCAGCACCCTTGAGATTCTCGGATACGATATCCATAATATAGTTATCAAACTTATAAGCGGCGGCCATCTTGGATTCGAAAAATGATCACAAAATCGTTCTCTGCACTCTCAAGAATCTCGGATACGATACCCATATTTTTGTGATCATAATCTTGCACGGCAGCCATCTTGGATTTGAAAAATGATCACAAAATCGTTCTCAGCACCCTCGAGAACCTCGGATACGATACCCATAATCTAGTTATCATACTTTTGAGCTGCGGCCATCTCGGATTTAAAAATGATCCCAAAATTGTTTTCTGCACCCTCGAGAACCTCGGACACGATATCCATATTGCTGAAAACATAATGGTTTGCGGCAGCCCTCTTGGATTTCTAAAATGATCGCAGAATTCTTCTCTGCACCCTCGAGAACCTCGGACAAGATATCCATATTGCTAAAAATATAATTTTGAGCGGCGGCCATCTTGGATTTCAGAAATGATCACAAAATCGTTCTGTGCACTCTCAAGAACCTCGGATACGATACTCATATTTTTGTGATCATAAACTTGCACGGCGGCCATCTCGGATTTAAAAATGATCCCAAAATTGTTTTCTGCACCCTCGAGAACCTCGGACACGATATCCATATTGCTGAAAACATAATTTTGTGCGGCTGCCATCTTGGATTAGAAAAATGATCACAAAATCATTCTCAGCACCCTCGAGAACCTCGGATACGAAACCCATAATGTAGTTACCACACTTTTGAGCGGCGGCCTTCTTGGATTTCAAAATCGTTCTCAGCACCCTCGAGAACCTCGGATACGATACCCATATTGAAGTTATCATACTTTAAAGCGGCGGCTATTTTCGATTTGAAAAATGATCACAAAATCGTTCTCTGCACACTTGAGAACCTCAGATACGATACCCATAATGTAGTTATCATAATTTTGAGCGGCGTCCATCTTGGATTTCAAAAATGATCACAAAATTGTTTTCTGCACCCTCGAGAACCTCGAATACGATATCCATATTGCTAAAATCGTAATTTTTATCGCGGCGGCCATCTTGGATTTGAAAAATGATCATTAAATCGTTCTCTGCATCCTCGAGAACCTCGGATACGATACCCATAATCTAGTTATCAAACCACTAAACGGCGGCCATCTCGGATTTAAAAATGATCCCAAAATTGTTTTCTGCACCCCCGAGAACCTCGGATACGATACCCATAATCTAGTTATCATACTTTTGAGCGGCGGCCATCTTGGATTTACAAATGATCCCAAAATTGTTTTCTGCACCCTCGAGAACCTCGGTCACGATATCCATATTGCTGAAAACGTTATGGTTTGCGGCAGCCCTCTCGTATTTCTAAAATAATCTCATAATTCTTCTCTGCACCCTCGAGAACCTCAGACACGATATCCATATTGCTGAAAACATAGTTTTGTGCGGCGGCCATCTTGGATTAGAAAAATGATCACAAAATCGTTCTCAGCACCCTTGAGTACCTCGGATACGATATCCATAATATAGTTATCATACTTTTGAGCGGCGGCAATCTTGGATTTGAAAAATGATCACAAAATCGTTCTCTGCACACTCAAGAACCTGGGATACGATACCCATAATGTAGTTATCATAATTTTGAGCGGCGGCCATCTTGGATTTCAAAAATGATCACAAAATCGTTCTGTGCACTCTTGAGAACCTCGGATACGATACCCATATTTTTGTGATCATAATCTTGCACGGCAGCCATCTCGGATTTAAAAATGATCCCAAAATTGTTTTCTGCACCCTCGTGAACCTCGGACACGATATCCATATTGCTAAAATCATAATTTTGTGCGGCGGCCATCTTGGATTTGAAAAATGATCACCAAATCATTCTCTGCATCCTCGAGAACCTCGGATACGATACCCATGATGTAGTTATCATACTTTTGAGCGGGGGCCATCTTGGATTTAAAAAATGATCACCAAATCATTCTCTGCACCCTCGAGAACCTCGGATACGATACCCATAATGTAGTTATCATACTTTTAAGCGGCGGCTATTTTCGATTTGAAAACTGAGCACAAAATCGTTCTCTGCACACTCGAGAACCTCGGATACGATAACCATAATGTAATGATCATAATTTTTAGCGGCGGCCATCTTGGATTTCAAAAATGATCACAAAATCGTTCTGTGCACTCTTGAGAACCTCGGATACGATACCCATATTTTTGTGATCATAATCTTGCACGGCAGCCATCTCGGATTTAAAAATGATCCCAAAATTGTTTTCTGCACTCTCGAGAACCTTGGACACGATATCCATATTGCTAAAATCATAATTTTGTGCGGCGGCCATCTTGGATTTGAAAAATGATCACCAAATCGTTCTCTGCACCCTCGAGAACCTCGTATACGGTACCCATAATCTAGTTATCATACTTTTGAGCGGCGGCCATCTCGGATTTAAAAATAATCCCAAATTGTTTTCTGCACCCTCGAGAACCTCGGATACGATACCCATATTTTTGTGATCATAATCTTGCACGGCGGTCCTCTTGGATTTGAAAAATGATCACAAAATCGTTCTCAGCACCCTCGAGAACCTCGGATACGATACCCATAATGTAGCTATCATAATTTTGTGCGGCGGCCATCTTGGATTCGAAAAATGATCACAAAATCGTTTTCTGAACCCTCGAGAACCACGGACACGATATCCATATTGCTGAAAACATAATTTTGTGCGGCGGCCATCTTGGATTTGAAAACTGATCACAAAATCGTTCTCAGCACCCTCGAGAACCTCAGATACGATACCCATATTTTTGTGATCATAATCTTGCACGGCGGCCATCTTGGATTTGAAAAAGGATCACATAATCGTTCTCAGCACCCTGGAGAACCTCAGATATGATACTTAAAATGTTTTTATCATACATTTGAGTGGCGGCCATTTTGGATTTGAAAAATGATAACAAAATCGTTCTCTGCACTCTCGGGAACCTCGGATACGATACCCATAATCTAGTTATCATACTTTTGAGCAGCGGCCATCTCGGATTTACAAATGATCCCAAAATTGTTTTCTGCACCCTCGAGAACCTCGGACACGATATCCATATTGCTGAAAACGTTATGGTTTGCGGCAGCCCTCTCGTATTTCTAAAATAATCGCAGAATTCTTCTCTGCACCCTCGAGAATCTCAGACACGATATCCATATTGCTGAAAACATAATTTGTGCGGCGGCCATCTTGGATTAGAAAAATGATCACAAAATCGTTCTCAGCACCCTTGAGAACCTCGGATACGATATCCATAATATAAATATCATACTTTTGAGCGGCGGCCATCTTGGATTTGAAAAATGATAACAAAATCGTTCTCTGCACTCTCGAGAACCTCGGATACGATACCAATAATGTAGTTATCATAATTTTGAGCGGCGGCCATCTTGGATTTCAGAAATGATCACAAAATCGTTCTGTGCACTCTCGAGAGTCTCGGATACGATACTCATATTTTTGTGATCATAAACTTGCACGGCGGCCATCTCGGATTTAAAAATGATCCCAAAATTGTTTTCTGCACCCTCGAGAACCTTGGACACGATATCCATATTGCTGAAATCATAATTTTGTGCGGCAGCCATCTTGGATTTGAAAAATGTTCACCAAATCGTTCTCTGCACCCTCGAGAACCTCGGATACGATACCCATAATGTAGTTATCATAATTTTGAGCGGCGGCCATCTTGGATTTGAAAACTGATCACAAAATCGTTCTCTGCACCCTCGAGAACCTCGGATACGATACATACAATCTAGTTATCATACTTTTGAGCGGCGGCCATCTTGGATTTTAAAATGATCCCAAAATTGTTTTCTGCACCCTCGAGAACCTCGGACACGATATCAGTATTGCTCAAAACATAATTTTGTTCGGCTGCCATCTTGGATTAGAAAAATGGTCACAAAATCATTCTCAGCACCCTCGAGAACCTCGGATACGAAACCCATAATGTAGTTATCATACTTTTGAGCGGCGGCCATCTTGGATTTCAAAATCGTTCTCAGCACCCTCGAAAACCTCGGATACGATACCCATATTGAAGTTATCATACTTTAAACGGCGGCAATTTTCGATTTGAAAAATGATCACAAAATCGTTCTCTGCACACTCGAGAACCTCAGATACGATACCCATAATGTAGTTATCATAATTTTGAGCGGCGTCCATCTTGGATTTCAAAAATGATCACAAAATTGTTTTCTGCACCCTCGAGAACCTCGGACACGATATCCATATTGCTAAAATCGTAATTTTTTCGCGGCGGCCATCTTGGATTTGAAAAATGATCATTAAATCGTTCTCTGCATCCTCGAGAACCTCGGATACGATACCCATAATGTAGTTATCATAATTTTGAGCTGCGGCCATCTCGGATTTAAAAATGATCCCAAAATTGTTTTCTGCACCCTCGAGAACCTCGGACACGATATCCATATTGCTGAAAACATAATGGTTTGCGGCAGCCCTCTTGGATTTCTAAAATGATCACAGAATTCTTCTCTGCACCCTCGAGAACCTCGGACAAGATATCCATATTGCTAAAAATATAATTTTGTGCGGCGGCCATCTTGGATTAGAAAAATGATCACAAAGTCATTCTCAGCACCCTCGAGAACCTCAGATACGATACCCATAGTTTTGTGATCATAATCTTGCACGGCGGCCATCTTGGATTTGAAAAAGGATCACCAAATCGTTCTCTGCACCCTCGAACACCTTGGACACGATATCCATATTGCTAAAATCATAATTTTGTGCGGCGGCCATCTTGGATTTGAAAAATGATCACCAAATCGTTCTCTGCACCCTCGAGAACCTCGGATACGGTACCCATAATCTAGTTATCATACTTTTGAGCGGCGGCCATCTCGGATTTAAAAATAATCCCAAATTGTTTTCTGCACCCTCGAGAACCTCGGATACGATACCCATATTTTTGTGATCATAATCTTGCACGGCGGCCCTCTTGGATTTGAAAAATGATCATAAAATCGTTCTCAGCACCCTCGAGAACCTCGGATACGATACCCATAGTTTTGTGATCATAATCTTGCACGGCGGCCATCTTGGATTTGAAAAAGGATCACCAAATCGTTCTCTGCACCCTCGAACACCTTGGACACGATATCCATATTGCTAAAATCATAATTTTGTGCGGCGGCCATCTTGGATTTGAAAAATGATCACCAAATCGTTCTCTGCACCCTCGAGAACCTCGGATACGGTACCCATAATCTAGTTATCATACTTTTGAGCGGCGGCCATCTCGGATTTAAAAATAATCCCAAATTGTTTTCTGCACCCTCGAGAACCTCGGATACGATACCCATATTTTTGTGATCATAATCTTGCACGGCGGCCATCTTGGATTTGAAAAAGGATCACATAATCGTTCTCAGCACCCTGGAGAACCTCAGATATGATACTTAAAATGTTTTTATCATACATTTGAGTGGCGGCCATTTTGGATTTGAAAAATGATAACAAAATCGTTCTCTGCACTCTCGGGAACCTCGGATACGATACCCATAATCTAGTTATCATACTTTTGAGCAGCGGCCATCTCGGATTTACAAATGATCCCAAAATTGTTTTCTGCACCCTCGAGAACCTCGGACACGATATCCATATTGCTGAAAACGTTATGGTTTGCGGCAGCCCTCTCGTATTTCTAAAATAATCGCAGAATTCTTCTCTGCACCCTCGAGAATCTCAGACACGATATCCATATTGCTGAAAACATAATTTGTGCGGCGGCCATCTTGGATTAGAAAAATGATCACAAAATCGTTCTCAGCACCCTTGAGAACCTCGGATACGATATCCATAATATAAATATCATACTTTTGAGCGGCGGCCATCTTGGATTTGAAAAATGATAACAAAATCGTTCTCTGCACTCTCGAGAACCTCGGATACGATACCAATAATGTAGTTATCATAATTTTGAGCGGCGGCCATCTTGGATTTCAGAAATGATCACAAAATCGTTCTGTGCACTCTCGAGAGTCTCGGATACGATACTCATATTTTTGTGATCATAAACTTGCACGGCGGCCATCTCGGATTTAAAAATGATCCCAAAATTGTTTTCTGCACCCTCGAGAACCTTGGACACGATATCCATATTGCTAAAATCATAATTTTGTGCGGCAGCCATCTTGGATTTGAAAAATGTTCACCAAATCGTTCTCTGCACCCTCGAGAACCTCGGATACGATACCCATAATGTAGTTATCATACTTTTGAGCGGCGGCCATCTTGGATTTGAAAACTGATCACAAAATCGTTCTCTGCACCCTCGAGAACCTCGGATACGATACATACAATCTAGTTATCATACTTTTGAGCGGCGGCCATCTTGGATGTTAAAATGATCCCAAAATTGTTTTCTGCACCCTCGAGAACCTCGGACACGATATCAGTATTGCTCAAAACATAATTTTGTTCGGCTGCCATCTTGGATTAGAAAAATGGTCACAAAATCATTCTCAGCACCCTCGAGAACCTCGGATACGATACCCATAATGTAGTTATCATACTTTTGAGCGGCGGCCATCTTGGATTTCAAAATCGTTCTCAGCACCCTCGAAAACCTCGGATACGATACCCATATTGAAGTTATCATACTTTAAACGGCGGCAATTTTCGATTTGAAAAATGATCACAAAATCGTTCTCTGCACACTCGAGAACCTCAGATACGATACCCATAATGTAGTTATCATAATTTTGAGCGGCGTCCATCTTGGATTTCAAAAATGATCACAAAATTGTTTTCTGCACCCTCGAGAACCTCGGACACGATATCCATATTGCTAAAATCGTAATTTTTTCGCGGCGGCCATCTTGGATTTGAAAAATGATCATTAAATCGTTCTCTGCATCCTCGAGAACCTCGGATACGATACCCATAATGTAGTTATCATAATTTTGAGCGGCGGCCATCTCGGATTTAAAAATGATCCCAAAATTGTTTTCTGCACCCTCGAGAACCTCGGACACGATATCCATATTGCTGAAAACATAATGGTTTGCGGCAGCCCTCTTGGATTTCTAAAATGATCACAGAATTCTTCTCTGCACCCTCGAGAACCTCGGACAAGATATCCATATTGCTAAAAATATAATTTTGTGCGGCGGCCATCTTGGATTAGAAAAATGATCACAAAGTCATTCTCAGCACCCTCGAGAACCTCAGATACGATACCCATAGTTTTGTGATCATAATCTTGCACGGCGGCCATCTTGGATTTGAAAAAGGATCACCAAATCGTTCTCTGCACCCTCGAACACCTTGGACACGATATCCATATTGCTAAAATCATAATTTTGTGCGGCGGCCATCTTGGATTTGAAAAATGATCACAAAATCGTTCTCTGCACCCTCGAGAACCTCGGATACGATACCCATAATCTAGTTATCATACTTTTGCGCGGCGGCCATCTCGGATTTAAAAATAATCCCAAATTGTTTTCTGCACCCTCGAGAACCTCGGATACGATACCCATATTTTTGTGATCATAATCTTGCACGGCGGCCCTCTTGGATTTGAAAAATGATCATAAAATCGTTCTCAGCACCCTCGAGAACCTCGGATACGATACCCATAATGTAGCTATCATAATTTTGAGCGGCGGCCATCTTGGATTTGAAAAATGATCACAAAATCGTTCTCTGCAACCTCGAAAATCTCTGATACGATACCCATAATGTTGTTATTATTATTTTGAGCGGCGGCCATCTCGGATTTAAAAATGATCCCAAAATTTTTTTTGTTTTCTGCACCCTCGAGATCCTCGGACACGATATCCAAATTCATAAAATCATAATTTTGTGCGGCGGTCATCTTGGATTTGAAAAATAATCACCAAATCGTTCTCTGCACACTTGAGAACCTCGGATACGATACCCATAATGTAGTTTTCACAATTTTGAGCGGCGGCCATCTTGGATTTAAATATTATCCCAAAATTGTTTTCTGCAACCTCAAGAACCTCGGATACGATACCCATATTTTTGTGATAATAATCTTGCACGGCGGCCATCTTGGATTTGAAAAATGATCACAAAATCGTACTCTGCACTCTCAAGAATCTCGGATACGATACCCATATTTTTGTGATCATAATCTTGGATTTGAAAAATGGTCATAAAATCGTTCTGAGCACCCTCGAGAACCTCGGATACGATACCCATAATGTAGTTATCATAATTTTGAGCGGCGGCCATCTTGGATTTAAAAATGATCCCAAGTTGTTTTCTGCAACCTCGAGAACCTCGGATACGATACCCATATTTTTGTGATCATAATCTTGCACGGCGGCCATCTTGGATTTGAAAAATGATCACAAAATCATTCTCAGCACCCTCGAGAACCTCGGATACGATACCCATAATCTAGTTATCATACTTTTGAGCTGCGGCCATCTCGGATTTAAAAATGATCCCAAAATTGTTTTCTGCACCCTCGAGAACCTCGGACACGATATCCATATTGCTGAAAACATAATGGTTTGCGGCAGCCCTCTTGGATTTCTAAAATGATCGCAGAATTCTTCTCTGCACCCTCGAGAACCTCGGACAAGATATCCATATTGCTAAAAATATAATTTTGTGCGGCGGCAATCTTGGATTTGAAAAATGATCACCAAATCGTTCTCTGCACCCTCGAGAACCTCGGATACGATACCCATAATCTAGATATCATACTTTTGAGCGGCGGCCATCTCGGATTTAAAAATGTTCCCAAAATTGTTTTCTGCACCCTCGAGAACCACGGATACGATACCCATAATGTAGTTATCATAATTTTGAGCGGCGGCCATCTTGGATTTCAGAAATAATCACAAAATCGTTCTGTGCACTCTCGAGAACCTCGGATACGATATCCATAATATAGTTATCATACTTTTGAGCGGCGGCCATCTTGCATTTGAAAAATGATCCCAAAATCGTTCTCTGCACATGCAAGAACCTGGGATACGATACCCATAATGTAGTTATCATAATTTTGAGCGGCGGCCATCTTGGATTTCAAAAATGATCACAAAATCGTTCTGTGCACTCTTGAGAACCTCGGATACGATACCCATAATCTAGTTATCAAACCACTAAACGGCGGCCATCTCGGATTTAAAAATGATCCCAAAATTGTTTTCTGCACCCCCGAGAACCTCGGATACGATACCCATAATCTAGTTATCATACTTTTGAGCGGCGGCCATCTTGGATTTACAAATGATCCCAAAATTGTTTTCTGCACCCTCGAGAACCTCGGTCACGATATCCATATTGCTGAAAACGTTATGGTTTGCGGCAGCCCTCTCGTATTTCTAAAATAATCTCATAATTCTTCTCTGCACCCTCGAGAACCTCAGACACGATATCCATATTGCTGAAAACATAGTTTTGTGCGGCGGCCATCTTGGATTAGAAAAATGATCACAAAATCGTTCTCAGCACCCTTGAGTACCTCGGATACGATATCCATAATATAGTTATCATACTTTTGAGCGGCGGCAATCTTGGATTTGAAAAATGATCACAAAATCGTTCTCTGCACACTCAAGAACCTGGGATACGATACCCATAATGTAGTTATCATAATTTTGAGCGGCGGCCATCTTGGATTTCAAAAATGATCACAAAATCGTTCTGTGCACTCTTGAGAACCTCGGATACGATACCCATATTTTTGTGATCATAATCTTGCACGGCAGCCATCTCGGATTTAAAAATGATCCCAAAATTGTTTTCTGCACCCTCGAGAACCTCGGACACGATATCCATATTGCTAAAATCATAATTTTGTGCGGCGGCCATCTTGGATTTGAAAAATGATCACCAAATCATTCTCTGCATCCTCGAGAACCTCGGATACGATACCCATGATGTAGTTATCATACTTTTGAGCGGGGGCCATCTTGGATTTAAAAAATGATCACCAAATCATTCTCTGCACCCTCGAGAACCTCGGATACGATACCCATAATGTAGTTATCATACTTTTAAGCGGCGGCTATTTTCGATTTGAAAACTGAGCACAAAATCGTTCTCTGCACACTCGAGAACCTCGGATACGATACCCATAATGTAATGATCATAATTTTTAGCGGCGGCCATCTTGGATTTCAAAAATGATCACAAAATCGTTCTGTGCACTCTTGAGAACCTCGGATACGATACCCATATTTTTGTGATCATAATCTTGCACGGCAGCCATCTCGGATTTAAAAATGATCCCAAAATTGTTTTCTGCACTCTCGAGAACCTTGGACACGATATCCATATTGCTAAAATCATAATTTTGTGCGGCGGCCATCTTGGATTTGAAAAATGATCACCAAATCGTTCTCTGCACCCTCGAGAACCTCGTATACGGTACCCATAATCTAGTTATCATACTTTTGAGCGGCGGCCATCTCGGATTTAAAAATAATCCCAAATTGTTTTCTGCACCCTCGAGAACCTCGGATACGATACCCATATTTTTGTTATCATAATCTTGCACGGCGGTCCTCTTGGATTTGAAAAATGATCACAAAATCGTTCTCAGCACCCTCGAGAACCTCGGATACGATACCCATAATGTAGCTATCATAATTTGGAGCGGCGGCCATCTTGGATTTGAAAAATGATCACAAAATCGTTTTCTGCACCCTTGAGAACCACGGACACGATATCCATATTGCTGAAAACATAATTTTGTGCGGCGGCCATCTTGGATTTGAAAACTGATCACAAAATCGTTCTCAGCACCCTCGAGAACCTCAGATACGATACCCATATTTTTGTGATCATAATCTTGCACGGCGGCCATCTTGGATTCGAAAAAGGATCACATAATCGTTCTCAGCACCCTGGAGAACCTCGGATATGATACTTAAAATGTTTTTATCATACATTTGAGTGGCGGCCATTTTGGATTTGAAAAATGATAACAAAATCGTTCTCTGCACTCTCGGGAACCTCGGATACGATACCCATAATCTAGTTATCATACTTTTGAGCAGCGGCCATCTCGGATTTACAAATGATCCCAAAATTGTTTTCTGCACCCTCGAGAACCTCGGACACGATATCCATATTGCTGAAAACGTTATGGTTTGCGGCAGCCCTCTCGTATTTCTAAAATAATCGCAGAATTCTTCTCTGCACCCTCGAGAATCTCAGACACGATATCCATATTGCTGAAAACATAATTTGTGCGGCGGCCATCTTGGATTAGAAAAATGATCACAAAATCGTTCTCAGCACCCTTGAGAACCTCGGATACGATATCCATAATATAAATATCATACTTTTGAGCGGCGGCCATCTTGGATTTGAAAAATGATAACAAAATCGTTCTCTGCACTCTCGAGAACCTCGGATACGATACCAATAATGTAGTTATCATAATTTTGAGCGGCGGCCATCTTGGATTTCAGAATTGATCACAAAATCGTTCTGTGCACTCTCGAGAGTCTCGGATACGATACTCATATTTTTGTGATCATAAACTTGCACGGCGGCCATCTCGGATTTAAAAATGATCCCAAAATTGTTTTCTGCACCCTCGAGAACCTTGGACACGATATCCATATTGCTGAAATCATAATTTTGTGCGGCAGCCATCTTGGATTTGAAAAATGTTCACCAAATCGTTCTCTGCACCCTCGAGAACCTCGGATACGATACCCATAATGTAGTTATCATACTTTTGAGCGGCGGCCATCTTGGATTTGAAAACTGATCACCAAATCGTTCTCTGCATCCTCGAGAACCTCGGATACGATACATACAATCTAGTTATCATACTTTTGAGCGGCGGCCATCTTGGATTTTAAAATGATCCCAAAATTGTTTTCTGCACCCTCGAGAACCTCGGACACGATATCAGTATTGCTCAAAACATAATTTTGTTCGGCTGCCATCTTGGATTAGAAAAATGGTCACAAAATCATTCTCAGCACCCTCGAGAACCTCGGATACGAAACCCATAATGTAGTTATCATACTTTTGAGCGGCGGCCATCTTGGATTTCAAAATCGTTCTCAGCACCCTCGAAAACCTCGGATACAATACCCATATTGAAGTTATCATACTTTAAACGGCGGCAATTTTCGATTTGAAAAATGATCACAAAATCGTTCTCTGCACACTCGAGAACCTCAGATACGATACCCATAATGTAGTTATCATAATTTTGAGCGGCGTCCATCTTGGATTTCAAAAATGATCACAAAATTGTTTTCTGCACCCTCGAGAACCTCGGACACGATATCCATATTGCTAAAATCGTAATTTTTTCGCGGCGGCCATCTTGGATTTGAAAAATAATCATTAAATCGTTCTCTGCATCCTCGAGAACCTCGGATACGATACCCATAATGTAGTTATCATAATTTTGAGCTGCGGCCATCTCGGATTTAAAAATGATCCCAAAATTGTTTTCTGCACCCTCGAGAACCTCGGACACGATATCCATATTGCTGAAAACATAATGGTTTGCGGCAGCCCTCTTGGATTTCTAAAATGATCACAGAATTCTTCTCTGCACCCTCGAGAACCTCGGACAAGATATCCATATTGCTAAAAATATAATTTTGTGCGGCGGCCATCTTGGATTAGAAAAATGATCACAAAGTCATTCTCAGCACCCTCGAGAACCTCAGATACGATACCCATAGTTTTGTGATCATAATCTTGCACGGCGGCCATCTTGGATTTGAAAAAGGATCACCAAATCGTTCTCTGCACCCTCGAACACCTTGGACACGATATCCATATTGCTAAAATCATAATTTTGTGCGGCGGCCATCTTGGATTTGAAAAATGATCACCAAATCGTTCTCTGCACCCTCGAGAACCTCGGATACGGTACCCATAATCTAGTTATCATACTTTTGAGCGGCGGCCATCTCGGATTTAAAAATAATCCCAAATTGTTTTCTGCACCCTCGAGAACCTCGGATACGATACCCATATTTTTGTGATCATAATCTTGCACGGCGGCCCCCTTGGATTTGAAAAATGATCATAAAATCGTTCTCAGCACCCTCGAGAACCTCGGATACGATACCCATAATGTAGCTATCATAATTTTGAGCGGCGGCCATCTTGGATTTGAAAAATGATCACAAAATCGTTCTCTGCAACCTCGAAAATCTCTGATACGATACCCATAATGTTGTTATTATTATTTTGAGCGGCGGCCATCTCGGATTTAAAAATGATCCCAAAATTTTTTTTGTTTTCTGCACCCTCGAGATCCTCGGACACGATATCCAAATTCATAAAATCATAATTTTGTGCGGCGGTCATCTTGGATTTGAAAAATAATCACCAAATCGTTCTCTGCACACTTGAGAACCTCGGATACGATACCCATAATGTAGTTTTCACAATTTTGAGCGGCGGCCATCTTGGATTTAAATATTATCCCAAAATTGTTTTCTGCAACCTCAAGAACCTCGGATACGATACCCATATTTTTGTGATAATAATCTTGCACGGCGGCCATCTTGGATTTGAAAAATGATCACAAAATCGTACTCTGCACTCTCAAGAATCTCGGATACGATACCCATATTTTTGTGATCATAATCTTGGATTTGAAAAATGGTCATAAAATCGTTCTGAGCACCCTCGAGAACCTCGGATACGATACCCATAATGTAGTTATCATAATTTTGAGCGGCGGCCATCTTGGATTTAAAAATGATCCCAAGTTGTTTTCTGCAACCTCGAGAACCTCGGATACGATACCCATATTTTTGTGATCATAATCTTGCACGGCGGCCATCTTGGATTTGAAAAATGATCACAAAATCATTCTCAGCACCCTCGAGAACCTCGGATACGATACCCATAATCTAGTTATCATACTTTTGAGCTGCGGCCATCTCGGATTTAAAAATGATCCCAAAATTGTTTTCTGCACCCTCGAGAACCTCGGACACGATATCCATATTGCTGAAAACATAATGGTTTGCGGCAGCCCTCTTGGATTTCTAAAATGATCGCAGAATTCTTCTCTGCACCCTCGAGAACCTCGGACAAGATATCCATATTGCTAAAAATATAATTTTGTGCGGCGGCAATCTTGGATTTGAAAAATGATCACCAAATCGTTCTCTGCACCCTCGAGAACCTCGGATACGATACCCATAATCTATATATCATACTTTTGAGCGGCGGCCATCTCGGATTTAAAAATGTTCCCAAAATTGTTTTCTGCACCCTCGAGAACCACGGATACGATACCCATAATGTAGTTATCATAATTTTGAGCGGCGGCCATCTTGGATTTCAGAAATAATCACAAAATCGTTCTGTGCACTCTCGAGAACCTCGGATACGATATCCATAATATAGTTATCATACTTTTGAGCGGCGGCCATCTTGCATTTGAAAAATGATCGCAAAATTGTTTTCTGCACCCTCGAGAACCTTGGACACGATATCCATATCGCTGAAATCATAATTTTGTGCGGCAGCCATCTTGGATTTGAAAAATGATCACCAAATCGATCTCTGCACCCTCGAGAACCTCGGATACGATACCCATAATCTAGTTATCATACTTTTGAGCTGCGGCCATCTCGGATTTAAAAATGATCCCAAAATTGTTTTCTGCACCCTCGAGAACCTCGGACACGATATCCATATTGCTGACAACGTTATGGTTTGCGGCAGCCCTCTCGTATTTCTAAAATAATCGCAGAATTCTTCTCTGCACCCTCGAGAACCTCAGACACGATATCTAATGTAGTTATCATAATTTTGAGTGGCGGCCATCTTGGATTTAAATATTATCCCAAAATTGTTTTCTGCAACCTCAAGAACCTCGGATACGATACCCATATTTTTGTGATCATAATCTTGCACGGCGGCCATCTTGGATTTGAAAAATTATCACAAAATCTTTCTCAGCACCCTCGAAAAACTCGGATACGATACCCATAATGTAGTTATCATACTTCTGAGCGGCGGCCATCTTGGATTTGAAAACTGATCACAAAATCGTTCTCTGCACCCTCGAGAACCTCGGATACGATACCCATAATCTAGTTATCATACTTTTGAGCGGCGGCCATCTCGGATTTTAAAATGATCCCAAAATTGTTTTCTGCACCCTCGAGAACCTCGGACACGATATCAGTATTGCTCAAAACATAATTTTGTTCGGCTGCCATCTTGGATTAGAAAAATGGTCACAAAATCATTCTCAGCACCCTCGAGAACCTCGGATACGATACCCATAATCTAGTTATCATACTTTTGAGCTGCGGCCATCTCGGATTTAAAAATGATCCCAAAATTGTTTTCTGCACCCTCGAGAACCTCGGACACGATATCCATATTGCTGAAAACATAATGGTTTGCGGCAGCCCTCTTGGATTTCTAAAATGATCACAGAATTCTTCTCTGCACCCTCGAGAACCTCGGACAAGATATCCATATTGCTAAAAATATAATTTTGTGCGGCGGCAATCTTGGATTTGAAAAATGATCACCAAATCGTTCTCTGTACCCTCGAACACCTTGGACACGATATCCATATTGCTAAAATCATAATTTTGTGCGGCGGCCATCTTAGATTTGAAAAATTATCACCAAATCATTCTCTGCACCCTCGAGAACCTCGGGTACGATACCCATAATCTAGTTATCATACTTTTGAGCGGCGGCCATCTCGGATTTACAAATGATCCCAAAATTGTTTTCTGCACCCTCGAGAACCTCGGTCACGATATCCATATTGCTGAAAACGTTATGGTTTGCGGCAGCCCTCTCGTATTTCTAAAATAATCTCATAATTCTTCTCTGCACCCTCGAGAACCTCAGACACGATATCCATATTGCTGAAAACATAATTTTGTGCAGCGGCCATCTTGGATTAGAAAAATGATCACAAAATCGTTCTCAGCAACCTTGAGAACCTCGGATACGATATCCATAATATAGTTATCATACTTTTGAGCGGCGGCCATCTTGCATTTGAAAAATGATCCCAAAATTGTTTTCTGCACCCTCGAGAACCTCGGACACGATATCCATATTGCTAAAATCATAATTTTGTGCGGCGGCCATCTTGGATTAGAAAAATGATCACAAAATCGTTCTCAGCACCCTTGAGAACCTCGGATACGATATCCATAATATAAATATCATACTTTTGAGCGGCGGCCATCTTGGATTCGAAAAATGATCACAAAATCGTTCTCTGCACACTCAAGAATCTCGGATACGATACCCATATTTTTGTGATCATAATCTTGCACGGCAGCCCTCTTGGATTTGAAAAATGATCACAAAATCGATCTCAGCAACCTGGAGAACCTCGGATACGATACCCATAATGTATTTATCATACATTTGAGCGGCGGCCATCTTGGATTTGAAAAATGATAACAAAATCGTTCTCTGCACTCTCGAGAACCTCGGATACGATACCCATAATCTAGTTATCATACTTTTAAGCGACGTCTTTTTTCGATTTGAAAACTGAGCACAAAATCGTTCTCTGCACACTCGAGAACCTCGGATACGATACCCATAATGTAGTGATCATAATTTTGGGCGGCGGCCATCTTGGATTTCAAAAATGATCACAAAATCGTTCTGTGCACTCTTGAGAACCTCGGATACGATACCCATATTTTTGTGATCATAATCTTGCACGGCGGCCATCTCGGATTTAAAAATGATCCCAAAATTGTTTTCTGCACTCTCGAGAACCTTGGACACGATATCCATATTGCTAAAATCATAATTTTGTGCGGCGGCCATCTTGGATTTGAAATAGGATCACCAAATCGTTCTCTGCACCCTCGAGAACCTCGGATACGGTACCGATAATCTAGTTATCATACTTTTGAGCGGCGGCCATCTCGGATTTAAAAATAATCCCAAATTGTTTTCTGCACTCTCGAGAACCTCGGATACTATACCCATATTTTTGTGATCATAATCTTGCACGGCGGTCCTCTTGGATTTGTAAAATGATCACAAAATCGTTCTCAGCACCCTCGAGTATCTCGGATACGTTACCCATAATGTAGCTATCATAATTTTGAGCGGCGGCCATCTTGGATTTGAAAAATGATCACAAAATCGTTCTCTGCAACCTCGAAAATCTCTGATACGATACCCATAATGTTGTTATTATTATTTTGAGCGGCGGCCATCTCGGATTTACAAATGATCCCAAAATTGTTTTCTGCACCCTCGAGAACCTCGGACACGATATCCATATTGCTAAAATCATAATTTTGTGCGGCGGCCATCTTGGATTAGAAAAATGATCACAAAATCGTTCTCAGCACCCTTGAGAACCTCGGATACGATATCCATAATATAAATATCATACTTTTGAGCGGCGGCCATCTTGGATTCGAAAAATGATCACAAAATCGTTCTCTGCACACTCAAGAATCTCGGATACGATACCCATATTTTTGTGATCATAATCTTGCACGGCAGCCCTCTTGGATTTGAAAAATGATCACAAAATCGATCTCAGCAACCTGGAGAACCTCGGATACGATACCCATAATGTATTTATCATACATTTGAGCGGCGGCCATCTTGGATTTGAAAAATGATAACAAAATCGTTCTCTGCACTCTCGAGAACCTCGGATACGATACCCATAATCTAGTTATCATACTTTTGAGCGGCGGCCATCTCGGATTTACAAATGATCCCAAAATTGTTTTCTGCACCCTCGAGAACCTCGGACACGATATCCATATTGCTAAAATCATAATTTTGTGCGGCGGCCATCTTGGATTAGAAAAATGATCACAAAATCGTTCTCAGCACCCTTGAGAACCTCGGATACGATATCCATAATATAAATATCATACTTTTGAGCGGCGGCCATCTTGGATTCGAAAAATGATCACAAAATCGTTCTCTGCACACTCAAGAATCTCGGATACGATACCCATATTTTTGTGATCATAATCTTGCACGGCAGCCCTCTTGGATTTGAAAAATGATCACAAAATCGATCTCAGCAACCTGGAGAACCTCGGATACGATACCCATAATGTATTTATCATACATTTGAGCGGCGGCCATCTTGGATTTGAAAAATGATAACAAAATCGTTCTCTGCACTCTCGAGAACCTCGGATACGATACCCATAATCTAGTTATCATACTTTTAAGCGACGTCTTTTTTCGATTTGAAAACTGAGCACAAAATCGTTCTCTGCACACTCGAGAACCTCGGATACGATACCCATAATGTAGTGATCATAATTATGGGCGGCGGCCATCTTGGATTTCAAAAATGATCACAAAATCGTTCTGTGCACTCTTGAGAACCTCGGATACGATACCCATATTTTTGTGATCATAATCTTGCACGGCGGCCATCTCGGATTTAAAAATGATCCCAAAATTGTTTTCTGCACTCTCGAGAACCTTGGAAACGATATCCATATTGCTAAAATCATAATTTTGTGCGGCGGCCATCTTGGATTTGAAAAATGATCACCAAGTCATTCTCTGCATCCTCGAGAACCTCGGATACGATACCCATAATGTAGTTATCATACTTTTGAGAGGGGGCCATCTTGGATTTCAAAAATGATCACAAAAACCTTCTCAGCGCCCTCGAGAACCTCGGATGCGATACCCATAATGTAGTTATCATACTTTTAAGCGGCGGCTATTTTCGATTTGAAAAATGAGCACAAAATCGTTCTCTGCACACTCCAGAACCTCGGATACGATACCCATAATGTAGTTATCATTATTTTGAGCGGCGGCCATCTTGGATTTCAAAAATGATCACAAAATCGTTCTGTGCACTCTCGAGAACCTCGGATACGATACCCATATTTTTGTGATCATAATCTTGCACGGCAGCCATCTCGGATTTAAAATGATCCCAAAATTGTTTTCTGCACCCTCGAGAATCTCCGACACGATATCCATATTGCTAAAATCATAATTTTGTGCGGCGGCCATCTTGGATTTGAAAAATTATCACCAAATCATTCTCTGCACCCTCGAGAACCTCGGGTACGATACCCATAATCTAGTTATCATACTTTTGAGCGGCGGCCATCTCGGATTTACAAATGATCCCAAAATTGTTTTCTGCACCCTCGAGAACCTCGGTCACGATATCCATATTGCTGAAAACGTTATGGTTTGCGGCAGCCCTCTCGTATTTCTAAAATAATCTCATAATTCTTCTCTGCACCCTCGAGAACCTCAGACACGATATCCATATTGCTGAAAACATAATTTTGTGCAGCGGCCATCTTGGATTAGAAAAATGATCACAAAATCGTTCTCAGCAACCTTGAGAACCTCGGATACGATATCCATAATATAGTTATCATACTTTTGAGCGGCGGCCATCTTGCATTTGAAAAATGATCACAAAATCGTTCTCTGCACACTCAAGAACCTCGGATACGATATCCATAATGTAGTTATCATAATTTTGAGCGGCGGCCATCTTGGATTTCAAAAATGATCACAAAATCGTTCTGTGCACTCTCGAGAACCTCGGATACGATACCCATATTTTTGTGATCATAATCTTGCACGGCAGCCATCTCGGATTTAAAAATGATCCCAAAATTGTTTTCTGCACCCTCGAGAACCTCGGACACGATATCCATATTGCTAAATTCGTAATTTTTTCGCGGCGGCCATCTTGGATTTGAAAAATGATCACTAAATCGTTCTCTGCACCCTCGAGAACCTCGGATACGATACCCATAATGTAGTTATCATTATTTTGAGCGGCGGCCATCTTGGATTTCAAAAATGATCACAAAATCGTTCTGTGCACTCTCGAGAACCTCGGATACGATACCCATATTTTTGTGATCATAATCTTGCACGGCAGCCATCTCGGATTTAAAATGATCCCAAAATTGTTTTCTGCACCCTCGTGAACCTCGGACACGATATCCATATTGCTAAAATCATAATTTTGTGCGGCGGCCATCTTGGATTTGAAAAATTATCACCAAATCATTCTCTGCACCCTCGAGAACCTCGGGTACGATACCCATAATCTAGTTATCATACTTTTGAGCGGCGGCCATCTCGGATTTACAAATGATCCCAAAATTGTTTTCTGCACCCTCGAGAACCTCGGTCACGATATCCATATTGCTGAAAACGTTATGGTTTGCGGCAGCCCTCTCGTATTTCTAAAATAATCTCATAATTCTTCTCTGCACCCTCGAGAACCTCAGACACGATATCCATATTGCTGAAAACATAATTTTGTGCAGCGGCCATCTTGGATTAGAAAAATGATCACAAAATCGTTCTCAGCAACCTTGAGAACCTCGGATACGATATCCATAATATAGTTATCATACTTTTGAGCGGCGGCCATCTTGCATTTGAAAAATGATCACAAAATCGTTCTCTGCACACTCAAGAACCTCGGATACGATATCCATAATGTAGTTATCATAATTTTGAGCGGCGGCCATCTTGGATTTCAAAAATGATCACAAAATCGTTCTGTGCACTCTCGAGAACCTCGGATACGATACCCATATTTTTGTGATCATAATCTTGCACGGCAGCCATCTCGGATTTAAAAATGATCCCAAAATTGTTTTCTGCACTCTCGAGAACCTTGGACACGATATCCATATTGCTAAAAACATAGTTTTGTGCGGCGGCCATCTTGGATTTGAAAAATGATAACCAAATCGTTTTCAGCACCCTCGAGAACCTAGGATACGATACCCATAATCTCGTTATCATACTTTTGAGCGGCGGCCATCTCGGATTTAAAAATGATCCCAAAATTGTTTTCTGCACCCTCGAGAGCCTCGGACACGATATCTATATTGCTCAAAACATAATTTTGTTCGGCTGCCATCTTGGATTAGAAAAATAATCAGAAAATCATTCTCAGCACCCACGAGAACCTCGGATACGATACCCATAATGTAGTTATCATAATTTTGAGCGGCGGCCATCTCGGATTTACAAATGATCCCAAAATTGTTTTCTGCACCCTCGAGAACCTCGGTCACGATATCCATATTGCTGAAAACGTTATGGTTTGCGGCAGCCCTCTCGTATTTCTAAAATAATCTCATAATTCTTCTCTGCACCCTCGAGAACCTCAGACACGATATCCATATTGCTGAAAACATAATTTTGTGCAGCGGCCATCTTGGATTAGAAAAATGATCACAAAATCGTTCTCAGCAACCTTGAGAACCTCGGATACGATATCCATAATATAGTTATCATACTTTTGAGCGGCGGCCATCTTGCATTTGAAAAATGATCACAAAATCGTTCTCTGCACACTCAAGAACCTCGGATACGATATCCATAATGTAGTTATCATAATTTTGAGCGGCGGCCATCTTGGATTTCAAAAATGATCACAAAATCGTTCTGTGCACTCTCGAGAACCTCGGATACGATAACCATATTTTTGTGATCATAATCTTGCACGGCAGCCATCTCGGATTTAAAAATGATGCCAAAATTGTTTTCTGCACCCTCGTGAACCTCGGACACGATATCCATATTGCTAAAATCATAATTTTGTGAGGCGGCCATCTTGGATTTGAAAAATGATCACGAAGTCATTCTCTGCATCCTCGAGAACCTCGGATACGATACCCATGTTGTAGTTATCATACTTTTGAGCGGGGGCCATCTTGGATTTAAAAAATGATCACCAAATCATTCTCTGCACCCTCTAAACCTCGGATACGATTCCCATAATGTAGTTATCATACTTTTAAGCGGCGTCTTTTTTCGATTTGAAAACTGAGCACAAAATCGTTCTCTGCACACTCGAGAACCTCGGATACGATACCCATAATGTAGTGATCATAATTTTGAGCGGCGGCCATCTTGGATTTCAAAAATGATCACAAAATCGTTCTGTGCACTCTTGAGAACCTCGGATACGATACCCATATTTTTGTGATCATAATCTTGCATGGCGGCCATCTCGGATTTAAAAATGATCCCAAAATTGTTTTCTGCACTCTCGAGAACCTTGGACACGATATCCATATTGCTAAAAACATAGTTTTGTGCGGCGGCCATCTTGGATTTGAAAAATGATAACCAAATCGTTCTCTGCACCCTCGAGAACCTCGGATACGGTACCGATAATCTAGTTATCATACTTTTGAGCGGCGGCCATCTCGGATTTAAAAATAATCCCAAATTGTTTTCTGCACTCTCGAGAACCTCGGATACGATACCCATATTTTTGTGATCATAATCTTGCACGGCGGTCCTCTTGGATTTGTAAAATGATCACAAAATCGTTCTCAGCACCCTCGAGAACCTCGGATACGTTACCCATAATGTAGCTATCATAATTTTGAGCGGCGGCCATCTTGGATTTGAAAAATGATCACAAAATCGTTCTCTGCAACCTCGAAAATCTCTGATACGATACCCATAATGTTGTTATTATTATTTTGAGCGGCGGCCATCTCGGATTTAAAAATGATCCCAAAAATTGTTTTCTGCACCCTCGAGAACCTTGGACACGATATCCATATTGCTGAAAACATAATTTTGTGCGGCTGCCATCTTGGATTAGAAAAATGATCACAAAGTCATTCTCAGCACCCTCGAGAACCTCAGATACGATACCCATAGTTTTGTGATCATAATCTTGCACGGCGGCCATCTTGGATTTGAAAAAGTATCACATAATCGTTCTCAGCACCCTGGAGAACCTCGGATATGATACTTAAAATGTTTTTATCATACATTTGAGTGGCGGCCATTTTGGATTTGAAAAATGATAACAAAATCGTTCTCTGCACTCTCGAGAACCTCGGATACGATACCCATAATCTAGTTATCATACTTTTGAGCGGCGGCCATCTCGGATTTACAAATGATCCCAAAATTGTTTTCTGCACCCTCGAGAACCTCGGACACGATATCCATATTGCTAAAATCATAATTTTGTGCGGCGGCCATCTTGGATTAGAAAAATGATCACAAAATCGTTCTCAGCACCCTTGAGAACCTCGGATACGATATCCATAATATAAATATCATACTTTTGAGCGGCGGCCATCTTGGATTCGAAAAATGATCACAAAATCGTTCTCTGCACACTCAAGAATCTCGGATACGATACCCATATTTTTGTGATCATAATCTTGCACGGCAGCCCTCTTGGATTTGAAAAATGATCACAAAATCGATCTCAGCAACCTGGAGAACCTCGGATACGATACCCATAATGTATTTATCATACATTTGAGCGGCGGCCGTCTTGGATTTGAAAAATGATAACAAAATCGTTCTCTGCACTCTCGAGAACCTCGGATACGATACCCATAATCTAGTTATCATAATTTTGGGCGGCGGCCATCTTGGATTTCAAAAATGATCACAAAATCGTTCTGTGCACTCTTGAGAACCTCGGATACGATACCCATATTTTTGTGATCATAATCTTGCACGGCGGCCATCTCGGATTTAAAAATGATCCCAAAATTGTTTTCTGCACTCTCGAGAACCTTGGACACGATATCCATATTGCTAAAATCATAATTTTGTGCGGCGGCCATCTTGGATTTGAAAAATGATCACCAAGTCATTCTCTGCATCCTCGAGAACCTCGGATACGATACCCATGATGTAGTTATCATACTTTTGAGCGGGGGCCATCTTGGATTTAAAAAATGATCACCAAATCATTCTCTGCACCCTCGAGAACCTCGGATACGATACCCATAATGTTGTTATTATTATTTTGAGCGGCGGCCATCTCGGATTTAAAAATGATCCCAAAATTGTTTTCTGCACCCTCGAGAACCTCGGACACGATATCCATATTGCTGAAAACATAATTTTGTGCGGCTGCCATCTTGGATTAGAAAAATAATCACAAAGTCATTCTCAGAACCCTCGAGAACCTCAGATACGATACCCATATTTTTGTGATCATAATCTTGCACGGCGGCCATCTTGGATTTGAAAAAGGATCACATAATCGTTCTCAGCACCCTGGAGAACCTCGGATATGATACTTAAAATGTTTTTATCATACATTTGAGTGGCGGCCATTTTGGATTTGAAAAATGATAACAAAATTGTTTTCTGCACCCTCGAGAACCTCGGTCACGATATTCATATTGCTGAAAACTTTATGGTTTGCGGGAGCCCTCTCGTATTTCTAAAATAATCTCATAATTCTTCTCTGCACCCTCGAGAACCTCAGACACGATATCCATATTGCTGAAAACATAATTTTGTGCGGCGGCCATCTTGGATTTGAAAAATGATCACAAAATCGTTCTCTGCACACTCAAGAACCTCGGATACGATACCCATAATGTAGTTATCATAATTTTGAGCGGCGGCCATCTTGGATTTCAAAAATGATCACAAAATCGTTTTGTGCACTCTCGAGAACCTCGGATACGATACACATATTTTTGTGATCATAATCTTGCACGGCAGCCATCTCGGATTTAAAAATGATCCCAAAATTGTTTTCTGCACCCTCGTGAACCTCGGACACGATATCCATATTGCTAAAATCATAATTTTGTGCGGCGGCCATCTCGGATTTGATAAATGATCACCAAATCATTCTCTGCATCCTCGAGAACCTCGGATACGATACCCATGATGTAGTTATCATACTTTTGAGCGGGGGCCATCTTGGATTTAAAAAATGATCACCAAATCATTCTCTGCACCCTCGAGAACCTCGGATACGATACCCATAATGTAGTTATCATACTTTTAAGCGGCGTCTTTTTTCGATTTGAAAACTGAGCACAAAATCGTTCTCTGCACACTCGAGAACCTCGGATACGATACCCATAATGTAGTGATCATAATTTTGAGCGGCGGCCATCTTGGATTTCAAAAATGATCACAAAATCGTTCTGTGCACTCTTGAGAGCCTCGGATACGATACCCATATTTTTGTGATCATAATCTTGCACGGCGGCCATCTCGGATTTAAAAATGATCCCAATATTGTTTTCTGCACTCTCGTGAACCTTGGACACGATATCCATATTGCTAAAATCATAATTTTGTGCGGCGGCCTTCTTGGATTTGAAAAATGATCACCAAATCGGTTCTCTGCACCCTCGAGAACCTCGGATACGGTACCCATAATCTAGTTATCATACTTTTGAGCGGCGGCCATCTCGGATTTAAAAATAATCCCAAATTGTTTTCTGCACTCTCGAGAACCTCGGATACGATACGTATATTTTTGTGATCATAATCTTGCACGGCGGTCCTCTTGGATTTGTAAAATGATCACAAAATCGTTCTCAGCACCCTCGAGAACCTCGGATACGATACCCATAATGTAGCTATCATAATTTTGAGCGGCGGCCATCTTGGATTTGAAAAATGATCACAAAATCGTTCTCTGCAACCTCGAAAATCTCTGATACGATACCCATAATGTTGTTATTATTATTTTGAGCGGCGGCCATCTCGGATTTAAAAATGATCCCAAAATTGTTTTCTGCACCCTCGAGAACCTCGGACACGATATCCATATTGCTAAAAATATAATTTTGTGCGGCGGCAATCTTGGATTTGAAAAATGATCACCAAATCATTCTCTGCACCCTCGAGAACCTCGGGTACGATACCCATAATCTAGTTATCATACTTTTGAGCGGCGGCCATCTCGGATTTACAAATGATCCCAAAATTATTTTCTGCACCCTCGAGAACCTCGGACACGATATCCATATTGCTGAAAACATAATGGTTTGCGGCAGCCCTCTTGGATTTCTAAAATGATTGCAGAATTCTTCTCTGCACCCTCGAGAACCTCGGACAAGATATCCATATTGCTAAAAATATAATTTTGTGCGGCGGCAATCTTGGATTTGAAAAATGATCACCAAATCGTTCTCAGCACCCTCGAGAACCTAGGATACGATACCCATAATCTCGTTATCATACTTTTGAGCGGCGGCCATCTCGGATTTAAAAATGATCATAAAATTGATTTCTGCACCCTCGAGAGCCTCGGACACGATATCTATATTGCTCAAAACATAATTTTGTTCGGCTGCCATCTTGGATTAGAAAAATAATCAGAAAATCATTCTCAGCACCCACGAGAACCTCGGATACGATACCCATATTTTTGTGATCATAATCTTGCACGGCGGCCATCTCGGATTTAAAAATGATCCCAAAATTGTTTTCTGCACTCTCGAGAACCTTGGACACGATATCCATATTGCTAAAATCATAATTTTGTGCGGCGGCCATCTTGGATTTGAAAAATGATCACCAAGTCATTCTCTGCATCCTCGAGAACTTCGGATACGATACCCATGATGTAGTTATCATACTTTTGAGCGGGGGCCATCTTGGATTTACAAAATGATCACCAAATCATTCTCTGCACCCTCGAGAACCTCGGATACGATACCCATAATGTTGTTATTATTATTTTGAGCGGCGGCCATCTCGGATTTAAAAATGATCCCAAAATTGTTTTCTGCACCCTCGAGAACCTCGGACACGATATCCATATTGCTGAAAACATAATTTTGTGCGGCTGCCATCTTGGATTAGAAAAATGATCACAAAGTCATTCTCAGCACCCTCGAGAACCTCAGATACGATACCCATATTTTTGTGATCATAATCTTGCACGGCGGCCATCTTGGATTTGAAAAAGGATCACATAATCGTTCTCAGCACCCTGGAGAACCTCGGATATGATACTTAAAATGTTTTTATCATACATTTGAGTGGCGGCCATTTTGGATTTGAAAAATGATAACAAAATTGTTTTCTGCACCCTCGAGAACCTCGGTCACGATATTCATATTGCTGAAAACTTTATGGTTTGCGGCAGCCCTCTCGTATTTCTAAAATAATCTCATAATTCTTCTCTGCACCCTCGAGAACCTCAGACACGATATCCCAATTGCTGAAAACATAATTTTGTGCGGCGGCCATCTTGGATTAGAAAAATGATCACAAAATCGTTCTCAGCACCCTTGAGAACCTCGGATACGATATCCATAATATAGTTATCATACTTTTGAGCGGCGGCCATCTTGGATTTGAAAAATGATCAAAAAATCGTTCTCTGCACACTCAAGAACCTCGGATACGATACCCATAATGTAGTTATCATAATTTTGAGCGGCGGCCATCTTGGATTTCAAAAATGATCACAAAATCGTTCTGTGCACTCTCGAGAACCTCGGATACGATACCCATATTTTTGTGATCATAATCTTGCACGGCAGCCATCTCGGATTTAAAAATGATCCCAAAATTGTTTTCTGCACCCTCGTGAACCTCGGACACGATATCCATATTGCTAAAATCATAATTTTGTGCGGCGGCCATCTTGGATTTGAAAAATGATCACCAAATCATTCTCTGCATCCTCGAGAACCTCGGATACGATACCCATGATGTAGTTATCATACTTTTGAGCGGGGGCCATCTTGGATTTAAAAAATGATCACCAAATCATTCTCTGCACCCTCGAGAACCTCGGATACGATACCCATAATGTAGTTATCATACTTTTAAGCGGCGTCTTTTTTCGATTTGAAAACTGAGCACAAAATCGTTCTCTGCACACTCGAGAACCTCGGATACGATACCCATAATGTAGTGATCATAATTATTAGCGGCGGCCATCTTGGATTTCAAAAATGATCACAAAATCGTTCTGTGCACTCTTGAGAACCTCGGATACGATACCCATATTTTTGTGATCATAATCTTGCACGGCGGCCATCTCGGATTTAAAAATGATCCCAAAATTGTTTTCTGCACTCTCGAGAACCTTGGACACGATATCCATATTGCTAAAATCATAATTTTGTGCGGCGGCCTTCTTGGATTTGAAAAATGATCACCAAATCGGTTCTCTGCACCCTCGAGAACCTCGGATACGGTGCCCATAATCTAGTTATCATACTTTTGAGCGGAGGCCATCTCGGATTTAAAAATAATCCCAAATTGTTTTCTGCACTCTCGAGAACCTCGGATACGATACCCATATTTTTGTGATCATAATCTTGCACGGCGGTCCTCTTGGATTTGTAAAATGATCACAAAATCGTTCTCAGCACCCTCGAGAACCTCGGATACGATACCCATAATGTAGCTATCATAATTTTGAGCGGCGGCCATCTTGGATTTGAAAAATGATCACATAATCGTTCTCTGCAACCTCGAAAATCTCTGATACGATACCCATAATGTTGTTATTATTATTTTGAGCGGCGGCCATCTCGGATTTAAAAATGATCCCAAAATTGTTTTCTGCACCCTCGAGAACCTCGGACACGATATCCATATTGCTAAAAATATAATTATGTGCGGCGGCAATCTTGGATTTGAAAAATTATCACCAAATCGTTCTCAGCACCCTCGAGAACCTAGGATACGATACCCATAATCTCGTTATCATACTTTTGAGCGGCGGCCATCTCGGATTTAAAAATGATCCCAAAAATGTTTTCTGCACCCTCGAGAGCCTCGGACACGATATCTATATTGCTCAAAACATAATTTTGTTCGGCTGCCATCTTGGATTAGAAAAATAATCAGAAAATCATTCTCAGCACCCACGAGAACCTCGGATACGATACCCATAATGTAGTTATCATACTTTTGAGCGGGGGCCATCTTGGATTTCAAAAATGATCACAAAAACCTTCTCAGCGCCCTCGAGAACCTCGGATGCGATACCCATAATGTAGTTATCATACTTTTAAGCGGCGGCTATTTTCGATTTGAAAAATGAGCACAAAATCGTTCTCTGCACACTCCAGAACCTCGGATACGATACCCATAATGTAGTTATCATTATTTTGAGCGGCGGCCATCTTGGATTTCAAAAATTATCACAAAATCGTTCTGTGCACTCTCGAGAACCTCGGATACGATACCCATATTTTTGTGATCATAATCTTGCACGGCAGCCATCTCGGATTTAAAATGATCCCAAAATTGTTTTCTGCACCCTCGTGAACCTCGGACACGATATCCATATTGCTAAAATCATAATTTTGTGCGGCGGCCATCTTGGATTTGAAAAATTATCACCAAATCATTCTCTGCACCCTCGAGAACCTCGGGTACGATACCCATAATCTAGTTATCATACTTTTGAGCGGCGGCCATCTCGGATTTACAAATGATCCCAAAATTGTTTTCTGCACCCTCGAGAACCTCGGTCACGATATCCATATTGCTGAAAACGTTATGGTTTGCGGCAGCCCTCTCGTATTTCTAAAATAATCTCATAATTCTTCTCTGCACCCTCGAGAACCTCAGACACGATATCCATATTGCTGAAAACATAATTTTGTGCAGCGGCCATCTTGGATTAGAAAAATGATCACAAAATCGTTCTCAGCAACCTTGAGAACCTCGGATACGATATCCATAATATAGTTATCATACTTTTGAGCGGCGGCCATCTTGCATTTGAAAAATGATCACAAAATCGTTCTCTGCACACTCAAGAACCTCGGATACGATATCCATAATGTAGTTATCATAATTTTGAGCGGCGGCCATCTTGGATTTCAAAAATGATCACAAAATCGTTCTGTGCACTCTCGAGAACCTCGGATACGATACCCATATTTTTGTGATCATTATCTTGCACGGCAGCCATCTCGGATTTAAAAATGATCCCAAAATTGTTTTCTGCACCCTCGAGAACCTCGGACACGATATCCATATTGCTAAATTCGTAATTTTTTCGCGGCGGCCATCTTGGATTTGAAAAATGATCACTAAATCGTTCTCTGCACCCTCGAGAACCTCGGATACGATACCCATAATCTAGTTATCATACTTTTAAACGGCGGCCATCTCGGATTTAAAAATGATCCCAAAATTGTTTTCTGCACCCTCGAGAACCTCGGACACGATATCCATATTGCTGAAATCGTTATGGTTTGCGGCAACCCTCTTGTATTTCTAAAATGAAGGCAGAATTCTTCTCTGCTCCCTCGAGAACCTCGGACACGATATCCATATTGCTGAAAATATAATTTTGTGCGGCGGCAATCTTGGATTTGAAAAATGATCACCAAATCGTTCTCAGCACCCTCGAGAACCTAGGATACGATACCCATAATCTCGTTATCATACTTTTGAGCGGCGGCCATCTTGGATTTAAAAATGATCCCAAAATTATTTTCTGCACCCTCGAGAACCTCGGACACGATATCCATATTGCTGAAAACATAATGGTTTGCGGCAGCCCTCTTGGATTTCTAAAATGATTGCAGAATTCTTCTCTGCACCCTCGAGAACCTCGGACAAGATATCCATATTGCTAAAAATATAATTTTGTGCGGCGGCAATCTTGGATTTGAAAAATGATCACCAAATCGTTCTCAGCACCCTCGAGAACCTAGGATACGATACCCATAATCTCGTTATCATACTTTTGAGCGGCGGCCATCTCGGATTTAAAAATGATCCCAAAATTGTTTTCTGCACCCTCGAGAGCCTCGGACACGATATCTATATTGCTCAAAACATAATTTTGTTCGGCTGCCATTTTGGATTAGAAAAATAATCAGAAAATCATTGACAGCACCCACGAGAACCTCGGATACGATACCCATAATGTAGTTATCATACTTTTGAGCGGGGGCCATCTTGGATTTCAAAAATGATCACAAAAACCTTCTCAGCGCCCTCGAGAACCTCGGATGCGATACCCATAATGTAGTTATCATACTTTTAAGCGGCGGCTATTTTCGATTTGAAAAATGAGCACAAAATCGTTCTCTGCACACTCCAGAACCTCGGATACGATACCCATAATCTAGTTATCATACTTTTGAGCGGCGGCCATCTTGGATTTCAAAAATGATCACAAAATCGTTCTGTGCACTCTCGAGAACCTCGGATACGATACCCATATTTTTGTGATCATAATCTTGCACGGCAGCCATCTCGGATTTAAAATGATCCCAAAATTGTTTTCTGCACCCTCGTGAACCTCGGACACGATATCCATATTGCTAAAATTATAATTTTGTGCGGCGGCCATCTTGAATTTGAAAAATTATCACCAAATCATTCTCTGCACCCTCGAGAACCTCGGGTACGATACCCATAATCTAGTTATCATACTTTTGAGCGGCGGCCATCTCGGATTTACAAATGATCCCAAAATTGTTTTCTGCACCCTCGAGAACCTTGGTCACGATATCCATATTGCTGAAAACGTTATGGTTTGCGGCAGCCCTCTCGTATTTCTAAAATAATCTCATAATTCTTCTCTGCACCCTCGAGAACCTCAGACACGATATCCATATTGCTGAAAACATAATTTTGTGCAGCGGCCATCTTGGATTAGAAAAATGATCACAAAATCGTTCTCAGCAACCTTGAGAACCTCGGATACGATATTCATAATAAAGTTATCATACTTTTGAGCGGCGGCCATCTTGCATTTGAAAAATGATCACAAAATCGTTCTCTGCACACTCAAGAACCTCGGATACGATATCCATAATGTAGTTATCATAATTTTGAGCGGCGGCCATCTTGGATTTCAAAAATGATCACAAAATCGTTCTGTGCACTCTCGAGAACCTCGGATACGATACCCATATTTTTGTGATCATAATCTTGCACGGCAGCCATCTCGGATTTAAAAATGATCCCAAAATTGTTTTCTGCACCCTCGTGAACCTCGGACACGATATCCATATTGCTAAAATCATAATTTTGTGAGGCGGCCATCTTGGATTTGAAAAATGATCACGAAGTCATTCTCTGCATCCTCGAGAACCTCGGATACGATACCCATGTTGTAGTTATCATACTTTTGAGCGGGGGCCATCTTGGATTTAAAAAATGATCACCAAATCATTCTCTGCACCCTCGAGAACCTCGGATACGATTCCCATAATGTAATTATCATACTTTTAAGCGGCGTCTTTTTTCGATTTGAAAACTGAGCTCAAAATCGTTCTCTGCACACTCGAGAACCTCGGATACGATACCCATAATGTAGTGATCATAATTTTGAGCGGCGGCCATCTTGGATTTCAAAAATGATCACAAAATCGTTCTGTGCACTCTTGAGAACCTCGGATACGATACCCATATTTTTGTGATCATAATCTTGCATGGCGGCCATCTCGGATTTAAAAATGATCCCAAAATTGTTTTCTGCACTCTCGAGAACCTTGGACACGATATCCATATTGCTAAAATCATAATTTTGTGCGGCGGCCATCTTGGATTTGAAAAATGATCACCAAATCGTTCTCTGCACCCTCGAGAACCTCGGATACGGTACCGATAATCTAGTTATCATACTTTTGAGCGGCGGCCATCTCGGATTTAAAAATAATCCCAAATTGTTTTCTGCACTCTCGAGAACCTCGGATACGATACCCATATTTTTGTGATCATAATCTTGCACGGCGGTCCTCTTGGATTTGTAAAATGATCACAAAATCGTTCTCAGCGCCCTCGAGAACCTCGGATACGTTACCCATAATGTAGCTATTATAATTTTGAGCGGCGGCCATCTTGGATTTGAAAAATGATCACAAAATCGTTCTCTGCACACTCAAGAACCTCGGATACGATATCCATAATGTAGTTATCATAATTTTGAGCGGCGGCCATCTTGGATTTCAAAAATGATCACAAAATCGTTCTCTGCACCCTCGAGAACCTCGGATACGAAACCCATATTTTTGTGATCATAATCTTGCACGGCGGCCATCTCGGATTTCAAATGATCCCAAAATTGTTCTCTACACCCTCGAGAACCTTCGACACGATATCCATATTGCTAAAGTCATAATTTTGTGCGGCGGCCATCTTGGATTAGAAAAATGATCACAAATTCGTTCTCAGCACCCTTGAGAACCTCGGATACGATATCCATAATATAAATATCATACTTTTGAGCGGCGGCCATCTTGGATTCGAAAAATGATCACAAAATCGTTCTCTGCACACTCAAGAATCTCGGATACGATACCCATATTTTTGTGATCATAATCTTGCACGGCAGCCCTCTTGGATTTGAAAAATGATCACAAAATCGATCTCAGCAACCTGGAGAACCTCGGATACGATACCCATAATGTATTTATCATACATTTGAGCGGCGGCCATCTTGGATTTGAAAAATGATAACAAAATCGTTCTCTGCACTCTCGAGAACCTCGGATACGATACCCATAATCTAGTTATCATACTTTTAAGCGACGTCTTTTTTCGATTTGAAAACTGAGCACAAAATCGTTCTCTGCACACTCGAGAACCTCGGATACGATACCCATAATGTAGTGATCATAATTTTGGGCGGCGGCCATCTTGGATTTCAAAAATGATCACAAAATCGTTCTGTGCACTCTTGAGAACCTCGGATACGATACCCATATTTTTGTGATCATAATCTTGCACGGCGGCCATCTCGGATTTAAAAATGATCCCAAAATTGTTTTCTGCACTCTCGAGAACCTTGGACACGATATCCATATTGCTAAAATCATAATTTTGTGCGGCGGCCATCTTGGATTTGAAATAGGATCACCAAATCGTTCTCTGCACCCTCGAGAACCTCGGATACGGTACCGATAATCTAGTTATCATACTTTTGAGCGGCGGCCATCTCGGATTTAAAAATAATCCCAAATTGTTTTCTGCACTCTCGAGAACCTCGGACACGATATCCATATTGCTGAAAACATAATTTTGTGCGGCTGCCATCTTGGATTAGAAAAATGATCACAAAGTCATTCTCAGCACCCTCGAGAACCTCAGATACGATACCCATATTTTTGTGATCATAATCTTGCACGGCGGCCATCTTGGATTTGAAAAAGGATCACATAATCGTTCTCAGCACCCTGGAGAACCTCGGATATGATACTTAAAATGTTTTTATCATACATTTGAGTGGCGGCCATTTTGGATTTGAAAAATGATAACAAAATTGTTTTCTGCACCCTCGAGAACCTCGGTCACGATATTCATATTGCTGAAAACTTTATGGTTTGCGGCAGCCCTCTCGTATTTCTAAAATAATCTCATAATTCTTCTCTGCACCCTCGAGAACCTCAGACACGATATCCATATTGCTGAAAACATAATTTTGTGCGGCGGCCATCTTGGATTAGAAAAATGATCACAAAATCGTTCTCAGCACCCTTGAGAACCTCGGATACGATATCCATAATATAGTTATCATACTTTTGAGCGGCGGCCATCTTGGATTTGAAAAATGATCACAAAATCGTTCTCTGCACACTCAAGAACCTCGGATACGATACCCATAATGTAGTTATCATAATTTTGAGCGGCGGCCATCTTGGATTTCAAAAATGATCACAAAATCGTTTTGTGCACTCTCGAGAACCTCGGATACGATACCCATATTTTTGTGATCATAATCTTGCACGGCAGCCATCTCGGATTTAAAAATGATCCCAAAATTGTTTTCTGCACCCTCGTGAACCTCGGACACGATATCCATATTGCTAAAATCATAATTTTGTGCGGCGGCCATCTTGGATTTGAAAAATGATCACCAAATCATTCTCTGCATCCTCGAGAACCTCGGATACGATACCCATGATGTAGTTATCATACTTTTGAGCGGGGGCCATCTTGGATTTAAAAAATGATCACCAAATCATTCTCTGCACCCTCGAGAACCTCGGATACGATACCCATAATGTAGTTATCATACTTTTAAGCGGCGTCTTTTTTCGATTTGAAAACTGAGCACAAAATCGTTCTCTGCACACTCGAGAACCTCGGATACGATACCCATAATGTAGTGATCATAATTTTGAGCGGCGGCCATCTTGGATTTCAAAAATGATCACAAAATCGTTCTGTGCACTCTTGAGAACCTCGGATACGATACCCATAATCTAGTTATCATACTTTTGAGCGGCGGCCATCTTGGATTTCAAAAATGATCACAAAATCGTTCTGTGCACTCTCGAGAACCTCGGATACGATACCCATATTTTTGTGATCATAATCTTGCACGGCAGCCATCTCGGATTTAAAATGATCCCAAAATTGTTTTCTGCACCCTCGTGAACCTCGGACACGATATCCATATTGCTAAAATTATAATTTTGTGCGGCGGCCATCTTGAATTTGAAAAATTATCACCAAATCATTCTCTGCACCCTCGAGAACCTCGGGTACGATACCCATAATCTAGTTATCATACTTTTGAGCGGCGGCCATCTCGGATTTACAAATGATCCCAAAATTGTTTTCTGCACCCTCGAGAACCTCGGTCACGATATCCATATTGCTGAAAACGTTATGGTTTGCGGCAGCCCTCTCGTATTTCTAAAATAATCTCATAATTCTTCTCTGCACCCTCGAGAACCTCAGACACGATATCCATATTGCTGAAAACATAATTTTGTGCAGCGGCCATCTTGGATTAGAAAAATGATCACAAAATCGTTCTCAGCAACCTTGAGAACCTCGGATACGATATTCATAATAAAGTTATCATACTTTTGAGCGGCGGCCATCTTGCATTTGAAAAATGATCACAAAATCGTTCTCTGCACACTCAAGAACCTCGGATACGATATCCATAATGTAGTTATCATAATTTTGAGCGGCGGCCATCTTGGATTTCAAAAATGATCACAAAATCGTTCTGTGCACTCTCGAGAACCTCGGATACGATACCCATATTTTTGTGATCATAATCTTGCACGGCAGCCATCTCGGATTTAAAAATGATCCCAAAATTGTTTTCTGCACCCTCGTGAACCTCGGACACGATATCCATATTGCTAAAATCATAATTTTGTGAGGCGGCCATCTTGGATTTGAAAAATGATCACGAAGTCATTCTCTGCATCCTCGAGAACCTCGGATACGATACCCATGTTGTAGTTATCATACTTTTGAGCGGGGGCCATCTTGGATTTAAAAAATGATCACCAAATCATTCTCTGCACCCTCGAGAACCTCGGATACGATTCCCATAATGTAATTATCATACTTTTAAGCGGCGTCTTTTTTCGATTTGAAAACTGAGCTCAAAATCGTTCTCTGCACACTCGAGAACCTCGGATACGATACCCATAATGTAGTGATCATAATTTTGAGCGGCGGCCATCTTGGATTTCAAAAATGATCACAAAATCGTTCTGTGCACTCTTGAGAACCTCGGATACGATACCCATATTTTTGTGATCATAATCTTGCATGGCGGCCATCTCGGATTTAAAAATGATCCCAAAATTGTTTTCTGCACTCTCGAGAACCTTGGACACGATATCCATATTGCTAAAATCATAATTTTGTGCGGCGGCCATCTTGGATTTGAAAAATGATCACCAAATCGTTCTCTGCACCCTCGAGAACCTCGGATACGGTACCGATAATCTAGTTATCATACTTTTGAGCGGCGGCCATCTCGGATTTAAAAATAATCCCAAATTGTTTTCTGCACTCTCGAGAACCTCGGATACGATACCCATATTTTTGTGATCATAATCTTGCACGGCGGTCCTCTTGGATTTGTAAAATGATCACAAAATCGTTCTCAGCGCCCTCGAGAACCTCGGATACGTTACCCATAATGTAGCTATTATAATTTTGAGCGGCGGCCATCTTGGATTTGAAAAATGATCACAAAATCGTTCTCTGCACACTCAAGAACCTCGGATACGATATCCATAATGTAGTTATCATAATTTTGAGCGGCGGCCATCTTGGATTTCAAAAATGATCACAAAATCGTTCTGTGCACTCTCGAGAACCTCGGATACGATACCCATATTTTTGTGATCATAATCTTGCACGGCAGCCATCTCGGATTTACAAATGATCCCAAAATTGTTTTCTGCACCCTCGAGAACCTCGGACACGATATCCATATTGCTAAAGTCATAATTTTGTGCGGCGGCCATCTTGGATTAGAAAAATGATCACAAATTCGTTCTCAGCACCCTTGAGAACCTCGGATACGATATCCATAATATAAATATCATACTTTTGAGCGGCGGCCATCTTGGATTCGAAAAATGATCACAAAATCGTTCTCTGCACACTCAAGAATCTCGGATACGATACCCATATTTTTGTGATCATAATCTTGCACGGCAGCCCTCTTGGATTTGAAAAATGATCACAAAATCGATCTCAGCAACCTGGAGAACCTCGGATACGATACCCATAATGTATTTATCATACATTTGAGCGGCGGCCATCTTGGATTTGAAAAATGATAACAAAATCGTTCTCTGCACTCTCGAGAACCTCGGATACGATACCCATAATCTAGTTATCATACTTTTAAGCGACGTCTTTTTTCGATTTGAAAACTGAGCACAAAATCGTTCTCTGCACACTCGAGAACCTCGGATACGATACCCATAATGTAGTGATCATAATTTTGGGCGGCGGCCATCTTGGATTTCAAAAATGATCACAAAATCGTTCTGTGCACTCTTGAGAACCTCGGATACGATACCCATATTTTTGTGATCATAATCTTGCACGGCGGCCATCTCGGATTTAAAAATGATCCCAAAATTGTTTTCTGCACTCTCGAGAACCTTGGACACGATATCCATATTGCTAAAATCATAATTTTGTGCGGCGGCCATCTTGGATTTGAAATAGGATCACCAAATCGTTCTCTGCACCCTCGAGAACCTCGGATACGGTACCGATAATCTAGTTATCATACTTTTGAGCGGCGGCCATCTCGGATTTAAAAATAATCCCAAATTGTTTTCTGCACTCTCGAGAACCTCGGACACGATATCCATATTGCTGAAAACATAATTTTGTGCGGCTGCCATCTTGGATTAGAAAAATGATCACAAAGTCATTCTCAGCACCCTCGAGAACCTCAGATACGATACCCATATTTTTGTGATCATAATCTTGCACGGCGGCCATCTTGGATTTGAAAAAGGATCACATAATCGTTCTCAGCACCCTGGAGAACCTCGGATATGATACTTAAAATGTTTTTATCATACATTTGAGTGGCGGCCATTTTGGATTTGAAAAATGATAACAAAATTGTTTTCTGCACCCTCGAGAACCTCGGTCACGATATTCATATTGCTGAAAACTTTATGGTTTGCGGCAGCCCTCTCGTATTTCTAAAATAATCTCATAATTCTTCTCTGCACCCTCGAGAACCTCAGACACGATATCCATATTGCTGAAAACATAATTTTGTGCGGCGGCCATCTTGGATTAGAAAAATGATCACAAAATCGTTCTCAGCACCCTTGAGAACCTCGGATACGATATCCATAATATAGTTATCATACTTTTGAGCGGCGGCCATCTTGGATTTGAAAAATGATCACAAAATCGTTCTCTGCACACTCAAGAACCTCGGATACGATACCCATAATGTAGTTATCATAATTTTGAGCGGCGGCCATCTTGGATTTTAAAAATGATCACAAAATCGTTTTGTGCACTCTCGAGAACCTCGGATACGATACCCATATTTTTGTGATCATAATCTTGCACGGCAGCCATCTCGGATTTAAAAATGATCCCAAAATTGTTTTCTGCACCCTCGTGAACCTCGGACACGATATCCATATTGCTAAAATCATAATTTTGTGCGGCGGCCATCTTGGATTTGAAAAATGATCACCAAATCATTCTCTGCATCCTCGAGAACCTCGGATACGATACCCATGATGTAGTTATCATACTTTTGAGCGGGGGCCATCTTGGATTTAAAAAATGATCACCAAATCATTCTCTGCACCCTCGAGAACCTCGGATACGATACCCATAATGTAGTTATCATACTTTTAAGCGGCGTCTTTTTTCGATTTGAAAACTGAGCACAAAATCGTTCTCTGCACACTCGAGAACCTCGGATACGATACCCATAATGTAGTGATCATAATTTTGAGCGGCGGCCATCTTGGATTTCAAAAATGATCACAAAATCGTTCTGTGCACTCTTGAGAACCTCGGATACGATACCCATATTTTTGTGATCATAATCTTGCACGGCGGCCATCTCGGATTTAAAAATGATCCCAAAATTGTTTTCTGCACTCTCGAGAACCTTGGACACGATATCCATATTGCTAAAATCATAATTTTGTGCGGCGGCCTTCTTGGATTTGAAAAATGATCACCAAATCGGTTCTCTGCACCCTCGAGAACCTCGGATACGGTACCCATAATCTAGTTATCATACTTTTGAGCGGCGGCCATCTCGGATTTAAAAATAATCCCAAATTGTTTTCTGCACTCTCGAGAACCTCGGATACGATACCCATATTTTTGTGATCATAATCTTGCACGGCGGTCCTCTTGGATTTGTAATATGATCACAAAATCGTTCTCAGCACCCTCGAGAACCTCGGATACGATACCCATAATGTAGCTATCATAATTTTGAGCGGCGGCCATCTTGGATTTGAAAAATGATCACAAAATCGTTCTCTGCAACCTCGAAAATCTCTGATACGATACCCATAATGTTGTTATTATTATTTTGAGCGGCGACCATCTCGGATTTAAAAATGATCCCAAAATTGTTTTCTGCACCCTCGAGAACCTCGGACACGATATCCATATTGCTGAAAACATAATTTTGTGCGGCTGCCATCTTGGATTAGAAAAATTATCACAAAGTCATTCTCAGCACCCTCGAGAACCTCAGATACGATACCCATATTTTTGTGATCATGATCTTGCACGGCGGCCATCTTGGATTTGAAAAAGGATCACATTATCGTTCTCAGCACCCTGGAGAACCTCGGATATGATACTTAAAATGTTTTTATCATACATTTGAGTGGCGGCCATTTTGGATTTGAAAAATGATAACAAAATCGTTCTCTGCACACTCGAGAACCTCGGATACGACACCCATAATCTAGTTATCATACTTTTGAGCGGCGGCCATCTCGGATTTACAAATGATCCCAAAATTGTTTTCTGCACCCTCGAGAACCTCGGACACGATATCCATATTGCTAAAATCATAATTTTGTGCGGCGGCCATCTTGGATTTGAAAAATGATCACCAAATCATTCTCTGCACCCTCGAGAACCTTGGATACGATACCCATAATCTAGTTATCATACTTTTGTGCGGCTGCCATCTTGGATTTGAAAAAGGATCACATAATCGTTCTCAGCACCCTGGAGAACCTCGGATATGATACTTAAAATATTTTTATCATACATTTGAGTGGCGGCCATTTTGGATTTGAAAAATGATAACAAAATCGTTCTCTGCACTCTCGAGAACCTCGGATACGATACCCATAATCTAGTTATCATACTTTTGAGCGGCGGCCATCTCGGATTTACAAATGATCCCAAAATTGTTTTCTACACCCTCGAGAACCTCGGACACGATATCCATTTTGCTAAAATCATAATTTTGTGCGGCGGCCATCTTGGATTTGAAAAATGATCACCAAATCATTCTCTGCACCCTCGAGAACCTCGGATACGATACCCATAATCTAGTTATCATACTTTTGTGCGGCTGCCATCTTGGATTTGAAAAAGGATCACATAATCGTTCTCAGCACCCTGGAGAACCTCGGATATGATACTTAAAATGTTTTTATCATACATTTGAGTGGCGGCCATTTTGGATTTGAAAAATGATAACAAAATCGTTCTCTGCACACTCGAGAACCTCGGATACGACACCCATAATCTTGTTATCATACTTTTGAGCGGCGGCCATCTCGGATTTAAAAATGATCCCAAAATTGTTTTCTGCACCCTCGAGAACCTCGGACACGATATCCATATTGCTAAAATCATAATTTTGTGCGGCGGCCATCTTGGATTTGAAAAATGATCACAAAATCGTTCTCTGCAACCTCGAAAATCTCTGATACGATACCCATAATCTAGTTATCATACTTTTGTGCGGCTGCCATCTTGGATTTGAAAAAGGATCACATAATCGTTCTCAGCACCCTGGAGAACCTCGGATATGATACTTAAAATGTTTTTATCATACATTTGAGTGGCGGCCATTTTGGATTTGAAAAATGATAACAAAATCGTTCTCTGCACTCTCGAGAACCTCGGATACGATACCCATAATCTAGTTATCATACTTTTGAGCGGCGGCCATCTCGGATTTACAAATGATCCCAAAATTGTTTTCTACACCCTCGAGAACCTCGGACACGATATCCATATTGCTAAAATCAAAATTTTGTGCGGCGGCCATCTTGGATTTGAAAAATGATCACCAAATCAATCTCTGCACCCTCGAAAACCTCGGATACGATACCCATAATCTAGTTATCATACTTTTGAGCGGCGGCCATCTCGGATTTACAAATGATCCCAAAATTGTTTTCTGCACCCTCGAGAACCTCGGACACGATATCCATATTGCTAAAATCATAATTTTGTGCGGCGGCCATCTTGGATTTGAAAAATGATCACCAAATCATTCTCTGCACCCCCGAGAACCTCGGATACGATACCCATAATCTAGTTATCATACTTTTGTGCGGCTGCCATCTTGGATTTGAAAAAGGATCACATAATCGTTCTCAGCACCCTGGAGAACCTCGAATATGATACTTAAAATGTTTTTATCATACATTTGAGTGGCATCCATTTTGGATTTGAAAAATGATAACAAAATCGTTCTCTGCACTCTCGAGAACCTCGGATACGATACCCATAATCTAGTTATCATACTTTTGAGCGGCGGCCATCTCGGATTTACAAATGATCCCAAAATTGTTTTCTGCACCCTCGAGAACCTCGGACACGATATCCATATTGCTAAAATCATAATTTTGTGCGGCGGCCATCTTGGATTTGAAAAATGATCACCAAATCATTCTCTGCACCGTCGAGAACCTCGGATACGATACCCATGATGTAGTTATCATACTTTTGAGTTGGGACCATCTTGGATTTCAAAAATGATCACACAATCGTTCTTAGCGCCCGCGAGAACCTCGGATACGATACCCATAATGTAGTTATCATACTTTTAAGCGGCGGCTATTTTCGATTTGAAAACTGAGCACAAAATCGTTCTCTGCACACTCGAGAACCTCGGATACGATACCCATAATGTAGTGATCATAATTTTGAGCGGCGGCCATCTTGGATTTCAAAAATGATCACAAAATCGTTCTGTGCACTCTTGAGAACCTCGGATACGATACCCATATTTTTGTGATCATAATCTTGCACGGCGGCCATCTCGGATTTAAAAATGATCCCAAAATTGTTTTCTGCACTCTCGAGAACCTTGGACACGATATCCATATTGCTAAAATCATAATTTTGTGCGGCGGCCATCTTGGATTTGAAAAATGATCACCAAATCGTTCTCTGCACCCTCGAGAACCTCGGATACGGTACCCATAATCTAGTTATCATACTTTTGAGCGGCGGCCATCTCGGATTTAAAAATGATCCCAAATTGTTTTCTGCACCCTCGAGAACCTAGGATACGATACCCATATTTTTGTGATCATAATCTTGCACGGCGGCCCTCTTGGATTTGAAAAATGATCACAAAATCGTTCTCTGCAACCTCGAAAATCTCTGATACGATACCCATAATGTTTTATTTTTATTTATTTTTATTTATATATTTAGAAACAAACAGTCACATACATATTCAGGTTTACAAAGAAATGTTAGTACTGAATTAGACCTACAGTTTCCTTAAAATTAATATTTTATGACAATTAAGACTAAAGTACAGCAGAGAACAATAAGTTATACAAAATAAAAATAAAAAGAGGCACTAGTAAAAAAAAATGTTAATAATAAACTAAGATTTACTAAATTACTTACTTACTTATTTACTAAATTATAAAAAAAAAAAATGTTGTGGTTAAACAGTTATAATCGTTCAAATCTCACTTTTTCTTAGCACAGTTAGTATATTCTTTTTAAAACTGGACAAGGTTTCTTTAAAAATATCTAAGTCAGCAAGTTTTCCATTAAGAAGTCGACAGGTCCGCCTTATATAACTATTTCCAGCATAGCATGTCCTACTTTTTTTAACTACGAACAAGGGTTTACTTCGACAAGTACGTATATTTCTTTTGGGGACTTGAAAACTAAAGGCCTGTAGTAATAAAGGAGCATCAATGTGGTTATTTACGATTTTATAAAGTAGCATTGCATCAAAAGAGTTTCGGCGATCACTTAATTTGACAACATTGTGAATATAACATGATTCAGCGTAGCTGGAGTACCTAGAATTACTATTATAATCGAGTGACTTTACAAATTTTTTTTGGAGTCTTTCGATTCGGTTGGTATGGATAGTATGGAAAGGATTCCAAACACTACAGGCATACTCGACGTGACTCCGAACGAAACTATTATATAAGATTTTATACGTGGAAGGCCTTTTAAATGGCTTTCCAACTCGTAAAATAAAACCTAACTGTTTATATGCTTTGCTTAACATTTTATCTATGTGAGGCAAAAAACTTAGCTTTGAATCCATGATAACTCCTAAATCACGAATTTGAGTAACTCTAGTCAATTTTTTACTACACAATTTGTAATTGAATATAACTGGTAATCGCTTTCTACTAAAAGTGATGACAAAACACTTATCGGAGTTCAAAAAAAGATGGTTGCTATAACAAAAAGATTCAAAGCTACTCAAATCTACTTGAAGAGAATTACAGTCTTCTAAATTTCTGATAACTCTAAAGATTTTTGTATCGTCAGCATATAAAAGTAAGTTAGAATTTTTTATATAGTCACTAATATCGTTAATATATAATATAAATAGTAATGGTCCCAAATGGGACCCTTGTGGAACTCCAGAAGGAATAGATTTGTAACGCGACGTATAACCACCTAAGACAACAGCTTGATAACGATTCTCTATGTAGGATTGTATCCAACGAAAAAGATCGCCGTGTATACCAAGTCGATAAAGCTTATGTAATAAGGTCTTATGGCATATTTTGTCAAAAGCTTTAGCAAAATCAGTGTACACAGCGTCTACCTGTGCGTTATCATCCAAAGCATCGAGAATGAGTTCACTAAAACTAATTAAATTTGTGTCAACACTTCGACCTTTATAGAAACCATGTTGATGTGGAGTTATATGACGCCTTACAGCCCATGATAGTTGGTCTGTAACAATTTTTTCTAGTATTTTTCCAAATTGGCATAATTTTGATATAGGCCGATACTTGTCAATAAATTGGCTAATATCTCCTTTTGGTATCGGAGTGACCAGTGCCATTTTCCAAATGGCAGGGACACGGCCTTCCCTAAATGATTTCATAAATAAAATGGTAATTGGTAACGCTAAGTTTGTAGCACAGTTTCTTATCAATACTGGATGAATACCATCCGGGCCAGCACCCTTGGCTACATTTACAGATTTAAGATATTTGTAAACAATTTCTTTGGATATATGAATAGAATTTATATTAAAAATTGTATTGTTAGCCAAAGGAATTTCAGACAAGTTAAATGAATTTATGGTTGAGTTTTCGAAGACCGAATAAAAATGTTCGTTAAAGAAGTCGCATATTTGCTCACCATTTGAACTCGATCTGCCTTTATAGTACATAAGGTGGGGTAAAGCAGTTTTTGATATTGTTGATTTAATATAGGACCAAAAGCACTTAGGTTGTTTGTGAATTTTTTCTTCAATATTATTAATGTAAGAATCATAACACTTTTTTTCTAGTTGTATTGCTCTTTTACGCAGTGACTTAAAGCATTCAAAATCTAATGGATTTTTATACGTTTTCCACAGTTTATGATACTTTTGCTTAGTATTTAGCAATCGTCTGAGAGGTTTAGTATACCACGGAGGCTTATGGTGCGATGAACGTAGTGGACGTTGTGGAACAAATTTATTTATTAAATTATTTAAAATTTTATAAAATTCAAGAATACACTCTTCTAAACTCAGAGGACTAAAAATATTACACCAATCTATAGCACAAAGCTCATTATTTATTTCCTGGTAGTTTGCATTATAAAAACAGTATACCTTACAAGGGGCTGGTTTCAGTGTGTGCATGTGTGTCAGCCGTAACTCGAATTGAAGAGCTTTGTGGTGAGGGTCTTCACTTGTTAAGGGAAAATCACTGGATGATACTATGCAACGTTCACTGCACAGGATTAAATCTAGTATACGTTTATTAGCATTAAAAATATTGTTACACTGATACATACCGGAGAAAGACATAAATTCGCGTAATATTTGAACTAAATAGCTGTTGTTAGCATTAGTTGGTAGGAACATATTATGACAGTCAGATACAGGCCACTGCGCTTCTGAAATATTAAAATCTCCAGTAATTAAAAATTTATCATTCGGATTGTTTACAGCTAACTGTCCACAAATATCAAAAAAGTTCGTTAAAGTGTCCTTATGTAAGGGACCATGCGGAATATAAATGCAACATATATTTAAATATTTTGAATGTTCTCTCTATCTCTTGATAACGGCACAGAAACCCAAACACATTCTGACGAGGCTCGAGAGGAGCAAGGCCAGACTCGCTGCATAGGCAAGTATTTACGGCGCACAGCTACAATAACTCCGCCTCCCCGTTCAAAGCCACTCTCTTCTACCGATCTATCGCAGCGAAAAACAATATAATCATTATTGAAAAATTCACCATCATAGTAACTTGAGGTCAACCAGCTCTCTGATAAACAAATAATGTCATAGTCTGACTGTGATACTTGGGAATGGAAACTATGCGACTTTGTGCGGAGACCGCGTACATTCTGATAATAACAGCTAAATGTTGTGTCCGTCATGACTTATGCATATATACCTACATATACATTTTATAAATTCAAAAGCAACCGGCATGGTTTGGTAAGTTAATTTTAATTCATAAGGTAAGACACATATGGTTGAATGTGCAATAATATATTTGCTAAGATAATAAAAATAGACAAAATTCAATCTTACATGCACATACTTACGGAATTTTATTCGACTTAGCGGTGCATTGCTCGACCTGATTGACTGCCGAGAACAATAGGCGCCCAATAACTCGTTAGTTAATGACTTGTTTTTTCTAAAGGCGAATTCTTTGCAATAAGCTGGAAATTTTTTAGGTATCAATTGATTATTGTCTGTAATGTAGAACGAAAGTAAGAAACGACTATAGAATATAAAAATACATGCACGTGTTTCTTTGTTACGGTGACATTGAGTTCTTAATATTTTAATATAGTTAATGGATTTATAATTTAGAAATGAGATTTGAAGGATTAGAACATCGATAAAAGTGAATAACTTGATTTTAATTGACAAAATTGAAAAGGGCAATATAAAACATGAAAGTCAATTGATTCTACTAAAGTCGAAATTGTTATTAATAATCATCACTTTCGACGAGTCAGTTTTTCGTGCTAGTATTTTGCAGTCTCGCACCCAGAGATGAGCAATCTTTCTGTCGGCCTTGAGTTGTCGTGCCCGCTTCAATAGCAGCTTATTTGCCGGGGTAAGGTGATCGGTCAAGAACAGGTTTAGGGCTGGACCTGTGAGACCTATGTTAGCTGTTGTAAGACCCCTACGGACTCGCACTGCTGATAAGAGTTCATCTTTATATATTCGGCGGGTAAACTTAACTATGATAGCGGGAGGTCGTGGGCTTAAAGTAGCTTCAATGTTTTTATCAATGCCACCGGTGTTCGAGTCGCTTTCAATGTACCGACGTACGCGATGTATGCTGTCTATTATTGTCGGTTCAAAGTTCAAACCCACAGCATTGTGAATATCACAGACGATGTTGGTTAAGTTTTCTCCTTTCTTAAAAGGTATGCCGGATATCTCTAGATTGTTCATTCTGCTGTATTGGTCACTTGCTTCAATTATGTATTTTAAAGTTGAAATAGAGAGCTTCGCCACCTCGAGGTCAGATTGCACTTTGGTTATTGTCTTTGATTTATTTTCGACTTGAACTAACCTGTCCTCTAAAGCCGAGAACCTTGTTTCTAATTCATCCCAACGGGTATTGAGATTTGAAATACCCGTTGAGCATACTTGTAACTCATTTTTTAAGCTGCTTAATTCTGATTTTATTTCTTGTAGCACCTTTGCGATGCCCTGTTGGCTAGTAGTCTCATCGGAAGTATTTCCGGAGCGTGAGGCATTACGACATCGGGCACACCGCCACACTGCTTTCTTTTCAGTGCCCATGTGCCGATAGGTACCCTCTGTGACTCCAGAGCATCCAAAATGTAGGGAACCATGACAGGCACTACACACAACGGCATCTGTTACCGCCTCATTACACTCGAAACATTTCATGTTTATAATTTATTTTAAGCTACTGCACACAAAATATGAGCCTTAAGGTCAAAAACTTTGGGTTCAATATTCTTCGAAGCACGAGATGTTAACGCGATTAGGTAAATTGAATAGTACCGACGTACTGTACACTACCGGCCGCGAGGAATACGACAAGCGAACTGCGAATGTTGTTATTATTATTTTGAGCGGCGGCCATCTCGGATTTAAAAATGATCCCAAAATTGTTTTCTGCACCCTCGAGAACCTCGGACACGATATCCATATTGCTGAAAACATAATTTTGTGCGGCTGCCATCTTGGATTAGAAAAATTATCACAAAGTCATTCTCAGCACCCTCGAGAACCTCAGATACGATACCCATATTTTTGTGATCATGATCTTGCACGGCGGCCATCTTGGATTTGAAAAAGGATCACATTATCGTTCTCAGCACCCTGGAGAACCTCGGATATGATACTTAAAATGTTTTTATCATACATTTGAGTGGCGGCCATTTTGGATTTGAAAAATGATAACAAAATCGTTCTCTGCACACTCGAGAACCTCGGATACTACACCCATAATCTAGTTATCATACTTTTGAGCGGCGGCCATCTCGGATTTACAAATGATCCCAAAATTGTTTTCTGCACCCTCGAGAACCTCGGACACGATATCCATATTGCTAAAATCATAATTTTGTGCGGCGGCCATCTTGGATTTGAAAAATGATCACCAAATCATTCTCTGCACCCTCGAGAACCTTGGATACGATACCCATAATCTAGTTATCATACTTTTGTGCGGCTGCCATCTTGGATTTGAAAAAGGATCACATAATCGTTCTCAGCACCCTGGAGAACCTCGGATATGATACTTAAAATGTTTTTATCATACATTTGAGTGGCGGCCATTTTGGATTTGAAAAATGATAACAAAATCGTTCTCTGCACTCTCGAGAACCTCGGATACGATACCCATAATCTAGTTATCATACTTTTGAGCGGCGGCCATCTCGGATTTACAAATGATCCCAAAATTGTTTTCTACACCCTCGAGAACCTCGGACACGATATCCATATTGCTAAAATCATAATTTTGTGCGGCGGCCATCTTGGATTTGAAAAATGATCACCAAATCATTCTCTGCACCCTCGAGAACCTCGGATACGATACCCATAATCTAGTTATCATACTTTTGTGCGGCTGCCATCTTGGATTTGAAAAAGGATCACATAATCGTTCTCAGCACCCTGGAGAACCTCGGATATGATACTTAAAATGTTTTTATCATACATTTGAGTGGCGGCCATTTTGGATTTGAAAAATGATAACAAAATCGTTCTCTGCACACTCGAGAACCTCGGATACGACACCCATAATCTTGTTATCATACTTTTGAGCGGCGGCCATCTCGGATTTACAAATGATCCCAAAATTGTTTTCTGCACCCTCGAGAACCTCGGACACGATATCCATATTGCTAAAATCATAATTTTGTGCGGCGGCCATCTTGTATTTGAAAAATGATCACAAAATCGTTCTCTGCAACCTCGAAAATCTCTGATACGATACCCATAATCTAGTTATCATACTTTTGTGCGGCTGCCATCTTGGATTTGAAAAAGGATCACATAATCGTTCTCAGCACCCTGGAGAACCTCGGATATGATACTTAAAATGTTTTTATCATACATTTGAGTGGCGGCCATTTTGGATTTGAAAAATGATAACAAAATCGTTCTCTGCACTCTCGAGAACCTCGGATACGATACCCATAATCTAGTTATCATACTTTTGAGCGGCGGCCATCTCGGATTTACAAATGATCCCAAAATTGTTTTCTACACCCTCGAGAACCTCGGACACGATATCCATATTGCTAAAATCAAAATTTTGTGCGGCGGCCATCTTGGATTTGAAAAATGATCACCAAATCAATCTCTGCACCCTCGAAAACCTCGGATACGATACCCATAATCTAGTTATCATACTTTTGAGCGGCGGCCATCTCGGATTTACAAATGATCCCAAAATTGTTTTCTGCACCCTCGAGAACCTCGGACACGATATCCATATTGCTAAAATCATAATTTTGTGCGGCGGCCATCTTGGATTTGAAAAATGATCACCAAATCATTCTCTGCACCCTCGAGAACCTCGGATACGATACCCATAATCTAGTTATCATACTTTTGTGCGGCTGCCATCTTGGATTTGAAAAAGGATCACATAATCGTTCTCAGCACCCTGGAGAACCTCGGATATGATACTTAAAATGTTTTTATCATACATTTGAGTGGCGGCCATTTTGGATTTGAAAAATGATAACAAAATCGTTCTCTGCACACTCGAGAACCTCGGATACGACACCCATAATCTTGTTATCATACTTTTGAGCGGCGGCCATCTCGGATTTACAAATGATCCCAAAATTGTTTTCTGCACCCTCGAGAACCTCGGACACGATATCCATATTGCTAAAATCATAATTTTGTGCGGCGGCCATCTTGGATTTGAAAAATGATCACAAAATCGTTCTCTGCAACCTCGAAAATCTCTGATACGATACCCATAATCTAGTTATCATACTTTTGTGCGGCTGCCATCTTGGATTTGAAAAAGGATCACATAATCGTTCTCAGCACCCTGGAGAACCTCGGATATGATACTTAAAATGTTTTTATCATACATTTGAGTGGCGGCCATTTTGGATTTGAAAAATGATAACAAAATCGTTCTCTGCACTCTCGAGAACCTCGGATACGATACCCATAATCTAGTTATCATACTTTTGAGCGGCGGCCATCTCGGATTTACAAATGATCCCAAAATTGTTTTCTACACCCTCGAGAACCTCGGACACGATATCCATATTGCTAAAATCAAAATTTTGTGCGGCGGCCATCTTGGATTTGAAAAATGATCACCAAATCAATCTCTGCACCCTCGAAAACCTCGGATACGATACCCATAATCTAGTTATCATACTTTTGAGCGGCGGCCATCTCGGATTTACAAATGATCCCAAAATTGTTTTCTGCACCCTCGAGAACCTCGGACACGATATCCATATTGCTAAAATCATAATTTTGTGCGGCGGCCATCTTGGATTTGAAAAATGATCACCAAATCATTCTCTGCACCCTCGAGAACCTCGGATACGATACCCATAATCTAGTTATCATACTTTTGTGCGGCTGCCATCTTGGATTTGAAAAAGGATCACATAATCGTTCTCAGCACCCTGGAGAACCTCGAATATGATACTTAAAATGTTTTTATCATACATTTGAGTGGCGGCCATTTTGGATTTGAAAAATGATAACAAAATCGTTCTCTGCACTCTCGAGAACCTCGGATACGATACCCATAATCTAGTTATCATACTTTTGAGCGGCGGCCATCTCGGATTTACAAATGATCCCAAAATTGTTTTCTGCACCCTCGAGAACCTCGGACACGATATCTATATTGCTAAAATCATAATTTTGTGCGGCGGCCATCTTGGATTTGAAAAATGATCACCAAATCATTCTCTGCACCGTCGAGAACCTCGGATACGATACCCATGATGTAGTTATCATACTTTTGAGTTGGGACCATCTTGGATTTCAAAAATGATCACACAATCGTTCTTAGCGCCCGCGAGAACCTCGGATACGATACCCATAATGTAGTTATCATACTTTTAAGCGGCGGCTATTTTCGATTTGAAAACTGAGCACAAAATCGTTCTCTGCACACTCGAGAACCTCGGATACGATACCCATAATGTAGTGATCATAATTTTGAGCGGCGGCCATCTTGGATTTCAAAAATGATCACAAAATCGTTCTGTGCACTCTTGAGAACCTCGGATACGATACCCATATTTTTGTGATCATAATCTTGCACGGCGGCCATCTCGGATTTAAAAATGATCCCAAAATTGTTTTCTGCACTCTCGAGAACCTTGGACACGATATCCATATTGCTAAAATCATAATTTTGTGCGGCGGCCATCTTGGATTTGAAAAATGATCACCAAATCGTTCTCTGCACCCTCGAGAACCTCGGATACGGTACCCATAATCTAGTTATCATACTTTTGAGCGGCGGCCATCTCGGATTTAAAAATAATCCCAAATTGTTTTCTGCACCCTCGAGAACCTAGGATACGATACCCATATTTTTGTGATCATAATCTTGCACGGCGGCCCTCTTGGATTTGAAAAATGATCACAAAATCGTTCTCTGCAACCTCGAAAATCTCTGATACGATACCCATAATGTTTTATTTTTATTTATTTTTATTTATATATTTAGAAACAAACAGTCACATACATATTCAGGTTTACAAAGAAATGTTAGTACTGAATTAGACCTACAGTTTCCTTAAAATTAATATTTTATGACAATTAAGACTAAAGTACAGCAGAGAACAATAAGTTATACAAAATAAAAATAAAAAGAGGCACTAGTAAAAAAAAATGTTAATAATAAACTAAGATTTACTAAATTACTTACTTACTTATTTACTAAATTATAAAAAAAAAAATGTTGTGGTTAAACAGTTATAATCGTTCAAATCTCACTTTTTCTTAGCACAGTTAGTATATTCTTTTTAAAACTGGACAAGGTTTCTTTAAAAATATCTAAGTCAGCAAGTTTTCCATTAAGAAGTCGACAGGTCCGCCTTATATAACTATTTCCAGCATAGCATGTCCTACTTTTTTTAACTACGAACAAGGGTTTACTTCGACAAGTACGTATATTTCTTTTGGGGACTTGAAAACTAAAGGCCTGTAGTAATAAAGGAGCATCAATGTGGTTATTTACGATTTTATAAAGTAGCATTGCATCAAAAGAGTTTCGGCGATCACTTAATTTGACAACATTGTGAATATAACATGATTCAGCGTAGCTGGAGTACCTAGAATTACTATTATAATCGAGTGACTTTACAAATTTTTTTTGGAGTCTTTCGATTCGGTTGGTATGGATAGTATGGAAAGGATTCCAAACACTACAGGCATACTCGACGTGACTCCGAACGAAACTATTATATAAGATTTTATACGTGGAAGGCCTTTTAAATGGCTTTCCAACTCGTAAAATAAAACCTAACTGTTTATATGCTTTGCTTAACATTTTATCTATGTGAGGCAAAAAACTTAGCTTTGAATCCATGATAACTCCTAAATCACGAATTTGAGTAACTCTAGTCAATTTTTTACTACACAATTTGTAATTGAATATAACTGGTAATCGCTTTCTACTAAAAGTGATGACAAAACACTTATCGGAGTTCAAAAAAAGATGGTTGCTATAACAAAAAGATTCAAAGCTACTCAAATCTACTTGAAGAGAATTACAGTCTTCTAAATTTCTGATAACTCTAAAGATTTTTGTATCGTCAGCATATAAAAGTAAGTTAGAATTTTTTATATAGTCACTAATATCGTTAATATATAATATAAATAGTAATGGTCCCAAATGGGACCCTTGTGGAACTCCAGAAGGAATAGATTTGTAACGCGACGTATAACCACCTAAGACAACAGCTTGATAACGATTCTCTATGTAGGATTGTATCCAACGAAAAAGATCGCCGTGTATACCAAGTCGATAAAGCTTATGTAATAAGGTCTTATGGCATATTTTGTCAAAAGCTTTAGCAAAATCAGTGTACACAGCGTCTACCTGTGCGTTATCATCCAAAGCATCGAGAATGAGTTCACTAAAACTAATTAAATTTGTGTCAACACTTCGACCTTTATAGAAACCATGTTGATGTGGAGTTATATGACGCCTTACAGCCCATGATAGTTGGTCTGTAACAATTTTTTCTAGTATTTTTCCAAATTGGCATAATTTTGATATAGGCCGATACTTGTCAATAAATTGGCTAATATCTCCTTTTGGTATCGGAGTGACCAGTGCCATTTTCCAAATGGCAGGGACACGGCCTTCCCTAAATGATTTCATAAATAAAATGGTAATTGGTAACGCTAAGTTTGTAGCACAGTTTCTTATCAATACTGGATGAATACCATCCGGGCCAGCACCCTTGGCTACATTTACAGATTTAAGATATTTGTAAACAATTTCTTTGGATATATGAATAGAATTTATATTAAAAATTGTATTGTTAGCCAAAGGAATTTCAGACAAGTTAAATGAATTTATGGTTGAGTTTTCGAAGACCGAATAAAAATGTTCGTTAAAGAAGTCGCATATTTGCTCACCATTTGAACTCGATCTGCCTTTATAGTACATAAGGTGGGGTAAAGCAGTTTTTGATATTGTTGATTTAATATAGGACCAAAAGCACTTAGGTTGTTTGTGAATTTTTTCTTCAATATTATTAATGTAAGAATCATAACACTTTTTTTCTAGTTGTATTGCTCTTTTACGCAGTGACTTAAAGCATTCAAAATCTAATGGATTTTTATACGTTTTCCACAGTTTATGATACTTTTGCTTAGTATTTAGCAATCGTCTGAGAGGTTTAGTATACCACGGAGGCTTATGGTGCGATGAACGTAGTGGACGTTGTGGAACAAATTTATTTATTAAATTATTTAAAATTTTATAAAATTCAAGAATACACTCTTCTAAACTCAGAGGACTAAAAATATTACACCAATCTATAGCACAAAGCTCATTATTTATTTCCTGGTAGTTTGCATTATAAAAACAGTATACCTTACAAGGGGCTGGTTTCAGTGTGTGCATGTGTGTCAGCCGTAACTCGAATTGAAGAGCTTTGTGGTGAGGGTCTTCACTTGTTAAGGGAAAATCACTGGATGATACTATGCAACGTTCACTGCACAGGATTAAATCTAGTATACGTTTATTAGCATTAAAAATATTGTTACACTGATACATACCGGAGAAAGACATAAATTCGCGTAATATTTGAACTAAATAGCTGTTGTTAGCATTAGTTGGTAGGAACATATTATGACAGTCAGATACAGGCCACTGCGCTTCTGAAATATTAAAATCTCCAGTAATTAAAAATTTATCATTCGGATTGTTTACAGCTAACTGTCCACAAATATCAAAAAAGTTCGTTAAAGTGTCCTTATGTAAGGGACCATGCGGAATATAAATGCAACATATATTTAAATATTTTTGAATGTTCTCTCTATCTCTTGATAACGGCACAGAAACCCAAACACATTCTGACGAGGCTCGAGAGGAGCAAGGCCAGACTCGCTGCATAGGCAAGTATTTACAATGCACAGCTACAATAACTCCGCCTCCCCGTTCAAAGCCACTCTCTTCTACCGATCTATCGCAGCGAAAAACAATATAATCATTATTGAAAAATTCACCATCATAGTAACTTGAGGTCAACCAGCTCTCTGATAAACAAATAATGTCATAGTCTGACTGTGATACTTGGGAATGGAAACTATGCGACTTTGTGCGGAGACCGCGTACATTCTGATAATAACAGCTAAATGTTGTGTCCGTCATGACTTATGCATATATACCTACATATACATTTTATAAATTCAAAAGCAACCGGCATGGTTTGGTAAGTTAATTTTAATTCATAAGGTAAGACACATATGGTTGAATGTGCAATAATATATTTGCTAAGATAATAAAAATAGACAAAATTCAATCTTACATGCACATACTTACGGAATTTTATTCGACTTAGCGGTGCATTGCTCGACCTGATTGACTGCCGAGAACAATAGGCGCCCAATAACTCGTTAGTTAATGACTTGTTTTTTCTAAAGGCGAATTCTTTGCAATAAGCTGGAAATTTTTTAGGTATCAATTGATTATTGTCTGTAATGTAGAACGAAAGTAAGAAACGACTATAGAATATAAAAATACATGCACGTGTTTCTTTGTTACGGTGACATTGAGTTCTTAATATTTTAATATAGTTAATGGATTTATAATTTAGAAATGAGATTTGAAGGATTAGAACATCGATAAAAGTGAATAACTTGATTTTAATTGACAAAATTGAAAAGGGCAATATAAAACATGAAAGTCAATTGATTCTACTAAAGTCGAAATTGTTATTAATAATCATCACTTTCGACGAGTCAGTTTTTCGTGCTAGTATTTTGCAGTCTCGCACCCAGAGATGAGCAATCTTTCTGTCGGCCTTGAGTTGTCGTGCCCGCTTCAATAGCAGCTTATTTGCCGGGGTAAGGTGATCGGTCAAGAACAGGTTTAGGGCTGGACCTGTGAGACCTATGTTAGCTGTTGTAAGACCCCTACGGACTCGCACTGCTGATAAGAGTTCATCTTTATATATTCGGCGGGTAAACTTAACTATGATAGCGGGAGGTCGTGGGCTTAAAGTAGCTTCAATGTTTTTATCAATGCCACCGGTGTTCGAGTCGCTTTCAATGTACCGACGTACGCGATGTATGCTGTCTATTATTGTCGGTTCAAAGTTCAAACCCACAGCATTGTGAATATCACAGACGATGTTGGTTAAGTTTTCTCCTTTCTTAAAAGGTATGCCGGATATCTCTAGATTGTTCATTCTGCTGTATTGGTCACTTGCTTCAATTATGTTTTTTAAAGTTGAAATAGAGAGCTTCGCCACCTCGAGGTCAGATTGCACTTTGGTTATTGTCTTTGATTTATTTTCGACTTGAACTAACCTGTCCTCTAAAGCCGAGAACCTTGTTTCTAATTCATCCCAACGGGTATTGAGATTTGAAATACCCGTTGAGCATACTTGTAACTCATTTTTTAAGCTGCTTAAGTCTGATTGCACTGCACCAAAATCGATTCGAAGGGATTTTATTTCTTGTAGCACCTTTGCGATGCCCTGTTGGCTAGTAGTCTCATCGGAAGTATTTCCGGAGCGTGAGGCATTACGACATCGGGCACACCGCCACACTGCTTTCTTTTCAGTGCCCATGCGCCGATAGGTACCCTCTGTGACTCCAGAGCATCCAAAATGTAGGGAACCATGACAGGCACTACACACAACGGCATCTGTTACCGCCTCATTACACTCGAAACATTTCATGTTTATAATTTATTTTAAGCTACTGCACACAAAATATGAGCCTTAAGGTCAAAAACTTTGGGTTCAATATTCTTCGAAGCACGAGATGTTAACGCGATTAGGTAAATTGAATAGTACCGACGTACTGTACACTACCGGCCGCGAGGAATACGACAAGCGAACTGCGAATGTTGTTATTATTATTTTGAGCGGCGGCCATCTCGGATTTAAAAATGATCCCAAAATTGTTTTCTGCACCCTCGAGAACCTCGGACACGATATCCATATTGCTGAAAACATAATTTTGTGCGGCTGCCATCTTGGATTAGAAAAATGATCACAAAGTCATTCTCAGCACCCTCGAGAACCTCAGATACGATACCCATATTTTTGTGATCATAATCTTGCACGGCGGCCATCTTGGATTTGAAAAAGGATCACATAATCGTTCTCAGCACCCTGGAGAACCTCGGATATGATACTTAAAATGTTTTTATCATACATTTGAGTGGCGGCAATTTTGGATTTGAAAAATGATAACAAAATCGTTCTCTGCACTCTCGAGAACCTCGGATACGATACCCATAATCTAGTTATCATACTTTTGAGCGGCGGCCATCTCGGATTTACAAATGATCCCAAAATTGTTTTCTGCACCCTCGAGAACCTCGGACACGATATCCATATTGCTGAAAACGTTATGGTTTGCGGCAGCCCTCTCGTATTTCTAAAATAATCGCAGAATTCTTCTCTGCACCCTCGAGAACCTAAGACACGATATCTAATGTAGTTATCATAATTTTGAGTGGCGGCCATCTTGGATTTAAATACTATCCCAAAATTGTTTTCTGCAACCTCAAGAACCTCGGATGCGATACCCATATTTTTGTGATCATAATCTTGCACGGCGGCCATCTTGGATTTGAAAAATTATCACAAAATCTTTCTCAGCACCCTCGAAAAACTCGGATACGATACCCATAATGTAGTTATCATACTTCTGAGCGGCGGCCATCTTGGATTTGAAAACTGATCACAAAATCGTTCTCTACACCCTCGAGAACCTCGGATACGATACCCATAATCTAGTTATCATACTTTTGAGCGGCGGCCATCTCGGATTTTAAAATGAAACCCAAAATAGTTTTCTGCACCCTCGAGAACCTCGGACACGATATCAGTATTGCTCAAAACATAATTTTTTTCGGCTGCCATTTTGGATTAGAAAAATGGTCACAAAATCATTCACAGCACCCTCGAGAACCTCGGATACGAAACCCATAATGTAGTTATCATTCTTTAGAGCGGCGGCCATCTTGGATTTCAAAATCGTTCTAAGCAGCCTCGAGAACCTCGGATACGATACCCATATTGAAGTTATCATACTTTTAAGCAGCGGCTATTTTCGATTTGAAAAATGATCACAAAATCGATCTCTGCACACTCGAGAACCTCAGATACGATACCCATAATGTAGTTATCATAATTTTGAGCGGCGTCCATCTTGGATTTCAAAAATGATCACAAAATCGTTCTGTGCACTCTCGAGAAGCTCGGATACGATACCCATATTTTTGTGATCGTAAACTTGCACGGCGGCCATCTCGGATTTAAAAATGATCCCAAAATGGTTTTCTGCACCCTCGAGAACCTCGGACACGATATCCATATTGCTAAATTCGAAATTTTTTCGCGGCGGCCATCTTGGATTTGAAAAATGATCACTAAATCGTTCTCTGCACCCTCGAGAACCTCGGATACGATACCCATAATCTAGTTATCATACTTTTAAACGGCGGCCATCTCGGATTTAAAAATGATCCCAAAATTGTTTTCTGCACCCTCGAGAACCTCGGACACGATATCCATTATGCTGAAATCGTAATGGTTTGCGGCAACCCTCTTGTATTTCTAAAATGAAGGCAGAATTCTTCTCTGCTCCCTCGAGAACCTCGGACACGATATCCATATTGCTGAAAATATAATTTTGTGCGGCGGCAATCTTGGTTTTGAAAAATGATCACCAAATCGTTCTCAGCACCCTCGAGAACCTAGGATACGATACCCATAATCTCGTTATCATACTTTTGAGCGGCGGCCATCTCGGATTTACAAATGATCCCAAAATTGTTTTCTGCACCCTCGAGAACCTCGGACACGATATCCATATTGCTGAAAACGTTATGGTTTGCGGCAGCCCTCTCGTATTTCTAAAATAATCGCAGAATTCTTCTCTGCACCCTCGAGAACCTAAGACACGATATCTAATGTAGTTATCATAATTTTGAGTGGCGGCCATCTTGGATTTAAATACTATCCCAAAATTGTTTTCTGCAACCTCAAGAACCTCGGATGCGATACCCATATTTTTGTGATCATAATCTTGCACGGCGGCCATCTTGGATTTGAAAAATTATCACAAAATCTTTCTCAGCACCCTCGAAAAACTCGGATACGATACCCATAATGTAGTTATCATACTTCTGAGCGGCGGCCATCTTGGATTTGAAAACTGATCACAAAATCGTTCTCTACACCCTCGAGAACCTCGGATACGATACCCATAATCTAGTTATCATACTTTTGAGCGGCGGCCATCTCGGATTTTAAAATGAAACCCAAAATAGTTTTCTGCACCCTCGAGAACCTCGGACACGATATCAGTATTGCTCAAAACATAATTTTTTTCGGCTGCCATCTTGGATTAGAAAAATGGTCACAAAATCATTCACAGCACCCTCGAGAACCTCGGATACGAAACCCATAATGTAGTTATCATTCTTTAGAGCGGCGGCCATCTTGGATTTCAAAATCGTTCTAAGCAGCCTCGAGAACCTCGGATACGATACCCATATTGAAGTTATCATACTTTTAAGCAGCGGCTATTTTCGATTTGAAAAATGATCACAAAATCGATCTCTGCACACTCGAGAACCTCAGATACGATACCCATAATGTAGTTATCATAATTTTGAGCGGCGTCCATCTTGGATTTCAAAAATGATCACAAAATCGTTCTGTGCACTCTCGAGAAGCTCGGATACGATACCCATATTTTTGTGATCGTAAACTTGCACGGCGGCCATCTCGGATTTAAAAATGATCCCAAAATTGTTTTCTGCACCCTCGAGAACCTCGGACACGATATCCATATTGCTAAATTCGAAATTTTTTCGCGGCGGCCATCTTGGATTTGAAAAATGATCACTAAATCGTTCTCTGCACCCTCGAGAACCTCGGATACGATACCCATAATCTAGTTATCATACTTTTAAACGGCGGCCATCTCGGATTTAAAAATGATCCCAAAATTGTTTTCTGCACCCTCGAGAACCTCGGACACGATATCCATTATGCTGAAATCGTAATGGTTTGCGGCAACCCTCTTGTATTTCTAAAATGAAGGCAGAATTCTTCTCTGCTCCCTCGAGAACCTCGGACACGATATCCATATTGCTGAAAATATAATTTTGTGCGGCGGCAATCTTGGATTTGAAAAATGATCACCAAATCGTTCTCAGCACCCTAGAGAACCTAGGATACGATACCCATAATCTCGTTATCATACTTTTGAGCGGCGGACATCTCGGATTTAAAAATGATCCCAAAATTGTTTTCTGCACCCTCGAGAACCTCGGACACGATATCTATATTGCTCAAAACATAATTTTGTTCGGCTGCCATCTTGGATTAGAAAAATGATCAGAAAATCATTCTCAGCACCCACGAGAACCTCGGATACGATACCCATAATGTAGTTATCATACTTTTGAGCGGGGGCCATCTTGGATTTCAAAAATGATCACAAAAACCTTCTCAGCGCCCTCGAGAACCTCGGATACGATACCCATAATGTAGTTATCATACTTTTAAGCGGCGGCTATTTTCGATTTGAAAAATGAGCACAAAATCGTTCTCTGCACACTCCAGAACCTCGGATACGATACCCATAATGTAGTTATCATTATTTTGAGCGGCGGCCTTCTTGGATTTCAAGAATGATCACAAAATCGTTCTGTGCACTCTCGAGAACCTCGGATACGATACCCATATTTTTGTGATCATAATCTTGCACGGCAGCCATCTCGGATTTAAAATGATCCCAAAATTGTTTTCTGCACCCTCGAGAACCTCGGATACGATACCCATAATCTAGTTATCATACTTTTGAGCGGCGGCCATCTCGGATTTACAAATGATCCCAAAATTATTTTCTGCACCCTCGAGAACCTCGGTCACGATATCCATATTGCTGAAAACGTTATGGTTTGCGGCAGCCCTCTCGTATTTCTAAAATAATCTCATAATTCTTTTTTGCACCCTCGAGAACCTCAGACACGATATCCATATTGCTAAAATCATAATTTTGTGCGGCGGCCATCTTGGATTTGAAAAATGATCACGAAGTCATTCTCTGCATCCTCGAGAACCTCGGATACGATACCCATGATGTAGTTATCATACTTTTGAGCGGGGGCCATCTTGGATTTAAAAAATGATCATCAAATCATTCTCTGCACCCTCGAGAACCTCGGATACGATTCCCATAATGTAGTTATCATACTTTTAAGCGGCGTCTTTTTTCGATTTGAAAACTGAGCACAAAATCGTTCTCTGCACACTCGAGAACCTCGGATACGGTACCCATAATCTAGTTATCATACTTTTGAGCGGCGGCCATCTCGGATTTAAAAATAATCCCAAATTGTTTTCTGCACTCTCGAGAACCTCGGATACGATACCCATATTTTTGTGATCATAATCTTGCACGGCGGTCCTTTTGGATTTGTAAAATGATCACAAAATCGTTCTCAGCACCCTCGAGAACCTCGGATACGATACCCATAATGTAGCTATCATAATTTTGAGCGGCGGCCATCTTGGATTTGAAAAATGATCACAAAATCGTTCTCTGCAACCTCGAAAATCTCTGATACGATACCCATAATGTTGTTATTATTATTTTGAGCGGCGGCCATCTCGGATTTAAAAATGATCCCAAAATTGTTTTCTGCACCCTCGAGAACCTCGGACACGATATCCATATTGCTGAAAACATAATTTTGTGCGGCTGCCATCTTGGATTAGAAAAATGATCACAAAGTCATTCTCAGCACCCTCGAGAACCTCAGATACGATACCCATATTTTTGTTATCATAATCTTGCACGGCGGCCATCTTGGATTTGAAAAAGGGTCACATAATCGTTCTCAGCACCCTGGAGAAACTCGGATATGATACTTAAAATGTTTTTATCATACATTTGAGTGGCGGCCATTTTGGATTTGAAAAATGATAACAAAATTGTTTTCTGCACCCTCGAGATTCTCGGTCACGATATTCATATTGCTGAAAACGTTATGGTTTGCGGCAGCCCTCTCGTATTTCTAAAATAAACTCATAATTCTTCTCTGCACCCTCGAGAACCTCAGACACGATATCCATATTGCTGAAAACATAATTTTGTGCGGCGGCCATCTTGGATTAAAAAAATGATCACAAAATCGTTCTCAGCACCCTTGAGAACCTCGGATACGATATACATAATATAGTTATCATACTTTTGAGCGGCGGCCATCTTGGATTTGAAAAATGATCACAAAATCGTTCTCTGCACACTCAAGAACCTCGGATACGATATCCATAATGTAGTTATCATAATTTTGAGCGGCGGCCATCTTGGATTTCAAAAATGATCACAAAATCGTTCTGTGCACTCTCGAGAACCTCGGATACGATACCCATATTTTTGTGATCATAATCTTGCACGGCAGCCATCTCGGATTTAAAAATGATCCCAAAATTGTTTTCTGCACCCTCGTGAACCTCGGACACGATATCCATATTGCTAAAATCATAATTTTGTGCGGCGGCCATCTTGGATTTGAAAAATGATCACCAAGTCATTCTCTGCATCCTCGAGAACCTCGGATACGATACCCATGATGTAGTTATCATACTTTTGAGCGGGGGCCATCTTGGATTTAAAAAATGATCACCAAATCATTCTCTGCACCCTCGAGAACCTCGGATACGATACCCATAATGTAGTTACCATACTTTTAAGCGGCGTCTTTTTTCGATTTGAAAACTGAGCACAAAATCGTTCTCTGCACACTCGAGAACCTCGGATACGATACCCATAATGTAGTGATCATAATTTTGAGCGGCGGCCATCTTGGATTACAAAAATGATCACAAAATCGTTCTGTGCACTCTTGAGAACCTCGGATACGATACCCATATTTTTGTGATCATAATCTTGCACGGCGGCCATCTCGGATTTAAATATGATCCCAAAATTGTTTTCTGCACTCTCGAGAACCTTGGACACGATATCCATATTGCTAAAATCATAATTTTGTGCGGCGGCCTTCTTGGATTTGAAAAATGATCACCAAATCGGTTCTGTACTGCACCCTCGAGAACCTCGGATACGGTACCCATAATCTAGTTATCATACTTTTGAGCGGCGGCCATCTCGGATTTAAAAATAATCCCAAATTGTTTTCTGCACTCTCGATAACCTCGGATACGATACCCATATTTTTGTGAACATAATCTTGCACGGCGGTCCTCTTGGATTTGTAAAATGATCACAAAATCGTTCTCAGCACCCTCGAGAACCTCGGATACGATACCCATAATGTAGCTATCATAATTTTGAGCGGCGGCCATCTTGGATTTGAAAAATGATCACAAAATCGTTCTCTGCAACCTCGAAAATCTCTGATACGATACCCATAATGTTGTTATTATTATTTTGAGCGGCGGCCATCTCGGATTTAAAAATGATCCCAAAATTGTTTTCTGCACCCTCGAGAACCTCGGACACGATATCCATATTGCTGAAAACATAATTTTGTGCGGCTGCCATCTTGGATTTGAAAAAGGATCACATAATCGTTCTCAGCACCCTAGAGAACCTCGGATATGATACTTAAAATATTTTTATCATACATTTGAGTGGCGGCCATTTTGGATTTGAAAAATGATAACAAAATCGTTCTCTGGACTCTCGAGAACCTCGGATACGATACCCATAATCTAGTTATCATACTTTTGAGCGGCGGCCATCCCGGATTTACAAATGATCCCAAAATTGTTTTCTGCACCCTCGAGAACCTCGGACACGATATCCATATTGCTAAAATCATAATTTTGAGCGGCGGCCATCTTGGATTTGAAAAATTATCACCAAATCATTCTCTGCACCCTCGAGAACCTCGGATACGATACCCATATTTTTGTGATCATAATCTTGCACGGCGGCCATCTTGGATTTGAAAAAGGATCACATAATCGTTCTCAGCACCCTGGAGAACCTCGGATATGATACTTAAAATGTTTTTATCATACATTTGAGTGGCGGCCATTTTGGATTTGAAAAATGATAACAAAATCGTTCTCTGCACTCTCGAGAACCTCGGATACGATACCCATAATCTAGTTATCATACTTTTGAGCGGCGGCCATCTCGGATTTACAAATGATCCCAAAATTGTTTTCTGCACCCTCGAGAACCTCGGACACGATATCCATATTGCTGAAAACGTTATGGTTTGCGGCAGCCCTCTCGTATTTCTAAAATAATCGCAGAATTCTTCTCTGCACCCTCGAGAACCTAAGACACGATATCTAATGTAGTTATCATAATTTTGAGTGGCGGCCATCTTGGATTTAAATATTATCCCAAAATTGTTTTCTGCAACCTCAAGAACCTCGGATACGATACCCATATTTTTGTGATCATAATCTTGCACGGCGGCCATCTTGGATTTGAAAAATTATCACAAAATCTTTCTCAGCACCCTCGAAAAACTCGGATACGATACCCATAATGTAGTTATCATACTTCTGAGCGGCGGCCATCTTGGATTTGAAAACTGATCACAAAATCGTTCTCTGCACCCTCGAGAACCTCGGATACGATACCCATAATCTAGTTATCATTCTTTTGAGCGGCGGCCATCTCGGATTTTAAAATGAAACCCAAAATAGTTTTCTGCACCCTCGAGAACCTCGGACACGATATCAGTATTGCTCAAAACATAATTTTTTTCGGCTGCCATCTTGGATTAGAAAAATGGTCACAAAATCATTCTCAGCACCCTCGAGAACCTCGGATACGAAACCCATAATGTAGTTATCATTCTTTTGAGCGGCGGCCATCTTGGATTTCAAAATCGTTCTCAGCAGCCTCGAGAACCTCGAATACGATACCCATATTGAAGTTATCATACTTTTAAGCGGCGGCTATTTTCGATTTGAAAAATGATCACAAAATCGATCTCTGCACACTCGAGAACCTCAGATACGATACCCATAATGTAGTTATCATAATTTTGAGCGGCGTCCATCTTGGATTTCAAAAATGATCACAAAATCGTTCTGTGCACTCTCGAGAAGCTCGGATACGATACCCATATTTTTGTGATCGTAAACTTGCACGGCGGCCATCTCGGATTTAAAAATCATCCCAAAATTGTTTTCTGCACCCTCGAGAACCTCGGACACGATATCCATATTGCTAAATTCGAAATTTTTTCGCGGCGGCCATCTTGGATTTGAAAAATGATCACTAAATCGTTCTCTGCACCCTCGAGAACCTCGGATACGATACCCATAATCTAGTTATCATACTTTTAAACGGCGGCCATCTCGGATTTAAAAATGATCCCAAAATTGTTTTCTGCACCCTCGAGAACCTCGGACACGATATCCATTATGCTGAAATCGTAATGGTTTGCGGCAACCCTCTTGTATTTCTAAAATGAAAGCAGAATTCTTCTCTGCTCCCTCGAGAACCTCGGACACGATATCCATATTGCTGAAAATATAATTTTGTGCGGCGGCAATCTTGGTTTTGAAAAATGATCACCAAATCGTTCTCAGCACCCTCGAGAACCTAGGATACGATACCCATAATCTCGTTATCATACTTTTGAGCGGCGGCCATCTCGGATTTAAAAATGATCCCAAAATTATTTTCTGCACCCTCGAGAACCTCGGACACGATATCCATATTGCTGAAAAAAAAATTGTTTGCGGCAGCCCTCTTGGATTTCTAAAATGATCGCAGAATTCTTCTCTGCACCCTCGAGAACCTCGGACAAGATATCCATATTGCTAAAAATATAATTTTGTGCGGCGGCAATCTTGGATTTGAAAAATGATCACCAAATCGTTCTCAGCACCCTAGAGAACCTAGGATACGATACCCATAATCTCGTCATCATACTTTTGAGCGGCGGCCATCTCGGATTTAAAAATGATCCCAAAATTGTTTTCTGCACCCTCGAGAACCTCGGGCACGATATCTATATTGCTCAAAACATAATTTTGTTCGGCTGCCATCTTGGATTAGAAAAATGATCAGAAAATCATTCTCAGCACCCACGAGAACCTCGGATACGATACCCATAATGTAGTTATCATACTTTTGAGCGGGGGCCATCTTGGATTGCAAAAATGATCACAAAAACCTTCTCAGCGCCCTCGAGAACCTCGGATACGATACCCATAATGTAGTTATCATACTTTTAAGCGGCGGCTATTTTCGATTTGAAAAATGAGCACAAAATCGTTCTCTGCACACTCCAGAACCTCGGATACGATACCCATAATGTAGTTATCATTATTTTGAGCGGCGGCCATCTTGGATTTCAAGAATGATCACAAAATCGTTCTGTGAACTCTCGAGAACCTCGGATACGATACCCATATTTTTGTGATCATAATCTTGCACGGCAGCCATCTCGGATTTAAAATGATCCCAAAATTGTTTTCTGCACCCTCGAGAACCTCGGATACGATACCCATAATCTAGTTATCATACTTTTGAGCGGCGGCCATCTCGGATTTACAAATGATCCCAAAATTGTTTTCTGCACCCTCGAGAACCTCGGTCACGATATCCATATTGCTGAAAATGTTATGGTTTGCGGCAGCCCTCTCGTATTTCTAAAATAATCTCATAATTCTTCTCTGCACCCTCGAGAACCTCAGACACGATATCCATATTGCTAAAATCATAATTTTGTGCGGCGGCCATCTTGGATTTGAAAAATGATCACGAAATCATTCTCTGCATCCTCGAGAACCTCGGATACGATACCCATGATGTAGTTATCATACTTTTGAGCGGGGGCCATCTTGGATTTAAAAAATGATCATCAAATCATTCTCTGCACCCTCGAGAACCTCGGATACGATACCCATAATGTAGTTATCATACTTTTAAGCGGCGTCTTTTTTCGATTTGAAAACTGAGCACAAAATCGTTCTCTGCACACTCGAGAACCTCGGATACGGTACCCATAATCTAGTTATCATACTTTTGAGCGGCGGCCATCTCGGATTTAAAAATAATCCCAAATTGTTTTCTGCACTCTCGAGAACCTCGGATACGATACCCATATTTTTGTGATCATAATCTTGCACGGCGGTCCTTTTGGATTTGTAAAATGATCACAAAATCGTTCTCAGCACCCTCGAGAACCTCGGATACGATACCCATAATGTAGCTATCATAATTTTGAGCGGCGGCCATCTTGGATTTGAAAAATGATCACAAAATCGTTCTCTGCAACCTCGAAAATCTCTGATACGATACCCATAATGTTGTTATTATTATTTTGAGCGGCGGCCATCTCGGATTTAAAAATGATCCCAAAATTGTTTTCTGCACCCTCGAGAACCTCGGACACGATATCCATATTGCTGAAAACATAATTTTGTGCGGCTGCCATCTTGGATTAGAAAAATGATCACAAAGTCATTCTCAGCACCCTCGAGAACCTCAGATACGATACCCATATTTTTGTGATCATAATCTTGCACGGCGGCCATCTTGGATTTGAAAAATGATCACCAAATCATTCTCTGCACCCTCGAGAACCTCGGATACGATACCCATAATCTAGTTATCATACTTTTGTTAGGCGGCCATCTCGGATTTACAAATGATCCCAAAATTGTTTTCTGCACCCTCGAGAACCTCGGTCACGATATACATATTGCTGAAAACGTTATTGTTTGCGGCAGCCCTCTCGTATTTCTAAAATAATCTCATAATTCTTCTCTGCACCCTCGAGAACCTCAGACACGATATCCATATTGCTGAATACATAATTTTGTGCGGCGGCCATCTTGGATTAGAAAAATGATCACAAAATCGTTCTCAGCACCCTTGAGAACCTCGGATGCGATATCCATAATATAGTTATCATACTTTTGAGCGGCGGCCATCTTGGATTTGAAAAATGATCACAAAATCGTTCTCTGCACACTCAAGAACCTCGGATACGATACCCATAATGTAGTTATCATAATTTTGAGCGGCGGCCATCTTGGATTTCAAAAATGATCACAAAATCGTTCTGTGCACTCTCGAGAACCTCGGATACGATACCCATATTTTTGTGATCATAATCTTGCACGGCAGCCATCTCGGATTTAAAAATGATCCCAAAATTGTTTTCTGCACCCTCGTGAAACTCGGACACGATATCCATATTGCTAAAATCATAATTTTGTGCGGCGGCCAACTTGGATTTGAAAAATGATCACCAAATCATTCTCTGCATCCTCGAGAACCTCGGATACGATACCCATGATGTAGTTATCATACTTTTGAGCGGGGGCCATCTTGGATTTAAAAAATGATCACCAAATCATTCTTTGCACCCTCGAGAACCTCGGATACGATACCCATAATGTAGTTAACATACTTTTAAGCGGCGGCTATTTTCGATTTGAAATTTGAGCACAAAATCGTTCTCTGCACACTAGAGAACCTCGGATACGATACCCATAATGTAAAGATCATAATTTTTAGCGGCGGCCATCTTGGATTTCAAAAATGATCACAAAATTGTTTTCTGCACTCTCGAGAACCTTGGACACGATATCCATATTGCTTAAATCATAATTTTTTGCGGCGGCCATCTTGGATTTGAAAAATGATCACCAAATCGTTCTCTGCACCCTCGAGAACCTCGGATACGGTACCCATAATCTAGTTATCATACTTTTGAGCGGCGGCCATCTCGGATTTAAAAATAATCCCAAATTGTTTTCTGCACCCTCGAGAACCTCGGATACGATACCCATATTTTTGTGATCATAATCTTGCACGGCGGTCCTCTTGGATTTGAAAAATGATCACAAAATCGTTCTCAGCACCCTCGAGAACCTCGGATACGATACCCATAATGTAGCTATCATAATTTTGAGCAACGGCCATCTCGGATTTAAAAATGATCCCAAAATTGTTTTCTGCACCCTCGAGAACCTCGGACACGATATCCATATTGCTGAAAACATAATTTTGTGCGGCTGCCATCTTGGATTAGAAAAATGATCACAAAATCATTCTCAGCACCCTCGAGAACCTCGGATACGAAACCCATAATGTAGTTATCATACTTTTGAGCGGCGGCCTTCTTGGATTTCAAAATCGTTCTCAGCACCCTCGAGAACCTCGGATACGATACCCATATTGAAGTTATCATACTTTAAAGCGGCGGCTATTTTTGATTTGAAAAATGATCACAAAATCGTTCTCTGCACACTTGAGAACCTCAGATACGATACCCATAATGTAGTTATCATAATTTTGAGCGGCGTCCATCTTGTATTTCAAAAATGATCACAAAATTGTTTTCTGCACCCTCGAGAACCTCGGACACGATATCCATATTGCTAAAATCGTAATTTTTTCGCGGCGGCCATCTTGGATTTGAAAAATGATCATTAAATCGTTCTCTGCATCCTCGAGAACCTCGGATACGATACCCATAATCTAGTTATCAAACTTTTAAACGGCGGCCATCTCGGATTTAAAAATGATCCCAAAATTGTTTTCTGCACCCTCGAGAACCTCGGATACGATACCCATAATCTAGTTATCATACTCTTGAGCGGCGGCCATCTCGGATTTACAAATGATCCCAAAATTGTTTTCTGCACCCTCGAGAACCTCGGTCACGATATCCATATTGCTAAAATCATAATTTTGTGCGGCGGCCATCTTGGATTTGAAAAATGATAACAAAATCGTTCTCTGCACTCTCGAGAACCTCGGATACGATACCCATAATGTAGTTATCATAATTTTGAGCGGCGGCCATCTTGGATTTCAGAAATGATCACAAAATCGTTCTGTGCACTCTCGAGAACCTCGGATACGATACCCATATTTTTTTGATCACGTGCGACACGATATCCATATTGCTAAAATCATAATTTTGTGCGGCGGCCATCTTGGATTTGAAAAATGATCACCAAATCGTTCTCTGCACCCTCGAGAACCTCGGATACGGTACCCATAATCTAGTTATCATACTTTTGAGCGGCGGCCATCTCGGATTTAAAAATAATCCCAAATTGTTTTCTGCACCCTCGAGAACCTCGGATACGATACCCATATTTTTGTGATCATAATCTTGCACGGCGGTCCTCTTGGATTTGAAAAATGATCACAAAATCGTTCTCAGCACCCTCGAGAACCTCGGATACGATACCCATGATGTAGCTATCATAATTTTGAGCGGCGGCCATCTTGGATTTGAAAAATGATCACAAAATCGTTCTCTGCAACCTCGAAAATCTCTGATACGATACCCATAATGTTGTTATTATTATTTTGAGCGGCGGCCATCTCGGATTTAAAAATGATCCCAAAATTGTTTTCTGCGCCCTCGAGAACCTCGGACACGATATCCATATTGCTGAAAACATAATTTTGTGCGGCTGCCATCTTGGATTAGAAAAATGATCACAAAATCATTCTCAGCACCCTCGAGAACCTCGGATACGAAACCCATAATGTAGTTATCATACTTTTGAGCGGCGGCCTTCTTGGATTTCAAAATCGTTCTCAGCACCCTCGAGAACCTCGGATACGATACCCATATTGAAGTTATCATACTTTAAAGCGGCGGCTATTTTCGATTTGAAAAATGATCACAAAATCGTTCTCTGCACACTTGAGAACCTCAGATACGATACCCATAATGTAGTTATCATAATTTTGAGCGGCGTCCATCTTGTATTTCAAAAATGATCACAAAATTGTTTTCTGCACCCTCGAGAACCTCGGACACGATATCCATATTGCTAAAATCGTAATTTTTTCGCGGCGGCCATCTTGGATTTGAAAAATGATCATTAAATCGTTCTCTGCATCCTCGAGAACCTCGGATACGATACCCATAATCTAGTTATCAAACTTTTAAACGGCGGCCATCTCTGATTTAAAAATGATCCCAAAATTGTTTTCTGCACCCTCGAGAACCTCGGATACGATACCCATAATCTAGTTATCATACTCTTGAGCGGCGGCCATCTCGGATTTACAAATGATCCCAAAATTGTTTTCTGCACCCTCGAGAACCTCGGTCACGATATCCATATTGCTGAAAACGTTATGGTTTGTGGCAGCCCTCTCGTATTTCTAAAATAATCTCATAATTCTTCTCTGCACCCTCGAGAACCTCAGACACGATATCCATATTGCTGAAAACATAATTTTGTGCGGCGGCCATCTTGGATTAGAAAAATGATCACAAAACCGTTCTCAGCACCCTTGAGAACCTCGGATACGATATCCATAATATAGTTATCATACTTTTGAGCGGCGGCCATCTTGGATTTGAAAAATGATCACAAAATCGTTCTCTGCACACTCAAGAACCTCGGATACGATACCCATAATGTAGTTATCATAATTTTGAGCGGCGGCCATCTTGGATTTCAAAAATGATCACAAAATCGTTCTGTGCACTCTCGAGAACCTCGGATACGATACCCATATTTTTGTGATCATAATCTTGCACGGCAGCCATCTCGGATTTAAAAATGATCCCAAAATTGTTTTCTGCACCCTCGTGAACCTCGGACACGATATCCATATTGCTAAAATCATAATTTTGTGCGGCGGCCATCTTGGATTTGAAAAATGATAACAAAATCGTTCTCTGCACTCTCGAGAACCTCGGATACGATACCCATAATGTAGTTATCATAATTTTGAGCGGCGGACATCTTGGATTTCAGAAATGATCACAAAATCGTTCTGTGCACTCTCGAGAACCTCGGATACGATACCCATATTTTTGTGATCACGTGCGACACGATATCCATATTGCTAAAATCATAATTTTGTGCAGCGGCCATCTTGGATTTGAAAAATGATCACCAAATCGTTCTCTGCACCCTCGAGAACCTCGGATACGGTACCCATAATCTAGTTATCATACTTTTGAGCGGCGGCCATCTTGGATTTGAAAAATGATCACAAAATCGTTCTCTGCAACCTCGAAAATCTCTGATACGATACCCATAATGTTGTTATTATTATTTTGAGCGGCGGCCATCTCGGATTTACAAATGATCCCAAAATTGTTTTCTGCACCCTCGAGAACCTCGGACACGATATCCATATTGCTGAAAACATAATTTTGTGCGGCTGCCATCTTGGATTAGAAAAATGATCACAAAGTCATTCTCAGCACCCTCGAGAACCTCAGATACGATACCCATATTTTTGTGATCATAATCTTGCACGGCGGGCATCTTGGATTTGAAAAAGGATCACATAATCGTTCTCAGCACCCTGGAGAACCTCGGATATGATACTTAAAATGTTTTTATCATACATTTGAGTGGCGGCCCTTTTGGATTTGAAAAATGATAACAAAATCGTTCTCTGCACTCTCGAGAACCTAGGATACGATACCCATAATCTAGTTATCATACTTTTGAGCGGCGGCCATCTTGGATTTGAAAAATGATCACAAAATCGTTCTCTGCAACCTCGAAAATCTCTGATACGATACCCATAATGTTGTTATTATTATTTTGAGCGGCGGCCATCTCGGATTTAAAAATGATCCCAAAATTGTTTTCTGCACCCTCGAGAACCTCGGACACGATATCCATATTGCTGAAAACATAATTTTGTGCGGCTGCCATCTTGGATTAGAAAAATGATCACAAAGTCATTCTCAGCACCCTCGAGAACCTCAGATACGATACCCATATTTTTGTGATCATAATCTTGCACGGCGGGCATCTTGGATTTGAAAAAGGATCACATAATCGTTCTCAGCACCCTGGAGAACCTCGGATATGATACTTAAAATGTTTTTATCATACATTTGAGTGGCGGCCCTTTTGGATTTGAAAAATGATAACAAAATCGTTCTCTGCACTCTCGAGAACCTAGGATACGATACCCATAATCTAGTTATCATACTTTTGAGCGGCGGCCATCTTGGATTTGAAAAATGATCACAAAATCGTTCTCTGCAACCTCGAAAATCTCTGATACGATACCCATAATGTTGTTATTATTATTTTGAGCGGCGGCCATCTCGGATTTAAAAATGATCCCAAAATTGTTTTCTGCACCCTCGAGAACCTCGGACACGATATCCATATTGCTGAAAACATAATTTTGTGCGGCTGCCATCTTGGATTAGAAAAATGATCACAAAGTCATTCTCAGCACCCTCGAGAACCTCGGATACGGTACCCATAATCTAGTTATCATACTTTTGAGCGGCGGCCATCTCGGATTTAAAAATAATCCCAAATTGTTTTCTGCACCCTCGAGAACCTCGGATACGATACCCATATTTTTGTGATCATAATCTTGCACGGCGGGCATCTTGGATTTGAAAAAGGATCACATAATCGTTCTCAGCACCCTGGAGAACCTCGGATATGATACTTAAAATGTTTTTATCATACATTTGAGTGGCGGCCCTTTTGGATTTGAAAAATGATAACAAAATCGTTCTCTGCACTCTCGAGAACCTAGGATACGATACCCATAATCTAGTTATCATGCTTTTGAGCGGCGGCCATCTCGGATTTACAAATGATCCCAAAATTGTTTTCTGCACCCTCGAGAACCTCGGACACGATATCCATATTGCTGAAAACGTTATGGTTTGCGGCAGCCCTCTCGTATTTCTAAAATAATCGCAGAATTCTTCTCTGCACCCTCGAGAATCTCAGACACGATATCCATATTTCTGAAAACATAATTTTGTGCGGCGGCCATCTTGGATTTGAAAAATGATCACAAAATCGTTCTCTGCAACCTCGAAAATCTCTGATACGATACCCATAATGTTGTTATTATTATTTTGAGCGGCGGCCATCTCGGATTTAAAAATGATCCCAAAATTGTTTTCTGCGCCCTCGAGAACCTCGGACACGATATCCATATTGCTGAAAACATAATTTTGTGCGGCTGCCATCTTGGATTAGAAAAATGATCACAAAATCATTCTCAGCACCCTCGAGAACCTCGGATACGGTACCCATAATCTAGTTATCATACTTTTGAGCGGCGGCCATCTCGGATTTAAAAATAATCCCAAATTGTTTTCTGCACCCTCGAGAACCTCGGATACGATACCCATATTTTTGTGATCATAATCTTGCACGGCGGTCCTCTTGGATTTGAAAAATGATCACAAAATCGTTCTCAGCACCCTCGAGAACCTCGGATACGATACCCATAATGTAGCTATCATAATTTTGAGCAACGGCCATCTCGGATTTAAAAATGATCCCAAAATTGTTTTCTGCACCCTCGAGAACCTCGGACACGATATCCATATTGCTGAAAACATAATTTTGTGCGGCTGCCATCTTGGATTAGAAAAATGATCACAAAATCATTCTCAGCACCCTCGAGAACCTCGGATACGAAACCCATAATGTAGTTATCATACTTTTGAGCGGCGGCCTTCTTGGATTTCAAAATCGTTCTCAGCACCCTCGAGAACCTCGGATACGATACCCATATTGAAGTTATCATACTTTAAAGCGGCGGCTATTTTTGATTTGAAAAATGATCACAAAATCGTTCTCTGCACACTTGAGAACCTCAGATACGATACCCATAATGTAGTTATCATAATTTTGAGCGGCGTCCATCTTGTATTTCAAAAATGATCACAAAATTGTTTTCTGCACCCTCGAGAACCTCGGACACGATATCCATATTGCTAAAATCGTAATTTTTTCGCGGCGGCCATCTTGGATTTGAAAAATGATCATTAAATCGTTCTCTGCATCCTCGAGAACCTCGGATACGATACCCATAATCTAGTTATCAAACTTTTAAACGGCGGCCATCTCGGATTTAAAAATGATCCCAAAATTGTTTTCTGCACCCTCGAGAACCTCGGATACGATACCCATAATCTAGTTATCATACTCTTGAGCGGCGGCCATCTCGGATTTACAAATGATCCCAAAATTGTTTTCTGCACCCTCGAGAACCTCGGACACGATATCCATATTGCTAAAATCGTAATTTTTTCGCGGCGGCCATCTTGGATTTGAAAAATGATCATTAAATCGTTCTCTGCATCCTCGAGAACCTCGGATACGATACCCATAATCTAGTTATCAAACTTTTAAACGGCGGCCATCTCGGATTTAAAAATGATCCCAAAATTGTTTTCTGCACCCTCGAGAACCTCGGATACGATACCCATAATCTAGTTATCATACTCTTGAGCGGCGGCCATCTCGGATTTACAAATGATCCCAAAATTGTTTTCTGCACCCTCGAGAACCTCGGTCACGATATCCATATTGCTAAAATCATAATTTTGTGCGGCGGCCATCTTGGATTTGAAAAATGATAACAAAATCGTTCTCTGCACTCTCGAGAACCTCGGATACGATACCCATAATGTAGTTATCATAATTTTGAGCGGCGGCCATCTTGGATTTCAAAAATGATCACAAAATTGTTTTCTGCACCCTCGAGAACCTCGGACACGATATCCATATTGCTAAAATCGTAATTTTTTCGCGGCGGCCATCTTGGATTTGAAAAATGATCATTAAATCGTTCTCTGCATCCTCGAGAACCTCGGATACGATATCCATAATCTAGTTATCAAACTTTTAAACGGCGGCCATCTCGGATTTAAAAATGATCCCAAAATTGTTTTCTGCACCCTCGAGAACCTCGGATACGATACCCATAATCTAGTTATCATACTCTTGAGCGGCGGCCATCTCGGATTTACAAATGATCCCAAAATTGTTTTCTGCACCCTCGAGAACCTCGGTCACGATATCCATATTGCTGAAAACGTTATGGTTTGTGGCAGCCCTCTCGTATTTCTAAAATAATCTCATAATTCTTCTCTGCACCCTCGAGAACCTCAGACACGATATCCATATTGCTGAAAACATAATTTTGTGCGGCGGCCATCTTGGATTAGAAAAATGATCACAAAATCGTTCTCAGCACCCTTGAGAACCTCGGATACGATATCCATAATATAGTTATCATACTTTTGAGCGGCGGCCATCTTGGATTTGAAAAATGATCACAAAATCGTTCTCTGCACACTCAAGAACCTCGGATACGATACCCATAATGTAGTTATCATAATTTTGAGCGGCGGCCATCTTGGATTTCAAAAATGATCACAAAATCGTTCTGTGCACTCTCGAGAACCTCGGATACGATACCCATATTTTTGTGATCATAATCTTGCACGGCAGCCATCTCGGATTTAAAAATGATCCCAAAATTGTTTTCTGCACCCTCGTGAACCTCGGACACGATATCCATATTGCTAAAATCATAATTTTGTGCGGCGGCCATCTTGGATTTGAAAAATGATAACAAAATCGTTCTCTGCACTCTCGAGCACCTCGGATACGATACCCATAATGTAGTTATCATAATTTTGAGCGGCGGCCATCTTGGATTTCAGAAATGATCACAAAATCGTTCTGTGCACACTCGAGAACCTCGGATACGATACCCATATTTTTGTGATCACGTGCGACACGATATCCATATTGCTAAAATCATAATTTTGTGCGGCGGCCATCTTGGATTTGAAAAATGATCACCAAATCGTTCTCTGCACCCTCGAGAACCTCGGATACGGTACCCATAATCTAGTTATCATACTTTTGAGCGGCGGCCATCTCGGATTTAAAAATAATCCCAAATTGTTTTCTGCACTCTCGAGAACCTCGGATACGATACCCATATTTTTGTGATCATAATCTTGCACGGCGGTCCTCTTGGATTTGTAAAATGATCACAAAATCGTTCTCAGCACCCTCGAGAACCTCGGATACGATACCCATAATGTAGCTATCATAATTTTGAGCGGCGGCCATCTTGGATTTGAAAAATGATCACAAAATCGTTCTCTGCAACCTCGAAAATCTCTGATACGATACCCATAATGTTGTTATTATTATTTTGAGCGGCGGCCATCTCGGATTTAAAAATGATCCCAAAATTGTTTTCTGCACCCTCGAGAACCTCGGACACGATATCCATATTGCTGAAAACATAATTTTGTGCGGCTGCCATCTTGGATTAGAAAAATGATCACAAAGTCATTCTCAGCACCCTCGAGAACCTCAGATACGATACCCATATTTTTGTGATCATAATCTTGCACGGCGGGCATCTTGGATTTGAAAAAGGATCACATAATCGTTCTCAGCACCCTGGAGAACCTCGGATATGATACTTAAAATGTTTTTATCATACATTTGAGTGGCGGCCCTTTTGGATTTGAAAAATGATCACAAAATCGTTCTCAGCAACCTGGAGAACCTCGGATACGATACCCATAATGTATTTATCATACTTTTGAGCGGCGGCCATCTCGGATTTACAAATGATCCCAAAATTGTTTTCTGCACCCTCGAGAACCTCGGACACGATATCCATATTGCTGAAAACGTTATGGTTTGCGGCAGCCCTCTCGTATTTCTAAAATAATCGCAGAATTCTTCTCTGCACCCTCGAGAATCTCAGACACGATATCCATATTTCTGAAAACATAATTTTGTGCGGCGGCCATCTTGGATTAGAAAAATGATCACAAAATTGTTCTCAGCACCCTTGAGAACCTCGGATACGATATCCATAATATAAATATCATACTTTTGAGCGGCGGTCATCTTGGATTCGAAAAATGATCACAAAATCGTTCTCTGCACACTCAAGAATCTCGGATACGATACCCATACTTTTGTGATCATAATCTTGCACGGCAGCCATCTCGGATTTAAAAATGATCCCAAAATTGTTTTCTGCACCCTCGTGAACCTCGGACACGATATCCATATTGCTAAAATCATAATTTTGTGCGGCGGCCATCTTGGATTTGAAAAATGATAACAAAATCGTTCTCTGCACTCTCGAGAACCTCGGATACGATACCCATAATTTAGTTATCATAATTTTGAGCGGCGGCCATCATGGATTTCAGAAATGATCACAAAATCGTTCTGTGCACTCTCGAGAACCTCGGATACGATACTCATATTTTTGTAATCATAAACTTGCACGGCGGCCATCTCGGATTTAAAAATGATCCCAAAATTGATTTCTGCACCCTCTAGAAACTTGGACACGATATCCATATTGCTGAAATCATAATTTTGTGCGGCAGCCATCTTGGATTTGAAAAATGATCACCAAATCGTTCTCTGCACCCTCGAGAACCTCGGATACGATACCCATAATGTAGTTATCATACTTTTGAGTGGCGGCCATCTTGTATTTGAAAACTGATCACAAAATCGTTCTCTGCACCCTCGAGAACCTCGGATACGATACCCATAATCTAGTTATCATACTTTTGAGCGGCGGCCATCTCGGATTTTAAAATGATCCCAAAATTGTTTTCTGCACCCTCGAGAACCTCGGACACGATATCAGTATTGCTCAAAACATAATTTTGTTCGGCTGCCATCTTGGATTAGAAAAATGGTCACAAAATCATTCTCAGCAACCTCGAGAACCTCGGATACGAAACCCATAATGTAGTTATCATACTTTTGAGCGGCGGCCATCTTGGATTTCAAAATCGTTCTCAGCACTCTCGAGAACCTCGGATACGATACCCATATTGAAGTTATCATTCTTTAAAGGGGCGGCTATTTTCGATTTGAAAAATGATCACAAAATCGTTCTCTGCATCCTCGAGAACCTCGGATACGATACCCATAATCTAGTTATCATGCTTTTAAACGGCGGCCATCTCGGATTTAAAAATGATCCCAAAATTGTTTTCTGCACCCTCGAGAACCTCGGACTCGATATCCATATTGCTGAAAACGGAATGGTTTGCGGCAACCCTCTTGGATTTCTAAAATGATCGCAGAATTCTTCTCTGCACCCTCGAGAACCTCGGACAAGATATCCATATTGCTGAAAATATAATTTTGTGCGGCGGCAATCTTGGATTTGAAAAATGATCATCAAATCGTTCTCTGCACCCTCGAGAACCTCAGATACGATACCCATAATGTAGTTATCATAATTTTGAGTGGCGTCCATCTTGGATTTCAAAAATGATCACAAAATCGTTCTGTGCACTCTCGAGAAGCTCGGATACGATACCCATATTTTTGTGGTCATGATCTTGCACGGCGGCCATCTCGGATTTAAAAAAGGTTCCCAAAATTGTTTTCTGCACCCTGGAGAACCTCGGACACGATATCCATATTGCTAAAATCGTAATTTTTTCGCGGCGGCCATCTTGGATTTGAAAAATGATCATTAAATCGTTCTCTGCATCCTCGAGAACCTTGGATACGATACCCATAATCTAGTTATCATACTTTTAAACGGCGGCCATCTCGGATTTAAAAATGATCCCAAAATTGTTTTCTGCACCCTCGAGAACCTCGGACACGATATCAATATTGCTGAAAACGTAATGGTTTGCGGCAACCCTCTTGTATTTCTAAAATGAAGGCAGAATTCTTCTCTGCTCCCTCAAGAACCTCGGACACGATATCCATATTGCTGAAAACATAATTTTGTGCGGAGGCCATCTTGGATTAGAAAAATGATCACAAAATCGTTCTCACCACCCTTGAGATTCTCGGATACGATATCCATAATATAGTTATCAAACTTTTGAGCGGCGGCCATCTTAGATTCGAAAAATGATCACAAAATCGTTCTCTGCACTCTCAAGAATCTCGGATACGATAACCATATTTTTGTGATCATAATCTTGGATTTGAAAAATGGTCACAAAATCGTTCTGAGCACCCTCGAGAACCTCGGATACGATACCCATAATGTAGTTATCATAATTTTGAGCGGTGGCCATCTTGGATTTAAAAATGATCCCAAGTTGTTTTCTGCAACCTCGAGAACCTCGGATACGATACCCATATTTTTGTGATCATAATCTTGCACGGCGGCCATCTTGGATTTGAAAAATGATCACAAAATCATTCTCAGCACCCTCGAGAACCTCGGACACGATATCCATATTGCTGAAAACATAATGGTTTGCGGCAGCCCTCTTGGATTTCTAAAATGATCGCAGAATTCTTCTCTGCACCCTCGAGAACCTCGGACAAGATATCCATATTGCTAAAAATATAATTTTGTGAGGCGGCAATCTTGGATTTGAAAAATGATCACCAAATCGTTCTCTGCACCCTCGAGAACCTCGGATACGATACCCATAATCTATATATCATACTTTTGAGCGGCGGCCATCTCGGATTTAAAAATGTTCCCAAAATTGTTTTCTGCACCCTCGAGAACCACGGATACGATACCCATAATGTAGTTATCATAATTTTGAGCGGCGGCCATCTTGGATTTCAGAAATGATCACAAAATCGTTCTGTGCACTCTCGAGAACCTCGGATACGATACTCATATTTTTGTGATCATAAACTTGCACGGCGGCCATCTCGGATTTAAAAATGATCCCAAAATTGTTTTCTGCACCCTCGAGAACCTTGGACACGATATCCATATTGCTGAAATCATAATTTTGTGCGGCAGCCATCTTGGATTTGAAAAATGATCACCAAATCGATCTCTGCACCCTCGAGAACCTCGGATACGATACCCATAATCTAGTTATCATTCTTTTGAGCTGCGGCCATCTCGGATTTAAAAATGATCCCAAAATTGTTTTCTGCATCCTCGAGAACCTCGGACACGATATCCATATTGCTGAAAACATAATGCTTTGCGGCAGCCCTCTTGGATTTCTAAAATGATCGCAGAATACTTCTCTGCACCCTCGAGAACCTCGGACAAGATATCCATATTGCTACAAAAAAAATTTTATGCGGCGGCAATCTTGGATTTGAAAAATGATCACCAAATCGTTCTCTGCACCCTCGAGAACCTCGGATACGATACCCATAATCTAGATATCATACTTTTGAGCGGCGGCCATCTCGGATTTAAAAATGATCCCAATATTGTTTTCTGCACCCTCGAGAACCTCGGATACGATACCCATAATGTAGTTATCATAATTTTGAGCAGCGGCCATCTTGGATTTCAGAAATGATCACAAAATCGTTCTGTGCACTCTCTAGAACCTCGGACACGATATCCATATTGCTAAAATCATAATTTTGTGCGGCGACCATCTTGGATTTGAAAAATGATCACCAAATTGTTCTCTGTACACTTGAGAACCTCGGATACGATACCCATAATGTAGTTATCATAATTTTGAGCGGCGGCCATCTTGGATTTAACAATAATCCCAAAATTGTTTTCTGCAACCTCAAGAACCTCGGATACGATACCCATATTTTTGTGATCATAATCATGCACGGCGGCCATCTTGGATTTGAAAAATGATCACAAAATCTTTCTCAGCACCCTCGAAAAACTCGGATACGATACCCATAATGTAGTTATCATACTTTTGAGCGGCGGCCATCTTGGATTTGAAAACTGATCACAAAATCGTTATCTGCACCCTCGAGAAGCTCGGATACGATACCCATAATCTAGTTATCATACTTTTGAGCGGCGGCCATCTAAGATTTTAAAATTATCCCAAAATTGTTTTCTGCACCCTCGAGAACCTCGGACACGATATCAGTATTGCTCAAAACAAAATTTTGTTCGGCTGCCATCTTGGATTAGAAAAATGGTCACAAAATCATTCTCAGCACCCTCGAGAACCTCGGATACGATACCCATAATGTAGTTATCAGACTTTTGAGCGGCGGCCATCTTGGATTTCAAAATCGTTCTCAGCACCCTCGAGAACCTCGGATACGATACCCGTATTGAAGTTATCATACTTTAAAGCGGCGGCTATTTTCGATTTGAAAAATGATCACAAAATCGTTCTCTGCACACTCGAGAACCTCAGATACGATACCCATAATGTAGTTATCATAATTTTGAGCGGCGTCCATCTTGGATTTCAAAAATGATCACAAAATCGTTCTGTGCACTCTCGAGAAGCTCGGATACGATACCCATATTTTTGTGATCATAATCTTGCACGGCGGCAATCTAGGATTTAAAAATGATCCCAAAATTGTTTTCTGCACGCTCGAGAAACTCGGACACGATATCCATATTGCTAAAATCGTAATTTTTTCGCGGCGGCGATCTTGGATTTGAAAAATGATCATTAAATCGTTCTCTGCATCCTCGAGAACCTCGGATACGATACCCATAATCTAGTTATCATGCTTTTAAACGGCGGCCATCTCGGATTTAAAAATGATCCCAAAATTGTTTTCTGCACCCTCGAGAACCTCGGATACGATACCCATAATCTAGTTATCATACTCTTGAGCGGCGGCCATCTCGGATTTACAAATGATCCCAAAATTGTTTTCTGCACCCTCGAGAACCTCGGTCACGATATCCATATTGCTGAAAACGTTATGGTTTGCGGCAGCCCTCTTGTATTTCTAAAATAATCTCATAATTCTTCTCTGCACCCTCGAGAACCTCAGACACGATATCCATATTGCTGGAAACATAATTTTGTGCGGCGGCCATCTTGGATTAGAAAAATGATCACAAAATCGTTCTCTGCACACTCGAGAACCTCAGATACGATACCCATAATGTAGTTATCATAATTTTGAGCGGCGTCCATCTTGGATTTCAAAAATGATCACAAAATCGTTCTGTGCACTCTCGAGAAGCTCGGATACGATACCCATATTTTTGTGGTCATGATCTTGCACGGCGGCCATCTCGGATTTAAAAAAGGTTCCCAAAATTGTTTTCTGCACCCTGGAGAACCTCGGACACGATATCCATATTGCTAAAATCGTAATTTTTTCGCGGCGGCCATCTTGGATTTGAAAAATGATCATTAAATCGTTCTCTGCATCCTCGAGAACCTCGGATACGATACCCATAATCTAGTTATCATACTTTTAAACGGCGGCCATCTCGGATTTAAAAATGATCCCAAAATTGTTTTCTGCACCCTCGAGAACCTCGGACACGATATCAATATTGCTGAAAACGTAATGGTTTGCGGCAACCCTCTTGTATTTCTAAAATGAAGGCAGAATTCTTCTCTGCTCCCTCAAGAACCTCGGACACGATATCCATATTGCTGAAAACATAATTTTGTGCGGAGGCCATCTTGGATTAGAAAAATGATCACAAAATCGTTCTCACCACCCTTGAGATTCTCGGATACGATATCCATAATATAGTTATCAAACTTTTGAGCGGCGGCCATCTTGGATTCGAAAAATGATCACAAAATCGTTCTCTGCACTCTCAAGAATCTCGGATACGATAACCATATTTTTGTGATCATAATCTTGGATTTGAAAAATGGTCACAAAATCGTTCTGAGCACCCTCGAGAACCTCGGATACGATACCCATAATGTAGTTATCATAATTTTGAGCGGCGGCCATCTTGGATTTAAAAATGATCCCAAGTTGTTTTCTGCAACCTCGAGAACCTCGGATACGATACCCATATTTTTGTGATCATAATCTTGCACGGCGGCCATCTTGGATTTGAAAAATGATCACAAAATCATTCTCAGCACCCTCGAGAACCTCGGACACGATATCCATATTGCTGAAAACATAATGGTTTGCGGCAGCCCTCTTGGATTTCTAAAATGATCGCAGAATTCTTCTCTGCACCCTCGAGAACCTCGGACAAGATATCCATATTGCTAAAAATATAATTTTGTGAGGCGGCAATCTTGGATTTGAAAAATGATCACCAAATCGTTCTCTGCACCCTCGAGAACCTCGGATACGATACCCATAATCTATATATCATACTTTTGAGCGGCGGCCATCTCGGATTTAAAAATGTTCCCAAAATTGTTTTCTGCACCCTCGAGAACCACGGATACGATACCCATAATGTAGTTATCATAATTTTGAGCGGCGGCCATCTTGGATTTCAGAAATGATCACAAAATCGTTCTGTGCACTCTCGAGAACCTCGGATACGATACTCATATTTTTGTGATCATAAACTTGCACGGCGGCCATCTCGGATTTAAAAATGATCCCAAATTTGTTTTCTGCACCCTCGAGAACCTTGGACACGATATCCATATTGCTGAAATCATAATTTTGTGCGGCAGCCATCTTGGATTTGAAAAATGATCACCAAATCGATCTCTGCACCCTCGAGAACCTCGGATACGATACCCATAATCTAGTTATCATACTTTTGAGCTGCGGCCATCTCGGATTTAAAAATGATCCCAAAATTGTTTTCTGCATCCTCGAGAACCTCGGACACGATATCCATATTGCTGAAAACATAATGCTTTGCGGCAGCCCTCTTGGATTTCTAAAATGATCGCAGAATACTTCTCTGCACCCTCGAGAACCTCGGACAAGATATCCATATTGCTACAAAAAAAATTTTATGCGGCGGCAATCTTGGATTTGAAAAATGATCACCAAATCGTTCTCTGCACCCTCGAGAACCTCGGATACGATACCCATAATCTAGATATCATACTTTTGAGCGGCGGCCATCTCGGATTTAAAAATGATCCCAATATTGTTTTCTGCACCCTCGAGAACCTCGGATACGATACCCATAATGTAGTTATCATAATTTTGAGCAGCGGCCATCTTGGATTTCAGAAATGATCACAAAATCGTTCTGTGCACTCTCTAGAACCTCGGACACGATATCCATATTGCTAAAATCATAATTTTGTGCGGCGACCATCTTGGATTTGAAAAATGATCACCAAATTGTTCTCTGTACACTTGAGAACCTCGGATACGATACCCATAATGTAGTTATCATAATTTTGAGCGGCGGCCATCTTGGATTTAACAATAATCCCAAAATTGTTTTCTGCAACCTCAAGAACCTCGGATACGATACCCATATTTTTGTGATCATAATCTTGCACGGCGGCCATCTTGGATTTGAAAAATGATCACAAAATCTTTCTCAGCACCCTCGAAAAACTCGGATACGATACCCATAATGTAGTTATCATACTTTTGAGCGGCGGCCATCTTGGATTTGAAAACTGATCACAAAATCGTTATCTGCACCCTCGAGAAGCTCGGATACGATACCCATAATCTAGTTATCATACTTTTGAGCGGCGGCCATCTAAGATTTTAAAATGATCCCAAAATTGTTTTCTGCACCCTCGAGAACCTCGGACACGATATCAGTATTGCTCAAAACAAAATTTTGTTCGGCTGCCATCTTGGATTAGAAAAATGGTCACAAAATCATTCTCAGCACCCTCGAGAACCTCGGATACGATACCCATAATGTAGTTATCAGACTTTAGAGCGGCGGCCATCTTGGATTTCAAAATCGTTCTCAGCACCCTCGAGAACCTCGGATACGATACCCGTATTGAAGTTATCATACTTTAAAGCGGCGGCTATTTTCGATTTGAAAAATGATCACAAAATCGTTCTCTGCACACTCGAGAACCTCAGATACGATACCCATAATGTAGTTATCATAATTTTTAGCGGCGTCCATCTTGGATTTCAAAAATGATCACAAAATCGTTCTGTGCACTCTCGAGAAGCTCAGATACGATACCCATATTTTTGTGATCATAATCTTGCACGGCGGCAATCTAGGATTTAAAAATGATCCCAAAATTGTTTTCTGCACCCTCGAGAAACTCGGACACGATATCCATATTGCTAAAATCGTAATTTTTTCGCGGCGGCCATCTTGGATTTGAAAAATGATCATTAAATCGTTCTCTGCATCCTCGAGAACCTCGGATACGATACCCATAATCTAGTTATCATGCTTTTAAACGGCGGCCATCTCGGATTTAAAAATGATCCCAAAATTGTTTTCTGCACCCTCGAGAACCTCGGATACGATACCCATAATCTAGTTATCATACTCTTGAGCGGCGGCCATCTCGGATTTACAAATGATCCCAAAATTGTTTTCTGCACCCTCGAGAACCTCGGTCACGATATCCATATTGCTGAAAACGTTATGGTTTGCGGCAGCCCTCTTGTATTTCTAAAATAATCTCATAATTCTTCTCTGCACCCTCGAGAACCTCAGACACGATATCCATATTGCTGGAAACATAATTTTGTGCGGCGGCCATTTTGGATTAGAAAAATGATCACAAAATCGTTCTCAGCACCCTTGAGAACCTCGGATACGATATCCATAATATAGTTATCATACTTTTGAGCGGCGGCCATCTTGGATTTGAAAAATGATCACAAAATCGTTCTCTGCACACTCAAGAACCTCGGATACGATACCCATAATGTAGTTATCATAATTTTGAGCGGCGGCCATCTTGTATTTCAAAAATGATCACAAAATCGTTCTGTGCACTCTCGAGAACCTCGGATACGATACCCATATTTTTGTGATCATAATCTTGCACGGCAGCCATCTCGGATTTAAAAATGATCCCAAAATTGTTTTCTGCACCCTCGTGAACCTCGGACACGATATCCATATTGCTAAAATCATAATTTTGTGCGGCGGCCATCTTGGATTTGAAAAATGATAACAAAATCGTTTTCTGCACTCTCGAGAACCTCGGATACGATACCCATAATGTAGTTATCATAATTTTGAGCGGCGGCCATCTTGGATTTCAGAAATGATCACAAAATCGTTCTGTGCACTCTCGAGAACCTCGGATACGATACCCATATTTTTTTGATCACGTGCGACACGATATCCATATTGCTAAAATCATAATTTTGTGCGGCGGCCATCTTGGATTTGAAAAATGATCACCAAATCGTTCTCTGCACCCTCGAGAACCTCGGATACGGTACCCATAATCTAGTTATCATACTTTTGAGCGGCGGCCATCTCGGATTTAAAAATAATCCCAAATTGTTTTCTGCACCCTCGAGAACATCGGATACGATACCCATATTTTTGTGATCATAATCTTGCACGGCGGTCCTCTTGGATTTGAAAAATGATCACAAAATCGTTCTCAGCACCCTCGAGAACCTCGGATACGATACCCATGATGTAGCTATCATAATTTTGAGCGGCGGCCATCTTGGATTTGAAAAATGATCACAAAATCGTTCTCTGCAACCTCGAAAATCTCTGATACGATACCCATAATGTTGTTATTATTATTTTGAGCGGCGGCCATCTCGGATTTAAAAATGATCCCAAAATTGTTTTCTGCGCCCTCGAGAACCTCGGACACGATATCCATATTGCTGAAAACATAATTTTGTGCGGCTGCCATCTTGGATTAGAAAAATGATCACAAAATCATTCTCACCACCCTCGACAACCTCGGATACGAAACCCATAATGTAGTTATCATACTTTTGAGCGGCGGCCTTCTTGGATTTCAAAATCGTTCTCAGCACCCTCGAGAACCTCGGATACGATACCCATATTGAAGTTATCATACTTTAAAGCGGCGGCTATTTTCGATTTGAAAAATGATCACAAAATCGTTCTCTGCACCCTCGAGAACCTCGGATACGATACCCATAATCTAGTTATCATACTCTTGAGCGGCGGCCATCTCGGATTTACAAATGATCCCAAAATTGTTTTCTGCACCCTCGAGAACCTCGGTCACGATATCCATATTGCTGAAAACGTTATGGTTTGTGGCAGCCCTCTCGTATTTCTAAAATAATCTCATAATTCTTCTCTGCACCCTCGAGAACCTCAGACACGATATCCATATTGCTGAAAACATAATTTTGTGCGGCGGCCATCTTGGATTAGAAAAATGATCACAAAATCGTTCTCAGCACCCTTGAGAACCTCGGATACGATATCCATAATATAGTTATCATACTTTTGAGCGGCGGCCATCTTGGATTTGAAAAATGATCACAAAATCGTTCTCTGCTTACTCAAGAACCTCGGATACGATACCCATAATGTAGTTATCATAATTTTGAGCGGCGGCCATCTTGGATTTCAAAAATGATCACAAAATCGTTCTGTGCACTCTCGAGAACCTCGGATACGATACCCATATTTTTGTGATCATAATCTTGCACGGCAGCCATCTCGGATTTAAAAATGATCCCAAAATTGTTTTCTGCACCCTCGTGAACCTCGGACACGATATCCATATTGCTAAAATCATAATTTTGTGCGGCGGCCATCTTGGATTTGAAAAATTATAACAAAATCGTTCTCTGCACTCTCGAGAACCTCGGATACGATACCCATAATGTAGTTATCATAATTTTGAGCGGCGGCCATCTTGGATTTCAGAAATGATCACAAAATCGTTCTGTGCACTCTCGAGAACCTCGGATACGATACCCATATTTTTGTGATCACGTGCGACACGATATCCATATTGCTAAAATCATAATTTTGTGCGGCGGTCATCTTGGATTTGAAAAATGATAACAAAATCGTTCTCTGCACTCTCGAGAACCTAGGATACGATACCCATAATCTAGTTATCATACTTTTGAGCGGCGGCCATCTCGGATTTACAAATGATCCCAAAATTGTTTTCTGCACCCTCGAGAACCTCGGACACGATATCCATATTTTTGTGATCATAATCTTGCACGGCGGTCCTCTTGGATTTGTAAAATGATCACAAAATCGTTCTCAGCACCCTCGAGAACCTCGGATACGATACCCATAATGTAGCTATCATAATTTTGAGCGGCGGCCATCTTGGATTTGAAAAATGATCACAAAATCGTTCTCTGCAACCTCGAAAATCTCTGATACAATACCCATAATGTTGTTATTATTATTTTGAGCGGCGGCCATCTCGGATTTAAAAATGATCCCAAAATTGTTTTCTGCACCCTCGAGAACCTCGGACACGATATCCATATTGCTGAAAACATAATTTTGTGCGGCTGCCATCTTGGATTAGAAAAATGATCACAAAGTCATTCTCAGCACCCTCGAGAACCTCAGATACGATACCCATATTTTTGTGATCATAATCTTGCACGGCGGGCATCTTGGATTTGAAAAAGGATCACATAATCGTTCTCAGCACCCTGGAGAACCTCGGATATGATACTTAAAATGTTTTTATCATACATTTGAGTGGCGGCCCTTTTGGATTTGAAAAATGATAACAAAATCGTTCTCTGCACTCTCGAGAACCTAGGATACGATACCCATAATCTAGTTATCATACTTTTGAGCGGCGGCCATCTTGGATTTGAAAAATGATCACAAAATCGTTCTCTGCAACCTCGAAAATCTCTGATACGATACCCATAATATTGTTATTATTATTTTGAGCGGCGGCCATCTCGGATTTAAAAATGATCCCAAAATTGTTTTCTGCACCCTCGAGAACCTCGGACACGATATCCATATTGCTGAAAACATAATTTTGTGCGGCTGCCATCTTGGATTAGAAAAATGATCACAAAGTCATTCTCAGCACCCTCGAGAACCTCAGATACGATACCCATATTTTTGTGATCATAATCTTGCACGGCGGGCATCTTGGATTTGAAAAAGGATCACATAATCGTTCTCAGCACCCTGGAGAACCTCGGATATGATACTTAAAATGTTTTTATCATACATTTGAGTGGCGGCCCTTTTGGATTTGAAAAATGATAACAAAATCGTTCTCTGCACTCTCGAGAACCTAGGATACGATACCCATAATCTAGTTATCATACTTTTGAGCGGCGGCCATCTCGGATTTACAAATGATCCCAAAATTGTTTTCTGCACCCTCGAGAACCTCGGACACGATGTCCATATTTTTGTGATCATAATCTTGCACGGCGGTCCTCTTGGATTTGTAAAATGATCACAAAATCGTTCTCAGCACCCTCGAGAACCTCGGATACGATACCCATAATGTAGCTATCATAATTTTGAGCGGCGGCCATCTTGGATTTGAAAAATGATCACAAAATCGTTCTCTGCAACCTCGAAAATCTCTGATACAATACCCATAATGTTGTTATTATTATTTTGAGCGGCGGCCATCTCGGATTTAAAAATGATCCCAAAATTGTTTTCTGCACCCTCGAGAACCTCGGACACGATATCCATATTGCTGAAAACATAATTTTGTGCGGCTGCCATCTTGGATTAGAAAAATGATCACAAAGTCATTCTCAGCACCCTCGAGAACCTCAGATACGATACCCATATTTTTGTGATCATAATCTTGCACGGCGGGCATCTTGGATTTGAAAAAGGATCACATAATCGTTCTCAGCACCCTGGAGAACCTCGGATATGATACTTAAAATGTTTTTATCATACATTTGAGTGGCGGCCCTTTTGGATTTGAAAAATGATAACAAAATCGTTCTCTGCACTCTCGAGAACCTAGGATACGATACCCATAATCTAGTTATCATACTTTTGAGCGGCGGCCATCTTGGATTTGAAAAATGATCACAAAATCGTTCTCTGCAACCTCGAAAATCTCTGATACGATACCCATAATATTGTTATTATTATTTTGAGCGGCGGCCATCTCGGATTTAAAAATGATCCCAAAATTGTTTTCTGCACCCTCGAGAACCTCGGACACGATATCCATATTGCTGAAAACATAATTTTGTGCGGCTGCCATCTTGGATTAGAAAAATGATCACAAAGTCATTCTCAGCACCCTCGAGAACCTCAGATACGATACCCATATTTTTGTGATCATAATCTTGCACGGCGGGCATCTTGGATTTGAAAAAGGATCACATAATCGTTCTCAGCACCCTGGAGAACCTCGGATATGATACTTAAAATGTTTTTATCATACATTTGAGTGGCGGCCATCTTGGATTTGAAAAATGATAACAAAATCGTTCTCTGCACTCTCGAGAACCTAGGATACGATACCCATAATCTAGTTATCATACTTTTGAGCGGCGGCCATCTTGGATTTGAAAAATGATCACAAAATCGTTCTCTGCAACCTCGAAAATCTCTGATACGATACCCATAATATTGTTATTATTATTTTGAGCGGCGGCCATCTCGGATTTAAAAATGATCCCAAAATTGTTTTCTGCACCCTCGAGAACCTCGGACACGATATCCATATTGCTGAAAACATAATTTTGTGCGGCTGCCATCTTGGATTAGAAAAATGATCACAAAGTCATTCTCAGCACCCTCGAGAACCTCAGATACGATACCCATATTTTTGTGATCATAATCTTGCACGGCGGGCATCTTGGATTTGAAAAAGGATCACATAATCGTTCTCAGCACCCTGGAGAACCTCGGATATGATACTTAAAATGTTTTTATCATACATTTGAGTGGCGGCCCTTTTGGATTTGAAAAATGATAACAAAATCGTTCTCTGCACTCTCGAGAACCTAGGATACGATACCCATAATCTAGTTATCATACTTTTGAGCGGCGGCCATCTCGGATTTACAAATGATCCCAAAATTGTTTTCTGCACCCTCGAGAACCTCGGACACGATATCCATATTGCTAAAATCGTAATTTTTTCGCGGCGGCCATCTTGGATTTGAAAAATGATCATTAAATCGTTCTCTGCATCCTCGAGAACCTCGGATACGATATCCATAATCTAGTTATCAAACTTTTAAACAGCGGCCATCTCGGATTTACAAATGATCCCAAAATTGTTTTCTGCACCCTCGAGAACCTCGGTCACGATATCCATATTGCTGAAAACGTTATGGTTTGCGGCAGCCCTCTTGTATTTCTAAAATAATCTCATAATTCTTCTCTGCACCCTCGAGAACCTCAGACACGATATCCATATTGCTGGAAACATAATTTTGTGCGGCGGCCATTTTGGATTAGAAAAATGATCACAAAATCGTTCTCAGCACCCTTGAGAACCTCGGATACGATATCCATAATATAGTTATCATACTTTTGAGCGGCGGCCATCTTGGATTTGAAAAATGATCACAAAATCGTTCTCTGCACACTCAAGAACCTCGGATACGATACCCATAATATAGTTATCATACTTTTGAGCGGCGGCCATCTTGGATTTGAAAAATGATCACAAAATCGTTCTCTGCACACTCAAGAACCTCGGATACGATACCCATAATGTAGTTATCATAATTTTGAGCGGCGGCCATCTTGGATTTCAAAAATGATCACAAAATCGTTCTGTGCACTCTCGAGAACCTCGGATACGATACCCATATTTTTGTGATCATAATCTTGCACGGCAGCCATCTCGGATTTAAAAATGATCCCAAAATTGTTTTCTGCACCCTCGTGAACCTCGGACACGATATCCATATTGCTAAAATCATAATTTTGTGCGGCGGCCATCTTGGATTTGAAAAATGATAACAAAATCGTTCTCTGCACTCTCGAGAACCTCGGATACGATACCCATAATGTAGTTATCATAAATTTGAGCGGCGTCCATCTTGTATTTCAAAAATGATCACAAAATTGTTTTCTGCACCCTCGAGAACCTCGGACACGATATCCATATTGCTAAAATCGTAATTTTTTCGCGGCGGCCATCTTGGATTTGAAAAATGATCATTAAATCGTTCTCTGCATCCTCGAGAACCTCGGATACGATATCCATAATCTAGTTATCAAACTTTTAAACGGCGGCCATCTCGGATTTAAAAATGATCCCAAAATTGTTTTCTGCACCCTCGAGAACCTCGGATACGATACCCATAATCTAGTTATCATACTCTTGAGCGGCGGCCATCTCGGATTTACAAATGATCCCAAAATTGTTTTCTGCACCCTCGAGAACCTCGGTCACGATATCCATATTGCTGAAAACGTTATGGTTTGTGGCAGCCCTCTCGTATTTCTAAAATAATCTCATAATTCTTCTCTGCACCCTCGAGAACCTCAGACACGATATCCATATTGCTAAAATCGTAATTTTTTCGCGGCGGCCATCTTGGATTTGAAAAATGATCATTAAATCGTTCTCTGCATCCTCGAGAACCTCGGATACGATATCCATAATCTAGTTATCAAACTTTTAAACGGCGGCCATCTCGGATTTAAAAATGATCCCAAAATTGTTTTCTGCACCCTCGAGACCCTCGGATACGATATCCATAATATAGTTATCATACTTTTGAGCGGCGGCCATCTTGGATTTGAAAAATGATCACAAAATCGTTCTCTGCACACTCAAGAACCTCGGATACGATACCCATAATGTAGTTATCATAATTTTGAGCGGCGGCCATCTTGGATTTCAAAAATGATCACAAAATCGTTCTGTGCACTCTCGAGAACCTCGGATACGATACCCATATTTTTGTGATCATAATCTTGCACGGCAGCCATCTCGGATTTAAAAATGATCCCAAAATTGTTTTCTGCACCCTCGTGAACCTCGGACACGATATCCATATTGCTAAAATCATAATTTTGTGCGGCGGCCATCTTGGATTTGAAAAATGATAACAAAATCGTTCTCTGCACTCTCGAGAACCTCGGATACGATACCCATAATGTAGTTATCATAATTTTGAGCGGCGGCCATCTTGGATTTCAGAAATGATCACAAAATCGTTCTGTGCACTCTCGAGAACCTCGGATACGATACCCATATTTTTTTGATCACGTGCGACACGATATCCATATTGCTAAAATCATAATTTTGTGCGGCGGCCATCTTGGATTTGAAAAATGATCATTAAATCGTTCTCTGCATCCTCGAGAACCTCGGATACGATATCCATAATCTAGTTATCAAACTTTTAAACGGCGGCCATCTCGGATTTAAAAATGATCCCAAAATTGTTTTCTGCACCCTCGAGAACCTCGGATACGATACCCATAATCTAGTTATCATACTCTTGAGCGGCGGCCATCTCGGATTTACAAATGATCCCAAAATTGTTTTCTGCACCCTCGAGAACCTCGGTCACGATATCCATATTGCTGAAAACGTTATGGTTTGTGGCAGCCCTCTCGTATTTCTAAAATAATCTCATAATTCTTCTCTGCACCCTCGAGAACCTCAGACACGATATCCATATTGCTAAAATCGTAATTTTTTCGCGGCGGCCATCTTGGATTTGAAAAATGATCATTAAATCGTTCTCTGCATCCTCGAGAACCTCGGATACGATATCCATAATCTAGTTATCAAACTTTTAAACGGCGGCCATCTCGGATTTAAAAATGATCCCAAAATTGTTTTCTGCACCCTCGAGACCCTCGGATACGATATCCATAATATAGTTATCATACTTTTGAGCGGCGGCCATCTTGGATTTGAAAAATGATCACAAAATCGTTCTCTGCACACTCAAGAACCTCGGATACGATACCCATAATATAGTTATCATAATTTTGAGCGGCGGCCATCTTGGATTTCAAAAATGATCACAAAATCGTTCTGTGCACTCTCGAGAACCTCGGATACGATACCCATATTTTTGTGATCATAATCTTGCACGGCAGCCATCTCGGATTTAAAAATGATCCCAAAATTGTTTTCTGCACCCTCGTGAACCTCGGACACGATATCCATATTGCTAAAATCATAATTTTGTGCGGCGGCCATCTTGGATTTGAAAAATGATAACAAAATCGTTCTCTGCACTCTCGAGAACCTCGGATACGATACCCATAATGTAGTTATCATAATTTTGAGCGGCGGCCATCTTGGATTTCAGAAATGATCACAAAATCGTTCTGTGCACTCTCGAGAACCTCGGATACGATACCCATATTTTTTTGATCACGTGCGACACGATATCCATATTGCTAAAATCATACTTTTGAGCGGCGGCCATCTCGGATTTAAAAATAATCCCAAATTGTTTTCTGCACCCTCGAGAACCTCGGATACGATACCCATATTTATGTGATCATAATCTTGCACGGCGGTCCTCTTGGATTTGAAAAATTATCACAAAATCGTTCTCAGCACCCTCGAGAACCTCGGATACGATACCCATGATGTAGCTATCATAATTTTGAGCGGCGGCCATCTTGGATTTGAAAAATGATCACAAAATCGTTCTCTGCAACCTCGAAAATCTCTGATACGATACCCATAATGTTGTTATTATTATTTTGAGCGGCGGCCATCTCGGATTTAAAAATGATCCCAAAATTGTTTTCTGCGCCCTCGAGAACCTCGGACACGATATCCATATTGCTGAAAACATAATTTTGTGCGGCTGCCATCTTGGATTAGAAAAATGATCACAAAATCATTCTCAGCACCCTCGAGAACCTCGGATACGAAACCCATAATGTAGTTATCATACTTTTGAGCGGCGGCCTTCTTGGATTTCAAAATCGTTCTCAGCACCCTCGAGAACCTCGGATACGATACCCATATTGAAGTTATCATACTTTAAAGCGGCGGCTATTTTCGATTTGAAAAATGATCACAAAATCGTTCTCTGCACACTTGAGAACCTCAGATACGATACCCATAATGTAGTTATCATAATTTTGAGCGGCGTCCATCTTGTATTTCAAAAATGATCACAAAATTGTTTTCTGCACCCTCGAGAACCTCGGACACGATATCCATATTGCTAAAATCGTAATTTTTTCGCGGCGGCCATCTTGGATTAGAAAAATGATCACAAAATCGTTCTCAGCACCCTTGAGAACCTCGGATACGATATCCATAATATAGTTATCATACTTTTGAGCGGCGGCCATCTTGGATTTGAAAAATGATCACAAAATCGTTCTCTGCACACTCAAGAACCTCGGATATGATACCCAAAATGTAGTTATCATAATTTTGAGCGGCGGCCATCTTGGATTTCAAAAATGATCACAAAATCGTTCTGTGCACTCTCGAGAACCTCGGATACGATATCCATATTTTTGTGATCATAATCTTGCACGGCAGCCATCTCGGATTTAAAAATGATCCCAAAATTATTTTCTGCACCCTCGTGAACCTCGGACACGATATCCATATTGCTAAAATCATAATTTTGTGCGGCGGCCATCTTGGATTTGAAAAATGATAACAAAATCGTTCTCTGCACTCTCGAGAACCTCGGATACGATACCCATAATGTAGTTATCATAATTTTGAGCGGCGGCCATCTTGGATTTCAGAAATGATCACAAAATCGTTCTGTGCACTCTCGAGAACCTCGGATACGATACCCATATTTTTGTGATCACGTGCGACACGATATCCATATTGCTAAAATCATAATTTTGTGCGGCGGCCATCTTGGATTTGAAAAATGATCACCAAATCGTTCTCTGCACCCTCGAGAACCTCGGATACGGTACCCATAATCTAGTTATCATACTTTTGAGCGGCGGCCATCTCGGATTTAAAAATAATCCCAAATTGTTTTCTGCACTCTCGAGAACCTCGGATACGATACCCATATTTTTGTGATCATAATCTTGCACGGCGGTCCTCTTGGATTTGTAAAATGATCACAAAATCGTTCTCAGCACCCTCGAGAACCTCGGATACGATACCCATAATGTAGCTATCATAATTTTGAGCGGCGGCCATCTTGGATTTGAAAAATGATCACAAAATCGTTCTCTGCAACCTCGAAAATCTCTGATACGATACCCATAATGTTGTTATTATTATTTTGAGCGAGGGCCATCTCGGATTTAAAAATGATCCCAAAATTGTTTTCTGCACCCTCGAGAACCTCGGACACGATATCCATATTGCTGAAAACATAATTTTGTGCGGCTGCCATCTTGGATTAGAAAAATGATCACAAAGTCATTCTCAGCACCCTCGAGAACCTCAGATACGATACCCATATTTTTGTGATCATAATCTTCCACGGCGGGCATCTTGGATTTGAAAAAGGATCACATAATCGTTCTCAGCACCCTGGAGAACCTCGGATATGATACTTAAAATGTTTTTATCATACATTTGAGTGGCGGCCCTTTTGGATTTGAAAAATGATAACAAAATCGTTCTCTGCACTCTCGAGAACCTAGGATACGATACCCATAATCTAGTTATCATACTTTTGAGCGGCGGCCATCTCGGATTTACAAATGATCCCAAAATTGTTTTCTGCACCCTCGAGAACCTCGGACACGATATCCATATTGCTGAAAACGTTATGGTTTGCGGCAGCCCTCTCGTATTTCTAAAATAATCGCAGAATTCTTCTCTGCACCCTCGAGAATCTCAGACACGATATCCATATTTCTGAAAACATAATTTTGTGCGGCGGCCATCTTGGATTTGAAAAATGATCACAAAATCGTTCTCTGCAACCTCGAAAATCTCTGATACGATACCCATAATGTTGTTATTATTATTTTGAGCGGCGGCCATCTCGGATTTAAAAATGATCCCAAAATTGTTTTCTGCGCCCTCGAGAACCTCGGACACGATATCCATATTGCTGAAAACATAATTTTGTGCGGCTGCCATCTTGGATTAGAAAAATGATCACAAAATCATTCTCAGCACCCTCGAGAACCTCGGATACGAAACCCATAATGTAGTTATCATACTTTTGAGCGGCGGCCTTCTTGGATTTCAAAATCGTTCTCAGCACCCTCGAGAACCTCGGATACGATATCCATAATCTAGTTATCAAACTTTTAAACGGCGGCCATCTCGGATTTAAAAATGATCCCAAAATTGTTTTCTGCACCCTCGAGAACCTCGGATACGATACCCATAATCTAGTTATCATACTCTTGAGCGGCGGCCATCTCGGATTTACAAATGATCCAAAAATTGTTTTCTGCACCCTCGAGAACCTCGGACACGATATCCATATTGCTAAAATCGTAATTTTGTCGCGGCGGCCATCTTGGATTTGAAAAATGATCATTAAATCGTTCTCTGCATCCTCGAGAACCTCGGATACGATACCCATAATCTAGTTATCATGCTTTTAAACGGCGGCCATCTCGGATTTAAAAATGATCCCAAAATTGTTTTCTGCACCCTCGAGAACCTCGGACTCGATATCCATATTGCTGAAAACGGAATGGTTTGCGGCAACCCTCTTGGATTTCTAAAATGATCGCAGAATTCTTCTCTGCACCCTCGAGAACCTCGGACAAGATATCCATATTGCTGAAAATATAATTTTGTGCGGCGGCAATCTTGGATTTGAAAAATGATCATCAAATCGTTCTCTGCACCCTCGAGAACCTCAGATACGATACCCGTAATGTAGTTATCATAATTTTGAGTGGCGTCCATCTTGCATTTCAAAAATGATCACAAAATCGTTCTGTGCACTCTCGAGAAGCTCGGATACGATACCCATATTTTTGTGGTCATGATCTTGCACGGCGGCCATCTCGGATTTAAAAAAGGTTCCCAAAATTGTTTTCTGCACCCTGGAGAACCTCGGACACGATATCCATATTGCTAAAATCGTAATTTTTTCGCGGCGGCCATCTTGGATTTGAAAAATGATCATTAAATCGTTCTCTGCATCCTCGAGAACCTCGGATACGATACCCATAATCTAGTTATCATACTTTTAAACGGCGGCCATCTCGGATTTAAAAATGATCCCAAAATTGTTTTCTGCACCCTCGAGAACCTCGGACACGATATCAATATTGCTGAAAACGTAATGGTTTGCGGCAACCCTCTTGTATTTCTAAAATGAAGGCAGAATTCTTCTCTACTCCCTCGAGAACCTCGGACACGATATCCATATTGCTGAAAACATAATTTTGTGCGGAGGCCATCTTGGATTAGAAAAATGATCACAAAATCGTTCTCACCACCCTTGAGATTCTCGGATACGATATCCATAATATAGTTATCAAACTTTTGAGCGGCGGCCATCTTGGATTCGAAAAATGATCACAAAATCGTTCTCTGCACTCTCAAGAATCTCGGATACGATACCCATATTTTTGTGATCATAATCTTGGATTTGAAAAATGATCACAAAATCGTTCTGAGCACCCTCGAGAACCTCGGATACGATACCCATAATGTAGTTATCATAATTTTGAGCGGCGGCCATCTTGGATTTAAAAATGATCCCAAGTTGTTTTCTGCAACCTCGAGAACCTCGGATACGATACCCATATTTTTGTGATCATAATCTTGCACGGCGGTCCTCTTGGATTTGTAAAATGATCACAAAATCGTTCTCAGCACCCTCGAGAACCTCGGATACGATACCCATAATGTAGCTATCATAATTTTGAGCGGCGGCCATCTTGGATTTGAAAAATGATCACAAAATCGTTCTCTGCAACCTCGAAAATCTCTGATACGATACCCATAATGTTGTTATTATTATTTTGAGCGGCGGCCATCTCGGATTTAAAAATGATCCCAAAATTGTTTTCTGCACCCTCGAGAACCTCGGACACGATATCCATATTGCTGAAAACATAATTTTGTGCGGCTGCCATCTTGGATTAGAAAAATGATCACAAAGTCATTCTCAGCACCCTCGAGAACCTCAGATACGATACCCATATTTTTGTGATCATAATCTTCCACGGCGGGCATCTTGGATTTGAAAAAGGATCACATAATCGTTCTCAGCACCCTGGAGAACCTCGGATATGATACTTAAAATGTTTTTATCATACATTTGAGTGGCGGCCCTTTTGGATTTGAAAAATGATAACAAAATCGTTCTCTGCACTCTCGAGAACCTAGGATACGATACCCATAATCTAGTTATCATACTTTTGAGCGGCGGCCATCTCGGATTTACAAATGATCCCAAAATTGTTTTCTGCACCCTCGAGAACCTCGGACACGATATCCATATTGCTGAAAACGTTATGGTTTGCGGCAGCCCTCTCGTATTTCTAAAATAATCGCAGAATTCTTCTCTGCACCCTCGAGAATCTCAGACACGATATCCATATTTCTGAAAACATAATTTTGTGCGGCGGCCATCTTGGATTAGAAAAATGATCACAAAATTGTTCTCAGCACCCTTGAGAACCTCGGATACGATATCCATAATATAAATATCATACTTTTGAGCGGCGGTCATCTTGGATTCGAAAAATGATCACAAAATCGTTCTCTGCACACTCAAGAATCTCGGATACGATACCCATACTTTTGTGATCATAATCTTGCACGGCAGCCCTCTTGGATTTGAAAAATGATCACAAAATCGTTCTCAGCAACCTGGAGAACCTCGGATACGATACCCATAATGTATTTATCATACTTTTGAGCGGCGGCCATCTCGGATTTACAAATGATCCCAAAATTGTTTTCTGCACCCTCGAGAACCTCGGACACGATATCCATATTGCTGAAAACGTTATGGTTTGCGGCAGCCCTCTCGTATTTCTAAAATAATCGCAGAATTCTTCTCTGCACCCTCGAGAATCTCAGACACGATATCCATATTTCTGAAAACATAATTTTGTGCGGCGGCCATCTTGGATTAGAAAAATGATCACAAAATTGTTCTCAGCACCCTTGAGAACCTCGGATACGATATCCATAATATAAATATCATACTTTTGAGCGGCGGCCATCTTGGATTTCAAAAATGATCACAAAATCGTTCTGTGCACTCTCGAGAACCTCGGATACGATACCCATATTTTTGTGATCATAATCTTGCACGGCAGCCATCTCGGATTTAAAAATGATCCCATAATTGTTTTCTGCACCCTCGTGAACCTCGGACACGATATCCATATTGCTAAAATCATAATTTTGTGCGGCGGCCATCTTGGATTTGAAAAATGATAACAAAATCGTTCTCTGCACTCTCGAGAACCTCGGATACGATACCCATAATGTAGTTATCATAATTTTGAGCGGCGGCCATCTTGGATTTCAGAAATGATCACAAAATCGTTCTGTGCACTCTCGAGAACCTCGGATACGATACTCATATTTTTGTGATCATAAACTTGCACGGCGGCCATCTCGGATTTAAAAATGATCCCAAAATTGATTTCTGCACCCTCTAGAAACTTGGACACGATATCCATATTGCTGAAATCATAATTTTGTGCGGCAGCCATCTTGGATTTGAAAAATGATCACCAAATCGTTCTCTGCACCCTCGAGAACCTCGGATACGATACCCATAATGTAGTTATCATACTTTTGAGTGGCGGCCATCTTGTATTTGAAAACTGATTACAAAATCGTTCTCTGCACCCTCGAGAACCTAGGATACGATACCCATAATCTAGTTATCATACTTTTGAGCGGCGGCCATCTCGGATTTTAAAATGATCCCAAAATTGTTTTCTGCACCCTCGAGAACCTCGGACACGATATCAATATTGCTCAAAACATAATTTTGTTCGGCTGCCATCTTGGATTAGAAAAATGGTCACAAAATCATTCTCAGCAACCTCGAGAACCTCGGATACGAAACCCATAATGTAGTTATCATACTTTTGAGCGGCGGCCATCTTAGATTTCAAAATCGTTCTCAGCACTCTCGAGAACCTCGAATACGATACCCATATTGAAGTTATCATTCTTTAAAGGGGCGGCTATTTTCGATTTGAAAAATGATCACAAAATCGTTCTCTGCACACTTGAGAACCTCAGATACGATACCCATAATGTAGTTATCATAATTTTGAGCGGCGTCCATCTTGGATTTCAAAAATGATCCCAAAATTGTTTTCTGCACCCTCGAGAACCTCGGACACGATATCCATATTGCTAAAATCGTAATTTTGTCGCGGCGGCCATCTTGGATTTGAAAAATGATCATTAAATCGTTCTCTGCATCCTCGAGAACCTCGGATACGATACCCATAATCTAGTTATCATGCTTTTAAACGGCGGCCATCTCGGATTTAAAAATGATCCCAAAATTGTTTTCTGCACCCTCGAGAACCTCGGACTCGATATCCATATTGCTGAAAACGGAATGGTTTGCGGCAACCCTCTTGGATTTCTAAAATGATCGCAGAATTCTTCTCTGCACCCTCGAGAACCTCGGACAAGATATCCATATTGCTGAAAATATAATTTTGTGCGGCGGCAATCTTGGATTTGAAAAATGATCATCAAATCGTTCTCTGCACCCTCGAGAACCTCAGATACGATACCCGTAATGTAGTTATCATAATTTTGAGTGGCGTCCATCTTGCATTTCAAAAATGATCACAAAATCGTTCTGTGCACTCTCGAGAAGCTCGGATACGATACCCATATTTTTGTGGTCATGATCTTGCACGGCGGCCATCTCGGATTTAAAAAAGGTTCCCAAAATTGTTTTCTGCACCCTGGAGAACCTCGGACACGATATCCATATTGCTAAAATCGTAATTTTTTCGCGGCGGCCATCTTGGATTTGAAAAATGATCATTAAATCGTTCTCTGCATCCTCGAGAACCTCGGATACGATACCCATAATCTAGTTATCATACTTTTAAACGGCGGCCATCTCGGATTTAAAAATGATCCCAAAATTGTTTTCTGCACCCTCGAGAACCTCGGACACGATATCAATATTGCTGAAAACGTAATGGTTTGCGGCAACCCTCTTGTATTTCTAAAATGAAGGCAGAATTCTTCTCTACTCCCTCGAGAACCTCGGACACGATATCCATATTGCTGAAAACATAATTTTGTGCGGAGGCCATCTTGGATTAGAAAAATGATCACAAAATCGTTCTCACCACCCTTGAGATTCTCGGATACGATATCCATAATATAGTTATCAAACTTTTGAGCGGCGGCCATCTTGGATTCGAAAAATGATCACAAAATCGTTCTCTGCACTCTCAAGAATCTCGGATACGATACCCATATTTTTGTGATCATAATCTTGGATTTGAAAAATGGTCACAAAATCGTTCTGAGCACCCTCGAGAACCTCGGATACGATACCCATAATGTAGTTATCATAATTTTGAGCGGCGGCCATCTTGGATTTAAAAATGATCCCAAGTTGTTTTCTGCAACCTCGAGAACCTCGGATACGATACCCATATTTTTGTGATCATAATCTTGCACGGCGGTCCTCTTGGATTTGTAAAATGATCACAAAATCGTTCTCAGCACCCTCGAGAACCTCGGATACGATACCCATAATGTAGCTATCATAATTTTGAGCGGCGGCCATCTTGGATTTGAAAAATGATCACAAAATCGTTCTCTGCAACCTCGAAAATCTCTGATACGATACCCATAATGTTGTTATTATTATTTTGAGCGGCGGCCATCTCGGATTTAAAAATGATCCCAAAATTGTTTTCTGCACCCTCGAGAACCTCGGACACGATATCCATATTGCTGAAAACATAATTTTGTGCGGCTGCCATCTTGGATTAGAAAAATGATCACAAAGTCATTCTCAGCACCCTCGAGAACCTCAGATACGATACCCATATTTTTGTGATCATAATCTTGCACGGCGGGCATCTTGGATTTGAAAAAGGATCACATAATCGTTCTCAGCACCCTGGAGAACCTCGGATATGATACTTAAAATGTTTTTATCATACATTTGAGTGGCGGCCCTTTTGGATTTGAAAAATGATAACAAAATCGTTCTCTGCACTCTCGAGAACCTAGGATACGATACCCATAATCTAGTTATCATACTTTTGAGCGGCGGCCATCTCGGATTTACAAATGATCCCAAAATTGTTTTCTGCACCCTCGAGAACCTCGGACACGATATCCATATTGCTGAAAACGTTATGGTTTGCGGCAGCCCTCTCGTATTTCTAAAATAATCGCAGAATTCTTCTCTGCACCCTCGAGAATCTCAGACACGATATCCATATTTCTGAAAACATAATTTTGTGCGGCGGCCATCTTGGATTAGAAAAATGATCACAAAATTGTTCTCAGCACCCTTGAGAACCTCGGATACGATATCCATAATATAAATATCATACTTTTGAGCGGCGGTCATCTTGGATTCGAAAAATGATCACAAAATCGTTCTCTGCACACTCAAGAATCTCGGATACGATACCCATACTTTTGTGATCATAATCTTGCACGGCAGCCCTCTTGGATTTGAAAAATGATCACAAAATCGTTCTCAGCAACCTGGAGAACCTCGGATACGATACCCATAATGTATTTATCATACTTTTGAGCGGCGGCCATCTCGGATTTACAAATGATCCCAAAATTGTTTTCTGCACCCTCGAGAACCTCGGACACGATATCCATATTGCTGAAAACGTTATGGTTTGCGGCAGCCCTCTCGTATTTCTAAAATAATCGCAGAATTCTTCTCTGCACCCTCGAGAATCTCAGACACGATATCCATATTTCTGAAAACATAATTTTGTGCGGCGGCCATCTTGGATTAGAAAAATGATCACAAAATTGTTCTCAGCACCCTTGAGAACCTCGGATACGATATCCATAATATAAATATCATACTTTTGAGCGGCGGCCATCTTGGATTTCAAAAATGATCACAAAATCGTTCTGTGCACTCTCGAGAACCTCGGATACGATACCCATATTTTTGTGATCATAATCTTGCACGGCAGCCATCTCGGATTTAAAAATGATCCCAAAATTGTTTTCTGCACCCTCGTGAACCTCGGACACGATATCCATATTGCTAAAATCATAATTTTGTGCGGCGGCCATCTTGGATTTGAAAAATGATAACAAAATCGTTCTCTGCACTCTCGAGAACCTCGGATACGATACCCATAATGTAGTTATCATAATTTTGAGCGGCGGCCATCTTGGATTTCAGAAATGATCACAAAATCGTTCTGTGCACTCTCGAGAACCTCGGATACGATACTCATATTTTTGTGATCATAAACTTGCACGGCGGCCATCTCGGATTTAAAAATGATCCCAAAATTGATTTCTGCACCCTCTAGAAACTTGGACACGATATCCATATTGCTGAAATCATAATTTTGTGCGGCAGCCATCTTGGATTTGAAAAATGATCACCAAATCGTTCTCTGCACCCTCGAGAACCTCGGATACGATACCCATAATGTAGTTATCATACTTTTGAGTGGCGGCCATCTTGTATTTGAAAACTGATTACAAAATCGTTCTCTGCACCCTCGAGAACCTCGGATACGATACCCATAATCTAGTTATCATACTTTTGAGCGGCGGCCATCTCGGATTTTAAAATGATCCCAAAATTGTTTTCTGCACCCTCGAGAACCTCGGACACGATATCAATATTGCTCAAAACATAATTTTGTTCGGCTGCCATCTTGGATTAGAAAAATGGTCACAAAATCATTCTCAGCAACCTCGAGAACCTCGGATAAGAAACCCATAATGTAGTTATCATACTTTTGAGCGGCGGCCATCTTAGATTTCAAAATCGTTCTCAGCACTCTCGAGAACCTCGAATACGATACCCATATTGAAGTTATCATTCTTTAAAGGGGCGGCTATTTTCGATTTGAAAAATGATCACAAAATCGTTCTCTGCACACTTGAGAACCTCAGATACGATACCCATAATGTAGTTATCATAATTTTGAGCGGCGTCCATCTTGGATTTCAAAAATGATCCCAAAATTGTTTTCTGCACCCTCGAGAACCTCGGACACGATATCCATATTGCTAAAATCGTAATTTTTTCGCGGCGGCCATCTTGGATTTGAAAAATGATCATTAAATCGTTCTCTGCATCCTCGAGAACCTCGGATACGATACCCATAATCTAGTTATCATGCTTTTAAACGGCGGCCATCTCGGATTTAAAAATGATCCCAAAATTGTTTTCTGCACCCTCGAGAACCTCGGACTCGATATCCATATTGCTGAAAACGGAATGGTTTGCGGCAACCCTCTTGGATTTCTAAAATGATCGCAGAATTCTTCTCTGCACCCTCGAGAACCTCGGACAAGATATCCATATTGCTGAAAATATAATTTTGTGCGGCGGCAATCTTGGATTTGAAAAATGATCATCAAATCGTTCTCTGCACCCTCGAGAACCTCAGATACGATACCCGTAATGTAGTTATCATAATTTTGAGTGGCGTCCATCTTGCATTTCAAAAATGATCACAAAATCGTTCTGTGCACTCTCGAGAAGCTCGGATACGATACCCATATTTTTGTGGTCATGATCTTGCACGGCGGCCATCTCGGATTTAAAAAAGGTTCCCAAAATTGTTTTCTGCACCCTGGAGAACCTCGGACACGATATCCATATTGCTAAAATCGTAATTTTTTCGCGGCGGCCATCTTGGATTTGAAAAATGATCATTAAATCGTTCTCTGCATCCTCGAGAACCTCGGATACGATACCCATAATCTAGTTATCATACTTTTAAACGGCGGCCATCTCGGATTTAAAAATGATCCCAAAATTGTTTTCTGCACCCTCGAGAACCTCGGACACGATATCAATATTGCTGAAAACGTAATGGTTTGCGGCAACCCTCTTGTATTTCTAAAATGAAGGCAGAATTCTTCTCTACTCCCTCGAGAACCTCGGACACGATATCCATATTGCTGAAAACATAATTTTGTGCGGAGGCCATCTTGGATTAGAAAAATGATCACAAAATCGTTCTCACCACCCTTGAGATTCTCAGATACGATATCCATAATATAGTTATCAAACTTTTGAGCGGCGGCCATCTTGGATTCGAAAAATGATCACAAAATCGTTCTCTGCATTCTCAAGAATCTCGGATACGATACCCATATTTTTGTGATCATAATCTTGGATTTGAAAAATGGTCACAAAATCGTTCTGAGCACCCTCGAGAACCTCGGATACGATACCCATAATGTAGTTATCATAATTTTGAGCGGCGGCCATCTTGGATTTAAAAATGATCCCAAGTTGTTTTCTGCAACCTCGAGAACCTCGGATACGATACCCATATTTTTGTGATCATAATCTTGCACGGCGGCCATCTTGGATTTGAAAAATGATCACAAAATCATTCTCAGCACCCTCGAGAACCTCGGACACGATATCCATATTGCTGAAAACATAATGGTTTGGGGCAGCCCTCTTGGATTTCCAAAATGATCGCAGAATTCTTCTCTGCACCCTCGAGAACCACGGATACGATACCCATAATGTAGTTATCATAATTTTGAGCGGCGGCCATCTTGGATTTAACAATAATCCCAAAATTGTTTTCTGCAACCTCAAGAACCTCGGATACGATACCCATATTTTTGTGATCATAATCTTGCACGGCGGCCATCTTGGATTTGAAAAATGATCACAAAATCTTTCTCAGCACCCTCGAAAAACTCGGATACGATACCCATAATGTAGTTATCATACTTTTGAGCGGCGGCCATCTTGGATTTGAAAACTGATCACAAAATCGTTATCTGCACCCTCGAGAAGCTCGGATACGATACCCATAATCTAGTTATCATACTTTTGAGCGGCGGCCATCTAAGATTTTAAAATGATCCCAAAATTGTTTTCTGCATCCTCGAGAACCTCGGACACGATATCAGTATTGCTCAAAACAAAATTTTGTTCGGCTACCATCTTGGATTAGAAAAATGGTCACAAAATCATTCTCAGCACCCTCGAGAACCTCGGATACGATACCCATAATGTAGTTATCAGACTTTTGAGCGGCGGCCATCTTGGATTTCAAAATCGTTCTCAGCACCCTCGAGAACCTCGGATACGATACCCGTATTGAAGTTATCATACTTTAAAGCGGCGGCTATTTTCGATTTGAAAAATGATCACAAAATCGTTCTCTGCACACTGGAGAACCTCAGATACGATACCCATAATGTAGTTATCATAATTTTGAGCGGCGTCCATCTTGGATTTCAAAAATGATCACAAAATCGTTCTGTGCACTCTCGAGAAGCTCGGATACGATACCCATATTTTTGTGATCATAATCTTGCACGGCGGCAATCTCGGATTTAAAAATGATCCCAAAATTGTTTTCTGCACCCTCGAGAACCTCGGACACGATATCCATATTGCTAAAATCGTAATTTTTTCGCGGCGGCCATCTTGGATTTGAAAAATGATCATTAAATCGTTCTCTGCATCCTCGAGAACCTCGGATACGATACCCATAATCTAGTTATCATGCTTTTAAACGGCGGCCATCTCGGATTTAAAAATGATCCCAAAATTGTTTTCTGCACCCTCGAGAACCTCGGACTCGATATCCATATTGCTGAAAACGGAATGGTTTGCGGCAACCCTCTTGGATTTCTAAAATGATCGCAGAATTCTTCTCTGCACCCTCGAGAACCTCGGACAAGATATCCATATTGCTAAAAATATAATTTTGTGCGGAGGCAATCTTGGATTTGAAAAATGATCACCAAATCGTTCTCAGCACCCTCGAGATTCTAGGATACGATACCCATAATCTCGTTATCATACTTTTCAGCGGCGGCCATCTCGGATTTAAAAATGATCCCAAAATTGTTTTCTGCACCCTCGAGAACCTCGGACACGATATCTATATTGCTCAAAACATAATTTTGTTCGGCTGCCATCTTGGATTAGAAAAATGATCACAAAATCATTCTCAGCACCCACGAGAACCTCGGATACGATACCCATAATGTAGTTATCATACTTTTGAGCGGGGGCCATCTTGGATTTCAAAAATGATCACAAAAACGTTCACAGCGCCCTCGAGAATACTTTTAAGCGGCGGCTATTTTCGATTTGAAAAATGAGCACAAAATCGTTCTCTGCACACTCCAGAACCTCGGATACGATACCCATAATGTAGATATCATAATTTTGAGCGGCGGCCATCTTGGATTACAAAAATGATCACAAAATCTTTCTGTGCACTCTCGAGAACCTCGGATACGATACCCATATTTTTGTGATCATAATCTTGCACGGCGGCCATCTCGGATTTAAAATGATCCCAAAATTGTTTCTGCACCCTCGTGAACCTCGGACACGATATCCATATTGCTAAAATCATTATTTTGTGCGGCGGCCATCTTGGATTTGAAAAATGATCACCAAATCATTCTCTGCACCCTCGAGAACCTCGGATACGATACCCATAATCTAGTTATCATACTTTTGAGCGGCGGCCATCTCGGATTTACAAATGATCCCAAAATTGTTTTCTGCACCCTCGAGAACCTCGGTCACGATATCCATATTGCTGAAAACGTTATGGTTTGCGGCAGCCCTCTCGTATTTCTAAAATAATCTCATAATTCTTATCTGCACCCTCGAGAACCTCAGACACGATATCCATATTGCTGAAAACATAATTTTGTGCGGCGGCCATCTTGGATTAGAAAAATGATCACAAAATCGTTCTCAGCACCCTTGAGAACCTTGGATACGATATCCATAATATAGTTATCATACTTTTGAGCGGCGGCCATCTTCGATTTGAAAAATGATCACAAAATCGTTCTCTGCACACTCAAGAACCTCGGATACGATACCCATAACGTAGTTATCATAATTTTGAGCGGCGGCCATCTTGGATTTCAAAAATGATCACAAAATCGTTCTGTGCACTCTCGAGAACCTCGGATACGATACCCATATTTTTGTGATCATAATCTTGCACGGCTGCCATCTCGGATTTAAAAATGATCCCAAAATTGTTTTCTGCACCCTCGTGAACCTCGGACACGATATCCATATTGCTAAAATCATAATTTTGTGCGGCGGCCATCTTGGATTTGAAAAATGATCACCAAATCATTCTCTGCATCCTCGAGAACCTCGGATACGATACCCATGATGTAGTTATCATACTTTTGAGCGGGGGCCATCTTGGATTTAAAAAATGATCACCAAATCATTCTCTGCACCCTCGAGAACCTCGGATACGATACCCATAATGTAGTTATCATACTTTTAAGCGGCGGCTATTTTCGATTTGAGAACTGAGCACAAAATCGTTCTCTGCACACTCGAGAACCTCGGATACGATACCCATAATGTAGTTATCATAATTTTGAGCGGCGGCCATCTTGGATTTAAAAATGATCCCAAGTTGTTTTCTGCAACCTCGAGAACCTCGGATACGATACCCATATTTTTGTGATCATAATCTTGCACGGCGGCCATCTTGGATTTCAAAAATGATCCCAAAATTGTTTTCTGCACCCTCGAGAACCTCGGACACGATATCCATATTGCTAAAATCGTAATTTTGTCGCGGCGGCCATCTTGGATTTGAAAAATGATCATTAAATCGTTCTCTGCATCCTCGAGAACCTCGGATACGATACCCATAATCTAGTTATCATGCTTTTAAACGGCGGCCATCTCGGATTTAAAAATGATCCCAAAATTGTTTTCTGCACCCTCGAGAACCTCGGACTCGATATCCATATTGCTGAAAACGGAATGGTTTGCGGCAACCCTCTTGGATTTCTAAAATGATCGCAGAATTCTTCTCTGCACCCTCGAGAACCTCGGACAAGATATCCATATTGCTGAAAATATAATTTTGTGCGGCGGCAATCTTGGATTTGAAAAATGATCATCAAATCGTTCTCTGCACCCTCGAGAACCTCAGATACGATACCCGTAATGTAGTTATCATAATTTTGAGTGGCGTCCATCTTGCATTTCAAAAATGATCACAAAATCGTTCTGTGCACTCTCGAGAAGCTCGGATACGATACCCATATTTTTGTGGTCATGATCTTGCACGGCGGCCATCTCGGATTTAAAAAAGGTTCCCAAAATTGTTTTCTGCACCCTGGAGAACCTCGGACACGATATCCATATTGCTAAAATCGTAATTTTTTCGCGGCGGCCATCTTGGATTTGAAAAATGATCATTAAATCGTTCTCTGCATCCTCGAGAACCTCGGATACGATACCCATAATCTAGTTATCATACTTTTAAACGGCGGCCATCTCGGATTTAAAAATGATCCCAAAATTGTTTTCTGCACCCTCGAGAACCTCGGACACGATATCAATATTGCTGAAAACGTAATGGTTTGCGGCAACCCTCTTGTATTTCTAAAATGAAGGCAGAATTCTTCTCTACTCCCTCGAGAACCTCGGACACGATATCCATATTGCTGAAAACATAATTTTGTGCGGAGGCCATCTTGGATTAGAAAAATGATCACAAAATCGTTCTCACCACCCTTGAGATTCTCGGATACGATATCCATAATATAGTTATCAAACTTTTGAGCGGCGGCCATCTTGGATTCGAAAAATGATCACAAAATCGTTCTCTGCACTCTCAAGAATCTCGGATACGATACCCATATTTTTGTGATCATAATCTTGGATTTGAAAAATGGTCACAAAATCGTTCTGAGCACCCTCGAGAACCTCGGATACGATACCCATAATGTAGTTATCATAATTTTGAGCGGCGGCCATCTTGGATTTAAAAATGATCCCAAGTTGTTTTCTGCAACCTCGAGAACCTCGGATACGATACCCATATTTTTGTGATCATAATCTTGCACGGCGGTCCTCTTGGATTTGTAAAATGATCACAAAATCGTTCTCAGCACCCTCGAGAACCTCGGATACGATACCCATAATGTAGCTATCATAATTTTGAGCGGCGGCCATCTTGGATTTGAAAAATGATCACAAAATCGTTCTCTGCAACCTCGAAAATCTCTGATACGATACCCATAATGTTGTTATTATTATTTTGAGCGGCGGCCATCTCGGATTTAAAAATGATCCCAAAATTGTTTTCTGCACCCTCGAGAACCTCGGACACGATATCCATATTGCTGAAAACATAATTTTGTGCGGCTGCCATCTTGGATTAGAAAAATGATCACAAAGTCATTCTCAGCACCCTCGAGAACCTCAGATACGATACCCATATTTTTGTGATCATAATCTTGCACGGCGGGCATCTTGGATTTGAAAAAGGATCACATAATCGTTCTCAGCACCCTGGAGAACCTCGGATATGATACTTAAAATGTTTTTATCATACATTTGAGTGGCGGCCCTTTTGGATTTGAAAAATGATAACAAAATCGTTCTCTGCACTCTCGAGAACCTAGGATACGATACCCATAATCTAGTTATCATACTTTTGAGCGGCGGCCATCTCGGATTTACAAATGATCCCAAAATTGTTTTCTGCACCCTCGAGAACCTCGGACACGATATCCATATTGCTGAAAACGTTATGGTTTGCGGCAGCCCTCTCGTATTTCTAAAATAATCGCAGAATTCTTCTCTGCACCCTCGAGAATCTCAGACACGATATCCATATTTCTGAAAACATAATTTTGTGCGGCGGCCATCTTGGATTAGAAAAATGATCACAAAATTGTTCTCAGCACCCTTGAGAACCTCGGATACGATATCCATAATATAAATATCATACTTTTGAGCGGCGGTCATCTTGGATTCGAAAAATGATCACAAAATCGTTCTCTGCACACTCAAGAATCTCGGATACGATACCCATACTTTTGTGATCATAATCTTGCACGGCAGCCCTCTTGGATTTGAAAAATGATCACAAAATCGTTCTCAGCAACCTGGAGAACCTCGGATACGATACCCATAATGTATTTATCATACTTTTGAGCGGCGGCCATCTCGGATTTACAAATGATCCCAAAATTGTTTTCTGCACCCTCGAGAACCTCGGACACGATATCCATATTGCTGAAAACGTTATGGTTTGCGGCAGCCCTCTCGTATTTCTAAAATAATCGCAGAATTCTTCTCTGCACCCTCGAGAATCTCAGACACGATATCCATATTTCTGAAAACATAATTTTGTGCGGCGGCCATCTTGGATTAGAAAAATGATCACAAAATTGTTCTCAGCACCCTTGAGAACCTCGGATACGATATCCATAATATAAATATCATACTTTTGAGCGGCGGCCATCTTGGATTTCAAAAATGATCACAAAATCGTTCTGTGCACTCTCGAGAACCTCGGATACGATACCCATATTTTTGTGATCATAATCTTGCACGGCAGCCATCTCGGATTTAAAAATGATCCCAAAATTGTTTTCTGCACCCTCGTGAACCTCGGACACGATATCCATATTGCTAAAATCATAATTTTGTGCGGCGGCCATCTTGGATTTGAAAAATGATCACAAAATCGTTCTCTGCACTCTCGAGAACCTCGGATACGATACCCATAATGTAGTTATCATAATTTTGAGCGGCGGCCATCTTGGATTTCAGAAATGATCACAAAATCGTTCTGTGCACTCTCGAGAACCTCGGATACGATACTCATATTTTTGTGATCATAAACTTGCACGGCGGCCATCTCGGATTTAAAAATGATCCCAAAATTGATTTCTGCACCCTCTAGAAACTTGGACACGATATCCATATTGCTGAAATCATAATTTTGTGCGGCAGCCATCTTGGATTTGAAAAATGATCACCAAATCGTTCTCTGCACCCTCGAGAACCTCGGATACGATACCCATAATGTAGTTATCATACTTTTGAGTGGCGGCCATCTTGTATTTGAAAACTGATTACAAAATCGTTCTCTGCACCCTCGAGAACCTCGGATACGATACCCATAATCTAGTTATCATACTTTTGAGCGGCGGCCATCTCGGATTTTAAAATGATCCCAAAATTGTTTTCTGCACCCTCGAGAACCTCGGACACGATATCAATATTGCTCAAAACATAATTTTGTTCGGCTGCCATCTTGGATTAGAAAAATGGTCACAAAATCATTCTCAGCAACCTCGAGAACCTCGGATAAGAAACCCATAATGTAGTTATCATACTTTTGAGCGGCGGCCATCTTAGATTTCAAAATCGTTCTCAGCACTCTCGAGAACCTCGAATACGATACCCATATTGAAGTTATCATTCTTTAAAGGGGCGGCTATTTTCGATTTGAAAAATGATCACAAAATCGTTCTCTGCACACTTGAGAACCTCAGATACGATACCCATAATGTAGTTATCATAATTTTGAGCGGCGTCCATCTTGGATTTCAAAAATGATCCCAAAATTGTTTTCTGCACCCTCGAGAACCTCGGACACGATATCCATATTGCTAAAATCGTAATTTTTTCGCGGCGGCCATCTTGGATTTGAAAAATGATCATTAAATCGTTCTCTGCATCCTCGAGAACCTCGGATACGATACCCATAATCTAGTTATCATGCTTTTAAACGGCGGCCATCTCGGATTTAAAAATGATCCCAAAATTGTTTTCTGCACCCTCGAGAACCTCGGACTCGATATCCATATTGCTGAAAACGGAATGGTTTGCGGCAACCCTCTTGGATTTCTAAAATGATCGCAGAATTCTTCTCTGCACCCTCGAGAACCTCGGACAAGATATCCATATTGCTGAAAATATAATTTTGTGCGGCGGCAATCTTGGATTTGAAAAATGATCATCAAATCGTTCTCTGCACCCTCGAGAACCTCAGATACGATACCCGTAATGTAGTTATCATAATTTTGAGTGGCGTCCATCTTGCATTTCAAAAATGATCACAAAATCGTTCTGTGCACTCTCGAGAAGCTCGGATACGATACCCATATTTTTGTGGTCATGATCTTGCACGGCGGCCATCTCGGATTTAAAAAAGGTTCCCAAAATTGTTTTCTGCACCCTGGAGAACCTCGGACACGATATCCATATTGCTAAAATCGTAATTTTTTCGCGGCGGCCATCTTGGATTTGAAAAATGATCATTAAATCGTTCTCTGCATCCTCGAGAACCTCGGATACGATACCCATAATCTAGTTATCATACTTTTAAACGGCGGCCATCTCGGATTTAAAAATGATCCCAAAATTGTTTTCTGCACCCTCGAGAACCTCGGACACGATATCAATATTGCTGAAAACGTAATGGTTTGCGGCAACCCTCTTGTATTTCTAAAATGAAGGCAGAATTCTTCTCTACTCCCTCGAGAACCTCGGACACGATATCCATATTGCTGAAAACATAATTTTGTGCGGAGGCCATCTTGGATTAGAAAAATGATCACAAAATCGTTCTCACCACCCTTGAGATTCTCAGATACGATATCCATAATATAGTTATCAAACTTTTGAGCGGCGGCCATCTTGGATTCGAAAAATGATCACAAAATCGTTCTCTGCATTCTCAAGAATCTCGGATACGATACCCATATTTTTGTGATCATAATATTGGATTTGAAAAATGGTCACAAAATCGTTCTGAGCACCCTCGAGAACCTCGGATACGATACCCATAATGTAGTTATCATAATTTTGAGCGGCGGCCATCTTGGATTTAAAAATGATCCCAAGTTGTTTTCTGCAACCTCGAGAACCTCGGATACGATACCCATATTTTTGTGATCATAATCTTGCACGGCGGCCATCTTGGATTTGAAAAATGATCACAAAATCATTCTCAGCACCCTCGAGAACCTCGGACACGATATCCATATTGCTGAAAACATAATGGTTTGGGGCAGCCCTCTTGGATTTCCAAAATGATCGCAGAATTCTTCTCTGCACCCTCGAGAACCTCGGACAAGATATCCATATTGCTAAAAATATAATTTTGTGAGGCGGCAATCTTGGATTTGAAAAATGATCACCAAATCGTTCTCTGCACCCTCGAGAACCTCGGATACGATACCCATAATCTATATATCATACTTTTGAGCGGCGGCCATCTCGGATTTAAAAATGTTCCCAAAATTGTTTTCTGCACCCTCGAGAACCACGGATACGATACCCATAATGTAGTTATCATAATTTTGAGCGGCGGCCATCTTGGATTTAACAATAATCCCAAAATTGTTTTCTGCAACCTCAAGAACCTCGGATACGATACCCATATTTTTGTGATCATAATCTTGCACGGCGGCCATCTTGGATTTGAAAAATGATCACAAAATCTTTCTCAGCACCCTCGAAAAACTCGGATACGATACCCATAATGTAGTTATCATACTTTTGAGCGGCGGCCATCTTGGATTTGAAAACTGATCACAAAATCGTTATCTGCACCCTCGAGAAGCTCGGATACGATACCCATAATCTAGTTATCATACTTTTGAGCGGCGGCCATCTAAGATTTTAAAATGATCCCAAAATTGTTTTCTGCATCCTCGAGAACCTCGGACACGATATCAGTATTGCTCAAAACAAAATTTTGTTCGGCTACCATCTTGGATTAGAAAAATGGTCACAAAATCATTCTCAGCACCCTCGAGAACCTCGGATACGATACCCATAATGTAGTTATCAGACTTTTGAGCGGCGGCCATCTTGGATTTCAAAATCGTTCTCAGCACCCTCGAGAACCTCGGATACGATACCCGTATTGAAGTTATCATACTTTAAAGCGGCGGCTATTTTCGATTTGAAAAATGATCACAAAATCGTTCTCTGCACACTCGAGAACCTCAGATACGATACCCATAATGTAGTTATCATAATTTTGAGCGGCGTCCATCTTGGATTTCAAAAATGATCACAAAATCGTTCTGTGCACTCTCGAGAAGCTCGGATACGATACCCATATTTTTGTGATCATAATCTTGCACGGCGGCAATCTCGGATATAAAAATGATCCCAAAATTGTTTTCTGCACCCTCGAGAACCTCGGACACGATATCCATATTGCTAAAATCGTAATTTTTTCGCGGCGGCCATCTTGGATTTGAAAAATGATCATTAAATCGTTCTCTGCATCCTCGAGAACCTCGGATACGATACCCATAATCTAGTTATCATGCTTTTAAACGGCGGCCATCTCGGATTTAAAAATGATCCCAAAATTGTTTTCTGCACCCTCGAGAACCTCGGACTCGATATCCATATTGCTGAAAACGGAATGGTTTGCGGCAACCCTCTTGGATTTCTAAAATGATCGCAGAATTCTTCTCTGCACCCTCGAGAACCTCGGACAAGATATCCATATTGCTGAAAATATAATTTTGTGCGGCGGCAATCTTGGATTTGAAAAATGATCATCAAATCGTTCTCTGCACCCTCGAGAACCTCGGATACGATACCCATAATCTAGATATCATACTTTTGAGCGGCGGCCATCTCGGATTTAAAAATGTTACCAAAATTGTTTTCTGCACCCTCGAGAACCTCGGACACGATATCCATATTGCTGAAAACGGAATGGTTTGCGGCAACCCTCTTGGATTTCTAAAATGATCGCAGAATTCTTCTCTGCACCCTCGAGAACCTCGGACAAGATATCCATATTGCTAAAAATATAATTTTGTGCGGAGGCAATCTTGGATTTGAAAAATGATCACCAAATCGTTCTCAGCACCCTCGAGATTCTAGGATACGATACCCATAATCTCGTTATCATACTTTTCAGCGGCGGCCATCTCGGATTTAAAAATGATCCCAAAATTGTTTTCTGCACCCTCGAGAACCTCGGACACGATATCTATATTGCTCAAAACATAATTTTGTTCGGCTGCCATCTTGGATTAGAAAAATGATCACAAAATCATTCTCAGCACCCACGAGAACCTCGGATACGATACCCATAATGTAGTTATCATACTTTTGAGCGGGGGCCATCTTGGATTTCAAAAATGATCACAAAAACGTTCACAGCGCCCTCGAGAATACTTTTAAGCGGCGGCTATTTTCGATTTGAAAAATGAGCACAAAATCGTTCTCTGCACACTCCAGAACCTCGGATACGATACCCATAATGTAGTTATCATAATTTTGAGCGGCGGCCATCTTGGATTACAAAAATGATCACAAAATCTTTCTGTGCACTCTCGAGAACCTCGGATACGATACCCATATTTTTGTGATCATAATCTTGCACGGCGGCCATCTCGGATTTAAAATGATCCCAAAATTGTTTCTGCACCCTCGTGAACCTCGGACACGATATCCATATTGCTAAAATCATTATTTTGTGCGGCGGCCATCTTGGATTTGAAAAATGATCACCAAATCATTCTCTGCACCCTCGAGAACCTCGGATACGATACCCATAATCTAGTTATCATACTTTTGAGCGGCGGCCATCTCGGATTTACAAATGATCCCAAAATTGTTTTCTGCACCCTCGAGAACCTCGGTCACGATATCCATATTGCTGAAAACGTTATGGTTTGCGGCAGCCCTCTCGTATTTCTAAAATAATCTCATAATTCTTATCTGCACCCTCGAGAACCTCAGACACGATATCCATATTGCTGAAAACATAATTTTGTGCGGCGGCCATCTTGGATTAGAAAAATGATCACAAAATCGTTCTCAGCACCCTTGAGAACCTTGGATACGATATCCATAATATAGTTATCATACTTTTGAGCGGCGGCCATCTTCGATTTGAAAAATGATCACAAAATCGTTCTCTGCACACTCAAGAACCTCGGATACGATACCCATAACGTAGTTATCATAATTTTGAGCGGCGGCCATCTTGGATTTCAAAAATGATCACAAAATCGTTCTGTGCACTCTCGAGAACCTCGGATACGATACCCATATTTTTGTGATCATAATCTTGCACGGCTGCCATCTCGGATTTAAAAATGATCCCAAAATTGTTTTCTGCACCCTCGTGAACCTCGGACACGATATCCATATTGCTAAAATCATAATTTTGTGCGGCGGCCATCTTGGATTTGAAAAATGATCACCAAATCATTCTCTGCATCCTCGAGAACCTCGGATACGATACCCATGATGTAGTTATCATACTTTTGAGCGGGGGCCATCTTGGATTTAAAAAATGATCACCAAATCATTCTCTGCACCCTCGAGAACCTCGGATACGATACCCATAATGTAGTTATCATACTTTTAAGCGGCGGCTATTTTCGATTTGAGAACTGAGCACAAAATCGTTCTCTGCACACTCGAGAACCTCGGATACGATACCCATAATGTAGTTATCATAATTTTGAGCGGCGGCCATCTTGGATTTAAAAATGATCCCAAGTTGTTTTCTGCAACCTCGAGAACCTCGGATACGATACCCATATTTTTGTGATCATAATCTTGCACGGCGGCCATCTTGGATTTGAAAAATGATCACAAAATCATTCTCAGCACCCTCGAGAACCTCGGACACGATATCCATATTGCTGAAAACATAATGGTTTGCGGCAGCCCTCTTGGATTTCTAAAATGATCGCAGAATTCTTCTCTGCACACTCGAGAACCTCAGACACGATATCCATATTGCTAAAAATATAATTTTGTGAGGCGGCAATCTTGGATTTGAAAAATGATCACCAAATCGTTCTCTGCACCCTCGAGAACCTCGGATACGATACCCATAATCTATATATCATACTTTTGAGCGGCGGCCATCTCGGATTTAAAAATGTTCCCAAAATTGTTTTCTGCACCCTCGAGAACCACGGATACGATGCCCATAATGTAGTTATCATAATTTTGAGCGGCGGCCATCTTGGATTTCAGAAATGATCACAAAATCGTTCTGTGCACTCTCGAGAACCTCGGATACGATACTCATATTTTTGTGATCATAAACTTGCACGGCGGCCATCTCGGATTTAAAAATGATCCCAAAATTGTTTTCTGCACCCTTGAGAACCTTGGACACGATATCCATATTGCTGAAATCATAATTTTGTGCGGCAGCCATCTTGGATTTGAAAAATGATCACCAAATCGATCTCTGCACCCTCGAGAACCTCGGATACGATACCCATAATCTAGTTATCATACTTTTGAGCTGCGGCCATCTCGGATTTAAAAATGATCCCAAAATTGTTTTCTGCACCCTCGAGAACCTCGGACACGATATCCATATTGCTGAAAACATAATGCTTTGCGGCAGCCCTCTTGGATTTCTAAAATGATCGCAGAATTCTTCTCTGCACCCTCGAGAACCTTGGACAAGATATCCATATTGCTACAAAAAAAATTTTATGCGGCGGCAATCTTGGATTTGAAAAATGATCACCAAATCGTTCTCTGCACCCTCGAGAACCTCGGATACGATACCCATAATCTAGATATCATACTTTTGAGCGGCGGCCATCTCGGATTTAAAAATGATCCCAATCTTGTTTTCTGCACCCTCGAGAACCTCGGATACGATACCCATAATGTAGTTATCATAATTTTGAGCAGCGGCCATCTTGGATTTCAGAAATGATCACAAAATCGTTCTGTGCACTCTCTAGAACCTCGGACACGATATCCATATTGCTAAAATCATAATTTTGTGCGGCGACCATCTTGGATTTGAAAAATGATCACCAAATTGTTCTCTGTACACTTGAGAACCTCGGATACGATACCCATAATGTAGTTATCATAATTTTGAGCGGCGGCCATCTTGGATTTAACAATAATCCCAAAATTGTTTTCTGCAACCTCAAGAACCTCGGATACGATACCCATATTTTTGTGATCATAATCTTGCACGGCGGCCATCTTGGATTTGAAAAATGATCACAAAATCTTTCTCAGCACCCTCGAAAAACTCGGATACGATACCCATAATGTAGTTATCATACTTTTGAGCGGCGGCCATCTTGGATTTGAAAACTGATCACAAAATCGTTATCTGCACCCTCGAGAAGCTCGGATACGATACCCATAATCTAGTTATCATACTTTTGAGCGGCGGCCATCTAAGATTTTAAAATGATCCCAAAATTGTTTTCTGCACCCTCGAGAAACTCGGACACGATATCAGTATTGCTCAAAACAAAATTTTGTTCGGCTGCCATCTTGGATTAGAAAAATGGTCACAAAATCATCCTCAGCACCCTCGAGAACCTCGGATACGATACCCATAATGTAGTTATCAGACTTTTGAGCGGCGGCCATCTTGGATTTCAAAATCTTTCTCAGCACCCTCGAGAACCTCGGATACGATACCCGTATTGAAGTTATCATACTTTAAAGCGGCGGCTATTTTCGATTTGAAAAATGATCACAAAATCGTTCTCTGCACACTCGAGAACCTCAGATACGATACCCATAATGTAGTTATCATAATTTTGAGCGGCGTCCATCTTGGATTTCAAAAATGATCACAAAATCGTTCTGTGCACTCTCGAGAAGCTCGGATACGATACCCATATTTTTGTGATCATAATCTTGCACGGCGGCAATCTCGGATTTAAAAATGATCCCAAAATTGTTTTCTGCACCCTCGAGAACCTCGGACACGATATCCATATTGCTAAAATCGTAATTTTTTCGCGGCGGCCATCTTGGATTTGAAAAATGATCATTAAATCGTTCTCTGCATCCTCGAGAACCTCGGATACGATACCCATAATCTAGTTATCATGCTTTTAAACGGCGGCCATCTCGGATTTAAAAATGATCCCAAAATTGTTTTCTGCACCCTCGAGAACCTCGGACTCGATATCCATATTGCTGAAAACGGAATGGTTTGCGGCAACCCTCTTGGATTTCTAAAATGATCGCAGAATTCTTCTCTGCACCCTCGAGAACCTCGGACAAGATATCCATATTGCTGAAAATATAATTTTGTGCGGCGGCAATCTTGGATTTGAAAAATGATCATCAAATCGTTCTCTGCACCCTCGAGAACCTCGGATACGATACCCATAATCTAGATATCATACTTTTGAGCGGCGGCCATCTCGGATTTAAAAATGTTCCCAAAATTGTTTTCTGCACCCTCGAGAACCTCGGACACGATATCCATATTGCTGAAAACGGAATGGTTTGCGGCAACCCTCTTGGATTTCTAAAATGATCGCAGAATTCTTCTCTGCACCCTCGAGAACCTCGGACAAGATATCCATATTGCTAAAAATATAATTTTGTGCGGCGGCAATCTTGGATTTGAAAAATGATCACCAAATCGTTCTCAGCACCCTCGAGATTCTAGGATACGATACCCATAATCTCGTTATCATACTTTTCAGCGGCGGCCATCTCGGATTTAAAAATGATCCCAAAATTGTTTTCTGCACCCTCGAGAACCTCGGACACGATATCTATATTGCTCAAAACATAATTTTGTTCGGCTGCCATCTTGGATTAGAAAAATGATCACAAAATCATTCTCAGCACCCACGAGAACCTCGGATACGATACCCATAATGTAGTTATCATACTTTTGAGCGGGGGCCATCTTGGATTTCAAAAATGATCACAAAAACGTTCACAGCGCCCTCGAGAATACTTTTAAGCGGCGGCTATTTTCGATTTGAAAAATGAGCACAAAATCGTTCTCTGCACACTCCAGAACCTCGGATACGATACCCATAATGTAGTTATCATAATTTTGAGCGGCGGCCATCTTGGATTTCAAAAATGATCACAAAATCGTTCTGTGCACTCTCGAGAACCTCGGATACGATACCCATATTTTTGTGATCATAATCTTGCACGGCAGCCATCTCGGATTTAAAATGATCCCAAAATTGTTTCTGCACCCTCGTGAACCTCGGACACGATATCCATATTGCTAAAATCATAATTTTGTGCGGCGGCCATCTTGGATTTGAAAAATGATCACCAAATCATTCTCTGCACCCTCGAGAACCTCGGATACGATACCCATAATCTAGTTATCATACTTTTGAGCGGCGGCCATCTCGGATTTACAAATGATCCCAAAATTGTTTTCTGCACCCTCGAGAACCTCGGTCACGATATCCATATTGCTGAAAACGTTATGGTTTGCGGCAGCCCTCTCGTATTTCTAAAATAATCTCATAATTCTTATCTGCACCCTCGAGAACCTCAGACACGATATCCATATTGCTGAAAACATAATTTTGTGCGGCGGCCATCTTGGATTAGAAAAATGATCACAAAATCGTTCTCAGCACCCTTGAGAACCTTGGATACGATATCCATAATATAGTTATCATACTTTTGAGCGGCGGCCATCTTGGATTTGAAAAATGATCACAAAATCGTTCTCTGCACACTCAAGAACCTCGGATACGATACCCATAACGTAGTTATCATAATTTTGAGCGGCGGCCATCTTGGATTTCAAAAATGATCACAAAATCGTTCTGTGCACTCTCGAGAACCTCGGATACGATACCCATATTTTTGTGATCATTATCTTGCACGGCAGCCATCTCGGATTTAAAAATGATCCCAAAATTGTTTTCTGCACCCTCGTGAACCTCGGACACGATATCCATATTGCTAAAATCATAATTTTGTGCGGCGGCCATCTTGGATTTGAAAAATGATCACCAAATCATTCTCTGCATCCTCGAGAACCTCGGATACGATACCCATAATGTAGTTATCATACTTTTAAGCGGCGGCTATTTTCGATTTGAAAACTGAGCACAAAATCGTTCTCTGCACACTCGAGAACCTCGGATACGATACCCATAATGTAGTGATCATAATTTTTAGCGGCGGCCATCTTGGATTTCAAAAATGATCACAAAATCGTTCTGTGCACTCTTGAGAACCTCGGATACGATACCCATATTTTTGTGATCATAATCTTGCACGGCGGCTATCTCGGATTTAAAAATGATCCCAAAATTGTTTTCTGCACTCTCGAGAACCTTGGACACGATATCCATATTGCTGAAAACATTATGGTTTGCGGCAGCCCTCTCGTATTTCTAAAATAATCTCATAATTCTTATCTGCACCCTCGAGAACCTCAGACACGATATCCATATTGCTGAAAACATAATTTTGTGCGGCGGCCATCTTGGATTAGAAAAATGATCACAAAATCGTTCTCAGCACACTTGAGAACCTTGGATACGATATCCATAATATAGTTATCATACTTTTGAGCGGCGGCCATCTTGGATTTGAAAAATGATCACAAAATCGTTCTCTGCACACTCAAGAACCTCGGATACGATACCCATAACGTAGTTATCATAATTTTGTGCGGCGGCCATCTTGGATTTGAAAAATGATCACCAAATCGTTCTCTGCACCCTCGAGAACCTCGGATACGGTACCCATAATCTAGTTATCATACTTTTGAGCGGTGGCCATCTCGGATTTAAAAATAATCCCAAATTGTTTTCTGCACCCTCGAGAACCTCGGATACGATACCCATATTTTTGTGATCATAATCTTGCACGGCGGTCCTCTTGGATTTGAAAAATGATCACAAAATCGTTCTCAGCACCCTCGAGAACCTCGGATACGATACCCATAATGTAGCTATCATAATTTTGAGCGGCGGCCATCTTGGATTTGAAAAATGATCACAAAATCGTTCTCTGCAACCTCGAAAATCTCTGATACGATACCCATAATGTTGTTATTATTATTTTGAGCGGCGGCCATCTCGGATTTAAAAATGATCCCAAAATTGTTTTCTGCACCCTCGAGAACCTCGGACACGATATCCATATTGCTGAAAACATAATTTTGTGCGGCTGCCATCTTGGATTAGAAAAATGATCACAAAATCATTCTCAGCACCCTCGAGAACCTCGGATACGAAACCCATAATGTAGTTATCATACTTTTGAGCGGCGGCCTTCTTGGATTTCAAAATCGTTCTCAGCACACTCGAGAACCTCGGATACGATACCCATAATGAAGTTATCATACTTTAAAGCGGCGGCTATTTTCGATTTGAAAAATGATCACAAAATCGTTCTCTGCACACTTGAGAACCTCAGATACGATACCCATAATGTAGTAATCATAATTTTGAGCGGCGTCCATCTTGGATTTCAAAAATGATCACAAAATTGTTTTCTGCACCCTCGAGAACCTCGGACACGATATCCATATTGCTAAAATCGTAATTTTTTCGCGGCGGCCATCTTGGATTTGAAAAATGATCATTAAATCGTTCTCTGCATCCTCGAGAACCTCGGATACGATACCCATAATCTAGTTATCAAACTTTTAAACGGCGGCCATCTCGGATTTAAAAATGATCCCAAAATTGTTTTCTGCACCCTCGAGAACCTCGGATACGATACCCATAATCTAGTTATCATACTTTTGAGCGGCGGCCATCTCGGATTTACAAATGATCCCAAAATTGTTTTCTGCACCCTCGAGAACCTCGGTCACGATATCCATATTGCTGAAAACGTTATGGTTTGCGGCAGCCCTCTCGTATTTCTAAAATAATCTCATAATTCTTCTCTGCACCCTCGAGAACCTCAGACACGATATCCATATTGCTGAAAACATAATTTTGTGCGGCGGCCATCTTGGATTAGAAAAATGATCACAAAATCGTTCTCAGCACCCTTGAGAACCTTGGATACGATATCCATAATATAGTTACCATACTTTTGAGCGGCGGTCATCTTGGATTTGAAAAATGATCACAAAATCGTTCTCTGCACACTCAAGAACCTCGGATACGATACCCATAATGTTGTTATCATAATTTTGAGCTGCGGCCATCTTGGATTTCAAAAATGATCACAAAATCGTTCTGTGCACTCTCGAGAACCTCGGATACGATACCCATATTTTTGTGATCATAATCTTGCACGGCAGCCATCTCGGATTTAAAAATGATCCCAAAATTGTTTTCTGCACCCTCGTGAACCTCGGACACGATATCCATATTGCTAAAATCATAATTTTGTGCGGCGGCCATCTTGGATTTGAAAAATGATCACCAAATCATTCTCTGCACCCTCGAGAACCTCGGATACGATACCCATAATGTAGTTATCATACTTTTGAGCGGTGGCCATCTTGGATTTGAAAAATGATCACAAAATCGTTCTCTGCACACTCGAGAACCTCGGATACGATACCCATAATGTAGTGATCATAATATTTAGCGGCGGCCATCTTGGATTTCAAAAATGATCACAAAATCGTTCTGTGCACTCTTGAGAACCTCGGATACGATACCCATATTTTTGTGATCATAATCTTGCACGGCGGCCATCTCGGATTTAAAAATGATCCCAAAATTGTTTTCTGCACTCTCGAGAAACTTGGACACGATATCCATATTGCTAACATCATAGTTTTGTGCGGCGGCCATCTTGGATTTGAAAAATGATCACCAAATCGTTCTCTGCAACCTCGAGAACCTCGGATACGGTACCCATAATCTAGTTATCATACTTTTGAGCGGCGGCCATCTCGGATTTAAAAATAATCCCAAATTGTTTTCTGCACCCTCGAGAACCTCGGATACGATACCCATATTTTTGTGATGATAATCTTGCACGGCGGTCCTCTTGGATTTGAAAAATGATCACAAAATCGTTCTCAGCACTCTCGAGAACCTCGGATACGATACCCATAATGTAGCTATCATAATTTTGAGCGGCGGCCATATTGGATTTGAAAAATGATCACAAAATCGTTCTCTGCAACCTCGAAAATCTCTGATACGATCGATACCCATAATGTTGTTATTATTATTTTGAGCGGCGGCCATCTCGGATTTAAAAATGATCCCAAAATTGTTTTCTGCACCCTCGAGAACCGCGGACACGATATCCATATTGCTGAAAACATAATTTTGTGCGGCTGCCATCTTGGATTAGAAAAATGATCACAAAGTCATTCTCAGCACCCTCGAGATCCTCAGATACGATACCCATATTTTTGTGATCATAATCTTGCACGGCGGCCATCTTGGATTTGAAAAAGGATCACATAATCGTTCTCAGCACCCTGGAGAACCTCGGATATGATACTTAAAATGTTTTTATCATACATTTGAGTGGCGGCCATTTTGGATTTGAAAAATGATAACAAAATCGTTCTCTGCACTCTCGAGAACCTCGGATACGATACCCATAATCTAGTTATCATACTTTTGAGCGGCGGCCATCTCGGATTTACAAATGATCCCAAAATTGTTTTCTGCACCCTCGAGAACCTTGGACACGATATCCATATTGCTGAAATAATAATTTTGAGCGGCAGCCATCTTGGATTTGAAAAATGATCACCAAATCGTTCTCTGCACCCTCGAGAACCTCGGATACGATACCCATAATGTAGTTATCATACTTTTGAGCGGCGGCCATCTTGGATTAGAAAAATGATCACAAAATCGTTCTCAGCACCCTTGAGAACCTCGGATACGATATCCATAATATAAATATCATACTTTTGAGCGGCGGCCATCTTGGATTTGAAAAATGATCACAAAATCGTTCTCTGCACACTCAAGAATCTCGGATACGATACCCATATTAAAGTTATCATACTTTAAAGCGGCGGCAATTTTCGATTTGAAAAATGATCACAAAATCGTTCTCAGCACACTCGAGAACCTCAGATACGATACCCATAATGTAGTTATCATAATTTTGAGCGGCGTCCATCTTGGATTTAAAAAATGATCACAAAATTGTTTTCTGCACCCTCGAGAACCTCGGACACGATATCCATATTGCTAAAATCGTAATTTTTTCGCGGCGGCCATCTTGGATTTGAAAAATGATCATTAAATCGTTCTCTGCATCCTCGAGAACCTCGGATACGATACCCATAATCTAGTTATCATACTTATAAACGGCGGCCATCTCGGATTTAAAAATGATCCCAAAATTGTTTTCTGCACCCTCGAGAACCTCGGACACGATATCCATATTGCTGAAAACGTAATGGTTTGCGGCAACCCTCTTGTATTTCTAAAATGAAGGCAGAGTTCTTCTCTGCTCCCTCGAGAACCTCGGACACGATATCCATATTGCTGAAAACATAATTTTGTGCGGCGGCCATCTTGGATTAGAAAAATGATCACAAAATCGTTCTCAGCACCCTTGAGATTCTCGGATACGATATCCATAATATAGTTATCAAACTTTTAAGCGGCGGCCATCTTGGATTCGAAAAATGATCACAAAATCGTTCTCTGCACTCTCAAGAATCTCGGATACGATACCCATATTTTTGTGATCATAATCTTGCACGGCGGCCATCTTGGATTTGAAAAATGATCACAAAATCGTTCTCAGCACCCTCGATAACCTCGGATACGATACCCATAATCTAGTTATCATACTTTTGAGCTGCGGCCATCTCGGATTTAAAAATGATCCCAAAATTGTTTTCTGCATCCTCGAGAACTTCAGACACGATATCCATATTGCTGAAAACATAATGGTTTGCGGCAGCCCTCTTGGATTTCTAAAATGATCGCAGAATTCTTCTCTGCACCCTCGAGAACCTCGGACAAGATATCCATATTGCTAAAAATATAATTTTGTGCGGCGGCAATCTTGGATTTGAAAAATGATCACCAAATCGTTCTCTGCACCCTCGTGAACCTCGGATACGATACCCATAATCTAGATATCATACTTTGGGCGGCGGCCATCTCGGATTTAAAAATGTTCCCAAAATTGTTTTCTGCACCCTCGAGAACCTCGGATACGGTACCCATAATGTAGTTATCATAATTTTGAGCGGCGGCCATCTTGGATTTCAGAAATGATCACAAAATCGTTCTGTGCACTCTCGAGAACCTCGGATACGATACTCATATTTTTGTGATCATAAACTTGCACGGCGGCCATCTCGGATTTATAAATGATCCCAAAATTGTTTTCTGCACCCTCGAGAACCTCGGACACGATATCCATATTGCTGAAAACATAATTTTGTGCAGCTGCCATCTTGGATTAGAAAAATGATCACAAAATCATTCTCAGCACCCTCGAGAACCTCGGATACGAAACCCATAATGTAGTTATCATACTTTTGAGCGGCGGCCTTCTTGGATTTCAAAATCGTTCTCAGCACCCTCGAGAACCTCGGATACGATACCCATATTGAAGTTATCATACTTTAAAGCGGCGGCTATTTTCGATTTGAAAAATGATCACAAAATCGTTCTCTGCACACTTGAGAACCTCAGATACGATACCCATAATGTAGTTATCATAATTTTGAGCGGCGTCCATCTTGGATTTCAAAAATGATCACAAAATTGTTTTCTGCACCCTTGAGAACCTCGGATACGATATCCATAATATAGTTATCATACTTTAAAGCGGCGGCTATTTTCGATTTGAAAAATGATCACAAAATCGTTCTCTGCACACTTGAGAACCTCAGATACGATACCCATAATGTAGTAATCATAATTTTGAGCGGCGTTCATCTTGGATTTCAAAAATGATCACAAAATTGTTTTCTGCACCCTCGAGAACCTCGGACACGATATCCATATTGCTAAAATCGTAATTTTTTCGCGGCGGCCATCTTGGATTTGAAAAATGATCATTAAATCGTTCTCTGCATCCTCGAGAACCTCGGATACGATACCCATAATCTAGTTATCAAACTTTTAAACGGCGGCCATCTCGGATTTAAAAATGATCCCAAAATTGTTTTCTGCACCCTCGAGAACCTCGTATACGATACCCATAATCTAGTTATCATACTTTTGAGCGGCGGCCATCTCGGATTTACAAATGATCCCAAAATTGTTTTCTGCACCCTCGAGAACCTCCGTCACGATATCCATATTGCTGAAAACGTTATGGTTTGCGGCAGCCCTCTCGTTTTTCTAAAATAATCTCATAATTCTTCTCTGCACCCTCGAGAACCTCAGACACGATATCCATATTGCTGAAAACATAATTTTGTGCGGCGGCCATCTTGGATTAGAAAAATGATCACAAAATCGTTCTCAGCACCCTTGAGAACCTTGGATACGATATCCATAATATAGTTATCATACTTTTGAGCGGCGGCCATCTTGGATTTGAAAAATGATCACAAAATCGTTCTCTGCACACTCAAGAACCTCGGATACGATACCCATAATGTAGTTATCATAATTTTGAGCGGCGGCCATCTTGGATTTCAAAAATGATCACAAAATCGTTCTGTGCACTCTCGAGAACCTCGGATACGATACCCATATTTTTGTGATCATAATCTTGCACGGCAGCCATCTCGGATTTAAAAATGATCCCAAAATTGTTTTCTGCACCCTCGTGAACCTCGGACACGATATCCATATTGCTAAAATCATAATTTTGTGCGGCGGCCATCTTGGATTTGAAAAATGATCACCAAATCATTCTCTGCACCCTCGAGAACCTCGGATACGATACCCATAATGTAGTTATCATACTTTTGAGCGGCGGCCATCTTGGATTTGAAAAATGATCACAAAATCGTTCTCTGCACACTCGAGAACCTCGGATACGATACCCATAATGTAGTGATCATAATTTTTAGCGGCGGCCATCTTGGATTTCAAAAATGATCACAAAATCGTTCTGTGCACTCTTGAGAACCTCGGATACGATACCCATATTTTTGTGATCATAATCTTGCACGGCGGCCATCTCGGATTTAAAAATGATCCCAAAATTGTTTTCTGCACTCTCGAGAAACTTGGACACGATATCCATATTGCTAACATCATAGTTTTGTGCGGCGGCCATCTTGGATTTGAAAAATGATCACCAAATCGTTCTCTGCACCCTCGAGAACCTCGGATACGGTACCCATAATCTAGTTATCATACTTTTGAGCGGCGGCCATCTCGGATTTAAAAATAATCCCAAATTGTTTTCTGCACCCTCGAGAACCTCGGATACGATACCCATATTTTTGTGATGATAATCTTGCACGGCGGTCCTCTTGGATTTGAAAAATGATCACAAAATCGTTCTCAGCACTCTCGAGAACCTCGGATACGATACCCATAATGTAGCTATCATAATTTTGAGCGGCGGCCATATTGGATTTGAAAAATGATCACAAAATCGTTCTCTGCAACCTCGAAAATCTCTGATACGATACCCATAATGTTGTTATTATTATTTTGAGCGGCGGCCATCTCGGATTTAAAAATGATCCCAAAATTGTTTTCTGCACCCTCGAGAACCGCGGACACGATATCCATATTTCTGAAAACATAATTTTGTGCGGCTGCCATCTTGGATTAGAAAATTGATCACAAAGTCATTCTCAGCACCCTCGAGATCCTCAGATACGATACCCATATTTTTGTGATCATAATCTTGCACGGCGGCCATCTTGGATTTGAAAAAGGATCACATAATCGTTCTCAGCACCCTGGAGAACCTCGGATATGATACTTAAAATGTTTTTATCATACATTTGAGTGGCGGCCATTTTGGATTTGAAAAATGATAACAAAATCGTTCTCTGCACTCTCGAGAACCTCGGATACGATACCCATAATCTAGTTATCATACTTTTGAGCGGCGGCCATCTCGGATTTACAAATGATCCCAAAATTGTTTTCTGCACCCTCGAGAACCTTGGACACGATATCCATATTGCTGAAATAATAATTTTGAGCGGCAGCCATCTTGGATTTGAAAAATGATCACCAAATCGTTCTCTGCACCCTCGAGAACCTCGGATACGATACCCATAATGTAGTTATCATACTTTTGAGCGGCGGCCATCTTGGATTAGAAAAATGATCACAAAATCGTTCTCAGCACCCTTGAGAACCTCGGATACGATATCCATAATATAAATATCATACTTTTGAGCGGCGGCCATCTTGGATTTGAAAAATGATCACAAAATCGTTCTCTGCACACTCAAGAATCTCGGATACGATACCCATATTGAAGTTATCATACTTTAAAGCGGCGGCAATTTTCGATTTGAAAAATGATCACAAAATCGTTCTCTGCACACTCGAGAACCTCAGATACGATACCCATAATGTAGTTATCATAATTTTGAGCGGCGTCCATCTTGGATTTAAAAAATGATCACAAAATTGTTTTCTGCACCCTCGAGAACCTCGGACACGATATCCATATTGCTAAAATCGTAATTTTTTCGCGGCGGCCATCTTGGATTTGAAAAATGATCATTAAATCGTTCTCTGCATCCTCGAGAACCTCGGATACGATACCCATAATCTAGTTATCATACTTTTAAACGGCGGCCATCTCGGATTTAAAAATGATCCCAAAATTGTTTTCTGCACCCTCGAGAACCTCGGACACGATATCCATATTGCTGAAAACGTAATGGTTTGCGGCAACCCTCTTGTATTTCTAAAATGAAGGCAGAGTTCTTCTCTGCTCCCTCGAGAACCTCGGACACGATATCCATATTGCTGAAAACATAATTTTGTGCGGCGGCCATCTTGGATTAGAAAAATGATCACAAAATCGTTCTCAGCACCCTTGAGATTCTCGGATACGATATCCATAATATAGTTATCAAACTTTTAAGCGGCGGCCATCTTGGATTCGAAAAATGATCACAAAATCGTTCTCTGCACTCTCAAGAATCTCGGATACGATACCCATATTTTTGTGATCATAATCTTGCACAGCGGCCATCTTGGATTTGAAAAATGATCACAAAATCGTTCTCAGCACCCTCGATAACCTCGGATACGATACCCATAATCTAGTTATCATACTTTTGAGCTGCGGCCATCTCGGATTTAAAAATGATCCCAAAATTGTTTTCTGCATCCTCGAGAACTTCAGACGCGATATCCATATTGCTGAAAACATAATGGTTTGCGGCAGCCCTCTTGGATTTCTAAAATGATCGCAGAATTCTTCTCTGCACCCTCGAGAACCTCGGACAAGATATCCATATTGCTAAAAATATAATTTTGTGCGGCGGCAATCTTGGATTTGAAAAATGATCACCAAATCGTTCTCTGCACCCTCGTGAACCTCGGATACGATACCCATAATCTAGATATCATACTTTTGAGCGGCGGCCATCTCGGATTTAAAAATGTTCCCAAAATTGTTTTCTGCACCCTCGAGAACCTCGGATACGATACCCATAATGTAGTTATCATAATTTTGAGCGGCGGCCATCTTGGATTTCAGAAATGATCACAAAATCGTTCTGTGCACTCTCGAGAACCTCGGATACGATACTCATATTTTTGTGATCATAAACTTGCACGGCGGCCATCTCGGATTTATAAATGATCCCAAAATTGTTTTCTGCACCCTCGAGAACCTCGGACACGATATCCATATTGCTGAAAACATAATTTTGTGCGGCTGCCATCTTGGATTAGAAAAATGATCACAAAATCATTCTCAGCACCCTCGAGAACCTCGGATACGAAACCCATAATGTAGTTATCATACTTTTGAGCGGCGGCCTTCTTGGATTTCAAAATCGTTCTCAGCACCCTCGAGAACCTCGGATACGATACCCATATTGAAGTTATCATAATTTTGAGCGGCGTCCATCTTGGATTTCAAAAATGATCACAAAATTGTTTTCTGCACCCTTGAGAACCTCGGATACGATATCCATAATATAGTTATCATACTTTTGAGCGGCGGCCATCTTGGATTTGAAAAATGATCACAAAATCGTTCTCTGCACACTCAAGAACCTCGGATACGATACCCATAATGTAGTTATCATAATTTTGAGCGGCGGCCATCTTGGATTTCAAAAATGATCACAAAATCGTTCTGTGCACTCTCGAGAACCTCGGATACGATACCCATATTTTTGTGATCATAATCTTGCACGGCAGCCATCTCGGATTTAAAAATGATCCCAAAATTGTTTTCTGCACCCTCGTGAACCTCGGACACGATATCCATATTGCTAAAATCATAATTTTGTGCGGCGGCCATCTTGGATTTGAAAAATGATCACCAAATCATTCTCTGCATCCTCGAGAACCTCGGATACGATACCCATGATGTAGTTATCATATTTTTGAGCGGGGGCCATCTTGGATTTAAAAAATGATCACCAAATCATTCTCTGCACCCTCGAGAACCTCGGATACGATACCCATAATGTAGTTATCATACTTTTAAGCGGCGGCTATTTTCGATTTGAAAACTGAGCACAAAATCGTTCTCTGCACACTCGAGAACCTCGGATACGATACCCATAATGTAGTGATCATAATTTTTAGCGGCGGCCATCTTGTATTTCAAAAATGATCACAAAATCGTTCTGTGCACTCTTGAGAACCTCGGATACGATACCCATATTTTTGTGATCATAATCTTGCACGGCGGCCATCTCGGATTTAAAAATGATCCCAAAATTGTTTTCTGCACTCTCGAGAACCTTGGACACGATATCCATATTGCTAAAATCATAATTTTGTGCGGCGGCCATCTTGGATTTGAAAAATGATCACCAAATCGTTCTCTGCACCCTCGAGAACCTCGGATACGGTACCCATAATCTAGTTATCATACTTTTGAGCGGCGGCCATCTCGGATTTAAAAATAATCCCAAATTGTTTTCTGCACCCTCGAGAACCTCGGATACGATACCCATATTTTTGTGATCATAACCTTGCACGGCGGTCCTCTTGGATTTGAAAAATGATCACAAAATCGTTCTCAGCACCCTCGAGAACCTCGGATACGATACCCATAATGTAGCTATCATAATTTTGAGCGGCGGCCATCTTGGATTTGAAAAATGATCACAAAATCGTTCTCTGCATCCTCGAAAATCTCTGATACGATACCCATAATGTTGTTATTATTATTTTGAGCGGCGGCCATCTCGGATTTAAAAATGATCCCAAAATTGTTTTCTGCACCCTCGAGAACCGAGGACACGATATCCATATTGCTGAAAACATAATTTTGTGCGGCTGCCATCTTGGATTAGAAAAGTGATCACAAAATCGTTCTCAGCACCCTTGAGAACCTCGGATACGATATCCATAATATAAATATCATACTTTTGAGCGGCGGCCATCTTGGATTTGAAAAATGATCACAAAATCGTTCTCTGCACACTCAAGAATCTCGAATACGATACCCATATTTTTGTGATCATAATCTTGCACGGCAGCCCTCTTGGATTTGAAAAATGATCACAAAATCAATCTCAGCAACCTGGAGAACCTCGGATACGATACCCGTAATGTATTTATCATACATTTGAGCGGCGGCCATCTTGGATTTGAAAAATTATAACAAAATCGTTTTCTGCACCCTCGAGAACCTCGGACACGATATCCATATTGCTGAAAACGTTATGGTTTGCGGCAGCCCTCTCGTATTTCTAAAATAATCGCAGAATTCTTCTCTGCACCCTCGAGAATCTCAGACACGATATCCATATTGCTGAAAACATAATTTGTGCGGCGGCCATCATGGATTAGAAAAATGATCACAAAATCGTTCTCAGCACCCTTGAGAACCTCGGATACGATATCCATAATATAAATATCATACTTTTGAGCGGCGGCCATCTTGGATTTGAAAAATGATCACAAAATCGTTCTCTGCACACTCAAGAATCTCGGATACGATACCCATAATGTAGCTATCATAATTTTGAGCGGCGGCCATCTTGGATTTGAAAAATGATCACAAAATCGTTCTCTGCAACCTTGAGAACCTCGGACACGATATCCATATTGCTGAAAACATAATTTGTGCGGCGGCCATCTTGGATAAGAAAAATGATCACAAAATCGTTCTCAGCACCCTTGAGAACCTCAGATACGATATCCATAATATAAATATCATACTTTTGAGCGGCGGCCATCTTGGATTTGAAAAATGATCACAAAATCGTTCTCTGCACACTCAAGAATCTCGGATACGATACCCATATTTTTGTGATCATAATCTTGCACGGCAGCCCTCTTGGATTTGAAAAATGATCACAAAATCGTTCTCAGCAACCTGGAGAACCTCGGATACGATACCCATAATGTATTTATCATACATTTGAGCGGCGGCCATCTTGGATTTGAAAAATGATAACAAAATCGTTCTCTGCACTCTCGAGAACCTCGGATACGATACCCATAATGTAGTTATCATAATTTTGAGCGGCGGCCATCTTGGATTTCAGAAATGATCACAAAATCGTTCTGTGCACTCTCGAGAACCTCGGATACGATACTCATATTTTTGTGATCATAAACTTGCACGGCGGCCATCTCGGATTTAAAAATGATCCCAAAATTGTTTTCTGCACCCTCGAGAACCTTGGACACGATATCCATATTGCTGAAATCATAAATTTGTGCGGCAGCCATCTTGGATTTGAAAAATGATCACCAAATCGTTCTCTGCACCCTCGAGAACCTCGGATACGATACCCATAATGTAGTTATCATACTTTTGAGCGGCAGCCATCTTGGATTTGAAAACTGATCACAAAATCGTTCTCTGCACCCTCGAGAACCTCGTATACGATACCCATAATCTAGTTATCATACTTTTGAGCGGCGGCCATCTCGGATTTTAAAATGATCCCAAAATTGTTTTCTGCACCCTCGAGAACCTCGGACACGATATCAGTATTGCTCAAAACATAATTTTGTTCGGCTGCCATCTTGGATTAGAAAAATGGTCACAAAATCATTCTCAGCACCCTCGAGAACCTCGGATACGAAACCCATAATGTAGTTATCATATTTTTGAGCGGCGGCCATCTTGGATTTCAAAATCGTTCTCAGCACCCTCGAGAACCTCGGATACGATACCCATATTGAAGTTATCATACTTTAAAGCGGCGGCAATTTTCGATTTGAAAAATGATCACAAAATCGTTATCTGCACCCTCGAGAACCTAGGATACGATACCCATATCTTTGTGATCATAATCTTGCACGGCGGCCCTCTTGGATTTGAAAAATGATCATAAAATCGTTCTCAGCACCCTCGAGAACCTCGGATACGATACCCATAATGTAGCTATCATAATTTTGAGCGGCGGCCATCTTGGATTTGAAAAATGATCACAAAATCGTTCTCTGCAACCTCGAAAATCTCTGATACGATACCCATAATGTTGTTATTATTATTTTGAGCGGCGGCCATCTCGGATTTAAAAATGATCCCAAAATTGTTTTCTGCACCCTCGAGAACCTCGGACACGATATCCATATTGCTGAAAACATAATTTTGTGCGGCTGCCGTCTTGGATTAGAACAATGATCACAAAGTCATTCTCAGCACCCTTGAGAACCTAGGATACGATACCCATAATGTAGTTATCATAATTTTGAGCGGCGGCCATCTTGGATTTAACAATTATCCCAAAATTGTTTTCTGCAACCTCAAGAACCTCGGATACGATACCCATATTTTTGTGATCATAATCTTGCACGGCGGCCATCTTGGATTTGAAAAATGATCACAAAATCTTTCTCAGCACCCTCGAAAAACTCGGATACGATACCCATAATCTAGTTATCATACTTTTGAGCGGCGGCCATCTCGGATTTAAAAATAATCCCAAATTGTTTTCTGCACCCTCGAGAACCTCGGATACGATACCCATATTTTTGTGATCATAATCTTGCACGGCGGCCCTCTTGGATTTGAAAAATGATCATAAAATCGTTCTCAGCACCCTCGAGAACCTCGGATAAGATACCCATAATGTAGCTATCATAATTTTGAGCGGCGGCCATCTTGGATTTGAAAAATGATCACAAAATCGTTCTCTGCAACCTCGAAAATCTCTGATACGATACCCATAATGTTGTTATTATTATTTTGAGCGGCGGCCATCTCGAATTTAAAAATGATCCCAAAATTGTATTCTGCACCCTCGAGAACATCGGACACGATATCCATATTGCTGAAAACATAATTTTGTGCGGCTGCCATCTTGGATTAGAAAAATGATCACAAAGTCATTCTCAGCACCCTCGAGAACCTCGGATACGATACCCATATTTTTGTGATCATAATCTTGCACGGCGGCCATCTTGGATTTGAAAAAGGATCACATAATCGTTCCCAGCACCCTGGAGAACCTCGGATATGATACTTATAATGTATTTATCATACATTTGAGTGGCGGCCATTTTGGATTTAAAAAATGATAACAAAATCGTTCTCTGCACTCTCGAGAACCTCGGATACGATACCCATAATCTAGTTATCATACTTTTGAGCGGCGGCCATCTCGGATTTACAAATGATCCCAAAATTGTTTTCTGCACCCTCGAGAACCTCGGACACGATATCCATATTGCTGAAAACGTTATGGTTTGCGGCAGCCCTCTCGTATTTCTAAAATAATCGCAGAATTCTTCTCTGCACCCTCGAGAATCTCAGACACGATATCCATATTTCTGAAAACATAATTTTGTGCGGCGGCCATCTTGGATTAGAAAAATTATCACAAAATCGATCTCAGCACCCTTGAGATCCTCGGATACGATATCCATAATATAAATATCATACTTTTGAGCGGCGGCCATCTTGGATTCGAAAAATGATCACAAAATCGTTCTCTGCACACTCAAGCATCTCGGATACGATACCCATATTTTTGTGATCATAATCTTGCACGGCAGCCCTCTTGGATTTGAAAAATGATCACAAAATCGTTCTCAGCAACCTGGAGAACCTCGGATACGATACCCATAATGTATTTATCATACATTTGAGCGGCGGCCATCTTGGATTTGAAAAATGATAACAAAATCGTTCTCTGCACTCTCGAGAACCTCGGATACGATACCCATAATGTAGTTATCATAATTTTGAGCGGCGGCCTTCTTGGATTTCAAAAATGATCACAAAATCGTTCTGTGCACTCTCGAGAACTTTGGATACGATACCCATATTTTGTGATCATAATCTTGCACGGAGGCCATCTCGGATTTAAAAATGATCCCAAAATTTTTTTTGTTTTCTGCACCCTCGAGAACATCGGACACGATATCCATATTGCTGAAAACATAATTTTGTGCGGCTGCCATCTTGGATTAGAAAAATGATCACAAAGTCATTCTCAGCACCCTCGAGAACCTCGGATACGATACCCATATTTTTGTGATCATAATCTTGCACGGCGGCCATCTTGGATTTGAAAAAGGATCACATAATCGTTCTCAGCACCCTGGAGAACCTCGGATATGATACTTAAAATGTTTTTATCATACATTTGAGTGGCGGCCATTTTGGATTTGAAAAATGATAACAAAATCGTTCTCTGCACTCTCGAGAACCTCGGATACGATACCCATAATCTAGTTATCATACTTTTGAGCGGCGGCCATCTCGGATTTACAAATGATCCCAAAATTGTTTTCTGCACCCTCGAGAACCTTGGACACGATATCCATATTGCTGAAATAATAATTTTGAGCGGCAGCCATCTTGGATTTGAAAAATGATCACCAAATCGTTCTCTGCACCCTCGAGAACCTCGGATACGATACCCATAATGTAGTTATCATACTTTTGAGCGGCGGCCATCTTGGATTAGAAAAATGATCACAAAATCGTTCTCAGCACCCTTGAGAACCTCGGATACGATATCCATAATATAAATATCATACTTTTGAGCGGCGGCCATCTTGGATTTGAAAAATGATCACAAAATCGTTCTCTGCACACTCAAGAATCTCGGATACGATACCCATATTGAAGTTATCATACTTTAAAGCGGCGGCAATTTTCGATTTGAAAAATGATCACAAAATCGTTCTCAGCACACTCGAGAACCTCAGATACGATACCCATAATGTAGTTATCATAATTTTGAGCGGCGTCCATCTTGGATTTAAAAAATGATCACAAAATTGTTTTCTGCACCCTCGAGAACCTCGGACACGATATCCATATTGCTAAAATCGTAATTTTTTCGCGGCGGCCATCTTGGATTTGAAAAATGATCATTAAATCGTTCTCTGCATCCTCGAGAACCTCGGATACGATACCCATAATCTAGTTATCATACTTTTAAACGGCGGCCATCTCGGATTTAAAAATGATCCCAAAATTGTTTTCTGCACCCTCGAGAACCTCGGACACGATATCCATATTGCTGAAAACGTAATGGTTTGCGGCAACCCTCTTGTATTTCTAAAATGAAGGCAGAGTTCTTCTCTGCTCCCTCGAGAACCTCGGACACGATATCCATATTGCTGAAAACATAATTTTGTGCGGCGGCCATCTTGGATTAGAAAAATGATCAAAAAATCGTTCTCAGCACCCTTGAGATTCTCGGATACGATATCCATAATATAGTTATCAAACTTTTAAGCGGCGGCCATCTTGGATTCGAAAAATGATCACAAAATCGTTCTCTGCACTCTCAAGAATCTCGGATACGATACCCATATTTTTGTGATCATAATCTTGCACGGCGGCCATCTTGGATTTGAAAAATGATCACAAAATCGTTCTCAGCACCCTCGATAACCTCGGATACGATACCCATAATCTAGTTATCATACTTTTGAGCTGCGGCCATCTCGGATTTAAAAATGATCCCAAAATTGTTTTCTGCATCCTCGAGAACTTCAGACACGATATCCATATTGCTGAAAACATAATGGTTTGCGGCAGCCCTCTTGGATTTCTAAAATGATCGCAGAATTCTTCTCTGCACCCTCGAGAACCTCGGACAAGATATCCATATTGCTAAAAATATAATTTTGTGCGGCGGCAATCTTGGATTTGAAAAATGATCACCAAATCGTTCTCTGCACCCTCGTGAACCTCGGATACGATACCCATAATCTAGATATCATACTTTGGGCGGCGGCCATCTCGGATTTAAAAATGTTCCCAAAATTGTTTTCTGCACCCTCGAGAACCTCGGATACGATACCCATAATGTAGTTATCATAATTTTGAGCGGCGGCCATCTTGGATTTCAGAAATGATCACAAAATCGTTCTGTGCACTCTCGAGAACCTCGGATACGATACTCATATTTTTGTGATCATAAACTTGCACGGCGGCCATCTCGGATTTATAAATGATCCCAAAATTGTTTTCTGCACCCTCGAGAACCTCGGACACGATATCCATATTGCTGAAAACATAATTTTGTGCAGCTGCCATCTTGGATTAGAAAAATGATCACAAAATCATTCTCAGCACCCTCGAGAACCTCGGATACGAAACCCATAATGTAGTTATCATACTTTTGAGCGGCGGCCTTCTTGGATTTCAAAATCGTTCTCAGCACCCTCGAGAACCTCGGATACGATACCCATATTGAAGTTATCATACTTTAAAGCGGCGGCTATTTTCGATTTGAAAAATGATCACAAAATCGTTCTCTGCACACTTGAGAACCTCAGATACGATACCCATAATGTAGTTATCATAATTTTGAGCGGCGTCCATCTTGGATTTCAAAAATGATCACAAAATTGTTTTCTGCACCCTTGAGAACCTCGGATACGATATCCATAATATAGTTATCATACTTTAAAGCGGCGGCTATTTTCGATTTGAAAAATGATCACAAAATCGTTCTCTGCACACTTGAGAACCTCAGATACGATACCCATAATGTAGTAATCATAATTTTGAGCGGCGTCCATCTTGGATTTCAAAAATGATCACAAAATTGTTTTCTGCACCCTCGAGAACCTCGGACACGATATCCATATTGCTAAAATCGTAATTTTTTCGCGGCGGCCATCTTGGATTTGAAAAATGATCATTAAATCGTTCTCTGCATCCTCGAGAACCTCGGATACGATACCCATAATCTAGTTATCAAACTTTTAAACGGCGGCCATCTCGGATTTAAAAATGATCCCAAAATTGTTTTCTGCACCCTCGAGAACCTCGTATACGATACCCATAATCTAGTTATCATACTTTTGAGCGGCGGCCATCTCGGATTTACAAATGATCCCAAAATTGTTTTCTGCACCCTCGAGAACCTCCGTCACGATATCCATATTGCTGAAAACGTTATGGTTTGCGGCAGCCCTCTCGTTTTTCTAAAATAATCTCATAATTCTTCTCTGCACCCTCGAGAACCTCAGACACGATATCCATATTGCTGAAAACATAATTTTGTGCGGCGGCCATCTTGGATTAGAAAAATGATCACAAAATCGTTCTCAGCACCCTTGAGAACCTTGGATACGATATCCATAATATAGTTATCATACTTTTGTGCGGCGGCCATCTTGGATTTGAAAAATGATCACCAAATCATTCTCTGCACCCTCGAGAACCTCGGATACGATACCCATAATGTAGTTATCATACTTTTGAGCGGCGGCCATCTTGGATTTGAAAAATGATCACAAAATCGTTCTCTGCACACTCGAGAACCTCGGATACGATACCCATAATGTAGTGATCATAATTTTTAGCGGCGGCCATCTTGGATTTCAAAAATGATCACAAAATCGTTCTGTGCACTCTTGAGAACCTCGGATACGATACCCATATTTTTGTGATCATAATCTTGCACGGCGGCCATCTCGGATTTAAAAATGATCCCAAAATTGTTTTCTGCACTCTCGAGAAACTTGGACACGATATCCATATTGCTAACATCATAGTTTTGTGCGGCGGCCATCTTGGATTTGAAAAATGATCACCAAATCGTTCTCTGCACCCTCGAGAACCTCGGATACGGTACCCATAATCTAGTTATCATACTTTTGAGCGGCGGCCATCTCGGATTTAAAAATAATCCCAAATTGTTTTCTGCACCCTCGAGAACCTCGGATACGATACCCATATTTTTGTGATGATAATCTTGCACGGCGGTCCTCTTGGATTTGAAAAATGATCACAAAATCGTTCTCAGCACTCTCGAGAACCTCGGATACGATACCCATAATGTAGCTATCATAATTTTGAGCGGCGGCCATATTGGATTTGAAAAATGATCACAAAATCGTTCTCTGCAACCTCGAAAATCTCTGATACGATACCCATAATGTTGTTATTATTATTTTGAGCGGCGGCCATCTCGGATTTAAAAATGATCCCAAAATTGTTTTCTGCACCCTCGAGAACCGCGGACACGATATCCATATTGCTGAAAACATAATTTTGTGCGGCTGCCATCTTGGATTAGAAAAATGATCACAAAGTCATTCTCAGCACCCTCGAGATCCTCAGATACGATACCCATATTTTTGTGATCATAATCTTGCACGGCGGCCATCTTGGATTTGAAAAAGGATCACATAATCGTTCTCAGCACCCTGGAGAACCTCGGATATGATACTTAAAATGTTTTTATCATACATTTGAGTGGCGGCCATTTTGGATTTGAAAAATGATAACAAAATCGTTCTCTGCACTCTCGAGAACCTCGGATACGATACCCATAATCTAGTTATCATACTTTTGAGCGGCGGCCATCTCGGATTTACAAATGATCCCAAAATTGTTTTCTGCACCCTCGAGAACCTTGGACACGATATCCATATTGCTGAAATAATAATTTTGAGCGGCAGCCATCTTGGATTTGAAAAATGATCACCAAATCGTTCTCTGCACCCTCGAGAACCTCGGATACGATACCCATAATGTAGTTATCATACTTTTGAGCGGCGGCCATCTTGGATTAGAAAAATGATCACAAAATCGTTCTCAGCACCCTTGAGAACCTCGGATACGATATCCATAATATAAATATCATACTTTTGAGCGGCGGCCATCTTGGATTTGAAAAATGATCACAAAATCGTTCTCTGCACACTCAAGAATCTCGGATACGATACCCATATTGAAGTTATCATACTTTAAAGCGGCGGCAATTTTCGATTTGAAAAATGATCACAAAATCGTTCTCTGCACACTCGAGAACCTCAGATACGATACCCATAATGTAGTTATCATAATTTTGAGCGGCGTCCATCTTGGATTTAAAAAATGATCACAAAATTGTTTTCTGCACCCTCGAGAACCTCGGACACGATATCCATATTGCTAAAATCGTAATTTTTTCGCGGCGGCCATCTTGGATTTGAAAAATGATCATTAAATCGTTCTCTGCATCCTCGAGAACCTCGGATACGATACCCATAATCTAGTTATCATACTTTTAAACGGCGGCCATCTCGGATTTAAAAATGATCCCAAAATTGTTTTCTGCACCCTCGAGAACCTCGGACACGATATCCATATTGCTGAAAACGTAATGGTTTGCGGCAACCCTCTTGTATTTCTAAAATGAAGGCAGAGTTCTTCTCTGCTCCCTCGAGAACCTCGGACACGATATCCATATTGCTGAAAACATAATTTTGTGCGGCGGCCATCTTGGATTAGAAAAATGATCACAAAATCGTTCTCAGCACCCTTGAGATTCTCGGATACGATATCCATAATATAGTTATCAAACTTTTAAGCGGCGGCCATCTTGGATTCGAAAAATGATCACAAAATCGTTCTCTGCACTCTCAAGAGTCTCGGATACGATACCCATATTTTTGTGATCATAATCTTGCACGGCGGCCATCTTGGATTTGAAAAATGATCACAAAATCGTTCTCAGCACCCTCGATAACCTCGGATACGATACCCATAATCTAGTTATCATACTTTTGAGCTGCGGCCATCTCGGATTTAAAAATGATCCCAAAATTGTTTTCTGCATCCTCGAGAACTTCAGACACGATATCCATATTGCTGAAAACATAATGGATTGCGGCAGCCCTCTTGGATTTCTAAAATGATCGCAGAATTCTTCTCTGCACCCTCGAGAACCTCGGACAAGATATCCATATTGCTAAAAATATAATTTTGTGCGGCGGCAATCTTGGATTTGAAAAATGATCACCAAATCGTTCTCTGCACCCTCGTGAACCTCGGATACGATACCCATAATCTAGATATCATACTTTTGAGCGGCGGCCATCTCGGATTTAAAAATGTTCCCAAAATTGTTTTCTGCACCCTCGAGAACCTCGGATACGATACCCATAATGTAGTTATCATAATTTTGAGCGGCGGCCATCTTGGATTTCAGAAATGATCACAAAATCGTTCTGTGCACTCTCGAGAACCTCGGATACGATACTCATATTTTTGTGATCATAAACTTGCACGGCGGCCATCTCGGATTTATAAATGATCCCAAAATTGTTTTCTGCACCCTCGTGAACCTCGGACACGATATCCATATTGCTAAAATCATAATTTTGTGCGGCGGCCATCTTGGATTTGAAAAATGATCACCAAATCATTCTCTGCATCCTCGAGAACCTCGGATACGATACCCATGATGTAGTTATCATACTTTTGAGCGGGGGCCATCTTGGATTTAAAAAATGATCACCAAACCATTCTCTGCACCCTCGAGAACCTCGGATACGATACCCATAATGTAGTTATCATACTTTTAAGCGGCGGCTATTTTCGATTTGAAAACTGAGCACAAAATCGTTCTCTGCACACTCGAGAACCTCGGATACGATACCCATAATGTAGTGATCATAATTTTTAGCGGCGGCCATCTTGTATTTCAAAAATGATCACAAAATCGTTCTGTGCACTCTTGAGAACCTCGGATACGATACCCATATTTTTGTGATCATAATCTTGCACGGCGGCCATCTCGGATTTAAAAATGATCCCAAAATTGTTTTCTGCACTCTCGAGAACCTTGGACACGATATCCATATTGCTAAAATCATAATTTTGTGCGGCGGCCATCTTGGATTTTAAAAATGATCACCAAATCGTTCTCTGCACCCTCGAGAACCTCGGATACGGTACCCATAATCTAGTTATCATACTTTTGAGCGGCGGCCATCTCGGATTTAAAAATAATCCCAAATTGTTTTCTGCACCCTCGAGAACCTCGGATACGATACCCATATTTTTGTGATCATAACCTTGCACGGCGGTCCTCTTGGATTTGAAAAATGATCACAAAATCGTTCTCAGCACCCTCGAGAACCTCGGATACGATACCCATAATGTAGCTATCATAATTTTGAGCGGCGGCCATCTTGGATTTGAAAAATGATCACAAAATCGTTCTCTGCAACCTCGAAAATCTCTGATACGATACCCATAATGTTGTTATTATTATTTTGAGCGGCGGCCATCTCGGATTTAAAAATGATCCCAAAATTGTTTTCTGCACCCTCGAGAACCGCGGACACGATATCCATATTGCTGAAAACATAATTTTGTGCGGCTGCCATCTTGAATTAGAAAAGTGATCACAAAATCGTTCTCAGCACCCTTGAGAACCTCGGATACGATATCCATAATATAAATATCATACTTTTGAGCGGCGGCCATCTTGGATTTGAAAAATGATCACAAAATCGTTCTCTGCACACTCAAGAATCTCGAATACGATACCCATATTTTTGTGATCATAATCTTGCACGGCAGCCCTCTTGGATTTGAAAAATGATCACAAAATCAATCTCAGCAACCTGGAGAACCTCGGATACGATACCCGTAATGTATTTATCATACATTTGAGCGGCAGCCATCTTGGATTTGAAAAATTATAACAAAATCGTTTTCTGCACCCTCGAGAACCTCGGACACGATATCCATATTGCTGAAAACGTTATGGTTTGCGGCAGCCCTCTCGTATTTCTAAAATAATCGCAGAATTCTTCTCTGCACCCTCAAGAATCTCAGACACGATATCCATATTGCTGAAAACATAATTTGTGCGGCGGCCATCATGGATTAGAAAAATGATCACAAAATCGTTCTCAGCACCCTTGAGAACCTCGGATACGATATCCATAATATAAATATCATACTTTTGAGCGGCGGCCATCTTGGATTTGAAAAATGATCACAAAATCGTTCTCTGCACACTCAAGAATCTCGGATACGATACCCATAATGTAGCTATCATAATTTTGAGCGGCGGCCATCTTGGATTTGAAAAATGATCACAAAATCGTTCTCTGCAACCTTGAGAACCTCGGACACGATATCCATATTGCTGAAAACATAATTTGTGCGGCGGCCATCTTGGATTAGAAAAATGATCACAAAATCGTTCTCAGCACCCTTGAGAACCTCAGATACGATATCCATAATATAAATATCATACTTTTGAGCGGCGGCCATCTTGGATTTGAAAAATGATCACAAAATCGTTCTCTGCACACTCAAGAATCTCGGATACGATACCCATATTTTTGTGATCATAATCTTGCACGGCAGCCCTCTTGGATTTGAAAAATGATCACAAAATCGTTCTCAGCAACCTGGAGAACCTCGGATACGATACCCATAATGTATTTATCATACATTTGAGCGGCGGCCATCTTGGATTTGAAAAATGATAACAAAATCGTTCTCTGCACTCTCGAGAACCTCGGATACGATACCCATAATGTAGTTATCATAATTTTGAGCGGCGGCCATCTTGGATTTCAGAAATGATCACAAAATCGTTCTGTGCACTCTCGAGAACCTCGGATACGATACTCATATTTTTGTGATCATAAACTTGCACGGCGGCCATCTCGGATTTAAAAATGATCCCAAAATTGTTTTCTGCACCCTCGAGAACCTTGGACACGATATCCATATTGCTGAAATCATAAATTTGTGCGGCAGCCATCTTGGATTTGAAAAATGATCACCAAATCGTTCTCTGCACCCTCGAGAACCTCGGATACGATACCCATAATGTAGTTATCATACTTTTGAGCGGCAGCCATCTTGGATTTGAAAACTGATCACAAAATCGTTCTCTGCACCCTCGAGAACCTCGTATACGATACCCATAATCTAGTTATCATACTTTTGAGCGGCGGCCATCTCGGATTTAAAAATGATCCCAAAATTGTTTTCTGCACCCTCGAGAACCTCGGACACGATATCAGTATTGCTCAAAACATAATTTTGTTCGGCTGCCATCTTGGATTAGAAAAATGGTCACAAAATCATTCTCAGCACCCTCGAGAACCTCGGATACGAAACCCATAATGTAGTTATCATATTTTTGAGCGGCGGCCATCTTGGATTTCAAAATCGTTCTCAGCACCCTCGAGAACCTCGGATACGATACCCATATTGAAGTTATCATACTTTAAAGCGGCGGCAATTTTCGATTTGAAAAATGATCACAAAATCGTTATCTGCACCCTCGAGAACCTAGGATACGATACCCATATCTTTGTGATCATAATCTTGCACGGCGGCCCTCTTGGATTTGAAAAATGATCATAAAATCGTTCTCAGCACCCTCGAGAACCTCGGATACGATACCCATAATGTAGCTATCATAATTTTGAGCGGCGGCCATCTTGGATTTGAAAAATGATCACAAAATCGTTCTCTGCAACCTCGAAAATCTCTGATACGATACCCATAATGTTGTTATTATTATTTTGAGCGGCGGCCATCTCGGATTTAAAAATGATCCCAAAATTGTTTTCTGCACCCTCGAGAACCTCGGACACGATATCCATATTGCTGAAAACATAATTTTGTGCGGCTGCCGTCTTGGATTAGAACAATGATCACAAAGTCATTCTCAGCACCCTTGAGAACCTAGGATACGATACCCATAATGTAGTTATCATAATTTTGAGCGGCGGCCATCTTGGATTTAACAATTATCCCAAAATTGTTTTCTGCAACCTCAAGAACCTCGGATACGATACCCATATTTTTGTGATCATAATCTTGCACGGCGGCCATCTTGGATTTGAAAAATGATCACAAAATCTTTCTCAGCACCCTCGAAAAACTCGGATACGATACCCATAATCTAGTTATCATACTTTTGAGCGGCGGCCATCTCGGATTTAAAAATAATCCCAAATTGTTTTCTGCACCCTCGAGAACCTCGGATACGATACCCATATTTTTGTGATCATAATCTTGCACGGCGGCCCTCTTGGATTTGAAAAATGATCATAGAATCGTTCTCAGCACCCTCGAGAACCTCGGATAAGATACCCATAATGTAGCTATCATAATTTTGAGCGGCGGCCATCTTGGATTTGAAAAATGATCACAAAATCGTTCTCTGCAACCTCGAAAATCTCTGATACGATACCCATAATGTTGTTATTATTCTTTTAAGCGGCGGCCATCTCGAATTTAAAAATGATCCCAAAATTGTATTCTGCACCCTCGAGAACATCGGACACGATATCCATTTTGCTGAAAACATAATTTTGTGCGGCTGCCATCTTGGATTAGAAAAATGATCACAAAGTCATTCTCAGCACCCTCGAGAACCTCGGATACGATACCCATATTTTTGTGATCATAATCTTGCACGGCGGCCATCTTGGATTTGAAAAAGGATCACATAATCGTTCCCAGCACCCTGGAGAACCTCGGATATGATACTTATAATGTATTTATCATACATTTGAGTGGCGGCCATTTTGGATTTAAAAAATGATAACAAAATCGTTCTCTGCACTCTCGAGAACCTCGGATACGATACCCATAATCTAGTTATCATACTTTTGAGCGGCGGCCATCTCGGATTTACAAATGATCCCAAAATTGTTTTCTGCACCCTCGAGAACCTCGGACACGATATCCATATTGCTGAAAACGTTATGGTTTGCGGCAGCCCTCTCGTATTTCTAAAATAATCGCAGAATTCTTCTCTGCACCCTCGAGAATCTCAGACACGATATCCATATTTCTGAAAACATAATTTTGTGCGGCGGCCATCTTGGATTAGAAAAATATCACAAAATCGATCTCAGCACCCTTGAGATCCTCGGATACGATATCCATAATATAAATATCATACTTTTGAGCGGCGGCCATCTTGGATTCGAAAAATGATCACAAAATCGTTCTCTGCACACTCAAGCATCTCGGATACGATACCCATATTTTTGTGATCATAATCTTGCACGGCAGCCCTCTTGGATTTGAAAAATGATCACAAAATCGTTCTCAGCAACCTGGAGAACCTCGGAAACGATACCCATAATGTATTTATCATACATTTGAGCGGCGGCCATCTTGGATTTGAAAAATGATAACAAAATCGTTCTCTGCACTCTCGAGAACCTCGGATACGATACCCATAATGTAGTTATCATAATTTTGAGCGGCGGCCTTCTTGGATTTCAAAAATGATCACAAAATCGTTCTCTGCACTCTCAAGAATCTCGGATACGATACCCATATTTTTGTGTTCATAATCTTGGATTTGAAAAATGATCACAAAATCGTTCTCTGCACAATCGAGAACCTCAGATACGATACCCATAATGTAGTTATCATAATTTTGAGCGGCGTCCATCTTGGATTTCAAAAATGATCCCAAAATTGTTTTCTGCACCCTCGAGAACCTCGGACACGATATCCATATTGCTGAAAACATAATGGTTTGCGGCAGCCCTCTTGGATTTCTAAAATGATCCCAAAATCATTCTCAGCACCCTCGAGAACCTCGGACAAGATATCCATATTGCTAAAAATATAATTTTGTGCGGCGGCAATCTTGGATTTGAAAAATGATCACCAAATCGTTCTCTGCACCCTCGAGAACCTCGGATACGATACCCATAATCTAGATATCATACTTTTGAGCGGCGGCCATCTCGGATTTAAAACTGTTCCCAAAATTGTTTTCTGCACCCTAAAGAACCTCGGATAGGATACCCATAATGTAGTTATCATAATTTTGAGCGGCGGCCATCTTGGATTTCAGAAATGATCACAAAATCGTTCTGTGCATTCTCGAGAACCTCGGATACGATACTCATATTTTTGTGATCATAAACTTGCACGGCGGCCATCTCGGATTTAAAAATGATCCCAAAATTGTTTTCTGCACCCTCGAGAACCTTGGACACGATATCCATATTGCTGAAATCATAATTTTGTGCGGCAGCCATCTTGGATTTTAAAAATGATCACCAAATCGTTCTCTGCACCCTCGAGAACCTCGGATACGATACCCATAATCTAGTTATCATACTTTTGAGCTGCGGCCATCTCGGATTTAAAAATGATCCCAAAATTGTTTTCTGCACCCTCGAGAACCTCAGACACGATATCCATATTGCTGAAAACATAATGGTTTGCGGCAGCCCTCTTGGATTTCTTAAATGATCGCAGAATTCTTCTCTGCACCCTCGAGAACCTCGGACAAGATATCCATATTGCTAAAAATATAATTTTGTGCGGCGGCAATCTTGGATTTGAAGAATGATCACCAAATCGTTCTCTGCACCCTCGAGAACCTCGGATACGATACCCATAATCTAGATATCATTCTTTTGAGCGGCGGCCATCTCGGATTTAAAAATGATCCCAAAATTGTTTTCTGCACCCTCGAGATCCTCGGATACGATACCCATAATGTAGTTATCATAATTTTGAGCAGCGGCCATCTTGGATTTCAGAAATGATCACAACATCGTTCTGTGCACTCTCGAGAACCTCGGACACGATATCCATATTGCTAAAATCATAATTTTGTGCGTCGACCATCTTGGATTTGAAAAATGATCACCAAATCGTTCTCTGTACACTTGAGAACCTCGGATACGATACCCATAATGTAGTTATCATAATTTTGAGCGGCAGCCATCATGGATTTAACAATTATCCCAAAATTGTTTTCTGCAACCTCAAGAACCTCGGATACGATAACCATATTTTTGTGATAATAATCTTGCACGGCGGCCATCTTGGATTTGAAAAATGATCACAAAATCTTTCTCAGCACCCTCGAAAAACTCGGATACGATACCCATAATGTAGTTATCATACTTTTGAGCGGCGGCCATCTTGGATTTGAAAACTGATCACAAAATCGTTCTCTGCACCCTCGAGAACCTCGGATACGATACCCATAATCTAGTTATCATACTTTTGAGCGGCGGCCATCTCGGATTTTAAAATGATCCCAAAATTGTTTTCTGCACCCTCGAGAACCTCGGACACGATATCAGTATTGCTCAAAACATAATTTTGTTCGGCTTCCATCTTGGATTAGAAAAATGGTCACAAAATCATTCTCAGCACCCTCGAGAACCTCGGATACGAAACCCATAATGTAGTTATCATACTTTTGAGCGGCGGCCATCTTGGATTTCAAAATCGTTCTCAGCACCCTCGAGAACCTCGGATACGATACCCATATTGAAGTTATCATACTTTAAAGCGGCGGCTATTTTCGATTTGAAAAATGATCACAAAATCGATCTCTGCACACTCGAGAACCTCAGATACGATACCCATAATGTAGTTATCATAATTTTGAGCGGCGTCCATCTTGGATTTCAAAAATGATCACAAAATCGTTCTGTGCACTCTCGAGAAGCTCGGATACGATACCCATATTTTTGTGATCATAATCTTGCACGGCGGCCATCTCGGATTTAAAAATGATCCCAAAATTGTTTTCTGCACCCTCGAGAACCTCGGACACGATATCCATATTGCTGAAAACGTAATGGTTTGCGGCAACCCTCTTGTATTTCTAAAATGAAGGCAGAATTTTTCTCTGCTCCCTCGAGAACCTCGGACACGATATCCATATTGCTGAAAACATAATTTTGTGCGGCGGCCATCTTGGATTCGAAAAATGATCACAAAATCGTTCTCTGCACTCTCAAGAATCTCGGATACGATACCCATATTTTTGTGATCATAATCTTGGATTTGAAAAATGGTCACAAAATCGTTCTGAGCACCCTCGAGAACCTCGGATACGATACCCATAATGTAGTTATCATAATTTTGAGCGGCGGCCATCTTGGATTTAAAAATGACCCCAAGTTGTTTTCTGCAACCTCGAGAACCTCGGATACGATACCCATATTTTTGTGATCATAATCTTGCACGGCGGCCATCTTGGATTTGAAAAATGATCACAAAATCATTCTCAGCACCCTCGAGAACCTCGGATACGATATCCATAATCTAGTTATCATACTTTTGAGCTGCGGCCATCTCGGATTTAAAAATGATCCCAAAATTGTTTTCTGCACCCTCGAGAACCTCGGACACGATATCCATGTTGCTGAAAACATAATGGTTTGCGGCAGCCCTCTTGGATTTCTAAAATGATTGCAGAATTCTTCTCTGCACCCTCGAGAACCTCGGACAAGATATCCATATTGCTAAAAATATAATTTTGTGCGGCGGCAATCTTGGATTTGAAAAATGATCACCAAATCGTTCTCTGCACCCTCGAGAACCTCGGATACGATACCCATAATCTAGATATCATACTTTTGAGCGGCGGCCATCTCGGATTTAAAAATGTTCCCAAAATTGTTTTCTGCACCCTCGAGAACCACGGATACGATACCCATAATGTAGTTATCATAATTTTGAGCGGCGGCCATCTTGGATTTCAGAAATGATCACAAAATCGTTCTGTGCACTCTCGAGAACCTCGGATACGATACTCATATTTTTGTGATCATAAACTTGCACGGCGGCCATCTCGGATTTAAAAATGATCCCAAAATTGTTATCTGCACCCTCGAGAACCTTGGACACGATATCCATATTGCTGAAATCATAATTTTGTGCGGCAGCCATCTTGGATTTGAAAAATGATCACCAAATCGTTCTCTGCACCCTCGAGAACCTCGGATACGATACCCATAATCTAGTTATCATACTTTTGAGCTGCGGCCATCTCAGATTCAAAAATGATCCCAAAATTGTTTTCTGCACCCTCGAGAACCTCGGACACGATATCCATATTGCTGAAAACATAATGGTTTGCGGCAGCCCTCTTGGATTTCTAAAATGATCGCAGAATTCTTCTCTGCACCCTCGAGAACCTCGGACAAGATATCCATATTGCTAAAAATATAATTTTGTGCGGCGGCAATCTTGGATTTGAAAAATGATCACCAAATCGTTCTGTGCACTCTCGAGAAGCTCGGATACGATACCCATATTTTTGTGATCATAATCTTGCACGGCGGCCATCTCGGATTTAAAAATGATCCCAAAATTGTTTTCTGCACCCTCGAGAACCTCGGACACGATATCCATATTGCTGAAAACGTAATGGTTTGCGGCAACCCTCTTGTATTTCTAAAATGAAGGCAGAATTTTTCTCTGCTCCCTCGAGAACCTCGGACACGATATCCATATTGCTGAAAACATAATTTTGTGCGGCGGCCATCTTGGATTCGAAAAATGATCACAAAATCGTTCTCTGCACTCTCAAGAATCTCGGATACGATACCCATATTTTTGTGATCATAATCTTGGATTTGAAAAATGGTCACAAAATCGTTCTGAGCACCCTCGAGAACCTCGGATACGATACCCATAATGTAGTTATCATAATTTTGAGCGGCGGCCATCTTGGATTTAAAAATGACCCCAAGTTGTTTTCTGCAACCTCGAGAACCTCGGATACGATACCCATATTTTTGTGATCATAATCTTGCACGGCGGCCATCTTGGATTTGAAAAATGATCACAAAATCATTCTCAGCACCCTCGAGAACCTCGGATACGATATCCATAATCTAGTTATCATACTTTTGAGCTGCGGCCATCTCGGATTTAAAAATGATCCCAAAATTGTTTTCTGCACCCTCGAGAACCTCGGACACGATATCCATGTTGCTGAAAACATAATGGTTTGCGGCAGCCCTCTTGGATTTCTAAAATGATTGCAGAATTCTTCTCTGCACCCTCGAGAACCTCGGACAAGATATCCATATTGCTAAAAATATAATTTTGTGCGGCGGCAATCTTGGATTTGAAAAATGATCACCAAATCGTTCTCTGCACCCTCGAGAACCTCGGATACGATACCCATAATCTAGATATCATACTTTTGAGCGGCGGCCATCTCGGATTTAAAAATGTTCCCAAAATTGTTTTCTGCACCCTCGAGAACCACGGATACGATACCCATAATGTAGTTATCATAATTTTGAGCGGCGGCCATCTTGGATTTCAGAAATGATCACAAAATCGTTCTGTGCACTCTCGAGAACCTCGGATACGATACTCATATTTTTGTGATCATAAACTTGCACGGCGGCCATCTCGGATTTAAAAATGATCCCAAAATTGTTATCTGCACCCTCGAGAACCTTGGACACGATATCCATATTGCTGAAATCATAATTTTGTGCGGCAGCCATCTTGGATTTGAAAAATGATCACCAAATCGTTCTCTGCACCCTCGAGAACCTCGGATACGATACCCATAATCTAGTTATCATACTTTTGAGCTGCGGCCATCTCAGATTTAAAAATGATCCCAAAATTGTTTTCTGCACCCTCGAGAACCTCGGACACGATATCCATATTGCTGAAAACATAATGGTTTGCGGCAGCCCTCTTGGATTTCTAAAATGATCGCAGAATTCTTCTCTGCACCCTCGAGAACCTCGGACAAGATATCCATATTGCTAAAAATATAATTTTGTGCGGCGGCAATCTTGGATTTGAAAAATGATCACCAAATCGTTCTCTGCACCCTCGAGAACCTCGGATACGATACCCATAATCTAGATATCATACTTTTGAGCGGCGGCCATCTCGGATTTAAAAATGATCCCAAAATTGTTTTCTGCACCCTCGAGAACCTCGGATACGATACCCATAATGTAGTTATCATAATTTTGAGCAGCGGCCATCTTGGATTTCAGAAATGATCACAAAATCGTTCTGTGCACTCTCTAGAACCTCGGACACGATATCCATATTGCTAAAATCATAATTTTGTGCGGCGACCATCTTGGATTTGAAAAATGATCACCAAATCGTTCTCTGTACACTTGAGAACCTCGGATACGATACCCATAATGTAGTTATCATAATTTTGAGCGGCGGCCATCTTGGATTTAACAATTATCCCAAAATTGTTTTCTGCAACCTCAAGAACCTCGGATACGATACATATATTTTTGTGATCATAATCTTGCACGGCGGCCATCTTGGATTTGAAAAATGATCATAAAATCTTTCTCAGCACCCTCGAAAAACTCGGATACGATACCCATAATGTAGTTATCATACTTTTGAGCGGCGGCCATCTTGGATTTGAAAACTGATCACAAAATCGTTATCTGCACCCTCGAGAAGCTCGGATACGATACCCATAATCTAGTTTTCATACTTTTGAGCGGCGGCCATCTCGGATTTTAAAATGATCCCAAAATTTTTTTCTGCACCCTCGAGAACCTCGGACACGATATCAGTATTGCTCAAAATATAATTTTGTTCGGCTGCCATCTTGGATTAGAAAAATGGTCACAAAATCATTCTCAGCACCCTCGAGAACCTCGGATACGATACCCATAATGTAGTTATCAGACTTTTGAGCGGCGGCCATCTTGGATTTCAAAATTGTTCTCAGCACCCTCGAGAACCTCGGATAAGATACCCGTATTGAAGTTATCATACTTTAAAGCGGCGGCTATTTTCGATTTGAAAAATGATCACAAAATCGTTCTCTGCACAATCGAGAACCTCAGATACGATACCCATAATGTAGTTATCATAATTTTGAGCGGCGTCCATCTTGGATTTAAAAAATTATCACAAAATCGTTCTGTGCACTCTCGAGAAGCTCGGATACGATACCCATATTTTTGTGATCATAATCTTGCACGGCGTCCATCTCGGATTTAAAAATGATCCCAAAATTGTTTTCTGCACCCTCGAGAACCTCGGACACGATATCCATATTGCTAAAATCGTAATTTTTTCGCGGCGGCCATCTTGGATTTGAAAAATGATCATTAAATCGTTCTCTGCATCCTCGAGAACCTCGGATACGATACCCAAAATCTAGTTATCATACTTTTAAACGGTGGCCATCTCGGATTTAAAAATGATCCCAAAATTGTTTTCTGCACCCTCGAGAACCTCGGACACGATATCCATATTGCTGAAAACGTAATGGTTTGCGGCAACCCTCTTGAATTTCTAAAATGAAGGCAGAATTAATCTCTGCTCCCTCGAGAACCTCGGACACGATATCCATATTGCTGAAAACATAATTTTGTGCGGCGGCCATCTTGGATTAGAAAAATGATCACAAAATCGTTCTCACCACCCTTGAGATTCTCGGATACGATATCCATAATATAGTTATCAAACTTTTGAGCGGCGGCCATCTTGGATTCGAAAAATGATCACAAAATCGTTCTCTGCACTCTCAAGAATCTCGGATACGATACTCATATTTTTGTGATCATAAACTTGCACGGCGGCCATCTCGGATTTAAAAATGATCCCAAAATTGTTTTCTGCACCCTCGAGAACCTTGGACACGATATCCATATTGCTGAAATCATAATTTTGTGCGGCAGCCATCTTGGATTTGAAAAATGATCACCAAATCGTTCTCTGCACCCTCGAGAACCTCGGATACGATACCCATAATCTAGTTATCATACTTTTGAGCTGCGGCCATCTCGGATTTAAAAATGATCCCAAAATTGTTTTCTGCACCCTCGAGAACCTCAGACACGATATCCATATTGCTGAAAACATAATGGTTTGCGGCAGCCCTCTTGGATTTCTTAAATGATCGCAGAATTCTTCTCTGCACCCTCGAGAACCTCGGACAAGATATCCATATTGCTAAAAATATAATTTTGTGCGGCGGCAATCTTGGATTTGAAAAATGATCACCAAATCGTTCTCTGCACCCTCGAGAACCTCGGATACGATACCCATAATCTAGATATCATACTTTTGAGCGGCGGCCATCTCGGATTTATAAATGATCCCAAAATTGTTTTCTGCACCCTCGAGAACCTCGGATACGATACCCGTAATGTAGTTATCATAATTTTGAGCAGCGGCCATCTTGGATTTCAGAAATGATCACTACATCGTTCTGTGCACTCTCGAGAACCTCGGACACGATATCCATATTGCTAAAATCATAATTTTGTGCGGCGACCATCTTGGATTTGAAAAATGATCACCAAATCGTTCTCTGTACACTTGAGAACCTCGGATACGATACCCATAATGTAGTTTTCATAATTTTGAGCGGCAGCCATCATGGATTTAACAATTATCCCAAAATTGTTTTCTGCAACCTCAAGAACCTCGGATACGATACCCATATTTTTGTGATCATAATCTTGCACGGCGGCCATCTTGGATTTGAAAAATGATCACAAAATCTTTCTCAGCACCCTCGAAAAACTCGGATACGATACCCATAATCTAGTTATCATACTTTTGAGCGGCGGCCATCTTGGATTTGAAAACTGATCACAAAATCGTAATCTGCACCCTCGAGAAGCTCGGATACGATACCCATAATCTAGTTATCATACTTTTGAGCGGCGGCCATCTTGGATTTCATTATCGTTCTCAGCACCCTCGAGAACCTCGGATACGATACCCGTATTGTAGTTATCATACTTTTAAGCGGCGGCTATTTTCGATTTGAAAAATTATCACAAAATCGTTCTCTGCACACTCGAGAACCTCAGATACGATACCCATAATGTAGTTATCATAATTTTGATCGGCGTCCATCTTGGATTTAAAAAATGATCACAAAATCGTTCTGTGCACTCTCGAGAAGCTCGGATACGATACCCATATTTTTGTGATCATAATCTTGCACGGCGGCCATCTCGGATATAAAAATGATCCCAAAATTTTTTTCTGCACCCTCGAGAAACTCGGACACGATATCCATATTGCTAAAATCATAATTTTGTGCGGCGGCCATCTTGGATTTGAAAAATGATCATTAAATCGTTCTCTGCACCCTCGAGAACTTCGGATACGATACCCATAATCTAGTTATCATACTTTTAAACGGCGGCCATCTCGGATTCAAAAATGATCCCAAAATTGTTTTCTGCAACCTCGAGAACTTCGGATACGAAACCCATATTTTTGTGATCATAATCTTGCACGGCGGCCATCTTAGATTTGAAAAATGATCACAAAATCATTCTCAGCACCCTCGAAAAACTGGGATACGATACCCATAATGTAGTTATCATACTTTTGAGCTGCGGCCATCTCGGATTTAAAAATGATCCCAAAATTGTTTTCTGCACCCTCGAGAAGAGAACCTCGGACACGATAACCATATTGCTAAAATCATAATTTTGTGCGGCGGCCATCTTGGATTTGAAAAATGATCACCAAATCGTTCTCTGTACACTTGAGAACCTCGGATACGATACCCATATTTTTATGATCCTAATCTTGCACGGCGGCCATCTTGGATTTGAAAAATGATCACAAAATCTTTCTCAGCACCCTCGAAAAACTCGGATACGATATCCATAATGTATTTATCATAATTTTGAGCGGCGGCCATCTTGGATTTGAAAACTGATCACAAAATCGTTCTCTGCACCCTCGAAAAGCTCGGATACGATACCCATAATCTAGTTATCATACTTTTGAGCGGCGGCCATCTCGGATTTTAAAATGATCCCAAAATTGTTTTCTGCATCCTCGAGAACCTCGCACACGATATCGATATTGCTGAAAACGTAATGGTTTGCGGCAACCCTCTTGTATTTCTAAAATGAAGGCAGAATTCTTCTCTGCACCCTCGAGAACCTCGGACACGATATCCATATTGCTGAAAACATAATTTTGTGCGGCGGCCATCTTGGATTAGAAAAATGATCACAAAATCGTTCTCAGCACCCTTGAGAACCTCGGATACGATATCCATAATATAGTTATCAAACTTTTGAGCGGCGGCCATCTTGGATTCGAAAAATTATCACAAAATCGTTCTCTGCACTCTCAAGAATCTCGGATACGATACCCATATTTTTGTGATCATAATCTTGGATTTGAAAAATGGTCACAAAATCGTTCTGAGCAACCTCGAGAACCTCGGATACGATACCCATAATGTAATTATCATAATTTTGAGCGGCGGCCATCTTGGATTTAAAAATGATCCCAAGTTGTTTTCTGCAACCTCGAGAACCTCGGATACGATACCCATATTTTTGTGATCATAATCTTGCACGGCGGCCATCTTGGATTTGAAAAATGATCACAAAATCATTCTCAGCACCCTCGAGAACCTCGGATACGATACCCATAATCTAGGTATCATACTTTTGAGCTGCGGCCATCTCGGATTTAAAAATGATCCCAAAATTGTTTTCTGCACCCTCGAGAACCTCGGATACGATACCCATAATGTAGTTATCATAATTTTGAGCGGCGGCCATCTTGGATTTGAAAAATGATCACCAAATCGTTCTCTGCACCCTCGAGAACCTCGGATACGATACCCATAATCTAGATATCATACTTTTGAGCGGCGGCCATCTCGGATTTAAAAATGATCCCAAACTTGTTTTCTGCACCCTCGAGAACCTCGGATACGATACCCATAATGTAGTTATCATAATTTTGAGCGGCGGCCATCTTGGATTTCAGAAATGATCACAAAATCGTTCTGTGCACTCTCGAGAACCTCGGATACGATACTCATATTTTTGTGATCATAAACTTGCACGGCGGCCATCTCGGATTTAAAAATGATCCTAAAATTGTTTTCTGCACCCTCGAGAAACTTGGACACGATATCCATATTGCTGAAATCATAATTTTGTGCGGCAGCCATCTTGGATTTGAAAAATGATCACCAAATCGTTCTCTGCACCCTCCAGAACCTCGGATACGATACCCATATTCTAGTTATCATACTTTTGAGCGGCAGCCATCTCGGATTTAAAAATGATCCCAAAATTGTTTTCTGCACCCTCGAGAACCTCAGACACGATATCCATATTGCTGAAAACGTAATTTTGTGCGGCGGCCATCTTGGATTAGAAAAATGATCACAAAATCGTTCACAGCACCCTCGTGAACCTCGGACACGATATCCATATTGCTAAAATCATAATTTTGTGCGGCGGCAATCTTGGATTTGAAAAATGATCACCAAATCGTTCTCTGTACACTTGAGAACCTCGGATACTATACCCATAATGTAGTTATCATAATTTTGAGCGGCGGCCATCTTGGATTTAACAATTATCCCAAAATTGTTTTCTGCAACTTCAAGAACCTCGGATACGATACCTTTATATTTGTGATCATAATCTTGCACGGCGGCCACCTTGGATTTGAAAAATGATCACAAAATCTTTCTCAGCACCCTCCAGAACCTCGGATACGATACCCATATTCTAGTTATCATACTTTTGAGCGGCAGCCGTCTTGTATTTCTAAAATGATCGCAGAATTCTTCTCTGCACCCTCGAGAACCTCGGACACGATATCCATATTGCTGAAAACATAATTTTGTGCGGCGGCCATCTTGGATTAAAAAAATTATCACAAAATCGTTCACAGCACCCTCGTGAACCTCGGACACGATATCCATATTGCTAAAATCATAATTTTGTGCGGCGGCAATCTTGGATTTGAAAAATGATCACCAAATCGTTCTCTGTACACTTGAGAACCTCGGATACTATACCCATAATGTAGTTATCATAATTTTGAGCGGCGGCCATCTTGGATTTAACAATTATCCCAAAATTGTTTTCTGCAACTTCAAGAACCTCGGATACGATACCTTTATTTTTGTGATCATAATCTTGCACGGCGGCCATCTTGGATTTGAAAAATGATCACAAAATCTTTCTCAGCACCCTCGAAAAACTCGGATACGATACCCATAAAGTAGTTATCATACTTTTGAGCGGCGGCCATCTTGGATTTGAAAACTGATCACAAAATCGTTCTATGCACCCTCCAGAAGCTCGGATACGTTACCCATAATCTAGTTATCATACTTTTGGGCGGCGGCCATCTCGGATCTTAAAATGATCCCAAAATTGTTTTCTGCACCCTCGAGAACCTCGGACACGATATCAGTATTGCTCAAAATATAATTTTGTTCGGCTGCCATCTTGGATTAGCAAAATGGTCACAAAATCATTCTCAGCACCCTCGAGAACCTCGGATACGATACCCATAATCTAGTTATCATACTTTTGAGCGGCGGCCATCTCGGATTTAAAAATGATCCCAAAATTGTTTTCTGCACCCTCGAGAACCTCAGACACGATATCCATATTGCTGAAAACGTAATGGTTTGCGGCAGCCGTCTTTTATTTCTAAAATGATCGCAGAATTCTTCTCTGCACCCTCGAGAACCTCGGACACGATATCCATATTGCTGAAAACATTATTTTGTGCGGCGGCCATCTTGGATTAGAAAAATGATCACAAAATCGTTCTCAGCACCCTTGAGAACCTCGGATACGATATCCATATTTTTGTGATCATAATCTTGCACGGCAGCCCTCTTGTATTTGAAAAATGATCACAAATTCGTTCTCAGCACGCTGGAGAACCTCAGATACGATACCCATAATGTATTTATCATACATTTGAGCGGCGGCCATCTTGGATTTGAAAAATGATAACAAAATCGTTCTCTGCACTCTCGAGAACCTCGGATACGATACCCATAATGTAGTTATCATAATTTTGAGCGGCGGCCATCTTGGATTTCAAAAATGATCACAAAATCGTTCTGTTTACTCTCGAGAACTTTGGATACGATACCCTTATTTTTGTGATCATAATCTTGCACGGAGGCCATCTCGGATTTAAAAATGATCCCAAAATAGGTTTTTGCACCCTCGAGAACCTTGGACACGATATCCATATTGCTGAAAACATAATTTTGTGCGGCGGCCATCTTGGATTAGAAAAATGATCACAAAATCGTTCTCAGCACCCTTGAGAACCTCGGATACGATATCCATAATATAGTTATCAAACTTTTGAGCGGCGGCCATCTTGGATTCGAACAATGATCACAAAATCGTTCTCTGCACTCTCAAGAATCTCGGATACGATACCCATATTTTTGTGATCATAATCTTGGATTTGAAAAATGGTCACAAAATCGTTCTGAGCAACCTCGAGAACCTCGGATACGATACCCATAATGTAGTTATCATAATTTTGAGCGGCGGCCATCTTGGATTTAAAAATGATCCCAAGTTGTTTTCTGCAACCTCGAGAACCTCGGATGCGATACCCATATTTTTGTGATCATAATCTTGCACGGCGGCCATCTTGGATTTGAAAAATGATCACAAAATCATTCTCAGCACCCTCGAGAACCTCGGATACGATACCCATAATCTAGTTAACATACTTTTGAGCTGCGGCCATCTCGGATTTAAAAATGATCCCAAAATTGTTTTCTGCACCCTCGAGAACCTCGGACACGATATCCATATTGCTGAAAACATAATGGTTTGCGGCAGCCCTCTTGGATTTCTAAAATGATCGCAGAATTCTTCTCTGCACCCTCGAGAACCTCGGACAAGATATCCATATTGCTAAAAATATAATTTTATGCGGCGGCAATCTTGGATTTGAAAAATGATCACCAAATCGTTCTCTGCACCCTCGAGAACCTCGGATACGATACCCATAATCTAGATAACATACATTCGAGCGGCGGCCATCTCGGATTTAAAAATGATCCCAAAATTGTTTTCTGCACCCTCGAGAACCTCGGATACGATACCCATACTGTAGTTATCATAATTTTGAGCGGCGGCCATCTTGGATTTCAGAAATGATCACAAAATCATTCTGTGCACTCTCGAGAACCTCGGATACGATACCCATATTTTTGTGATCATAAACTTGCACGGCGGCCATCTCGGATTTAAAAATGATCCCAAAATTGTTTTCTGCACCCTCGAGAACCTTGAACACGATATCCATATTGCTGAAATCATAATTTTGTGCGGCAGCCATCTTGGATTTGAAAAATGATCACCAAATCGTTCTCTGCACCCTCGAGAACCTCGGATACGATACCCATAATCTAGTTATCATACTTTTGAGCGGCAGCCATCTCGGATTTAAAAATGATCCCAAAATTGTTTTCTGCACCCTCGAGAACCTCAGACACGATATCCATATTGCTGAAAACGTAATGGTTTGCGGCAGCCGTCTTGTATTTCTAAAATGTTCGCAGAATTCTTCTCTGCACCCTCGAGAACCTCGAACACGATATCCATATTGCTGAAAACATAATTTTGTGCGGCGGCCATCTTGGATTAGAAAAATGATCACAAAATCGTTCTCAGCACCCTCGAGAACCTCGGACACGATATCCATATTGCTAAAATCATAATTTTGTGCGGCGGCCATCTTGGATTTGAAAAATGATCAACAAATCATTCTCTGTACACTTGAGAACCTCGGATACGATACCCATAATGTAGTTATCATAATTTTGAGCGGCGGCCATCTTGGATTTAACAATTATCCCAAAATTGTTTTCTGCAACCTCAAGAACCTCGGATACGATACCCATATTTTTGTGATCATAATCTTGCACGGCGGCCATCTTGGATTTGAAAAATGATCACAAAATCTTTCTCAGCACCCTCGAGAAGCTCGGATACGATACCCATAGTCTAGTTATCATACTTTTGAGCGGCGGCCATCTTTGATTTTAAAATGATCCCAAAATTGTTTTCTGCACCCTCGAGAACCTCGGACACGATATCAGTATTGCTCAAAACATAATTTTGTTCGGCTGCTATCTTCGATTTGAAAAATGATCACAAAATCTTTCTCAGCACCCTCGAAAAACTCGGATACGATACCCATAATGTAGTTATCATACTTTTGAGCGGCGGCCATCTTGGATTTGAAAACTGATCACCAAATCGTTCTCTGTACACTTGAGAACCTCGGATACGATACCCATAATGTAGTTATCATAATTTTGAGCGGCGGCCATCTTGGATTTAAAAATTATCCCAAAATTGTTTTCTGCAACCTCAAGAACCTCGGATACGATACCCATATTTTTGTGATCATAAACTTGCACGGCGGCAATCTCGGATTTAAAAATGATCCCAAAATTGTTTTCTGCACCCTCGAGAACCTTGGACACGATATCCATATTGCTGAAATCATAATTTTGTGCGGCAGCCATCTTGGATTTGAAAAATGATCACCAAATCGATCTCTGCACCCTCGAGAACCTCGGATACGATACCCATAATCTAGTTATCATACTTTTGAGCTGCGGCCATCTCGGATTTAAATATGATCCCAAAATTGTTTTCTGCACCCTCGAGAACCTTGGACACGATATCCATATTGCTGAAAACATAATTTTGTGCGGCGGCCATCTTGGATTCGAAAAATGATCACAAAATCGTTCTCTGCATTCTCAAGAATCTCGGATACGATACCCATATTTTTGTGATCATAATCTTGGATTTGAAAAATGGTTTCAAAATCGTTCTGAGCACCCTCGAGAACCTCGGATACGATACCCATAATGTAGTTATCATAATTTTGAGCGGCGGCCATCTTGGATTTAAAAATGATCCCAAGTTGTTTTCTGCAACCTCGAGAACCTCGGATACGATACCCATATTTTTGTGATCATAATCTTGCACGGCGGCCATCTTGGATTTGAAAAATGATCACAAAATCATTCTCAGCACCCTCGAGAACCTCGGATACGATACCCATAATCTAGTTATCATACTTTTGAGCTGCGGCCATCTCGGATTTAAAAATGATCCCAAAATTGTTTTCTGCACCCTCGAGAACCTCAGACACGATATCCATATTGCTGAAAACATAATGGTTTGCGGCAGCCCTCTTGGATTTCTAAAATGATCGCAGAATTCTTCTCTGCACCCTCGAGAACCTCGGACAAGATATCCATATTGCTAAAAATATAATTTTATGCGGCGGCAATCTTGGATTTGAAAAATGATCACCAAATCGTTCTCTGCACCCTCGAGAACCTCGGATACGATACCCATAATCTAGATAACATACATTCGAGCGGCGGCCATCTCGGATTTAAAAATGATCCCAAAATTGTTTTCTGCACCCTCGAGAACCTCGGATACGATACCCATACTGTAGTTATCATAATTTTGAGCGGCGGCCATCTTGGATTTCAGAAATGATCACAAAATCATTCTGTGCACTCTCGAGAACCTCGGATACGATACCCATATTTTTGTGATCATAAACTTGCACGGCGGCCATCTCGGATTTAAAAATGATCCCAAAATTGTTTTCTGCACCCTCGAGAACCTTGGACACGATATCCATATTGCTGAAATCATAATTTTGTGCGGCAGCCATCTTGGATTTGAAAAATGATCACCAAATCGTTCTCTGCACCCTCGAGAACCTCGGATACGATACCCATAATCTAGTTATCATACTTTTGAGCGGCAGCCATCTCGGATTTAAAAATGATCCCAAAATTGTTTTCTGCACCCTCGAGAACCTCAGACACGATATCCATATTGCTGAAAACGTAATGGTTTGCGGCAGCCGTCTTGTATTTCTAAAATGTTCGCAGAATTCTTCTCTGCACCCTCGAGAACCTCGAACACGATATCCATATTGCTGAAAACATAATTTTGTGCGGCGGCCATCTTGGATTAGAAAAATGATCACAAAATCGTTCTCAGCACCCTCGAGAACCTCGGACACGATATCCATATTGCTAAAATCATAATTTTGTGCGGCGGCCATCTTGGATTTGAAAAATGATCAACAAATCATTCTCTGTACACTTGAGAACCTCGGATACGATACCCATAATGTAGTTATCATAATTTTGAGCGGCGGCCATCTTGGATTTAACAATTATCCCAAAATTGTTTTCTGCAACCTCAAGAACCTCGGATACGATACCCATATTTTTGTGATCATAATCTTGCACGGCGGCCATCTTGGATTTGAAAAATGATCACAAAATCTTTCTCAGCACCCTCGAGAAGCTCGGATACGATACCCATAGTCTAGTTATCATACTTTTGAGCGGCGGCCATCTTTGATTTTAAAATGATCCCAAAATTGTTTTCTGCACCCTCGAGAACATCGGACACGATATCAGTATTGCTCAAAACATAATTTTGTTCGGCTGCTATCTTGGATTTGAAAAATGATCACAAAATCTTTCTCAGCACCCTCGAAAAACTCGGATACGATACCCATAATGTAGTTATCATACTTTTGAGCGGCGGCCATCTTGGATTTGAAAACTGATCACCAAATCGTTCTCTGTACACTTGAGAACCTCGGATACGATACCCATAATGTAGTTATCATAATTTTGAGCGGCGGCCATCTTGGATTTAAAAATTATCCCAAAATTGTTTTCTGCAACCTCAAGAACCTCGGATACGATACCCATATTTTTGTGATCATAAACTTGCACGGCGGCAATCTCGGATTTAAAAATGATCCCAAAATTGTTTTCTGCACCCTCGAGAACCTTGGACACGATATCCATATTGCTGAAATCATAATTTTGTGCGGCAGCCATCTTGGATTTGAAAAATGATCACCAAATCGATCTCTGCACCCTCGAGAACCTCGGATACGATACCCATAATCTAGTTATCATACTTTTGAGCTGCGGCCATCTCGGATTTAAATATGATCCCAAAATTGTTTTCTGCACCCTCGAGAACCTTGGACACGATATCCATATTGCTGAAAACATAATTTTGTGCGGCGGCCATCTTGGATTCGAAAAATGATCACAAAATCGTTCTCTGCACTCTCAAGAATCTCGGATACGATACCCATATTTTTGTGATCATAATCTTGGATTTGAAAAATGGTTTCAAAATCGTTCTGAGCACCCTCGAGAACCTCGGATACGATACCCATAATGTAGTTATCATAATTTTGAGCGGCGGCCATCTTGGATTTAAAAATGATCCCAAGTTGTTTTCTGCAACCTCGAGAACCTCGGATACGATACCCATATTTTTGTGATCATAATCTTGCACGGCGGCCATCTTGGATTTGAAAAATGATCACAAAATCATTCTCAGCACCCTCGAGAACCTCGGATACGATACCCATAATCTAGTTATCATACTTTTGAGCTGCGGCCATCTCGGATTTAAAAATGATCCCAAAATTGTTTTCTGCACCCTCGAGAACCTCAGACACGATATCCATATTGCTGAAAACATAATGGTTTGCGGCAGCCCTCTTGGATTTCTAAAATGATCGCAGAATTCTTCTCTGCACCCTCGAGAACCTCGGACAAGATATACATATTGCTAAAAATATAATTTTGTGCGGCGGCAATCTTGGATTTGAAAAATGATCACCAAATCGTTCTCTGTACACTTGAGAACCTCGGATACGATACCCATATTGTAGTTATCATACTTTAAAGCGGCGGCTATTTTCGATTTGAAAAGTGATCACAAAATCGTTCTCTGCACACTCGAGAACCTCAGATACGATACCCATAATGTAGTTATCATAATTTTGATCGGCGTCCATCTTGGATTTCAAAAATGATCGCAAAATCATTCTGTGCACTCTCGAGAAGCTCGGATACGATACATATATTTTTGTGATCACAATCTTGCACGGCGGCCATCTCGGATATAAAAATGATCCCAAAATTTTTTTCTGCACCCTCGAGAAACTCGGACACGATATCCATATTGCTAAAGTCATAATTTTGTGCGGCGGCCATCTTGTTTTTGAAAAGTGATCATCAAATCGTTCTCTGCACCCTCGAGAACTTCGGATACGATACCCATAATCTAGTTATCATACTTTTAAACGGCGGCCATCTCGGATTCAAAAATGATCCCAAAATTGTTTTCTGCAACCTCGAGAACTTCGGATACGAAACCCATATTTTTGTGATCATAATCTTGCACGGCAGCCATCTTAAATTTGAAAAATGATCACAAAATCATTCTCAGCACCCTCGAAAAACTGGGATACGATACCCATAATGTAGTTATCATACTTTTGAGAGGCGGCCATCTTGGATTTGAAAACTGATCACAAAATCGTTCTCTGCACCCTCGAGAACCTCGGATACGATACCCATAATCTAGTTATCATACTTTTGAGCTGCGGCCATCTCGGATTTAAAAATGATCCCAAAATTGTTTTCTGCACCCTCGAGAACCTCGGACACGATATCCATATTGCTGAAAACATAATTTTGTGCGGCGGCCATCTTGGATTTGAAAAATGATCACCAAATCGTTCTCTGTACACTTGAGAACTTCGGATACGATACCCATAATGTAGTTATCATAATTTTGAGCGGCGGCCATCTTGGATTTAAAAATTATCCCAAAATTGTTTTCTGCAACCTCAAGAACCTCGGATACGATACCCATATTTTTGTGATCATAATCTTGCACGGCGGCCATCTTGGATTTGAAAAATGATCACAAAATCATTCTCAGCACCCTCGAGAATCTCGGATACGATACCCATATTTTTGTGATCATAATCTTGGATTTGAAAAATGGTCACAAAATCGTTCTGAGCAACCTCGAGAACCTCGGATACGATACCCATAATGTAGTTATCATAATTTTGAGCGGCGGCCATCTTTGATTTAAAAATGATCCCAAGTTGTTTTCTGCAACCTCGAGAACCTCGGATGCGATACCCATATTTTTGTGATCATAATCTTGCACGGCGGCCATCTTGGATTTGAAAAATGATCACAAAATCATTCTCAGCACCCTCGAGAACCTCGGATACGATACCCATAATCTAGTTAACATACTTTTGAGCTGCGGCCATCTCGGATTTAAAAATGATCCCAAAATTGTTTTCTGCACCCTCGAGAACCTCGGACACGATATCCATATTGCTGAAAACATAATGGTTTGCGGCAGCCCTCTTGGATTTCTAAAATGATCGCAGAATTCTTCTCTGCACCCTCGAGAACCTCGGACAAGATATCCATATTGCTAAAAATATAATTTTATGCGGCGGCAATCTTGGATTTGAAAAATGATCACCAAATCGTTCTCTGCACCCTCGAGAACCTCGGATACGATACCCATAATCTAGATAACATACATTCGAGCGGCGGCCATCTCGGATTTAAAAATGATCCCAAAATTGTTTTCTGCACCCTCGAGAACCTCGGATACGATACCCATACTGTAGTTATCATAATTTTGAGCGGCGGCCATCTTGGATTTCAGAAATGATCACAAAATCATTCTGTGCACTCTCGAGAACCTCGGATACGATACCCATATTTTTGTGATCATAAACTTGCACGGCGGCCATCTCGGATTTAAAAATGATCCCAAAATTGTTTTCTGCACCCTCGAGAACCTTGGACACGATATCCATATTGCTGAAATCATAATTTTGTGCGGCAGCCATCTTGAATTTGAAAAATGATCACCAAATCGTTTTCTGCACCCTCGAGAACCTAGGATACGATACCCATAATCTAGTTATCATACTTTTGAGCGGCAGCCATCTCGGATTTAAAAATGATCCCAAAATTGTTTTCTGCACCCTCGAGAACCTCAGACACGATATCCATATTGCTGAAAACGTAATGGTTTGCGGCAGCCGTCTTGTATTTCTAAAATGTTCGCAGAATTCTTCTCTGCACCCTCGAGAACCTCGAACACGATATCCATATTGCTGAAAACATAATTTTGTGCGGCGGCCATCTTGGATTAGAAAAATGATCACAAAATCGTTCTCAGCACCCTCGAGAACCTCGGACACGATATCCATATTGCTAAAATCATAATTTTGTGCGGCGGCCATCTTGGATTTGAAAAATGATCAACAAATCATTCTCTGTACACTTGAGAACCTCGGATACGATACCCATAATGTAGTTATCATAATTTTGAGCGGCGGCCATCTTGGATTTAACAATTATCCCAAAATTGTTTTCTGCAACCTCAAGAACCTCGGATACGATACCCATATTTTTGTGATCATAATCTTGCACGGCGGCCATCTTGGATTTGAAAAATGATCACAAAATCTTTCTCAGCACCCTCGAGAAGCTCGGATACGATACCCATAGTCTAGTTATCATACTTTTGAGCGGCGGCCATCTTTGATTTTAAAATGATCCCAAAATTGTTTTCTGCACCCTCGAGAACCTCGGACACGATATCAGTATTGCTCAAAACATAATTTTGTTCGGCTGCTATCTTGGATTTGAAAAATGATCACAAAATCTTTCTCAGCACCCTCGAAAAACTCGGATACGATACCCATAATGTAGTTATCATACTTTTGAGCGGCGGCCATCTTGGATTTGAAAACTGATCACCAAATCGTTCTCTGTACACTTGAGAACCTCGGATACGATACCCATAATGTAGTTATCATAATTTTGAGCGGCGGCCATCTTGGATTTAAAAATTATCCCAAAATTGTTTTCTGCAACCTCAAGAACCTCGGATACGATACCCATAATGTAGTTATCATAATTTTGAGCGGCGGCCATCTTGGATTTAAAAATGATCCCAAGTTGTTTTCTGCAACCTCGAGAACCTCGGATACGATACCCATATTTTTGTGATCATAATCTTGCACGGCGGCCATCTTGGATTTGAAAAATGATCACAAAATCATTCTCAGCACCCTCGAGAACCTCGGATACGATACCCATAATCTAGTTATCATACTTTTGAGCTGCGGCCATCTCGGATTTAAAAATGATCCCAAAATTGTTTTCTGCACCCTCGAGAACCTCAGACACGATATCCATATTGCTGAAAACATAATGGTTTGCGGCAGCCCTCTTGGATTTCTAAAATGATCGCAGAATTCTTCTCTGCACCCTCGAGAACCTCGGACAAGATATCCATATTGCTAAAAATATAATTTTGTGCGGCGGCAATCTTGGATTTGAAAAATGATCACCAAATCGTTCTCTGCACCCTCGAGAACCTCGGATACGATACCCATAATCTATATATCATACTTTTGAGCGGCGGCCATCTCGGATTTAAAAATGTTCCCAAAATTGTTTTCTGCACCCTCGAGAACCACGGATACGATACCCATAATGTAGTTATCATAATTTTGAGCGGCGGCCATCTTGGATTTCAGAAATGATCACAAAATCGTTCTGTGCACTCTCGAGAACCTCGGATACGATACTCATATTTTTGTGATCATAAACTTGCACGGCGGCCATCTCGGATTTAAAAATGATCCCAAAATTGTTTTCTGCACCCTCGAGAACCTTGGACACGATATCCATATTGCTGAAATCATAATTTTGTGCGGCAGCCATCTTGGATTTGAAAAATGATCACCAAATCGTTCTCTGCACCCTCGAGAACCTCGGATACGATACCCATAATCTAGTTATCATACTTTTGAGCTGCGGCCATCTCGGATTTAAAAATGATCCCAAAATTGTTTTCTGCACCCTCGAGAACCTCGGACACGATATCCATATTGCTGAAAACATAATGGTTTGCGGCAGCCCTCTTGGATTTCTAAAATGATCGCAGAATTCTTCTCTGCACCCTCGAGAACCTCGGACAAGATATCCATATTGCTACAAAAAAAATTTTATGCGGCGGCAATCTTGGATTTGAAAAATGATCACCAAATCGTTCTCAGCACCCTCGAGAACCTCGGATACGATACCCATATAGAAGTTATCATACTTTAAAGCGGCGGCTATTTTCGATTTGAAAAATGATCACAAAATCGTTCTCTGCACACTCGAGAACCTCAGATACGATACCCATAATGTAGTTATCATAATTTTGAGCGGCGTCCATCTTGGATTTCAAAAATGACCACAAAATCGTTCTGTGCACTCTCGAGAAGCTCGGATACGATACCCATATTTTTGTGATCATAATCTTGCACGGCGGCCATCTCGGATTTAAAAATGATCCCAAAATTGTTTTGTGCACCCTCGAGAACCTCGGACACGATATCCATATTGCTGAAAACGTAATGGTTTGGGGCAACCCTCTTGTATTTCTAAAATAACGGCAGAATTTTTCTCTGTTCCCTCGAGAACCTCGGACACGATATCCATATTGCTGAAAACATAATTTTGTGCGGCGGCCATCTTGGATTCGAAAAATGATCACAAAATCGTTCTCTGCACTCTCAAGAATCTCGGATACGATACCCATATTTTTGTGATCATAATCTTGGATTTGAAAAATGATCACCAAATTGTTCTCTGTACACTTGAGAACCTCGGATACGATACCCATAATGTAGTTATCATAATTTTGAGCGGCGGCCATCTTGGATTTAACAATAATCCCAAAATTGTTTTCTGCAACCTCAAGAACCTCGGATACGATACCCATATTTTTGTGATCATAATCTTGCACGGCGGCCATCTTGGATTTGAAAAATGATCACAAAATCTTTCTCAGCACACTCGAGAACCTCAGATACGATACCCATAATGTAGTTATCATAATTTTGATCGGCGTCCATCTTGGATTTCAAAAATGATCACAAAATCATTCTGTGCACTCTCGAGAAGCTCGGATACGATACCCATATTTTTGTGATCACAATCTTGCACGGCGGCCATCTCGGATATAAAAATGATCCCAAAATTTTTTTCTGCACCCTCGAGAAACTCGGACACGATATCCATATTGCTAAAGTCATAATTTTGTGCGGCGGCCATCTTGTTTTTGAAAAATGATCATCAAATCGTTCTCTGCACCCTCGAGAACTTCGGATACGATACCCATAATCTAGTTATCATACTTTTAAACGGCGGCCATCTCGGATTCAAAAATGATCCCAAAATTGTTTTCTGCAACCTCGAGAACTTCGGATACGAAACCCATATTTTTGTGATCATAATCTTGCACGGCAGCCATCTTAGATTTGAAAAATGATCACAAAATCATTCTCAGCACCCTCGAAAAACTGGGATACGATACCCATAATGTAGTTATCATACTTTTGAGAGGCGGCCATCTTGGATTTGAAAACTGATCACAAAATCGTTCTCTGCACCCTCGAGAACCTCGGATACGATACCCATAATCTAGTTATCATACTTTTGAGCTGCGGCCATCTCGGATTTAAAAATGATCCCAAAATTGTTTTCTGCACCCTCGAGAACCTCGGACACGATATCCATATTGCTGAAAACATAATTTTGTGCGGCGGCCATCTTGGATTTGAAAAATGATCACCAAATCGTTCTCTGTACACTTGAGAACCTCGGATACGATACCCATAATGTAGTTATCATAATTTTGAGCGGCGGCCATCTTGGATTTAAAAATTATCCCAAAATTGTTTTCTGCAACCTCAAGAACCTCGGATACGATACCCATATTTTTGTGATCATAAACTTGCACGGCGGCCATCTCGGATTTAAAAATGATCCCAAAATTGTTTTCTGCACCCTCGAGAACCTTGGACACGATATCCATATTGCTGAAATCATAATTTTGTGCGGCAGCCATCTTGGATTTGAAAAATGATCACCAAATCGATCTCTGCACCCTCGAGAACCTCGGATACGTTACCCATAATCTAGTTATCATACTTTTGAGCTGCGGCCATCTCGGATTTAAATATGATCCCAAAATTGTTTTCTGCACCCTCGAGAACCTCGGACACGATATCCATATTGCTGAAAACATAATTTTGTGCGGCGGCCATCTTGTATTCGAAAAATGATCACAAAATCGTTCTCTGCACTCTCAAGAATCTCGGATACGATACCCATATTTTTGTGATCATAATCTTGGATTTGAAAAATGGTCACAAAATCGTTCTGAGCACCCTCGAGAACCTCGGATACGATACCCATAATGTAGTTATCATAATTTTGAGCGGCGGCCATCTTGGATTTAAAAATGATCCCAAGTTGTTTTCTGCAACCTCGAGAACCTCGGATACGATACCCATATTTTTGTGATCATAATCTTGCACGGCGGCCATCTTGGATTTGAAAAATGATCACAAAATCATTCTCAGCACCCTCGAGAACCTCGGATACGATACCCATAATCTAGTTATCATACTTTTGAGCTGCGGCCATCTCGGATTTAAAAATGATCCCAAAATTGTTTTCTGCACCCTCGAGAACCTCAGACACGATATCCATATTGCTGAAAACATAATGGTTTGCGGCAGCCCTCTTGGATTTCTAAAATGATCGCAGAATTCTTCTCTGCACCCTCGAGAACCTCGGACAAGATATCCATATTGCTAAAAATATAATTTTGTGCGGCGGCAATCTTGGATTTGAAAAATGATCACCAAATCGTTCTCTGCACCCTCGAGAACCTCGGATACGATACCCATAATCTATATATCATACTTTTGAGCGGCGGCCATCTCGGATTAAAAAATGTTCCCAAAATTGTTTTCTGCACCCTCGAGAACCACGGATACGATACCCATAATGTAGTTATCATAATTTTGAGCGGCGGCCATCTTGGATTTCAGAAATGATCACAAAATCGTTCTGTGCACTCTCGAGAACCTCGGATACGATACTCATATTTTTGTGATCATAAACTTGCACGGCGGCCATCTCGGATTTAAAAATGATCCCAAAATTGTTTTCTGCACCCTCGAGAACCTTGGACACGATATCCATATTGCTGAAATCATAATTTTGTGCGGCAGCCATCTTGGATTTGAAAAATGATCACCAAATCGATCTCTGCACCCTCGAGAACCTCGGATACGATACCCATAATCTAGTTATCATACTTTTGAGCTGCGGCCATCTCGGATTTAAAAATGATCCCAAAATTGTTTTCTGCACCCTCGAGAACCTCGGACACGATATCCATATTGCTGAAAACATAATGGTTTGCGGCAGCCCTCTTGGATTTCTAAAATGATCGCAGAATTCTTCTCTGCACCCTCGAGAACCTCGGACAAGATATCCATATTGCTACAAAAAAAATTTTATGCGGCGGCAATCTTGGATTTGAAAAATGATCACCAAATCGTTCTCAGCACCCTCGAGAACCTCGGATACGATACCCATATAGAAGTTATCATACTTTAAAGCGGCGGCTATTTTCGATTTGAAAAATGATCACAAAATCGTTCTCTGCACACTCGAGAACCTCAGATACGATACCCATAATGTAGTTATCATAATTTTGAGCGGCGTCCATCTTGGATTTCAAAAATGACCACAAAATCGTTCTGTGCACTCTCGAGAAGCTCGGATACGATACCCATATTTTTGTGATCATAATCTTGCACGGCGGCCATCTCGGATTTAAAAATGATCCCAAAATTGTTTTGTGCACCCTCGAGAACCTCGGACACGATATCCATATTGCTGAAAACGTAATGGTTTGGGGCAACCCTCTTGTATTTCTAAAATAACGGCAGAATTTTTCTCTGTTCCCTCGAGAACCTCGGACACGATATCCATATTGCTGAAAACATAATTTTGTGCGGCGGCCATCTTGGATTCGAAAAATGATCACAAAATCGTTCTCTGCACTCTCAAGAATCTCGGATACGATACCCATATTTTTGTGATCATAATCTTGGATTTGAAAAATGATCACCAAATTGTTCTCTGTACACTTGAGAACCTCGGATACGATACCCATAATGTAGTTATCATAATTTTGAGCGGCGGCCATCTTGGATTTAACAATAATCCCAAAATTGTTTTCTGCAACCTCAAGAACCTCGGATACGATACCCATATTTTTGTGATCATAATCTTGCACGGCGGCCATCTTGGATTTGAAAAATGATCACAAAATCTTTCTCAGCACACTCGAGAACCTCAGATACGATACCCATAATGTAGTTATCATAATTTTGATCGGCGTCCATCTTGGATTTCAAAAATGATCACAAAATCATTCTGTGCACTCTCGAGAAGCTCGGATACGATACCCATATTTTTGTGATCACAATCTTGCACGGCGGCCATCTCGGATATAAAAATGATCCCAAAATTTTTTTCTGCACCCTCGAGAAACTCGGACACGATATCCATATTGCTAAAGTCATAATTTTGTGCGGCGGCCATCTTGTTTTTGAAAAATGATCATCAAATCGTTCTCTGCACCCTCGAGAACTTCGGATACGATACCCATAATCTAGTTATCATACTTTTAAACGGCGGCCATCTCGGATTCAAAAATGATCCCAAAATTGTTTTCTGCAACCTCGAGAACTTCGGATACGAAACCCATATTTTTGTGATCATAATCTTGCACGGCAGCCATCTTAGATTTGAAAAATGATCACAAAATCATTCTCAGCACCCTCGAAAAACTGGGATACGATACCCATAATGTAGTTATCATACTTTTGAGAGGCGGCCATCTTGGATTTGAAAACTGATCACAAAATCGTTTTCTGCAACCTCGAGAACCTCGGATACGATACCCATAATCTAGTTATCATACTTTTGAGCTGCGGCCATCTCGGATTTAAAAATGATCCCAAAATTGTTTTCTGCACCCTCGAGAACCTCGGACACGATATCCATATTGCTGAAAACATAATTTTGTGCGGCGGCCATCTTGGATTTGAAAAATGATCACCAAATCGTTCTCTGTACACTTGAGAACCTCGGATACGATACCCATAATGTAGTTATCATAATTTTGAGCGGCGGCCATCTTGGATTTAAAAATTATCCCAAAATTGTTTTCTGCAACCTCAAGAACCTCGGATACGATACCCATATTTTTGTGATCATAAACTTGCACGGCGGCCATCTCGGATTTAAAAATGATCCCAAAATTGTTTTCTGCACCCTCGAGAACCTTGGACACGATATCCATATTGCTGAAATCATAATTTTGTGCGGCAGCCATCTTGGATTTGAAAAATGATCACCAAATCGATCTCTGCACCCTCGAGAACCTCGGATACGATACCCATAATCTAGTTATCATACTTTTGAGCTGCGGCCATCTCGGATTTAAATATGATCCCAAAATTGTTTTCTGCACCCTCGAGAACCTCGGACACGATATCCATATTGCTGAAAACATAATTTTGTGCGGCGGCCATCTTGGATTCGAAAAATGATCACAAAATCGTTCTCTGCACTCTCAAGAATCTCGGATACGATACCCATATTTTTGTGATCATAATCTTGGATTTGAAAAATGGTCACAAAATCGTTCTGAGCACCCTCGAGAACCTCGGATACGATACCCATAATGTAGTTATCATAATTTTGAGCGGCGGCCATCTTGGATTTAAAAATGATCCCAAGTTGTTTTCTGCAACCTCGAGAACCTCGGATACGATACCCATATTTTTGTGATCATAATCTTGCACGGCGGCCATCTTGGATTTGAAAAATGATCACAAAATCATTCTCAGCACCCTCGAGAACCTCGGATACGATACCCATAATCTAGTTATCATACTTTTGAGCTGCGGCCATCTCGGATTTAAAAATGATCCCAAAATTGTTTTCTGCACCCTCGAGAACCTCAGACACGATATCCATATTGCTGAAAACATAATGGTTTGCGGCAGCCCTCTTGGATTTCTAAAATGATCGCAGAATTCTTCTCTGCACCCTCGAGAACCTCGGACAAGATATCCATATTGCTAAAAATATAATTTTGTGCGGCGGCAATCTTGGATTTGAAAAATGATCACCAAATCGTTCTCTGCACCCTCGAGAACCTCGGATACGATACCCATAATCTATATATCATACTTTTGAGCGGCGGCCATCTCGGATTTAAAAATGTTCCCAAAATTGTTTTCTGCACCCTCGAGAACCACGGATACGATACCCATAATGTAGTTATCATAATTTTGAGCGGCGGCCATCTTGGATTTCAGAAATGATCACAAAATCGTTCTGTGCACTCTCGAGAACCTCGGATACGATACTCATATTTTTGTGATCATAAACTTGCACGGCGGCCATCTCGGATTTAAAAATGATCCCAAAATTGTTTTCTGCACCCTCGAGAACCTTGGACACGATATCCATATTGCTGAAATCATAATTTTGTGCGGCAGCCATCTTGGATTTGAAAAATGATCACCAAATCGATCTCTGCACCCTCGAGAACCTCGGATACGATACCCATAATCTAGTTATCATACTTTTGAGCTGCGGCCATCTCGGATTTAAAAATGATCCCAAAATTGTTTTCTGCACCCTCGAGAACCTCGGACACGATATCCATATTGCTGAAAACATAATGGTTTGCGGCAGCCCTCTTGGATTTCTAAAATGATCGCAGAATTCTTCTCTGCACCCTCGAGAACCTCGGACAAGATATCCATATTGCTACAAAAAAAATTTTATGCGGCGGCAATCTTAGATTTGAAAAATGATCACCAAATCGTTCTCAGCACCCTCGAGAACCTCGGATACGATACCCATATAGAAGTTATCATACTTTAAAGCGGCGGCTATTTTCGATTTGAAAAATGATCACAAAATCGTTCTGTGCACTCTCGAGAAGCTCGGATACGATACCCATATTTTTGTGATCATAATCTTGCACGGCGGCCATCTCGGATTTAAAAATGATCCCAAAATTGTTTTGTGCACCCTCGAGAACCTCGGACACGATATCCATATTGCTGAAAACGTAATGGTTTGCGGCAACCCTCTTGTATTTCTAAAATAACGGCAGAATTTTTCTCTGTTCCCTCGAGAACCTCGGACACGATATCCATATTGCTGAAAACATAATTTTGTGCGGCGGCCATCTTGGATTCGAAAAATGATCACAATATCGTTCTCTGCACTCTCAAGAATCTCGGATACGATACCCATATTTTTGTGATCATAATCTTGGATTTGAAAAATGATCACCAAATTGTTCTCTGTACACTTGAGAACCTCGGATACGATACCCATAATGTAGTTATCATAATTTTGAGCGGCGGCCATCTTGGATTTAACAATAATCCCAAAATTGTTTTCTGCAACCTCAAGAACCTCGGATACGATACCCATATTTTTGTGATCATAATCTTGCACGGCGGCCATCTTGGATTTGAAAAATGATCACAAAATCTTTCTCAGCACCCTCGAAAAACTCGGATACGATACCCATAATGTAGTTATCATACTTTTGAGCGGCGGCCATCTTGGATATGAAAACTGATCACAAAATCGTTATCTGCACCCTCGAGAAGCTCGGATACGATACCCATAATCTAGTTATCATACTTTTGAGCGGCGGCCATCTAAGATTTTAAAATGATCCCAAAATTGTTTTCTGCACCCTCGAGAACCTCGGACACGATATCAGTATTGCTCAAAACAAAATTTTGTTCGGCTGCCATCTTGGATTAGAAAAATGGTCACAAAATCATTCTCAGCACCCTCGAGAACCTCGGATACGATACCCATAATGTAGTTATCAGTCTTTTGAGCGGCGGCCATCTTGGATTTCAAAATCGTTCTCAGCATCCTCGAGAACCTCGGATACGATACCCGTATAGAAGTTATCATACTTTAAAGCGGCGGCTATTTTCGATTTGAAAAATGATCACAAAATCGTTCTCTGCACACTCGAGAACCTCAGATACGATACCCATAATTTAGTTATCATAATTTTGAGCGGCGTCCATCTTGGATTTCAAAAATGATCACAAAATCGTTCTGTGCACTCTCGAGAAGCTCGGATACGATACCCATATTTTTGTGATCATAATCTTGCACGGCGGCTATCTCGGATTTAAAAATGATCCCAAAATTGTTTTCTGCACCCTCGAGAACCTCGGACACGATATCCATATTGCTAAAATCGTAATTTTTTCGCGGCGGCCATCTTGGATTTGAAAAATGATCATTAAATCGTTCTCTGCATCCTCGAGAACCTCGGATACGATTCCCTTTAATCTAGTTATCATACTTTTAAACGGCGGCCATCTCGGATTTAAAAATGATCCCAAAATTGTTTTCTGCACCCTCGAGAACCTCGGACACGATATCCATATTGCTGAAAACGTAATGGTTTGCGGCAACCCTCTTGTATTTCTAAAATGAAGGCAGAATTCTTCTCTGCTCCCTCGAGAACCTCGGACACGATATCCATATTGCTGAAAACATAATTTTGTGCGGCGGCCATCTTGGATTAGAAAAATGATCACAAAATCGTTCTCACCACCCTTGAGATTCTCGGATACGATATCCATAATATAGTTATCAAACTTTTGAGCGGCGGCCATCTTGGATTCGAAAAATGATCACAAAATCGTTCTCTGCACTCTCAAGAATCTCGGATACGATACCCATATTTTTGTGATCATAATCTTGGATTTGCAAAATGGTCACAAAATCGTTCTGAGCACCCTTGAGAACCTCGGATACGATACCCATAATGTAGTAATCATAATTTTGAGCGGCGGCCATCTTGGATTTAAAAATGATCCCAAGTTGTTTTCTGCAAACTCGAGAACCTCGGATACGATACCCATATTTTTGTGATCATAATCTTGCACGGCGGCCATCTTGGATTTGAAAAATGATCACAAAAACATTCTCAGCACCCTCGAGAACCTCGGATACGATACCCATAATCTAGTTATCATACTTTTGAGCTGCGGCCATCTCGGATTTAAAAATGATCCCAAAATTGTTTTCTGCACCCTCGAGAACCTCGGACACGATATCCATATTGCTGAAAACATAATGGTTTGCGGCAGCCCTCTTGGATTTCTAAAATGATCGCAGAATTCTTCTCTGCACCCTCGAGAACCTCGGACAAGATATCCATATTGCTAAAAATATAATTTTGTGCGGCGGCAATCTTGGATTTGAAAAATGATCACCAAATCGTTCTCTGCACCCTCGAGAACCTCGGATACGATACCCATAATCTATATATCATACTTTTGAGCGGCGGCCATCTCGGATTTAAAAATGTTCCCAAAATCGTTCTCTGCACCCTCGAGAACCTCGGATACGATACCCATAATGTAGTTATCATAATTTTGAGCGGCGGCCATCTTGGATTTCAGAAATGATCACAAAATCGTTCTGTGCACTCTCGAGAACCTCGGATACGATACTCATATTTTTGTGATCATAAACTTGCACGGCGGCCATCTCGGATTTAAAAATGATCCCAAAATTGTTTTCTGCACCCTCGAGAACCTTGGACACGATATCCATATTGCTGAAATCATAATTTTGTGCGGCAGCCATCTTGGATTTGAAAAATGATCACCAAATCGATCTCTGCACCCTCGAGAACCTCGGATACGATACCCATAATCTAGTTATCATACTTTTGAGCTGCGGCCATCTCGGATTTAAAAATGATCCCAAAATTGTTTTCTGCACCCTCGAGAACCTCGGACACGATATCCATATTGCTGAAAACATAATGGTTTGCGGCAGCCCTCTTGGATTTCTAAAATGATCACAGAATTCTTCTCTGCACCCTCGAGAACCTCGGACAAGATATCCATATTGCTACAAAAAAAATTTTATGCGGCGGCAATCTTGGATTTGAAAAATGATCACCAAATCGTTCTCAGCACCCTCGAGAACCTCGGATACGATACCCATATTGAAGTTATCATACTTTAAAGCGTTGGCTATTTTCGATTTGAAAAATGATCACAAAATTGTTCTCTGCACACTCGAGAACCTCAGATACGATACCCATAATGTAGTTATCATAATTTTGAGCGGCGTCCATCTTGGATTTCAAAAATGACCACAAAATCGTTCTGTGCACTCTCGAGAAGCTCGGATACGATACCCATATTTTTGTGATCATAATCTTGCACGGCGGCCATCTCGGATTTAAAAATGATCCCAAAATTGTTTTCTGCACCCTCGAGAACCTCGGACACGATATCCATATTGCTGAAAACGTAATGGTTTGCGGCAACCCTCTTGTATTTCTAAAATGAAGGCAGAATTCTTCTCTGCTCCCTCGAGAACCTCGGACACGATATCCATATTGCTGAAAACATAATTTTGTGCGGCGGCCATCTTGGATTAGAAAAATGATCACAAAATCGTTCTCACCACCCTTGAGATTCTCGGATACGATATCCATAATATAGTTATCAAACTTTTGAGCGGCGGCCATCTTGGATTCGAAAAATGATCACAAAATCGTTCTCTGCACTCTCAAGAATCTCGGATACGATACCCATATTTTTGTGATCATAATCTTGGATTTGAAAAATGGTCACAAAATCGTTCTGAGCACCCTTGAGAACCTCGGATACGATACCCATAATGTAGTAATCATAATTTTGAGCGGCGGCCATCTTGGATTTAAAAATGATCCCAAGTTGTTTTCTGCAAACTCGAGAACCTCGGATACGATACCCATATTTTTGTGATCATAATCTTGCACGGCGGCCATCTTGGATTTGAAAAATGATCACAAAATCATTCTCAGCACCCTCGAGAACCTCGGATACGATACCCATAATCTAGTTATCATACTTTTGAGCTGCGGCCATCTCGGATTTAAAAATGATCCCAAAATTGTTTTCTGCACCCTCGAGAACCTCGGACACGATATCCATATTGCTGAAAACATAATGGTTTGCGGCAGCCCTCTTGGATTTCTAAAATGATCGCAGAATTCTTCTCTGCACCCTCGAGAACCTCGGACAAGATATCCATATTGCTAAAAATATAATTTTGTGCGGCGGCAATCTTGGATTTGAAAAATGATCACCAAATCGTTCTCTGCACCCTCGAGAACCTCGGATACGATACCCATATCTAGATATCATACTTTTGAGCGGCGGCCATCTCGGATTTAAAAATGTTCCCAAAATTGTTTTCTGCACCCTCGAGAACCTCGGATACGATATCCATATTGCTAAAATCATAATTTTGTGCGGCAGCCATCTTGGATTTGAAAAATGATCACCAAATCGATCTCTGCACCCTCGAGAACCTCGGATACGATACCCATAATCTAGTTATCATACTTTTGAGCTGCGGCCATCTCGGATTTAAATATGATCCCAAAATTGTTTTCTGCACCCTCGAGAACCTCGGACACGATATCCATATTGCTGAAAACATAATTTTGTGCGGCGGCCATCATGGATTCGAAAAATGATCACAAAATCGTTCTCTGCACTCTCAAGAATCTCGGATACGATACCCATATTTTTGTGATCATAATCTTGGATTTGAAAAATGGTCACAAAATCGTTCTGAGCACCCTCGAGAACCTCGGATACGATACCCATAATGTAGTTATCATAATTTTGAGCGGCGGCCATCTTGGATTTAAAAATGATCCCAAGTTGTTTTCTGCAACCTCGAGAACCTCGGATACGATACCCATATATTTGTGATCATAATCTTGCACGGCGGCCATCTTGGATTTGAAAAATTATCACAAAATCATTCTCAGCACCCTCGAGAACCTCGGATACGATACCCATAATCTAGTTATCATACTTTTGAGCTGCGGCCATCTCGGATTTAAAAATGATCCCAAAATTGTTTTCTGCACCCTCGAGAACCTCAGACACGATATCCATATTGCTGAAAACATAATGGTTTGCGGCAGCCCTCTTGGATTTCTAAAATGATCGCAGAATTCTTCTCTGCACCCTCGAGAACCTCGGACAAGATATCCATATTGCTAAAAATATAATTTTGTGCGGCGGCAATCTTGGATTTGAAAAATGATCACCAAATCGTTCTCTGCACCCTCGAGAACCTCGGATACGATACCCATAATCTAGATATCATACTTTTGAGCGGCGGCCATCTCGGATTTAAAAATGTTCCCAAAATTGTTTTCTGCACCCTCGAGAACCACGGATACGATACCCATAATGTAGTTATCATAATTTTGAGCGGCGGCCATCTTGGATTTCAGAAATGATCACAAAATCGTTCTGTGCACTCTCGAGAACCTCGGATACGATACCCATATTTTTGTGATCATAAACTTGCACGGCGGCCATCTCGGATTTAAAAATGATCCCAAAATTGTTTTCTGCACCCTCGAGAACCTTGGACACGATATCCATATTGCTGAAATCATAATTTTGTGCGGCAGCCATCTTGGATTTGAAAAATGATCACCAAATCGATCTCTGCACCCTCGAGAACCTCGGATACGATACCCATAATCTAGTTATCATACTTTTGAGCTGCGGCCATCTCGGATTTAAAAATGATCCCAAAATTGTTTTCTGCACCCTCGAGAACCTCGGACACGATATCCATATTGTTGAAAACATAATGGTTTGCGGCAGCCCTCTTGGATTTCTAAAATGATCGCAGAATTCTTCTCTGCACCCTCGAGAACCTCGGACAAGATATCCATATTGCTACAAAAAAAAATTTATGCGGCGGCAATCTTGGATTTGAAAAATAATCACCAAACCGTTCTCAGCACCCTCGAGAACCTCGGATACGATACCCATATAGAAGTTATCATACTTTAAAGCGGCGGCTATTTTCGATTTGAAAAATGATCACAAAATCGTTCTCTGCACACTCGAGAACCTCAGATACGATACCCATAATGTAGTTATCATAATTTTGAGCGGCGTCCATCTTGGATTTCAAAATTGACCACAAAATCGTTCTGTGCACTCTCGAGAAGCTCGGATACGATACCCATATTTTTGTGATCATAATCTTGCACGGCGGCCATCTCGGATTTAAAAATGATCCCAAAATTGTTTTGTGCACCCTCGAGAACCTCGGACACGATATCCATATTGCTGAAAACGTAATGGTTTGCGGCAACCCTCTTGTATTTCTAAAATAACGGCAGAATTTTTCTCTGTTCCCTCGAGAACCTCGGACACGATATCCATATTGCTGAAAACATAATTTTGTGCGGCGGCCATCTTGGATTCGAAAAATGGTCACAAAATCGTTCTCTGCACTCTCAAGAATCTCGGATACGATACCCATATTTTTGTGATCATAATCTTGGATTTGAAAAATGATCGCCAAATTGTTCTCTGTACACTTGAGAACCTCGGATACGATACCCATAATGTAGTTATCATAATTTTGAGCGGCGGCCATCTTGGATTTAACAATAATCCCAAAATTGTTTTCTGCAACCTCAAGAACCTCGGATACGATACCCATATTTTTGTGATCATAATCTTGCACGGCGGCCATCTTGGATTTGAAAAATGATCACAAAATCTTTCTCAGCACACTCGAGAACCTCAGATACGATACCCATAATGTAGTTATCATAATTTTGATCGGCGTCCATCTTGGATTTCAAAAATGATCACAAAATCATTCTGTGCACTCTCGAGAAGCTCGGATACGATACCCATATTTTTGTGATCACAATCTTGCACGGCGGCCATCTCGGATATAAAAATGATCCCAAAATTTTTTTCTGCACCCTCGAGAAACTCGGACACGATATCCATATTGCTTAAGTCATAATTTTGTGCGGCGGCCATCTTGTTTTTGAAAAATGATCATCAAATCGTTCTCTGCACCCTCGAGAACTTCGGATACGATACCCATAATCTAGTTATCATACTTTTAAACGGCGGCCATCTCGGATTCAAAAATGATCCCAAAATTGTTTTCTGCAACCTCGAGAACTTCGGATACGAAACCCATATTTTTGTGATCATAATCTTGCACGGCAGCCATCTTAGATTTGAAAAATGATCACAAAATCATTCTCAGCACCCTCGAAAAACTGGGATACGATACCCATAATGTAGTTATCATACTTTTGAGAGGCGGCCATCTTGGATTTGAAAACTGATCACAAAATCGTTCTCTGCACCCTCGAGAACCTCGGATACGATACCCATAATCTAGTTATCATACTTTTGAGCTGCGGCCATCTCGGATTTAAAAATGATCCCAAAATTGTTTTCTGCACCCTCGAGAACCTCGGACACGATATCCATATTGCTGAAAACATAATTTTGTGCGGCGGCCATCTTGGATTTGAAAAATGATCACCAAATCGTTCTCTGTACACTTGAGAACCTCGGATACGATACCCATAATGTAGTTATCATAATTTTGAGCGGCGGCCATCTTGGATTTAAAAATTATCCCAAAATTGTTTTCTGCAACCTCAAGAACCTCGGATACGATACCCATATTTTTGTGATCATAAACTTGCACGGCGGCCATCTCGGATTTAAAAATGATCCCAAAATTGTTTTCTGCACCCTCGAGAACCTTGGACACGATATCCATATTGCTGAAATCATAATTTTGTGCGGCAGCCATCTTGGATTTGAAAAATGATCACCAAATCGATCTCTGCACCCTCGAGAACCTCGGATACGATACCCATAATCTAGTTATCATACTTTTGAGCTGCGGCCATCTCGGATTTAAATATGATCCCAAAATTGTTTTCTGCACCCTCGAGAACCTCGGACACGATATCCATATTGCTGAAAACATAATTTTGTGCGGCGGCCATCTTGGATTCGAAAAATGATCACAAAATCGTTCTCTGCACTCTCAAGAATCTCGGATACGATACCCATATTTTTGTGATCATAATCTTGGATTTGAAAAATGGTCACAAAATCGTTCTGAGCACCCTCGAGAACCTCGGATACGATACCCATAATGTAGTTATCATAATTTTGAGCGGCGGCCATCTTGGATTTAAAAATGATCCCAAGTTGTTTTCTGCAACCTCGAGAACCTCGGATACGATACCCATATTTTTGTGATCATAATCTTGCACGGCGGCCATCTTGGATTTGAAAAATTATCATAAAATCATTCTCAGCACCCTCGAGAACCTCGGATACGATACCCATAATCTAGTTATCATACTTTTGAGCTGCGGCCATCTCGGATTTAAAAATGATCCCAAAATTGTTTTCTGCACCCTCGAGAACCTCAGACACGATATCCATATTGCTGAAAACATAATGGTTTGCGGTAGCCCTCTTGGATTTCTAAAATGATCGCAGAATTCTTCTCTGCACCCTCGAGAACCTCGGACAAGATATCCATATTGCTAAAAATATAATTTTGTGCGGCGGCAATCTTGGATTTGAAAAATGATCACCAAATCGTTCTCTGCACCCTCGAGAACCTCGGATACGATACCCATAATCTATATATCATACTTTTGAGCGGCGGCCATCTCGGATTTAAAAATGTTCCCAAAATTGTTTTCTGCACCCTCGAGAACCACGGATACGATACCCATAATGTAGTTATCATAATTTTGAGCGGCGGCCATCTTGGATTTCAGAAATGATCACAAAATCGTTCTGTGCACTCTCGAGAACCTCGGATACGATACTCATATTTTTGTGATCATAAACTTGCACGGCGGCCATCTCGGATTTAAAAATGATCCCAAAATTGTTTTCTGCACCCTCGAGAACCTTGGACACGATATCCATATTGCTGAAATCATAATTTTGTGCGGCAGCCATCTTGGATTTGAAAAATGATCACCAAATCGATCTCTGCACCCTCGAGAACCTCGGATACGATACCCATAATCTAGTTATCATACTTTTGAGCCGCGGCCATCTCGGATTTAAAAATGATCCCAAAATTGTTTTCTGCACCCTCGAGAACCTCGGACACGATATCCATATTGCTGAAAACATAATGGTTTGCGGCAGCCCTCTTGGATTTCTAAAATGATCGCAGAATTCTTCTCTGCACCCTCGAGAACCTCGGACAAGATATCCATATTGCTACAAAAAAAATTTTATGCGGCGGCAATCTTGGATTTGAAAAATGATCACCAAATCGTTCTCAGCACCCTCGAGAACCTCGGATACGATACCCATATAGAAGTTATCATACTTTAAAGCGGCGGCTATTTTCGATTTGAAAAATGATCACAAAATCGTTCTCTGCACACTCGAGAACCTCAGATACGATACCCATAATGTAGTTATCATAATTTTGAGCGGCGTCCATCTTGGATTTCAAAAATGACCACAAAATCGTTCTGTGCACTCTCGAGAAGCTCGGATACGATACCCATATTTTTGTGATCATAATCTTGCACGGCGGCCATCTTGGATTTAAAAATGATCCCAAAATTGTTTTGTGCACCCTCGAGAACCTCGGACACGATATCCATATTGCTGAAAACGTAATGGTTTGCGGCAACCCTCTTGTATTTCTAAAATAACGGCAGAATTTTTCTCTGTTCCCTCGAGAACCTCGGACACGATATCCATATTGCTGAAAACATAATTTTGTGCGGCGGCCATCTTGGATTCGAAAAATGATCACAAAATCGTTCTCTGCACTCTCAAGAATCTCGGATACGATACCCATATTTTTGTGATCATAATCTTGGATTTGAAAAATGATCACCAAATTGTTCTCTGTACACTTGAGAACCTCGGATACGATACCCATAATGTAGTTATCATAATTTTGAGCGGCGGCCATCTTGGATTTAACAATAATCCCAAAATTGTTTTCTGCAACCTCAAGAACCTCGGATACGATACCCATATTTTTGTGATCATAATCTTGCACGGCGGCCATCTTGGATTTGAAAAATGATCACAAAATCTTTCTCAGCACCCTCGAAAAACTCGGATACGATACCCATAATGTAGTTATCATACTTTTGAGCGGCGGCCATCTTGGATTTGAAAACTGATCACAAAATCGTTATCTGCACCCTCGAGAAGCTCGGATACGATACCCATAATCTAGTTATCATACTTTTGAGCGGCGGCCATCTAAGATTTTAAAATGATCCCAAAATTGTTTTCTGCACCCTCGAGAACCTCGGACACGATATCAGTATTGCTCAAAACAAAATTTTGTTCGGCTGCCATCTTGGATTAGAAAAATGGTCACAAAATCATTCTCAGCACCCTCGAGAACCTCGGATACGATACCCATAATGTAGTTATCAGACTTTTGAGCGGCGGCCATCTTGGATTTCAAAATCGTTCTCAGCACCCTCGAGAACCTCGGATACGATACCCGTATAGAAGTTATCATACTTTAAAGCGGCGGCTATTTTCGATTTGAAAAATGATCACAAAATCGTTCTCTGCACACTCGAGAACCTCAGATACGATACCCATAATATAGTTATCATAATTTTGAGCGGCGTCCATCTTGGATTTCAAAAATGATCACAAAATCGTTCTGTGCACTCTCGAGAAGCTCGGATACGATACCCATATTTTTGTGATCATAATCTTGCACGGCGGCTATCTCGGATTTAAAAATGATCCCAAAATTGTTTTCTGCACCCTCGAGAACCTCGGACACGATATCCATATTGCTAAAATCGTAATTTTTTCGCGGCGGCCATCTTGGATTTGAAAAATGATCATTAAATCGTTCTCTGCATCCTCGAGAACCTCGGATACGATTCCCCTTAATCTAGTTATCATACTTTTAAACGGCGGCCATCTCGGATTTAAAAATGATCCCAAAATTGTTTTCTGCACCCTCGAGAACCTCGGACACGATATCCATATTGCTGAAAACGTAATGGTTTGCGGCAACCCTCTTGTATTTCTAAAATGAAGGCAGAATTCTTCTCTGCTCCCTCGAGAACCTCGGACACGATATCCATATTGCTGAAAACATAATTTTGTGCGGCGGCCATCTTGGATTAGAAAAATGATCACAAAATCGTTCTCACCACCCTTGAGATTCTCGGATACGATATCCATAATATAGTTATCAAACTTTTGAGCGGCGGCCATCTTGGATTCGAAAAATGATCACAAAATCGTTCTCTGCACTCTCAAGAATCTCGGATACGATACCCATATTTTTGTGATCATAATCTTGGATTTGCAAAATTGTCACAAAATCGTTCTGAGCACCCTTGAGAACCTCGGATACGATACCCATAATGTAGTAATCATAATTTTGAGCGGCGGCCATCTTGGATTTAAAAATGATCCCAAGTTGTTTTCTGCAAACTCGAGAACCTCGGATACGATACCCATATTTTTGTGATCATAATCTTGCACGGCGGCCATCTTGGATTTGAAAAATGATCACAAAATCATTCTCAGCACCCTCGAGAACCTCGGATACGATACCCATAATCTAGTTATCATACTTTTGAGCTGCGGCCATCTCGGATTTAAAAATGATCCCAAAATTGTTTTCTGCACCCTCGAGAACCTCGGACACGATATCCATATTGCTGAAAACATAATGGTTTGCGGCAGCCCTCTTGGATTTCTAAAATGATCGCAGAATTCTTCTCTGCACCCTCGAGAACCTCGGACAAGATATCCATATTGCTAAAAATATAATTTTGTGCGGCGGCAATCTTGGATTTGAAAAATGATCACCAAATCGTTCTCTGCACCCTCGAGAACCTCGGATACGATACCCATAATCTATATATCATACTTTTGAGCGGCGGCCATCTCGGATTTAAAAATGTTCCCAAAATTGTTTTCTGCACCCTCGAGAACCACGGATACGATACCCATAATGTAGTCATCATAATTTTGAGCGGCGGCCATCTTGGATTTCAGAAATGATCACAAAATCGTTCTGTGCACTCTCGAGAACCTCGGATACGATACTCATATTTTTGTGATCATAAACTTGCACGGCGGCCATCTCGGATTTAAAAATGATCCCAAAATTGTTTTCTGCACCCTCGAGAACCTTGGACACGATATCCATATTGCTGAAATCATAATTTTGTGCGGCAGCCATCTTGGATTTGAAAAATGATCACCAAATCGATCTCTGCACCCTCGAGAACCTCGGATACGATACCCATAATCTAGTTATCATACTTTTGAGCTGCGGCCATCTCGGAATTAAAAATGATCCCAAAATTGTTTTCTGCACCCTCGAGAACCTCGGACACGATATCCATATTGCTGAAAACATAATGGTTTGCGGCAGCCCTCTTGGATTTCTAAAATGATCGCAGAATTCTTCTCTGCACCCTCGAGAACCTCGGACAAGATATCCATATTGCTACAAAAAAAATTTTATGCGGCGGCAATCTTGGATTTGAAAAATGATCACCAAATCGTTCTCAGCACCCTCGAGAACCTCGGATACGATACCCATATTGAAGTTATCATACTTTAAAGCGGCGGCTATTTTCGATTTGAAAAATGATCACAAAATTGTTCTCTGCACACTCGAGAACCTCAGATACGATACCCATAATGTAGTTATCATAATTTTGAGCGGCGTCCATCTTGGATTTCAAAAATGACCACAAAATCGTTCTGTGCACTCTCGAGAAGCTCGGATACGATACCCATATTTTTGTGATCATAATCTTGCACGGCGGCCATCTCGGATTTAAAAATGATTCCAAAATTGTTTTCTGCACCCTCGAGAACCTCGGACACGATATCCATATTGCTGAAAACGTAATGGTTTGCGGCAACCCTCTTGTATTTCTAAAATGAAGGCAGAATTCTTCTCTGCTCCCTCGAGAACCTCGGACACGATATCCATATTGCTGAAAACATAATTTTGTGCGGCGGCCATCTTGGATTAGAAAAATGATCACAAAATCGTTCTCACCACCCTTGAGATTCTCGGATACGATATCCATAATATAGTTATCAAACTTTTGAGCGGCGGCCATCTTGGATTCGAAAAATGATCACCAAATCGTTCTCTGCACACTTGAGAACCTCGGATACGATACCCATATTTTTGTGATCATAATCTTGGATTTGAAAAATGGTCACAAAATCGTTCTGAGCACCCTTGAGAACCTCGGATACGATACCCATAATGTAGTAATCATAATTTTGAGCGGCGGCCATCTTGGATTTAAAAATGATCCCAAGTTGTTTTCTGCAAACTCGAGAACCTCGGATACGATACCCATATTTTTGTGATCATAATCTTGCACGGCGGCCATCTTGGATTTGAAAAATGATCACAAAATCATTCTCAGCACCCTCGAGAACCTCGGATACGATACCCATAATCTAGTTATCATACTTTTGAGCTGCGGCCATCTCGGATTGTAAAATGATCCCAAAATTGTTTTCTGCACCCTCGAGAACCTCGGACACGATATCCATATTGCTGAAAACATAATGGTTTACGGCAGCCCTCTTGGATTTCTAAAATGATCGCAGAATTCTTCTCTGCACCCTCGAGAACCTCGGACAAGATATCCATATTGCTAAAAATATAATTTTGTGCGGCGGCAATCTTGGATTTAAAAAATGATCACCAAATCGTTCTCTGCACCCTCGAGAACCTCGGATACGATACCCATATCTAGATATCATACTTTTGAGCGGCGGCCATCTCGGATTTAAAAATGTTCCCAAAATTGTTTTCTGCACCCTCGAGAACCTCGGATACGATATCCATATTGCTAAAATCATAATTTTGTGCGGCGGCCATCTTGGATTTCAGAAATGATCACAAAATCGTTCTATGCACTCTCGAGAACCTCGGATACGATACTCATATTTTTGTGATCATAAACTTGCACGGCGGCCATCTCGGATTTAAAAATGATCCCAAAATTGTTTTCTGCACCCTCGAGAACCTTGGACACGATACCATATTGCTGAAATCATAATTTTGTGCGGCAGCCATCTTGGATTTGAAAAATGATCACCAAATCGTTCTCTGCACCCTCGAGAACCTCGGATACGATACCCATAATCTAGTTATCATACTTTTGAGCTGCGGCCATCTCGGATTTAAAAATGATCCCAAAATTGTTTTCTGCACCCTCGAGAACCTCGGACACGATATCCATATTGCTGAAAACATAATGGTTTGCGGCAGCCCTCTTGGATTTCTTAAATGATCGCAGAATTCTTCTCTGCACCCTCGAGAACCTCGGACAAGATATCCATATTGCTAAAAATATAATTTTGTGCGGCGGCAATCTTGGATTTGAAAAATGATCACCAAATCGTCTCTGCACCCTCGAGAACCTCGGATACGATACCCATAATCTAGATATCATACTTTTGAGCGGCGGCCATCTCGGATTTAAAAATGATCCCAAAATTGTTTTCTGCACCCTCGAGAACCTCGGATACGATACCCATAATGTAGTTATCATAATTTTGAGCAGCGGCCATCTTGGATTTCAGAAATGATCACAACATCGTTCTGTGCACTCTCGAGAACCTCGGACACGATATCCATATTGCTAAAATAATAATTTTTTGCGGCGACCATCTTGGATTTGAAAAATGATCACCAAATCGTTCTCTGTACACTTGAGAACCTCGGATACGATACCCATAATGTAGTTATCATAATTTTGAGCGGCAGCCATCATGGATTTAACAATTATCCCAATATTGTTTTCTGCAACCTTAAGAACCTCGGATACGATACCCATATTTTTGTGATCATAATCTTGCACGGCGGCCATCTTGGATTTGAAAAATGATCACAAAATCTTTCTCAGCACCCTCGAAAAACTCGGATACGATACCCATAATCTAGTTATCATACTTTTGAGCGGCGGCCATCTTGGATTTGAAAACTGATCACAAAATCGTAATCTGCACCCTCGAGAAGCTCGGATACGATACCCATAATCTAGTTATCATACTTTTGAGCGGCGGCCATCTCGGATTTTAAAATGATCCCAAAATTGTTTTCTGCACCCTCGAGGACCTCGGACACGATAACAGTATTGCTCAAAACATAATTTTGTTCGGCTGCCATCTTGGATTAGAAAAATGGTCACAAAATCATTCTCAGCACCCTCGAGAACCTCGGATACGATACCCATAATTTAGTTATCATACTTTTGAGCGGCGGCCATCTTGGATTTCAAAATCGTTCTCAGCACCCTCGAGAACCTCGGATACGATACCCGTATTGTAGTTATCATACTTTTAAGCGGCGGCTATTTTCGATTTGAAAAATGATCACAAAATCGTTCTCTGCACACTCGAGAACCTCAGATACGATACCCATAATGTAGTTATCATAATTTTGATCGGCGTCCATCTTGGATTTCAAAAATTATCACAAAATCGTTCTGTGCACTCTCGAGAAGCTCGGATACGATAACCATATTTTTGTGATCATAATCTTGCACGGCGGCCATCTCGGATATAAAAATGATCCCAAAATTTTTTTCTGCACCCTTGAGAAACTCGGACACAATATCCATATTGCTAAAATCATAATTTTGTGCGGCGGCCATCTTGGATTTGAAAAATGATCATTAAATCGTTCTCTGCACCCTCGAGAACTTCGGATACGAAACCCATATTTTTGTGATCATAATCTTGCACGGCGGCCATCTTAGATTTGAAAAATGATCACATAATCATTCTCAGCACCCTCGAAAACTGGGATACGATACCCATAATGTAGTTATCATACTTTTGAGAGGCGGCCATCTTGGATTTGAAAACTGATCACAAAATCGTTCTCTGCACCCTCGAGAACCTCGGATACGATACCCATAATCTAGTTATCATACTTTTGAGCTGCGGCCATCTTGGATTTAAAAATGATCCCAAAATTATTTTCTGCACCCTCGAGAACCTCGGACACGATATCCATATTGCTGAAAACATAATTTTGTGCGGCGGCCATCTTGGATTTGAAAAATGATCACCAAATCGTTCTCTGTACACTTGAGAACCTCGGATACGATACCCATAATGTAGTTATCATAATTTTGAGCGGCGGCCATCTTGGATTTAAAAATTATCACAAAATTGTTTTCTGCAACCTCAAGAACCTCGGATACGATACCCATATTTTTGTGATCATAATCTTGCACGGCGGCCATCTTGGATTTGAAAAATGATCACAAAATCTTTCTCAGCACCCTCGAAAAACTCGGATACGATACCCATAATGTATTTATCATAATTTTGAGCGGCGGCCATCTTGGATTTGAAAACTGATCACAAAATCGTTCTCTGCACCCTCGAGAAGCTCGGATACGATACCCATAATCTAGTTATCATACTTTTGAGCGGCGGCCATCTCGGATTTTAAAATGATCCCAAAATTGTTTTCTGCATCCTCGAGAACCTCGCACACGATATCCATATTGCTGAAAACGTAATGGTTTGCGGCAACCCTCTTGTATTTCTAAAATGAAGGCAGAATTCTTCTCTGCACCCTCGAGAACCTCGGACACGATATCCATATTGCTGAAAACATAATTTTGTGCGGCGGCCATCTTGGATTAGAAAAATGATCACAAAATCGTTCTCAGCACCCTTGAGATCCTCGGATACGATATCCATAATATAGTTATCAAACTTTTGAGCGGCGGCCATCTTGGATTCGAAAAATTATCACAAAATCGTTCTCTGCACTCTCAAGAATCTTGGATACGATACCCATAATCTAGTTATCATACTTTTGAGCTGCGGCCATCTCGGATTTAAAAATGATCCCAAAATTGTTTTCTGCACCCTCGAGAACCACGGATACGATACCCATAATGTAGTTATCATAATTTTGAGCGGCGGCCATCTTGGATTTGAAAAATGATCACCAAATCGTTCTCTGCACCCTCGAGAACCTCGGATACGATAACCATAATCTAGATATCATACTTTTGAGCGGCGGCCATCTCGGATTTAAAAATCATCCCAAAATTGTTTTCTGCACCCTCGAGAACCTCGGATACGATACCCATAATGTAGTTATCATAATTTTGAGCGGCGGCCATCTTGGATTTCAGAAATGATCACAAAATCGTTCTGTGCACTCTCGAGAACCTCGGATACGATACTCATATTTTTGTGATCATAAACTTGCACGGCGGCCATCTTGGATTCGAAAAATTATCACAAAATCGTTCTCTGCACTCTCAAGAATCTTGGATACGATACCCATAATCTAGTTATCATACTTTTGAGCTGCGGCCATCTCGGATTTAAAAATGATCCCAAAATTGTTTTCTGCACCCTCGAGAACCACGGATACGATACCCATAATGTAGTTATCATAATTTTGAGCGGCGGCCATCTTGGATTTGAAAAATGATCACCAAATCGTTCTCTGCACCCTCGAGAACCTCGGATACGATAACCATAATCTAGATATCATACTTTTGAGCGGCGGCCATCTCGGATTTAAAAATCATCCCAAAATTGTTTTCTGCACCCTCGAGAACCTCGGATACGATACCCATAATGTAGTTATCATAATTTTGAGCGGCGGCCATCTTGGATTTCAGAAATGATCACAAAATCGTTCTGTGCACTCTCGAGAACCTCGGATACGATACTCATATTTTTGTGATCATAAACTTGCACGGCGGCCATCTCGGATTTAAAAATGATCCCAAAATTGTTTTCTGCAACCTTAAGAACCTCGAATACGATACCCATAATGTAGTTATCAGACTTTTGAGCGGCGGCCATCTTGGATTTCAAAATCGTTCTCAGCACCCTCGAGAACCTCGGATACGATACCCGTATTGAAGTTATCATACTTTAAAGCGGCGGCTATTTTCGATTTGAAAAATGATCACAAAATCGTTCTCTGCACACTCGAGAACCTCAGATACGATACCCATAATGTAGTTATCATAATTTTGAGCGGCGTCCATCTTGGATTTCAAAAATGATCACAAAATCGTTCTGTGCACTCTCGAGAAGCTCGGATACGATACCCATATTTTTGTGATCATAATCTTGCACGGCGGCAATCTCGGATTTAAAAATGATCCCAAAATTGTTTTCTGCACCCTCGAGAACCTCGGACACGATATCCATATTGCTAAAATCGTAATTTTTTCGCGGCGGCCATCTTGGATTTGAAAAATGATCATTAAATCGTTCTCTGCATCCTCGAGAACCTCGGATACGATACCCATAATCTAGTTATCATACTTTTAAACGGCGGCCATCTCGGATTTAAAAATGATCCCAAAATTGTTTTCTGCACCCTCGAGAACCTCGGACACGATATCCATATTGCTGAAAACGTAATGGTTTGCGGCAACCCTCTTGTATTTCTAAAATGAAGGCAGAATTCTTCTCTGCTCCCTCGAGAACCTCGGACACGATATCCATATTGCTGAAAACATAATTTTGTGCGGCGGCCATCTTGGATTAGAAAAATGATCACAAAATCGTTCTCACCACCCTTGAGATTCTCGGATACGATATCCATAATATAGTTATCAAACTTTTGAGCGGCGGCCATCTTGGATTCGAAAAATGATCACAAATTCGTTCTCTGCACTCTCAAGAATCTCGGATACGATACCCATATTTTTGTGATCATAATCTTGGATTTGAAAAATGGTCACAAAATCGTTCTGAGCACCCTCGAGAACCTCGGATACGATACCCATAATGTAGTAATCATAATTTTGAGCGGCGGCCATCTTGGATTTAAAAATGATCCCAAGTTGTTTTCTGCAAACTCGAGAACCTCGGATACGATACCCATATTTTTGTGATCATAATCTTGCACGGCGGCCATCTTGGATTTGAAAAATGATCACAAAATCATTCTCAGCACCCTCGAGAACCTCGGATACGATACCCATAATCTAGTTATCATACTTTTGAGCTGCGGCCATCTCGGATTTAAAAATGATCCCAAAATTGTTTTCTGCACCCTCGAGAACCTCGGACACGATATCCATATTACTGAAAACATAATGGTTTGCGGCAGCCCTCTTGGATTTCTAAAATGATCGCAGAATTCTTCTCTGCACCCTCGAGAACCTCGGACAAGATATCCATATTGCTAAAAATATAATTTTGTGCGGCGGCAATCTTGGATTTGAAAAATGATCACCAAATCGTTCTCTGCACCCTCGAGAACCTCGGATACGATACCCATATCTAGATATCATACTTTTGAGCGGCGGCCATCTCGGATTTAAAAATGTTCCCAAAATTGTTTTCTGCACCCTCGAGAACCTCGGATACGATATCCATATTGCTAAAATCATAATTTTGTGCGGCGGCCATCTTGGATTTCAGAAATGATCACAAAATCGTTCTATGCACTCTCGAGAACCTCGGATACGATACTCATATTTTTGTGATCATAAACTTGCACGGCGGCCATCTCGGATTTAAAAATGATCCCAAAATTGTTTTCTGCACCCTCGAGAACCTTGGACACGATACCATATTGCTGAAATCATAATTTTGTGCGGCAGCCATCTTGGATTTGAAAAATGATCACCAAATCGTTCTCTGCACCCTCGAGAACCTCGGATACGATACCCATAATCTAGTTATCATACTTTTGAGCTGCGGCCATCTCGGATTTAAAAATGATCCCAAAATTGTTTTCTGCACCCTCGAGAACCTCGGACACGATATCCATATTGCTGAAAACATAATGGTTTGAGGCAGCCCTCTTGGATTTCTTAAATGATCGCAGAATTCTTCTCTGCACCCTCGAGAACCTCGGACAAGATATCCATATTGCTAAAAATATAATTTTGTGCGGCGGCAATCTTGGATTTGAAAAATGATCACCAAATCGTCTCTGCACCCTCGAGAACCTCGGATACGATACCCATAATCTAGATATCATACTTTTGAGCGGCGGCCATCTCGGATTTAAAAATGATCCCAAAATTGTTTTCTGCACCCTCGAGAACCTCGGATACGATACCCATAATGTAGTTATCATAATTTTGAGCAGCGGCCATCTTGGATTTCAGAAATGATCACAACATCGTTCTGTGCACTCTCGAGAACCTCGGACACGATATCCATATTGCTAAAATCATAATTTTTTGCGGCGACCATCTTGGATTTGAAAAATGATCACCAAATCGTTCTCTGTACACTTGAGAACCTCGGATACGATACCCATAATGTAGTTATCATAATTTTGAGCGGCAGCCATCATGGATTTAACAATTATCCCAATATTGTTTTCTGCAACCTTAAGAACCTCGGATACGATACCCATATTTTTGTGATCATAATCTTGCACGGCGGCCATCTTGGATTTGAAAAATGATCACAAAATCTTTCTCAGCACCCTCGAAAAACTCGGATACGATACCCATAATCTAGTTATCATACTTTTGAGCGGCGGCCATCTTGGATTTGAAAACTGATCACAAAATCGTAATCTGCACCCTCGAGAAGCTCGGATACGATACCCATAATCTAGTTATCATACTTTTGAGCGGCGGCCATCTCGGATTTTAAAATGATCCCAAAATTGTTTTCTGCACCCTCGAGGACCTCGGACACGATATCAGTATTGCTCAAAACATAATTTTGTTCGGCTGCCATCTTGGATTAGAAAAATGGTCACAAAATCATTCTCAGCACCCTCGAGAACCTCGGATACGATACCCATAATTTAGTTATCATACTTTTGAGCGGCGGCCATCTTGGATTTCAAAATCGTTCTCAGCACCCTCGAGAACCTCGGATACGATACCCGTATTGTAGTTATCATACTTTTAAGCGGCGGCTATTTTCGATTTGAAAAATGATCACAAAATCGTTCTCTGCACACTCGAGAACCTCAGATACGATACCCATAATGTAGTTATCATAATTTTGATCGGCGTCCATCTTGGATTTCAAAAATGATCACAAAATCGTTTTGTGCACTCTCGAGAAGCTCGGATACGATAACCATATTTTTGTGATCATAATCTTGCACGGCGGCCATCTCGGATATAAAAATGATCCCAAAATTTTTTTCTGCACCCTTGAGAAACTCGGACACAATATCCATATTGCTAAAATCATAATTTTGTGCGGCGGCCATCTTGGATTTGAAAAATGATCATTAAATCGTTCTCTGCACCCTCGAGAACTTCGGATACGAAACCCATATTTTTGTGATCATAATCTTGCACGGCGGCCATCTTAGATTTGAAAAATGATCACATAATCATTCTCAGCACCCTCGAAAACTGGGATACGATACCCATAATGTAGTTATCATACTTTTGAGAGGCGGCCATCTTGGATTTGAAAACTGATCACAAAATCGTTCTCTGCACCCTCGAGAACCTCGGATACGATACCCATAATCTAGTTATCATACTTTTGAGCTGCGGCCATCTCGGATTTAAAAATGATCCCAAAATTATTTTCTGCACCCTCGAGAACCTCGGACACGATATCCATATTGCTGAAAACATAATTTTGTGCGGCGGCCATCTTGGATTTGAAAAATGATCACCAAATCGTTCTCTGTACACTTGAGAACCTCGGATACGATACCCATAATGTAGTTATCATAATTTTGAGCGGCGGCCATCTTGGATTTAAAAATTATCCCAAAATTGTTTTCTGCAACCTCAAGAACCTCGGATACGATACCCATATTTTTGTGATCATAATCTTGCACGGCGGCCATCTTGGATTTGAAAAATGATCACAAAATCTTTCTCAGCACCCTCGAAAAACTCGGATACGATACCCATAATGTATTTATCATAATTTTGAGCGGCGGCCATCTTGGATTTGAAAACTGATCACAAAATCGTTCTCTGCACCCTCGAGAAGCTCGGATACGATACCCATAATCTAGTTATCATACTTTTGAGCGGCGGCCATCTCGGATTTTAAAATGATCCCAAAATTGTTTTCTGCATCCTCGAGAACCTCGCACACGATATCCATATTGCTGAAAACGTAATGGTTTGCGGCAACCCTCTTGTATTTCTAAAATGAAGGCAGAATTCTTCTCTGCACCCTCGAGAACCTCGGACACGATATCCATATTGCTGAAAACATAATTTTGTGCGGCGGCCATCTTGGATTAGAAAAATGATCACAAAATCGTTCTCAGCACCCTTGAGATCCTCGGATACGATATCCATAATATAGTTATCAAACTTTTGAGCGGCGGCCATCTTGGATTCGAAAAATTATCACAAAATCGTTCTCTGCACTCTCAAGAATCTTGGATACGATACCCATATTTTTGTGATCATAATCTTGGATTTGAAAAATGGTCACAAAATCGTTCTGAGCAACCTCGAGAACCTCGGATACGATACCCATAATGTAGTTATCATAATTTTGAGCGGCGGCCATCTTGGATTTAAAAATGATCCCAAGTTGTTTTCTGCAACCTCGAGAACCTCGGATACGATACCCATATTTTTGTGATCATAATCTTGCACGGCGGCCATCTTGGATTTAAAAATTGATCACAAAATCATTCTCAGCACCCTCGAGAACCTCGGATACGATACCCATAATCTAGTTATCATACTTTTGAGCTGCGGCCATCTCGGATTTAAAAATGATCCCAAAATTGTTTTCTGCACCCTCGAGAACCACGGATACGATACCCATAATGTAGTTATCATAATTTTGAGCGGCGGCCATCTTGGATTTGAAAAATGATCACCAAATCGTTCTCTGCACCCTCGAGAACCTCGGATACGATAACCATAATCTAGATATCATACTTTTGAGCGGCGGCCATCTCGGATTTAAAAATCATCCCAAAATTGTTTTCTGCACCCTCGAGAACCTCGGATACGATACCCATAATGTAGTTATCATAATTTTGAGCGGCGGCCATCTTGGATTTCAGAAATGATCACAAAATCGTTCTGTGCACTCTCGAGAACCTCGGATACGATACTCATATTTTTGTGATCATAAACTTGCACGGCGGCCATCTCGGATTTAAAAATGATCACAAAATTGTTTTCTGCACCCTCGAGAAACTTGGACACGATATCCATATTGCTGAAATCATAATTTTGTGCGGCAGCCATCTTGGATTTGAAAAATGATCACCAAATCGTTCTCTGCACCCTCTAGAACCTCGGATACGATACCCATAATCTAGTTATCATACTTTTGAGCGGCAGCCATCTCGGATTTAAAAATGATCCCAAAATTGTTTTCTGCACCCTCGAGAACCTCAAACACGATATCCATATTGCTGAAAACGTAATGGTTTGCAGCAGCCGTCTTGTATTTCTAAAATGATCGCAGAATTCTTCTCTGCACCCTCGAGAACCTCGGACACGATATCCATATTGCTGAAAACATTATGTTGTGCGGCGGCCATCTTGGATTAGAAAAATGATCACAAAATCGTTCACAGCACCCTCGTGAACCTCGGACACGATATCCATATTGCTAAAATCATAATTTTGTGCGGCGGCCATCTTGGATTTGAAAAATGATCACCAAATCGTTCTCTGTACCCTCGAGAACCTCGGATACGATATCCATAATGTAGTTATCATACTTTTGAGCGGCGGCCATCTTGGATTTCAAAATCGTTCTCAGCACCCTCGAGAACCTCGGATACGATACCCGTATTGTAGTTATCATACTTTTAAGCGGCGGCTATTTTCGATTTGAAAAATGATCACAAAATCGTTCTCTGCACACTCGAGAACCTCAGATACGATACCCATAATGTAGTTATCATAATTTTGATCGGCGTCCATCTTGGATTTCAAAAATGATCACAAAATCGTTCTGTGCACTCTCGAGAAGCTCGGATACGATAACCATATTTGTGTGATCATAATCTTGCACGGCGGCCATCTCGGATATAAAAATGATCCCAAAATTTTTTTCTGCACCCTCGAGAAACTCGGACACGATATCCATATTGCTAAAATCATAATTTTGTGCGGCGGCCATCTTGGATTTGAAAAATGATCATTAAATCATTCTCTGCACCCTCGAGAACTTCGGATACGAAACCCATATTTTTGTGATCATAATCTTGCACGGCGGCCATCTTAGATTTGAAAAATGATCACAAAATCATTCTCAGCACCCTCGAAAAACTGGGATACGATACCCATAATGTAGTTATCATACTTTTGAGAGGCGGCCATCTTGGATTTGAAAACTGATCACAAAATCGTTCTCTGCACCCTCGAGAACCTCGGATACGATACCCATAATCTAGTTATCATACTTTTGAGCTGCGGCCATCTCGGATTTAAAAATGATCCCAAAATTGTTTTCTGCACCCTCGAGAAGCTCGGATACGATACCCATAATCTAGTTATCATACTTTTGAGCGGCGGCCATCTCGGATTTAAAAATGATCCCAAAATTGTTTTCTGCACCCTCGAGAACCTTGGACACGATACCATATTGCTGAAATCATAATTTTGTGCGGCAGCCATCTTGGATTTGAAAAATGATCACCAAATCGTTCTCTGCACCCTCGAGAACCTCGGATACGATACCCATAATCTAGTTATCATACTTTTGAGCTGCGGCCATCTCGGATTTAAAAATGATCCCAAAATTGTTTTCTGCACCCTCGAGAACCTCGGACACGATATCCATATTGCTGAAAACATAATGGTTTGAGGCAGCCCTCTTGGATTTCTTAAATGATCGCAGAATTCTTCTCTGCACCCTCGAGAACCTCGGACAAGATATCCATATTGCTAAAAATATAATTTTGTGCGGCGGCAATCTTGGATTTGAAAAATGATCACCAAATCGTCTCTGCACCCTCGAGAACCTCGGATACGATACCCATAATCTAGATATCATACTTTTGAGCGGCGGCCATCTCGGATTTAAAAATGATCCCAAAATTGTTTTCTGCACCCTCGAGAACCTCGGATACGATACCCATAATGTAGTTATCATAATTTTGAGCAGCGGCCATCTTGGATTTCAGAAATGATCACAACATCGTTCTGTGCACTCTCGAGAACCTCGGACACGATATCCATATTGCTAAAATAATAATTTTTTGCGGCGACCATCTTGGATTTGAAAAATGATCACCAAATCGTTCTCTGTACACTTGAGAACCTCGGATACGATACCCATAATGTAGTTATCATAATTTTGAGCGGCAGCCATCATGGATTTAACAATTATCCCAATATTGTTTTCTGCAACCTTAAGAACCTCGGATACGATACCCATATTTTTGTGATCATAATCTTGCACGGCGGCCATCTTGGATTTGAAAAATGATCACAAAATCTTTCTCAGCACCCTCGAAAAACTCGGATACGATACCCATAATCTAGTTATCATACTTTTGAGCGGCGGCCATCTTGGATTTGAAAACTGATCACAAAATCGTAATCTGCACCCTCGAGAAGCTCGGATACGATACCCATAATCTAGTTATCATACTTTTGAGCGGCGGCCATCTCGGATTTTAAAATGATCCCAAAATTGTTTTCTGCACCCTCGAGGACCTCGGACACGATATCAGTATTGCTCAAAACATAATTTTGTTCGGCTGCCATCTTGGATTAGAAAAATGGTCACAAAATCATTCTCAGCACCCTCGAGAACCTCGGATACGATACCCATAATTTAGTTATCATACTTTTGAGCGGCGGCCATCTTGGATTTCAAAATCGTTCTCAGCACCCTCGAGAACCTCGGATACGATACCCGTATTGTAGTTATCATACTTTTAAGCGGCGGCTATTTTCGATTTGAAAAATGATCACAAAATCGTTCTCTGCACACTCGAGAACCTCAGATACGATACCCATAATGTAGTTATCATAATTTTGATCGGCGTCCATCTTGGATTTCAAAAATGATCACAAAATCGTTTTGTGCACTCTCGAGAAGCTCGGATACGATAACCATATTTTTGTGATCATAATCTTGCACGGCGGCCATCTCGGATATAAAAATGATCCCAAAATTTTTTTCTGCACCCTTGAGAAACTCGGACACAATATCCATATTGCTAAAATCATAATTTTGTGCGGCGGCCATCTTGGATTTGAAAAATGATCATTAAATCGTTCTCTGCACCCTCGAGAACTTCGGATACGAAACCCATATTTTTGTGATCATAATCTTGCACGGCGGCCATCTTAGATTTGAAAAATGATCACATAATCATTCTCAGCACCCTCGAAAACTGGGATACGATACCCATAATGTAGTTATCATACTTTTGAGAGGCGGCCATCTTGGATTTGAAAACTGATCACAAAATCGTTCTCTGCACCCTCGAGAACCTCGGATACGATACCCATAATCTAGTTATCATACTTTTGAGCTGCGGCCATCTCGGATTTAAAAATGATCCCAAAATTATTTTCTGCACCCTCGAGAACCTCGGACACGATATCCATATTGCTGAAAACATAATTTTGTGCGGCGGCCATCTTGGATTTGAAAAATGATCACCAAATCGTTCTCTGTACACTTGAGAACCTCGGATACGATACCCATAATGTAGTTATCATAATTTTGAGCGGCGGCCATCTTGGATTTAAAAATTATCCCAAAATTGTTTTCTGCAACCTCAAGAACCTCGGATACGATACCCATATTTTTGTGATCATAATCTTGCACGGCGGCCATCTTGGATTTGAAAAATGATCACAAAATCTTTCTCAGCACCCTCGAAAAACTCGGATACGATACCCATAATGTATTTATCATAATTTTGAGCGGCGGCCATCTTGGATTTGAAAACTGATCACAAAATCGTTCTCTGCACCCTCGAGAAGCTCGGATACGATACCCATAATCTAGTTATCATACTTTTGAGCGGCGGCCATCTCGGATTTTAAAATGATCCCAAAATTGTTTTCTGCATCCTCGAGAACCTCGCACACGATATCCATATTGCTGAAAACGTAATGGTTTGCGGCAACCCTCTTGTATTTCTAAAATGAAGGCAGAATTCTTCTCTGCACCCTCGAGAACCTCGGACACGATATCCATATTGCTGAAAACATAATTTTGTGCGGCGGCCATCTTGGATTAGAAAAATGATCACAAAATCGTTCTCAGCACCCTTGAGATCCTCGGATACGATATCCATAATATAGTTATCAAACTTTTGAGCGGCGGCCATCTTGGATTCGAAAAATTATCACAAAATCGTTCTCTGCACTCTCAAGAATCTTGGATACGATACCCATATTTTTGTGATCATAATCTTGGATTTGAAAAATGGTCACAAAATCGTTCTGAGCAACCTCGAGAACCTCGGATACGATACCCATAATGTAGTTATCATAATTTTGAGCGGCGGCCATCTTGGATTTAAAAATGATCCCAAGTTGTTTTCTGCAACCTCGAGAACCTCGGATACGATACCCATATTTTTGTGATCATAATCTTGCACGGCGGCCATCTTGGATTTAAAAATTGATCACAAAATCATTCTCAGCACCCTCGAGAACCTCGGATACGATACCCATAATCTAGTTATCATACTTTTGAGCTGCGGCCATCTCGGATTTAAAAATGATCCCAAAATTGTTTTCTGCACCCTCGAGAACCACGGATACGATACCCATAATGTAGTTATCATAATTTTGAGCGGCGGCCATCTTGGATTTGAAAAATGATCACCAAATCGTTCTCTGCACCCTCGAGAACCTCGGATACGATAACCATAATCTAGATATCATACTTTTGAGCGGCGGCCATCTCGGATTTAAAAATCATCCCAAAATTGTTTTCTGCACCCTCGAGAACCTCGGATACGATACCCATAATGTAGTTATCATAATTTTGAGCGGCGGCCATCTTGGATTTCAGAAATGATCACAAAATCGTTCTGTGCACTCTCGAGAACCTCGGATACGATACTCATATTTTTGTGATCATAAACTTGCACGGCGGCCATCTCGGATTTAAAAATGATCACAAAATTGTTTTCTGCACCCTCGAGAAACTTGGACACGATATCCATATTGCTGAAATCATAATTTTGTGCGGCAGCCATCTTGGATTTGAAAAATGATCACCAAATCGTTCTCTGCACCCTCTAGAACCTCGGATACGATACCCATAATCTAGTTATCATACTTTTGAGCGGCAGCCATCTCGGATTTAAAAATGATCCCAAAATTGTTTTCTGCACCCTCGAGAACCTCAAACACGATATCCATATTGCTGAAAACGTAATGGTTTGCAGCAGCCGTCTTGTATTTCTAAAATGATCGCAGAATTCTTCTCTGCACCCTCGAGAACCTCGGACACGATATCCATATTGCTGAAAACATTATGTTGTGCGGCGGCCATCTTGGATTAGAAAAATGATCACAAAATCGTTCACAGCACCCTCGTGAACCTCGGACACGATATCCATATTGCTAAAATCATAATTTTGTGCGGCGGCCATCTTGGATTTGAAAAATGATCACCAAATCGTTCTCTGTACACTTGAGAACCTCGGATACGATACCCATAATGTAGTTATCATAATTTTGAGCGGCGGCCATCTTGGATTTCAAAATCGTTCTCAGCACCCTCGAGAACCTCGGATACGATACCCGTATTGTAGTTATCATACTTTTAAGCGGCGGCTATTTTCGATTTGAAAAATGATCACAAAATCGTTCTCTGCACACTCGAGAACCTCAGATACGATACCCATAATGTAGTTATCATAATTTTGATCGGCGTCCATCTTGGATTTCAAAAATGATCACAAAATCGTTCTGTGCACTCTCGAGAAGCTCGGATACGATAACCATATTTGTGTGATCATAATCTTGCACGGCGGCCATCTCGGATATAAAAATGATCCCAAAATTTTTTTCTGCACCCTCGAGAAACTCGGACACGATATCCATATTGCTAAAATCATAATTTTGTGCGGCGGCCATCTTGGATTTGAAAAATGATCATTAAATCATTCTCTGCACCCTCGAGAACTTCGGATACGAAACCCATATTTTTGTGATCATAATCTTGCACGGCGGCCATCTTAGATTTGAAAAATGATCACAAAATCATTCTCAGCACCCTCGAAAAACTGGGATACGATACCCATAATGTAGTTATCATACTTTTGAGAGGCGGCCATCTTGGATTTGAAAACTGATCACAAAATCGTTCTCTGCACCCTCGAGAACCTCGGATACGATACCCATAATCTAGTTATCATACTTTTGAGCTGCGGCCATCTCGGATTTAAAAATGATCCCAAAATTGTTTTCTGCACCCTCGAGAACCTCGGACACGATATCCATATTGCTGAAAACATAATTTTAGACGGCGGCCATCTTGGATTTGAAAAATGATCACCAAATCGTTCTCTGTACACTTGAGAACCTCGGATACGATACCCATAATGTAGTTATCATAATTTTGAGCGGCGGCCATCTTGGATTTAAAAATTATCCCAAAATTGTTTTCTGCAACCTCAAGAACCTCGGATACGATACCCATATTTTTGTGATCATAATCTTGCACGGCGGCCATCTTGGATTTGAAAAATGATCACAAAATCTTTCTCAGCACCCTCTAAAAACTCGGATACGATATCCATAATGTATTTATCACAATTTTGAGCGGCGGCCATCTTGGATTTGAAAACTGATCACAAAATCGTTCTCTGCACCCTCGAGAAGCTCGGATACGATACCCATAATCTAGTTATCATACTTTTGAGCGGCGGCCATCTCGGATTTTAAAATGATCCCAAAATTGTGTTCTGCATCCTCGAGAACCTCGCACACGATATCCATATTGCTGAAAACGTAATGGTTTGCGGCAACCCTCTTGTATTTCTAAAATGAAGGCAGAATTCTTCTCTGCACCCTCGAGAACCTCGGACACGATATCCATATTGCTGAAAACATAATTTTGTGCGGCGACCATCTTGGATTAGAAAAATGATCACAAAATCGTTCTCAGCACCCTTGAGATCCTCGGATACGATATCCATAATATAGTTATCAAACTTTTGAGCGGCGGCCATCTTGGATTCGAAAAATGATCCCAAGTTGTTTTCTGCAACCTCGAGAACCTCGGATACGATACCCATATTTTTGTGATCATAATCTTGCACGGCGGCCATCTTGGATTTAAAAAATGATCACAAAATCATTCTCAGCACCCTCGAGAACCTCGGATACGATACCCATAATCTAGTTATCATACTTTTGAGCTGCGACCATCTCGGATTTAAAAATGATCCCAAAATTGTTTTCTGCACCCTCGAGAACCTCAAACACAATATCCATATTGCTGAAAACGTAATGGTTTGCAGCATCCGTCTTGTATTTCTAAAATGATCGCAGAATTCTTCTCTGCACCCTCGAGAACCTCGGAAACGATATCCATATTGCTGAAAACATAATTTTGTGCGGCGGCCATCTCGGATTTAAAAATGATCCCAAAATAGTTTTTTGCACCCTCGTGAACCTCGGACACGATATCCATATTGCTAAAATCATAATTTTGTGCGGCGGCCATCTTGGATTTGAAAAATGATCACCAAATCGTTCTCTGCACACTTGAGAACCTCGGATACTATACCCATAATGTAGTTATCATAATTTTGAGCGGCGGCCATCTTGGATTTAACAATTATCCCAAAATTGTTTTCTGCAACCTCAAGAACCTCGGATACGATACCCATATTTTTGTGATCATAATCTTGCACGGCGGCCATCTTGGATTTGAAAAATGATCACAAAATCTTTCTCAGCACCCTCGAAAAATTCGGATACGATACCCATAATGTAGTTATCATACTTTTGAGCGGCGGCCATCTTGTATTTGAAAACTGATCACAAAATCGTTCTCTGCACCCTCGAGAACCTCGGATACGATACCCATAATCTAGTTATCATACTTTTGAGAGGCGGCCATTTCGGATTTTAAAATGAACCCAAAATTGTTTTCTGCACCCTCGAGAACCTCGGACACGATATCAGTATTGCTCAAATCATAATTTTGTTCAGCTGCCATCTTGGATTAGAAAAATGGTCACAAAATCATTCTCAGCACCTTCGAGAACCTCGGATACGATACCCATAATGTAGTTATCATAATTTTGATCGGCGTCCATCTTGGATTTCAAAAATGATCACAAAATCGTTCTGTGCACTCTCGAGATGCTCGGATACGATACCCATATTTTTGTGATCATAATCTTGCACGGCGGCCATCTTGGATTTGAAAAATGATCACAAAATCATTCTCAGCACCCTCGAAAAACTCGGATACGATACCCATAATGTAATACTTTTGAGAGGCGGCCATCTTGGATTTGAAAACTGATCACAAAATCGTTCTCTGCACCCTCGAGAACCTCGGATACGATACCCATAATCTAGTTATCATACTTTTGAGCTGCGGCCATCTCGGATTTAAAAATGATCCCAAAATTGTTTTCTGCACCCTCGAGAACCTCGGACACGATATCCATATTGCTGAAAACATAATTTTGTGCGGCGGCCATCTTGGATTAGCAAAATGATCACAAAATCGTTCTCAGCACCCTCGAGAACCTCAGACACGATATCCATATTGCTGAAAACAAAATTTTGTGCGGCGGCCATCTTGGATTAGAAAAATGATCACAAAATCGTTCTCAGCACCCTTGAGAACCTCGGATACGATATCCATAATATAGTTATCGAACTTATGAGCAGCGGCCATCTTGGATTCGAAAAATGATCACAAAATCGTTCTCTGCACTCTCAAGAATGTCGGATACGATACCCATATTTTTGTGATCATAATCTTGGATTTGAAAAATGGTCACAAAATCGTTCTGAGCAACCTCGTGAACCTCGGATACGATACCCATAATCTAGTTATCATAATTTTGAGCGGCGGCCATCTTGGATTTAAAAATGATCCCAAGTTGTTTTCTGCAACCTCGAGAACCTCGGAAGCGATACCCATATTTTTGTGATCATAATCTTGCACGGCGGCCATCTTGGATTTGAAAAATGATCACAAAATCATTCTCAGCACCCTCGAGAACCTCGGATACGATACCCATAATCTAGTTATCATACTTTTGAGCTGCGGCCATCTCGGATTTAAAAATGATCCCAAAATTGTTTTCTGCACCCTCGAGAACCTCGGACACGATATCCATATTGCTGAAAACAAAATGGTTTGCGGCAGCCCTCTTGGATTTCTAAAATGATCGCAGAATTCTTCTCTGCACCCTCGAGTACCTCGGAGAAGATATCCATATTGCTAAAAATATAATTTTGTGCGGCGGCAATCTTGGATTTGAAAAATGATCACCAAATCGTTCTCTGCACCCTCGAGAACCTCGGATACGATACCCATAGTCTAGATATCATACATTTGAGCGGCGGCCATCTCGGATTTAAAAATGATCCCAAAATTGTTTTCTGCACCCTCGAGAACCTCGGATACGATACCCATAATGTAGTTATCATAATTTTGAGCGGCGGCCATCTTGAATTTCAGAAATGATCACAAAATCATTCTGTGCACTCTCGAGAACCTCGGATACGATACCCATATTTTTGTGATCATAAACTTGCACAGCGGCCATCTTGGATTTAAAAATGATCCCAAAATTGTTTTCTGCACCCTCGAGAACCTTGGACACGATATCCATATTGCTGAAATCATAATTTTGTGCGGCAGCCATCTTGGATTTGAAAAATGATCACCAAATCGTTCTCTGCACCCTCGAGAACCTCGGATACGATACCCATAATCTAGTTATCATACTTTTGAGCGGCAGCCATCTCGGATTTAACAATTATCCCAAAATTGTTTTCTGCAACCTCAAGAACCTCGGATACGATACCTATATTTTTGTGATCATAATCTTGCACGGCGGCCATCTTGGATTTGAAAAATGATCACAAAATCTTTCTCAGCACCCTCGAAAAACTCGGATACGATACCCATAATGTAGTTATCATACTTTTGAGCGGCGGCCATCTTGGATTTGAAAACTGATCACAAAATCGTTCTATGCACCCTCCAGAAGCTCGGATACGATACCCATAATCTAGTTATCATACTTTTGAGCGGCGGCCATCTAGCATCTTAAAATGATCCCAAAATTGTTTTCTGCACCCTCGAGAACCTCGGACACGATATCAGTATTGCTCAAAATATAATTTTGTTCGGCTGCCATCTTGGATTAGAAAAATGGTCACAAAATCATTCTCAGCACCCTCGAGAACCTCGGATACGATACCCATAATCTAGTTATCATACTTTTGAGCGGCGGCCATCTCGGATTTAAAAATGATCCCAAAATTGTTTTCTGCACCCTCGAGAACCTCAGACACGATATCCATATTGCTGAAAACGTAATGGTTTGCGGCAGCCGTCTTTTATTTCTAAAATGATCGCAGAATTCTTCTCTGCACCCTCGAGAACCTCGGACACGATATCCATATTGCTGAAAACATTATTTTGTGCGGCGGCCCTCTTGGATTTGAAAAATGATCACAAAATCGTTCTCAGCACGCTGGAGAACCTCAGATACGATACCCATAATGTAGTTATCATACTTTTGAGCGGCGGCCATCTTGGATTTGAAAAATGATCACAAAATCGTTCTCTGCACTCTCGAGAACCTCGGATACGATACCCATAATGTAGTTATCTTAATTTTGAGCGGCGGCCATCTTGGATTTCAAAAATGATCACAAAATCGTTCTGTTTACTCTCGAGAACTTTGGATACGATACCCATATTTTTGTGATCATTATCTTGCACGGAGGCCATCTCGGATTTAAAAATGATCCCAAAATAGTTTTTTGCACCCTCGAGAACCTCGGACACGATATCCATATTGCTTAAATCATAATTTTGTGCGGCGGCCTTCTTGGATTTGAGAAATTATCACCAAATCGTTCTCTGCACACTTGAGAACCTTGGATACGATACCCATAATGTAGTTATCATAATTTTGAGCGGCGGCCATCTTGGATTTAAAAATTATCCCAAAATTGTTTTCTGCAACATCAAGAACCTCGGATACGATACCCATATTTTTGTGATCATAATCTTGCACGGCGGCCATCTTGGATTTGAAAAATGATCACAAAATCTTTTTCAGCACCTTCGAGAACCTCGGATACGATACCCATAATGTAGTTATCATAATTTTTATCGGCGTCCATCTTGGATTTCAAAAATGATCACAAAATCGTTCTGTGCACTCTCGAGAAGCTCGGATACGATACCCATATTTTTGTGATCATAATCTTGCACGGCGGCCATCTTGGATTTGAAAAATGATCACAAAATCATTCTCAGCACCCTCGAAAAACTCGGATACGATACCCATATTGTAGTTATCATACTTTTGAGAGGCGGCCATCTTGGATTTGAAAACTGATCACAAAATCGTTCTCTGCACCCTCGAGAACCTCGGATACGATACCCATAATCTAGTTATCATACTTTTGAGCTGCGGCCATCTCGGATTTAAAAATGATCCCAAAATTGTTTTCTGCACCCTCGAGAACCTCGGACATGATATCCATATTGCTGAAAACATAATTTTGTGCGGCGGCCATCTTGGATTAGAAAAATGATCACAAAATCGTTCTCAGCACCCTCGAGAACCTCGGACACGATATCCATATTGCTGAAAACATAATTTTGTGCGGCGGCCATCTTGGATTAGAAAAATGATCACAAAATCGTTCTCAGCACCCTTGAGAGCCTCGGATACGATATCCATAATATAGTTATCAAACTTCTGAGCGGCGGCCATCTTGGATTCGAAAAATGATCACAAAATCGTTCTCTGCACTGTCAAGAATCTCGGATACGATACCCATATTTTTGTGATCATAAACTTGGATTTGAAAAATGGTCACAAAATCGTTCTGAGCAACCTCGAGAACCTCGGATACGATACCCATAATGTAGTTATCATAATTTTGAGCGGTGGCCATCTTGGATTTAAAAATGATCCCAAGTTGTTTTCTGCAACCTCGAGAACCTCGGATGCGATACCCATATTTTTGTGATCATAATCTTGCACGGCGGCCATCTTGGATTTGAAAAATGATCACAAAATCATTCTCAGCACCCTCGAGAACCTCGGATACGATACCCATAATCTAGTTATCATACTTTTGAGCTGCGGCCATCTCGGATTTAAAAATGATCCCAAAATTGTTTTCTGCACCCTCGAGAACCTCGGACACGATATCCATATTGCTGAAAACATAATGGTTTGCGGCAGCCCCCTTGGATTTCTAAAATGATCGCAGAATTCTTCTCTGCACCCTCGAGAACCTCGGACAAGATATCCATATTGCTAAAAATATAATTTTGTGCGGCCGCAATCTTGGATTTGAAAAATGATCACCAAATCGTTCTCTGCAACCTCGAGAACCTCGGATACGATACCCATAATCTAGATATCATACATTTGAGCGGCGGCCATCTCGGATTTAAAAATGATCCCAAAATTGTTTTCTGCACCCTCGAGAACCTCGGATACGATACCCATAATGTAGTTATCATAATTTTGAGCGGCGGCCATCTTGGATTTCAGAAATGATCACAAAATCATTCTGTGCACTCTCGAGAACCTCGGATACGATACCCATATTTTTGTGATCATAAACTTGCACGGCGGCCATCTCGGATTTAAAAATGATCACAAAATTGTTTTCTGCACCCTCGAGAAACTTGGACACGATATCCATATTGCTGAAATCATAATTTTGTGCGGCAGCCATCTTGGATTTGAAAAATGATCACCAAATCGTTCTCTGCACCCTCTAGAACCTCGGATACGATACCCATAATCTAGTTATCATACTTTTGAGCGGCAGCCATCTCGGATTTAAAAATGATCCCAAAATTGTTTTCTGCACCCTCGAGAACCTCAAACACGATATCCATATTGCTGAAAACGTAATGGTTTGCAGCAGCCGTCTTGTATTTCTAAAATGATCGCAGAATTCTTCTCTGCACCCTCGAGAACCTCGGACACGATATCCATATTGCTGAAAACATTATGTTGTGCGGCGGCCATCTTGGATTAGAAAAATGATCACAAAATCGTTCACAGCACCCTCGTGAACCTCGGACACGATATCCATATTGCTAAAATCATAATTTTGTGCGGCGGCCATCTTGGATTTGAAAAATGATCACCAAATCGTTCTCTGTACACTTGAGAACCTCGGATACGATACCCATAATGTAGTTATCATAATTTTGAGCGGCGGCCATCTTGGATTTCAAAATCGTTCTCAGCACCCTCGAGAACCTCGGATACGATACCCGTATTGTAGTTATCATACTTTTAAGCGGCGGCTATTTTCGATTTGAAAAATGATCACAAAATCGTTCTCTGCACACTCGAGAACCTCAGATACGATACCCATAATGTAGTTATCATAATTTTGATCGGCGTCCATCTTGGATTTCAAAAATGATCACAAAATCGTTCTGTGCACTCTCGAGAAGCTCGGATACGATAACCATATTTGTGTGATCATAATCTTGCACGGCGGCCATCTCGGATATAAAAATGATCCCAAAATTTTTTTCTGCACCCTCGAGAAACTCGGACACGATATCCATATTGCTAAAATCATAATTTTGTGCGGCGGCCATCTTGGATTTGAAAAATGATCATTAAATCATTCTCTGCACCCTCGAGAACTTCGGATACGAAACCCATATTTTTGTGATCATAATCTTGCACGGCGGCCATCTTAGATTTGAAAAATGATCACAAAATCATTCTCAGCACCCTCGAAAAACTGGGATACGATACCCATAATGTAGTTATCATACTTTTGAGAGGCGGCCATCTTGGATTTGAAAACTGATCACAAAATCGTTCTCTGCACCCTCGAGAACCTCGGATACGATACCCATAATCTAGTTATCATACTTTTGAGCTGCGGCCATCTCGGATTTAAAAATGATCCCAAAATTGTTTTCTGCACCCTCGAGAACCTCGGACACGATATCCATATTGCTGAAAACATAATTTTAGACGGCGGCCATCTTGGATTTGAAAAATGATCACCAAATCGTTCTCTGTACACTTGAGAACCTCGGATACGATACCCATAATGTAGTTATCATAATTTTGAGCGGCGGCCATCTTGGATTTAAAAATTATCCCAAAATTGTTTTCTGCAACCTCAAGAACCTCGGATACGATACCCATATTTTTGTGATCATAATCTTGCACGGCGGCCATCTTGGATTTGAAAAATGATCACAAAATCTTTCTCAGCACCCTCTAAAAACTCGGATACGATATCCATAATGTATTTATCACAATTTTGAGCGGCGGCCATCTTGGATTTGAAAACTGATCACAAAATCGTTCTCTGCACCCTCGAGAAGCTCGGATACGATACCCATAATCTAGTTATCATACTTTTGAGCGGCGGCCATCTCGGATTTTAAAATGATCCCAAAATTGTGTTCTGCATCCTCGAGAACCTCGCACACGATATCCATATTGCTGAAAACGTAATGGTTTGCGGCAACCCTCTTGTATTTCTAAAATGAAGGCAGAATTCTTCTCTGCACCCTCGAGAACCTCGGACACGATATCCATATTGCTGAAAACATAATTTTGTGCGGCGACCATCTTGGATTAGAAAAATGATCACAAAATCGTTCTCAGCACCCTTGAGATCCTCGGATACGATATCCATAATATAGTTATCAAACTTTTGAGCGGCGGCCATCTTGGATTCGAAAAATGATCCCAAGTTGTTTTCTGCAACCTCGAGAACCTCGGATACGATACCCATATTTTTGTGATCATAATCTTGCACGGCGGCCATCTTGGATTTAAAAAATGATCACAAAATCATTCTCAGCACCCTCGAGAACCTCGGATACGATACCCATAATCTAGTTATCATACTTTTGAGCTGCGACCATCTCGGATTTAAAAATGATCCCAAAATTGTTTTCTGCACCCTCGAGAACCTCAAACACAATATCCATATTGCTGAAAACGTAATGGTTTGCAGCATCCGTCTTGTATTTCTAAAATGATCGCAGAATTCTTCTCTGCACCCTCGAGAACCTCGGAAACGATATCCATATTGCTGAAAACATAATTTTGTGCGGCGGCCATCTCGGATTTAAAAATGATCCCAAAATAGTTTTTTGCACCCTCGTGAACCTCGGACACGATATCCATATTGCTAAAATCATAATTTTGTGCGGCGGCCATCTTGGATTTGAAAAATGATCACCAAATCGTTCTCTGCACACTTGAGAACCTCGGATACTATACCCATAATGTAGTTATCATAATTTTGAGCGGCGGCCATCTTGGATTTAACAATTATCCCAAAATTGTTTTCTGCAACCTCAAGAACCTCGGATACGATACCCATATTTTTGTGATCATAATCTTGCACGGCGGCCATCTTGGATTTGAAAAATGATCACAAAATCTTTCTCAGCACCCTCGAAAAATTCGGATACGATACCCATAATGTAGTTATCATACTTTTGAGCGGCGGCCATCTTGTATTTGAAAACTGATCACAAAATCGTTCTCTGCACCCTCGAGAACCTCGGATACGATACCCATAATCTAGTTATCATACTTTTGAGAGGCGGCCATTTCGGATTTTAAAATGAACCCAAAATTGTTTTCTGCACCCTCGAGAACCTCGGACACGATATCAGTATTGCTCAAATCATAATTTTGTTCAGCTGCCATCTTGGATTAGAAAAATGGTCACAAAATCATTCTCAGCACCTTCGAGAACCTCGGATACGATACCCATAATGTAGTTATCATAATTTTGATCGGCGTCCATCTTGGATTTCAAAAATGATCACAAAATCGTTCTGTGCACTCTCGAGATGCTCGGATACGATACCCATATTTTTGTGATCATAATCTTGCACGGCGGCCATCTTGGATTTGAAAAATGATCACAAAATCATTCTCAGCACCCTCGAAAAACTCGGATACGATACCCATAATGTAATACTTTTGAGAGGCGGCCATCTTGGATTTGAAAACTGATCACAAAATCGTTCTCTGCACCCTCGAGAACCTCGGATACGATACCCATAATCTAGTTATCATACTTTTGAGCTGCGGCCATCTCGGATTTAAAAATGATCCCAAAATTGTTTTCTGCACCCTCGAGAACCTCGGACACGATATCCATATTGCTGAAAACATAATTTTGTGCGGCGGCCATCTTGGATTAGCAAAATGATCACAAAATCGTTCTCAGCACCCTCGAGAACCTCAGACACGATATCCATATTGCTGAAAACAAAATTTTGTGCGGCGGCCATCTTGGATTAGAAAAATGATCACAAAATCGTTCTCAGCACCCTTGAGAACCTCGGATACGATATCCATAATATAGTTATCGAACTTATGAGCAGCGGCCATCTTGGATTCGAAAAATGATCACAAAATCGTTCTCTGCACTCTCAAGAATGTCGGATACGATACCCATATTTTTGTGATCATAATCTTGGATTTGAAAAATGGTCACAAAATCGTTCTGAGCAACCTCGTGAACCTCGGATACGATACCCATAATCTAGTTATCATAATTTTGAGCGGCGGCCATCTTGGATTTAAAAATGATCCCAAGTTGTTTTCTGCAACCTCGAGAACCTCGGAAGCGATACCCATATTTTTGTGATCATAATCTTGCACGGCGGCCATCTTGGATTTGAAAAATGATCACAAAATCATTCTCAGCACCCTCGAGAACCTCGGATACGATACCCATAATCTAGTTATCATACTTTTGAGCTGCGGCCATCTCGGATTTAAAAATGATCCCAAAATTGTTTTCTGCACCCTCGAGAACCTCGGACACGATATCCATATTGCTGAAAACAAAATGGTTTGCGGCAGCCCTCTTGGATTTCTAAAATGATCGCAGAATTCTTCTCTGCACCCTCGAGTACCTCGGAGAAGATATCCATATTGCTAAAAATATAATTTTGTGCGGCGGCAATCTTGGATTTGAAAAATGATCACCAAATCGTTCTCTGCACCCTCGAGAACCTCGGATACGATACCCATAGTCTAGATATCATACATTTGAGCGGCGGCCATCTCGGATTTAAAAATGATCCCAAAATTGTTTTCTGCACCCTCGAGAACCTCGGATACGATACCCATAATGTAGTTATCATAATTTTGAGCGGCGGCCATCTTGAATTTCAGAAATGATCACAAAATCATTCTGTGCACTCTCGAGAACCTCGGATACGATACCCATATTTTTGTGATCATAAACTTGCACAGCGGCCATCTTGGATTTAAAAATGATCCCAAAATTGTTTTCTGCACCCTCGAGAACCTTGGACACGATATCCATATTGCTGAAATCATAATTTTGTGCGGCAGCCATCTTGGATTTGAAAAATGATCACCAAATCGTTCTCTGCACCCTCGAGAACCTCGGATACGATACCCATAATCTAGTTATCATACTTTTGAGCGGCAGCCATCTCGGATTTAACAATTATCCCAAAATTGTTTTCTGCAACCTCAAGAACCTCGGATACGATACCTATATTTTTGTGATCATAATCTTGCACGGCGGCCATCTTGGATTTGAAAAATGATCACAAAATCTTTCTCAGCACCCTCGAAAAACTCGGATACGATACCCATAATGTAGTTATCATACTTTTGAGCGGCGGCCATCTTGGATTTGAAAACTGATCACAAAATCGTTCTATGCACCCTCCAGAAGCTCGGATACGATACCCATAATCTAGTTATCATACTTTTGAGCGGCGGCCATCTAGCATCTTAAAATGATCCCAAAATTGTTTTCTGCACCCTCGAGAACCTCGGACACGATATCAGTATTGCTCAAAATATAATTTTGTTCGGCTGCCATCTTGGATTAGAAAAATGGTCACAAAATCATTCTCAGCACCCTCGAGAACCTCGGATACGATACCCATAATCTAGTTATCATACTTTTGAGCGGCGGCCATCTCGGATTTAAAAATGATCCCAAAATTGTTTTCTGCACCCTCGAGAACCTCAGACACGATATCCATATTGCTGAAAACGTAATGGTTTGCGGCAGCCGTCTTTTATTTCTAAAATGATCGCAGAATTCTTCTCTGCACCCTCGAGAACCTCGGACACGATATCCATATTGCTGAAAACATTATTTTGTGCGGCGGCCCTCTTGGATTTGAAAAATGATCACAAAATCGTTCTCAGCACGCTGGAGAACCTCAGATACGATACCCATAATGTATTTATCATACATTTGAGCGGCGGCCATCTTGGATTTGAAAAATGATAACAAAATCGTTCTCTGCACTCTCGAGAACCTCGGATACGATACCCATAATGTAGTTATCTTAATTTTGAGCGGCGGCCATCTTGGATTTCAAAAATGATCACAAAATCGTTCTGTTTACTCTCGAGAACTTTGGATACGATACCCATATTTTTGTGATCATTATCTTGCACGGAGGCCATCTCGGATTTAAAAATGATCCCAAAATAGTTTTTTGCACCCTCGAGAACCTCGGACACGATATCCATATTGCTTAAATCATAATTTTGTGCGGCGGCCTTCTTGGATTTGAGAAATTATCACCAAATCGTTCTCTGCACACTTGAGAACCTTGGATACGATACCCATAATGTAGTTATCATAATTTTGAGCGGCGGCCATCTTGGATTTAAAAATTATCCCAAAATTGTTTTCTGCAACATCAAGAACCTCGGATACGATACCCATATTTTTGTGATCATAATCTTGCACGGCGGCCATCTTGGATTTGAAAAATGATCACAAAATCTTTTTCAGCACCTTCGAGAACCTCGGATACGATACCCATAATGTAGTTATCATAATTTTTATCGGCGTCCATCTTGGATTTCAAAAATGATCACAAAATCGTTCTGTGCACTCTCGAGAAGCTCGGATACGATACCCATATTTTTGTGATCATAATCTTGCACGGCGGCCATCTTGGATTTGAAAAATGATCACAAAATCATTCTCAGCACCCTCGAAAAACTCGGATACGATACCCATATTGTAGTTATCATACTTTTGAGAGGCGGCCATCTTGGATTTGAAAACTGATCACAAAATCGTTCTCTGCACCCTCGAGAACCTCGGATACGATACCCATAATCTAGTTATCATACTTTTGAGCTGCGGCCATCTCGGATTTAAAAATGATCCCAAAATTGTTTTCTGCACCCTCGAGAACCTCGGACATGATATCCATATTGCTGAAAACATAATTTTGTGCGGCGGCCATCTTGGATTAGAAAAATGATCACAAAATCGTTCTCAGCACCCTCGAGAACCTCGGACACGATATCCATATTGCTGAAAACATAATTTTGTGCGGCGGCCATCTTGGATTAGAAAAATGATCACAAAATCGTTCTCAGCACCCTTGAGAGCCTCGGATACGATATCCATAATATAGTTATCAAACTTCTGAGCGGCGGCCATCTTGGATTCGAAAAATGATCACAAAATCGTTCTCTGCACTGTCAAGAATCTCGGATACGATACCCATATTTTTGTGATCATAAACTTGGATTTGAAAAATGGTCACAAAATCGTTCTGAGCAACCTCGAGAACCTCGGATACGATACCCATAATGTAGTTATCATAATTTTGAGCGGTGGCCATCTTGGATTTAAAAATGATCCCAAGTTGTTTTCTGCAACCTCGAGAACCTCGGATGCGATACCCATATTTTTGTGATCATAATCTTGCACGGCGGCCATCTTGGATTTGAAAAATGATCACAAAATCATTCTCAGCACCCTCGAGAACCTCGGATACGATACCCATAATCTAGTTATCATACTTTTGAGCTGCGGCCATCTCGGATTTAAAAATGATCCCAAAATTGTTTTCTGCACCCTCGAGAACCTCGGACACGATATCCATATTGCTGAAAACATAATGGTTTGCGGCAGCCCCCTTGGATTTCTAAAATGATCGCAGAATTCTTCTCTGCACCCTCGAGAACCTCGGACAAGATATCCATATTGCTAAAAATATAATTTTGTGCGGCCGCAATCTTGGATTTGAAAAATGATCACCAAATCGTTCTCTGCAACCTCGAGAACCTCGGATACGATACCCATAATCTAGATATCATACATTTGAGCGGCGGCCATCTCGGATTTAAAAATGATCCCAAAATTGTTTTCTGCACCCTCGAGAACCTCGGATACGATACCCATAATGTAGTTATCATAATTTTGAGCGGCGGCCATCTTGGATTTCAGAAATGATCACAAAATCATTCTGTGCACTCTCGAGAACCTCGGATACGATACCCATATTTTTGTGATCATAAACTTGCACGGCGGCCATCTCGGATTTAAAAATGATCCCAAAATGGTTTTCTGCACCCTCGAGAACCTTGGACACGATATCCATATTGCTAAAATCATAATTTTGTGCGGCAGCCATCTTGGATTTGAAAAATGATCACCAAATCGTTCTCTGCACCCTCGAAAACCTCGGATACGATACCCATAATCTAGTTATCATACTTTTGAGCGGCAGCCATCTCGGATTTAAAAATGATCCCAAAATTGTTTTCTGCACCCTCGAGAACCTCAGACACGATATCCATATTGCTGAAAACGTTATGGTTTGCGGCAGCAGTCATGTATTTCTAAAATGATCACAGAATTCTTCTCTGCACCCTCGAGAACCTCGAACACGATATCCATATTGCTGAAAACATAATTTTGTGCGGCGGCCATCTTGGATTAGAAAAATGATCACAAAATCGTTCTCAGCACCCTCGAGAACCTCGGACACGATATCCATATTGCTAAAATCATAATTTTGTGCGGCGGCCATCTTGGATTTGAAAAATGATCACCAAATCGTTCTCTGTACACTTGAGAACCTCGGATACGATACCCATAATGTAGTTTTCATAATTTTGAGCGGCGGCCATCTTGGATTTAACAATTATCCCAAAATTGTTTTCTGCAACCTCAAGAACCTCGGATACGATACCCATATTTTTGTGATCATAATCTTGCACGGCGGCCATCATGGATTTGAAAAATGATCACAAAATCTTTCTCAGCACCCTCGAGGAGCTCGGATACGATACCCATAATCTAGTTATTATACTTTTGAGCGGCGGCCATCTTTGATTTTAAAATGATCCCAAAATTGTTTTCTGCACCCTCGAGAACCTCGGACACGATATCAGTATTGCTCAAAACATAATTTTGTTCGGCTGCCATCTTGGATTAGAAAAATGGTCACAAAATTATTCTCAGCACCCTCGAGAACCTCGGATACGATACCCATAATGTAGTTATCATACTTTTGAGCGGCGGCCATCTTGGATTTGAAAACTGATCACAAAATCGTTCTCTGCACCCTCGAGAAGCTCGGATACGATACCCATAATGTAGTTATCATACTTTTGAGCGGCGGCCATCTTTGATTTTAAAATGATCCCAAAATTGTTTTCTGCACCCTCGAGAACCTCGGACACGATATCAGTATTGCTCAAAACATAATTTTGTTCGGCTGCCATCTTGGATTAGAAAAATGGTCACAAAATTATTCTCAGCACCCTCGAGAACCTCGGATACGATACCCATAATGTAGTTATCATACTTTTGAGCGGCGGCCATCTTGGATTTCAAAATCGTTCTCAGCACCCTCGAGAACCTCGGATACGATACCCGTATTGTAGTTATCATACTTTTAAGCGGCGGCAATTTTCGATTTGAAAAATGATCACAAAATCGTTCTCTGCACACTCGAGAAACTCAGATACGATACCCATAATGTAGTTATCATAATTTTGATCGGCGTCCATCTTGGATTTCAAAAATGATCACAAAATCGTTCTGTGCACTCTCGAGAAGCTCGTTTACGATACCCATATTTTTGTGATCATAATCTTGCACGGCGGCCATCTCGGATTTAAAAATGATCCCAAAATTGTTTTCTGCACCCTCGAGAACCTCGGACACGATATCCATATTGCTGAAAACATAATTTTGTGCGGCGGCCATCTTGGATTAGCAAAATGATCACAAAATCGTTCTCAGCACCCTCGAGAACCTCAGACACGATATCCATATTGCTGAAAACAAAATTTTGTGCGGCGGTCATCTTGGATTAGAAAAATGATCACAAAATCGTTCTCAGCACCCTTGAGAACCTCGGATACGATATCCATAATATAGTTATCGAACTTATGAGCAGCGGCCATCTTGGATTCGAAAAATGATCACAAAATCGTTCTCTGCACTCTCAAGAATGTCGGATACGATACCCATATTTTTGTGATCATAATCTTGGATTTGAAAAATGGTCACAAAATCGTTCTGAGCAACCTCGTGAACCTCGGATACGATACCCATAATCTAGTTATCATAATTTTGAGCGGCGGCCATCTTGGATTTAAAAATGATCCCAAGTTGTTTTCTGCAACCTCGAGAACCTCGGAAGCGATACCCATATTTTTGTGATCATAATCTTGCACGGCGGCCATCTTGGATTTGAAAAATGATCACAAAATCTTTTTCAGCACCTTCGAGAACCTCGGATACGATACCCATAATGTAGTTATCATAATTTTTATCGGCGTCCATCTTGGATTTCAAAAATGATCACAAAATCGTTCTGTGCACTCTCGAGAAGCTCGGATACGATACCCATATTTTTGTGATCATAATCTTGCACGGCGGCCATCTTGGATTTGAAAAATGATCACAAAATCATTCTCAGCACCCTCGAAAAACTCGGATACGATACCCATAATGTAGTTATCATACTTTTGAGAGGCGGCCATCTTGGATTTGAAAACTGATCACAAAATCGTTCTCTGCACCCTCGAGAACCTCGGATACGATACCCATAATCTAGTTATCATACTTTTGAGCTGCGGCCATCTCGGATTTAAAAATGATCCCAAAATTGTTTTCTGCACCCTCGAGAACCTCGGACACGATATCCATATTGCTCAAAACAAAATGGTTTGCGGCAGCCCTCTTGGATTTCTAAAATGATCGCAGAATTCTTCTCTGCACCCTCGAGTACCTCGGAGAAGATATCCATATTGCTAAAAATATAATTTTGTGCGGCGGCAATCTTGGATTTGCAAAATGATCACCAAATCGTTCTCTGCACCCTCGAGAACCTCGGATACGATACCCATAGTCTAGATATCATACATTTGAGCGGCGGCCATCTCGGATTTAAAAATGATCCCAAAATTGTTTTCTGCACCCTCGAGAACCTCGGATACGATACCCATAATATAGTTATCATAATTTTGAGCGGCGGCCATCTTGGATTTCAGAAATGATCACAAAATCATTCTGTGCACTCTCGAGAACCTCGGATACGATACCCATATTTTTGTGATCATAAACGTGCACAGCGGCCATCTTGGATTTAAAAATGATCCCAAAATTGTTTTCTGCACCCTCGAGAACCTTGGACACGATATCCATATTGCTGAAATCATAATTTTGTGCGGCAGCCATCTTGGATTTGAAAAATGATCACCAAATCGTTCTCTGCACCCTCGAGAACCTCGGATACGATACCCATAATCTAGTTATCATACTTTTGAGCGGCAGCCATCTCGGATTTAACAATTATCCCAAAATTGTTTTCTGCAACCTCAAGAACCTCGGATACGATACCTATATTTTTGTGATCATAATCTTGCACGGCGGCCATCTTGGATTTGAAAAATGATCACAAAATCTTTCTCAGCACCCTCGAAAAACTCGGATACGATACCCATAATGTAGTTATCATACTTTTGAGCGGCGGCCATCTTGGATTTGAAAACTGATCACAAAATCGTTCTATGCACCCTCCAGAAGCTCGGATACGATACCCATAATCTAGTTATCATACTTTTGAGCGGCGGCCATCTAGCATCTTAAAATGATCCCAAAATTGTTTTCTGCACCCTCGAGAACCTCGGACACGATATCAGTATTGCTCAAAATATAATTTTGTTCGGCTGCCATCTTGGATTAGAAAAATGGTCACAAAATCATTCTCAGCACCCTCGAGAACCTCGGATACGATACCCATAATCTAGTTATCATACTTTTGAGCGGCGGCCATCTCGGATTTAAAAATGATCCCAAAATTGTTTTCTGCACCCTCGAGAACCTCAGACACGATATCCATATTGCTGAAAACGTAATGGTTTGCGGCAGCCGTCTTTTATTTCTAAAATGATCGCAGAATTCTTCTCTGCACCCTCGAGAACCTCGGACACGATATCCATATTGCTGAAAACATTATTTTGTGCGGCGGCCCTCTTGGATTTGAAAAATGATCACAAAATCGTTCTCAGCACGCTGGAGAACCTCAGATACGATACCCATAATGTATTTATCATACATTTGAGCGGCGGCCATCTTGGATTTGAAAAATGATAACAAAATCGTTCTCTGCACTCTCGAGAACCTCGGATACGATACCCATAATGTAGTTATCTTAATTTTGAGCGGCGGCCATCTTGGATTTCAAAAATGATCACAAAATCGTTCTGTTTACTCTCGAGAACTTTGGATACGATACCCATATTTTTGTGATCATTATCTTGCACGGAGGCCATCTCGGATTTAAAAATGATCCCAAAATAGTTTTTTGCACCCTCGAGAACCTCGGACACGATATCCATAATGCTTAAATCATAATTTTGTGCGGCGGCCTTCTTGGATTTGAAAAATTATCACCAAATCGTTCTCTGCACACTTGAGAACCTTGGATACGATACCCATAATGTAGTTATCATAATTTTGAGCGGCGGCCATCTTGGATTTAAAAATTATCCCAAAATTGTTTTCTGCAACATCAAGAACCTCGGATACGATACCCATATTTTTGTGATCATAATCTTGCACGGCGGCCATCTTGGATTTGAAAAATGATCACAAAATCTTTTTCAGCACCTTCGAGAACCTCGGATACGATACCCATAATGTAGTTATCATAATTTTTATCGGCGTCCATCTTGGATTTCAAAAATGATCACAAAATCGTTCTGTGCACTCTCGAGAAGCTCGGATACGATACCCATATTTTTGTGATCATAATCTTGCACGGCGGCCATCTTGGATTTGAAAAATGATCACAAAATCATTCTCAGCACCCTCGAAAAACTCGGATACGATACCCATAATGTAGTTATCATACTTTTGAGAGGCGGCCATCTTGGATTTGAAAACTGATCACAAAATCGTTCTCTGCACCCTCGAGAACCTCGGATACGATACCCATAATCTAGTTATCATACTTTTGAGCTGCGGCCATCTCGGATTTAAAAATGATCCCAAAATTGTTTTCTGCACCCTCGAGAACCTCGGACATGATATCCATATTGCTGAAAACATAATTTTGTGCGGCGGCCATCTTGGATTAGAAAAATGATCACAAAATCGTTCTCAGCACCCTCTAGAACCTCGGACACGATATCCATATTGCTGAAAACATAATTTTGTGCGGCGGCCATCTTGGATTAGAAAAATGATCACAAAATCGTTCTCAGCACCCTTGAGAGCCTCGGATACGATATCCATAATATAGTTATCAAACTTCTGAGCGGCGGCCATCTTGGATTCGAAAAATGATCACAAAATCGTTCTCTGCACTGTCAAGAATCTCGGATACGATACCCATATTTTTGTGATCATAAACTTGGATTTGAAAAATGGTCACAAAATCGTTCTGAGCAACCTCGAGAACCTCGGATACGATACCCATAATGTAGTTATCATAATTTTGAGCGGTGGCCATCTTGGATTTAAAAATGATCCCAAGTTGTTTTCTGCAACCTCGAGAACCTCGGATGCGATACCCATATTTTTGTGATCATAATCTTGCACGGCGGCCATCTTGGATTTGAAAAATGATCACAAAATCATTCTCAGCACCCTCGAGAACCTCGGATACGATACCCATAATCTAGTTATCATACTTTTGAGCTGCGGCCATCTCGGATTTAAAAATGATCCCAAAATTGTTTTCTGCACCCTCGAGAACCTCGGACACGATATCCATATTGCTGAAAACATAATGGTTTGCGGCAGCCCCCTTGGATTTCTAAAATGATCGCAGAATTCTTCTCTGCACCCTCGAGAACCTCGGACAAGATATCCATATTGCTAAAAATATAATTTTGTGCGGCCGCAATCTTGGATTTGAAAAATGATCACCAAATCGTTCTCTGCAACCTCGAGAACCTCGGATACGATACCCATAATCTAGATATCATACATTTGAGCGGCGGCCATCTCGGATTTAAAAATGATCCCAAAATTGTTTTCTGCACCCTCGAGAACCTCGGATACGATACCCATAATGTAGTTATCATAATTTTGAGCGGCGGCCATCTTGGATTTCAGAAATGATCACAAAATCATTCTGTGCACTCTCGAGAACCTCGGATACGATACCCATATTTTTGTGATCATAAACTTGCACGGCAGCCATCTCGGATTTAAAAATGATCCCAAAATTGTTTTCTGCACCCTCGAGAACCTTGGACACGATATCCATATTGCTAAAATCATAATTTTGTGCGGCAGCCATCTTGGATTTGAAAAATGATCACCAAATCGTTCTCTGCACCCTCGAAAACCTCGGATACGATACCCATAATCTAGTTATCATACTTTTGAGCGGCAGCCATCTCGGATTTAAAAATGATCCCAAAATTGTTTTCTGCACCCTCGAGAACCTCAGACACGATATCCATATTGCTGAAAACGTTATGGTTTGCGGCAGCAGTCTTGTATTTCTAAAATGATCGCAGAATTCTTCTCTGCACCCTCGAGAACCTCGGACACGATATCCATATTGCTGAAAACATTATTTTGTGCGGCGGCCCTCTTGGATTTGAAAAATGATCACAAAATCGTTCTCAGCACGCTGGAGAACCTCAGATACGATACCCATAATGTATTTATCATACATTTGAGCGGCGGCCATCTTGGATTTGAAAAATGATAACAAAATCGTTCTCTGCACTCTCGAGAACCTCGGATACGATACCCATAATGTAGTTATCTTAATTTTGAGCGGCGGCCATCTTGGATTTCAAAAATGATCACAAAATCGTTCTGTTTACTCTCGAGAACTTTGGATACGATACCCATATTTTTGTGATCATTATCTTGCACGGAGGCCATCTCGGATTTAAAAATGATCCCAAAATAGTTTTTTGCACCCTCGAGAACCTCGGACACGATATCCATAATGCTTAAATCATAATTTTGTGCGGCGGCCTTCTTGGATTTGAAAAATTATCACCAAATCGTTCTCTGCACACTTGAGAACCTTGGATACGATACCCATAATGTAGTTATCATAATTTTGAGCGGCGGCCATCTTGGATTTAAAAATTATCCCAAAATTGTTTTCTGCAACATCAAGAACCTCGGATACGATACCCATATTTTTGTGATCATAATCTTGCACGGCGGCCATCTTGGATTTGAAAAATGATCACAAAATCTTTTTCAGCACCTTCGAGAACCTCGGATACGATACCCATAATGTAGTTATCATAATTTTTATCGGCGTCCATCTTGGATTTCAAAAATGATCACAAAATCGTTCTGTGCACTCTCGAGAAGCTCGGATACGATACCCATATTTTTGTGATCATAATCTTGCACGGCGGCCATCTTGGATTTGAAAAATGATCACAAAATCATTCTCAGCACCCTCGAAAAACACGGATACGATACCCATAATGTAGTTATCATACTTTTGAGAGGCGGCCATCTTGGATTTGAAAACTGATCACAAAATCGTTCTCTGCACCCTCGAGAACCTCGGATACGATACCCATAATCTAGTTATCATACTTTTGAGCTGCGGCCATCTCGGATTTAAAAATGATCCCAAAATTGTTTTCTGCACCCTCGAGAACCTCGGACATGATATCCATATTGCTGAAAACATAATTTTGTGCGGCGGCCATCTTGGATTAGAAAAATGATCACAAAATCGTTCTCAGCACCCTCGAGAACCTCGGACACGATATCCATATTGCTGAAAACATAATTTTGTGCGGCGGCCATCTTGGATTAGAAAAATGATCACAAAATCGTTCTCAGCACCCTTGAGAGCCTCGGATACGATATCCATAATATAGTTATCAAACTTCTGAGCGGCGGCCATCTTGGATTCGAAAAATGATCACAAAATCGTTCTATGCACTGTCAAGAATCTCGGATACGATACCCATATTTTTGTGATCATAAACTTGGATTTGAAAAATGGTCACAAAATCGTTCTGAGCAACCTCGAGAACCTCGGATACGATACCCATAATGTAGTTATCATAATTTTGAGCGGTGGCCATCTTGGATTTAAAAATGATCCCAAGTTGTTTTCTGCAACCTCGAGAACCTCGGATGCGATACCCATATTTTTGTGATCATAATCTTGCACGGCGGCCATCTTGGATTTGAAAAATGATCACAAAATCATTCTCAGCACCCTCGAGAACCTCGGATACGATACCCATAATCTAGTTATCATACTTTTGAGCTGCGGCCATCTCGGATTTAAAAATGATCCCAAAATTGTTTTCTGCACCCTCGAGAACCTCGGACACGATATCCATATTGCTGAAAACATAATGGTTTGCGGCAGCCCCCTTGGATTTCTAAAATGATCGCAGAATTCTTCTCTGCACCCTCGAGAACCTCGGACAAGATATCCATATTGCTAAAAATATAATTTTGTGCGGCCGCAATCTTGGATTTGAAAAATGATCACCAAATCGTTCTCTGCAACCTCGAGAACCTCGGATACGATACCCATAATCTAGATATCATACATTTGAGCGGCGGCCATCTCGGATTTAAAAATGATCCCAAAATTGTTTTCTGCACCCTCGAGAACCTCGGATACGATACCCATAATGTAGTTATCATAATTTTGAGCGGCGGCCATCTTGGATTTCAGAAATGATCACAAAATCATTCTGTGCACTCTCGAGAACCTCGGATACGATACCCATATTTTTGTGATCATAAACTTGCACGGCAGCCATCTCGGATTTAAAAATGATCCCAAAATTGTTTTCTGCACCCTCGAGAACCTTGGACACGATATCCATATTGCTAAAATCATAATTTTGTGCGGCAGCCATCTTGGATTTGAAAAATGATCACCAAATCGTTCTCTGCACCCTCGAAAACCTCGGATACGATACCCATAATCTAGTTATCATACTTTTGAGCGGCAGCCATCTCGGATTTAAAAATGATCCCAAAATTGTTTTCTGCACCCTCGAGAACCTCAGACACGATATCCATATTGCTGAAAACGTTATGGTTTGCGGCAGCAGTCTTGTATTTCTAAAATGATCACAGAATTCTTCTCTGCACCCTCGAGAACTTCGAACACGATATCCATATTGCTGAAAACATAATTTTGTGCGGCGGCCATCTTGGATTAGAAAAATGATCACAAAATCGTTCTCAGCACCCTCGAGAACCTCGGACACGACATCCATATTGCTAAAATCATAATTTTGTGCGGCGGCCATCTTGGATTTGAAAAATGATCACCAAATCGTTCTCTGTACACTTGAGAACCTCGGATACGATACCCATAATGTAGTTTTCATAATTTTGAGCGGCGGCCATCTTGGATTTAACAATTATCCCAAAATTGTTTTCTGCAACCTCAAGAACCTCGGATACGATACCCATATTTTTGTGATCATAATCTTGCACGGCGGCCATCATGGATTTGAAAAATGATCACAAAATCTTTCTCAGCACCCTCGAGGAGCTCGGATACGATACCCATAATCTAGTTATTATACTTTTGAGCGGCGGCCATCTTTGATTTTAAAATGATCCCAAAATTGTTTTCTGCACCCTCGAGAACCTCGGACACGATATCAGTATTGCTCAAAACATAATTTTGTTCGGCTGTCATCTTGGATTAGAAAAATGATCACAAAATCATTCTCAGCACCCTCGAGAACCTCGGATACGATACCCATAATGTAGTTATCATACTTTTGAGCGGCGGCCATCTTGGATTTGAAAACTGATCACAAAATCGTTCTCTGCACCCTCGAGAAGCTCGGATACGATACCCATAATCTAGTTATCATACTTTTGAGCGGCGGCCATCTTTGATTTTAAAATGATCCCAAAATTGTTTTCTGCACCCTCGAGAACCTCGGACACGATATCAGTATTGCTCAAAACATAATTTTGTTCGGCTGCCATCTTGGATTAGAAAAATGGTCACAAAATTATTCTCAGCACCCTCGAGAACCTCGGATACGATACCCATAATGTAGTTATCATACTTTTGAGCGGCGGCCATCTTGGATTTCAAAATCGTTCTCAGCACCCTCGAGAACCTCGGATACGATACCCGTATTGTAGTTATCATACTTTTAAGCGGCGGCAATTTTCGATTTGAAAAATGATCACAAAATCGTTCTCTGCACACTCGAGAACCTCAGATACGATACCCATAATGTAGTTATCATAATTTTGATCGGCGTCCATCTTGGATTTCAAAAATGATCACAAAATCGTTCTGTGCACTCTCGAGAAGCTCGTTTACGATACCCATATTTTTGTGATCATAATCTTGCACGGCGGCCATCTCGGATTTAAAAATGATCCCAAAATTGTTTTCTGCACCCTCGAGAACCTCGGACACGATATCCATATTGCTAAACTCATAATTTTGTGCGGCGGCCATCTTGGATTTGAAAAATGATCACTAAATCGTTCTCTGCACCCTCGAGAACCTCGAATACGATACCCATAATCTAGTTATCATACTTTTAAACGTCGGCCATCTCGGATTTAAAAATGATCCCAAAATTATATTCTGCAACCTCGAGAACCTCGGATACGATACCCATATTTTTGTGATCATTATCTTGCACGGCGGCCATCTTGGATTTGAAAAATGATCATAAAATCATTCTCAGCACCCTCGAAAAACTCGGATACGATACCCATAATGTAGTTATCATACTTTTGAGAGGCGGCCATCTTGGATTTGAAAACTGATCACAAAATCTTTCTCTGCACCCTCGAGAACCTCGGATACGATACCCATAATCTAGTTATCATACTTTTGAGCTGCGGCCATCTCGGATTAAAAAATGATCCCAAAATTGTTTTCTGCACCCTCGAGAACCTCGGACACGATATCCATATTGCTGAAAACATAATTTTGTGCGGCGGCCATCTTGGATTAGAAAAATGATCACAAAATCGTTCTCAGCACCCTCGAGAACCTCGGACACGATATCCATATTGCTAAAATCATAATTTTGTGCGGCGGCCATCTTGGATTTGAAAAATGATCACCAAATCGTTCTCTGTACACTTGAGAACCTCGGATACGATACCCATAATGAAGTTATCATAATTTTGAGCGGCGGCCATCTTGGATTTAAAAATTATCCAAAAATTGTTTTCTGCAACCTCAAGAACCTCGGATACGATACCCATATTTTTGTGATCATAATCTTGCACGGCGGCCATCTTGGATTTGAAAAACGATCACAAAATCTTTCTCAGCACCCTCGAAAAACTCGGATACGATACCCATAATGCAGTTATCATACTTTTGAGCGGCGGCCATCTTTGATTTCAAAATCGTTCTCAGCACCCTCGAGAACCTCGGATACGATACGCGTATTGTAGTTATCATACTTTTAAGCGGCGGCTATTTTCGATTTGAAAAATGATCACAAAATCGTTCTCTGCACACTCGAGAACCTCAGATACGATACCCATAATGTAGTTATCATAATTTTGATCGGCGTCCATCTTGGATTTCAAAAATGATCACAAAATCTTTCTCTGCACTCTCGAGAAGCTCGGATACGATACCCATATTTTTGTGATCATAATCTTGCACGGCGGCCATCTCGGATTTAAAAATGATCCCAAAATTGTTTTCTGCACCCTCGAGAACCTCGGACACGATATCCATATTGCTAAAATCATAATTTTGTGCGGCGGCCATCTTGGATTTGAAAAATGATCACTAAATCGTTCTCTGCACCCTCGAGAACCTCGGATACGATACCCATAATCTAGTTATCATACTTTTAAACGGCGGCCATCTCGGAGTTAAAAATGATCCCAAAATTGTTTTCTGCAACCTCGAGAACCTTGGATACGATACCCATATTGCTGAAAACATTATTTTGTGCGGCGGCCCTCTTGGATTTGAAAAATGATCACAAAATCGTTCTCAGCACGCTGGAGAACCTCAGATACGATACCCATAATGTATTTATCATACATTTGAGCGGCGGCCATCTTGGATTTGAAAAATGATAACAAAATCGTTCTCTGCACTCTCGAGAACCTCGGATACGATACCCATAATGTAGTTATCTTAATTTTGAGCGGCGGCCATCTTGGATTTCAAAAATGATCACAAAATCGTTCTGTTTACTCTCGAGAACTTTGGATACGATACCCATATTTTTGTGATCATTATCTTGCACGGAGGCCATCTCGGATTTAAAAATGATCCCAAAATAGTTTTTTGCACCCTCGAGAACCTCGGACACGATATCCATAATGCTTAAATCATAATTTTGTGCGGCGGCCTTCTAGGATTTGAAAAATTATCACCAAATCGTTCTCTGCACACTTGAGACCCTTGGATACGATACCCATAATGTAGTTATCATAATTTTGAGCGGCGGCCATCTTGGATTTAAAAATTATCCCAAAATTGTTTTCTGCAACATCAAGAACCTCGGATACGATACCCATATTTTTGTGATCATAATCTTGCACGGCGGCCATCTTGGATTTGAAAAATGATCACAAAATCTTTTTCAGCACCTTCGAGAACCTCGGATACGATACCCATAATGTAGTTATCATAATTTTTATCGGCGTCCATCTTGGATTTCAAAAATGATCACAAAATCGTTCTGTGCACTCTCGAGAAGCTCGGATACGATACCCATATTTTTGTGATCATAATCTTGCACGGCGGCCATCTTGGATTTGAAAAATGATCACAAAATCATTCTCAGCACCCTCGAAAAACTCGGATACGATACCCATAATGTAGTTATCATACTTTTGAGAGGCGGCCATCTTGGATTTGAAAACTGATCACAAAATCGTTCTCTGCACCCTCGAGAACCTCGGATACGATACCCATAATCTAGTTATCATACTTTTGAGCTGCGGCCATCTCGGATTTAAAAATGATCCCAAAATTGTTTTCTGCACCCTCGAGAACCTCGGACATGATATCCATATTGCTGAAAACATAATTTTGTGCGGCGGCCATCTTGGATTAGAAAAATGATCACAAAATCGTTCTCAGCACCCTCGAGAACCTCGGACACGATATCCATATTGCTGAAAACATAATTTTGTGCGGCGGCCATCTTGGATTAGAAAAATGATCACAAAATCGTTCTCAGCACCCTTGAGAGCCTCGGATACGATATCCATAATATAGTTATCAAACTTCTGAGCGGCGGCCATCTTGGATTCGAAAAATGATCACAAAATCGTTCTCTGCACTGTCAAGAATCTCGGATACGATACCCATATTTTTGTGATCATAAACTTGGATTTGAAAAATGGTCACAAAATCGTTCTGAGCAACCTCGAGAACCTCGGATACGATACCCATAATGTAGTTATCATAATTTTGAGCGGTGGCCATCTTGGATTTAAAAATGATCCCAAGTTGTTTTCTGCAACCTCGAGAACCTCGGATGCGATACCCATATTTTTGTGATCATAATCTTGCACGGCGGCCATCTTGGATTTGAAAAATGATCACAAAATCATTCTCAGCACCCTCGAGAACCTCGGATACGATACCCATAATCTAGTTATCATACTTTTGAGCTGCGGCCATCTCGGATTTAAAAATGATCCCAAAATTGTTTTCTGCACCCTCGAGAACCTCGGACACGATATCCATATTGCTGAAAACATAATGGTTTGCGGCAGCCCCCTTGGATTTCTAAAATGATCGCAGAATTCTTCTCTGCACCCTCGAGAACCTCGGACAAGATATCCATATTGCTAAAAATATAATTTTGTGCGGCCGCAATCTTGGATTTGAAAAATGATCACCAAATCGTTCTCTGCAACCTCGAGAACCTCGGATACGATACCCATAATCTAGATATCATACATTTGAGCGGCGGCCATCTCGGATTTAAAAATGATCCCAAAATTGTTTTCTGCACCCTCGAGAACCTCGGATACGATACCCATAATGTAGTTATCATAATTTTGAGCGGCGGCCATCTTGGATTTCAGAAATGATCACAAAATCATTCTGTGCACTCTCGAGAACCTCGGATACGATACCCATATTTTTGTGATCATAAACTTGCACGGCGGCCATCTCGGATTTAAAAATGATCCCAAAATTGTTTTCTGCACCCTCGAGAACCTTGGACACGATATCCATATTGCTAAAATCATAATTTTGTGCGGCAGCCATCTTGGATTTGAAAAATGATCACCAAATCGTTCTCTGCACCCTCGAAAACCTCGGATACGATACCCATAATCTAGTTATCATACTTTTTAGCGGCAGCCATCTCGGATTTAAAAATGATCCCAAAATTGTTTTCTGCACCCTCGAGAACCTCAGACACGATATCCATATTGCTGAAAACGTTATGGTTTGCGGCAGCAGTCTTGTATTTCTAAAATGATCACAGAATTCTTCTCTGCACCCTCGAGAACCTCGAACACGATATCCATATTGCTGAAAACATAATTTTGTGCGGCGGCCATCTTGGATTAGAAAAATGATCACAAAATCGTTCTCAGCACCCTCGAGAACCTCGGACACGACATCCATATTGCTAAAATCATAATTTTGTGCGGCGGCCATCTTGGATTTGAAAAATGATCACCAAATCGTTCTCTGTACACTTGAGAACCTCGGATACGATACCCATAATGTAGTTTTCATAATTTTGAGCGGCGGCCATCTTGGATTTAACAATTATCCCAAAATTGTTTTCTGCAACCTCAAGAACCTCGGATACGATACCCATATTTTTGTGATCATAATCTTGCACGGCGGCCATCATGGATTTGAAAAATGATCACAAAATCTTTCTCAGCACCCTCGAGGAGCTCGGATACGATACCCATAATCTAGTTATTATACTTTTGAGCGGCGGCCATCTTTGATTTTAAAATGATCCCAAAATTGTTTTCTGCACCCTCGAGAACCTCGGACACGATATCAGTATTGCTCAAAACATAATTTTGTTCGGCTGCCATCTTGGATTAGAAAAATGGTCACAAAATTATTCTCAGCACCCTCGAGAACCTCGGATACGATACCCATAATGTAGTTATCATACTTTTGAGCGGCGGCCATCTTGGATTTGAAAACTGATCACAAAATCGTTCTCTGCACCCTCGAGAAGCTCGGATACGATACCCATAATCTAGTTATCATACTTTTGAGCGGCGGCCATCTTTGATTTTAAAATGATCCCAAAATTGTTTTCTGCACCCTCGAGAACCTCGGACACGATATCAGTATTGCTCAAAACATAATTTTGTTCGGCTGCCATCTTGGATTAGAAAAATGGTCACAAAATTATTCTCAGCACCCTCGAGAACCTCGGATACGATACCCATAATGTAGTTATCATACTTTTGAGCGGCGGCCATCTTGGATTTCAAAATCGTTCTCAGCACCCTCGAGAACCTCGGATACGATACCCGTATTGTAGTTATCATACTTTTAAGCGGCGGCAATTTTCGATTTGAAAAATGATCTCAAAATCGTTCTCTGCACACTCGAGAACCTCAGATACGATACCCATAATGTAGTTATCATAATTTTGATCGGCGTCCATCTTGGATTTCAAAAATGATCACAAAATCGTTCTGTGCACTCTCGAGAAGCTCGTTTACGATACCCATATTTTTGTGATCATAATCTTGCACGGCGGCCATCTCGGATTTAAAAATGATCCCAAAATTGTTTTCTGCACCCTCGAGAACCTCGGACACGATATCCATATTGCTAAACTCATAATTTTGTGCGGCGGCCATCTTGGATTTGAAAAATGATCACTAAATCGTTCTCTGCACCCTCGAGAACCTCGGATACGATACCCATAATCTAGTTATCATACTTTTAAACGTCGGCCATCTCGGATTTAAAAATGATCCCAAAATTATATTCTGCAACCTCGAGAACCTCGGATACGATACCCATATTTTTGTGATCATAATCTTGCACGGCGGCCATCTTAGATTTGAAAAATGATCATAAAATCATTCTCAGCACCCTCGAAAAACTCGGATACGATACCCATAATGTAGTTATCATACTTTTGAGAGGCGGCCATCTTGGATTTGAAAACTGATCACAAAATCTTTCTCTGCACCCTCGAGAACCTCGGATACGATACCCATAATCTAGTTATCATACTTTTGAGCTGCGGCCATCTCGGATTAAAGAATGATCCCAAAATTGTTTTCTGCACCCTCGAGAACCTCGGACACGATATCCATATTGCTGAAAACATAATTTTGTGCGGCGGCCATCTTGGATTAGAAAAATGATCACAAAATCGTTCTCAGCACCCTCGAGAACCTCGGACACGATATCCATATTGCTAAAATCATAATTTTGTGCGGCGGCCATCTTGGATTTGAAAAATGATCACCAAATCGTTCTCTGTACACTTGAGAACCTCGGATACGATACCCATAATGAAGTTATCATAATTTTGAGCGGCGGCCATCTTGGATTTAAAAATTATCCAAAAATTGTTTTCTGCAACCTCAAGAACCTCGGATACGATACCCATATTTTTGTGATCATAATCTTGCACGGCGGCCATCTTGGATTTGAAAAACGATCACAAAATCTTTCTCAGCACCCTCGAAAAACTCGGATACGATACCCATAATGCAGTTATCATACTTTTGAGCGGCGGCCATCTTTGATTTCAAAATCGTTCTCAGCACCCTCGAGAACCTCGGATACGATACGCGTATTGTAGTTATCATACTTTTAAGCGGCGGCTATTTTCGATTTGAAAAATGATCACAAAATCGTTCTCTGCACACTCGAGAACCTCAGATACGATACCCATAATGTAGTTATCATAATTTTGATCGGCGTCCATCTTGGATTTCAAAAATGATCACAAAATCTTTCTCTGCACTCTCGAGAAGCTCGGATACGATACCCATATTTTTGTGATCATAATCTTGCACGGCGGCCATCTCGGATTTAAAAATGATCCCAAAATTGTTTTCTGCACCCTCGAGAACCTCGGACACGATATCCATATTGCTAAAATCATAATTTTGTGCGGCGGCCATCTTGGATTTGAAAAATGATCACTAAATCGTTCTCTGCACCCTCGAGAACCTCGGATACGATACCCATAATCTAGTTATCATACTTTTAAACGGTGGCCATCTCGGAGTTAAAAATGATCCCAAAATTGTTTTCTGCAACCTCGAGAACCTTGGATACGATACCCATATTTTTGTGATCATAATCTTGCACGGCGGCCATCTTGAATTTGAAAAATGATCACAAAATCATTCTCAGCACCCTCGAAAAACTCGGATACGATACCCATAATGTAGTTATCATACTTTTGGGAGGCGGCCATCTTGGATTTGAAAACTGATCACAAAATCGTTCTCTGCACCTTCGAGAACCTCGGATACGATACCTATAATCTAGTTATCATACTTTTGAGCTGCGGCCATCTCGGATTTAAAAATGATCCCAAAATTGTTTTCTGCACCCTCGAGAACCTCGGACACGATATCCATATTGCTGAAAACATAATGGTTTGCGGCAGCCCTCTTGGATTTCTAAAATGATTGCAGAATTCTTCTCTGCACCCTCGAGAACCTCGGACAAGATATCCATATTGATAAAAATATAATTTTGTGCGGCGGCAATCCTGGATTTGAAAAATGATCACCAAATCGTTCTCTGCACCCTCGAGAACCTCGGATACGATACCCATAATCTAGATATCATAGTTTTGAGCGGCGGCTATTTTCGATTTGAAAAATGATCACAAAATCGTTCTCTGCACACTCGAGAACCTCGGATACGATACCCATAATGTAGTTATCATAATTTTGAGCGGCGGCCATCTTGGATTTCAGAAATGATCACAAAATTGTTTTCTGCACCCTCGAGAACCTTGGACACGATATCCATATTGCTGAAATCATAATTTTGTGCTACGGCAATCCTGGATTTGAAAAATGATCACCAAATCGTTCTCTGCACCCTCGAGAACCTCGGATACGATACCCATAATCTAGATATCATACTTTTGAGCGGCGGCTATTTTCGATTTGAAAAATGATCACAAAATCGTTCTCTGCACACTCGAGAACATCGGATACGATACCCATAATGTAGTTATCATAATTTTGAGCGGCGGCCATCTTGGATTTCAGAAATGATCACAAAATTGTTTTCTGCACCCTCGAGAACCTTGGACACGATATCCATATTGCTGAAATCATAATGTTGTGCGGCGGCCATCTTGGATTTGAAAAATAATCACCAAATCGTTCTCTGCACCCTCGAGTACCTCGGATACGATACCCATAATCTAGTTATCATACTTTTGAGCAGCGGCCATCTCGGATTTAAAAATGATCCCAAAATTGTTTTCTGCACCCTCGAGAACCTCAGACACGATATCCATATTGCTGAAAACGTAATGGTTTGCGGCAGCCGCCTTGTATTTCTAAAATGATCGCAGAATTCTTCTCTGCACCCTCGAAAACCTCGGACACGATATCCATATTGCTGAAAACATAATTTTGTGCGGCGGCCATCTTGGATTAGATAAATGATCACAAAATCGTTCTCAGCACCCTTGAGAACCTCGGATACGATATCCATATTTTTGTGATCATAATATTGCACGGCAGCCCTCTTGGATTTGAAAAATGATCACAAAATCGTTCTCAGCACGCTGGAGAACCTCAGATACGATACCCATAATGTATTTATCATACATTTGAGCGGCGGCCATCATGGATTTGAAAAATGATAACAAAATCGTTCTCTGCACTCTCGAGAACCTTGGATACGATACCCATAATGTAGTTATTATAATTTTGAGCGGCGGCCATCTTGGATTTCAAAAATGATCACAAAATCTTTCTGTGCACTCTCGAGAACTTTGGATACGATACCCATATTTTTGCGATCATAATCTTGCACGGAGGCCATCTCGGATTTGAAAATGATCCCAAAATAGTTTTTTGCACCCTCGAGAACCTCGGACACGATATCCATATTGCTAAAATCATAATTTTGTGCGGCGGCCATCTTGGATTTGAAAAATGATCACCAAATCGTTCTCTGCACACTTGAGAACCTCGGATACGATACCCATAATGTAGTTAGTAATGTAGTAGAGTCCGCTGAGCTTTCATTATTAAAAAGCATCTATTTAGCCCTCGGACAATCAATCATAAATTACTGCATTCTAGCCTGGGGAGGTACAAATTCCACCAACCTCATAAAATTGGAAAGAGCGCAAAGAGCTGTGTTAAAAGTCGCTTTGAGAAAACCGATTAGATACCCAACGAATGATTTGTACAGCGACGCTCAGGTACTCAGTGTTCGAAAGCTGTACCTGATAAGAGTGGCGATGCATGTCCACAAAACAGCTCTGAACTCAAAAGAATACAACACATTGCTTAAAAACCGAGTTTACAAATTGCCTGTTACTAATGTCAAAACTGCATTTGCATGTCGCTTTCCAACCTTTTTGTACCCCCGGATTTATAATAAACTGGTCCAGCTATGTAAATTTAAAGAACACTCCATCTTCAAGGCTAAAGAGCTTCTATCAAAATATTTAATACAACTATCCTATATGGAAACTGAAAATCTTCTTAAGGTACAATCCTAAAAAATACACACAATACATATACACAATACACACACTTTCATACACACAACACATATACACACAATTAATACTTGTATAGTTATTACTGTTACTTTATTTCTTTATATGATTAGTAAAATTTTAGTAATCAGCTTGTTGTCACTAGCCGCTTGTATATCTTTATTTTCTGTTAATTCTACTATTTCCCCCACGAGACAGGCAATGCCTAGTGTGGGGGTCAGTATAAAATGTTAATTTGTGTATGAAAAGTGCGAAATAAATGATTTTGTATTTTGTATTTTGTAAAAGTTATCATAATTTTGTGCGGCGGCCATCTTGGATTTGAAAAATGATCACTAAATCGTTCTCTGCACCCTCGAGAACCTCGGATACGATACCCATAATCTAGTTATCATACTTTTAAACGACGGCCATCTCGGATTTAAAAATGATCCCAAAATTATATTCTGCAACCTCGAGAACCTCGGATACGATACCCATATTTTTGTGATCATAATCTTGCACGGCGGCCATCTTTAATTTGAAAAATGATCACAAAATTATTCTCAGCACCCTCGAGAACCTCGGATACGATACCCATAATGTAGTTATCATACTTTTGAGCGGCGGCCATCTTGGATTTCAAAATCGTTCTCAGCACCCTCGAGAACCTCGGATACGATACCCGTATTGTAGTTATCATACTTTTAAGCGGCGGCAATTTTCAATTTGAAAAATGATCACAAAATCGTTCTCTGCACACTCGAGAACCTCAGATACGATACCCATAATGTAGTTATCATAATTTTGATCGGCGTACATCTTGGATTTCAAAAATGATCACAAAATCGTTCTGTGCACTCTCGAGAAGCTCGGATACGATACCCATATTTTTGTGATCATAATCTTGCACGGCGGCCATCTCGGATTTAAAAATGATCCCAAAATTGTTTTCTGCACCCTCGAGAACCTCGGACACGATATCCATATTGCTAAAATCATAATTTTGTGCGGCGGCCATCTTGGATTTGAAAAATGATCACTAAATCGTTCTCTGCACCCTCGAGAACCTCGGATACGATACCCATAATCTAGTTATCATACTTTTAAACGGCGGCCATCTCGGAGTTAAAAATGATCCCAAAATTGTTTTCTGCAACCTCGAGAACCTTGGATACGATACCCATATTTTTGTGATCATAATCTTGCACGGCGGCCATCTTGAATTTGAAAAATGATCACAAAATCATTCTCAGCACCCTCGAAAAACTCGGATACGATACCCATAATGTAGTTATCATACTTTTGGGAGGCGGCCATCTTGGATTTGAAAACTGATCACAAAATCGTTCTCTGCACCTTCGAGAACCTCGGATACGATACCTATAATCTAGTTATCATACTTTTGAGCTGCGGCCATCTCGGATTTAAAAATGATCCCAAAATTGTTTTCTGCACCCTCGAGAACCTCGGACACGATATCCATATTGCTGAAAACATAATGGTTTGCGGCAGCCCTCTTGGATTTCTAAAATGATTGCAGAATTCTTCTCTGCACCCTCGAGAACCTCGGACAAGATATCCATATTGATAAAAATATAATTTTGTGCGGCGGCAATCCTGGATTTGAAAAATGATCACCAAATCGTTCTCTGCACCCTCGAGAACCTCGGATACGATACCCATAATCTAGATATCATAGTTTTGAGCGGCGGCTATTTTCGAATTGAAAAATGATCACAAAATCGTTCTCTGCACACTCGAGAACCTCGGATACGATACCCATAATGTAGTTATCATAATTTTGAGCGGCGGCCATCTTGGATTTCAGAAATGATCACAAAATTGTTTTCTGCACCCTCGAGAACCTTGGACACGATATCCATATTGCTGAAATCATAATTTTGTGCGGCGGCAATCCTGGATTTGAAAAATGATCACCAAATCGTTCTCTGCACCCTCGAGAACCTCGGATACGATACCCATAATCTAGATATCATACTTTTGAGCGGCGGCTATTTTCGATTTGAAAAATGATCACAAAATCGTTCTCTGCACACTCGAGAACATCGGATACGATACCCATAATGTAGTTATCATAATTTTGAGCGGCGGCCATCTTGGATTTCAAAAATGATCACAGAATTGTTCTCTGCACCCTCGAGAACCTTGGACACGATATCCATATTGCTGAAATCATAATTTTGTGCGGCGGCCATCTTGGATTTGAAAAATAATCACCAAATCGTTCTCTGCACCCTCGAGTACCTCGGATACGATACCCATAATGTAGTTATCATAATTTTGAGCGGCGGCCATCTTGGATTTCAGAAATGATCACAAAATTGTTTTCTGCACCCTCGAGAACCTTGGACACGATATCCATATTGCTGAAATCATAATTTTGTGCGGCGGCAATCCTGGATTTGAAAAATGATAACAAAATCGTTCTCTGCACTCTCGAGAACCTCGGATACGATACCCATAATGTAGTTATTATAATTTTGAGCGGCGGCCATCTTGGATTTGAAAAATGATCACCAAATCGTTCTCTGCACACTTGAGAACCTCGGATACGATACCCATAATGTAGTTATCATAATTTTGTGCGGCGGCCATCTTGGATTTGAAAAATGATCACTAAATCGTTCTCTGCACCCTCGAGAACCTCGGATACGATACCCATAATCTAGTTATCATACTTTTAAACGTCGGCCATCTCGGATTTAAAAATGATCCCAAAATTATATTCTGCAACCTCGAGAACCTCGGATACGATACCCATATTTTTGTGATCATAATCTTGCACGGCGGCCATCTTGGATTTGAAAAATGATCACAAAATTATTCTCAGCACCCTCGAGAACCTCGGATACGATACCCATAATGTAGTTATCATACTTTTGAGCGGCGGCCATCTTGGATTTCAAAATCGTTCTCAGCACCCTCGAGAACCTCGGATACGATACCCGCATTGTAGTTATCATACTTTTAAGCGGCGGCAATTTTCGATTTGAAAAATGATCACAAAATCGTTCTCTGCACACTCGAGAACCTCAGATACGATACCCATAATGTAGTTATCATAATTTTGATCGGCGTCCATCTTGGATTTCAAAAATGATCACAAAATCGTTCTGTGCACTCTCGAGAAGCTCGGATACGATACCCATATTTTTGTGATCATAATCTTGCACGGCGGCCATCTCGGATTTAAAAATGATCCCAAAATTGTTTTCTGCACCCTCGAGAACCTCGGACACGATATCCATATTGTTAAAATCATAATTTTGTGCGGCGGCCATCTTGGATTAGATAAATGATCACAAAATCGTTCTCAGCACCCTTGAGAACCTCGGATACGATATCCATATTTTTGTGATCATAATATTGCACGGCAGCCCTCTTGGATTTGAAAAATGATCACAAAATCGTTCTCAGCACGCTGGAGAACCTCAGATACGATACCCATAATGTATTTATCATACATTTGAGCGGCGGCCATCTTGGATTTGAAAAATGATAACAAAATCGTTCTCTGCACTCTCGAGAACCTCGGATACGATACCCATAATGTAGTTATTATAATTTTGAGCAGCGGCCATCTTGGATTTCAAAAATGATCACAAAATCGTTCTGTGCACTCTCGAGAACTTTGGATACGATACCCATATTTTTGCGATCATTATCTTGCACGGAGGCCATCTCGGATTTGAAAATGATCCCAAAATAGTTTTTTGCACCCTCGAGAACCTCGGACACGATATCCATATTGCTAAAATCATTATTTTGTGCGGCGGCCATCTTGGATTTGAAAAATGATCACCAAATCGTTCTCTGCACACTTGAGAACCTCGGATACGATACCCATAATGTAGTTATCATAATTTTGAGCGGCGGCCATCTTGGATTTGAAAATTATCCCAAAATTGTTTTCTGCAACCTCAAGAACCTCGGATACGATACCCATATTTTTGTGATCATAATCTTGCACGGCGGCCATCTTGGATTTGAAAAATGATCACAAAATCTTTCTCAGCACCCTCGAAAAACTCGGATACGATACCCATAATGTAGTTATCATACTTTTGAGCGCCGGCCATCTTGGATTTGAAAACTGATCACAAAATCGTTCTCTGCACCCTCGAGAACCTCGGATACGATACCCATAATCTAGTTATCATACTTTTGAGCGGCGGCCATCTCGGATTTTAAAATGATCCCAAAATTGTTTTCTGCACCCTCGAGAACCTCGGACACGATATCAGTATTGCTCAAAACATAATTTTGTTCGGCTGCCATCTTGGATTAGAAAAATGGTCACAAAATCATTCTCAGCACCTTCGAGAACCTCGGATACGATACCCATAATGTAGTTATCATACTTTTGAGCGGCGGCCATCTTAGATTTCAAAATCGTTCTCAGCACCCTCGAGAATCTCGGATACGATACCCATATTGTAGTTATCATACTTTTAAGCGGCGGATATTTTCGATTTGAAAAATGATCACAAAATCGTTCTCTGCACACTCGAGAACCTCAGATACGATACCCATAATGTAGTTATCATAATTTTGAGCGGCGTCCATCTTGGATTTCAAAAATGATCACAAAATCGTTCTGTGCACTCTCGAGAAGCTCGGATACGATACCCATATTTTTGTGATCATAATCTTGCACGGCGGCCATGTCGGATTTAAAAATGATCCCAAAATTGTTTTCTGCACCCTCGAGAACCTCGGACACGATATCCATATTGCTAAAATCATAATTTTGTGCGGCGGCCATCTTGGATTTGAAAAATGATCACTAAATCGTTCTCTGCACCCTCGAGAACCTCGGATACGATACCCATAATCTAGTTATCATACTTTTAAACGACGGCCATCTCGGATTTAAAAATGATCCCAAAATTATATTCTGCAACCTCGAGAACCTCGGATACGATACCCATATTTTTGTGATCATAATCTTGCACGGCGGCCATCTTTAATTTGAAAAATGATCACAAAATTATTCTCAGCACCCTCGAGAACCTCGGATACGATACCCATAATGTAGTTATCATACTTTTGAGCGGCGGCCATCTTGGATTTCAAAATCGTTCTCAGCACCCTCGAGAACCTCGGATACGATACCCGTATTGTAGTTATCATACTTTTAAGCGGCGGCAATTTTCAATTTGAAAAATGATCACAAAATCGTTCTCTGCACACTCGAGAACCTCAGATACGATACCCATAATGTAGTTATCATAATTTTGATCGGCGTACATCTTGGATTTCAAAAATGATCACAAAATCGTTCTGTGCACTCTCGAGAAGCTCGGATACGATACCCATATTTTTGTGATCATAATCTTGCACGGCGGCCATCTCGGATTTAAAAATGATCCCAAAATTGTTTTCTGCACCCTCGAGAACCTCGGACACGATATCCATATTGCTAAAATCATAATTTTGTGCGGCGGCCATCTTGGATTTGAAAAATGATCACTAAATCGTTCTCTGCACCCTCGAGAACCTCGGATACGATACCCATAATCTAGTTATCATACTTTTAAACGGCGGCCATCTCGGAGTTAAAAATGATCCCAAAATTGTTTTCTGCAACCTCGAGAACCTTGGATACGATACCCATATTTTTGTGATCATAATCTTGCACGGCGGCCATCTTGAATTTGAAAAATGATCACAAAATCATTCTCAGCACCCTCGAAAAACTCGGATACGATACCCATAATGTAGTTATCATACTTTTGGGAGGCGGCCATCTTGGATTTGAAAACTGATCACAAAATCGTTCTCTGCACCTTCGAGAACCTCGGATACGATACCTATAATCTAGTTATCATACTTTTGAGCTGCGGCCATCTCGGATTTAAAAATGATCCCAAAATTGTTTTCTGCACCCTCGAGAACCTCGGACACGATATCCATATTGCTGAAAACATAATGGTTTGCGGCAGCCCTCTTGGATTTCTAAAATGATTGCAGAATTCTTCTCTGCACCCTCGAGAACCTCGGACAAGATATCCATATTGATAAAAATATAATTTTGTGCGGCGGCAATCCTGGATTTGAAAAATGATCACCAAATCGTTCTCTGCACCCTCGAGAACCTCGGATACGATACCCATAATCTAGATATCATAGTTTTGAGCGGCGGCTATTTTCGAATTGAAAAATGATCACAAAATCGTTCTCTGCACACTCGAGAACCTCGGATACGATACCCATAATGTAGTTATCATAATTTTGAGCGGCGGCCATCTTGGATTTCAGAAATGATCACAAAATTGTTTTCTGCACCCTCGAGAACCTTGGACACGATATCCATATTGCTGAAATCATAATTTTGTGCGGCGGCAATCCTGGATTTGAAAAATGATCACCAAATCGTTCTCTGCACCCTCGAGAACCTCGGATACGATACCCATAATCTAGATATCATACTTTTGAGCGGCGGCTATTTTCGATTTGAAAAATGATCACAAAATCGTTCTCTGCACACTCGAGAACATCGGATACGATACCCATAATGTAGTTATCATAATTTTGAGCGGCGGCCATCTTGGATTTCAGAAATGATCACAAAATTGTTTTCTGCACCCTCGAGAACCTTGGACACGATATCCATATTGCTGAAATCATAATTTTGTGCGGCGGCCATCTTGGATTTGAAAAATAATCACCAAATCGTTCTCTGCACCCTCGAGTACCTCGGATACGATACCCATAATGTAGTTATCATAATTTTGAGCGGCGGCCATCTTGGATTTCAGAAATGATCACAAAATTGTTTTCTGCACCCTCGAGAACCTTGGACACGATATCCATATTGCTGAAATCATAATTTTGTGCGGCGGCAATCCTGGATTTGAAAAATGATAACAAAATCGTTCTCTGCACTCTCGAGAACCTCGGATACGATACCCATAATGTAGTTATTATAATTTTGAGCGGCGGCCATCTTGGATTTGAAAAATGATCACCAAATCGTTCTCTGCACACTTGAGAACCTCGGATACGATACCCATAATGTAGTTATCATAATTTTGTGCGGCGGCCATCTTGGATTTGAAAAATGATCACTAAATCGTTCTCTGCACCCTCGAGAACCTCGGATACGATACCCATAATCTAGTTATCATACTTTTAAACGTCGGCCATCTCGGATTTAAAAATGATCCCAAAATTATATTCTGCAACCTCGAGAACCTCGGATACGATACCCATATTTTTGTGATCATAATCTTGCACGGCGGCCATCTTGGATTTGAAAAATGATCACAAAATTATTCTCAGCACCCTCGAGAACCTCGGATACGATACCCATAATGTAGTTATCATACTTTTGAGCGGCGGCCATCTTGGATTTCAAAATCGTTCTCAGCACCCTCGAGAACCTCGGATACGATACCCGCATTGTAGTTATCATACTTTTAAGCGGCGGCAATTTTCGATTTGAAAAATGATCACAAAATCGTTCTCTGCACACTCGAGAACCTCAGATACGATACCCATAATGTAGTTATCATAATTTTGATCGGCGTCCATCTTGGATTTCAAAAATGATCACAAAATCGTTCTGTGCACTCTCGAGAAGCTCGGATACGATACCCATATTTTTGTGATCATAATCTTGCACGGCGGCCATCTCGGATTTAAAAATGATCCCAAAATTGTTTTCTGCACCCTCGAGAACCTCGGACACGATATCCATATTGTTAAAATCATAATTTTGTGCGGCGGCCATCTTGGATTAGATAAATGATCACAAAATCGTTCTCAGCACCCTTGAGAACCTCGGATACGATATCCATATTTTTGTGATCATAATATTGCACGGCAGCCCTCTTGGATTTGAAAAATGATCACAAAATCGTTCTCAGCACGCTGGAGAACCTCAGATACGATACCCATAATGTATTTATCATACATTTGAGCGGCGGCCATCTTGGATTTGAAAAATGATAACAAAATCGTTCTCTGCACTCTCGAGAACCTCGGATACGATACCCATAATGTAGTTATTATAATTTTGAGCAGCGGCCATCTTGGATTTCAAAAATGATCACAAAATCGTTCTGTGCACTCTCGAGAACTTTGGATACGATACCCATATTTTTGCGATCATTATCTTGCACGGAGGCCATCTCGGATTTGAAAATGATCCCAAAATAGTTTTTTGCACCCTCGAGAACCTCGGACACGATATCCATATTGCTAAAATCATTATTTTGTGCGGCGGCCATCTTGGATTTGAAAAATGATCACCAAATCGTTCTCTGCACACTTGAGAACCTCGGATACGATACCCATAATGTAGTTATCATAATTTTGAGCGGCGGCCATCTTGGATTTGAAAATTATCCCAAAATTGTTTTCTGCAACCTCAAGAACCTCGGATACGATACCCATATTTTTGTGATCATAATCTTGCACGGCGGCCATCTTGGATTTGAAAAATGATCACAAAATCTTTCTCAGCACCCTCGAAAAACTCGGATACGATACCCATAATGTAGTTATCATACTTTTGAGCGCCGGCCATCTTGGATTTGAAAACTGATCACAAAATCGTTCTCTGCACCCTCGAGAACCTCGGATACGATACCCATAATCTAGTTATCATACTTTTGAGCGGCGGCCATCTCGGATTTTAAAATGATCCCAAAATTGTTTTCTGCACCCTCGAGAACCTCGGACACGATATCAGTATTGCTCAAAACATAATTTTGTTCGGCTGCCATCTTGGATTAGAAAAATGGTCACAAAATCATTCTCAGCACCTTCGAGAACCTCGGATACGATACCCATAATGTAGTTATCATACTTTTGAGCGGCGGCCATCTTAGATTTCAAAATCGTTCTCAGCACCCTCGAGAATCTCGGATACGATACCCATATTGTAGTTATCATACTTTTAAGCGGCGGATATTTTCGATTTGAAAAATGATCACAAAATCGTTCTCTGCACACTCGAGAACCTCAGATACGATACCCATAATGTAGTTATCATAATTTTGAGCGGCGTCCATCTTGGATTTCAAAAATGATCACAAAATCGTTCTGTGCACTCTCGAGAAGCTCGGATACGATACCCATATTTTTGTGATCATAATCTTGCACGGCGGCCATGTCGGATTTAAAAATGATCCCAAAATTGTTTTCTGCACCCTCGAGAACCTCGGACACGATATCCATATTGCTAAAATCATAATTTTGTGCGGCGGCCATCTTGGATTTGAAAAATGATCACTAAATCTTTCTCTGCACCCTCGAAAACCTCGGATACGATATCCGTAATCTAGTTATCATTCTTTTAAACGGCAGCCATCTCGGATTTATAAATGATCCCAAAATTGTTTTCTGCACCCTCGAGAACCTCGGACACGATATCCATAATGCTGAAAACGTAATGGTTTGCGGCAGCCCTCTTGTATTTCTAAAATGAAGGCAAAATTCTTCTCTGCACCCTCGAGAACCTCGGACACGATATGCATATTGCTGAAAACATAATTTTGTGCGGCGGCCATCTTGGATTAGAAAAATGATCACAAAATCGTTCTCAGCACACTTGAGAACCTCGGATACGATATCTATAATATAGTTATCATACTTTTGAGCGGCGGCCATCTTGGATTAGATAAATGATCACAAAATCGTTCTCAGCACCCTTGAGAACCTCGGATACGATATCCATATTTTTGTGATCATAATATTGCACGGCAGCCCTCTTGGATTTGAAAAATGATCACAAAATCGTTCTCAGCACGCTGGAGAACCTCAGATACGATACCCATAATGTATTTATCATACATTAGAGCGGCGGCCATCTTGGATTTGAAAAATGATAACAAAATCGTTCTCTGCACTCTCGAGAACCTCGGATACGATACCCATAATGTAGTTATTATAATTTTGAGCGGCGGCCATCTTGGATTTCAAAAATGATCGCAAAATCGTTCTGTGCACTCTCGAGAACTTTGGATACGATACCCATATTTTTGCGATCATTATCTTGCACGGAGGCCATCTCGGATTTGAAAATGATCCCAAAATAGTTTTTTGCACCCTCGAGAACCTCGGACACGATATCCATATTGCTAAAATCATAATTTTGTGCGGCGGCCATCTTGGATTTGAAATATGATCACCAAATCGTTCTCTGCACACTTGAGAACCTCGGATACGATACCCATAATGTAGTTATCATAATTTTGAGCGGCGGCCATCTTGGATTTGAAAATTATCCCAAAATTGTTTTCTGCAACCTCAAGAACCTCGGATACGATACCCATATTTTTGTGATCATAATCTTGCACGGCGGCCATCTTGGATTTGAAAAATGATCACAAAATCTTTCTCAGCACCCTCGAAAAACTCGGATACGATACCCATAATGTAGTTATCATACTTTTGAGCGCCGGCCATCTTGGATTTGAAAACTGATCACAAAATCGTTCTCTGCACCCTCGAGAACCTCGGATACGATACCCATAATCTAGTTATCATACTTTTGAGCGGCGGCCATCTCGGATTTTAAAATGATCCCAAAATTGTTTTCTGCACCCTCGAGAACCTCGGACACGATATCAGTATTGCTCAAAACATAATTTTGTTCGGCTGCCATCTTGGATTAGAAAAATGGTCACAAAATCATTCTCAGCACCTTCGAGAACCTCGGATACGATACCCATAATGTAGTTATCATACTTTTGAGCGGCGGCCATCTTAGATTTCAAAATCGTTCTCAGCACCCTCGAGAATCTCGGATACGATACCCATATTGTAGTTATCATACTTTTAAGCGGCGGCTATTTTCGATTTGAAAAATGATCACAAAATCGTTCTCTGCACACTCGAGAACCTCAGATACGATACCCATAATGTAGTTATCATAATTTTGAGCGGCGTCCATCTTGGATTTCAAAAATGATCACAAAATCGTTCTGTGCACTCTCGAGAAGCTCGGATACGATAACCATATTTTTGTGATCATAATCTTGCACGGCGGCCATGTCGGATTTAAAAATGATCCCAAAATTGTTTTCTGCACCCTCGAGAACCTCGGACACGATATCCATATTGCTAAAATCATAATTTTGTGCGGCGGCCATCTTGGATTTGAAAAATGATCACTAAATCTTTCTCTGCACCCTCAAAAACCTCGGATACGATATCCATAATCTAGTTATCATTCTTTTAAACGGCAGCCATCTCGGATTTATAAATGATCCCAAAATTGTTTTCTGCACCCTCGAGAACCTCGGACACGATATCCATAATGCTGAAAACGTAATGGTTTGCGGCAGCCCTCTTGTATTTCTAAAATGAAGGCAAAATTCTTCTCTGCACCCTCGAGAACCTCGGACACGATATCCATATTGCTAAAATCATAATTTTGTGCGGCGGCCATCTTGGATTTGAAAAATGATCACCAAATCGTTCTCTGCACACTTGAGAACCTCGGATACGATACCCATAATGTAGTTATCATAATTTTGAGCGGCGGCCATCTTGGATTTGAAAATTATCCCAAAATTGTTTTCTGCAACCTCAAGAACCTCGGATACGATACCCATATTTTTGTGATCATAATCTTGCACGGCAGCCCTCTTGGATTTGAAAAATGATCACAAAATCGTTCTCAGCACCCTGGAGAACCTCGGATACGATACCCATAATGTATTTATCATACATTTGAGCGGCGGCCATCTTGGATGAGAAAAATGATAACAAAATCGTTCTCTGCACCCTCGAGATTCTCGGGTACGATATCCATATTGCTGAAATCATAATTTTGTGCGGCGGCCATCTTGGATTTCAAATATGATCACAAAATCGTTCTTTGCACACTTGAGAACCTCAGACACGATATCCATATTGCTGAAATCATAATTTTGTTCGGCGGCCATCTTGGATTTCAAATATGATCACAAAATCGTTCTTTGCACCCTTGAGAACCTCAGACACGATATCCATATTGCAGAAAACATAATTGTTTGCGGCAACCCTCTTGGATTTCAAAAATGATCACAGATTTTTTCTCTGCACCCTCGAGAACCTCGGACACGATATTCATATTGCTAAAATTATAATTTTGTGCGGCGGCCATCTTGGATTTGAAAAATGTTCACCAAATAGTTCTCTGCACCCTCGAGAACCTCGGGTGCGATATCCATATTGCTGAAATCATAATTTTGTGCGGCGGCAATCTTGGATTGCAAATATGAAATTCAGAATTGTTCTCTGCACCCTCGAAAACCTCGGACACGATATCCATATTGCTGAAATTATAATTTTGTGCGGCGGCCATCTTGGATTTCAAATATGATCACAAAATCGTTCTTTGCACACTTGAGAACCTCAGACACGATATCCATATTGCTGAAATCATAATTTTGTGCGGCGGCCATCTTGGATTTCAAATATGATCACAAAATCGTTCTTTGCACACTTGAGAACCTCAGACACGATATCCATATTGCTGAAATCATAATTTTGTGCGGCGGCCATCTTGGATTTCAAATATGATCACAAATTCGTTCTTTGCACCCTTGAGAACCTCAGACACGATATCCATATTGCAGAAAACATAATTGTTTGCGGCAACCCTCTTGGATTTCAAAAATGATAACAGAATTTTTCTCTTCACCTTCGGCCATCTTGGATTTCAAAAATGATCACAGAATTGTTCTCTGCACCCTCAAGAATCTCCGACACGATATCCATATTTCTGAAATCATAATTGTTTGCGGCAGCCCTCTTGGATTTCAAAAATGATCACAGAAATGTTCTCTGCACCCTCGAGAACCTCGGACACGATATCCATATTGCTAAAATCATAATTTTGTGTGGCGGCCATCTAGATTTTAAAAATTATCATAGAATTGTTCTCTGCACCCTCGAGAACCTCGGACACGATATCCATATTGCTGAAATCATAATTTTGTGCGGCGGCCATCTTGAATTTGAAAAATGATCACAAAATCATTCTCAGCACCCTCGAAAAACTCGGATACGATACCCATAATGTAGTTATCATACTTTTGGGAGGCGGCCATCTTGGATTTGAAAACTGATCACAAAATCGTTCTCTGCACCCTCGAGAACCTCGGATACGATACCCATAATCTAGATATCATAGTTTTGAGCGGCGGCTATTTTCGAATTGAAAAATGATCACAAAATCGTTCTCTGCACACTCGAGAACCTCGGATACGATACCCATAATGTAGTTATCATAATTTTGAGCGGCGGCCATCTTGGATTTCAGAAATGATCACAAAATTGTTTTCTGCACCCTCGAGAACCTTGGACACGATATCCATATTGCTGAAATCATAATTTTGTGCGGCGGCAATCCTGGATTTGAAAAATGATCACCAAATCGTTCTCTGCACCCTCGAGAACCTCGGATACGATACCCATAATCTAGATATCATACTTTTGAGCGGCGGCTATTTTCGATTTGAAAAATGATCACAAAATCGTTCTCTGCACACTCGAGAACATCGGATACGATACCCATAATGTAGTTATCATAATTTTGAGCGGCGGCCATCTTGGATTTCAGAAATGATCACAAAATTGTTTTCTGCACCCTCGAGAACCTTGGACACGATATCCATATTGCTGAAATCATAATTTTGTGCGGCGGCCATCTTGGATTTGAAAAATAATCACCAAATCGTTCTCTGCACCCTCGAGTACCTCGGATACGATACCCATAATGTAGTTATCATAATTTTGAGCGGCGGCCATCTTGGATTTCAGAAATGATCACAAAATTGTTTTCTGCACCCTCGAGAACCTTGGACACGATATCCATATTGCTGAAATCATAATTTTGTGCGGCGGCAATCCTGGATTTGAAAAATGATAACAAAATCGTTCTCTGCACTCTCGAGAACCTCGGATACGATACCCATAATGTAGTTATTATAATTTTGAGCGGCGGCCATCTTGGATTTGAAAAATGATCACCAAATCGTTCTCTGCACACTTGAGAACCTCGGATACGATACCCATAATGTAGTTATCATAATTTTGTGCGGCGGCCATCTTGGATTTGAAAAATGATCACTAAATCGTTCTCTGCACCCTCGAGAACCTCGGATACGATACCCATAATCTAGTTATCATACTTTTAAACGTCGGCCATCTCGGATTTAAAAATGATCCCAAAATTATATTCTGCAACCTCGAGAACCTCGGATACGATACCCATATTTTTGTGATCATAATCTTGCACGGCGGCCATCTTGGATTTGAAAAATGATCACAAAATTATTCTCAGCACCCTCGAGAACCTCGGATACGATACCCATAATGTAGTTATCATACTTTTGAGCGGCGGCCATCTTGGATTTCAAAATCGTTCTCAGCACCCTCGAGAACCTCGGATACGATACCCGCATTGTAGTTATCATACTTTTAAGCGGCGGCAATTTTCGATTTGAAAAATGATCACAAAATCGTTCTCTGCACACTCGAGAACCTCAGATACGATACCCATAATGTAGTTATCATAATTTTGATCGGCGTCCATCTTGGATTTCAAAAATGATCACAAAATCGTTCTGTGCACTCTCGAGAAGCTCGGATACGATACCCATATTTTTGTGATCATAATCTTGCACGGCGGCCATCTCGGATTTAAAAATGATCCCAAAATTGTTTTCTGCACCCTCGAGAACCTCGGACACGATATCCATATTGTTAAAATCATAATTTTGTGCGGCGGCCATCTTGGATTAGATAAATGATCACAAAATCGTTCTCAGCACCCTTGAGAACCTCGGATACGATATCCATATTTTTGTGATCATAATATTGCACGGCAGCCCTCTTGGATTTGAAAAATGATCACAAAATCGTTCTCAGCACGCTGGAGAACCTCAGATACGATACCCATAATGTATTTATCATACATTTGAGCGGCGGCCATCTTGGATTTGAAAAATGATAACAAAATCGTTCTCTGCACTCTCTAGAACCTCGGATACGATACCCATAATGTAGTTATTATAATTTTGAGCAGCGGCCATCTTGGATTTCAAAAATGATCACAAAATCGTTCTGTGCACTCTCGAGAACTTTGGATACGATACCCATATTTTTGCGATCATTATCTTGCACGGAGGCCATCTCGGATTTGAAAATGATCCCAAAATAGTTTTTTGCACCCTCGAGAACCTCGGACACGATATCCATATTGCTAAAATCATTATTTTGTGCGGCGGCCATCTTGGATTTGAAAAATGATCACCAAATCGTTCTCTGCACACTTGAGAACCTCGGATACGATACCCATAATGTAGTTATCATAATTTTGAGCGGCGGCCATCTTGGATTTGAAAATTATCCCAAAATTGTTTTCTGCAACCTCAAGAACCTCGGATACGATACCCATATTTTTGTGATCATAATCTTGCACGGTGGCCATCTTGGATTTGAAAAATGATCACAAAATCTTTCTCAGCACCCTCGAAAAACTCGGATACGATACCCATAATGTAGTTATCATACTTTTGAGCGCCGGCCATCTTGGATTTGAAAACTGATCACAAAATCGTTCTCTGCACCCTCGAGAACCTCGGATACGATACCCATAATCTAGTTATCATACTTTTGAGCGGCGGCCATCTCGGATTTTAAAATGATCCCAAAATTGTTTTCTGCACCCTCGAGAACCTCGGACACGATATCAGTATTGCTCAAAACATAATTTTGTTCGGCTGCCATCTTGGATTAGAAAAATGGTCACAAAATCATTCTCAGCACCTTCGAGAACCTCGGATACGATACCCATAATGTAGTTATCATACTTTTGAGCGGCGGCCATCTTAGATTTCAAAATCGTTCTCAGCACCCTCGAGAATCTCGGATACGATACCCATATTGTAGTTATCATACTTTTAAGCGGCGGATATTTTCGATTTGAAAAATGATCACAAAATCGTTCTCTGCACACTCGAGAACCTCAGATACGATACCCATAATGTAGTTATCATAATTTTGAGCGGCGTCCATCTTGGATTTCAAAAATGATCACAAAATCGTTCTGTGCACTCTCGAGAAGCTCGGATACGATACCCATATTTTTGTGATCATAATCTTGCACGGCGGCCATGTCGGATTTAAAAATGATCCCAAAATTGTTTTCTGCACCCTCGAGAACCTCGGACACGATATCCATATTGCTAAAATCATAATTTTGTGCGGCGGCCATCTTGGATTTGAAAAATGATCACTAAATCTTTCTCTGCACCCTCGAAAACCTCGGATACGATATCCATAATCTAGTTATCATTCTTTTAAACGGCAGCCATCTCGGATTTATAAATGATCCCAAAATTGTTTTCTGCACCCTCGAGAACCTCGGACACGATATCCATAATGCTGAAAACGTAATGGTTTGCGGCAGCCCTCTTGTATTTCTAAAATGAAGGCAAAATTCTTCTCTGCACCCTCGAGAACCTCGGACACGATATCCATATTGCTGAAAACATAATTTTGTGCGGCGGCCATCTTGGATTAGAAAAATGATCACAAAATCGTTCTCAGCACACTTGAGAACCTCGGATACGATATCTATAATATAGTTATCATACTTTTGAGCGGCGGCCATCTTGGATTAGATAAATGATCACAAAATCGTTCTCAGCACCCTTGAGAACCTCGGATACGATATCCATATTTTTGTGATCATAATATTGCACGGCAGCCCTCTTGGATTTGAAAAATGATCACAAAATCGTTCTCAGCACGCTGGAGAACCTCAGATACGATACCCATAATGTATTTATCATACATTAGAGCGGCGGCCATCTTGGATTTGAAAAATGATAACAAAATCGTTCTCTGCACTCTCGAGAACCTCGGATACGATACCCATAATGTAGTTATTATAATTTTGAGCGGCGGCCATCTTGGATTTCAAAAATGATCGCAAAATCGTTCTGTGCACTCTCGAGAACTTTGGATACGATACCCATATTTTTGCGATCATTATCTTGCACGGAGGCCATCTCGGATTTGAAAATGATCCCAAAATAGTTTTTTGCACCCTCGAGAACCTCGGACACGATATCCATATTGCTAAAATCATAATTTTGTGCGGCGGCCATCTTGGATTTGAAATATGATCACCAAATCGTTCTCTGCACACTTGAGAACCTCGGATACGATACCCATAATGTAGTTATCATAATTTTGAGCGGCGGCCATCTTGGATTTGAAAATTATCCCAAAATTGTTTTCTGCAACCTCAAGAACCTCGGATACGATACCCATATTTTTGTGATCATAATCTTGCACGGCGGCCATCTTGGATTTGAAAAATGATCACAAAATCTTTCTCAGCACCCTCGAAAAACTCGGATACGATACCCATAATGTAGTTATCATACTTTTGAGCGCCGGCCATCTTGGATTTGAAAACTGATCACAAAATCGTTCTCTGCACCCTCGAGAACCTCGGATACGATACCCATAATCTAGTTATCATACTTTTGAGCGGCGGCCATCTCGGATTTTAAAATGATCCCAAAATTGTTTTCTGCACCCTCGAGAACCTCGGACACGATATCAGTATTGCTCAAAACATAATTTTGTTCGGCTGCCATCTTGGATTAGAAAAATGGTCACAAAATCATTCTCAGCACCTTCGAGAACCTCGGATACGATACCCATAATGTAGTTATCATACTTTTGAGCGGCGGCCATCTTAGATTTCAAAATCGTTCTCAGCACCCTCGAGAATCTCGGATACGATACCCATATTGTAGTTATCATACTTTTAAGCGGCGGCTATTTTCGATTTGAAAAATGATCACAAAATCGTTCTCTGCACACTCGAGAACCTCAGATACGATACCCATAATGTAGTTATCATAATTTTGAGCGGCGTCCATCTTGGATTTCAAAAATGATCACAAAATCGTTCTGTGCACTCTCGAGAAGCTCGGATACGATAACCATATTTTTGTGATCATAATCTTGCACGGCGGCCATGTCGGATTTAAAAATGATCCCAAAATTGTTTTCTGCACCCTCGAGAACCTCGGACACGATATCCATATTGCTAAAATCATAATTTTGTGCGGCGGCCATCTTGGATTTGAAAAATGATCACTAAATCTTTCTCTGCACCCTCGAAAACCTCGGATACGATATCCATAATCTAGTTATCATTCTTTTAAACGGCAGCCATCTCGGATTTATAAATGATCCCAAAATTGTTTTCTGCACCCTCGAGAACCTCGGACACGATATCCATAATGCTGAAAACGTAATGGTTTGCGGCAGCCCTCTTGTATTTCTAAAATGAAGGCAAAATTCTTCTCTGTACCCTCGAGAACCTCGAACACGATATCCATATTGCTGAAAACATAATTTTGTGCGGCGGCCATCTTGGATTTGAAAAATGATCACTAAATCTTTCTCTGCACCCTCAAAAACCTCGGATACGATATCCATAATCTAGTTATCATTCTTTTAAACGGCAGCCATCTAGGATTTATAAATGATCCCAAAATTGTTTTCTGCACCCTCGAGAACCTCGGACACGATATCCATAATGCTGAAAACGTAATGGTTTGCGGCAGCCCTCTTGTATTTCTAAAATGAAGGCAAAATTCTTCTCTGCACCCTCGAGAACCTCGGACACGATATCCATATTGCTAAAATCATAATTTTGTGCTGCGGCCATCTTGGATTTGAAAAATGATCACCAAATCGTTCTCTGCACACTTGAGAACCTCGGATACGATACCCATAATGTAGTTATCATAATTTTGAGCGGCGGCCATCTTGGATTTGAAAATTATCCCAAAATTGTTTTCTGCAACCTCAAGAACCTCGGATACGATACCCATATTTTTGTGATCATAATCTTGCACGGCAGCCCTCTTGGATTTGAAAAATGATCACAAAATCGTTCTCAGCACCCTGGAGAACCTCGGATACGATACCCATAATGTATTTATCATACATTTGAGCGGCGGCCATCTTGGATGAGAAAAATGATAACAAAATCGTTCTCTGCACCCTCGAGATTCTCGGGTACGATATCCATATTGCTGAAATCATAATTTTGTGCGGCGGCCATCTTGGATTTCAAATATGATCACAAAATCGTTCTTTGCACACTTGAGAACCTCAGACACGATATCCATATTGCTGAAATCATAATTTTGTTCGGCGGCCATCTTGGATTTCAAATATGATCACAAAATCGTTCTTTGCACCCTTGAGAACCTCAGACACGATATCCATATTGCAGAAAACATAATTGTTTGCGGCAACCCTCTTGGATTTCAAAAATGATCACAGATTTTTTCTCTGCACCCTCGAGAACCTCGGACACGATATTCATATTGCTAAAATTATAATTTTGTGCGGCGGCTATCTTGGATTTGAAAAATGTTCACCAAATAGTTCTCTGCACCCTCGAGAACCTCGGGTGCGATATCCATATTGCTGAAATCATAATTTTGTGCGGCGGCAATCTTGGATTGCAAATATGAAATTCAGAATTGTTCTCTGCACCCTCGAAAACCTCGGACACGATATCCATATTGCTGAAATTATAATTTTGTGCGGCGGCCATCTTGGATTTCAAATATGATCACAAAATCGTTCTTTGCACACTTGAGAACCTCAGACACGATATCCATATTGCTGAAATCATAATTTTGTGCGGCGGCCATCTTGGATTTCAAATATGATCACAAAATCGTTCTTTGCACACTTGAGAACCTCAGACACGATATCCATATTGCTGAAATCATAATTTTGTGCGGCGGCCATCTTGGATTTCAAATATGATCACAAATTCGTTCTTTGCACCCTTGAGAACCTCAGACACGATATCCATATTGCAGAAAACATAATTGTTTGCGGCAACCCTCTTGGATTTCAAAAATGATAACAGAATTTTTCTCTTCACCTTCGGCCATCTTGGATTTCAAAAATGATCACAGAATTGTTCTCTGCACCCTCAAGAATCTCCGACACGATATCCATATTTCTGAAATCATAATTGTTTGCGGCAGCCCTCTTGGATTTCAAAAATGATCACAGAAATGTTCTCTGCACCCTCGAGAACCTCGGACACGATATCCATATTGCTAAAATCATAATTTTGTGTGGCGGCCATCTAGATTTTAAAAATTATCATAGAATTGTTCTCTGCACCCTCGAGAACCTCGGACACGATATCCATATTGCTGAAATCATAATTTTGTGCGGCGGCCATCTTGGATTTCAAATATGATCACAAAATCGTTCTTTGCACCCTTGAGAACCTCAGACACGATATCCATATTGCAGAAAACATAATTGTTTGCGGCAACCCTCTTGGATTTCAAAAATGATAACAGAATTTTTCTCTTCACCTTCGGCCATCTTGGATTTCAAAAATGATCACAGAATTGTTCTCTGCACCCTCGAGAACCTCGAACACGATATCCATATTGCTAAAATCATAATTTTCTGCGGCGGCCATCTTGGATTTAAAAATTGTTTACCAAATCGTTCTCTGCACCCTCGAGAACTTCGGGTACGATATCCATATTGCTGAAATCATAATTTTGTGCGGCGGCCATCTTGGATTTGAAAAATGTTCACCAAATCGTTCTCTGCACCCTCGAGGACCTCAGGTACGATATCCATATTGCTGAAATCATAATTTTGTGCGGCGGCCATCTTGGATTTCAAAAATGATCACAAAATCGTTCTCTGCACACTCGAGGACCTCGAATACGATACCCATAAAATTGTCATCATTATTTTGCGCGGCGGCCATCTTGGATTTAAAAAATGATCACAAAATCGTTCTCTGTACCCTCGAGAATCTCGGACACGATATCCATATTACTGAAATCATAATTTTGTGCGGCGGCCATCTTGGATTTGAAAAATGTTCACAAAATTGTTATCTGCAGCCTCGAGAATCTCGGATACGATACCCATAATGTTGATAGCATAATTTTGTGCGGTGGCCATCTTAGTTTTCAAAACTGATCACAAAACCCATCTCTGCACCCTCGAGAACCTCGGACACGATATCCATATGGCTGAAAACATAATTGTTTGCGGCAGCCCTCTTGGCTTTCAAAAATGATCACAGAATTGTTCTCTGCACCCTCGAGATCCTCGAATACGATACCCATAAAGTTGTCATCATTATTTTGCGCGACGACCATCTTGGAATTCAAAAATGATCCCAAAATCAGTCTCTGCACCCTAGAGAATCTCCGACACGATATCCATATTTCTGAAATCATAATTTTGTGTGGCGGCCATCTTGGATTTCAAAAATTATCATAGAATTGTTCTCTGCACCCTCGAGAACCTCGGACACGATATCCATATTGCTGAAAACAAAATTATTTGCGGAAACCCTCTTGGATTTGAAAAATGATCACAGAATCGTTCTCTGCACCCTCGAGAACCTCGGGTTCGATATCCATATTGCTGAAATCATAATTTTGTGCGGCGGCCATCTTGGATTGCAAATATGAAATTCAGAATTGTTCTCTGCACCCTCGAGAACCTCGGATACGATACCCATAATATTGAAAGCATAATTTTGTGCGGTGGCCATCTTAGTTTTCAAAAATGATCACAAAACCCTTCTCTGCACCCTCGAGAACCTCGGACACGATATCCATATTGCTGAAAACATAATTGTTTGCGGCAGCCCTCTTGAATTTCAAAAATGATCACAAAATTGTTCTCTGGACCCTCGAGAACCTCAGACACGATATCCATATTGCTGAAATTATAATTTTGTGCGGCGGCCATCTTGGATTTCAAATATGATCACAAAATCGTTCTTTGCACACTTGAGAACCTCAGACACGATATCCATATTGCTGAAATCATAATTTTGTGCGGCGGCCATCTTGGATTTCAAATATGATCACAAAATCGTTCTTTGCACACTTGAGAACCTCAGACACGATATCCATATTGCTGAAATCATAATTTTGTGCGGCGGCCATCTTGGATTTCAAATATGATCACAAAATCGTTCTTTGCACCCTTGAGAACCTCAGACACGATATCCATATTGCAGAAAACATAATTGTTTGCGGCAACCCTCTTGGATTTCAAAAATGATAACAGAATTTTTCTCTTCACCTTCGGCCATCTTGGATTTCAAAAATGATCACAGAATTGTTCTCTGCACCCTCAAGAATCTCCGACACGATATCCATATTTCTGAAATCATAATTGTTTGCGGCAGCCCTCTTGGATTTCAAAAATGATCACAGAAATGTTCTCTGCACCCTCGAGGACCTCGGACACGATATCCATATTGCTAAAATCATAATTTTGTGTGGCGGCCATCTAGATTTTAAAAATTATCATAGAATTGTTCTCTGCACCCTCGAGAACCTCGGACACGATATCCATATTGCAGAAAACATAATTGTTTGCGGCAACCCTCTTGGATTTCAAAAATGATAACAGAATTTTTCTCTTCACCTTCGGCCATCTTGGATTTCAAAAATGATCACAGAATTGTTCTCTGCACCCTCAAGAATCTCCGACACGATATCCATATTTCTGAAATCATAATTGTTTGCGGCAGCCCTCTTGGATTTTAAAAATTATCATAGAATTGTTCTCTGCACCTTCGAGAACCTCGGACACGATATCCATATTGCTGAAATCATAATTTTGTGCGGCGGCCATCTTGGATTTCAAATATGATCACAAAATCGTTCTTTGCACCCTTGAGAACCTCAGACACGATATCCATATTGCAGAAAACATAATTGTTTGCGGCAACCCTCTTGGATTTCAAAAATGATAACAGAATTTTTCTCTTCACCTTCGGCCATCTTGGATTTCAAAAATGATCACAGAATTGTTCTCTGCACCCTCGAGAATCTCGAACACGATATCCGTATTGCTAAAATCATATTTTTCTGCGGCGGCCATCTTGGATTTAAAAAATGTTTACCAAATCGTTCTCTGCACCCTCGAGAACTTCGGGTACGATATCCATATTGCTGAAATCATAATTTTGTGCGGCGGCCATCTTGGATTTGAAAAATGTTCACCAAATCGTTCTCTGCACCCTCGAGGACCTCAGGTACGATATCCATATTGCTGAAATCATAATTTTGTGCGGCGGCCATCTTGGATTTCAAAAATGATCACAAAATCGTTCTCTGCACATTCGAGGACCTCGAATACGATACCCATAAAATTGTCATCATTATTTTGCGCGGCGGCCATCTTGGATTTCAAAAATGATCCCAAAATCATTCTCTGCACCCTCGAGAATCTCCGACACGATATCCATATTGCTGAAATCATAATTTTGTGTGGCGGCCATCTTGGATTTCAAAAATGATCACAGAATTGTTCTCTGCACCCTCGAGAACCTCGGACACGATATCCATACAGTTGTCATCAAAATTTTGCGCGGTGGCCACCTTGGATTTTATAAATGATCCCAAAATCATTCTCTGCTCCCTCGAGAATCTCGCACACGATAACAATATTGCTGAAAATATAATTTTGTGCGGCGGCCATCTTGGATTTAAAAAATGATCACAAAATCGTTCTCTGTACCCTCGAGAATCTCGGACACGATATCCATATTGCTGAAATCATAATTTTGTGCGGCGGCCATCTTGGATTTCAAATATGATCACAAAATCGTTCTTTGCACACTTGAGAACCTCAGACACGATATCCATATTGCTGAAATCATAATTTTGTGCGGCGGCCATCTTGGATTTCAAATATGATCACAAAATCGTTCTTTGCACCCTTGAGAACCTCAGACACGATATCCATATTGCAGAAAACATAATTGTTTGCGGCAACCCTCTTGGATTTCAAAAATGATCACAGATTTATTCTCTGCACCCTCGAGAACCTCGGACACGATATTCATATTGCTAAAATTATAATTTTGTGCGGCGGCCATCGTGGATTTGAAAAATGTTCACCAAATAGTTCTCTGCACCCTCGAGAACCTCGGGTGCGATATCCATATTGCTGAAATCATAATTTTGTGCGGCGGCAATCTTGGATTGCAAATATGAAATTCAGAATTGTTCTCTGCACCCTCGAAAACCTCGGACACGATATCCATATTGCTGAAATTATAATTTTGTGCGGCGGCCATCTTGGATTTCAAATATGATCACAAAATCGTTCTTTGCACACTTGAGAACCTCAGACACGATATCCATATTGCTGAAATCATAATTTTGTGCGGCGGCCATCTTGGATTTCAAATATGATCACAAAATCATTCTTTGCACACTTGAGAACCTCAGACACGATATCCATATTGCTGAAATCATAATTTTGTGCGGCGGCCATCTTGGATTTCAAATATGATCACAAAATCGTTCTTTGCACCCTTGAGAACCTCAGACACGATATCCATATTGCAGAAAACATAATTGTTTGCGGCAACCCTCTTGGATTTCAAAAATGATAACAGAATTTTTCTCTTCACCTTCGGCCATCTTGGATTTCAAAAATGATCACAGAATTGTTCTCTGCACCCTCAAGAATCTCCGACACGATATCCATATTGCTGAAATCATAATTTTGTGCGGCGGCCATCTTGGATTTCAAATATGATCACAAAATCGTTCTTTGCACACTTGAGAACCTCAGACACGATATCCATATTGCTGAAATCATAATTTTGTGCGGCGGCCATCTTGGATTTCAAATATGATCACAAAATCGTTCTTTGCACCCTCGAGAACCTCGGACACGATATTCATATTGCTAAAATTATAATTTTGTGCGGCGGCCATCTTGGATTTGAAAAATGTTCACCAAATAGTTCTCTGCACCCTCGAGAACCTCGGGTGCGATATCCATATTGCTGAAATCATAATTTTGTGCGGCGGCCATCTTGGATTTCAAATATGATCACAAAATCGTTCTTTGCACCGTTGAGAACCTCAGACACGATATCCATATTGCAGAAAACATAATTGTTTGCGGCAACCCTCTTGGATTTCAAAAATGATCACAGATTTTTTCTCTGCACCCTCGAGAACCTCGGACACGATATTCATATTGCTAAAATTATAATTTTGTGCGGCGGCCATCTTGGATTTGAAAAATGTTCACCAAATAGTTCTCTGCACCCTCGAGAACCTCGGGTGCGATATCCTTATTGCTGAAATCATAATTTTGTGCGGCGGCAATCTTGGAATGCAAATATGAAATTCAGAATTGTTCTCTGCACCCTCGAGAACCTCGGACACGATATTCATATTGCTGAAATTATAATTTTGTGCGGCGGCCATCTTGGATTTCAAATATGATCACAAAATCGTTCTTTGCACTCTTGAGAACCTCAGACACGATATCCATATTGCTGAAATCATAATTTTGTGCGGCGGCCATCTTGGATTTCAAATATGATCACAAAATCGTTCTTTGCACCCTTGAGAACCTCAGACACGATATCCATATTGCAGAAAACATAATTGTTTGCGGCAACCCTCTTGGATTTCAAAAATGATAACAGAATTTTTCTCTTCACCTTCGGCCACCTTGGATTTCAAAAATGATCACAGAATTGTTCTCTGCACCCTCGAGAATCTCGAACACGATATCCGTATTGCTAAAATCATAATTTTCTGCGGCGGCCATCTTGGATTTAAAAAATGTTTACCAAATCGTTCTCTGCACCCTCGAGAACTTCGGGTACGATATCCATATTGCTGAAATCATAATTTTGTGCGGCGGCCATCTTGGATTTGAAAAATGTTCACCAAATCGTTCTCTGCACCCTCGAGGACCTCAGGTACGATATCCATATTGCTGAAATCATAATTTTGTGCGGCGGCCATCTTGGATTTCAAAAATGATCACAAAATCGTTCTCTGCACATTCGAGGACCTCGAATACGATACCCATAAAATTGTCATCATTATTTTGCGCGGCGGCCATCTTGGATTTCAAAAATGATCCCAAAATCATTCTCTGCACCCTCGAGAATCTCCGACACGATATCCATATTGCTGAAATCATAATTTTGTGTGGCGGCCATCTTGGATTTCAAAAATGATCACAGAATTGTTCTCTGCACCCTCGAGAACCTCGGACACGATATCCATACAGTTGTCATCAAAATTTTGCGCGGTGGCCACCTTGGATTTTATAAATGATCCCAAAATCATTCTCTGCTCCCTCGAGAATCTCGCACACGATAACAATATTGCTAAAAATATAATTTTGTGCGGCGGCCATCTTGGATTTAAAAAATGATCACAAAATCGTTCTCTGTACCCTCGAGAATCTCGGACACGATATCCATATTGCTGAAATCATAATTTTGTGCGGCGGCCATCTTGGATTTGAAAAATGTTCACAAAATCGTTATCTGCAGCCTCGAGAATCTCGGATACGATACCCATAATGTTGATAGCATAATTTTGTGCGGTGGCCATCTTAGATTTCAAAAATGATCACAAAACCCTTCTCTGCACCCTCGAGAACCTCGGACACGATATCCATATTGCTGAAAACATAATTGTTTGCGGCAGCCCTCTTGGATTTCAAAAATGATCACAGAATTGTTCTCTGCACCCTCGAGATCCTCGAATACGATACCCATAAAGTTGTCATCATTATTTTGCGCGACGACCATCTTGGAATTCAAAAATGATCCCAAAATCAGTCTCTGCACCCTAGAGAATCTCCGACACGATATCCATATTTCTGAAATCATAATTTTGTGTGGCGGCCATCTTGGATTTCAAAAATTATCATAGAATTGTTCTCTGCACCCTCGAGAACCTCGGACACGATATCCATATTGCTGAAAACAAAATTGTTTGCGGAAACCCTCTTGGATTTGAAAAATGATCACAGAATCGTTCTCTGCACCCTCGAGAACCTCGGACACGATATCCATATTGCTAAAATCATAATTTTGTGCGGCGGCCATCTTGGATTTAAAAAATGTTCACCAAATCGTTCTCTGCACCCTCGAGAACCTCGGGTTCGATATCCATATTGCTGAAATCATAATTTTGTGCGGCGGCCATCTTGGATTGCAAATATGAAATTCAGAATTGTTCTCTGCACCCTCGAGAACCTCGGATACGATACCCATAATATTGAAAGCATAATTTTGTGCGGTGGCCATCTTAGTTTTCAAAAATGATCACAAAACCCTTCTCTGCACCCTCGAGAACCTCGGACACGATATCCATATTGCTGAAATCATAATTTTGTGCGGCGGCCATCTTGGATTTCAAATATGATCACAGAATCGTTCTCTGCACCCTCGAGAACCTCGGACACGATATCCATATTACTGAAATCATAATTTTGTGCGGCGGCCATCTTGGATTTCAAATATGATCACAAAATCGTTCTTTGCACCCTTGAGAACCTCGGACACGATATTCATATTGCTAAAATTATAATTTTGTGCGGCGGCCATCTTGGATTTCAAATATGATCACAAAATCGTTCTTTGCACACTTGAGAACCCCAGACACGATATCCATATTGCTGAAATCATAATTTTGTGCGGCGGCCATCTTGGATTTCAAATATGATCACAAAATCGTTATTTGCACCCTTGAGAACCTCAGACACGATATCCATATTGCAGAAAACATAATTGTTTGCGGCAATCCTCTTGGATTTCAAAAATGATAACAGAATTTTTCTCTTCACCTTCGGCCATCTTGGATTTCAAAAATGATCACAGAATTGTTCTCTGCACCCTCAAGAATCTCCGACACGATATCCATATTTCTGAAATCATAATTGTTTGCGGCAGCCCTCTTGGATTTCAAAAATGATCACAGAAATGTTCTCTGCACCCTCGAGAACCTCGGACACGATATCCATATTGCTAAAATCATAATTTTGTGTGGCGGCCATCTAGATTTTAAAAATTATCATAGAATTGTTCTCTGCACCCTCGAGAACCTCGGACACGATATCCATATTGCAGAAAACATAATTGTTTGCGGCAACCCTCTTGGATTTCAAAAATGATAACAGAATTTTTCTCTTCACCTTCGGCCATCTTGGATTTCAAAAATGATCACAGAATTGTTCTCTGCACCCTCAAAAATCTCCGACACGATATCCATATTTCTGAAATCATAATTGTTTGCGGCAGCCCTCTTGGATTTCAAAAATGATCACAGAAATGTTCTCTGCACCCTCGAGAACCTCGGACACGATATCCATATTGCTAAAATCATAATTTTGTGTGGCGGCCATCTAGATTTTAAAAATTATCATAGAATTGTTCTCTGCACCTTCGAGAACCTCGGACACGATATCCATATTGCTGAAATCATAATTTTGTGCGGCGGCCATCTTGGATTTCAAATATGATCACAAAATCGTTCTTTGCACACTTGAGAACCTCAGACACGATATCCATATTGCTGAAATCATAATTTTGTGCGGCGGCCATCTTGGATTTCAAATATGATCACAAAATCGTTCTTTGCACCCTTGAGAACCTCAGACACGATATCCATATTGCAGAAAACATAATTGTTTGCGGCAACCCTCTTGGATTTCAATAATGATCACAGATTTATTCTCTGCACCCTCGAGAACCTCGGACACGATATTCATATTGCTAAAATTATAATTTTGTGCGGCGGCCATCTTGGATTTGAAAAATGTTCACCAAGTAGTTCTCTGCACCCTCGAGAACCTCGGGTGCGATATCCATATTGCTGAAATCATAATTTTGTGCGGCGGCAATCTTGGATTGCAAATATGAAATTCAGAATTGTTCTCTGCACCCTCGAAAACCTCGGACACGATATCCATATTGCTGAAATTATAATTTTGTGCGGCGGCCATCTTGGATTTCAAATATGATCACAAAATCGTTCTTTGCACACTTGAGAACCTCAGACACGATATCCATATTGCTGAAATCATAATTTTGTGCGGCGGCCATCTTGGATTTCAAATATGATCACAAAATCATTCTTTGCACACTTGAGAACCTCGGACACGATATCCATATTGCTGAAATCATAATTTTGTGCGGCGGCCATCTTGGATTTCAAATATGATCACAAAATCGTTCTTTGCACCCTTGAGAACCTCAGACACGATATCCATATTGCAGAAAACATAATTGTTTGCGGCAACCCTCTTGGATTTCAAAAATGATAACAGAATTTTTCTCTTCACCTTCGGCCATCTTGGATTTCAAAAATGATCACAGAATTGTTCTCTGCACCCTCAAGAATCTCCGACACGATATCCATATTGCTGAAATCATAATTTTGTGCGGCGGCCATCTTGGATTTCAAATATGATCACAAAATCGTTCTTTGCACCCTTGAGAACCTCGGACACGATATCCATATTGCTAAAATTATAATTTTGTGCGGCGGCCATCTTGGATTTGAAAAATGTTCACCAAATAGTTCTCTGCACCCTCGAGAACCTCGGGTGCGATATCCATATTGCTGAAATCATAATTTTGTGCGGCGGCCATCTTGGATTTCAAATATGATAACAAATCGTTCTTTGCACCCTTGAGAACCTCAGACACGATACACGATATCCATATTGCAGAAAACATAATTGTTTGCGGCAACCCTCTTGGATTTCAAAAATGATCACAGAATTTTTCTCTGCACCCTCGAGAACCTGGGACACGATATTCAGATTGCTAAAATCATAATTTTGTGCGGCGGCCATCTTGAATTTGAAAAAAGTTCACCAAATCGTTCTCTGCACCCTCGAGAACCTAGGACACGATATTCAGATTGCTTAAATCATAATTTTGTGTGGCGGCCATCTTGGATTTGAAAACTGTTCATCAAATCGTTCTCTGCACACTCGAGAACCTCAGGTACGATATCCATATTGCTGAAATCATAATTTTGTGCGGCGGCCATCTTGGATTTCAAATATGATCACAAAATCGTTCTTTGCACCCTTGAGAACCTCAGACACGATATCCATATTGCAGAAAACATAATTGTTTGCGGCAACCCTCTTGGATTTCAAAAAATGATCACAGAATTTTTCTCTGCACCCTCGAGAACCTCGGACACGATATTCATATTGCTAAAATCATAATTATGTGCGGCGGCCATCTTGGATTTAAAAAATGTTCACCAAATCGTTCTCTGCACCCTCGAGATTCTCGGGTACGATATCCATATTGCTGAAATCATAATTTTGTGCGGCGGCCATCTTGGATTTCAAATATGATCACAAAATCGTTCTTTGCACACTTGAGAACCTCAGACACGATATCCATATTGCTGAAATCATAATTTTGTGCGGCGGCCATCTTGGATTTCAAATATGATCACAAAATCGTTCTTTGCACCCTTGAGAACCTCAGACACGATATCCATATTGCAGAAAACATAATTGTTTGCGGCAACCCTCTTGGATTTCAAAAATGATCACAGATTTTTTCTCTGCACCCTCGAGAACCTCGGACACGATATTCATATTGCTAAAATTATAATTTTGTGCGGCGGCCATCTTGGATTTGAAAAATGTTCACCAAATAGTTCTCTGCACCCTCGAGAACCTCGGGTGCGATATCCATATTGCTGAAATCATAATTTTGTGCGGCGGCAATCTTGGATTGCAAATATGAAATTCAGAATTGTTCTCTGCACCCTCGAAAACCTCGGACACGATATCCATATTGCTGAAATTATAATTTTGTGCGGCGGCCATCTTGGATTTCAAATATGATCACAAAATCGTTCTTTGCACACTTGAGAACCTCAGACACGATATCCATATTGCTGAAATCATAATTTTGTGCGGCGGCCATCTTGGATTTCAAATATGATCACAAAATCGTTCTTTGCACACTTGAGAACCTCAGACACGATATCCATATTGCTGAAATCATAATTTTGTGCGGCGGCCATCTTGGATTTCAAATATGATCACAAATTCGTTCTTTGCACCCTTGAGAACCTCAGACACGATATCCATATTGAAGAAAACATAATTGTTTGCGGCAACCCTCTTGGATTTCAAAAATGATAACAGAATTTTTCTCTTCACCTTCGGCCGTCTTGGATTTCAAAAATGATCACAGAATTGTTCTCTGCACCCTCAAGAATCTCCGACACGATATCCATATTTCTGAAATCATAATTGTTTGCGGCAGCCCTCTTGGATTTCAAAAATGATCACAGAAATGTTCTCTGCACCCTCGAGAACCTCGGACACGATATCCATATTGCTAAAATCATAATTTTGTGTGGCGGCCATCTAGATTTTAAAAATTATCATAGAATTGTTCTCTGCACCCTCGAGAACCTCGGACACGATATCCATATTGCTGAAAACAAAATTGTTTGCGGCAACCCTCTTGGATTTCAAAAATGATCACAGAATTTTTCTCTGCACCCTCGAGAACCTCGGAAACGATATCCATATTGCTGAAATCATAATTTTGTGCGGCGGCCATCTTGGATTTCAAATATGATAACAAATCGTTCTTTGCACCCTTGAGAACCTCAGACACGATATCCATATTGCAGAAAACATAATTGTTTGCGGCAACCCTCTTGGATTTCAAAAATGATCACAGAATTTTTCTCTGCACCCTCGAGAACCTCGGACACGATATCCATATTGCTAAAATCATAAGTTTGTGCGGCGGCCATCTTAGATTTGAAAAATGTTCACCAAATCGTTCTCTGCACCCTCGAGAACCTCGGGTGAGATATCCATATTGCTGATATCATAATTTTGTGCGGCGGCCATCTTGGATTGCAAATATGAAATTCAGAATTGTTCTCTGCACCCTTGAGAACCTCAGACACGATATCCATATTGCAGAAAACATAATTGTTTGCGGCAACACTCTTGGATTTCAAAAATGATCACAGAATTTTTCTCTTCACCCTCGAGAACCTGGGACACGATATTCAGATTGCTAAAATCATAATTTTGTGCGGCGGCCATCTTGAATTTGAAAAAAGTTCACCAAATCGTTCTCTGCACCCTCGAGAACCTAGGACACGATATTCAGATTGCTTAAATCATTATTTTGTGTGGCGGCCATCTTGGATTTCAAATATGATCACCAAATCGTTCTCTGCACACTCGAGAACCTCAGGCACGATATCCATATTGCTGAAATCATAATTTTGTGCGGCGGCCATCTTGGATTTCAAATATGATCACAAAATCGTTCTTTGCACCCTTGAGAACCTCAGACACGATATCCATATTGCAGAAAACATAATTGTTTGCGGCAACCCTCTTGGATTTCAAAAATGATCACAGAATTTTTCTCTGCACCCTCGAGAACCTCGGACACGATATTCATATTGCTAAAATCATAATTATGTGCGGCGGCCATCTTGGATTTAAAAAATGTTCACCAAATCGTTCTCTGCACCCTCGAGATTCTCGGGTACGGTATCCATATTGCTGAAATCATAATTTTGTGCGGCGGCCATCTTGGATTGCAATTATGAAATTCAGAATTGTTCTCTGCACCCTCGAGAACCTCGGACACGATATCCATATTGCTGAAATCATAGTTTTGTGCGGCGGCCATCTTGGATTTCAAATATGATCACAAAATCGTTCTTTGCACACTTGAGAACCTCAGACACGATATCCATATTGCTGAAATCATAATTTTGTGCGGCGGCCATCTTGGATTTCAAATATGATCACAAAATCGTTCTTTGCACCCTTGAGAACCTCAGACACGATATCCATATTGCAGAAAACATAATTGTTTGCGGCAACCCTCTTGGATTTCAAAAATGATCACAGATTTTTTCTCTGCACCCTCGAGAACCTCGGACACGATATTCATATTGCTAAAATTATAATTTTGTGCGGCGGCCATCTTGGATTTGAAAAATGTTCACCAAATAGTTCTCTGCACCCTCGAGAACCTCGGGTGCGATATCCATATTGCTGAAATCATAATTTTGTGCGGCGGCAATCTTGGAACGCAAATATGAAATTCAGAATTGTTCTCTGCACCCTCGAGAACCTCGGACTCGATATTCATATTGCTGAAATTATAATTTTGTGCGGTAGCTATCTTGGATTTCAAATATGATCACAAAATCGTTCTTTGCACTCTTGAGAACCTCAGACACGATATCCATATTGCTGAAATCATAATTTTGTGCGGCGGCCATCTTGGATTTCAAATATGATCACAAATTCGTTCTTTGCACCCTTGAGAACCTCAGACACGATATCCATATTGCAGAAAACATAATTGTTTGCGGCAACCCTCTTGGATTTCAAAAATGATAACAGAATTTTTCTCTTCACCTTCGGCCATCTTGGATTTCAAAAATGATCACAGAATTGTTCTCTGCACCCTCGAGAACCTCGAACACGATATCCATATTGCTAAAATCATAATTTTCTGCGGCGGCCATCTTGGATTTAAAAATTGTTTACCAAATCGTTCTCTGCACCCTCGAGAACTTCGGGTACGATATCCATATTGCTGAAATCATAATTTTGTGCGGCGGCCATCTTGGATTTGAAAAATGTTCACCAAATCGTTCTCTGCACCCTCGAGGACCTCAGGTACGATATCCATATTGCTGAAATCATAATTTTGTGCGGCGGCCATCTTGGATTTCAAAAATGATCACAAAATCGTTCTCTGCACACTCGAGGACCTCGAATACGATACCCATAAAATTGTCATCATTATTTTGCGCGGCGGCCATCTAGGATTTGAAAAATGATCCAAAAATCATTCTCTGCACCCTCGAGAATCTCCGACACGATACCCATAATGTTGATAGCATAATTTTGTGCGGTGGCCATCTTAGTTTTCAAAAATGATCACAAAACCCATCTCTGCACCCTCGAGAACCTCGGACACGATATCCATATGGCTGAAAACATAATTGTTTGCGGAAGCCCTCTTGGATTTCAAAAATGATCACAGAATTGTTCTCTGCACCCTCGAGATCCTCGAATACGATACCCATAAAGTTGTCATCATTATTTTGCGCGACGACCATCTTGGAATTCAAAAATGATCCCAAAATCAGTCTCTGCACCCTAGAGAATCTCCGACACGATATCCATATTTCTGAAATCATAATTTTGTGTGGCGGCCATCTTGGATTTCAAAAATTATCATAGAATTGTTCTCTGCACCCTCGAGAACCTCGGACACGATATCCATATTGCTGAAAACAAAATTGTTTGCGGAAACCCTCTTGGATTTGAAAAATGATCACAGAATCGTTCTCTGCACCCTCGAGAACCTCTGACACGATATCCATATTGCTAAAATCTTAATTTTGTGCGGCGGCCATCTTGGATTTAAAAAATGTTCACCAAATCGTTCTCTGCACCCTCGAGAACCTCGGGTTCGATATCCATATTGCTGAAATCATAATTTTGTGCGGCGGCCATCTTGGATTGCAAATATGAAATTCAGAATTGTTCTCTGCACCCTCGAGAACCTCGGACACGATATCCATATTGCTGAAATCATAATTTTGTGCGGCGGCCATCTTGGATTTCAAATATGATCACAAAATCGTTCTTTGCACACTTGAGAACCTCAGACACGATATCCATATTGCTGAAATCATAATTTTGTGCGGCGGCCATCTTGGATTTCAAATATGATCACAAAATCGTTCTTTGCACCCTTGAGAACCTCGGACACGATATTCATATTGCTAAAATTATAATTTTGTGCGGCGGCCATCTTGGATTTGAAAAATGTTCACCAAATAGTTCTCTGCACCCTCGAGAACCTCGGGTGCGATATCCATATTGCTGAAATCATAATTTTGTGCGGCGGCCATCTTGGATTTCAAATATGATCACAAAATCGTTCTTTGCACCCTTGAGAACCTCAGACACGATATCCATATTGCAGAAAACATAATTGTTTGCGGCAACCCTCTTGGATTTCAAAAATGATCACAGATTTTTTCTCTGCACCCTCGAGAACCTCGGACACGATATTCATATTGCTTAAATTATAATTTTGTGCGGCGGCCATCTTGGATTTGAAAAATGTTCACCAAATAGTTCTCTGCACCCTCGAGAACCTCGGGTGCGATATCCATATTGCTGAAATCATAATTTTGTGCGGCGGCAATCTTGGAATGCAAATATGAAATTCAGAATTGTTCTCTGCACCCTCGAGAACCTCGGACACGATATTCATATTGCTGAAATTATAATTTTGTGCGGCGGCCATCTTGGATTTCAAATATGATCACAAAATCGTTCTTTGCACTCTTGAGAACCTCAGACACGATATCCATATTGCTGAAATCATAATTTTGTGCGGCGGCCATCTTGGATTTCAAATATGATCACAAAATCGTTCTTTGCACACTTGAGAACCTCAGACACGATATCCATATTGCTGAAATCATAATTTTGTGCGGCGGCCATCTTGGATTTCAAATATGATCACAAAATCGTTCTTTGCACCCTTGAGAACCTCAGACACGATATCCATATTGCAGAAAACCTAATTGTTTGCGGCAACCCTCTTGGATTTCAAAAATGATCACAGAATTGTTCTCTGCACCCTCGAGATCCTCGAATACGATACCCATAAAGTTGTCATCATTATTTTGCGCGACGACCATCTTGGAATTCAAAAATGATCCCAAAATCAGTCTCTGCACCCTAGAGAATCTCCGACACGATATCCATATTTCTGAAATCATAATTTTGTGTGGCGGCCATCTTGGATTTCAAAAATTATCATAGAATTGTTCTCTGCACCCTCGAGAACCTCGGACACGATATCCATATTGCTGAAAACAAAATTGTTTGCGGAAACCCTCTTGGATTTGAAAAATGATCACAGAATCGTTCTCTGCACCCTCGAGAACCTCAGACACGATATCCATATTGCTAAAATCTTAATTTTGTGCGGCGGCCATCTTGGATTTAAAAAATGTTCACCAAATCGTTCTCTGCACCCTCGAGAACCTCGGGTTCGATATCCATATTGCTGAAATCATAATTTTGTGCGGCGGCCATCTTGGATTGCAAATATGAAATTCAGAATTGTTCTCTGCACCCTCGAGAACCTCGGACACGATATCCATATTGCTGAAATCATAATTTTGTGCGGCGGCCATCTTGGATTTCAAATATGATCACAGAATCGTTCTCTGCACCCTCGAGAACCTCGGACACGATATCCATATTACTGAAATCATAATTTTGTGCGGCGGCCATCTTGGATTTCAAATATGATCACAAAATCGTTCTTTGCACCCTTGAGAACCTCGGACACGATATTCATATTGCTAAAATTATAATTTTGTGCGGCGGCCATCTTGGATTTGAAAAATGTTCACCAAATAGTTCTCTGCACCCTCGAGAACCTCGGGTGCGATATCCATATTGCTGAAATCATAATTTTGTGCGGCGGCCATCTTGGATTTCAAATATGATCACAAAATCGTTCTTTGCACCCTTGAGAACCTCAGACACGATATCCATATTGCAGAAAACATAATTGTTTGCGGCAACCCTCTTGGATTTCAAAAATGATCACAGATTTTTTCTCTGCACCCTCGAGAACCTCGGACACGATATTCATATTGCTAAAATTATAATTTTGTGCGGCGGCCATCTCGGATTTGAAAAATGTTCACCAAATAGTTCTCTGCACCCTCGAGAACCTCGGGTGCGATATCCATATTGCTGAAATCATAATTTTGTGCGGCGGCAATCTTGGAATGCAAATATGAAATTCAGAATTGTTCTCTGCACCCTCGAGAACCTCGGACACGATATTCATATTGCTGAAATTATAATTTTGTGCGGCGGCCATCTTGGATTTCAAATATGATCACAAAATCGTTCTTTTCACTCTTGAGAACCTCAGACACGATATCCATATTGCTGAAATCATAATTTTGTGCGGCGGCCATCTTGGATTTCAAATATGATCACAAAATCCTTCTTTGCACCCTTGAGAACCTCAGACACGATATCCATATTGCAGAAAACATAATTGTTTGCGGCAACCCTCTTGGATTTCAAAAATGATAACAGAATTTTTCTCTCCACCTTCGGCCATCTTGGATTTCAAAAATGATCACAGAATTGTTCTCTGCACCCTCGAGAATCTCAAACACGATATCCATATTGCTAAAATCATAATTTTCTGCGGCGGCCATCTTGGATTTCAAAAATGTTTACCAAATCGTTCTCTGCACCCTCGAGAACTTCGGGTACGATATCCATATTGCTGAAATCATAATTTTGTGCGGCGGCCATCTTGGATTTGAAAAATGTTCACCAAATCGTTCTCTGCACCCTCGAGGACCTCAGGTACGATATCCATATTGCTGAAATCATAATTTTGTGCGGCGGCCATCTTGGATTTCAAAAATGATCACAAAATCGTTCTCTGCACACTCGAGGACCTCGAATACGATACCCATAAAATTGTCATCATTATTTTGTGCGGCGGCCATCTAGGATTTCAATAATGATCCCAAAATCATTCTCTGCACCCTCGAGAATCTCCGACACGATATCCATATTGCTGAAATCATAGTTTTGTGTGGCGGCCATCTTGGATTTCAAAAATGATCACAGAATTGTTCTCTGCACCCTCGAGAACCTCGGACACGATATCCATACAGTTGTCATCAAAATTTTGCGCGGTGGCCACCTTGGATTTTATAAATGATCCCAAAATCATTCTCTGCTCCCTCGAGAATCTCGGACACGATAACAATATTGCTGAAAATATAATTTTGTGCGGCGGCCATCTTGGATTTAAAAAATGATCACAAAATCGTTCTCTGTACCCTCGAGAATCTCGGACACGATATCCATATTGCTGAAATCATAATTTTGTGCGGCGGCCATCTTGGATTTGAAAAATGTTCATAAAATCGTTATCTGCAGCCTCGAGAATCTCGGATACGATACCCATAATGTTGATAGCATAATTTTGTGCGGTGGCCATCTTAGTTTTCAAAAATGATCACAAAACCCTTCTCTGCACCCTCGAGAACCTCGGACACGATATCCATATTGCTGAAAACATAATTGTTTGCGGCAGCCCTCTTGGATTTCAAAAATGATCACAGAATTGTTCTCTGCACCCTCGAGATCCTCGAATACGATACCCATAAAGTTGTCATCATTATTTTGCGCGACGACCATCTTGGAATTCAAAAATGATCCCAAAATCAGTCTCTGCACCCTAGAGAATCTCCGACACGATATCCATATTTCTGAAATCATAATTTTGTGTGGCGGCCATCTTGGATTTCAAAAATTATCATAGAATTGTTCTCTGCACCCTCGAGAACCTCGGACACGATATCCATATTGCTGAAAGCAAAATTGTTTGCGGAAACCCTCTTGGATTTGAAAAATGATCACAGAATCGTTCTCTGCACCCTCGAGAACCTCGGACACGATATCCATATTGCTAAAATCTTAATTTTGTGCGGCGGCCATCTTGGATTTAAAAAATGTTCACCAAATCGTTCTCTGCACCCTCGAGAACCTCGGGTTCGATATCCATATTGCTGAAATCATAATTTTGTGCGGCTGCCATCTTGGATTTTAAATATGAAATTCAGACTTGTTCTCTGCACCCTCGAGAACCTCGGATACGATACCCATAATATTGAAAGCATAATTTTGTGCGGTGGCCATCTTAGTTTTCAAAAATGATCACAAAACCCTTCTCTGCACCCTCGAGAACCTCGGACACGATATCCATATTGCTGAAAACATAATTGTTTACAGCAGCCCTCTTGAATTTCAAAAATGATCACAAAATTGTTCTCTGGACCCTCGAGAACCTCGGACACGATATCCATATTGCTAAAATCATAATTTTGTGCGGCGGCCATCTTGGAATTCAAAAATGATCCCAAAATCAGTCTCTGCACCCTCAAGAATCTCCGACACGATATCCATATTTCTGAAATCATAATTGTTTGCGGCAGCGCTCTTGGATTTCAAAAATGATCACAGAATTGTTCTCTGCACCCTCGAGAACCTCGGAGACGATATCCATATTGCTAAAATCATAATTTTGTGTGGCGGCCATCTTGGATTTCAAAAATTATCATAGAATTGTTCTCTGCACCCTCAAGAACCTCGGACCAGATATCCATATTGCTGAAAACAAAATTGTTTGCGGCAACCCTCTTGGATTTCAAAAATTATCATAGAATTGTTCTCTGCACCCTCGAGAACCTCGGACACGATATCCATATTGCTGAAATCATAATTTTGTGCGGCGGACTTCTTGGATTTCAAATATGATCACAAAATAGTTCTGAGCACCCTTGAGAACCTCGGACAAGATATCCATATTGCTGATAACATTATTGTTTGCGGCAGCCCTCTTGGATTTCAAAAATGATCACAGAATTGTTCTCTGCACCCTCGAGAACCTCGGACACGATATCTTTATTGCTAAAATCATAATTTTGTGCGGCGGCCATATTGGATTTGAAAAATGATCACCAAATCGTTCTATGCACCCTCGAGAACCTCGCATACGATATCCATATTGCTGTAATTATAATATTGTGCGGCGGCCATCTTGGATTTGAAAAATGTTCACCAAATCGTTCTCTGCACCCTCGAGAACCTCGAATACGATACCCATAAAGTTGTTATCATTATTTTGCGCGACGGCCATCTTGGATTTCAAAAATGATCCCAAAATCATTCACTCCACCCTCGAGAATCTCCGACACGATATCCATATTGGTGAAATCATAATTTTGTGTGGCGGCCATCTTGGAGTTCAAAAATTATCATAGAATTGTTCTCTGCACCCTCGAGAACCTCGGACACGATATCCATATTTCTGCAAACATAATTGTTTGCGGCAGCCCTCTTGGATTTAAAAAATGATCACAGAATTGTTCTCTGCACCCTCGAGAACCTCGGACACGATATACAAATTGCTAAAATCATAACTTTGTGTGGCGACCATCTTGGATTTGAAAAATTATCACCAAATCAGTCTCTGCACCTTCGAGAACCTCGGGTTCGATATCCATATTGCTGAAGTCATAATTTTGTGCGGCGGCCGTCTTGGATTTCAAAAATGATCACAGATTTGTTCTCTGCACACTCGAGGACCTCGAATACGATACCCATTAAATTGTCATCATTATTTTGCGCGGCGGCCATCTTGGTTTTCAAAAATGATCCAAAAATCATTCTCTGCACCCTCGAGAATCTCGGACATGATAACAATATTGCTGAAAATATAATTTTGTGTGGCGGCCATCTTGGATTTAAAAAATGATCACAAAATCGTTCTCTGTACCCTCGAGAATCTCGGACACGATATCCATATTGCTGAAATCATAATTTTGTGCGGCGGCCATTTTTGATTTGAAAAATGTTCACAAAATCGTTTTCTGCAGCCTCGAGAACCTCGGATACGATACCCATAATGTTGAAAGCATAATTTTGTGCGGTGGCCATCTTAGTTTTCAAAAATGATCCCAAAACCGTTCTCTGCACCCTCGAGAACCTCGGACACGATATCCATATTGCTGAAAACATAATTGTTTGCGGCAGCCCTCTTGGATTTCAAAAATGATCACAGAATTGTTCTCTGCACCCTCGAGAACCTTGGACACGATGTCCATATTGCTAAAATCATAATTTTGTGTGGTTACCATCTTGGATTTGAAAAATTATCACCAAATCAGTCTCTGCACCTTCGAGAACCTCGGGTTCGATATCCATATTGCTGAAGTCATAATTTTGTGCGGCGGCCGTCTTGGATTTCAAAAATGATCACAGAAATGTTTTCTGCACACTCGAGGACCTCGAATACGATACCCATAAAATTGTCATCATTATTTTGCGCGGCGGCCATCTTGGTTTTCAAAAATGATCCCAAAATCATTCTCTGCACCCTCGAGAATCTCCGACACGATATCCATATTGCTGAAATCATAGTTTTGTGTGGCGGCCATCTTGGATTTCAAAAATGATCACAGAATTGTTCTCTGCAACCTCGAGAACCTCGGACACGATATCCATAGAGTTGTCATCAAAATTTTGCGCGGTGGCCACCTTGGATTTTATAAATGATCCCAAAATCATTCTCTGCTCCCTCGAGAATCTCGGACACGATAACAATATTGCTGAAAATATAATTTTGTGCGGCGGCCATCTTGGATTTAAAAAATGATCACAAAATCGTTCTCTGTACCCTCGAGAATCTCGGACACGATATCCATATTGCTGAAATCAAAATTTTGTGCGGCGGCCATCTTGGATTTGAAAAATGTTCACAAAATCGTTATCTGCAGCCTCGAGAATCTCGGATACGATACCCATAATGTTGATAGCATAATTTTGTGCGGTGGCCATCTTAGTTTTCAAAAATGATCACAAAACCCTTCTCTGCACCCTCGAGAACCTCGGACACGATATCCATATTGCTGAAAACATAATTGTTTGCGGCAGCCCTCTTGGATTTCAAAAATGATCACAGAATTGTTCTCTGCACCCTCGAGATCCTCGAATACGATACCCATAAAGTTGTCATCATTATTTTGCGCGACGACCATCTTGGAATTCAAAAATGATCCCAAAATCAGTCTCTGCACCCTAGAGAATCTCCGACACGATATCCATATTTCTGAAATCATAATTTTGTGTGGCGGCCATCTTGGATTTCAAATATGATCACAAAATCGTTCTTTGCACCCTTGAGAACCTCGGACACGATATTCATATTGCTAAAATTATAATTTTGTGCGGCGGCCATCTTGGATTTGAAAAATGTTCACCAAATAGTTCTCTGCACCCTCGAGAACCTCGGGTGCGATATCCATATTGCTGAAATCATAATTTTGTGCGGCGGCCATCTTGGATTTCAAATATGATCACAAAATCGTTCTTTGCACACTTGAGAACCTCAGACACGATATCCATATTGCTGAAATCATAATTTTGTGCGGCGGCCATCTTGGATTTCAAATATGATCACAAAATCGTTCTTTGCACCCTTGAGAACCTCGGACACGATATTCATATTGCTAAAATTATAATTTTGTGCGGCGGCCATCTTGGATTTGAAAAATGTTCTCCAAATAGTTCTCTGCACCCTCGAGAACCTCGGGTGCGATATCCATATTGCTGAAATCATAATTTTGTGCGGCGGCCATCTTGGATTTCAAATATGATCACAAAATCGTTCTTTGCACCCTTGAGAACCTCAGACACGATATCCATATTGCAGAAAACATAATTGTTTGCGGCAACCCTCTTGGATTTCAAAAATGATCACAGATTTTTTCTCTTCACCTTCGGCCATCTTGGATTTAAAAAATGTTTACCAAATCGTTCTCTGCACCCTCGAGAACTTCGGGTACGATATCCATATTGCTGAAATCATAATTTTGTGCGGCGGCCATCTTGGATTTGAAAAATGTTCACCAAATCGTTCTCTGCACCCTCGAGGACCTCAGGTACGATATCCATATTGCTGAAATCATAATTTTGTGCGGCGGCCATCTTGGATTTCAAAAATGATCACAAAATCGTTCTCTGCACACTCGAGGACCTCGAATACGATACCCATAAAATTGTCATCATTATTTTGCGCGGCGGCCATCTTGGATTTCAAAAATGATCCCAAAATCATTCTCTGCACCCTCGAGAATCTCCGACACGATATCCATATTGCTGAAATCATAATTATGTGTGGCGGCCATCTTGGATTTCAAAAATGATCACAGAATTGTTCTCTGCACCCTCGAGAACCTCGGACACGATATCCATACAGTTGTCATCAAAATTTTGCGCGGTGGCCACCTTGGATTTTATAAATGATCCCAAAATCATTCTCTGCTCCCTCGAGAATCTCGGACACGATAACAATATTGCTGAAAATATAATTTTGTGCGGCGGCCATCTTGGATTTAAAAAATGATCACAAAATCGTTCTCTGTACCCTCGAGAATCTCGGACACGATATCCATATTGCTGAAATCATAATTTTGTGCGGCGGCCATCTTGGATTTGAAAAATGTTCATAAAATCGTTATCTGCAGCCTCGAGAATCTCGGATACGATACCCATAATGTTGATACCATAATTTTGTGCGGTGGCCATCTTAGTTTTCAAAAATGATCCCAAAACCGTTCTCGGCACCCTCGAGAACCTCGGACACGATATCCATATTGCTGAAAACATAATTGTTTGCGGCAGCCCTCTTGGATTTCAAAAATGATCACAGAATTGTTCTCTGCACCCTCGAGAACCTTGGACACGATGTCCATATTGCTAAAATCATAATTTTGTGCGGCTGCCATCTTGGATTTGAAAAATTATCACCAAATCAGTCTCTGCACCTTCGAGAACCTCGGGTTCGATATCCATATTGCTGAAGTCATAATTTTGTGCGGCGGCCGTCTTGGATTTCAAAAATGATCACAGAAATGTTCTCTGCACACTCGAGGACCTCGAATACGATACCCATAAAATTGTCATCATTATTTTGCGCGGCGGCCATCTTGGTTTTCAAAAATGATCCCAAAATCATTCTCTGCACCCTCGAGAATCTCCGACACGATATCCATATTGCTGAAATCATAGTTTTGTGTGGCGGCCATCTTGGATTTCAAAAATGATCACAGAATTGTTCTCTGCACCCTCGAGAACCTCGGACACGATATCCATAGAGTTGTCATCAAAATTTTGCGCGGTGGCCACCTTGGATTTTATAAATGATCCCAAAATCATTCTCTGCTCCCTCGAGAATCTCGGACACGATAACAATATTGCTGAAAATATAATTTTGTGCGGCGGCCATCTTGGATTTAAAAAATGATCACAAAATCGTTCTCTGTACCCTCGAGAATCTCGGACACGATATCCATATTGCTGAAATCAAAATTTTGTGCGGCGGCCATCTTGGATTTGAAAAATGTTCACAAAATCGTTATCTGCAGCCTCGAGAATCTCGGATACGATACCCATAATGTTGATAGCATAATTTTGTGCGGTGGCCATCTTAGTTTTCAAAAATGATCACAAAACCCTTCTCTGCACCCTCGAGAACCTCGGACACGATATCCATATTGCTGAAAACATAATTGTTTGCGGCAGCCCTCTTGGATTTCAAAAATGATCACAGAATTGTTCTCTGCACCCTCGAGATCCTCGAATACGATACCCATAAAGTTGTCATCATTATTTTGCGCGACGACCATCTTGGAATTCAAAAAAGGTTCCCAAAATCAGTCTCTGCACCCTAGAGAATCTCCGACACGATATCCATATTTCTGAAATCATAATTTTGTGTGGCGGCCATCTTGGATTTCAAATATGATCACAAAATCGTTCTTTGCACCCTTGAGAACCTCGGACACGATATTCATATTGCTTAAATTATAATTTTGTGCGGCGGCCATCTTGGATTTGAAAAATGTTCACCAAATAGTTCTCTGCACCCTCGAGAACCTCGGGTGCGATATCCATATTACTGAAATCATAATTTTGTGCGGCGGCCATCTTGGATTTCAAATATGATCACAAAATCGTTCTTTGCACACTTGAGAACCTCAGACACGATATCCATATTGCTGAAATCATAATTTTGTGCGGCGGCCATCTTGGATTTCAAATATGATCACAAAATCGTTCTTTGCACCCTTGAGAACCTCGGACACGATATTCATATTGCTAAAATTATAATTTTGTGCGGCGGCCATCTTGGATTTGAAAAATGTTCTCCAAATAGTTCTCTGCACCCTCGAGAACCTCGGGTGCGATATCCATATTGCTGAAATCATAATTTTGTGCGGCGGCCATCTTGGATTTCAAATATGATCACAAAATCGTTCTTTGCACCCTTGAGAACCTCAGACACGATATCCATATTGCAGAAAACATAATTGTTTGCGGCAACCCTCTTGGATTTCAAAAATGATCACAGATTTTTTCTCTTCACCTTCGGCCATCTTAGATTTCAAAAATGATCACAGAATTGTTCTCTGCACCCTCGAGAACCTCGAACACGATATCCATATTGCTGAAATCATAATTTTGTGCGGCGGCCATCTTGGATTTAGAAAATGTTCACCAAATCATTCTCTGCACCCTCGAGGACCTCAGGTACGATATCCATATTGCTGAAATCATAATTTTGTGCGGCGGCCATCTTGGATTTCAAAAATGATCACAAAATCGTTCTCTGCACACTCGAGGACCTCGAATACGATACCCATAAAATTGTCATCATTATTTTGCGCGGCGGCCATCTAGGATTTCAAAAATGATCCCAAAATCATTCTCTGCTTCCTCGAGAATCTCCGACACGATATCCATATTGCTGAAATCATAGTTTTGTGTGGCGGCCATCTTGGATTTCAAAAATGATCACAGAATTGTTCTCTGCACCCTCGAGAACCTCGGACACGATATCCATACAGTTGTCATCAAAATTTTGCGCGGTGGCCACCTTGGATTTTATAAATGATCCCAAAATCATTCTCTGCTCCCTCGAGAATCTCGGAAACGATAACAATATTGCTGAAAATATAATTTTGTGCGGCGGCCATCTTGGATTTAAAAAATGATCACAAAATCGTTCTCTGTACCCTCGAGAATCTCGGACACGATATCCATATTGCTGAAAACATAATTTTGTGCGGCGTCCATCTTTATTTGAAAAATGTTCACAAAATCGTTATCTGCAGCCTCGAGAATCTCGGATACGATACGCATAATGTTGATAGCATAATTTTGTGCGGTGGCCATCTTAGTTTTCAAAAATGATCACAAAACCCTTCTCTGCACCCTCGAGAACCTCGGACACGATATCCATATTGCTGAAAACATAATTGTTTGCGGCAGCCCTCTTGGATTTCAAAAATGATCACAGAATTGTTCTCTGCACCCTCGAGATCCTCGAATACGATATCCATATTGCTAAAATCTTAATTTTGTGCGGCGGCCATCTTGGATTTAAAAAATGTTCACCAAATCGTTCTCTGCACCCTCGAGAACCTCGGGTTCGATATCCATATTGCTGAAATCATAATTTTGTGCGGCGGCCATCTTGGATTGCAAATATGAAATTCAGACTTGTTCTCTGCACCCTCGAGAATCTCGGACACGATACCCATATTGCTGAAAGCATAATTTTGTGCGGTGGCCATCTTAGTTTTCAAAAATGATCACAAAACCCTTCTCTGCACCCTCGAGAACCTCGGACACGATATCCATATTGCTGAAAACATAATTGTTTACAGCAGCCCTCTTGAATTTCAAAAATGATCACAAAATTGTTCTCTGGACCCTCGAGAACCTCGGACACGATATCCATATTGCTAAAATCATAATTTTGTGCGGCGGCCATCTTGGAATTCAAAAATGATCCCAAAATCAGTCTCTGCACCCTCAAGAATCTCCGACACGATATCCATATTTCTGAAATCATAATTGTTTGCGGCAGCGCTCTTAGATTTCAAAAATGATCACAGAATTGTTCTCTGCACCCTCGAGAACCTCGGACACGATATCCATATTGCTAAAATCATAAGTTTGTGCGGCGGCCATCTTAGATTTGAAAAATGTTCACCAAATCTTTCTCTGCACCCTCGAGAACCTCGGGTGAGATATCCATATTGCTGAAATCATAATTTTGTGCGGCGGCCATCTTGGATTGCAAATATGAAATTCAGAATTGTTCTCTGCACCCTTGAGAACCTCAGACACGATATCCATATTGCAGAAAACATAATTGTTTGCGGCAACACTCTTGGATTTCAAAAATGATCACAGAATTTTTCTCTTCACCCTCGAGAACCTGGGACACGATATTCAGATTGCTAAAATCATAATTTTGTGCGGCGGCCATCTTGAATTTGAAAAAAGTTCACCAAATCGTTCTCTGCACCCTCGAGAACCTAGGACACGATATTCAGATTGCTTAAATCATTATTTTGTGTGGCGGCCATCTTGGATTTGAAAACTGTTCATCAAATCGTTCTCTGCACACTCGAGAACCTCAGGTACGATATCCATATTGCTGAAATCATAATTTTGTGCGGCGGCCATCTTGGATTTCAAATATGATCACAAAATCGTTCTTTGCACCCTTGAGAACCTCAGACACGATATCCATATTGCAGAAAACATAATTGTTTGCGGCAACCCTCTTGGATTTCAAAAATGATCACAGAATTTTTCTCTGCACCCTCGAGAACCTGGGACACGATATTCAGATTGCTAAAATCATAATTTTGTGCGGCGGCCATCTTGAATTTGAAAAAAGATCACCAAATCGTTCTCTGCACCCTCGAGAACCTAGGACACGATATTCAGATTGCTTAAATCATTATTTTGTGTGGCGGCCATCTTGGATTTGAAAACTGTTCATCAAATCGTTCTCTGCACCCTCGAGGACCTCAGGTACGATATCCATATTGCTGAAATCATAATTTTGTGCGGCGGCCATCTTGGATTTCAAATATGATCACAAAATCGTTCTTTGCACCCTTGAGAACCTCAGACACGATATCCATATTGCAGAAAACATAATTGTTTGCGGCAACCCTCTTGGATTTCAATAATGATCACAGATTTATTCTCTGCACCCTCGAGAACCTCGGACACGATATTCATATTGCTAAAATTATAATTTTGTGCGGCGGCCATCTTGGATTTGAAAAATGTTCACCAAGTAGTTCTCTGCACCCTCGAGAACCTCGGGTGCGATATCCATATTGCTGAAATCATAATTTTGTGCGGCGGCAATCTTGGATTGCAAATATGAAATTCAGAATTGTTCTCTGCACCCTCGAAAACCTCGGACACGATATCCATATTGCTGAAATTATTATTTTGTGCGGCGGCCATCTTGGATTTCAAATATGATCACAAAATCGTTCTTTGCACACTTGAGAACCTCAGACACGATATCCATATTGCTGAAATCATAATTGTTTGCGGCAGCCCTCTTGGATTTCAAAAATGATCACAGAATTGTTCTCTGCACCCTCGAGATCCTCGAATACGATATCCATATTGCTAAAATCTTAATTTTGTGCGGCGGCTATCTTGGATTTAAAAAATGTTCACCAAATCGTTCTCTGCACCCTCGAGAACCTCGGGTTCGATATCCATATTGCTGAAATCATAATTTTGTGCGGCGGCCATCTTGGATTGCAAATATGAAATTCAGACTTGTTCTCTGCACCCTCGAGAACCTCGGATACGATACCCATAATATTGAAAGCATAATTTTGTGCGGTGGCCATCTTAGTTTTCAAAAATGATCACAAAACCCTTCTCTGCACCCTCGAGAACCTCGGACACGATATCCATATTGCTGAAAACATAATTGTTTACAGCAGCCCTCTTGAATTTCAAAAATGATCACAAAATTGTTCTCTGGACCCTCGAGAACCTCGGACACGATATCCATATTGCTAAAATCATAATTTTGTGCGGCGGCCATCTTGGAATTCAAAAATGATCCCAAAATCAGTCTCTGCACCCTCAAGAATCTCCGACACGATATCCATGTTTCTGAAATCATAATTGTTTGCGGCAGCGCTCTTGGATTTCAAAAATGATCACAGAATTGTTCTCTGCACCCTCGAGAACCTCGGACACGATATCCATATTGCTAAAATCATAAGTTTGTGCGGCGGCCATCTTAGATTTGAAAAATGTTCACCAAATCGTTCTCTGCACCCTCGAGAACCTCGGGTGAGATATCCATATTGCTGAAATCATAATTTTGTGCGGCGGCCATCTTGGATTGCAAATATGAAATTCAGAATTGTTCTCTGCACCCTTGAGAACCTCAGACACGATATCCATATTGCAGAAAACATAATTGTTTGCGGCAACACTCTTGGATTTCAAAAATGATCACAGAATTTTTCTCTTCACCCTCGAGAACCTGGGACACGATATTCAGATTGCTAAAATCATAATTTTGTGCGGCGGCCATCTTGAATTTGAAAAAAGTTCACCAAATCGTTCTCTGCACCCTCGAGAACCTAGGACACGATATTCAGATTGCTTAAATCATTATTTTGTGTGGCGGCCATCTTGGATTTGAAAACTGTTCATCAAATCGTTCTCTGCACACTCGAGAACCTCAGGTACGATATCCATATTGCTGAAATCATAATTTTGTGCGGCGGCCATCTTGGATTTCAAATATGAACACAAAATCGTTCTTTGCACCCTTGAGAACCTCAGACACGATAGCCATATTGCAGAAAACATAATTGTTTGCGGCAACCCTCTTGGATTTCAAAAATGATCACAGAATTTTTCTCTGCACCCTCGAGAACCTGGGACACGATATTCAGATTGCTAAAATCATAATTTGGTGCGGCGGCCATCTTGAATTTGAAAAAAGTTCACCAAATCGTTCTCTGCACCCTCGAGAACCTAGGACACGATATTCAGATTGCTTAAATCATTATTTTGTGTGGCGGCCATCTTGGATTTGAAAACTGTTCATCAAATCGTTCTCTGCACACTCGAGAACCTCAGGTACGATATCCATATTGCTGAAATCATAATTTTGTGCGGCGGCCATCTTGGATTTCAAATATGATCACAAAATCGTTCTTTGCACCCTTGAGAACCTCAGACACGATATCCATATTGCAGAAAACATAATTGTTTGCGGCAACCCTCTTGGATTTCAATAATGATCACAGATTTATTCTCTGCACCCTCGAGAACCTCGGACACGATATTCATATTGCTAAAATTATAATTTTGTGCGGCGGCCATCTTGGATTTGAAAAATGATCACAGAATTGTTCTCTGCACCCTCGAGATCCTCGAATACGATACCCATAAAGTTGTCATCATTATTTTGCGCGACGACCATCTTGGAATTCAAAAATGATCCCAAAATCAGTCTCTGCACCCTAGAGAATCTCCGACACGATATCCATATTTCTGAAATCATAATTTTGTGTGGCGGCCATCTTGGATTTCAAATATGATCACAAAATCGTTCTTTGCACCCTTGAGAACCTCGGACACGATATTCATATTGCTTAAATTATAATTTTGTGCGGCGGCCATCTTGGATTTGAAAAATGTTCACCAAATAGTTCTCTGCACCCTCGAGAACCTCGGGTGCGATATCCATATTGCTGAAATCATAATTTTGTGCGGCGGCCATCTTGGATTTCAAATATGATCACAAAATCGTTCTTTGCACACTTGAGAACCTCAGACACGATATCCATATTGCTGAAATCATAATTTTGTGCGGCGGCCATCTTGGATTTCAAATATGATCACAAAATCGTTCTTTGCACCCTTGAGAACCTCAGACACGATATCCATATTGCAGAAAACATAATTGTTTGCGGCAACCCTCTTGGATTTCAAAAATGATCACAGATTTTTTCTCTTCACCTTCGGCCATCTTAGATTTCAAAAATGATCACAGAATTGTTCTCTGCACCCTCGAGAACCTCGAACACGATATCCATATTGCTGAAATCATAATTTTGTGCGGCGGCCATCTTGGATTTAGAAAATGTTCACCAAATCATTCTCTGCACCCTCGAGGACCTCAGGTACGATATCCATATTGCTGAAATCATAATTTTGTGCGGCGGCCATCTTGTATTTCAAAAATGATCACAAAATCGTTCTCTGCACACTCGAGGACCTCGAATACGATACCCATAAAATTGTCATCATTATTTTGCGCGGCGGCCATCTAGGATTTCAAAAATGATCCCAAAATCATTCTCTGCTTCCTCGAGAATCTCCGACACGATATCCATATTGCTGAAATCATAGTTTTGTGTGGCGGCCATCTTGGATTTCAAAAATGATCACAGAATTGTTCTCTGCACCCTCGAGAACCTCGGACACGATATCCATACAGTTGTCATCAAAATTTTGCGCGGTGGCCACCTTGGATTTTATAAATGATCCCAAAATCATTCTCTGCTCCCTCGAGAATCTCGGACACGATAACAATATTGCTGAAAATATAATTTTGTGCGGCGGCCATCTTGGATTTAAAAAATGATCACAAAATCGTTCTCTGTACCCTCGAGAATCTCGGACATGATATCCATATTGCTGAAAACATAATTTTGTGCGGCGTCCATCTTTATTTGAAAAATGTTCACAAAATCGTTATCTGCAGCCTCGAGAATCTCGGATACGATACGCATAATGTTGATAGCATAATTTTGTGCGGTGGCCATCTTAGTTTTCAAAAATGATCACAAAACCCTTCTCTACACCCTCGAGAACCTCGGACACGATATCCATATTGCTGAAAACATAATTGTTTGCGGCAGCCCTCTTGGATTTCAAAAATGATCACAGAATTGTTCTCTGCACCCTCGAGATCCTCGAATACGATATCCATATTGCTAAAATCTTAATTTTGTGCGGCGGCCATCTTGGATTTAAAAAATGTTCACCAAATCGTTCTCTGCACCCTCGAGAACCTCGGGTTCGATATCCATATTGCTGAAATCATAATTTTGTGCGGCGGCCATCTTGGATTGCAAATATGAAATTCAGACTTGTTCTCTGCACCCTCGAGAACCTCGGATACGATACCCATAATATTGAAAGCATAATTTTGTGCGGTGGCCATCTTAGTTTTCAAAAATGATCACAAAACCCTTCTCTGCACCCTCGAGAACCTCGGACACGATATCCATATTGCTGAAAACATAATTGTTTACAGCAGCCCTCTTGAATTTCAAAAATGATCACAAAATTGTTCTCTGGACCCTCGAGAACCTCGGACACGATATCCATATTGCTAAAATCATAATTTTGTGCGGCGGCCATCTTGGAATTCAAAAATGATCCCAAAATCAGTCTCTGCACCCTCAAGAATCTCCGACACGATATCCATATTTCTGAAATCATAATTGTTTGCGGCAGCGCTCTTGGATTACAAAAATGATCACAGAATTGTTCTCTGCACCCTCGAGAACCTCGGACACGATATCCATATTGCTAAAATCATAAGTTTGTGCGGCGGCCATCTTAGATTTGAAAAATGTTCACCAAATCGTTCTCTGCACCCTCGAGAACCTCGGGTGAGATATCCATATTGCTGAAATCATAATTTTGTGCGGCGGCCATCTTGGATTGCAAATATGAAATTCAGAATTGTTCTCTGCACCCTTGAGAACCTCAGACACGATATCCATATTGCAGAAAACATAATTGTTTGCGGCAACACTCTTGGATTTCAAAAATGATCACAGAATTTTTCTCTTCACCCTCGAGAACCTGGGACACGATATTCAGATTGCTAAAATCATAATTTTGTGCGGCGGCCATCTTGAATTTGAAAAAAGTTCACCAAATCGTTCTCTGCACCCTCGAGAACCTAGGACACGATATTCAGATTGCTTAAATCATTATTTTGTGTGGCGGCCATCTTGGATTTGAAAACTGTTCATCAAATCGTTCTCTGCACACTCGAGAACCTCAGGTACGATATCCATATTGCTGAAATCATAATTTTGTGCGGCGGCCATCTTGGATTTCAAATATGATCACAAAATCGTTCTTTGCACCCTTGAGAACCTCAGACACGATATCCATATTGCAGAAAACATAATTGTTTGCGGCAACCCTCTTGGATTTCAAAAATGATCACAGAATTTTTCTCTGCACCCTCGAGAACCTGGGACACGATATTCAGATTGCTAAAATCATAATTTTGTGCGGCGGCCATCTTGAATTTGAAAAAAGTTCACCAAATCGTTCTCTGCACCCTCGAGAACCTAGGACACGATATTCAGATTGCTTAAATCATTATTTTGTGTGGCGGCCATCTTGGATTTGAAAACTGTTCATCAAATCGTTCTCTGCACACTCGAGAACCTCAGGTACGATATCCATATTGCTGAAATCATAATTTTGTGCGGCGGCCATCTTGGATTTCAAATATGATCACAAAATCGTTCTTTGCACCCTTGAGAACCTCAGACACGATATCCATATTGCAGAAAACATAATTGTTTGCGGCAACCCTCTTGGATTTCAATAATGATCACAGATTTATTCTCTGCACCCTCGAGAACCTCGGACACGATATTCATATTGCTAAAATTATAATTTTGTGCGGCGGCCATCTTGGATTTGAAAAATGATCACAGAATTGTTCTCTGCACCCTCGAGATCCTCGAATACGATACCCATAAAGTTGTCATCATTATTTTGCGCGACGACCATCTTGGAATTCAAAAATGATCCCAAAATCAGTCTCTGCACCCTAGAGAATCTCCGACACGATATCCATATTTCTGAAATCATAATTTTGTGTGGCGGCCATCTTGGATTTTAAATATGATCACAAAATCGTTCTTTGCACCCTTGAGAACCTCGGACACGATATCCATATTGCTTAAATTATAATTTTGTGCGGCGGCCATCTTGGATTTGAAAAATGTTCACCAAATAGTTCTCTGCACCCTCGAGAACCTCGGGTGCGATATCCATATTGCTGAAATCATAATTTTGTGCGGCGGCCATCTTGGATTTCAAATATGATCACAAAATCGTTCTTTGCACACTTGAGAACCTCAGACACGATATCCATATTGCTGAAATCATAATTTTGTGCGGCGGCCATCTTGGATTTTAAATATGATCACAAAATCGTTCTTTGCACCCTTGAGAACCTCGGACACGATATCCATATTGCTAAAATCATAATTTTGTGCGGCGGCCATCTTGGATTTGAAAAATGTTCTCCAAATAGTTCTCTGCACCCTCGAGAACCTCGGGTGCGATATCCATATTGCTGAAATCATAATTTTGTGCGGCGGCCATCTTGGATTTCAAATATGATCACAAAATCGTTCTTTGCACCCTTGAGAACCTCAGACACGATATCCATATTGCAGAAAACATAATTGTTTGCGGCAACCCTCTTGGATTTCAAAAATGATCACAGATTTTTTCTCTTCACCTTCGGCCATCTTAGATTTCAAAAATGATCACAGAATTGTTCTCTGCACCCTCGAGAACCTCGAACACGATATCCATATTGCTGAAATCATAATTTTGTGCGGCGGCCATCTTGGATTTAGAAAATGTTCACCAAATCATTCTCTGCACCCTCGAGGACCTCAGGTACGATATCCATATTGCTGAAATCATAATTTTGTGCGGCGGCCATCTTGGATTTCAAAAATGATCACAAAATCGTTCTCTGCACACTCGAGGACCTCGAATACGATACCCATAAAATTGTCATCATTATTTTGCGCGGCGGCCATCTTGGATTTCAAAAATGATCCCAAAATCATTCTCTGCTTCCTCGAGAATCTCCGACACGATATCCATATTGCTGAAATCATAGTTTTGTGTGGCGGCCATCTTGGATTTCAAAAATGATCACAGAATTGTTCTCTGCACCCTCGAGAACCTCGGACACGATATCCATACAGTTGTCATCAAAATTTTGCGCGGTGGCCACCTTGGATTTTATAAATGATCCCAAAATCATTCTCTGCTCCCTCGAGAATCTCGGACACGATAACAATATTGCTGAAAATATAATTTTGTGCGGCGGCCATCTTGGATTTAAAAAATGATCACAAAATCGTTCTCTGTACCCTCGAGAATCTCGGACACGATATCCATATTGCTGAAAACATAATTTTGTGCGGCGTCCATCTTTATTTGAAAAATGTTCACAAAATCGTTATCTGCAGCCTCGAGAATCTCGGATACGATACGCATAATGTTGATAGCATAATTTTGTGCGGTGGCCATCTTAGTTTTCAAAAATGATCACAAAACCCTTCTCTGCACCCTCGAGAACCTCGGACACGATATCCATATTGCTGAAAACATAATTGTTTGCGGCAGCCCTCTTGGATTTCAAAAATGATCACAGAATTGTTCTCTGCACCCTCGAGATCCTCGAATACGATATCCATATTGCTAAAATCTTAATTTTGTGCGGCGGCCATCTTGGATTAAAAAAATTTTCACCAAATCGTTCTCTGCACCCTCGAGAACCTCGGGTTCGATATCCATATTGCTGAAATCATAATTTTGTGCGGCGGCCATCTTGGATTGCAAATATGAAATTCAGACTTGTTCTCTGCACCCTCGAGAACCTCGGATACGATACCCATAATATTGAAAGCATAATTTTGTGCGGTGGCCATCTTAGTTTTCAAAAATGATCACAAAACCCTTCTCTGCACCCTCGAGAACCACGGACACGATATCCATATTGCTGAAAACATAATTGTTTACAGCAGCCCACTTGAATTTCAAAAATGATCACAAAATTGTTCTCTGGACCCTCGAGAACCTCGGACACGATATCCATATTGCTAAAATCATAATTTTGTGCGGCGGCCATCTTGGAATTCAAAAATGATCCCAAAATCAGTCTCTGCACCCTCAAGAATCTCCGACACGATATCCATATTTCTGAAATCATAATTGTTTGCGGCAGCGCTCTTGGATTTCAAAAATGATCACAGAATTGTTCTCTGCACCCTCGAGAACCTCGGACACGATATTCATATTGCTAAAATCATAAGTTTGTGCGGCGGCCATCTTAGATTTGAAAAATGTTCACCAAATCTTTCTCTGCACCCTCGAGAACCTCGGGTGAGATATCCATATTGCTGAAATCATAATTTTGTGCGGCGGCCATCTTGGATTGCAAATATGAAATTCAGAATTGTTCTCTGCACCCTTGAGAACCTCAGACACGATATCCATATTGCAGAAAACATAATTGTTTGCGGCAACACTCTTGGATTTCAAAAATGATCACAGAATTTTTCTCTTCACCCTCGAGAACCTGGGACACGATATTCAGATTGCTAAAATCATAATTTTGTGCGGCGGCCATCTTGAATTTGAAAAAAGTTCACCAAATCGTTCTCTGCACCCTCGAGAACCTAGGACACGATATTCAGATTGCTTAAATCATTATTTTGTGTGGCGGCCATCTTGGATTTGAAAACTGTTCATCAAATCGTTCTCTGCACACTCGAGAACCTCAGGTACGATATCCATATTGCTGAAATCATAATTTTGTGCGGCGGCCATCTTGGATTTCAAATATGATCACAAAATCGTTCTTTGCACCCTTGAGAACCTCAGACACGATATCCATATTGCAGAAAACATAATTGTTTGCGGCAACCCTCTTGGATTTCAAAAATGATCACAGAATTTTTCTCTGCACCCTCGAGAACCTGGGACACGATATTCAGATTGCTAAAATTATAATTTTGTGCGGCGGCCATCTTGAATTTGAAAAAAGTTCACCAAATCGTTCTCTGCACCCTCGAGAACCTAGGACACGATATTCAGATTGCTTAAATCATTATTTTGTGTGGCGGCCATCTTGGATTTGAAAACTGTTCATCAAATCGTTCTCTGCACACTCGAGAACCTCAGGTACGATATCCATATTGCTGAAATCATAATTTTGTGCGGCGGCCATCTTGGATTTAAAATATGATCACAAAATCGTTCTTTGCACCCTTGAGAACCTCGGACACGATATCCATATTGCAGAAAACATAATTGTTTGCGGCAACCCTCTTGGATTTCAATAATGATCACAGAATTTTTCTCTGCACCCTCGAGAACCTGGGACACGATATTCAGATTGCTAAAATCATAATTTTGTGCGGCGGCCATCTTGGATTTGAAAAATGTTCACCAAGTAGTTCTCTGCACCCTCGAGAACCTCGGGTGCGATATCCATATTGCTGAAATCATAATTTTGTGCGGCGGCAATCTTGGATTGCAAATATGAAATTCAGAATTGTTTTCTGCACCCTCGAAAACCTCGGACACGATATCCATATTGCTGAAATTATAATTTTGTGCGGCGGCCATCTTGGATTTCAAATATGATCACAAAATCGTTCTTTGCACACTTGAGAACCTCAGACACGATATCCATATTGCTGAAATCATAATTTTGTGCGGCGGCCATCTTGGATTTCAAATATGATCACAAAATCGTTCTTTGCACCCTTGAGAACCTCAGACACGATATCCATATTGCAGAAAACATAATTGTTTGCGGCAACCCTCTTGGATTTCAAAAATGATAACAGAATTTTTCTCTTCACCTTCGGCCATCTTGGATTTCAAAAATGATCACAGAATTGTTCTCTGCACCCTCAAGAATCTCCGACACGATATCCATATTGCTGAAATCATAATTTTGTGCGGCGGCCATCTTGGATTTCAAATATGATCACAAAATCGTTCTTTGCACCCTTGAGAACCTCGGACACGATATTCATATTGCTAAAATTATAATTTTGTGCGGCGGCCATCTTGGATTTGAAAAATGTTCACCAAATAGTTCTCTGCACCCTCGAGAACCTCGGGTGCGATATCCATATTGCTGAAATCATAATTTTGTGCGGCGGCCATCTTGGATTTCAAATATGATAACAAATCGTTCTTTGCACCCTTGAGAACCTCAGACACGATACACGATATCCATATTGCAGAAAACATAATTGTTTGCGGCAACCCTCTTGGATTTCAAAAATGATCACAGAATTTTTCTCTGCACCCTCGAGAACCTGGGACACGATATTCAGATTGCTAAAATCATAATTTTGTGCGGCGGCCATCTTGAATTTGAAAAAAGTTCACCAAATCGTTCTCTGCACCCTCGAGAACCTAGGACACGATATTCAGATTGCTTAAATCATAATTTTGTGTGGCGGCCATCTTGGATTTGAAAACTGTTCATCAAATCGTTCTCTGCACACTCGAGAACCTCAGGTACGATATCCATATTGCTGAAATCATAATTTTGTGCGGCGGCCATCTTGGATTTCAAATATGATCACAAAATCGTTCTTTGCACCCTTGAGAACCTCAGACACGATATCCATATTGCAGAAAACATAATTGTTTGCGGCAACCCTCTTGGATTTCAAAAATGATCACAGAATTTTTCTCTGCACCCTCGAGAACCTCGGACACGATATTCATATTGCTAAAATCATAATTATGTGCGGCGGCCATCTTGGATTTAAAAAATGTTCACCAAATCGTTCTCTGCACCCTCGAGATTCTCGGGTACGATATCCATATTGCTGAAATCATAATTTTGTGCGGCGGCCATCTTGGATTTCAAATATGATCACAAAATCGTTCTTTGCACACTTGAGAACCTCAGACACGATATCCATATTGCTGAAATCATAATTTTGTGCGGCGGCCATCTTGGATTTCAAATATGATCACAAAATCGTTCTTTGCACCCTTGAGAACCTCAGACACGATATCCATATTGCAGAAAACATAATTGTTTGCGGCAACCCTCTTGGATTTCAAAAATGATCACAGATTTTTTCTCTGCACCCTCGAGAACCTCGGACACGATATTCATATTGCTAAAATTATAATTTTGTGCGGCGGCCATCTTGGATTTGAAAAATGTTCACCAAATAGTTCTCTGCACCCTCGAGAACCTCGGGTGCGATATCCATATTGCTGAAATCATAATTTTGTGCGGCGGCAATCTTGGATTGCAAATATGAAATTCAGAATTGTTCTCTGCACCCTCGAAAACCTCGGACACGATATCCATATTGCTGAAATTATAATTTTGTGCGGCGGCCATCTTGGATTTCAAATATGATCACAAAATCGTTCTTTGCACACTTGAGAACCTCAGACACGATATCCATATTGCTGAAATCATAATTTTGTGCGGCGGCCATCTTGGATTTCAAATATGATCACAAAATCGTTCTTTGCACACTTGAGAACCTCAGACACGATATCCATATTGCTGAAATCATAATTTTGTGCGGCGGCCATCTTGGATTTCAAATATGATCACAAATTCGTTCTTTGCACCCTTGAGAACCTCAGACACGATATCCATATTGAAGAAAACATAATTGTTTGCGGCAACCCTCTTGGATTTCAAAAATGATAACAGAATTTTTCTCTTCACCTTCGGCCGTCTTGGATTTCAAAAATGATCACAGAATTGTTCTCTGCACCCTCAAGAATCTCCGACACGATATCCATATTTCTGAAATCATAATTGTTTGCGGCAGCCCTCTTGGATTTCAAAAATGATCACAGAAATGTTCTCTGCACCCTCGAGAACCTCGGACACGATATCCATATTGCTAAAATCATAATTTTGTGTGGCGGCCATCTTGGATTTCAAATATGATAACAAATCGTTCTTTGCACCCTTGAGAACCTCAGACACGATATCCATATTGCAGAAAACATAATTGTTTGCGGCAACCCTCTTGGATTTCAAAAATGATCACAGAATTTTTCTCTGCACCCTCGAGAACCTCGGACACGATATCCATATTGCTAAAATCATAAGTTTGTGCGGCGGCCATCTTAGATTTGAAAAATGTTCACCAAATCGTTCTCTGCACCCTCGAGAACCTCGGGTGAGATATCCATATTGCTGAAATCATAATTTTGTGCGGCGGCCATCTTGGATTGCAAATATGAAATTCAGAATTGTTCTCTGCACCCTTGAGAACCTCAGACACGATATCCATATTGCAGAAAACATAATTGTTTGCGGCAACACTCTTGGATTTCAAAAATGATCACAGAATTTTTCTCTTCACCCTCGAGAACCTGGGACACGATATTCAGATTGCTAAAATCATAATTTTGTGCGGCGGCCATCTTGAATTTGAAAACTGTTCATCAAATCGTTCTCTGCACACTCGAGAACCTCAGGTACGATATCCATATTGCTGAAATCATAATTTTGTGCGGCGGCCATCTTGGATTTCAAATATGATCACAAAATCGTTCTTTGCACCCTTGAGAACCTCAGACACGATATCCATATTGCAGAAAACATAATTGTTTGCGGCAACCCTCTTGGATTTCAAAAATGATCACAGAATTTTTCTCTGCACCCTCGAGAACCTCGGACACGATATTCATATTGCTAAAATCATAATTATGTGCGGCGGCCATCTTGGATTTAAAAAATGTTCACCAAATCGTTCTCTGCACCCTCGAGATTCTCGGGTACGGTATCCATATTGCTGAAATCATAATTTTGTGCGGCGGCCATCTTGGATTGCAATTATGAAATTCAGAATTGTTCTCTGCACCCTCGAGAACCTCGGACACGATATCCATATTGCTGAAATCATAGTTTTGTGCGGCGGCCATCTTGGATTTCAAATATGATCACAAAATCGTTCTGTGCACACTTGAGAACCTCAGACACGATATCCATATTGCAGAAAACATAATTGTTTGCGGCAACCCTCTTGGATTTCAAAAATGATCACAGATTTTTTCTCTGCACCCTCGAGAACCTCGGACACGATATCCATATTGCTGAAAACATAATTGTTTGCGGCAGCCCTCTTGGATTTCAAAAATGATCACAGAATTGTTCTCTGCACCCTCGAGATCCTTGAATACGATACCCATAAAGTTGTCATCATTATTTTGCGCGACGACCATCTTGGAATTCAAAAATGATCCCAAAATCAGTCTCTGCACCCTAGAAAATCTCCGACACGATATCCATATTTCTGAAATCATAATTTTGTGTGGCGGCCATCTTGGATTTCAAATATGATCACAAAATCGTTCTTTGCACCCTTGAGAACCTCGGACACGATATTCATATTGCTAAAATTATAATTTTGTGCGGCGGCCATCTTGGATTTGAAAAATGTTCACCAAATAGTTCTCTGCACCCTCGAGAACCTCGGGTGCGATATCCATATTGCTGAAATCATAATTTTGTGCGGCGGCCATCTTGGATTTCAAATATGATCACAAAATCGTTCTTTGCACACTTGAGAACCTCAGACACGATATCCATATTGCTGAAATCATAATTTTGTGCGGCGGCCATCTTGGATTTCAAATATGATCACAAAATCGTTCTTTGCACCCTTGAGAACCTCAGACACGATATCCATATTGCAGAAAACATAATTGTTTGCGGCAACCCTCTTGGATTTCAAAAATGATCACAGATTTTTTCTCTGCACCCTCGAGAACCTCGGACACGATATTCATATTGCTAAAATTATAATTTTGTGCGGCGGCCATCTTGGATTTGAAAAATGTTCACCAAATAGTTCTCTGCACCCTCGAGAACCTCGGGTGCGATATCCATATTGCTGAAATCATAATTTTGTGCGGCGGCAATCTTGGAATGCAAATATGAAATTCAGAATTGTTCTCTGCACCCTCGAGAACCTCGGACACGATATTCATATTGCTGAAATTATAATTTTGTGCGGTAGCCATCTTGGATTTCAAATATGATCACAAAATCGTTCTTTGCACTCTTGAGAACCTCAGACACGATATCCATATTGCTGAAATCATAATTTTGTGCGGCGGCCATCTTGGATTTCAAATATGATCACAAATTCGTTCTTTGCACCCTTGAGAACCTCAGACACGATATCCATATTGCAGAAAACATAATTGTTTGCGGCAACCCTCTTGGATTTCAAAAATGATAACAGAATTTTTCTCTTCACCTTCGGCCATCTTGGATTTCAAAAATGATCACAGAATTGTTCTCTGCACCCTCGAGAACCTCGAACACGATATCCATATTGCTAAAATCATAATTTTCTGCGGCGGCCATCTTGGATTTAAAAATTGTTTACCAAATCGTTCTCTGCACCCTCGAGAACTTCGGGTACGATATCCATATTGCTGAAATCATAATTTTGTGCGGCGGCCATCTTGGATTTGAAAAATGTTCACCAAATCGTTCTCTGCACCCTCGAGAACCTCAGGTACGATATCCATATTGCTGAAATCATAATTTTGTGCGGCGGCCATCTTGGATTTCAAAAATGATCACAGAATTGTTCTCTGCACCCTCGAGAACCTCGGACACGATATCCATACAGTTGTCATCAAAATTTTGCGCGGCGGCCACCTTGGATTTTATAAATGATCCCAAAATCATTCTCTGCTCCCTCGAGAATCTCGGACACGATAACAATATTGCTGAAAATATAATTTTGTGCGGCGGCCATCTTGGATTTAAAAAATGATCACAAAATCGTTCTCTGTACCCTCGAGAATCTCGGACACGATATCCATATTACTGAAATCATAATTTTGTGCGGCGGCCATCTTGGATTTGAAAAATGTTCACAAAATCGTTATCTGCAGCCTCGAGAATCTCGGATACGATACCCATAATGTTGATAGCATAATTTTGTGCGGTGGCCATCTTAGTTTTCAAAAATGATCACAAAACCCATCTCTGCACCCTCGAGAACCTCGGACACGATATCCATATGGCTGAAAACATAATTGTTTGCGGCAGCCCTCTTGGATTTCAAAAATGATCACAGAATTGTTCTCTGCACCCTCGAGATCCTCGAATACGATACCCATAAAGTTGTCATCATTATTTTGCGCGACGACCATCTTGGAATTCAAAAATGATCCCAAAATCAGTCTCTGCACCCTAGAGAATCTCCGACACGATATCCATATTTCTGAAATCATAATTTTGTGTGGCGGCCATCTTGGATTTCAAAAATTATCATAGAATTGTTCTCTGCACCCTCGAGAACCTCGGACACGATATCCATATTGCTGAAAACAAAATTGTTTGCGGAAACCCTCTTGGATTTGAAAAATGATCACAGAATCGTTCTCTGCACCCTCGAGAACCTCGGACACGATATCCATATTGCTAAAATCTTAATTTAGTGCGGCGGCCATCTTGGATTTAAAAAATGTTCACCAAATCGTTCTCTGCACCCTCGAGAACCTCGGGTTCGATATCCATATTGCTGAAATCATAATTTTGTGCGGCGGCCATCTTGGATTGCAAATATGAAATTCAGAATTGTTCTCTGCACCCTCGAGAACCTCGGACACGATATCCATATTGCTGAAATCATAATTTTGTGCGGCGGCCATCTTGGATTTCAAATATGATCACAAAATCGTTCTTTGCACCCTTGAGAACCTCAGACACGATATCCATATTGCAGAAAACATAATTGTTTGCGGCAACCCTCTTGGATTTCAAAAATGATCACAGATTTTTTCTCTGCACCCTCGAGAACCTCGGACACGATATTCATATTGCTAAAATTATAATTTTGTGCGGCGGCCATCTTGGATTTGAAAAATGTTCACCAAATAGTTCTCTGCACCCTCGAGAACCTCGGGTGCGATATCCATATTGCTGAAATCATAATTTTGTGCGGCGGCAATCTTGGATTGCAAATATGAAATTCAGAATTGTTCTCTGCACCCTCGAAAACCTCGGACACGATATCCATATTGCTGAAATTATAATTTTGTGCGGCGGCCATCTTGGATTTCAAATATGATCACAAAATCGTTCTTTGCACACTTGAGAACCTCAGACACGATATCCATATTGCTGAAATCATAATTTTGTGCGGCGGCCATCTTGGATTTCAAATATGATCACAAAATCGTTCTTTGCACACTTGAGAACCTCAGACACGATATCCATATTGCTGAAATCATAATTTTGTGCGGCGGCCATCTTGGATTTCAAATATGATCACAAATTCGTTCTTTGCACCCTTGAGAACCTCAGACACGATATCCATATTGAAGAAAACATAATTGTTTGCGGCAACCCTCTTGGATTTCAAAAATGATAACAGAATTTTTCTCTTCACCTTCGGCCGTCTTGGATTTCAAAAATGATCACAGAATTGTTCTCTGCACCCTCAAGAATCTCCGACACGATATCCATATTTCTGAAATCATAATTGTTTGCGGCAGCCCTCTTGGATTTCAAAAATGATCACAGAAATGTTCTCTGCACCCTCGAGAACCTCGGACACGATATCCATATTGCTAAAATCATAATTTTGTGTGGCGGCCATCTTGGATTTCAAATATGATAACAAATCGTTCTTTGCACCCTTGAGAACCTCAGACACGATATCCATATTGCAGAAAACATAATTGTTTGCGGCAACCCTCTTGGATTTCAAAAATGATCACAGAATTTTTCTCTGCACCCTCGAGAACCTCGGACACGATATCCATATTGCTAAAATCATAAGTTTGTGCGGCGGCCATCTTAGATTTGAAAAATGTTCACCAAATCGTTCTCTGCACCCTCGAGAACCTCGGGTGAGATATCCATATTGCTGAAATCATAATTTTGTGCGGCGGCCATCTTGGATTGCAAATATGAAATTCAGAATTGTTCTCTGCACCCTTGAGAACCTCAGACACGATATCCATATTGCAGAAAACATAATTGTTTGCGGCAACACTCTTGGATTTCAAAAATGATCACAGAATTTTTCTCTTCACCCTCGAGAACCTGGGACACGATATTCAGATTGCTAAAATCATAATTTTGTGCGGCGGCCATCTTGAATTTGAAAAAAGTTCACCAAATCGTTCTCTGCACCCTCGAGAACCTAGGACACGATATTCAGATTGCTTAAATCATTATTTTGTGTGGCGGCCATCTTGGATTTGAAAACTGTTCATCAAATCGTTCTCTGCACACTCGAGAACCTCAGGTACGATATCCATATTGCTGAAATCATAATTTTGTGCGGCGGCCATCTTGGATTTCAAATATGATCACAAAATCGTTCTTTGCACCCTTGAGAACCTCAGACACGATATCCATATTGCAGAAAACATAATTGTTTGCGGCAACCCTCTTGGATTTCAAAAATGATCACAGAATTTTTCTCTGCACCCTCGAGAACCTCGGACACGATATTCATATTGCTAAAATCATAATTATGTGCGGCGGCCATCTTGGATTTAAAAAATGTTCACCAAATCGTTCTCTGCACCCTCGAGATTCTCGGGTACGGTATCCATATTGCTGAAATCATAATTTTGTGCGGCGGCCATCTTGGATTGCAATTATGAAATTCAGAATTGTTCTCTGCACCCTCGAGAACCTCGGACACGATATCCATATTGCTGAAATCATAGTTTTGTGCGGCGGCCATCTTGGATTTCAAATATGATCACAAAATCGTTCTTTGCACACTTGAGAACCTCAGACACGATATCCATATTGCAGAAAACATAATTGTTTGCGGCAACCCTCTTGGATTTCAAAAATGATCACAGATTTTTTCTCTGCACCCTCGAGAACCTCGGACACGATATCCATATTGCTGAAAACATAATTGTTTGCGGCAGCCCTCTTGGATTTCATTTCAAAAATGATCACAGAATTGTTCTCTGCACCCTCGAGATCCTTGAATACGATACCCATAAAGTTGTCATCATTATTTTGCGCGACGACCATCTTGGAATTCAAAAATGATCCCAAAATCAGTCTCTGCACCCTAGAAAATCTCCGACACGATATCCATATTTCGGAAATCATAATTTTGTGTGGCGGCCATCTTGGATTTCAAATATGATCACAAAATCGTTCTTTGCACCCTTGAGAACCTCGGACACGATATTCATATTGCTAAAATTATAATTTTGTGCGGCGGCCATCTTGGATTTGAAAAATGTTCACCAAATAGTTCTCTGCACCCTCGAGAACCTCGGGTGCGATATCCATATTGCTGAAATCATAATTTTGTGCGGCGGCCATCTTGGATTTCAAATATGATCACAAAATCGTTCTTTGCACACTTGAGAACCTCAGACACGATATCCATATTGCTGAAATCATAATTTTGTGCGGCGGCCATCTTGGATTTCAAATATGATCACAAAATCGTTCTTTGCACCCTTGAGAACCTCAGACACGATATCCATATTGCAGAAAACATAATTGTTTGCGGCAGCCCTCTTGGATTTCAAAAATGATCACAGATTTTTTCTCTGCACCCTCGAGAACCTCGGACACGATATTCATATTGCTAAAATTATAATTTTGTGCGGCGGCCATCTTGGATTTGAAAAATGTTCACCAAATAGTTCTCTGCACCCTCGAGAACCTCGGGTGCGATATCCATATTGCTGAAATCATAATTTTGTGCGGCGGCAATCTTGGAATGCAAATATGAAATTCAGAATTGTTCTCTGCACCCTCGAGAACCTCGGACACGATATTCATATTGCTGAAATTATAATTTTGTGCGGTAGCCATCTTGGATTTCAAATATGATCACAAAATCGTTCTTTGCACTCTTGAGAACCTCAGACACGATATCCATATTGCTGAAATCATAATTTTGTGCGGCGGCCATCTTGGATTTCAAATATGATCACAAATTCGTTCTTTGCACCCTTGAGAACCTCAGACACGATATCCATATTGCAGAAAACATAATTGTTTGCGGCAACCCTCTTGGATTTCAAAAATGATAACAGAATTTTTCTCTTCACCTTCGGCCATCTTGGATTTCAAAAATGATCACAGAATTGTTCTCTGCACCCTCGAGAACCTCGAACACGATATCCATATTGCTAAAATCATAATTTTCTGCGGCGGCCATCTTGGATTTAAAAATTGTTTACCAAATCGTTCTCTGCACCCTCGAGAACTTCGGGTACGATATCCATATTGCTGAAATCATAATTTTGTGCGGCGGCCATCTTGGATTTGAAAAATGTTCACCAAATCGTTCTCTGCACCCTTGAGAACTTCAGGTACGATATCCATATTGCTGAAATCATAATTTTGTGCGGCGGCCATCTTGGATTTCAAAAATGATCACAGAATTGTTCTCTGCACCCTCGAGAACCTCGGACACGATATCCATACAGTTGTCATCAAAATTTTGCGCGGTGGCCACCTTGGATTTTATAAATGATCCCAAAATCATTCTCTGCTCCCTCGAGAATCTCGGACACGATAACAATATTGCTGAAAATATAATTTTGTGCGGCGGCCATCTTGGATTTAAAAAATGATCACAAAATCGTTCTCTGTACCCTCGAGAATCTCGGACACGATATCCATATTACTGAAATCATAATTTTGTGCGGCGGCCATCTTGGATTTGAAAAATGTTCACAAAATCGTTATCTGCAGCCTCGAGAATCTCGGATACGATACCCATAATGTTGATAGCATAATTTTGTGCGGTGGCCATCTTAGTTTTCAAAAATGATCACAAAACCCATCTCTGCACCCTCGAGAACCTCGGACACGATATCCATATGGCTGAAAACATAATTGTTTGCGGCAGCCCTCTTGGATTTCAAAAATGATCACAGAATTGTTCTCTGCACCCTCGAGATCCTCGAATACGATACCCATAAAGTTGTCATCATTATTTTGCGCGACGACCATCTTGGAATTCAAAAATGATCCCAAAATCAGTCTCTGCACCCTAGAGAATCTCCGACACGATATCCATATTTCTGAAATCATAATTTTGTGTGGCGGCCATCTTGGATTTCAAAAATTATCATAGAATTGTTCTCTGCACCCTCGAGAACCTCGGACACGATATCCATATTGCTGAAAACAAAATTGTTTGCGGAAACCCTCTTGGATTTGAAAAATGATCACAGAATCGTTCTCTGCACCCTCGAGAACCTCGGACACGATATCCATATTGCTAAAATCTTAATTTTGTGCGGCGGCCATCTTGGATTTAAAAAATGTTCACCAAATCGTTCTCTGCACCCTCGAGAACCTCGGGTTCGATATCCATATTGCTGAAATCATAATTTTGTGCGGCGGCCATCTTGGATTGCAAATATGAAATTCAGAATTGTTCTCTGCACCCTCGAGAACCTCGGACACGATATCCATATTGCTGAAATCATAATTTTGTGCGGCGGCCATCTTGGATTTCAAATATGATCACAAAATCGTTCTTTGCACACTTGAGAACCTCAGACACGATATCCATATTGCTGAAATCATAATTTTGTGCGGCGGCCATCTTGGATTTTAAATATGATCACAAAATCGTTCTTTGCACCCTTGAGAACCTCGGACACGATATTCATATTGCTAAAATTATAATTTTGTGCGGCGGCCATCTTGGATTTGAAAAATGTTCACCAAATAGTTCTCTGCACCCTCGAGAACCTCGGGTGCGATATCCATATTGCTGAAATCATAATTTTGTGCGGCGGCCATCTTGGATTTCAAATATGATCACAAAATCGTTCTTTGCACCCTTGAGAACCTCAGACACGATATCCATATTGCAGAAAACATAATTGTTTGCGGCAACCCTCTTGGATTTCAAAAATGATCACAGATTTTTTCTCTGCACCCTCGAGAACCTCGGACACGATATTCATATTGCTTAAATTATAATTTTGTGCGGCGGCCATCTTGGATTTGAAAAATGTTCACCAAATAGTTCTCTGCACCCTCGAGAACCTCGGGTGCGATATCCATATTGCTGAAATCATAATTTTGTGCGGCGGCAATCTTGGAATGCAAATATGAAATTCAGAATTGTTCTCTGCACCCTCGAGAACCTCGGACACGATATTCATATTGCTGAAATTATAATTTTGTGCGGCGGCCATCTTGGATTTCAAATATGATCACAAAATCGTTCTTTGCACTCTTGAGAACCTCAGACACGATATCCATATTGCTGAAATCATAATTTTGTGCGGCGGCCATCTTGGATTTCTAATATGATCACAAAATCGTTCTTTGCACACTTGAGAACCTCAGACACGATATCCATATTGCTGAAATCATAATTTTGTGCGGCGGCCATCTTGGATTTCAAATATGATCACAAAATCGTTCTTTGCACCCTTGAGAACCTCAGACACGATATCCATATTGCAGAAAACATAATTGTTTGCGGCAACCCTCTTGGATTTCAAAAATGATCACAGAATATTTCTCTGCACCCTCGAGATCCTCGAAAACGATACCCATAAAGTTGTCATCATTATTTTGCGCGACGACCATCTTGGAATTCAAAAATGATCCCAAAATCAGTCTCTGCACCCTAGAGAATCTCCGACACGATATCCATATTTCTGAAATCATAATTTTGTGTGGCGGCCATCTTGGATTTCAAAAATTATCATAGAATTCTTCTCTGCACCCTCGAGAACCTCGGACACGATATCCATATTGCTGAAAACAAAATTGTTTGCGGAAACCCTCTTGGATTTGAAAAATGATCACAGAATCGTTCTCTGCACCCTCGAGAACCTCGGACACGATATCCATATTGCTAAAATCTTAATTTTGTGCGGCGGCCATCTTGGATTTAAAAAATGTTCACCAAATCGTTCTCTGCACCCTCGAGAACCTCGGGTTCGATATCCATATTGCTGAAATCATAATTTTGTGCGGCGGCCATCTTGGATTGCAAATATGAAATTCAGAATTGTTCTCTGCACCCTCGAGAACCTCGGACACGATATCCATATTGCTGAAATCATAATTTTGTGCGGCGGCCATCTTGGATTTCAAATATGATCACAGAATCGTTCTCTGCACCCTCGAGAACCTCGGACACGATATCCATATTGCTGAAATCATAATTTTGTGCGGCGGCCATCTTGGATTTCAAATATGATCACAAAATCGTTCTTTGCACCCTTGAGAACCTCGGACACGATATTCATATTGCTAAAATTATAATTTTGTGCGGCGGCCATCTTGGATTTGAAAAATGTTCACCAAATAAATCTCTGCACCCTCGAGAACCTCGGGTGCGATATCCATATTGCTGAAATCATAATTTTGTGCGGCGGCCATCTTGGATTTCAAATATGATCACAAAATCGTTCTTTGCACCCTTGAGAACCTCAGACACGATATCCATATTGCAGAAAACATAATTGTTTGCGGCAACCCTCTTGGATTTCAAAAATGATCACAGATTTTTTCTCTGCACCCTCGAGAACCTCGGACACGATATTCATATTGCTAAAATTATAATTTTGTGCGGCGGCCATCTCGGATTTGAAAAATGTTCACCAAATAGTTCTCTGCACCCTCGAGAACCTCGGGTGCGATATCCATATTGCTGAAATCATAATTTTGTGCGGCGGCAATCTTGGAATGCAAATATGAAATTCAGAATTGTTCTCTGCACCCTCGAGAACCTCGGACACGATATTCATATTGCTGAAATTATAATTTTGTGCGGCGGCCATCTTGGATTTCAAATATGATCACAAAATCGTTCTTTTCACTCTTGAGAACCTCAGACACGATATCCATATTGCTGAAATCATAATTTTGTGCGGCGGCCATCTTGGATTTCAAATATGATCACAAAATCGTTCTTTGCACCCTTGAGAACCTCAGACACGATATCCATATTGCAGAAAACATAATTGTTTGCGGCAACCCTCTTGGATTTCAAAAATGATAACAGAATTTTTCTCTCCACCTTCGGCCATCTTGGATTTCAAAAATGATCACAGAATTGTTCTCTGCACCCTCGAGAATCTCAAACACGATATCCATATTGCTAAAATCATAATTTTCTGCGGCGGCCATCTTGGATTTAAAAAATGTTTACCAAATCGTTCTCTGCACCCTCGAGAACTTCGGGTACGATATCCATATTGCTGAAATCATAATTTTGTGCGGCGGCCATCTTGGATTTGAAAAATGTTCACCAAATCGTTCTCTGCACCCTCGAGGACCTCAGGTACGATATCCATATTGCTGAAATCATAATTTTGTGCGGCGGCCATCTTGGATTTCAAAAATGATCACAAAATCGTTCTCTGCACACTCGAGGACCTCGAATACGATACCCATAAAATTGTCATCATTATTTTGTGCGGCGGCCATCTAGGATTTCAAAAATGATCCCAAAATCATTCTCTGCACCCTCGAGAATCTCCGACACGATATCCATATTGCTGAAATCATAGTTTTGTGTGGCGGCCATCTTGGATTTCAAAAATGATCACAGAATTGTTCTCTGCACCCTCGAGAACCTCGGACACGATATCCATACAGTTGTCATCAAAATTTTGCGCGGCGGCCATCTTGGATTTTATAAATGATCCCAAAATCATTCTCTGCACCCTCGAGAATCTCGGACACGATAACAATATTGCTGAAAATATAATTTTGTGCGGCGGCCATCTTGGATTTAAAAAATGATCACAAAATCGTTCTCTGTACCCTCGAGAATCTCGGACACGATATCCATATTGCTGAAATCATAATTTTGTGCGGCGGCCATCTTGGATTTGAAAAATGTTCATAAAATCGTTATCTGCAGCCTCGAGAATCTCGGATACGATACCCATAATGTTGATAGCATAATTTTGTGCGGTGGCCATCTTAGTTTTCAAAAATGATCACAAAACCCTTCTCTGCACCCTCGAGAACCTCGGACACGATATCCATATTGCTGAAAACATAATTGTTTGCGGCAGCCCTCTTGGATTTCAAAAATGATCACAGAATTGTTCTCTGCACCCTCGAGATCCTCGAATACGATACCCATAAAGTTGTCATCATTATTTTGCGCGACGACCATCTTGGAATTCAAAAATGATCCCAAAATCAGTCTCTGCACCCTAGAGAATCTCCGACACGATATCCATATTGCTGAAATCATAATTTTGTGTGGCGGCCATCTTGGATTTCAAAAATTATCATAGAATTGTTCTCTGCACCCTCGAGAACCTCGGACACGATATCCATATTGCTGAAAACAAAATTGTTTGCGGAAACCCTCTTGGATTTGAAAAATGATCACAGAATCGTTCTCTGCACCCTCGAGAACCTCGGACACGATATCCATATTGCTAAAATCTTAATTTTGTGCGGCGGCCATCTTGGATTTAAAAAATGTTCACCAAATCGTTCTCTGCACCCTCGAGAACCTCGGGTTCGATATCCATATTGCTGAAATCATAATTTTGTGCGGCGGCCATCTTGGATTGCAAATATGAAATTCAGACTTGTTCTCTGCACCCTCGAGAACCTCGGATACGATACCCATAATACTGAAAGCATAATTTTGTGCGGTGGCCATCTTAGTTTTCAAAAATGATCACAAAACCCTTCTCTGGACCCTCGAGAACCTCGGACACGATATCCATATTGCTGAAAACATAATTGTTTACAGCAGCCCTCTTGAATTTCAAAAATGATCACAAAATTGTTCTCTGGACCCTCGAGAACCTCGGACACGATATCCATATTGCTAAAATCATAATTTTGTGCGGCGGCCATCTTGGAATTCAAAAATGATCCCAAAATCAGTCTCTGCACCCTCAAGAATCTCCGACACGATATCCATATTTCTGAAATCATAATTGTTTGCGGCAGCGCTCTTGGATTTCAAAAATGATCACAGAATTGTTCTCTGCACCCTCGAGAACCTCGGAGCCGATATCCATATTGCTAAAATCATAATTTTGTGTGGCGGCCATCTTGGATTTCAAAAAATATCATAGAATTGTTCTCTGCACCCTCAAGAACCTCGGACACGATATCCATATTGCTGAAAACAAAATTGTTTGCGGCAACCCTCTTGGATTTCAAAAATTATCATAGAATTGTTCTCTGCACCCTCGAGAACCTCGGACACGATATCCATATTGCTGAAATCATAATTTTGTGCGGCGGACTTCTTGGATTTCAAATATGATCACAAAATCGTTCTGAGCACCCTTGAGAACCTCGGACAAGATATCCATATTGCTGATAACATTATTGTTTGCGGCAGCCCTCTTGGATTTCAAAAATGATCACAGAATTGTTCTCTGCACCCTCGAGAACCTCGGACACGATATCTTTATTGCTAAAATCATAATTTTGTGCGGCGGCCATATTGGATTTGAAAAATGATCACCAAATCGTTCTATGCACCCTCGAGAACCTCGCATACGATATCCATATTGCTGAAATTATAATATTGTGCGGCGGCCATCTTGGATTTGAAAAATGTTCACCAAATCGTTCTCTGCACCCTCGAGAACCTCGAATACGATACCCATAAAGTTGTTATCATTATTTTGCGCGACGGCCATCTTGGATTTCAAAAATGATCCCAAAATCATTCACTCCACCCTCGAGAATCTCCGACACGATATCCATATTGGTGAAATCATAATTTTGTGTGGCGGCCATCTTGGATTTCAAAAATTATCATAGAATTGTTCTCTGCACCCTCGAGAACCTCGGACACGATATCCATATTTCTGCAAACATAATTGTTTGCGGCAGCCCTCTTGGATTTAAAAAATGATCACAGAATTGTTCTCTGCACCCTCGAGAACCTCGGACACGATATCCATATTGCTAAAATCATAACTTTGTGTGGCGACCATCTTGGATTTGAAAAATTATCACCAAATCAGTCTCTGCACCTTCGAGAACCTCGGGTTCGATATCCATATTGCTGAAATCATAATTTTGTGCGGCGGCCGTCTTGGATTTCAAAAATGATCACAGATTTGTTCTCTGCACACTCGAGGACCTCGAATACGATACCCATAAAATTGTCATCATTATTTTGCGCGGCGGCCATCTTGGTTTTCAAAAATGATCCAAAAATCATTCTCTGCACCCTCGAGAATCTCGGACACGATAACAATATTGCTGAAAATATAATTTTGTGTGGCGGCCATCTTGGATTTAAAAAATGATCACAAAATCGTTCTCTGTACCCTCGAGAATCTCGGACACGATATCCATATTGCTGAAATCATAATTTTGTGCGGCGGCCATTTTTGATTTGAAAAATGTTCACAAAATCGTTTTCTGCAGCCTCGAGAACCTCGGATACGATACCCATAATGTTGAAAGCATAATTTTGTGCGGTGGCCATCTTAGTTTTCAAAAATGATCCCAAAACCGTTCTCTGCACCCTCGAGAACCTCGGACACGATATCCATATTGCTGAAAACATAATTGTTTGCGGCAGCCCTCTTGGATTTCAAAAATGATCACAGAATTGTTCTCTGCACCCTCGAGAACCTTGGACACGATGTCCATATTGCTAAAATCATAATTTTGTGCGGCTGCCATCTTGGATTTGAAAAATTATCACCAAATCAGTCTTTGCACCTTCGAGAACCTAGGGTTCGATATCCATATTGCTGAAGTCATAATTTTGTGCGGCGGCCGTCTTGGATTTCAAAAATGATCACAGAAATGTTCTCTGCACACTCGAGGACCTCGAATACGATACCCATAAAATTGTCATCATTATTTTGCGCGGCAGCCATCTTGGTTTTCAAAAATGATCCCAAAATCATTCTCTGCACCCTCGAGAATCTCCGACACGATATCCATATTGCTGAAATCATAGTTTTGTGTGGCGGCCATCTTGGATTTCAAAAATGATCACAGAATTGTTCTCTGCACCCTCGAGAACCTCGGACACGATATCCATAGAGTTGTCATCAAAATTTTGCGCGGTGGCCATCTTGGATTTTATAAATGATCCCAAAATCATTCTCTGCTCCCTCGAGAATCTCGGACACGATAACAATATTGCTGCAAATATAATTTTGTGCGGCGGCCATCTTGGATTTAAAAAATGATCACAAAATCGTTCTCTGTACCCTCGAGAATCTCGGACACGATATCCATATTGCTGAAATCAAAATTTTGTGCGGCGGCCATCTTGGATTTGAAAAATGTTCACAAAATCGTTATCTGCAGCCTCGAGAATCTCGGATACGATACCCATAATGTTGATAGCATAATTTTGTGCGGTGGCCATCTTAGTTTTCAAAAATGATCACAAAACCCTTCTCTGCACCCTCGAGAACCTCGGACACGATATCCATATTGCTGAAAACATAATTGTTTGCGGCAGCCCTCTTGGATTTCAAAAATGATCACAGAATTGTTCTCTGCACCCTCGAGATCCTCGAATACGATACCCATAAAGTTGTCATCATTATTTTGCGCGACGACCATCTTGGAATTCAAAAATGATCCCAAAATCAGTCTCTGCACCCTAGAGAATCTCCGACACGATATCCATATTTCTGAAATCATAATTTTGTGTGGCGGCCATCTTGGATTTCAAATATGATCACAAAATCGTTCTTTGCACCCTTGAGAACCTCGGACACGATATTCATATTGCTTAAATTATAATTTTGTGCGGCGGCCATCTTGGATTTGAAAAATGTTCACCAAATAGTTCTCTGCACCCTCGAGAACCTCGGGTGCGATATCCATATTGCTGAAATCATAATTTTGTGCGGCGGCCATCTTGGATTTCAAATATGATCACAAAATCGTTCTTTGCACCCTTGAGAACCTCAGACACGATATCCATATTGCTGAAATCATAATTTTGTGCGGCGGCCATCTTGGATTTCAAATATGATCACAAAATCGTTCTTTGCACCCTTGAGAACCTCGGACACGATATTCATATTGCTAAAATTATAATTTTGTGCGGCGGCCATCTTGGATTTGAAAAATGTTCTCCAAATAGTTCTCTGCACCCTCGAGAACCTCGGGTGCGATATCCATATTGCTGAAATCATAATTTTGTGCGGCGGCCATCTTGGATTTCAAATATGATCACAAAATCGTTCTTTGCACCCTTGAGAACCTCAGACACGATATCCATATTGCAGAAAACATAATTGTTTGCGGCAACCCTCTTGGATTTCAAAAATGATAACAGAATTTTTCTCTTCACCTTCGGCCATCTTAGATTTCAAAAATGATCACAGAATTGTTCTCTGCACCCTCGAGAACCTCGAACACGATATCCATATTGCTGAAATCATAATTTTGTGCGGCGGCCATCTTGGATTTAGAAAATGTTCACCAAATCATTCTCTGCACCCTCGAGGACCTCAGGTACGATATCCATATTGCTGAAATCATAATTTTGTGCGGCGGCCATCTTGGATTTCAAAAATGATCACAAAATCGTTCTCTGCACACTCGAGGACCTCGAATACGATACCCATAAAATTGTCATCATTATTTTGCGCGGCGGCCATCTAGGATTTCAAAAATGATCCCAAAATCATTCTCTGCTTCCTCGAGAATCTCCGACACGATATCCATATTTCTGAAATCATAATTTTGTGTGGCGGCCATCTTGGATTTCAAAACTTATCATAGAATTGTTCTCTGCACCCTCGAGAACCTCGGACACGATATCCATATTGCTGAAAACAAAATTGTTTGCGGAAACCCTCTTGGATTTGAAAAATGATCACAGAATCGTTCTCTGCACACTCGAGAACCTCGGACACGATATCCATATTGCTAAAATCTTAATTTTGTGCGGCGGCCATCTTGGATTTAAAAAATGTTCACCAAATCGTTCTCTGCACCCTCGAGAACCTCGGGTTCGATATCCATATTGCTGAAATCATAATTTTGTGCGGCGGCCATCTTGGATTGCAAATATGAAATTCAGAATTGTTCTCTGCACCCTCGAGAACCTCGGATACGATACCCATAATATTGAAAGCATAATTTTGTGCGGTGGCTATCTTAGTTTTCAAAAATGATCACAAAACCCTTCTCTGCACCCTCGAGAACCTCGGACACGATATCCATATTTCTGAAATCATAATTGTTTGCGGCAGCGCTCTTGGATTTCAAAAATGATCACAGAATTGTTCTCTGCACCCTCGAGAACCTCGGACACGATATCCATATTGCTAAAATCATAATTTTGTGTGGCGGCCATCTTGGATTTCAAAAATTATCATAGAATTGTTCTCTGCACCCTCGAGAACCTCGGACACGATATCCATATTGCTGAAAACAAAATTGTTTGCGGCAGCCCTCTTGGATTTCAAAAATTATCATAGAATTGTTCTCTGCACCCTCGAGAACCTCGGACACGATATCCATATTGCTGAAATCATAATTTTGTGCGGCGGACATCTTGGATTTCAAATATGATCACAAAATCGTTCTGAGCACCCTTGAGAACCTCGGACAAGATATCCATATTGCTGATAACATTATTGTTTGCGGCAGCCCTCTTGGATTTCAAAAATGATCACAGAATTGTTCTCTGCACCCTCGAGAACCTCGGACACGATATCTATATTGCTAAAATCATAATTTTGTGCGGCGGCCATATTGGATTTGAAAAATGTTCACCAAATCGTTCTATGCACCCTCGAGAATCTCGCATACGATATCCATATTGCTGAAATTATAATTTTGTGCGGCGGCCATCTTGGATTTGAAAAATGTTCACCAAATCGTTCTCTGCACCCTCGAGAACCTCGAATACGATACCCATAAAGTTGTTATCATTATTTTGCGCGACGGCCATCTTGGATTTCAAAAATGATCCCAAAATCATTCTCTGCACCCTCGAGAATCTCCGACACGATATCCATATTGGTGAAATCATAATTTTGTGTGGCGGCCATCTTGGATTTCAAAAATTATCATAGAATTGTTCTCTGCACCCTCGAGAACCTCGGACACGATATCCATATTTCTACAAACATAATTGTTTGCGGCAGCCCTCTTGGATTTAAAAAATGATCACAGAATTGTTCTCTGCACCCTCGAGAACCTCGGACACGATATACATATTGCTAAAATCATAACTTTGTGTGGCGACCATCTTGGATTTGAAAAATTATGACCAAATCAGTCTCTGCACCTTCGAGAACCTCGGGTTCGATATCCATATTGCTGAAGTCATAATTTTGTGCGGCGGCCGTCTTGGATTTCAAAAATGATCACAGATTTGATCTCTGCACACTCGAGGACCTCGAATACGATACCCATAAAATTGTCATCATTATTTTGCGCGGCGGCCATCTTGGTTTTCAAAAATGATCCCAAAATCATTCTCTGCACCCTCGAGAATCTCGGACACGATTACAATATTGCTGAAAATATAATTTTGTGTGGCGGCCATCTTGGATTTAAAAAATGATCACAAAATCGTTCTCTGTACCCTCGAGAATCTCGGACACGATATCCATATTGCTGAAATCATAATTTTGTGCGGCGGCCATTTTTGATTTGAAAAATGTTCACAAAATCGTTTTCTGCAGCCTCGAGAACCTCGGATACGATACCCATAATGTTGAAAGCATAATTTTTGTGCGGTGGCCATCTTAGTTTTCAAAAATGATCCCAAAACCGTTCTCTGCACCCTCGAGAACCTCGGACACGATATCCATATTGCTGAAAACATAATTGTTTGCGGCAGCCCTCTTGGATTTCAAAAATGATCACAGAATTGTTCTCTGCACCCTCGAGAACCTTGGACACGATGTCCATATTGCTAAAATCATAATTTTGTGTGGTTACCATCTTGGATTTGAAAAATTATCACCAAATCAGTCTCTGCACCTTCGAGAACCTCGGGTTCGATATCCATATTGCTGAAATCATAATTTTGTGCGGCGGCCATCTTGGATTGCAAATATGAAATTCAGAATTGTTCTCTGCACCCTCGAGAACCTCGGATACGATACCCATAATATTGAAAGCATAATTTTGTGCGGTGGCTATCTTAGTTTTCAAAAATGATCACAAAACCCTTCTCTGCACCCTCGAGAACCTCGGACACGATATCCATATTTCTGAAATCATAATTGTTTGCGGCAGCGCTCTTGGATTTCAAAAATGATCACAGAATTGTTCTCTGCACCCTCGAGAACCTCGGACACGATATCCATATTGCTGAAATCATAATTTTGTGTGGCGGCCATCTTGGATTTCAAAAATTATCATAGAATTGTTCTCTGCACCCTCGAGAACCTCGGACACGATATCCATATTGCTGATAACATTATTGTTTGCGGCAGCCCTCTTGGATTTCAAAAATGATCACAGAATTGTTCTCTGCACCCTCGAGAACCTCGGACACGATATCCATATTGCTGAAATCATAATTTTGTGCGGCGGACATCTTGGATTTCAAATATGATCACAAAATCGTTCTGAGCACCCTTGAGAACCTCGGACAAGATATCCATATTGCTGATAACATTATTGTTTGCGGCAGCCCTCTTGGATTTCAAAAATGATCACAGAATTGTTCTCTGCACCCTCGAGAACCTCGGACACGATATCTATATTGCTAAAATCATAATTTTGTGCGGCGGCCATATTGGATTTGAAAAATGTTCACCAAATCGTTCTATGCACCCTCGAGAACCTCGCATACGATATCCATATTGCTGAAATTATAATTTTGTGCGGCGGCCATCTTGGATTTGAAAAATGTTCACCAAATCGTTCTCTGCACCCTCGAGAACCTCGAATACGATACCCATAAAGTTGTTATCATTATTTTGCGCGACGGCCATCTTGGATTTCAAAAATGATCCCAAAATCATTCACTGCACCCTCGAGAATCTCCGACACGATATCCATATTGCTGAAATCATAATTTTGTGTGGCGGCCATCTTGGATTTCAAAAATTATCATAGAATTGTTCTCTGCACCCTCGAGAACCTCGGACACGATATCCATATTTCTACAAACATAATTGTTTGCGGCAGCCCTCTTGGATTTAAAAAATGATCACAGAATTGTTCTCTGCACCCTCGAGAACCTCGGACACGATATACATATTGCTAAAATCATAACTTTGTGTGGCGACCATCTTGGATTTGAAAAATTATGACCAAATCAGTCTCTGCACCTTCGAGAACCTCGGGTTCGATATCCATATTGCTGAAGTCATAATTTTGTGCGGCGGCCGTCTTGGATTTCAAAAATGATCACAGATTTGATCTCTGCACACTCGAGGACCTCGAATACGATACCCATAAAATTGTCATCATTATTTTGCGCGGCGGCCATCTTGGTTTTCAAAAATGATCCCAAAATCATTCTCTGCACCCTCGAGAATCTCGGACACGATTACAATATTGCTGAAAATATAATTTTGTGTGGCGGCCATCTTGGATTTAAAAAATGATCACAAAATCGTTCTCTGTACCCTCGAGAATCTCGGACACGATATCCATATTGCTGAAATCATAATTTTGTGCGGCGGCCATTTTTGATTTGAAAAATGTTCACAAAATCGTTTTCTGCAGCCTCGAGAACCTCGGATACGATACCCATAATGTTGAAAGCATAATTTTTGTGCGGTGGCCATCTTAGTTTTCAAAAATGATCCCAAAACCGTTCTCTGCACCCTCGAGAACCTCAGACACGATATCCATATTGCTGAAAACATAATTGTTTGCGGCAGCCCTCTTGGATTTCAAAAATGATCACAGAATTGTTCTCTGCACCCTCGAGAACCTTGGACACGATGTCCATATTGCTAAAATCATAATTTTGTGCGGCTGCCATCTTGGATTTGAAAAATTATCACCAAATCAGTCTCTGCACCTTCGAGAACCTCGGGTTCGATATCCATATTGCTGAAGTCATTATTTTGCGCGGCGGCCATCTTGGTTTTCAAAAATGATCCCAAAATCATTCTCTGCACCCTCGAGAATCTCCGACACGATATCCATATTGCTGAAATCATAATTTTGTGTGGCGGCCATCTTGGATTTCAAAAATGATCACAGAATTGTTCTCTGCACCCTCGAGAACCTCGGACACGATATCCATACAGTTGTCATCAAAATTTTGCGCGGCGGCCATCTTGGATTTTATAAATGATCACCAAATCGTTTTCTGCACCCTCGAGAACCTCGAATACGATACCCATAAAGTTGTTATCATTTTTTTGCGCGACGGCCATCTTGGATTTCAAAAATGATCCCAAAATCATTCACTGCACCCTCGAGAATCTCCGACACGATATCCATATTGGTGAAATCATAATTTTGTGTGGCGGCCATCGTGGATTTCAAAAATTATCATAGAATTGTTCTCTGCACCCCCGAGAACCTCGGACACGATATCCATATTTCTGCAAACATAATTGTTTGCGGCAGCCCTCTTGGATTTAAAAAATTATCACAGAATTGTTCTCTGCACCCTCGAGAACCTCGGACACGATATCCATATTGCTAAAATCATAACTTTGTGTGGCGACCATCTTGGATTTGAAAAATTATCACCAAATCAGTCTCTGCACCTTCGAGAACCTCGGGTTCGATATCCATATTGCTGAAATCATAATTTTGTGCGGCGGCCGTCTTGGATTTCAAAAATGATCACAGATTTGTTCTCTGCACACTCGAGGACCTCGAATACGATACCCATAAAATTGTCATCATTATTTTGCGCGGCGGCCATCTTGGTTTTCAAAAATGATCCCAAAATCATTCTCTGCACCCTCGAGAATCTCGGACACGATAACAATATTGCTGAAAATATAATTTTGTGTGGCGGCCATCTTGGATTTAAAAAATGATCACAAAATCGTTCTCTGTACCCTCGAGAATCTCGGACACGATATCCATATTGCTGAAATCATAATTTTGTGCGGCGGCCATTTTTGATTTGAAAAATGTTCACAAAATCGTTTTCTGCAGCCTCGAGAACCTCGGATACGATACCCATAATGTTGAAAGCATAATTTTTGTGCGGTGGCCATCTTAGTTTTCAAAAATGATCCCAAAACCGTTCTCTGCACCCTCGAGAACCTCGGACACGATATCCATATTGCTGAAAACATAATTGTTTGCGGCAGCCCTCTTGGATTTCAAAAATGATCACAGAATTGTTCTCTGCACCCTCGAGAACCTTGGACACGATGTCCATATTGCTAAAATCATAATTTTGTGCGGCTGCCATCTTGGATTTGAAAAATTATCACCAAATCAGTCTCTGCACCTTCGAGAACCTCGGGTTCGATATCCATATTGCTGAAATCATAATTTTGTGCGGCGGCCATCTTGGATTTCAAAAATGATCCCAAAATCATTCTCTGCACCCTCGAGAATCTCCGACACGATATCCATATTGCTGAAATCATAATTTTGTGTGGCGGCCATCTTGGATTTCAAAAATGATCACAGAATTGTTCTCTGCACACTCGAGAACCTCGGACACGATATCCATACAGTTGTCATCAAAATTTTGCGCGGCGGCCATCTTGGATTTTATAAATGATCACCAAATCGTTTTCTGCACCCTCGAGAACCTCGAATACGATACCCATAAAGTTGTTATCATTTTTTTGCGCGACGGCCATCTTGGATTTCAAAAATGATCCCAAAATCATTCACTGCACCCTCGAGAATCTCCGACACGATATCCATATTGGTGAAATCATAATTTTGTGTGGCGGCCATCGTGGATTTCAAAAATTATCATAGAATTGTTCTCTGCACCCCCGAGAACCTCGGACACGATATCCATATTTCTGCAAACATAATTGTTTGCGGCAGCCCTCTTGGATTTAAAAAATTATCACAGAATTGTTCTCTGCACCCTCGAGAACCTCGGACACGATATCCATATTGCTAAAATCATAACTTTGTGTGGCGACCATCTTGGATTTGAAAAATTATCACCAAATCAGTCTCTGCACCTTCGAGAACCTCGGGTTCGATATCCATATTGCTGAAGTCATAATTTTGTGCGGCGGCCGTCTTGGATTTCAAAAATGATCACAGATTTGTTCTCTGCACACTCGAGGACCTCGAATACGATACCCATAAAATTGTCATCATTATTTTGCGCGGCGGCCATCTTGGTTTTCAAAAATGATCCCAAAATCATTCTCTGCACCCTCGAGAATCTCGGGTTCGATATCCATATTGCTGAAGTCATTATTTTGCGCGGCGGCCATCTTGGTTTTCAAAAATGATCCCAAAATCATTCTCTGCACCCTCGAGAATCTCCGACACGATATCCATATTGCTGAAATCATTATTTTGTGTGGCGGCCATCTTGGATTTCAAAAATGATCACAGAATTGTTCTCTGCACACTCGAGAACCTCGGACACGATATCAATACAGTTGTCATCAAAATTTTGCGCGGCGGCCATCTTGGATTTTATAAATGATCACCAAATCGTTTTCTGCACCCTCGAGAACCTCGAATACGATACCCATAAAGTTGTTATCATTTTTTTGCGCGACGGCCATCTTGGATTTCAAAAATGATCCCAAAATCATTCACTGCACCCTCGAGAATCTCCGACACGATATCCATATTGGTGAAATCATAATTTTGTGTGGCGGCCATCTTGGATTTCTAAACTTATCAGAGAATTGTTCTCTGCACCCTCGAGATCCTCGGACAAGATATCCATATTTCTGCAAACAAAATTGTTTGCGGCAGCCCTCTTGGATTTAAAAAATTATCACAGAATTGTTCTCTGCACCCTCGAGAACCTCGGACACGATATCCATATTGCTAAAATCATAACTTTGTGTGGCGACCATCTTGGATTTGAAAAATTATCACCAAATCAGTCTCTGCACCTTCGAGAACCTCGGGTTCGATATCCATATTGCTGAAGTCATAATTTTGTGCGGCGGCCGTCTTGGATTTCAAAAATGATCACAGATTTGTTCTCTGCACACTCGAGGACCTCGAATACGATACCCATAAAATTGTCATCATTATTTTGCGCGGCGGCCATCTTGGTTTTCAAAAATGATCCCAAAACCCTTCTCTGCACCCTCGAGAACTTCGGGTACGATATCCATATTGCTGAAATCATAATTTTGTGTGGCGGCCATCTTGGATTTAAAAAATGATCACAAAATCGTTCTCTGTACCCTCGAGAATCTCGGACACGATATCCATATTGCTGAAATCATAATTTTGTGCGGCGGCCATTTTGGATTTGATAAATGTTCACAAAATCGTTTTCTGCAGCCTCGAGAACCTCGGATACGATACCCATAAAATTGTCATCATTATTTTGCGCGGCGGCCATCTAGGATTTCAAAAATGATCCCAAAATCATTCTCTGCACCCTCGAGAATCTCCAACACGATATCCATATTGCTGAAATCATAGTTTTGTGTGGCGGCCATCTTGGATTTCAAAAATGATCACAGAATTGTTCTCTGCACCCTCGAGAACCTCGGACACGATATCCATACAGTTGTCATCAAAATTTTGCGCGGTGGCCACCTTGGATTTTATAAATGATCCCAAAATCATTCTCTGCTCCCTCGAGAATCTCGGACACGATAACAATATTGCTGAAAATATAATTTTGTGCGGCGGCCATCTTGGATTTAAAAAATGATCACAAAATCGTTCTCTGTACCCTCGAGAATCTCGGACACGATATCCATATTGCTGAAATCATAATTTTGTGCGGCGGCCATCTTGGATTTGAAAAATGTTCACAAAATCGTTATCTGCAGCCTCGAGAATCTCGGATACGATACCCATAATGTTGATAGCATAATTTTGTGCGGTGGCCCTCTTGGATTTCAAAAATGATCACAGAATTGTTCTCTGCACCCTCGAGATCCTCGAATACGATACCCATAAAGTTGTCATCATTATTTTGCGCGACGACCATCTTGGAATTCAAAAATGATCCCAAAATCAGTCTCTGCACCCTAGAGAATCTCCGACACGATATCCTTATTTCTGAAATCATAATTTTGTGTGGCGGCCATCTTGGATTTCAAAAATTATCATAGAATTGTTCTCTGCACCCTCGAGAACCTCGGACACGATATCCATATTGCTGAAAACAAAATTGTTTGCGGCAACCCTCTTGGATTTCAAAAATTATCATAGAATTGTTCTCTGCACCCTCGAGAACCTCGGACACGATATCCATATTGCTGAAATCATAATTTTGTGCGGCGGACATCTTGGATTTCAAATATGATCACAAAATCGTTCTGAGCACCCTTGAGAACCTCGGACAAGATATCCATATTGCTGATAACATTATTGTTTGCGGCAGCCCTCTTGGATTTCAAAAATGATCACAGAATTGTTCTCTGCACCCTCGAGAACCTCGGACACGATATCTATATTGCTAAAATCATAATTTTGTGCGGCGGCCATATTGGATTTGAAAAATGTTCACCAAATCGTTCTATGCACCCTCGAGAACCTCGCATACGATATCCATATTGCTGAAATTATAATTTTGTGCGGCGGCCATCTTGGATTTTATAAATGATCACCAAATCGTTTTCTGCACCCTCGAGAACCTCGAATACGATACCCATAAAGTTGTTATCATTATTTTGCGCGACGGCCATCTTGGATTTCAAAAATGATCCCAAAATCATTCACTGCACCCTCGAGAATCTCCGACACGATATCCATATTGGTGAAATCATAATTTTGTGTGGCGGCCATCGTGGATTTCAAAAATTATCATAGAATTGTTCTCTGCACCCCCGAGAACCTCGGACACGATATCCATATTTCTGCAAACATAATTGTTTGCGGCAGCCCTCTTGGATTTAAAAAATGATCACAGAATTGTTCTCTGCACCCTCGAGAACCTCGGACACGATATCCATATTGCTAAAATCATAACTTTGTGTGGCGACCATCTTGGATTTGAAAAATTATCACCAAATCAGTCTCTGCACCTTCGAGAACCTCGGGTTCGATATCCATATTGCTGAAATCATAATTTTGTGCGGCGGCCGTCTTGGATTTCAAAAATGATCACAGATTTGTTCTCTGCACACTCGAGGACCTCGAATACGATCCCCATAAAATTGTCATCATTATTTTGCGCGGCGGCCATCTTGGTTTTCAAAAATGATCCCAAAATCATTCTCTGCACCCTCGAGAATCTCGGACACGATAACAATATTGCTGAAAATATAATTTTGTGTGGCGGCCATCTTGGATTTAAAAAATGATCACAAAATCGTTCTCTGTACCCTCGAGAATCTCGGACACGATATCCATATTGCTGAAATCATAATTTTGTGCGGCGGCCATTTTGGATTTGATAAATGTTCACAAAATCGTTTTCTGCAGCCTCGAGAACCTCGGATACGATACCCATAATGTTGAAAGCATAATTTTGTGCGGTGGCCATCTTAGTTTTCAAAAATGATCCCAAAACCGTTCTCTGCACCCTCGAGAACCTCGGACACGATATCAATACAGTTGAAAGCATAATTTTGTGCGGTGGCCATCTTCGTTTTCAAAAAAGATCCCAAAACCGTTCTCTGCACCCTCGAGAACCTCGGACACGATATCCATATTGCTGAAAACAATATTGTTTGCGGCAGCCCTCTTGGATTTCAAAAATTTTCAACAAATCGTTCTCTGAACCCTCGAGAACTTCGAGTACGATATCCATATTGCTGAAATCATAATTTTGTGCGGTGGCCATCTTCGTTTTCAAAAATGATCCCAAAATCGTTCTCTGCACCCTCAAGAATCTCGGACACGATATACATATTGTTTAAATCATAATTTTGTGCGAGGGCCATCTTAGATTTGAAAAATGAACACAAAATCGTTCTCTGCACCCTCGAGATACTCGGATACGATACCAATAATGTAGTTATCATAATTTTGAGGGGCGGCCATCTTGGATTTCAAAAATGATCACAAAATCGTACTGTGCACTCTCGAGAACCTCGGATACGATACCCATATTTTTGTGATCATAATCTTGCACGGCGGCCATCTCGGATTTAAAAATCATCCAAAAAATTTTTTCTGCACGCTCGAGAACCTCGAAAACGATATCCATATTGCTGAAATCAAAATTTTGTGCGACGGCCATCTTGGATTACAAATATGATCACAAAATCGTTCTTTGCACCCTTGAGAACCTCAGACACGATATCCATATTGCTGAAAACATAATTGTTTGCGACAACCCTCTTGGATTTCAAAAATAATCACAGAATTTTTCTCTGCACCCTCGAGAACCTCGGACACGATATTCATATTGCTAAAATCATAATTTTGTGCGGCTTCCATCTTGGATTTGAAAAATGTTCAACAAATCGTCTCTGAACCCTCGAGAACCTCGAGTACGATATCCATATTGCTGAAATCATAATTTTGTGCGGTGGCTATCTTCGTTTTCAAAAATGTTCCCAAAATCGTTCTCTGCACCCTCAAGAATCTCGGACACGATATACATATTGTTTAAATCATAATTTTGTGCGACGGCCATCTTAGATTTGAAAAATTATCACAAAATCGGTCTCTGCACGCTCGAGTACCACGGATACGATACCCATAATGGAGTTAACATACTTTTGAGCGGCGGCCATATTGGATTTGAAAAATGATCACAAAATCGTTCTTTGCACCCTTGAGAACCACCGACACGATATCCATATTGCTGAAAACATAATTGTTTGCGACAACCCTCTTGGATTTCAAAAATAATCACAGAATTGTTCTATGCACACTCGAAAACCTCGGAGACGATATCCATACTGTTGTCATCAAAATTTTGCGCGGCGGCCATCTTGGATTTTATAAATGATCCCAAAATCATTCTCTGCAGCCTCGAGAATCTCGGGCACGATATCCATATTGTTGAAATCATAATTTTGTGCGGCGGCCATCTTGGATTTGAAAAATGTTCAAAAAATCGTTCTCTGCACCCTCGAGAACCCCGAATACGATACCCATAAAGTTGTCATCATTATTTTGCGCGGCGACCATCTTGGAATTCAAAAATGATCCCAAAATCATTCTCTGCACCCTCGAGAATCTCCGACACGATATCCATATTTCTGAAATCATAATTTTGTGTGGCGGCCATCTTGGATTTCAAAAATTATCATAGAATTGTTCTCTGCACCCTCGAGAACCTCGGACACGATATCCATATTGCTGAAAACATATTTGTTTGCGGCAGCCCTCTTGTATTTTATAAATGATTACAGAATTGTTCTCTGCACCCTCGAGAACCTCGGACACGATATCCATATTGCTTAAATCATAATTTTGTGCGGCGGCCATCTTGGATTTGAAAAATGTTCACAAAATCGTTCTCTGCACCCTCGAGAACCTCGGACACGATATCCATATTGATAAAATCATAATTTTGTGCGGCGGCCATCTTGGATTTGAAAAATGTTCACCAAATCGTTTTCTGCACCCTCGAGAACCTCGAATACGATACCCATAAAGTTGTCATCATTATTTTGCGCGACGACCATCTTGGAATTCAAAAATGATCCCAAAATCATTCTCTGCACCCTCGAGAATCTCCGACACGATATCCATATTTCTGAAATCATAATTTTGTGTGGCGGCCATCTTGGATTTCAAAAATTATCATAGAATTTATTTCTGCACCCTCGAGAACCTCGGACACGATATCCATATTGCTGAAATCATAATTTTGTGCGGCGGACATCTGGGATTTCAAATATAATCACAAAATCGTTCTCTGCACCCTCGAGATACTCGGATACGATACCAATAATGTAGTTATCATAAATTTGAGGGGCGGCCATCTTGGATTTCAAAAATGATCACAAAATCGTACTGTGCACTCTCGAGAACCTCGGATACGATTCCCATATTTTTGTGATCATAATCTTGCACGGCGGCCATCTCGGATTTAAAAATGATCCAAAAAATGTTTTCTGCACGCTCGAGAACCTCGAAAACGATATCCATATTGCTGAAATCAAAATTTTGTGCGACGGCCATCTTGGATTACAAATATGATCACAAAATCGTTCTTTGCACCCTTGAGATCCTCAGACACGATATCCATATTGCTGAAAACATAATTGTTTGCGACAACCCTCTTGGATTTCAAAAATAATCACAGAATTTTTCTCTGCACCCTCGAGAACCTCGGACACGATATTCATATTGCTAAAATCATAATTCTGTGCGGCTTCCATCTTGGATTTGAAAAATGTTCAACAAATCGTTCTCAGAACCCTCGAGAACGTCGAGTACGATATCCATATTGCTGAAATCATAATTTTGTGCGGTGGCCATCTTCGTTTTCAAAAATGATCCCAAAATCGTTCTCTGCACCCTCAAGAATCTCGGACACGATATACATATTGTTTAAATCATAATTTTGTGCGACGGCCATCTTAGATTTGAAAAATGATCACAAAATCGTTCTCTGCACGCTCGAGTACCACGGATGCGATACCCATAATGGAGTTAACATACTTTTGAGCGGCGGCCATCTTGGATTTGCAAAGTGATCACAAAATCGTTCTTTGCACCCTCGAGAACCACGGACACGATATCCATATTGCTGAAAACATAATTGTTTGCGACAACCCTCTTGGATTTCAAAAATGATCACAGAATTGTTCTCTGCACCCTCGAGAACCTCGAACACGATATCCATATTGCTAAAATCATAACTTTGTGCGACGACCATCTTGGATTTGAAAAATGATCACCAAATCGTTCTCTGCACCTTCGAGAACCTCGGACACGATATCCATATTGCTGAAATCATAATTTTGTGCGGCGGCCGTCTTGGATTTCAAAAATGATCACAGAATTGTTCTCTGCACCCTCGAGAACCTGGGACACGGTATCCAAATTGCTTAAATCATAATTTTGTGCGGCGGCCATCTTGAATTTGAAAAATGATCACCAAATCGTTCTCAACACCCTCGAGAACCTCGGGTACGATATCCATATTGCTGAAATCATAATTTTCTGTTGCGGCCATCTTGGATTTCAAATATGATCATAAAATCGTTCTCTGCACCCTCGAGAACCTCGAATACGATACCCATAATGTTGTCATCATAATTTATGCGCGGTGGCCATTTTGGATTTCAAAAATGATCCCGAAACCATTCTCTGCACCCTGAAGAATCTCGGACACGATATCCATATTGCTGAAATCATAATTTTGTGCGGCGGCCATCTTGGATTTGAAAAATGTTCACAAAATCGTTATCTGCAGCCTCGAGAATCTCGGATACGATACCCATAATGTTGATAGCATAATTTTGTGCGGTGGCCATCTTAGTTTTCAAAAATGATCACAAAACCCTTCTCTGCACCCTCGAGAACCTCGGACACGATATCCATATTGCTGAAAACATAATTGTTTGCGGCAGCCCTCTTGGATTTCAAAAATGATCACAGAATTGTTCTCTGCACCCTCGAGATCCTCGAATACGATACCCATAAAGTTGTCATCATTATTTTGCGCGACGACCATCTTGGAATTCAAAAATGATCCCAAAATCAGTCTCTGCACCCTAGAGAATCTCCGACACGATATCCTTATTTCTGAAATCATAATTTTGTGTGGCGGCCATCTTGGATTTCAAAAATTATCATAGAATTGTTCTCTGCACCATCGAGAACCTCGGACACGATATCCATATTGCTGAAAACAAAATTGTTTGCGGCAACCCTCTTGGATTTCAAAAATTATCATAGAATTGTTCTCTGCACCCTCGAGAACCTCGGACACGATATCCATATTGCTGAAATCATAATTTTGTGCGGCGGCCATCTTGGATTTCAAATATGATCACAAAATCGTTCTGAGCACCCTTGAGAACCTCGGACAAGATATCCATATTGCTGATAACATTATTGTTTGCGGCAGCCCTCTTGGATTTCAAAAATGATCACAGAATTGTTCTCTGCACCCTCGAGAACCTCGGACACGATATCTATATTGCTAAAATCATAATTTTGTGCGGCGGCCATATTGGATTTGAAAAATGTTCACCAAATCGTTCTATGCACCCTCGAGAACCTCGCATACGATATCCATATTGCTGAAATTATAATTTTGTGCGGCGGCCATCTTGGATTTGAAAAATGTTCACCAAATCGTTCTCTGCACCCTCGAGAACCTCGAATACGATACCCATAAAGTTGTTATCATTATTTTGCGCGACGGCCATCTTTTATTTCAAAAATGATCCCAAAATCATTCACTGCACCCTCGAGAATCTCCGACACGATATCCATATTGGTGAAATCATAATTTTGTGTGGCGGCCATCTTGGATTTCAAAAATTATCATAGAATTGTTCTCTGCACCCTCGAGAACCTCGGACACGATATCCATATTTCTGCAAACATAATTGTTTGCGGCAGCCCTCTTGGATTTAAAAAATGATCACAGAATTGTTCTCTGCACCCTCGAGAACCTCGGACACGATATACATATTGCTAAAATCATAACTTTGTGTGGCGACCATCTTGGATTTCAAATATGATCACCAAATCAGTCTCTGCACCTTCGAGAACCTCGGGTTCGATATCCATATTGGTGAAGTCATAATTTTGTGCGTCGGCCGTCTTGGATTTCAAAAATGATCACAGATTTGTTCTCTGCACACTCGAGGACCTCGAATACGATACGCATAAAATTGTCATCATTATTTTGCGCGGCGGCCATCTTGGTTTTCAAAAATGATCCCAAAATCATTCTCTGCACCCTCGAGAATCTCCGACACGATATCCATATTGCTGAAATCATAAATTTTTTGTGGCGGCCATCTTGGATTTCAAAAATGATCACAGAATTGTTCTCTGCACACTCGAGAACCTCGGACACGATATCAATACAGTTGTCATCAAAATTTTGCGCGGCGGCCATCTTGGATTTTATAAATGATCACCAAATCGTTTTCTGCACCCTCGAGAACCTCGAATACGATACCCATAAAGTTGTTATCATTATTTTGCGCGACGGCCATCTTGGATTTCAAAAATGATCCCAAAATCATTCACTGCACCCTCGAGAATCTCCGACACGATATCCATATTGGTGAAATCATAATTTTGTGTGGCGGCCATCGTGGATTTCAAAAATTATCATAGAATTGTTCTCTGCACCCCCGAGAACCTCGGACACGATATCCATATTTCTGCAAACATAATTGTTTGCGGCAGCCCTCTTGGATTTAAAAAATGATCACAGAATTGTTCTCTGCACCCTCGAGAACCTCGGACACGATATCCATATTGCTAAAATCATAACTTTGTGTGGCGACCATCTTGGATTTGAAAAATTATCACCAAATCAGTCTCTGCACCTTCGAGAACCTCGGGTTCGATATCCATATTGCTGAAATCATAATTTTGTGCGGCGGCCGTCTTGGATTTCAAAAATGATCACAGAATTGTTCTCTGCACACTCGAGGACCTCGAATACGATCCCCATAAAATTGTCATCATTATTTTGCGCGGCGGCCATCTTGGTTTTCAAAAATGATCCCAAAATCATTCTCTGCACCCTCGAGAATCTCGGACACGATAACAATATTGCTGAAAATATAATTTTGTGTGGCGGCCATCTTGGATTTAAAAAATGATCACAAAATCGTTCTCTGTACCCTCGAGAATCTCGGACACGATATCCATATTGCTGAAATCATAATTTTGTGCGGCGGCCATTTTGGATTTGATAAATGTTCACAAAATCGTTTTCTGCAGCCTCGAGAACCTCGGATACGATACCCATAATGTTGAAAGCATAATTTTGTGCGGTGGCCATCTTAGTTTTCAAAAATGATCCCAAAACCGTTCTCTGCACCCTCGAGAACCTCGGACACGATATCAATACAGTTGAAAGCATAATTTTGTGCGGTGGCCATCTTCGTTTTCAAAAATGATCCCAAAACCGTTCTCTGCACCCTCGAGAACCTCGGACACGATATCCATATTGCTGAAAACAATATTGTTTGCGGCAGCCCTCTTGGATTTCAAAAATTTTCAACAAATCGTTCTCTGAACCCTCGAGAACTTCGAGTACGATATCCATATTGCTGAAATCATAATTTTGTGCGGTGGCCATCTTCGTTTTCAAAAATGATCCCAAAATCGTTCTCTGCACCCTCAAGAATCTCGGACACGATATACATATTGTTTAAATCATAATTTTGTGCGAGGGCCATCTTAGATTTGAAAAATGATCACAAAATCGTTCTCTGCACCCTCGAGATACTCGGATACGATACCAATAATGTAGTTATCATAATTTTGAGGGGCGGCCATCTTGGATTTCAAAAATGATCACAAAATCGTACTGTGCACTCTCGAGAACCTCGGATACGATACCCATATTTTTGTGATCATAATCTTGCACGGCGGCCATCTCGGATTTAAAAATCATCCAAAAAATTTTTTCTGCACGCTCGAGAACCTCGAAAACGATATCCATATTGCTGAAAACAATATTGTTTGCGGCAGCCCTCTTGGATTTCAAAAATTTTCAACAAATCGTTCTCTGAACCCTCGAGAACTTCGAGTACGATATCCATATTGCTGAAATCATAATTTTGTGCGGTGGCCATCTTCGTTTTCAAAAATGATCCCAAAATCGTTCTCTGCACCCTCAAGAATCTCGGACACGATATACATATTGTTTAAATCATAATTTTGTGCGAGGGCCATCTTAGATTTGAAAAATGATCACAAAATCGTTCTCTGCACCCTCGAGATACTCGGATACGATACCAATAATGTAGTTATCATAATTTTGAGGGGCGGCCATCTTGGATTTCAAATATGATCACAAAATCGTTCTTTGCACCCTTGAGAACCTCAGACACGATATCCATATTGCTGAAAACATAATTGTTTGCGACAACCCTCTTGGATTTCAAAAATAATCACAGAATTTTTCTCTGCACCCTCGAGAACCTCGGACACGATATTCATATTGCTAAAATCATAATTTTGTGCGGCTTCCATCTTGGATTTGAAAAATGTTCAACAAATCGTCTCTGAACCCTCGAGAACCTCGAGTACGATATCCATATTGCTGAAATCATAATTTTGTGCGGTGGCTATCTTCGTTTTCAAAAATGTTCCCAAAATCGTTCTCTGCACCCTCAAGAATCTCGGACACGATATACATATTGTTTAAATAATAATTTTGTGCGACGGCCATCTTAGATTTGAAAAATTATCACAAAATCGGTCTCTGCACGCTCGAGTACCACGGATACGATACCCATAATGGAGTTAACATACTTTTGAGCGGCGGCCATATTGGATTTGAAAAATGATCACAAAATCGTTCTTTGCACCCTTGAGAACCACCGACACGATATCCATATTGCTGAAAACATAATTGTTTGCGACAACCCTCTTGGATTTCAAAAATAATCACAGAATTGTTCTATGCACACTCGAAAACCTCGGAGACGATATCCATACTGTTGTCATCAAAATTTTGCGCGGCGGCCATCTTGGATTTTATAAATGATCCCAAAATCATTCTCTGCAGCCTCGAGAATCTCGGGCACGATATCCATATTGTTGAAATCATAATTTTGTGCGGCGGCCATCTTGGATTTGAAAAATGTTCACAAAATCGTTCTCTGCACCCTCGAGAACCCCGAATACGATACCCATAAAGTTGTCATCATTATTTTGCGCGGCGACCATCTTGGAATTCAAAAATGATCCCAAAATCATTCTCTGCACCCTCGAGAATCTCCGACACGATATCCATATTTCTGAAATCATAATTTTGTGTGGCGGCCATCTTGGATTTCAAAAATTATCATAGAATTGTTCTCTGCACCCTCGAGAACCTCGGACACGATATCCATATTGCTGAAAACATATTTGTTTGCGGCAGCCCTCTTGGATTTTATAAATGATTACAGAATTGTTCTCTGCACCCTCGAGAACCTCGGACACGATATCCATAATTCTAAAATCATAATTTTGTGCGGCGGCCATCTTGGATTTGAAAAATGTTCACAAAATCGTTATCTGCACCCTCGAGAACCTCGGACACGATATCCATATTGATAAAATCATAATTTTGTGCGGCGGCCATCTTGGATTTGAAAAATGTTCACCAAATCGTTTTCTGCACCCTCGAGAACCTCGAATACGATACCCATAAAGTTGTCATCATTATTTTGCGCGACGACCATCTTGGAATTCAAAAATGATCCCAAAATCATTCTCTGCACCCTCGAGAATCTCCGACACGATATCCATATTTCTGAAATCATAATTTTGTGTGGCGGCCATCTTGGATTTCAAAAATTATCATAGAATTTATTTCTGCACCCTCGAAAACCTCGGACACGATATCCATATTGCTGAAATCATAATTTTGTGCGGCGGACATCTGGGATTTCAAATATAATCACAAAATCGTTCTCTGCACCCTCGAGATACTCGGATACGATACCAATAATGTAGTTATCATAAATTTGAGGGGCGGCCATCTTGGATTTCAAAAATGATCACAAAATCGTACTGTGCACTCTCGAGAACCTCGGATACGATACCCATATTTTTGTGATCATAATCTTGCACGGCGGCCATCTCGGATTTAAAAATGATCCAAAAAATGTTTTCTGCACGCTCGAGAACCTCGAAAACGATATCCATATTGCTGAAATCAAAATTTTGTGCGACGGCCATCTTGGATTACAAATATGATCACAAAATCGTTCTTTGCACCCTTGAGATCCTCAGACACGATATCCATATTGCTGAAAACATAATTGTTTGCGACAACCCTCTTGGATTTCAAAAATAATCACAGAATTTTTCTCTGCACCCTCGAGAACCTCGGACACGATATTCATATTGCTAAAATCATAATTCTGTGCGGCTTCCATCTTGGATTTGAAAAATGTTCAACAAATCGTTCTCAGAACCCTCGAGAACGTCGAGTACGATATCCATATTGCTGAAATCATAATTTTGTGCGGTGGCCATCTTCGTTTTCAAAAATGTTCCCAAAATCGTTCTCTGCACCCTCAAGAATCTCGGACACGATATACATATTGTTTAAATCATAATTTTGTGCGACGGCCATCTTAGATTTGAAAAATGATCACAAAATCGTTCTCTGCACGCTCGAGTACCACGGATGCGATACCCATAATGGAGTTAACATACTTTTGAGCGGCGGCCATCTTGGATTTGCAAAGTGATCACAAAATCGTTCTTTGCACCCTTGAGAACCACGGACACGATATCCATATTGCTGAAAACATAATTGTTTGCGACAACCCTCTTGGATTTCAAAAATGATCACAGAATTGTTCTCTGCACCCTCGAGAACCTCGAACACGATATCCATATTGCTAAAATCATAACTTTGTGCGACGACCATCTTGGATTTGAAAAATGATCACCAAATCGTTCTCTGCACCTTCGAGAACCTCGGACACGATATCCATATTGCTGAAATCATAATTTTGTGCGGCGGCCGTCTTGGATTTCAAAAATGATCACAGAATTGTTCTCTGCACCCTCGAGAACCTGGGACACGGTATCCAAATTGCTTAAATCATAATTTTGTGCGGCGGCCATCTTGAATTCGAAAAATGATCACCAAATCGTTCTCAACACCCTCGAGAACCTCGGGTACGATATCCATATTGCTGTAATCATAATTTTCTGTTGCGGCCATCTTGGATTTCAAATATGATCATAAAATCGTTCTCTGCACCCTCGAGAACCTCGAATACGATACCCATAATGTTGTCATCATAATTTATGCGCGGTGGCCATTTTAGATTTCAAAAATGATCCCGAAACCATTCTCTGCACCCTGAAGAATCTCGGACACGATATCCATATTGTTGAAATCATAATTTTGTGCGACGGCCATCTTGGATTTGAAAAATGATCACAAAATCGTTCTCTGCACCCGCGAGAACCTCGGATACGATACCCATAATGGAGTTATCATACTATTGAGCGGCGGCCATATTGGATTTGAAAAATGATCACAAAATCGTTCTCTGCACCCTCGAGATACTCGGATACCAATAATGTAGTTATCATAATTTTGAGCGGTGGCAATCTTGGATTTGAAAAATGATCACAAAATCGTTCTGTTCACTCTCGAGAACCTCGGATACGATACCCATATTTTTGTGATAATAATATTGCACGGCGGCCATCTCAGATTTGAAAATGATCCAAAAAATGATTTCTGCACCCTCGAGAACCTCGGACACGATATCCATATTGCTGCAAACATAATTGTTTGCAGCAGCCCTCTTGGATTTCAAAAATGATCACAGAATTGTTCTCTGCACCCTCGAGAACCTCGAACACGATATCCATATTGCTAAAATCATAACTTTGTGCGACGACCATCTTGGATTTGAAAAATGATCACCAAATCGTTCTCTGCACCTTCGAGAACCTCGGACACGATATCCATATTGCTGAAATCATAATTTTGTGCGGCGGCCGTCTTGGATTTCAAAAATGATCACAGAATTGTTCTCTGCACCCTCGAGAACCTGGGACACGGTATCCATATTGCTTAAATCATAATTTTGTGCGGCGGCCATCTTGAATTTGAAAAATGATCACCAAATCGTTCTCAACACCCTCGAGAAACTCGGGTACGATATCCATATTGCTGAAATCATAATTTTCTGTTGCGGCCATCTTGGATTTCAAATATGATCATAAAATCGTTCTCTGCACCCTCAAAAACCTCGATTACGATACCCATAAAGTTGTCATCATTATTTTGCGCGACGACCATCTTTGAATTCAAAAATGATCCCAAAATCATTCTCTGCACCCTCGAGAATCTCCGACACGATATCCATATTTCTGAAATCATAATTTTGTGTGGCGGCCATCTTGGATTTGAAAAATGTTCACCAAATCGTTCTCTGCACCCTCGAGAACCTCGAATACGATACCCATAAAGTTGTCATCATTATTTTGCGGGACGACCATCTTTGAATTCAAAAATGATCCCAAAATCATTCTCTGCACCCTCGAGAATCTCCGACACGATATCCATATTTCTGAAATCATAATTTTGTGCGGCTATCTTGGATTTCAAAAATTATCATAGAATTGTTCTCTGCACCCTCGAGAACCTCGGACACGATATCTATATTGCTGAAATCATAATTTTGTGCGGCGGACATCTTGGATTTCAAATATGATCACAAAATCGTTCTGAGCACCCTTGAGTACCTCGGACAAGATATCCATATTGCTGATAACATTATTGTTTGCGGCAGCCCTCTTGGATTTCAAAAATGATCACAGAATTGTTCTCTGCACCCTCGAGAACCTCGGACACGATATCCATATTGCTAAAATCATAATTTTGTGCGGCGGCCATATTGGATTTGAAAAATGTTCACCAAATCGTTCTATGCACCCTCGAGAACCTCGCATACGATATCCATATTGCTGAAATTATAATTTTGTGCGGCGGCCATCTTGGATTTCAAATATGATCACAAAATCGTTCTCTGCACCCTCGAGAACCTCGAATACGATACCCATAATGTTGTCATCATAATTTTTGCGCGGTGGCCATTTTGGATTTCAAAAATGATCCCGAAACCATTCTCTGCACCCTGAAGAATCTCGGACACGATATCCATATTGTTGAAATCATAATTTTGTGCGACGGCCATCTTGGATTTGAAAAATGATCACAAAATCGTTCTCTGCACCCGCGAGAACCTCGGATACGATACCCATAATGGAGTTATCATACTATTGAGCGGCGGCCATATTGGATTTGAAAAATGATCACAAAATCGTTCTCTGCACCCTCGAGATACTCGGATACGATACCAATAATGTAGTGATCATAATTTTGAGCGGTGGCCATCTTGGATTTGAAAAATGATCACAAAATCGTTCTGTTCACTCTCGAGAACCTCGGATACGATACCCATATTTTTGTGATCATAATATTGCACGGCGGCCATCTCAGATTTGAAAATGATCCAAAAAATGATTTCTGCACCCTCGAGAACCTCGGACACGATATCCATATTGCTGCAAACATAATTGTTTGCGGCAGCCCTCTTGGATTTCAAAAATGATCACAGAATTGTTCTCTGCACCCTCGAGAACCTCGAACACGATATCCATATTGCTAAAATCATAACTTTGTGCGACGACCATCTTGGATTTTAAAATGATCACCAAATCGTTCTCTGCACCTTCGAGAACCTCAGACACGATATCCATATTGCTGAAATCATAATTTTGTGCGGCGGCCGTCTTGGATTTCAAAACTGATCACAGAATTGTTCTCTGCACCCTCGAGAACCTGGGACACGGTATCCATATTGCTTAAATCATAATTTTGTGCGGCGGCCACCTTGAATTTGAAAAATGATCACCAAATCGTTCTCAACACCCTCGAGAACCTCGGGTACGATATCCATATTGCTGAAATCATAATTTTCTGTTGCGGCCATCTTGGATTTAAAATATGATCATAAAATCGTTCTCTGCACCCTCGAGAACCTCGGACACGATATCCATATTGGTGAAAACATAAATGTGTGCGGCAGCCCTCTTGGTTTTCAAAAATGATCACAGAATAGTTCTCTGCACCCTAGAGAACCTCGGACACGATATCCATATTGCTAAAATCATAATTTTGTGCGGCGGCCATCTTGGACTTGTAAAATGATCACAAAATCGTTCTCTGCACCCTCGAGAACCTCGAATACGATACACATAAAGTTGTCATCATGATTTTGCGCGACGACCATCTTGGAATTCAAAAATGATCCCAAAATCATTATCTGCATCCTCGAGAATCTCCGACACGATATCCATATTTCTGAAATCATAATTTTGTGTGGCAGCCATCTTGGATTTCAAAAATTATCATAGAATTGTTCTCTGCACCCTCGAGAACCTCGGACACGATATCCATATTGCTGAAATCATAATTTTGTGCGGCGGACATCTTGGATTTCAAATATGATCACAAAATCGTTCTGAGCGCCCTTGAGAACCTCGGACACGATATCCATATTGCTGCAAACATAATTGTTTGCGGCAGCCCTCTTGGATTTCAAAAATGATCCCAAAATTGTTCTCTGCACCCTCGAGAATCTCGGACACGATATCAATATTGCTGAAAATAAAATTTTGTGCGGCGGCCATCTTGGATTTCAAAACTGATCACAAAATCGATCTCTGCACCCTCGAGAATCTCGGACACGATATCCATATTGCTAAAATCATAATTTTGTGCGGCAGCCATCTTGGATTTGAAAGATGTTTACAAAACCGTTTTCTGCAGCCTCGAGAACCTCGGATACGATACCCATAATGTTGAAAGCATAATTTAGTGCGCTGGCCATCTAAGTTTCCAAAAATGATCCCAAAATCGTTCTCTGCACCCTCGAGAACCTCAGGTACGATATCCATATTGCTGAAATCATAATTTTGTGTGGCGGCCATCTTGGATTTCAAAAATTATCACAGAATTGTTCTCTGCACCCTCGAGAACCTCGGACATGATATCCATACTGTTGTCATCAAAAGTTTGGGCGGCGGCCATCTTGGATTTTATAAATGATCCCAAAATCATTCTCTGCACCCTCGAGAATCTCGGAGACGATATCAATACTGCTGAAAATATAATTTTGTGCGGCGCCCATCTTGGATTTCAAAAATGATCACAAAATCGTTCTCTGCACCCTCGAGAATCTCGGACACGATATCCATATTGCTAAAATCATAATTTTGTGCGGCGGCCATCTTGGATTTGAAAAATGTTCACAAAATCATTTTCTGCAGCCTCGAGAACCTCGGATACGATACCCATAATGTTGAAAGCATAATTTAGTGCGCTGGCCATCTTAGTTTTCAAAAATGATCCCAAAATCGTTCTCTGCACCCTCGAGAACCTCAGGTACGATATCCATATTGCTGAAATCATAATTTTGTGTGGCAGCCATCTTGGATTTCAAAAATTATCACAGAATTGTTCTCTGCACCCTCGAGAACCTAGGACACGATATCTATACTGTTGTCATCAAAACTTTGGGCGGCGGCCATCTTTGATTTTATAAACGATCCCAAAATCATTCTCTGCACCCTCGAGAAACTCGGACACGATATCAATATTGCTGAAAATATAATTTTGTGCGGCGGCCATCTTGGATTTCAAAAATGATCACAAATTCGTTCTCTGCACCCTCGAGAATCTTGGACACGATATCCATATTGCTGAAAACATAATTGTGTGCGGCAGCCCTCTTGGTTTTCAAAAATGATCACGGAATAGTTCTCTGCACCCTAGAGAACCTTGGACACGATATCCATATTGCAAAAATCATAATTTTGTGCGGCGGCCATCTTGGACTTGTAAAATGATCACAAAATCGATCTCTGCACCCTTGAGAACCTCGGGTACGATACCCATAATGTTGTAATCATAATTTTGTGCGATGGCCATCTTCATTTTCAAAAATGATCCCAAAATTGTTCTCTGCACCCTCGAGAAACTCGGGCACGATATCCATATTGATGAAATCATAATTTTGTGTGGCGGCCATGGTGTTCTCTGCACCCTCGAGAACCTCGGGCACTGTTGTGATCAAAATTTTGCGCAGCGGCCATCTTGGATTTTTAAATTGATCCCAAAATCATTCTCTGCACCCTCGAGAATCTCGGACACGATATCCATATTGCCTAAATCTTAATTTTGTGCGGCAGCCATCTTGAATTTGAAAAATGATCACCAAATCGTTCTCAACACCCTCGAGAACCTCGGGTACGATATCCATATTGCTGAAATCATTATTTTCTGTTGCGGCCATCTTTGATTTCAAATATGATCATAAAATCGTTCTCTGCACCCTCGAGAACCTCGGACACGATATCCATATTGCTGAAAACATAATTGTGTGCGGCAGCCCTCTTGGTTTTCAAAAATGGTCACAGAATAGTTCTGTGCACCCTAGAGAACCTCGGACACGATATCCATATTGCTAAAATCATAATTTTGTGCGGCGGCCATCTTGGACTTGTAAAATGATCACAAAATCGTTCTATGCACCCTCGAGAACCTCGAATACGATACACATAAAGTTGTCATCATTATTTTGCGCGACGACCATCTTGGAATTCAAAATTGATCCCAAAATCATTCTCTGCACCCTCGAGAATCTCGGACACGATATCCATATTGCCTAAATCTTAATTTTGTGCGGCAGCCATCTTGAATTTGAAAAATGATCACCAAATCGTTCTCAACACCCTCGAGAACCTCGGGTACGATATCCATATTGCTGAAATCATTATTTTCTGTTGCGGCCATCTTTGATTTCAAATATGATCATAAAATCGTTCTCTGCACCCTCGAGAATCTCCGACACGATATCCATATTTCTGAAATCATAATTTTGTGTGGCGGCCATCTTGGATTTCAAAAATTATCATAGAATTGTTCTCTGCACCCTCGAGAACCTCGGACACGATATCCATATTGCTGAAATCATAATTTTGTGCGGCGGACATCTGGGATTTCAAATATGATCACAAAATCGTTCTGAGCACACTTGAGAACCTCGGACAAGATATTCATATTGCTGATAGCATTATTGTTTGCGGCAGCCCTCTTGGATTTCAAAAATGATCACAGAATTGTTTTCTGCACCCTCGAGAACCTCGGACACGATATCCATATTGCTAAAATCATAATTTTGTGCGGCGGCCATCTTGGATTTGAAAAATGTTCACCAAATCGTTATCTGCACCCTTGAGAACCTCGGACACGATATCCATATTGATAAAATCATAATTTTGTGCGGCGGCCATCTTGGATTTGAAAAATGTTCACCAAATCGTTCTCTGCACCCTCGAGAACCTCGAATACGATACCCATAAAGTTGTCATCATTATTTTGCGGGACGACCATCTTTGAATTCAAAAATGATCCCAAAATCATTCTCTGCACCCTCGAGAATCTCCGACACGATATCCATATTTCTGAAATCATAATTTTGTGCGGCTATCTTGGATTTCAAAAATTATCATAGAATTGTTCTCTGCACCCTCGAGAACCTCGGACACGATATCTATATTGCTGAAATCATAATTTTGTGCGGCGGACATCTTGGATTTCAAATATGATCACAAAATCGTTCTGAGCACCCTTGAGTACCTCGGACAAGATATCCATATTGCTGATAACATTATTGTTTGCGGCAGCCCTCTTGGATTTCAAAAATGATCACAAAATTGTTCTCTGCACCCTCGAGAACCTCGGACACGATATCCATATTTTTAACATCATAATTTTGTGCGGCGGCCATATTGGATTTGAAAAATGTTCACCAAATCGTTCTATGCACCCTCGAGAACCTCGCATACGATATCCATATTGCTGAAATTATAATTTTGTGCGGCGGCCATCTTGGATTTCAAATATGATCACAAAATCGTTCTCTGCACCCTCGAGAACCTCGAATACGATACCCATGATGTTGTCATCATAATTTTTGCGCGGTGGCCATTTTGGATTTCAAAAATGATCCCGAAACCATTCTCTGCACCCTGAAGAATCTCGGACACGATATCCATATTGTTGAAATCATAATTTTGTGCGACGGCCATCTTGGATTTGAAAAATGATCACAAAATCGTTCTCTGCACCCGCGAGAACCTCGGATACGATACCCATAATGGAGTTATCATACTATTGAGCGGCGGCCATATTGGATTTGAAAAATGATCACAAAATCGTTCTCTGCACCCTCGAGAACCTCGTACACGATATCCATATTGCTGAAAACATAATTGTTTGCAGCAGCCCTCTTGGATTTCAAAAATGATCACAGAACTGATCTCTGCACCCTCAAAAACCTCGGACACGATATCCATATTGCTAAAATCATAATTTTGTGGGGCGGCCATATTGGATTTGAAAAATGTTCACCAAATCGTTCTATACACCCTCGAGAACCTCGCATACGATATCCATATTGTTGAAATTATAATTTTGTGCGGCGGCCATCTTGGATTTCAAATATGATTACAAAATCGTTCTCTGCACCCTCGAGAACCTCGGGTACGATATCCATATTGCTGAAATCATTATTTTCTGTTGCGGCCATCTTGGATTTCAAATATGATCATAAAATCGTTCTCTGCACCCTCGAGAACCTCGGACACGATATCCATATTGCTGAAAACATAATTGTGTGCGGCAGCCCTCTTGGTTTTCAAAAATGATCACAGAATAGTTCTCTGCACCCTAGAGAACCTCGGTCACGATATCCATATTGCTAAAATCTAAATTTTGTGCGGCGGCCATCTTGGACTTGTAAAATAATCACAAAATCGTTCTCTGCACCCTCGAGAACCTCGAATACGATACACATAAAGTTGTCATCATTATTTTGCGCGACGACCATCTTGGAATTCAAAAATGATCCCAAAATCTGCACCCTCGAGAATCTCCGACACGATATCCATATTTCTGAAATCATAATTTTGTGTGGCGGCCATCTTGGATTTCAAAAATTATCATAGAATTGTTCTCTGCACCCTCGAGAACCTCGGACACGATATCCATATTGCTGAAATCATAATTTTGTGCGGCGGACATCTGGGATTTCAAATATGATCACAAAATCGTTCTGAGCACCCTTGAGAACCTCGGACAAGATATTCATATTGCTGATAACATTATTGTTTGCGGCAGCCCTCTAGGATTTCAAAAATATTCACAGAATTGTTCTCTGCACCCTCGAGAACCTCGGACACGATATCCATATTGCTAAAATCATAATTTTGTGCGGCGGCCACCTTGGATTTGAAAAATGTTCACCAAATCGTTATCTGCACCCTTGAGAACCTCGGATACGATATCCATATTGAAAAAATCATAATTTTGTGCGGCGGCCATCTTGGATTTGAAAAATGTTCACCAAATCGTTCTCTGCACCCTCGAGAACCACGAATACGATACCCATAAAGTTGTCATCATTATTTTGCGCGACGACCATCTTTGAATTCAAAAATGATCCCAAAATCATTCTCTGCACCCTTGAGAATCTCCGACACGATATCCATATTTCTGAAATCATAATTTTGTGTGGCGGCCATCTTGGATTTCAAAAATTATCACAGAATTGTTCTCTGCACCCTCAAGAACCTCGGACACGATATCTATATTGCTGAAATCATAATTTTGTGCGGCGGACATCTTGGACTTGTAAAATAATCACAAAATCGTTCTCTGCACCCTCGAGAACCTCGAATACGATACACATAAAGTTGTCATCATTATTTTGCGCGACGACCATCTTGGAATTCAAAAATGATCCCAAAATCATTCTCTGCACCCTCGAGAATCTCCGACACGATATCCATATTTCTGAAATCATAATTTTGTGTGGCGGCCATCTTGGATTTCAAAAATTATCACAGAATTGTTCTCTGCACCCTCGAGAACCTCGGACACGATATCCATATTGCTAAAATCATAATTTTGTGCGGCGGCCATATTGGATTTGAAAAATGTTCACCAAATCGTTCTATGCACCCTCGAGAAACTCGCATACGATATCCATATTGCTGAAATTATAATTTTGTGCGGCGGCCATCTTGGATTTCAAATATGATCACAAAATCGTTCTCTGCACCCTCGAGAACCTCGAATACGATACCCATAATGTTGTCATCATAATTTTTGCGCGATGGCCATTTTGGATTTCAAAAATGATCCCGAAACCATTCTCTGCACCCTGAAGAATCTCGGACACGATATCCATATTGTTGAAATCATAATTTTGTGCGACGGCCATCTTGGATTTGAAAAATGATCACAAAATCGTTCTCTGCACCTTCGAGAACCTCGGACACGATATCCATATTGCTGAAATCATAATTTTGTGCGGCGGCCGTCTTGGATTTCAAAACTGATCACAGAATTGTTCTCTGCGCCCTCGAGAACCTGGGGCACGGTATCCATATTGCTTAAATCATAGTTTTGTGCGGCGGCCACCTTGAATTTGAAAAATGATCACCAAATCGTTCTCAACACCCTCGAGAACCTCGGGTACGATATCCATATTGCTGAAATCATAATTTTCTGTTGCGGCCATCTTGGATTTCAAATATGATCATAAAATCGTTCTCTGCACCCTCGAGAACCTCGGACACGATATCCATATTGCTGAAAACATAATTGTGTGCGGCAGCCCTCTTGGTTTTCAAAAATGATCACAGAATAGTTCTCTGCACTCTAGAGAACCTCGGACACGATATCCATATTGCTAAAATCATAATTTTGTGCGGCGGCCATCTTGGACTTGTAAAATTATCACAAAATCGTTCTCTGCACCCTCGAGAACCTCGAATACGATACACATAAAGTTGTCATCATGATTTTGCGCGACGACCATCTTGGAATTCAAAAATGATCCCAAAATCATTATCTGCACCCTCGAGAATCTCCGACAAGATATCCATATTTCTGAAATCATAATTTTGTGTGGCGGCCATCTTGGATTTCAAAAATTATCATAGAATTGTTCTCTGCACCCTCGAGAACCTCGGACACGATATCCATATTGCTGAAATCATAATTTTGTGCGGCGGACATCTTGGATTTCAAATATGATCACAAAATCGTTCTGAGCACCCTTGAGTACCTTGGACAAGATATCCATATTGTTGATAACATTATTGTTTGCGGCAGCCCTCTTGGATTTCAAAACTGATCACAGAATTGTTCTCTGCACCCTCGAGAACCTCGGACACGATATCCATATTGCTAAAATCATAATTTTGTTCGGCGGCCATCTTGGATTTCAAAAATGATCACAGAATTGTTCTCTGCACCCTCGAGAACCTCGGGCACGATATCCATACTGTTGTCATCAAAATTTTGCGCAGCGGCCATCTTGGATTTTTAAATTGATCCCAAAATCATTCTCTGCACCCTCGAGAATCTCGGACACGATATCCATATTGCTTAAATCATAATTTTGTGCGGCGGCCATCTTGAATTTGAAAAATGATCACCAAATCGTTCTCAACACCCTCGAGAACCTCGGGTACGATATCCATATTGCTGAAATCATAATTTTCTGTTGCGGCCATCTTGGATTTCAAATATGATCATAAAATCGTTCTCTGCACCCTCGAGAACCTCGGACACGATATCCATATTGCTGAAAACATAATTGTGTGCGGCAGCCCTCTTGGTTTTCAAAAATGATCACAGAATAGTTCTCTGCACCCTAGAGAACCTCGGACACGATATCCATATTGCTGAAATCATAATTTTGTGCGGCGGCCATCTTGGACTTGTAAAATGATCACAAAATCGTTCTCTGCACCCTCGAGAACCTCGAATACGATACACATAAAGTTGTCATCATTATTTTGCGCGACGACCATCTTGGAATTCAAAAATGATCCCAAAATCATTATCTGCACCCTCGAGATCTCCGACACGATATCCATATTTCTGAAATCATAATTTTGTGTGGCGGCCATCTTGGACTTGTAAAATTATCACAAAATCGTTCTCTGCACCCTCGAGAACCTCGAATACGATACACATAAAGTTGTCATCATGATTTTGCGCGACGACCATCTTTGAATTCAAAAATGATCCCAAAATCATTATCTGCACCCTCGAGAATCTCCGACACGATATCCATATTTCTGAAATCATAATTTTGTGTGCGGCCATCTTGGATTTCAAAAATTATCATAGAATTGTTCTCTGCACCCTCGAGAACCTCGGACACGATATCCATATTGCTGAAATCATAATTTTGTGCGGCGGACATCTTGGATTTCAAATATGATCACAAAATCGTTCTGAGCACCCTTGAGTACCTCGGACAAGATATCCATATTGCTGATAACATTATTGTTTGCGGCAGCCCTCTTGGATTTCAAAACTGATCACAGAATTGTTCTCTGCACCTTCGAGAACCTCGGACACGATATCCATATTGCTAAAATCATAATTTTGTGCGGCGGCCATCTTGGATTTCAAAAATGATCACAGAATTGTTCTCTGCACCCTCGAGAACCTCGGACACGATATCCATACTGTTGTCATCAAAATTTTGCGCAGCGGCCATCTTGGATTTTTAAATTGATCCCAAAATCATTCTCTGCACCCTCGAGAATCTCGGACACGATATCCATATTGCTTAAATCATAATTTTGTGCGGCGGCCATCTTGAATTTGAAAAATGATCACCAAATCGTTCTCAACACCCTCGAGAACCTCGGGTACGATATCCATATTGCTGAAATCATAATTTTGTGTTGCGGCCATCTTGGATTTCAAATATGATCACAAAATCGTTCTCTGCACCCTCGAGAACCTCGGACACGATATCCATATTGCTGAAAACATAATTGTGTGCGGCAGCCCTCTTGGTTTTCAAAAATGTTCACAGAATAGTTCTCTGCACCCTAGAGAACCTCGGACACGATATCCATATTGCTAAAATCATAATTTTGTGCGGCGGCCATCTTGGACTTGTTAAATGATCACAAAATCGTTCTCTGCACCCTCGAGAACCTCGAATACGATACACATAAAGTTGTCATCATTATTTTGCGCGACGACCATCTTGGAATTCAAAAATGATCCCAAAATCATTATCTGCACCCTCGAGATCTCCGACACGATATCCATATTTCTGAAATCATAATTTTGTGTGGCGGCCATCTTGGATTTCAAAAATTATCATAGAATTGTTCTCTGCACCCTCGAGAACCTCGGACACGATATCCATATTGCTGAAATCATAATTTTGTGCGGCGGACATCTAGGATTTCAAATATGATCACAAAATCGTTCTGAGCACCCTTGAGAACCTCGGACAAGATATTCATATTGCTGATAGCATTATTGTTTGCGGCAGCCCTCATGGATTTCAAAAATGATCACAGAATTGTTCTCTGCACCCTCGAGAACCTCGGACACGATATCCATATTGCTAAAATCATAATTTTGTGCGGCGGCCATCTTGGATTTGAAAAATGTTCACCAAATCGTTATCTGCACCCTCGAGAACCTCGGACACGATATCCATATTGATAAAATCATAATTTTGTGCGGCGGCCATCTTGGATTTGAAAAATGTTCACCAAATCGTTCTCTGCACCCTCGAGAACCTCGAATACGATACCCATAAAGTTGTCATCATTATTTTGCGCGACGACCATCTTTGAATTCAAAAATGATCCCAAAATCATTCTCTGCACCCTCGAGAATCTCCGACACGATATCCATATTGCTGAAATCATAATTTTGTGCGGCGGCCCTCTTGGATTTCAAAAATGATCACAGAATTGTTCTCTGCACCCTCGAGAACCTCGGACACGATATCCATATTGCTAAAATCATAATTTTGTGCGGCGGCCATATTGGATATGAAAAATGTTCACCAAATCGTTCTATGCACCCTCGAGAACCTCGCATACGATATACATATTGCTGAAATTATAATTTTGTGCGGCGGCCATCTTGGATTTCAAATATGATCACAAAATCGTTCTCTGCACCCTCGAGAACCTCGAATACGATACCCATAATGTTGTCATCATAATTTTTGCGCGGTGGCCATTTTGGATTTCAAAAATGATCCCGAAACCATTCTCTGCACCCTGAAAAATCTCGGACACGATATCCATATTGTTGAAATCATAATTTTGTGCGACGGCCACCTTGGATTTGAAAAATGATCACAAAATCGTTCTCTGCACCCGAGAGAACCTCGGATACGATACCCATAATGGAGTTATCATACTATTGAGCGGCGGCCATATTGGATTTGAAAAATGATCACAAAATCGTACTCTGCACCCTCGAGAACCTCGGGTACAATATCCATATTGCTGAAATCTTAATTTTGTGCGGCGGCCATCTTGGATTTCAAAAATGATCACAAATTCGTTCTCTGCACCCTCGAGAATCTTGGACACGATATCCATATTGCTGAAAACATAATTGTGTGCGGCAGCCCTCTTGGTTTTCAAAAATGATCACGGAATAGTTCTCTGCACCCTAGAGAACCTTGGACACGATATCCATATTGCAAAAATCATAATTTTGTGCGGCGGCCATATTGGATATGAAAAATGTTCACAAAATCGTTCTCTGCACCCTCGAGAACCCCGAATACGATACCCATAAAGTTGTCATCATTATTTTGCGCGACGACCATCTTGGAATTCAAAAATGATCCCAAAATCATTCTCTGCACCCTCGAGAATCTCCGACACGATATCCATATTTCTGAAATCATAATTTTGTGTGGCGGCCATCTTGGATTTCAAAAATTATCATAGAATTGTTCTCTGCACCCTCGAGAACCTCGGACACGATATCCATATTGCTGAAATCATAATTTTGTGCGGCGGACATCTGGGATTTCAAATATGGTCACAAAATCGTTCTGAGCACCCTTGAGTACCTCGGACAAGATATCCATATTGCTGATAACATTATTGTTTGCGGCAGCCCTCTTGGATTTCAAAAATGATCACAGAATTGTTCTCTGCACCCTCGAGAACCTCGGACACGATATCCATATTGCTAAAATCATAATTTTGTGCGGCGGCCATATTGGATTTGAAAAATGTTCACCAAATCGTTCTATGCACCCTCGAGAAACTCGCATACGATATCCATATTGCTGAAATTATAATTTTGTGCGGCGGCCATCTTGGATTTCAAATATGATCACAAAATCGTTCTCTGCACCCTCGAGAACCTCGAATACGATACCCATAATGTTGTCATCATAATTTTTGCGCGATGGCCATTTTGGATTTCAAAAATGATCCCGAAACCATTCTCTGCACCCTGAAGAATCTCGGACACGATATCCATATTGTTGAAATCATAATTTTGTGCGACGGCCATCTTGGATTTGAAAAATGATCACAAAATCGTTCTCTGCACCTTCGAGAACCTTGGACACGATATCCATATTGCTGAAATCATAATTTTGTGCGGCGGCCGTCTTGGATTTCAAAACTGATCACAGAATTGTTCTCTGCGCCCTCGAGAACCTGGGGCACGGTATCCATATTGCTTAAATCATAGTTTTGTGCGGCGGCCACCTTGAATTTGAAAAATGATCACAAAATCGTTCTCAACACCCTCGAGAACCTCGGGTACGATATCCATATTGCTGAAATCATAATTTTGTGTTGCGGCCATCTTGGATTTCAAATATGATCACAAAATCCTTCTCTGCACCCTCGAGAACCTCGGACACGATATCCATATTGCTGAAAACATAATTGTGTGCGGCAGCCCTCTTGGTTTTCAAAAATGATCACAGAATAGTTCTCTGCACTCTAGAGAACCTCGGACACGATATCCATATTGCTAAAATGATAATTTTGTGCGGCGGCCATCTTGGACTTGTAAAATTATCACAAAATCGTTCTCTGCACCCTCGAGAACCTCGAATACGATACACATAAAGTTGTCATCATGATTTTGCGCGACGACCATCTTGGAATTCAAAAATGATCCCAAAATCATTATCTGCACCCTCGAGAATCTCCGACAAGATATCCATATTTCTGAAATCATAATTTTGTGTGGCGGCCATCTTGGATTTCAAAAATTATCGTAGAATTGTTCTCTGCACCCTCGAGAACCTCGGACACGATATCCATATTGCTGAAATCATAATTTTGTGCGGCGGACATCTTGGATTTCAAATATGATCACAAAATCGTTCTGAGCACCCTTGAGTACCTCGGACAAGATATCCATATTGTTGATAACATTATTGTTTGCGGCAGCCCTCTTGGATTTCAAAACAGATCACAGAATTGTTCTCTGCACCCTCGAGAACCTCGGACACGATATCCATATTGCTAAAATCATAATTTTGTTCGGCGGCCATCTTGGATTTCAAAAATGATCACAGAATTGTTCTCTGCACCCTCGAGAACCTCGGGCACGATATCCATACTGTTGTCATCAAAATTTTGCGCAGCGGCCATCTTGGATTTTTAAATTGATCCCAAAATCATTCTCTGCACCCTCGAGAATCTCGGACACGATATCCATATTGCTTAAATCATAATTTTTTGCGGCGGCCATCTTGAATTTGAAAAATGATCACCAAATCGTTCTCAACACCCTCGAGAACCTCGGGTACGATATCCATATTGCTGAAATCATAATTTTGTGTTGCGGCCATCTTGGATTTCAAATATGATCACAAAATCGTTCTCTGCACCCTCGAGAACCTCGGACACGATATCCATATTGCTGAAAACATAATTGTGTGCGGCAGCCCTCTTGGTTTTCAAAAATGATCACAGAATAGTTCTCTGCACCCTAGAGAACCTCGGACACGATATCCATATTGCTAAAATCATAATTTTGTGCGACGGCCATCTTGGACTTGTAAAATGATCACAAAATCGTTCTCTGCACCCTCGAGAACCTCGAATACGATACACATAAAGTTGTCATCATTATTTTGCGCGACGACCATCTTGGAATTCAAAAATGATCCCAAAATCATTATCTGCACCCTCGAGATCTCCGACACGATATCCATATTTCTGAAATCATAATTTTGTGTGGCGGCCATCTTGGACTTGTAAAATTATCACAAAATCGTTCTCTGCACCCTCGAGAACCTCGAATACGATACACATAAAGTTGTCATCATGATTTTGCGCGACGACCATCTTTGAATTCAAAAATGATCCCAAAATCATTATCTGCACCCTCGAGAATCTCCGACACGATATCCATATTTCTGAAATCATAATTTTGTGTGCGGCCATCTTGGATTTCAAAAATTATCATAGAATTGTTCTCTGCACCCTCGAGAACCTCGGACACGATATCCATATTGCTGAAATCATAATTTTGTGCGGCGGACATCTTGGATTTCAAATATGATCACAAAATCGTTCTGAGCACCCTTGAGTACCTCGGACAAGATATCCATATTGCTGATAACATTATTGTTTGCGGCAGCCCTCTTGGATTTCAAAACTGATCACAGAATTGTTCTCTGCACCTTCGAGAACCTCGGACACGATATCCATATTGCTAAAATCATAATTTTGTGCGGCGGCCATCTTGGATTTCAAAAATGATCACAGAATTGTTCTCTGCACCCTCGAGAACCTCGGGCACGATATCCATACTGTTGTCATAAAAATCTTGCGCAGCGGCCATCTTGGATTTTTAAATTGATCCCAAAATCATTCTCTGCACCCTAGAGAATCTCGGACACGATATCCATATTGCTTAAATCATAATTTTGTGCGGCGGCCATCTTGAATTTGAAAAATGATCACCAAATCGTTCTCAACACCCTCGAGAACCTCGGGTACGATATCCATATTGCTGAAATCATAATTTTCTGTTGCGGCCATCTTGGATTTCAAATATGATCATAAAATCGTTCTCTGCACCCTCGAGAACCTCGGACACGATATCCATATTGCTGAAATCATAATTGTGTGCGGCAGCCCTCTTGGTTTTCAAAAATGTTCACAGAATAGTTCTCTGCACCCTAGAGAACCTCGGACACGATATCCATATTGCTAAAATCATAATTTTGTGCGGCGGCCATCTTGGACTTGTTAAATGATCACAAAATCGTTCTCTGCACCCTCGAGAACCTCGAATACGATACACATAAAGTTGTCATCATTATTTTGCGCGACGACCATCTTGGAATTCAAAAATGATCCCAAAATCATTATCTGCACCCTCGAGATCTCCGACACGATATCCATATTTCTGAAATCATAATTTTGTGTGGCGGCCATCTTGGATTTCAAAAATTATCATAGAATTGTTCTCTGCACCCTCGAGAACCTCGGACACGATATCCATATTGCTGAAATCATAATTTTGTGCGGCGGACATCTAGGATTTCAAATATGATCACAAAATCGTTCTGAGCACCCTTGAAAACCTCGGACAAGATATTCATATTGCTGATAGCATTATTGTTTGCGGCAGCCCTCTTGGATTTCAAAAATGATCACAGAATTGTTCTCTGCACCCTCGAGAACCTCGGACACGATATCCATATTGCTAAAATCATAATTTTGTGCGGCGGCCATCTTGGATTTGAAAAATGTTCACCAAATCGTTATCTGCACCCTTGAGAACCTCGGACACGATATCCATATTGATAAAATCATAATTTTGTGCGGCGGCCATCTTGGATTTGAAAAATGTTCACCAAATCGTTCTCTGCACCCTCGAGAACCTCGATTACGATACCCATAAAGTTGTCATCATTATTTTGCGCGACGACCATCTTTGAATTCAAAAATGATCCCAAAATCATTCTCTGCACCCTCGAGAATCTCCGACACGATATCCATATTTCTGAAATCATAATTTTGTGAGGCGGCCCTTTTGGATTTCAAAAATGATCACAGAATTGTTCTCTGCACCCTCGAGAACCTCGGGCACGATATCCATACTGTTGTCATCAAAATTTTGCGCAGCGGCCATCTTGGATTTTTAAATTGATCCCAAAATCATTCTCTGCACCCTCGAGAATCTCGGACACGATATCCATATTGCTTAAATCATAATTTTGTGCGGCGGCCATCTTGAATTTGAAAAATGATCACCAAATCGTTCTCAACACCCTCGAGAACCTCGGGTACGATATCCATATTGCTGAAATCATAATTTTCTGTTGCGGCCATCTTGGATTTCAAATATGATCACAAAATCGTTCTCTGCACCCTCGAGAACCTCGGACACGATATCCATATTGCTGAAAACATAATTGTGTGCGGCAGCCCTCTTGGTTTTCAAAAATGTTCACAGAATAGTTCTCTGCACCCTAGAGAACCTCGGACACGATATCCATATTGCTAAAATCATAATTTTGTGCGGCGGCCATCTTGGACTTGTTAAATGATCACAAAATCGTTCTCTGCACCCTCGAGAACCTCGAATACGATACACATAAAGTTGTCATCATTATTTTGCGCGACGACCATCTTGGAATTCAAAAATGATCCCAAAATCATTATCTGCACCCTCGAGATCTCCGACACGATATCCATATTTCTGAAATCATAATTTTGTGTGGCGGCCATCTTGGATTTCAAAAATTATCATAGAATTGTTCTCTGCACCCTCGAGAACCTCGGACACGATATCCATATTGCTGAAATCATAATTTTGTGCGGCGGACATCTAGGATTTCAAATATGATCACAAAATCGTTCTGAGCACCCTTGAGAACCTCGGACAAGATATTCATATTGCTGATAGCATTATTGTTTGCGGCAGCCCTCATGGATTTCAAAAATGATCACAGAATTGTTCTCTGCACCCTCGAGAACCTCGGACACGATATCCATATTGCTAAAATCATAATTTTGTGCGGCGGCCATCTTGGATTTGAAAAATGTTCACCAAATCGTTATCTGCACCCTCGAGAACCTCGGACACGATATCCATATTGATAAAATCATAATTTTGTGCGGCGGCCATCTTGGATTTGAAAAATGTTCACCAAATCGTTCTCTGCACCCTCGAGAACCTCGAATACGATACCCATAAAGTTGTCATCATTATTTTGCGCGACGGCCATCTTGGAATTCAAAAATGATCCCAAAATCATTCTCTGCACCCTCGAGAATCTCCGACACGATATCCATATTTCTGAAATCATAATTTTGTGAGGCGGCCCTCTTGGATTTCAAAAATGATCACAGAATTGTTCTCTGCACCCTCGAGAACCTCGGACACGATATCCATATTGCTAAAATCATAATTTTGTGCGGCGGCCATATTGGATATGAAAAATGTTCACCAAATCGTTCTATGCACCCTCGAGAACCTCGCATACGATATACATATTGCTGAAATTATAATTTTGTGCGGCGGCCATCTTGGATTTCAAATATGATCACAAAATCGTTCTCTGCACCCTGAAAAATCTCGGACACGATATCCATATTGTTGAAATCATAATTTTGTGCGACGGCCACCTTGGATTTGAAAAATGATCACAAAATCGTTCTCTGCACCCGAGAGAACCTCGGATACGATACCCATAATGGAGTTATCATACTATTGAGCGGCGGCCATATTGGATTTGAAAAATGATCACAAAATCGTACTCTGCACCCTCGAGAACCTCGGGTACAATATCCATATTGCTGAAATCTTAATTTTGTGCGGCGGCCATCTTGGATTTCAAAAATGATCACAAATTCGTTCTCTGCACCCTCGAGAATCTTGGACACGATATCCATATTGCTGAAAACATAATTGTGTGCGGCAGCCCTCTTGGTTTTCAAAAATGATCACGGAATAGTTCTCTGCACCCTAGAGAACCTTGGACACGATATCCATATTGCAAAAATCATAATTTTGTGCGGCGGCCATATTGGATATGAAAAATGTTCACAAAATCGTTCTCTGCACCCTCGAGAACCCCGAATACGATACCCATAAAGTTGTCATCATTATTTTGCGCGACGACCATCTTGGAATTCAAAAATGATCCCAAAATCATTCTCTGCACCCTCGAGAATCTCCGACACGATATCCATATTTCTGAAATCATAATTTTGTGTGGCGGCCATCTTGGATTTCAAAAATTATCATAGAATTGTTCTCTGCACCCTCGAGAACCTCGGACACGATATCCATATTGCTGAAATCATAATTTTGTGCGGCGGACATCTGGGATTTCAAATATGGTCACAAAATCGTTCTGAGCACCCTTGAGTACCTCGGACAAGATATCCATATTGCTGATAACATTATTGTTTGCGGCAGCCCTCTTGGATTTCAAAAATGATCACAGAATTGTTCTCTGCACCCTCGAGAACCTCGGACACGATATCCATATTGCTAAAATCATAATTTTGTGCGGCGGCCATATTGGATTTGAAAAATGTTCACCAAATCGTTCTATGCACCCTCGAGAAACTCGCATACGATATCCATATTGCTGAAATTATAATTTTGTGCGGCGGCCATCTTGGATTTCAAATATGATCACAAAATCGTTCTCTGCACCCTCGAGAACCTCGAATACGATACCCATAATGTTGTCATCATAATTTTTGCGCGATGGCCATTTTGGATTTCAAAAATGATCCCGAAACCATTCTCTGCACCCTGAAGAATCTCGGACACGATATCCATATTGTTGAAATCATAATTTTGTGCGACGGCCATCTTGGATTTGAAAAATGATCACAAAATCGTTCTCTGCACCTTCGAGAACCTTGGACACGATATCCATATTGCTGAAATCATAATTTTGTGCGGCGGCCGTCTTGGATTTCAAAACTGATCACAGAATTGTTCTCTGCGCCCTCGAGAACCTGGGGCACGGTATCCATATTGCTTAAATCATAGTTTTGTGCGGCGGCCACCTTGAATTTGAAAAATGATCACCAAATCGTTCTCAACACCCTCGAGAACCTCGGGTACGATATCCATATTGCTGAAATCATAATTTTGTGTTGCGGCCATCTTGGATTTCAAATATGATCACAAAATCGTTCTCTGCACCCTCGAGAACCTCGGACACGATATCCATATTGCTGAAAACATAATTGTGTGCGGCAGCCCTCTTGGTTTTCAAAAATGATCACAGAATAGTTCTCTGCACTCTAGAGAACCTCGGACACGATATCCATATTGCTAAAATGATAATTTTGTGCGGCGGCCATCTTGGACTTGTAAAATTATCACAAAATCGTTCTCTGCACCCTCGAGAACCTCGAATACGATACACATAAAGTTGTCATCATGATTTTGCGCGACGACCATCTTGGAATTCAAAAATGATCCCAAAATCATTATCTGCACCCTCGAGAATCTCCGACAAGATATCCATATTTCTGAAATCATAATTTTGTGTGGCGGCCATCTTGGATTTCAAAAATTATCGTAGAATTGTTCTCTGCACCCTCGAGAACCTCGGACACGATATCCATATTGCTGAAATCATAATTTTGTGCGGCGGACATCTTGGATTTCAAATATGATCACAAAATCGTTCTGAGCACCCTTGAGTACCTCGGACAAGATATCCATATTGTTGATAACATTATTGTTTGCGGCAGCCCTCTTGGATTTCAAAACTGATCACAGAATTGTTCTCTGCACCCTCGAGAACCTCGGACACGATATCCATATTGCTAAAATCATAATTTTGTTCGGCGGCCATCTTGGATTTCAAAAATGATCACAGAATTGTTCTCTGCACCCTCGAGAACCTCGGGCACGATATCCATACTGTTGTCATCAAAATTTTGCGCAGCGGCCATCTTGGATTTTTAAATTGATCCCAAAATCATTCTCTGCACCCTCGAGAATCTCGGACACGATATCCATATTGCTTAAATCATAATTTTTTGCGGCGGCCATCTTGAATTTGAAAAATGATCACCAAATCGTTCTCAACACCCTCGAGAACCTCGGGTACGATATCCATATTGCTGAAATCATAATTTTGTGTTGCGGCCATCTTGGATTTCAAATATGATCACAAAATCGTTCTCTGCACCCTCGAGAACCTCGGACACGATATCCATATTGCTGAAAACATAATTGTGTGCGGCAGCCCTCTTGGTTTTCAAAAATGATCACAGAATAGTTCTCTGCACCCTAGAGAACCTCGGACACGATATCCATATTGCTAAAATCATAATTTTGTGCGACGGCCATCTTGGACTTGTAAAATGATCACAAAATCGTTCTCTGCACCCTCGAGAACCTCGAATACGATACACATAAAGTTGTCATCATTATTTTGCGCGACGACCATCTTGGAATTCAAAAATGATCCCAAAATCATTATCTGCACCCTCGAGATCTCCGACACGATATCCATATTTCTGAAATCATAATTTTGTGTGGCGGCCATCTTGGACTTGTAAAATTATCACAAAATCGTTCTCTGCACCCTCGAGAACCTCGAATACGATACACATAAAGTTGTCATCATGATTTTGCGCGACGACCATCTTTGAATTCAAAAATGATCCCAAAATCATTATCTGCACCCTCGAGAATCTCCGACACGATATCCATATTTCTGAAATCATAATTTTGTGTGCGGCCATCTTGGATTTCAAAAATTATCATAGAATTGTTCTCTGCACCCTCGAGAACCTCGGACACGATATCCATATTGCTGAAATCATAATTTTGTGCGGCGGACATCTTGGATTTCAAATATGATCACAAAATCGTTCTGAGCACCCTTGAGTACCTCGGACAAGATATCCATATTGCTGATAACATTATTGTGTGCGGCAGCCCTCTTGGATTTCAAAACTGATCACAGAATTGTTCTCTGCACCTTCGAGAATCTCGGACACGATATCCATATTGCTAAAATCATAATTTTGTGCGGCGGCCATCTTGGATTTCAAAAATGATCACAGAATTGTTCTCTGCACCCTCGAGAACCTCGGGCACGATATCCATACTGTTGTCATAAAAATTTTGCGCAGCGGCCATCTTGGATTTTTAAATTGATCCCAAAATCATTCTCTGCACCCTAGAGAATCTCGGACACGATATCCATATTGCTTAAATCATAATTTTGTGCGGCGGCCATCTTGAATTTGAAAAATGATCACCAAATCGTTCTCAACACCCTCGAGAACCTCGGGTACGATATCCATATTGCTGAAATCATAATTTTCTGTTGCGGCCATCTTGGATTTCAAATATGATCATAAAATCGTTCTCTGCACCCTCGAGAACCTCGGACACGATATCCATATTGCTGAAAACATAATTGTGTGCGGCAGCCCTCTTGGTTTTCAAAAATGTTCACAGAATAGTTCTCTGCACCCTAGAGAACCTCGGACACGATATCCATATTGCTAAAATCATAATTTTGTGCGGCGGCCATCTTGGACTTGTTAAATGATCACAAAATCGTTCTCTGCACCCTCGAGAACCTCGAATACGATACACATAAAGTTGTCATCATTATTTTGCGCGACGACCATCTTGGAATTCAAAAATGATCCCAAAATCATTATCTGCACCCTCGAGATCTCCGACACGATATCCATATTTCTGAAATCATAATTTTGTGTGGCGGCCATCTTGGATTTCAAAAATTATCATAGAATTGTTCTCTGCACCCTCGAGAACCTCGGACACGATATCCATATTGCTGAAATCATAATTTTGTGCGGCGGACATCTAGGATTTCAAATATGATCACAAAATCGTTCTGAGCACCCTTGAGAACCTCGGACAAGATATTCATATTGCTGATAGCATTATTGTTTGCGGCAGCCCTCTTGGATTTCAAAAATGATCACAGAATTGTTCTCTGCAACCTCGAGAACCTCGGACACGATATCCATATTGCTAAAATCATAATTTTGTGCGGCGGCCATCTTGGATTTGAAAAATGTTCACCAAATCGTTATCTGCACCCTTGAGAACCTCGGACACGATATCCATATTGATAAAATCATAATTTTGTGCGGCGGCCATCTTGGATTTGAAAAATGTTCACCAAATCGTTCTCTGCACCCTCGAGAACCTCGATTACGATACCCATAAAGTTGTCATCATTATTTTGCGCGACGACCATCTTTGAATTCAAAAATGATCCCAAAATCATTCTCTGCACCCTCGAGAATCTCCGACACGATATCCATATTTCTGAAATCATAATTTTGTGAGGCGGCCCTTTTGGATTTCAAAAATGATCACAGAATTGTTCTCTGCACCCTCGAGAACCTCGGACACGATATCCATATTGCTAAAATCATAATTTTGTGCGGCGGCCATATTGGATATGAAAAATGTTCACCAAATCGTTCTATGCACCCTCGAGAACCTCGCATACGATATACATATTGCTGAAATTATAATTTTGTGCGGCGGCCATCTTGGATTTCAAATATGATCACAAAATCGTTCTCTGCACCCTCGAGAACCTCGAATACGATACCCATAATGTTGTCATCATAATTTTTGCGCGGTGGCCATTTTGGATTTCAAATATGATCCCGAAACCATTCTCTGCACCCTGAAAAATCTCGGACACGATATCCATATTGTTGAAATCATAATTTTGTGCGACGGCCACCTTGGATTTGAAAAATGATCACAAAATCGTTCTCTGCACCCGCGAGAACCGCGGATACGATACCCATAATGGAGTTATCATACTATTGAGCGGCGGCCATATTGGATTTGAAAAATGATCACAAAATCGTTCTCTGCACCCTCGAGATACTCGGATACGATACCAATAATGTAGTGATCATAATTTTGAGCGGTGACCATCTTGGATTTGAAAAATGATCACAAAATCGTTTTCTTCACTCTCGAGAACCTCGGATACGATACCCATATTTTTGTGATCATAATATTTCACGGCGGTCATCTCAGATTTGAAAATGATCCAAAAAATGTTTTCTGCACCCTCGAGAACCTCGGACACGATATCTATATTGCTGCAAACATAATTGTTTGCGGCAGCCCTCTTGGATTTCAAAAATGATCACAGAATTGTTCTCTGCACCCTCGAGAACCTCGAACACGATATCCATATTGCTAAAATCATAACTTCGTGCGACGACCATCTTGGATTTGAAAAATGATCACCAAATCGTTCTCTGCACCTTCGAGAACCTCGGACACGATATCTATATTGCTGAAATCATAATTTTGTGCGGCGGCCGTCTTGGATTTCAAAACTGATCACAGAATTGTTCTCTGCACCCTGGAGAACCTGCGACACGGTATCCATATTGCTTAAATCATAATTTTGTGCGGCGGCCACCTTGAATTTGAAAAATGATCACCAAATCGTTCTCAACACCCTCGAGAACCTCGGGTACGATATCCATATTGCTGAAATCATAATTTTCTGTTGCGGCCATCTTGGATTTCAAATATGATCATAAAATCGTTCTCTGCACCCTCGAGAACCTCGGACACGATATCCATATTGGTGAAAACATAAATGCGTGCGGCAGCCCTCTTGGTTTTCAAAAATGATCACAGAATAGTTCTCTGCACCCTAGAGAACCTCGGACACGATATCCATATTGCTAAAATCATAATTTTGTGCAGCGGCCATCTTGGATTTCAAATATGATCACAAAATCGTTCTGAGCACCCTTGAGTACCTCGGACAAGATATCCATATTGCTGATAACATTATTGTTTGCGGCAGCCCTCTTGGATTTCAAAACTGATCACAGAATTGTTCTCTGCACCCTCGAGAACCTCGGACACGATATCCATATTGCTAAAATCATAATTTTGTGCGGCGGCCATCTTGGATTTCAAAAATGATCACAGAATTGTTCTCTGCACCCTCGAGAACCTCGGACACGATATCCATACTGTTGTCATCAAAATTTTGCGCAGCGGCCATCTTGGATTTTTAAATTGATCCCAAAATCATTCTCTGCACCCTCGAGAATCTCGGACACGATATCCATATTGCTTAAATCATAATTTTGTGCGGCGGCCATCTTGAATTTGAAAAATGATCACCAAATCGTTCTCAACACCCTCGAGAACCTCGGGTACGATATCCATATTGCTGAAATCATAATTTTGTGTTGCGGCCATCTTGGATTTCAAATATGATCACAAAATCGTTCTCTGCACCCTCGAGAACCTCGGACACGATATCCATATTGCTGAAAACATAATTGTGTGCGGCAGCCCTCTTGGTTTTCAAAAATGATCACAGAATAGTTCTCTGCACCCTAGAGAACCTCGGACACGATATCCATATTGCTAAAATCATAATTTTGTGCGGCGGCCATCTTGGACTTGTAAAATGATCACAAAATCGTTCTCTGCACCCTCGAGAACCTCGAATACGATACACATAAAGTTGTCATCATGATTTTGCGCGACGACCATCTTGGAATTCAAAAATGATCCCAAAATCATTATCTGCACCCTCGAGAATCTCCGACAAGATATCCATATTTCTGAAATCATAACTTTGTGTGGCGGCCATCTTGGATTTCAAAAATTATCATAGAATTGTTCTCTGCACCCTCGAGAACCTCGGACACGATATCCATATTGCTGAAATCATAATTTTGAGCGGCGGACATCTTGGATTTCAAATATGATCACAAAATCGTTCTGAGCACCCTTGAGTACCTCGGACAAGATATCCATATTGTTGATAACATTATTGTTTGCGGCAGCCCTCTTGGATTTCAAAACTGATCACAGAATTGTTCTCTGCACCCTCGAGAACCTCGGACACGATATCCATATTGCTAAAATCATAATTTTGTTCGGCGGCCATCTTGGATTTCAAAAATGATCACAGAATTGTTCTCTGCACCCTCGAGAACCTCGGGCACGATATCCATACTGTTGTCATCAAAATTTTGCGCAGCGGCCATCTTGGATTTTTAAATTGATCCCAAAATCATTCTCTGCACCCTCGAGAACCTCGGACACGATATCCATATTGCTTAAATCATAATTTTGTGCGGCGGCCATCTTGAATTTGAAAAATGATCACCAAATCGTTCTCAACACCCTCGAGAACCTCGGGTACGATATCCATATTGCTGAAATCATAATTTTCTGTTGCGGCCATCTTGGATTTCAAATATGATCACAAAATCGTTCTCTGCACCCTCGAGAACCTCGGACACGATATCCATATTGCTGAAAACATAATTGTGTGCGGCAGCCCTCTTGGTTTTCAAAAATGATCACAGAATAGTTCTCTGCACCCTAGAGAACCTCGGACACGATATCCATATTGCTAAAATCATAATTTTGTGCGACGGCCATCTTGGACTTGTAAAATGATCACAAAATCGTTCTCTGCACCCTCGAGAACCTCGAATACGATACACATAAAGTTGTCATCATTATTTTGCGCGACGACCATCTTGGAATTCAAAAATGATCCCAAAATCATTATCTGCACCCTCGAGATCTCCGACACGATATCCATATTTCTGAAATCATAATTTTGTGTGGCGGCCATCTTGGACTTGTAAAATTATCACAAAATCGTTCTCTGCACCCTCGAGAACCTCGAATACGATACACATAAAGTTGTCATCATGATTTTGCGCGACGACCATCTTTGAATTCAAAAATGATCATAAAATCATTATCTGCACCCTCGAGAATCTCCGACACGATATCCATATTTCTGAAATCATAATTTTGTGTGCGGCCATCTTGGATTTCAAAAATTATCATAGAATTGTTCTCTGCACCCTCGAGAACCTCGGACACGATATCCATATTGCTGAAATCATAATTTTGTGCGGCGGACATCTTGGATTTCAAATATGATCACAAAATCGTTCTGAGCACCCTTGAGTACCTCGGACAAGATATCCATATTGCTGATAACATTATTGTTTGCGGCAGCCCTCTTGGATTTCAAAACTGATCACAGAATTGTTCTCTGCACCTTCGAGAACCTCGGACACGATATCCATATTGCTAAAATCATAATTTTGTGCGGCGGCCATCTTGGATTTCAAAAATGATCACAGAATTGTTCTCTGCACCCTCGAGAACCTCGGGCACGATATCCATACTGTTGTCATCAAAATTTTGCGCAGCGGCCATCTTGGATTTTTAAATTGATCCCAAAATCATTCTCTGCACCCTCGAGAATCTCGGACACGATATCTATATTGCTTAAATCATAATTTTGTGCGGCGGCCATCTTGAATTTGAAAAATGATCACCAAATCGTTCTCAACACCCTCGAGAACCTCGGGTACGATATCCATATTGCTGAAATCATAATTTTCTGTTGCGGCCATCTTGGATTTCAAATATGATCATAAAATCGTTCTCTGCACCCTCGAGAACCTCGGACACGATATCCATATTGCTGAAAACATAATTGTGTGCGGCAGCCCTCTTGGTTTTCAAAAATGATCACAGAATAGTTCTCTGCACCCTAGAGAACCTCGGACACGATATCCATATTGCTATAATCATAATTTTGTGCGGCGGCCATCTTGGACTTGTAAAATGATCACAAAATCGTTCTCTGCACCCTCGAGAACCTCGAATACGATACACATAAAGTTGTCATCATTATTTTGCGCGACGACCATCTTGGAATTCAAAAATGACCCCAAAATCATTATTTGCACCCTCGAGAATCTCCGACACGATATCCATATTTCTGAAATCATAATTTTGTGTGGCGGCCATCTTGGACTTGTAAAATGATCACAAAATCGTTCTCTGCACCCTCGAGAACCTCGAATACGATACACATAAAGTTGTCATCATTATTTTGCGCGACGACCATCTTGGAATTAAAAAATGATCCCAAAATCATTATCTGCACCCTCGAGATCTCCGACACGATATCCATATTTCTGAAATCATAATTTTGTGTGGCGGCCATCTTGGATTTCAAAAATTATCATAGAATTGTTCTCTGCACCCTCGAGAACCTCGGACACGATATCCATATTGCTGAAATCATAATTTTGTGCGGCGGACATCTAGGATTTCAAATATGATCACAAAATCGTTCTGAGCACCCTTGAGAACCTCGGACAAGATATTCATATTGCTGATAGCATTATTGTTTGCGGCAGCCCTCTTGGATTTCAAAAATGATCACAGAATTGTTCTCTGCACCCTCGAGAACCTCGGACACGATATCCATATTGCTAAAATCATAATTTTGTGCGGCGGCCATCTTGAATATGAAAAATGTTCACCAAATCGTTATCTGCACCCTTGAGAACCTCGGACACGATATCCATATTGATAAAATCATAATTTTGTGCGGCGGCCATCTTGGATTTGAAAAATGTTCACCAAATCGTTCTCTGCACCCTCGAGAACCTCGAATACGATACCCATAAAGTTGTCATCATTATTTTGCGCGACGACCATCTTTGAATTCAAAAATGATCCCAAAATCATTCTCTGCACCCTCGAGAATCTCCGACACGATATCCATATTTCTGAAATCATAATTTTGTGAGGCGGCCCTCTTGGATTTCAAAAATGATCACAGAATTGTTCTCTGCACCCTCGAGAACCTCGGACACGATATCCATATTGCTAAAATCATAATTTTGTGCGGCGGCCATATTGGATATGAAAAATGTTCACCAAATCGTTCTATGCACCCTCGAGAACCTCGCATACGATATACATATTGCTGAAACTATAATTTTGTGCGGCGGCCATCTTGGATTTCAAATATGATCACAAAATCGTTCTCTGCACCCTCGAGAACCTCGAATACGATACCCATAATGTTGTCATCATAATTTTTGCGCGGTGGCCATTTTGGATTTCAAAAATGACCCGAAACCATTCTCTGCACCCTGAAAAATCTCGGACACGATATCCATATTGTTGAAATCATAATTTTGTGCGACGGCCACCATGGATTTGAAAAATGATCACAAAATCGTTCTCTGCACCCGCGAGAACCTCGGATACGATACCCATAATGGAGTTATCATACTATTGAGCGGCGGCCATATTGGATTTGAAAAATGATCACAAAATCGTTCTCTGCACCCTCGAGATACTCGGATACGATACCAATAATGTAGTGATCATAATTTTGAGCGGTGACCATCTTGGATTTGAAAAATGATCACAAAATCGTTTTCTTCACTCTCGAGAACCTCGGATACGATACCCATATTTTTGTGATCATAATATTTCACGGCGGTCATCTCAGATTTGAAAATGATCCAAAAAATGTTTTCTGCACCCTCGAGAACCTCGGACACGATATCTATATTGCTGCAAACATAATTAGGCACACTTAATAGGCACGATATCCATACTGTTGTCATCAAAATTTTGCGCAGCGGCCATCTTGGATTTTTAAATTGATCCCAAAATCATTTTCTGCACCCTCGAGAATCTCGGACACGATATCCATATTGCTTAAATCATAATTTTGTGCGGCGGCCATCTTGAATTTGAAAAATGATCACCAAATCGTTCTCAACACCCTCGAGAACCTCGGGTACGATATCCATATTGCTGAAATCATAATTTTCTGTTGCGGCCATCTTGGATTTCAAATATGATCATAAAATCGTTCTCTGCACCCTCGAGAACCTCGGACACGATATCCATATTGCTGAAAACATAATTGTGTGCGGCAGCCCTCTTGGTTTTCAAAAATGATCACAGAATAGTTCTCTGCACCCTAGAGAACCTCGGACACGATATCCATAATGTTGAAAGCATAATTTAGTGCGCTGGCCATCTTAGTTTTCAAAAATGATCCCAAAATCGTTCTCTGCACCCTCGAGAGCCTCAGGTACGATATCCATATTGCTGAAATCATAATTTTGTGTGGCGGCCATCTTGGACTTGTAAAATGATCACAAAATCGTTCTCTGCACCCTCGAGAACCTCGAATACGATACACATAAAGTTGTCATCATTATTTTGCGCGACGACCATCTTGGAATTAAAAAATGATCCCAAAATCATTATCTGCACCCTCGAGATCTCCGACACGATATCCATATTTCTGAAATCATAATTTTGTATGGCGGCCATCTTGGACTTGTAAAATTATCACAAAATCGTTCTCTGCACCCTCGAGAACCTCGAATACGATACACATAAAGTTGTCATCATGATTTTGCGCGACGACCATCTTGGAATTCAAAAATGATCCCAAAATCATTATTTGCACCCTCGAGAATCTCCGACACGATATCCATATTTCTGAAATCATAATTTTGTGTGGCGGCCATCTTGGATTTCAAAAATTATCATAGAATTGTTCTCTGCACCCTCGAGAACCTGGGACACGATATCCATATTGCTGAAATCATAATTTTGTGCGGCGGACATCTTGGATTTCAATATGATCACAAAATCGTTCTGAGCGCCCTTGAGAACCTCGGACACGATATCCATATTGCTGCAAACATAATTGTTTGCGGCAGCCCTCTTGGATTTCAAAAATGATCCCAAAATTGTTCTCTGCACCCTCGAGAATCTCGGACACGATATCAATATTGCTGAAAATAAAATTTTGTGCGGCGGCCATCTTGGATTTCAAAAATGATCACAAAATCGATCTCTGCACCATCGAGAATCTCGGACACGATATCCATATTGCTAAAATCATAATTTTGTGCGGCGGCCATCTTGGACATGTAAAATGTTTACAAAATCGTTTTCTGCAGCCTCGAGAACCTCGGATACGATACCCATAATGTTGAAAGCATAATTTAGTGCGCTGGCCTTCTAAGTTTTCAAAAATGATCACAAAATCGTTCTCTGCACCCTCGAGAAACTCGGACACGATATCCATATTGCTAAAATCATAATTTTGTGCGGCGGCCATCTTGGATTTGAAAAATGTTCACAAAATCATTTTCTGCAGCCTTGAGAACCTCGGATACGATACCCATAATGTTGAAAGCATAATTTAGTGCGCTGGCCTTCTAAGTTTTCAAAAATGATCCCAAAATCGTTCTCTGCACCCTCGAGAACCTCAGGTACGATATCCATATTGCTGAAATCATAATTTTGTGTGGCGGCCATCTTGGATTTCAAAAATTATCACAGAATTGTTCTCTGCACCCTCGAGAACCTCGGACACGATATCTATACTGTTGTCATCAAAATTTTGGACGGCGGCCATCTTGGATTTTAAAAATGATTACAAATTCGTTCTTTGCACCCTCGAGAACCTCGAATACGATACACATAAAGTTGTCATCATGATTTTGCGCGACGACCATCTTGGAATTCAAAAATGATCCCAAAATCATTATCTGCACCCTCGAGAATCTCCGACACGATATCCATATTTCTGAAATCATAATTTTGTGTGGCGGCCATCTTGGATTTCAAAAATTATCATAGAATTGTTCTCTGCACCCTCGAGAACCTCGGACACGATATCCATATTGCTGAAATCATAATTTTGTGCGGCGGACATCTTGGATTTCAAATATGATCACAAAATCGTTCTGAGCGCCCTTGAGAACCTCGAACACGATATCCATATTGCTAAAATCATAATTTTGTGCGGCGGCCATCTTGGATTTGAAAAATGTTCACAAAATCATTTTCTGCAGCCTTGAGAACCTCGGATACGATACCCATAATGTTGAAAGCATAATTTAGTGCGCTGGCCTTCTAAGTTTTCAAAAATGATCCCAAAATCGTTCTCTGCACCCTCGAGAACCTCAGGTACGATATCCATATTGCTGAAATCATAATTTTGTGTGGCGGCCATCTTGGATTTCAAAAATGATCACAGAATTGTTCTCTGCACCCTCGAGAACCTCGGACACGATATCCATACTGTTGTCATCAAAATTTTGGGCGGCGGCCATCTTGGATTTTATAAATGATCCCAAAATCATTCTCTGCACCCTCGAGAATCTCGGAGACGATATCAATACTGCTGAAAATATAATTTTGTGCGGCGGCCATCTTGGATTTCAAAAATGATCACAAATTCGTTCTCTGCACCCTCGAGAATCTTGGACACGATATCCATATTGCTGAAAACATAATTGTGTGCGGCAGCCCTCTTGGTTTTCAAAAATGATCACAGAATAGTTCTCTGCACCCTAGAGAACCTTGGACACGATATCCATATTGCTAAAATCATAATTTTGTGCGGCGGCCATCTTGGACTTGTAAAATGATCACAAAATCGTTCTCTGCACCCTCGAGAACCTCGGGTTCGATACCCATAATGTTGTAATCATAATTTTGTGCAATGGCCATCTTCGTTTTCAAAAATGATCTCAAAATTGTTCTCTGCACCCTCGAGAACCTTAGGTACGATATCCATATTGATGAAATCATAATTTTGTGTGGCGGCCATCTTGGATTTCAAAAATGATCACAAAATTGTTCTCTGCATTCCGAGAACCTCGGGCACGATATCCATACTGTTGTCATCAAAATTTTGCGCAGCGGCCATCTTGGATTTTTAAATTGATCCCAAAATCATTCTCTGCACCCTCGAGAATCTCGGACACGATATCCATATTGCTAAAATCATAATTTTGTGCGGCGGCCATCTTGGATTTGAAAAATGTTCACAAAATCGTTTTCTGCAGCCTCGAGAACCTCGGATACGATACCCATAATGTTGAAAGCATAATTTAGTGCGCTGGCCATCTTAGTTTTTAAAAATGATCCCAAAATCGTTCTCTGCACCCTCGAGAACCTCAGGTACGATATCCATATTGCTGAAATCATAATTTTGTGTGGCGGCCATCTTGGATTTCAAAAATTATCACAGAATTGTTCTCTGCACCCTCGAGAACCTCGGACACGATATCTATACTGTTGTCATCAAAATTTTGGGCGGCGGCCATCTTTGATTTTATAAACGATCCCAAAATCATTCTCTGCACCCTCGAGAAACCCGGACACGATATCAATATTGCTGAAAATATAATTTTGTGCGGCGGCCATCTTGGATTTCAAAAATGATCACAAATTCGTTCTCTGCACCCTCGAGAATCTTGGACACGATATCCATATTGCTGAAAACATAATTGTGTGCGGCAGCCCTCTTGGTTTTCAAAAATGATCACAGAATAGTTCTTTGCACACTAGAGAACCTTGGACACGATATCCATATTGCTTAAATCATAATTTTGTGCGGCGGCCATCTTGAATTTGAAAAATGATCACCAAATCGTTCTCAACACCCTCGAGAACCTCGGGTACGATATCCATATTGCTGAAATCATAATTTTCTGTTGCGGCCATCTTGGATTTCAAATATGATCATAAAATCGTTCTCTGCACCCTCGAGAACCTCGGACACGATATCCATATTGCTGAAAACATAATTGTGTGCGGCAGCCCTCTTGGTTTTCAAAAATGATCACAGAATAGTTCTCTGCACCCTAGAGAACCTCGGACACGATATCCATATTGCTAAAATCATAATTTTGTGCGGCGGCCATCTTGGACTTGTAAAATGATCACAAAATCGTTCTCTGCACCCTCGAGAACCTCGAATACGATACACATAAAGTTGTCATCATTATTTTGCGCGACGACCATCTTGGAATTCAAAAATGATCCCAAAATCATTATTTGCACCCTCGAGAATCTCCGACACGATATCCATATTTCTGAAATCATAATTTTGTGTGGCGGCCATCTTGGACTTGTAAAATTATCACAAAATCGTTCTCTGCACTCTCGAGAACCTCGAATACGATACACATAAAGTTGTCATCATGATTTTGCGCGACGACCATCTTGGAATTCAAAAATGATCCCAAAATCATTATTTGCACCCTCGAGAATCTCCGACACGATATCCATATTTCTGAAATCATAATTTTGTGTGCCGGCCATCTTGGATTTCAAAAATTATCAAAGAATTGTTCTCTGCACCCTCGAGAACCTCGGACACGATATCCATATTGCTGAAATCATAATTATGTGCGGCTTACATCTTGGATTTCAATATGATCACAAAATTGTTCTGAGCGCCCTTGAGAACCTCGGACACGATATCCATATTGCTGCAAACATAATTGTTTGCGGCAGCCCTCTTGGATTTCAAAAATGATCCCAAAATTGTTCTCTGCACCCTCGAGAATCTCGGACACGATATCAATATTGCTGAAAATAAAATTTTGTGCGGCAGCCCTCTTGGATTTCAAAAATGATCACAAAATCGTTCTCTGCACCCTCGAGAATCTCGGACACGATATCCATATTGCTAAAATTATAATTTTGTGGGGCGGCCATCTTGGATTTGAAAAATGTTCACAAAATCATTTTCTGCAGCCTCGAGAACCTCGGACACGATACCCATAATGTTGAAAGCATAATTTAGTGCGCTGGCCATCTTCGTTTTCAAAAATGATCCCAAAATCATTATCTGCACCCTCGAGAATCTCCGACACGATATCCATATTTCTGAAATCATAATTTTGTGTGGCGGCCATCTTGGATTTCAAAAATTATCATAGAATTGTTCTCTGCACCCTCGAGAACCTCGGACACGATATCCATATTGCTGAAAATAAAATTTTGTGCGGCGGCCATCTTGGATTTCAAAAATGATCACAAAATCGATCTCTGCACCCTCGAGAATCTCGGACACGATATCCATATTGCTAAAATCATAATTTTGTGCGGCGGCCATCTTGGACATGTAAAATGTTTACAAAATCGTTTTCTGCAGCCTCGAGAACCTCGGATACGATACCCATAATGTTGAAAGCATAATTTAGTGCGCTGGCCATCTAAGTTTTCAAAAATGATCCCAAAATCGTTCTCTGCACCCTCGAGAACCTCAGGTACGATATCCATATTGCTGAAATCATAATTTTGTGTGGCGGCCATCTTGGATTTCAAAAATGATCACAGAATTGTTCTCTGCACCCTCGAGAACCTCGGACACGATATCCATACTGTTGTCATCAAAATTTTGGGCGGCGGCCATCTTGGATTTTATAAATGATCCCAAAATCATTCTCTGCACCCTCGAGAATCTCGGAGACGATATCAATACTGCTGGAAATATAATTTTGTGCGGCGGCCATCTTGGATTTCAAAAATGATCACAAAATCGTTCTCTGCACCCTCGAGAATCTCGGACACGATATCCATATTGCTAAAATCATAATTTTGTGCGGCGGCCATCTTGGATTCGAAAAATGTTCACAAAATCATTTTCTGCAGCCTTTAGAACCTCGGATACGATACCCATAATGTTGAAAGCATAATTTAGTGCGCTGGCCATCTTAGTTTTCATAAATGATCCCAAAATCGTTCTCTGCACCCTCGAGAGCCTCAGGTACGATATCCATATTGCTGAAATCATAATTTTGTGTGGCGGCCATCTTGGATTTCAAAAATTATCACAGAATTGTTCTCTGCACCCTCGAGAACCTCGGACACGATATCTATACTGTTGTCATCAAAATTTTGGGCGGCGGCCATCTTGGATTTTAAAAATGATCACAAATTCGTTCTCTGCACCCTCGAGAATCTTGGAGACGATATCAATACTGCTGAAAATATAATATTGTGCGGCGGCCATCTTGGATTTCAAAAATGATCACAAAATCGTTCTCTGCACCCTCGAGAATCTCGGACACGATATCCATATTGCTAAAATTATAATTTTGTGCGCGGCCATCTTGGTTTTCAAAAATGATCACAGAATAGTTCTTTGCACCCTAGACAACCTTGGACACGATATCCATATTGCTAAAATCATAATTTTGTGCGGCGGCCATCTTGGACTTGTAAAATGATCACAAAATCGTTCTCTGCACACTCGAGAACCTCGGGTTCGATACCCATAATGTTGTAATCATAATTTTGTGCGATGGCCATCTTCGTTTTCAAAAATGATCCCAAAATTGTTCTCTGCACCCTCGAGAACCTCGGGCACGATATCCATACTGTTGTCATCAAAATTTTGCGCAGCGGCCATCTTGGATTTTTAAATTGATCCCAAAATCATTCTCTGCACCCTCGAGAATCTCGGACACGATATCCATATTGCTGAAATCATAATTTTGTGTGGCGGCCATCTTGGATTTGAAAAATGTTCACAAAATCGTTTTCTGCAGCCTCGAGAACCTCGGATACGATACCCATAATGTTGAAAGCATAATTTTGTGCGCTGGCCATCTTAGTTTTCAAAAATAATCCCAAAATCGTTCTCTGCACCCTCGAGAACCTCGGGTACGATATCCATATTGCTGAAATCATAATTTCTGTTGCGGCCATCTTGGATTTCAAATATGATCATAAAATCGTTCTCTGCACCCTCGAGAACCTCGGACACGATATCCATATTGCTGAAAATATAATTGTGTGCGGCAGCCCTCTTGGTTTTCATAAATGATCACAGAATAGTTCTCTGCACCCTAGAGAACCTCGGACACGATATCCATATTGCTAAAATCATAATTTTGTGCGGCGGCCATCTTGGACTTGTAAAATGATCACAAAATCGTTCTCTGCGCCCTCGAGAACCTCGAATACGATACACATAAAGTTGTCATCATGATTTTGCGAGACGACCATCTTGGAATTCAAAAATGATCCCAAAATCATTATCTGCACCCTCGAGAATCTCCGACACGATATCCATATTTCTGAAATCATAATTTTGTGTGGCGGCCATCTTGGATTTCAAAAATTATCATAGAATTGTTCTCTGCACCCTCGAGAACCTCGGACACGATATCCATATTGCTGAAATCATAATTTTGTGCGGCGGACATCTTGGATTTCAAATATGATCACAAAATCGTTCTGAGCGCCCTTGAGAACCTCGGACACGATATCCATATTGCTAATATCATAATTTTGTGCGGCAGCCATCTTGGATTTGAAAAATGTTCACAAAATCGTTTTCTGCAGCCTCGAGATCCTCGGATACGATACCCATAATGTTGAAAGCATAATTTAGTGCGCTGGCCATCTAAGTTTTCAAAAATGATCCCAAAATCGTTCTCTGCACCCTCGAGAACCTCAGGTACGATATCCATATTGCTGAAATCATAATTTTGTGTGGCGGCCATCTTGGATTTCAAAAATTATCACAGAATTGTTCTCTGCACCCTCGAGAACCTCGGACACGATATCCATAATGTTGTCATCAAAATTTTGGGCGGCGGCCATCTTGGATTTTATAAATGATCCCAAAATCATTCTCTGCACCCTCGAGAATCTCGGAGACGATATCAATGCTGCTGAAAATATAATATTGTGCGGCGGCCATCTTGGATTTCAAAAATGATCATAAAATCGTTCTCTGCACCCTCGAGAATCTCGGACACGATATCCATATTGCTAAAATCATAATTTTGTGCGGCGGCCATCTTGGATTTGAAAAATGTTCACAAAATCATTTTCTGCAGCCTCGAGAACCTCGGACACGATACCCATAATGCTGAAAGCATAATTTAGTGCGCTGGCCATCTTAGTTTTCAAAAATGATCCCAAAATCGTTCTCTGCACCCTCGAGAACCTCAGGTACGATATCCATATTGCTGAAATCATAATTTTGTGTGGCGGCCATCTTGGATTTCAAAAATTATCACAGAATTGTTCTCTGCACCCTCGAGAACCTCGGACACGATATCTATACTGTTGTCATCAAAATTTTGGGCGGCGGCCATCTTTGATTTTATAAACGATCCCAAAATCATTCTCTGCACCCTCGAGAAACTCGGACACGATATCAATATTGCTGAAAATATAATTTTGTGCGGCGGCCATCTTGGATTTCAAAAATGATCACAAATTCGTTCTCTGCACCCTCGAGAATCTTGGACACGATATCCATATTGCTGAAAACATAATTGTGTGTGGCGGCCATCTTGGATTTCAAAAATGATCACAGAATTGTTCTCTGCACCCTCGAGAACCTCGGGCACGATATCCATACTGTTGTCATCAAAATTTTGCGCAGCGGCCATCTTGGATTTTTAAATTGATCCCAAAATCATTCTCTGCACCATCGAGAAACTCGGACACGATATCAATATTGCTGAAAATATAATTTTGTGCGGCGGCCATCTTGGATTTCAAAAATGATCTCAAATTCGTTCTCTGCACCCTCGAGAATCTTGGACACGATATCCATATTGCTGAAAACATAATTGTGTGCGGCAGCCCTCTTGGTTTTCAAAAATGATCACAGAATAGTTCTTTGCACCCTAGAGAACCTTGGACACGATATCCATATTGCTTAAATCATAATTTTGTGCGGCGGCCATCTTGGACTTGTAAAATGATCACAAAATCGTTCTCTGCACACTCGAGAACCTCGGGTTCGATACCCATAATGTTGTAATCATAATTTTGTGCGATGGCCATCTTCGTTTTCAAAAATGATCCCAAAATTGTTCTCTGCACCCTCGAGAACCTCAGGTACGATATCCATATTGCTAAAATCATAATTTTGTGCGGCGGCCATCTTGGATTTGAAAAATGTTCACAAAATCATTTTCTGCAGCCTCGAGAACCTCGGATACGATACTCATAATATTGAAAGCATAATTTTGTGCGCTGGCCATCTTAGTTTTCAAAAATGATCCCAAAATGTTCTCTGCACCCTCGAGAACCTCGGACACGATATCCATATTGCTGAAAACATAATTGTTTGCAGCAGCCCTCTTGGATTTCAAAAATGATCACAGAACTGATCTCTGCACCCTCGAAAACCTCGGACACGATATCCATATTGCTAAAATCATAATTTTGTGGGGCGGCCATATTGGATTTGTAAAATTATCACAAAATCGTTCTCTGCACCCTCGAGAACCTCGAATACGATACACATAAAGTTTTCATCATTATTTTGCGCGACGACCATCTTGGAATTCAAAAATGATCCCAAAATTGTTTTCTGCACCCTCGAGAACCTCAGGTATGATATCCATATTGATGAAATCATAATTTTGTGTGGCGGCCATCTTGGATTTCAAAAATGATCACAGAATTGTTTTCTGCACCCTCGAGAACCTCGGGCACGATATCCATATTGCTGAAATCATAATTTTGTGCGGCGGACATCTTGGATTTCAAATATGATCACAAAATCGTTCTGAGCACCCTTGAGTACCTCGGACAAGATATCCATATTGCTGATAACATTATTGTTTGCGGCAGCCCTCTTGGATTTCAAAACTGATCACAGAATTGTTCTCTGCACCTTCGAGAACCTCGGACACGATATCCATATTGCTAAAATCATAATTTTGTGCGGCGGCCATCTTGGATTTCAAAAATGATCACAGAATTGGTCTCTGCACCCTCGAGAACCTCGGGCACGATATCCATACTGTTGTCATCAAAATTTTGCGCAGCGGCCATCTTGGATTTTTAAATTGATCCCAAAATCATTCTCTGCACCCTCGAGAATCTCGGACACGATATCCATATTGCTTAAATCATAATTTTGTGCGGCGGCCATCTTGAATTTGAAAAATGATCACCAAATCGTTCTCAACACCCTCGAGAACCTCGGGTACGATATCCATATTGCTGAAATCATAATTTTCTGTTGCGGCCATCTTGGATTTCAAATATGATCATAAAATCGTTCTCTGCACCCTCGAGAACCTCGGACACGATATCCATATTGCTGAAAACATAATTGTGTGCGGCAGCCCTCTTGGTTTTCAAAAATGTTCACAGAATAGTTCTCTACACCCTAGAGAACCTCGGAAACGATATCCATATTGCTAAAATCATAATTTTGTGCGGCGGCCATCTTGGACTTGTTAAATGATCACAAAATCGTTCTCTGCACCCTCGAGAACCTCGAATACGATACACATAAAGTTGTCATCATTATTTTGCGCGACGACCATCTTGGAATTCAAAAATGATCCCAAAATCATTATCTGCACCCTCGAGATCTCCGACACGATATCCATATTTCTGAAATCATAATTTTGTGTGGCGGCCATCTTGGATTTCAAAAATTATCATAGAATTGTTCTCTGCACCCTCGAGAACCTCGGACACGATATCCATATTGCTGAAATCATAATTTTGTGCGGCGGACATCTAGGATTTCAAATATGATCACAAAATCGTTCTGAGCACCCTTGAGAACCTCGGACAAGATATTCATATTGCTGATAGCATTATTGTTTGCGGCAGCCCTCTTGGATTTCAAAAATGATCACAGAATTGTTCTCTGCACCCTCGAGAACCTCGGACACGATATCCATATTGCTAAAATCATAATTTTGTGCGGCGGCCATCTTGGATTTGAAAAATGTTCACCAAATCGTTATCTGCACCCTCGAGAACCTCGGACACGATATCCATATTGATAAAATCATAATTTTGTGCGGCGGCCATCTTGGATTTGAAAAATGTTCACCAAATCGTTCTCTGCACCCTCGAGAACCTCGAATACGATACCCATAAAGTTGTCATCATTATTTTGCGCGACGACCATCTTTGAATTCAAAAATGATCCCAAAATCATTCTCTGCACCCTCGAGAATCTCCGACACGATATCCATATTTCTGAAATCATAATTTTGTGAGGCGGCCCTCTTGGATTTCAAAAATGATCACAGAATTGTTCTCTGCACCCTCGAGAACCTCGGACACGATATCCATATTGCTAAAATCATAATTTTGTGCGGCGGCCATATTGGATATGAAAAATGTTCACCAAATCGTTCTATGCACCCTCGAGAACCTCGCATACGATATACATATTGCTGAAATTATAATTTTGTGCGGCGGCCATCTTGGATTTCAAATATGATCACAAAATCGTTCTCTGCACCCTCGAGAACCTCGAATACGATACCCATAATGATGTCATCATAATTTTTGCGCGGTGGCCATTTTGGATTTCAAAAATGATCCCGAAACCATTCTCTGCACCCTGAAAAATCTCGGACACGATATCCATATTGTTGAAATCATAATTTTGTGCGACGGCCACCTTGGATTTGAAAAATGATCACAAAATCGTTCTCTGCACCCGCGAGAACCTCGGATACGATACCCATAATGGAGTTATTATACTATTGAGCGGCGGCCATATTGGATTTGAAAAATGATCACAAAATCGTTCTCTGCACCCTCGAGATACTCGGATACGATACCAATAATGTAGTGATCATAATTTTGAGCGGTGACCATCTTGGATTTGAAAAATGATCACAAAATCGTTTTCTTCACTCTCGAGATCCTCGGATACGATACCCATATTTTTGTGATCATAATATTTCACGGCGGTCATCTCAGATTTGAAAATGATCCAAAAAATGTTTTCTGCACCCTCGAGAACCTCGGACACGATATCTATATTGCTGCAAACATAATTGTTTGCGGCAGCCCTCTTGGATTTCAAAAATGATCACAGAATTGTTCTCTGCACCCTCGAGAACCTCGAACACGATATCCATATTGCTAAAATCATAACTTTGTGCGACGACCATCTTGGATTTGAAAAATGATCACCAAATCGTTCTCTGCACCTTCGAGAACCTCGGACACGATATCTATATTGCTGAAATCATAATTTTGTGCGGCGGCCGTCTTGGATTTCAAAACTGATCACAGAATTGTTCTCTGCACCCTGGAGAACCTGCGACACGGTATCCATATTGCTTAAATCATAATTTTGTGCGGCGGCCACCTTGAATTTGAAAAATGATCACCAAATCGTTCTCAACACCCTCGAGAACCTCGGGTACGATATCCATATTGCTGAAATCATTATTTTCTGTTGCGGCCATCTTGGATTTCAAATATGATCATAAAATCGTTCTCTGCACCCTCGAGAACCTCGGACACGATATCCATATTGGCGAAAACATAAATGCGTGCGGCAGCCCTCTTGGTTTTCAAAAATGATCACAGAATAGTTCTCTGCACCCTAGAGAACCTCGGACACGATATCCATATTGCTAAAATCATAATTTTGTGCGGCGGCCATCTTGGATTTCAAATATGATCACAAAATCGTTCTGAGCACCCTTGAGTACCTCGCACAAGATATCCATATTGCTGATAACATTATTGTTTGCGGCAGCCCTCTTGGATTTCAAAACTGATCACAGAATTGTTCTCTGCACCCTCGAGAACCTCGGACACGATATCCATATTGCTAAAATCATAATTTTGTGCGGCGGCCATCTTGGATTTCAAAAATGATCACAGAATTGTTCTCTGCACCCTCGAGAACCTCGGGCACGATATCCATACTGTTGTCATCAAAATTTTGCGCAGCGGCCATCTTGGATTTTTAAATTGATCCCAAAATCATTCTCTGCACCCTCGAGAATCTCGGACACGATATCCATATTGCTTAAATCATAATTTTGTGCGGCGGCCATCTTGAATTTGAAAAATGATCACCAAATCGTTCTCAACACCCTCGAGAACCTCGGGTACGATATCCATATTGCTGAAATCATAATTTTCTGTTGCGGCCATCTTGGATTTCAAATATGATCATAAAATCGTTCTCTGCACCCTCGAGAACCTCGGACACGATATCCATATTGCTGAAAACATAATTGTGTGCGGCAGCCCTCTTGGTTTTCAAAAATGATCACAGAATAGTTCTCTGCACCCTAGAGAACCTCGGACACGATATCCATATTGCTTAAATCATAATTTTGTGCGGCGGCCATCTTGGACTTGTAAAATGATCACAAAATCGTTCTCTGCACCCTCGAGAACCTCGAATACGATACACATAAAGTTGTCATCATGATTTTGCGCGACGACCATCTTGGAATTCAAAAATGATCCCAAAATCATTATTTGCACCCTCGAGAATCTCCGACACGATATCCATATTTCTGAAATCATAATTTTGTGTGGCGGCCATCTTGGATTTAAAAAATTATCATAGAATTGTTCTCTGCACCCTCGAGAACCTCGGACACGATATCCATATTGCTGAAATCATAATTTTGTGCGGCGGACATCTTGGATTTCAATATGATCACAAAATCGTTCTGAGCGCCCTTGAGAACCTCGGACACGATATCCATATTGCTGCAAACATAATTGTTTGCGGCAGCCCTCTTGGATTTCAAAAATGATCCCAAAATTGTTCTCTGCACCCTCGAGAATCTCGGACACGATATCAATATTGCTGAAAATAAAATTTTGTGCGGCGGCCATCTTAGATTTCAAAAATGATCACAAAATCGATCTCTGCACCCTCGAGAATCTCGGACACGATATCCATATTGCTAAAATCATAATTTTGTGCGGCGGCCATCTTGGACATGTAAAATGTTTACAAAATCGTTTTCTGCAGCCTCGAGAACCTCGGATACGATACCCATAATGTTGAAAGCATAATTTAGTGCGCTGGCCTTCTAAGTTTTCAAAAATGATCCCAAAATCGTTCTCTGCACCCTCGAGAACCTCAGGTACGATATCCATATTGCTGAAATCATAATTTTGTGTGGCGGCCATCTTGGATTTCAAAAATGATCACAGAATTGTTCTCTGCACCCTCGAGAACCTCGGACACGATATCCATACTGTTGTCATCAAAATTTTGGGCGGCGGCCATCTTGGATTTTATAAATGATCCCAAAATCATTCTCTGCACCCTCGAGAATCTCGGAGACGATATCAATACTGCTGAAAATATAATTTTGTGCGGCGGCCATCTTGGATTTCAAAAATGATCACAAAATCGTTCTCTGCACCCTCGAGAAACTCGGACACGATATCCATATTGCTAAAATCATAATTTTGTGCGGCGGCCATCTTGGATTTGAAAAATGTTCACAAAATCATTTTCTGCAGCCTTGAGAACCTCGGATACGATACCCATAATGTTGAAAGCATAATTTAGTGCGCTGGCCATCTTAGTTTTCAAAAATGATCCCAAAATCGTTCTCTGCACCCTCGAGAGCCTCAGGTACGATATCCATATTGCTGAAATCATAATTTTGTGTGGCGGCCATCTTGGATTTCAAAAATTATCACAGAATTGTTCTCTGCACCCTCGAGAACCTCGGACACGATATCTATACTGTTGTCATCAAAATTTTGGACGGCGGCCATCTTGGATTTTAAAAATGATTACAAATTCGTTCTCTGCACCCTTGAGAACCTCGAATACGATACACATAAAGTTGTCATCATGATTTTGCGCGACGACCATCTTGGAATTCAAAAATGATCCCAAAATCATTATCTGCACCCTCGAGAATCTCCGACACGATATCCATATTTCTGAAATCATAATTTTGTGTGGCGGCCATCTTGGATTTCAAAAATTATCATAGAATTGTTCTCTGCACCCTCGAGAACCTCGGACACGATATCCATATTGCTGAAATCATAATTTTGTGCGGCGGACATCTTGGATTTCAAATATGATCACAAAATCGTTCTGAGCGCACTTGAGAACCTCGAACACGATATCCATATTGCTAAAATCATAATTTTGTGCGGTGGCCATCTTGGATTTGAAAAATGTTCACAAAATCGTTTTCTGCAGCCTCGAGAACCTCGGGTACGATACCCAAAATGTTGAAAGCATAATTTTGTGCGCTGGCCATCTTAGTTTTCAAAAATGATCTCAAAATCGTTCTCTGCACTCTCGAGAGCCTCGGACACGATATCCATATTGCTTAAAACATAATTGTTTGCGGCAGCCCTCTTGGATTTCAAAAATGATCACAGAACTGATCTCTGCACCCTCGAAAACCTCGGACACGATATCCATACTTTTGTCATCAAAATTTTGCGCGGCGGCCATCTTGGATATTATAAATGATCCCAAAATCATTCTATGCAGCCTCGAGAATCTTGGACACGATATCCATATTGCTGAAATCATAATTTTGTGCGGCGGCCATCTTGGATTTCAAAAATTATCACAAAATCGTTCTCTGCACCCTCGAGAATCTTGGACACGATATCCATATTGCTGAAATCATAATTTTGTGCGGCGGCCAACTTGGATTTCAAAAATGATCACAAAATCGTTCTCTGCACCCTCGAGAACCTCGGATACGATATCCATATTGCTAAAATCATAACTTTGTGCGGCGGCCATCTTGGATTTGAAAAATCTTTACCAAATCGTTAACTGCACCCTCGAGAATCTCGGACACGATACCCATAATGTTGAAAGCATAATTTTGTGCGGTGGCCATCTTAGTTTTCAAAAATGATCCCAAAATCGTTCTCTGCACCCTCGAGAACCTCGAACACGACATCCATATTGCTAAAACTATAACTTTGTGCGGAGACCATCTTGGATTTGAAAAATGATCACCAAATCGTTCTCTGCACCTTCGAGAACCTCAGACACGATATCCATATTGCTGAAATCATAATTTTGTGCGGCGGCCGTCTTAGATTTGAAAAATGATCACAGAATTGTTCTCTGCACCCTCGAGAACCTGGGACACGGTATCCATATTGCTTAAATCATAATTTTGTGCGGCGGCCATTTTGAATTTGAAAAATGATCACCAAATTGTTCTCAACACCCTCGAGAACCTCGGGTACGATACCCATAATGTAATAAACATAATTTTGTGCGATGGCCATTTTCGTTTTCAAAAATGATCCCAAAATTGTTCTCTGCACCCTCGAGAACCTAGGGTACGATATATATTTGATGAAATCATAATTTTGTGTGGCAGCCATCTTGGATTTCAAAAATGATCACAGAATTGTTCTTTGCACCCTCGAGAACCTCGGACACGATATCCATATTGTTGTCATCAAAATTTTGCGCAGCGGCCATCTTGGATTTTAAAATTGATCCCAAAATCATTCTCTGCACACTCGAGAATCTCGGACACGATATCCATTTTGCTGAAATCATAATTTTGTGCGGCGGCCATCTTGGACTTGTAAAATGATCACAAAATCGTTCTCTGCACCCTCGAGAACCTCGGGTACGATACCCATAATGTTGTAATCATAATTTTGTGCGATGGCCATCTTCGTTTTCAAAAATGATCCCAAAATTGTTCTCTGCACCCTCGAGAATCTCGGACACGATATCAATATTGCTGAAAATATAATTTTGTGCGGCGGCCATCTTGGATTTCAAAAATGATCACAAAATCGTTCTCTGCACCCTCGAGAATCTCGGACACGATATCCATATTGCTAAAATCATAATTTTGTGCGGCAGCCATCTTGGATTTGAAAAATGTTCACAAAATCGTTTTCTGCAGCCTCGAGAACCTCGGATACGATACCCATAATGTTGAAAGCATAATTTAGTGCGCTGGCCATCTTAGTTTTCAAAAATGATCCCAAAATCGTTCTCTGCACCCTCGAGAACCTCAGGTACGATATCCATATTGCTGAAATCATAATTTTGTGTGGCGGCCATCTTGGATTTCAAAAATTATCACAGAATTGTTCTCTGCACCCTCGAGAACCTCGGACACGATATCCATACTGTTGTTATCAAAATTTTGGGCGGCGGCCATCTTGGATTTTATAAATGATCCCAAAATCATTCTCTGCACCCTTGAGAATCTCGGACACGATATCAATATTGCTTAAAATATAATTTTGTGCGGCGGCCATCTTGGATTTCAAAAATGATCACAAAATCGTTCTCTGCACCCTCGAGAATCTCGGACACGATATCCATATTGCTAAAATCATAATTTTGTGCGGCGGCCAACTTGGATTTGAAAAATGTTCACAAAATCGTTTTCTGCAGCCTCGAGAACCTCGGGTACGATAGCCATAATGTTGAAAGCATAATTTTGTGCGCTGGCCATCTTAGTTTTCAAAAATGATCCCAAAATCGTTCTCTGCACCCTCGAGAACCTCGGACACGTTATCCATATTGCTGAAAACATAATTGTTTGCGGCAGCCCTCTTGGATTTCAAAAATGATCACAAAATCGTTCTCTGCACCCTCGAGAATCTCGGACACGATATCCATATTGCTAAAATCATAATTTTGTGCGGCGGCCAACTTGGATTGGAAAAATGTTCACAAAATCGTTAACTGCACCCTCGAGAATCTCGGACACGATACCCATAATGTTGAAAGCATAATTTTGTGCGGTGGCCATCTTAGTTTTCAAAAATGATCCCAAAATCGTTCTCTGCACCCTCGAGAACCTCGAACACGATATCCATATTGCTAAAATTATAACTTTGTGCGGCGACCATCTTGGACTTGTAAAATGATCACAAAATCGTTCTCTGCACCCTCGAGAACCTCGGGTACGATACCCATAATGTTGTAATCATAATTTTGTGCGATGGCCATCTTCGTTTTCAAAAATGATCCCAAAATTGTTCTCTGCACCCTCGAGAATCTCGGACACGATATCAATATTGCTGAAAATATAATTTTGTGCGGCGGCCATCTTGGATTTCAAAAATGATCACAAAATCGTTCTCTGCACCCTCGAGAATCTCGGACACGATATCCATATTGCTAAAATCATAATTTTGTGCGGCAGCCATCTTGGATTTGAAAAATGTTCACAAAATCGTTTTCTGCAGCCTCGAGAACCTCGGATACGATACCCATAATGTTGAAAGCATAATTTAGTGCGCTGGCCATCTTAGTTTTCAAAAATGATCCCAAAATTGTTGTCTGCACCCTCGAGAACCTCAGGTACGATATCCATATTGCTGAAATCATAATTTTGTGTGGCGGCCATCTTGGATTTCAAAAATTATCACAGAATTGTTCTCTGCACCCTCGAGAACCTCGGACACGATATCCATACTGTTGTTATCAAAATTTTGGGCGGCGGCCATCTTGGATTTTATAAATGATCCCAAAATCATTCTCTGCACCCTCGAGAATCTCGGACACGATATCAATATTGCTTAAAATATAATTTTGTGCGGCGGCCATCTTGGATTTCAAAAATGATCACAAAATCGTTCTCTGCACACTCGAGAATCTCGGACACGATATCCATATTGCTAAAATCATAATTTTGTGCGGTGGCCATCTTGGATTTGAAAAATGTTCACAAAATCGTTCTCTGCACCCTCGAGAACCTCGGGTACGATACCCATAATGTTGTAATCATAATTTTGTGCGATGGCCATCTTCGTTTTCAAAAATAATCCCAAAATTGTTCTCTGCACCCTCGAGAAACTCGGACACGATATCAATATTGCTGAAAATATAATTTTGTGCGGCGGCCATCTTGGATTTCAAAAATGATCACAAAATCGTTCTCTACCCCCTCGAGAATCTCGGACACGATATCCATATTGCTAAAATCATAATTTTGTGCGGCAGCCATCTTGGATTTGAAAAATGTTCACAAAATCGTTTTCTGCAGCCTCGAGAACCTCGGATACGATACCCATAATGTTGAAAGCATAATTTAGTGCGCTGGCCATCTTAGTTTTCAAAAATGATCCCAAAATCGTTCTCTGCACCCTCGAGAACCTCAGGTACGATATCCATATTGCTGAAATCATAATTTTGTATGGCGGCCATCTTGGATTTCAAAAATTATCACAGAATTGTTCTCTGCACCCTCGAGAACCTCGGACACGATATCCATACTGTTGTTATCAAAATTTTGGGCGGCGGCCATCTTGGATTTTATAAATGATCCCAAAATCATTCTCTGCACCCTTGAGAATCTCGGACACGATATCAATATTGCTTAAAATATAATTTTGTGCGGCGGCCATCTTGGATTTCAAAAATGATCACAAAATCGTTCTCTGCACCCTCGAGAATCTCGGACACGATATCCATATTGCTAAAATCATAATTTTGTGCGGCGGCCAACTTGGATTTGAAAAATGTTCACAAAATCGTTTTCTGCAGCCTCGAGAACCTCGGGTACGATACCCATAATGTTGAAAGCATAATTTTGTGTGCTGGCCATCTTAGTTTTCAAAAATGATCCCAAAATCGTTCTCTGCACCCTCGAGAACCTCGGACACGTTATCCATATTGCTGAAAACATAATTGTTTGCGGCAGCCCTCTTGGATTTCAAAAATGATCACAGAACTGATCTCTTCAACCTCGAAAACCTCGGACACGATATCCATACTGTTGTCATCAAAATTTTTCGCGGCGGCCCTCTTGGATTTTATAAATGATCCCAAAATCATTCTATGCAGCCTCGAGAATCTTGGAAACGATATCCATATTGCTGAAATCATAATTTTGTGCGGCGGCCAACTTGGATTTCAAAAATGATCACAAAATCGTTCTCTGCACCCTCGAGAACCTCGGATACGATATCCATATTGCTAAAATCATAACTTTGTGCGGCGGCCATCTTGGATTTGAAAAATCTTTACCAAATCGTTAACTGCACCCTCGAGAATCTCGGACACGATACCCATAATGTTGAAAGCATAATTTTGTGCGGTGGCCATCTTAGTTTTCAAAAATGATCCCAAAATCGTTCCCTGCACCCTCGAGAACCTCGAACACGACATCCATATTGCTAAAACTATAACTTTGTGCGGCGACCATCTTGAATTTGAAAAATGATCACCAAATCGTTCTCTGCACCTTCGAGAACCTCAGACACGATATCCATATTGCTGAAATCATAATTTTGTGGGGCGGCCATTTTGAATTTCAAAAATGATCACCAAATCGTTCTCAACACCCTCGAGAACCTCGGGTACGATACCCATAATGTAATAGACATAATTTTGTGCGATGGCCATTTTCGTTTTCAAAAATGATCCCAAAATTGTTCTCTGCACCCTCGAGAACCTAGGGTACGATATATATTTGATGAAATCATAATTTTGTGTGGCAGCCATCTTGGATTTCAAAAATGATCACAGAATTGTTCTTTGCACCCTCGAGAACCTCGGACACGATATCCATACTGTGGTCATCAAAATTTTGCGCAGCGGCCATCTTGGATTTTAAAATTGAACCCAAAATCATTCTCTGCACACTCGAGAATCTCGGACACGATATCCATTTTGCTGAAATCATAATTTTGTGCGGCGGCCATCTTGGACTTGATCACAAAATCGTTCTCTGCACCCTCGAGAACCTCGGGTACGATACCCATAATGTTGTAATCATAATTTTGTGCGGCGGCCAACTTGGATTTCAAAAATGATCACAAAATCGTTCTCTACCCCCTCGAGAATCTCGGACACGATATCCATATTGCTAAAATCATAATTTTGTGCGGCAGCCATCTTGGATTTGAAAAATGTTCACAAAATCGTTTTCTGCAGCCTCGAGAACCTCGGATACGATACCCATAATGTTGAAAGCATAATTTAGTGCGCTGGCCATCTTAGTTTTCAAAAATGATCCCAAAATCGTTCTCTGCACCCTCGAGAACCTCAGGTACGATATCCATATTGCTGAAATCATAATTTTGTGTGGCGGCCATCTTGGATTTCAAAAATTATCACAGAATTGTTCTCTGCACCCTCGAGAACCTCGGATACGATATCCATATTGCTAAAATCATAACTTTGTGCGGCGGCCATCTTGGATTTGAAAAATCTTTACCAAATCGTTAACTGCACCCTCGAGAATCTCGGACACGATACCCATAATGTTGAAAGCATAATTTTGTGCGGTGGCCATCTTAGTTTTCAAAAATGATCCCAAAATCGTTCTCTGCACCCTCGAGAACCTCCAACACGACATCCATATTGCTAAAACTATAACTTTGTGCGGCGACCATCTTGGATTTGAAAAATGATCACCAAATCGTTCTCTGCACCTTCGAGAACCTCAGCCACGATATCCATATTGCTGAAATCATAATTTTGTGCGGCGGCCGTCTTAGATTTGAAAAATGATCACAGAATTGTTCTCTGCACCCTCGAGAACCTGGGACACGGTATCCATATTGCTGAAATCATAATTTTGTGCGGCGGCCATCTTGGATTTCAAAAATTATCACAAAATCGTTCTCTGCACCCTCGAGAATCTTGGACATGATATCCATATTGCTGAAATCATAATTTTGTGCAGCGGCCAACTTGGATTTCAAAAATGATCACAAAATCGTTCTCTGCACCCTCGAGAACCTCGGATACGATATCCATATTGCTAAAATCATAACTTTGTGCGGCGGCCATCTTGGATTTGAAAAATCTTTACCAAATCGTTAACTGCACCCTCGAGAATCTCGGACACGATACCCATAATGTTGAAAGCATAATTTTGTGCGGTGGCCATCTTAGTTTTCAAAAATGATCCCAAAATCGTTCTCTGCACCCTCGAGAACCTCCAACACGACATCCATATTGCTAAAACTATAACTTTGTGCGGCGACCATCTTGGATTTGAAAAATGATCACCAAATCGTTCTCTGCACCTTCGAGAACCTCAGACACGATATCCATATTGCTGAAATCATAATTTTGTGCGGCGGCCGTCTTAGATTTGAAAAATGATCACAGAATTGTTCTCTGCACCCTCGAGAACCTGGGACACGGTATCCATATTGCTGAAATCATAATTTTGTGCGGCGGCCATCTTGGATTTCAAAAATTATCACAAAATCGTTCTCTGCACCCTCGAGAATCTTGGACATGATATCCATATTGCTGAAATCATAATTTTGTGCAGCGGCCAACTTGGATTTCAAAAATGATCACAAAATCGTTCTCTGCACCCTCGAGAACCTCGGATACGATATCCATATTGCTAAAATCATAACTTTGTGCGGCGGCCATCTTGGATTTGAAAAATCTTTACCAAATCGTTAACTGCACCCTCGAGAATCTCGGACACGATACCCATAATGTTGAAAGCATAATTTTGTGCGGTGGCCATCTTAGTTTTCAAAAATGATCCCAAAATCGTTCTCTGCACCCTCGAGAACCTCGAACACGACATCCATATTGCTAAAACTATAACTTTGTGCGGCGACCATCTTGGATTTGAAAAATGATCACCAAATCGTTAACTGCACCCTCGAGAATCTCGGACACGATACCCATAATGTTGAAAGCATAATTTTGTGCGGTGGCCATCTTAGTTTTCAAAAATGATCCCAAAATCGTTCTCTGCACCCTCGAGAACCTCGAACACGACATCCATATTGCTAAAACTATAACTTTGTGCGGCGGCCGTCTTAGATTTGAAAAATGATCACAGAATTGTTCTCTGCACCCTCGAGAACCTGGGACACGGTATCCATATTGCTTAAATCATAATTTTGTGCGGCGGCCATTTTGAATTTGAAAAATGATCACCAAATCGTTCTCAACACCCTCGAGAACCTCGGGTACGATACCCATAATGTAATAAACATAATTTTGTGCGATGGCCATTTTCGTTTTCAAAAATGATCCCAAAATTGTTCTCTGCACCCTCGAGAACCTAGGGTACGATATATATTTGATGAAATCATAATTTTGTGTGGCAGCCATCTTGGATTTCAAAAATGATCACAGAATTGTTCTTTGCACCCTCGAGAACCTCGGACACGATATCCATACTGTTGTCATCAAAATTTTGCGCAGCGGCCATCTTGGATTTTAAAATTGAACCCAAAATCATTCTCTGCACACTCGAGAATCTCGGACACGATATCCATTTTGCTGAAATCATAATTTTGTGCGGCGGCCATCTTGGACTTGATCACAAAATCGTTCTCTGCACCCTCGAGAACCTCGGGTACGATACCCATAATGTTGTAATCATAATTTTGTGCGGCGGCCAACTTGGATTTCAAAAATGATCACAAAATCGTTCTCTACCCCCTCGAGAATCTCGGACACGATCCATATTGCTAAAATCATAATTTTGTGCGGCAGCCATCTTGGATTTGAAAAATGTTCACAAAATCGTTTTCTGCAGCCTCGAGAACCTCGGATACGATACCCATAATGTTGAAAGCATAATTTAGTGCGCTGGCCATCTTAGTTTTCAAAAATGATCCCAAAATCGTTCTCTGCACCCTCGAGAACCTCAGGTACGATATCCATATTGCTGAAATCATAATTTTGTGTGGCGGCCATCTTGGATTTCAAAAATTATCACAGAATTGTTCTCTGCACCCTCGAGAACCTCGGATACGATATCCATATTGCTAAAATCATAACTTTGTGCGGCGGCCATCTTGGATTTGAAAAATCTTTACCAAATCGTTAACTGCACCCTCGAGAATCTCGGACACGATACCCATAATGTTGAAAGCATAATTTTGTGCGGTGGCCATCTTAGTTTTCAAAAATGATCCCAAAATCGTTCCCTGCACCCTCGAGAACCTCGAACACGACATCCATATTGCTAAAACTATAACTTTGTGCGGCGACCATCTTGAATTTGAAAAATGATCACCAAATCGTTCTCTGCACCTTCGAGAACCTCAGACACGATATCCATATTGCTGAAATCATAATTTTGTGGGGCGGCCATTTTGAATTTGAAAAATGATCACCAAATCGTTCTCAACACCCTCGAGAACCTCGGGTACGATACCCATAATGTAATAGACATAATTTTGTGCGATGGCTATTTTCGTTTTCAAAAATGATCCCAAAATTGTTCTCTGCACCCTCGAGAACCTCGAACATCCATATTGCTGAAATCATAATTTTGTGTGGCGGCCATCTTGGATTTCAAAAATTATCACAGAATTGTTCTCTGCACCCTCGAGAACCTCGGACACGATATCCATACTGTTGTTATCAAAATTTTGGGCGGCGGCCATCTTGGATTTCAAAAATGATCACAAAATCGTTCTCAGCACCCTCGAGAATCTCGGACACGATATCCATATTGCTAAAATCATAATTTTGTGCGGCGGCCAACTTGGATTTGAAAAATGTTCACAAAATCGTTTTCTGCAGCCTCGAGAACCTCAGGTACGATACCCATAATGTTGAAAGCATAATTTTGTGCGCTGGCCATCTTAGTTTTCAAAAATGATCCCAAAATCGTTCTCTGCACCCTCGAGAACCTCGGACACGTTATCCATATTGCTGAAAACATAATTGTTTGCGGCAGCCCTCTTGGATTTCAAAAATGATCACAGAACTGATCTCTTCACCCTCGAAAACCTCGGACACGATATCCATACTGTTGTCATCAAAATTTTGCGCGGCGGCCCTCTTGGATTTTATAAATGATCCCAAAATCATTCTATGCAGCCTCGAGAATCTTGGACACGATATCCATATTGCTGAAATCATAATTTTGTGCGGCGGCCAACTTGGATTTCAAAAATGATCACAAAATCGTTCTCTGCACCCTCGAGAACCTCGGATACGATATCCATATTGCTAAAATCATAACTTTGTGCGGCGGCCATCTTGGATTTGAAAAATCTTTACCAAATCGTTAACTGCACCCTCGAGAATCTCGGACACGATACCCATAATGTTGAAAGCATAATTTTGTGCGGTGGCCATCTTAGTTTTCAAAAATGATCCCAAAATCGTTCTCTGCACCCTCGAGAACCTCGAACACGATATCCATATTGCTAAAATTATAACTTTGTGCGGCGACCATCTTGGATTTGAAAAATGATCACCAAATCGTTCTCTGCACCTTCGAGAACCTCAGACACGATATCCATATTGCTGAAATCATAATTTTGTGCAGCGGCCGTCTTAGATTTCAAAAATGATCACAGTATTGTTCTCTGCACCCTCGAGAACCTGGGACACGGTATCCATATTGCTTAAATCATAATTTTGTGCGGCGGCCATTTTGAATTTGAAAAATGATCACCAAATTGTTCTCAACACCCTCGAGAACCTCGGGTACGATACCCATAATGTTGTAATCATAATTTTGTGCGATGGCCATCTTCGTTTTCAAAAATGATCCCAAAATTGTTCTCTGCACCCTCGAGAACCTAGGGTACGATATATATTTTATGAAATCATAATTTTGTGTGGCAGCCATCTTTGATTTCAAAAATGATCACAGAATTGATCTCTGCACCCTCGAGAACCTCGGACACGATATCCATACTGTTGTCATCAAAATTTTGCGCAGCGGCCATCTTGGATTTTAAAATTGATCCCAAAATCATTCTCTGCACACTCGAGAATCTCGGACACGATATCCATTTTGCTGAAATCAAAATTTTGTGCGGCGGCCATCTTGGACTTGTAAAATGATCACAAAATCGTTCTCTGCACCCTCGAGAACCTCGGGTACGATACCCATAATGTTGTTACCAAAATTTTGGGCGGCGGCCATCTTGGATTTTATAAATGATCCCAAAATCATTCTCTGCACCCTCGAGAATCTCGGACACGATATCAATATTGCTGAAAATATAATTTTGTGCGGCGGCCATCTTGGATTTCAAAAATGATCACAAAATCGTTCTCTGCACCCTCGAGAATCTCGGACACGATATCCATATTGCTAAAATCATAATTTTGTGCGGTGGCCATCTTGGATTTGAAAAATGTTCACAAAATCGTTTTCTGCAGCCTCGAGAACCTCGGGTACGAAACCCAAAATGTTGAAAGCATAATTTTGTGCGCTGGCCATCTTAGTTTTCAAAAATGATCTCAAAATCGTTCTCTGCACTCTCGAGAGCCTCGGACACGATATCCATATTGCTTAAAACATAATTGTTTGCGGCAGCCCTCTTGGATTTCAAAAATGATCACAGAACTGATCTCTGCACCCTCGAAAACCTCGGACACGATATCCATACTTTTGTCATCAAAATTTTGCGCGGCGGCCATCTTGGATATTATAAATGAACCCAAAATCATTCTATGCAGCCTCGAGAATCTTGGACACGATATCCATATTGCTGAAATCATAATTTAGTGCGGCGGCCATCTTGGATTTCAAAAATTATCACAAAATCGTTCTCTGCACCCTCGAGAATCTTGGACATGATATCCATATTGCTGAAATCATAATTTTGTGCAGCGGCCAACTTGGATTTCAAAAATGATCACAAAATCGTTCTCTGCACCCTCGAGAACCTCGGATACGATATCCATATTGCTAAAATCATAACTTTGTGCGGCGGCCATCTTGGATTTGAAAAATCTTTACCAAATCGTTAACTGCACCCTCGAGAATCTCGGACACGATACCCATAATGTTGAAAGCATAATTTTGTGCGGTGGCCATCTTAGTTTTCAAAAATGATCCCAAAATCGTTCTCTGCACCCTCGAGAACCTCGAACACGACATCCATATTGCTAAAACTATAACTTTGTGCGGCGACCATCTTGGATTTGAAAAATGATCACCAAATCGTTCTCTGCACCTTCGAGAACCTCAGACACGATATCCATATTGCTGAAATCATAATTTTGTGCGGCGGCCGTCTTAGATTTGAAAAATGATCACAGAATTGTTCTCTGCACCCTCGAGAACCTGGGACACGGTATCCATATTGCTGAAATCATAATTTTGTGCGGCGGCCATCTTGGATTTCAAAAATTATCACAAAATCGTTCTCTGCACCCTCGAGAATCTTGGACATGATATCCATATTGCTGAAATCATAATTTTGTGCGGCGGCCAACTTGGATTTCAAAAATGATCACAAAATCGTTCTCTGCACCCTCGAGAACCTCGGATACGATATCCATATTGCTAAAATCATAACTTTGTGCGGCGGCCATCTTGGATTTGAAAAATCTTTACCAAATCGTTAACTGCACCCTCGAGAATCTCGGACACGATACCCATAATGTTGAAAGCATAATTTTGTGCGGTGGCCATCTTAGTTTTCAAAAATGATCCCAAAATCGTTCTCTGCACCCTCGAGAACCTCGAACACGACATCCATATTGCTAAAACTATAACTTTGTGCGGCGACCATCTTGGATTTGAAAAATGATCACCAAATCGTTCTCTGCACCCTCGAGAACCTCAGACACGATATCCATATTGCTGAAATCATAATTTTGTGCGGCGGCCGTCTTAGATTTGAAAAATGATCACAGAATTGTTCTCTGCACCCTCGAGAACCTGGGACACGGTATCCATATTGCTGAAATCATAATTTTGTGCGGCGGCCATTTTGAATTTGAAAAATGATCACCAAATCGTTCTCAACACCCTCGAGAACCTCGGGTACGATACCCATAATGTAATAAACATAATTTTGTGCGATGGCCATTTTCGTTTTCAAAAATGATCCCAAAATTGTTCTCTGCACCCTCGAGAACCTAGGGTACGATATATATTTGATGAAATCATAATTTTGTGTGGCAGCCATCTTGGATTTCAAAAATGATCACAGAATTGTTCTTTGCACCCTCGAGAACCTCGGACACGATATCCATACTGTTGTCATCAAAATTTTGCGCAGCGACCATCTTGGATTTTAAAATTGATCCCAAAATCATTCTCTGCACACTCGAGAATCTCGGACACGATATCCATTTTCTGAAATCATAATTTTGTGCGGCGGCCATCTTGGACTTGTAAAATGATCATAAAATCGTTCTCTGCACCCTCGAGAACCTCGGGTACGATACCCATAATGTTGTAATCATAATTTTGTGCGATGGCCATCTTCGTTTTCAAAAATAATCCCAAAATTGTTCTCTGCACCCTCGAGAAACTCGGACACGATATCAATATTGCTGAAAATATAATTTTGTGCGGCGGCCATCTTGGATTTCAAAAATGATCACAAAATCGTTCTCTACCCCCTCGAGAATCTCGGACACGATATCCATATTGCTAAAATCATAATTATGTGCGGCAGCCATCTTGGATTTGAAAAATGTTCACAAAATCGTTTTCTGCAGCCTCGAGAAACTCGGATACGATACCCATAATGTTGAAAGCATAATTTAGTGCGCTGGCCATCTTAGTTTTCAAAAATGATCCCAAAATCGTTCTCTGCTTCCTCGAGAACCTCAGGTACGATATCCATATTGCTGAAATCATAATTTTGTGTGGCGGCCATCTTGGATTTCAAAAATTATCACAGAATTGTTCTCTGCACCCTCGAGAACCTCGGACACGATATCCATACTGTTGTTATCAAAATTTTGGGCGGCGGCCATCTTGGATTTTATAAATGATCCCAAAATCATTCTCTGCACCCTTGAGAATCTCGGACACGATATCAATATTGCTTAAAATATAATTTTGTGCGGCGGCCATCTTGGATTTCAAAAATGATCACAAAATCGTTCTCTGCACCCTCGAGAATCTCGGACACGATATCCATATTGCTAAAATCATAATTTTGTGCGGCGGCCAACTTGGATTTGAAAAATGTTCACAAAATCGTTTTCTGCAGCCTCGAGAACCTCGGGTACGATACCCATAATGTTGAAAGCATAATTTTGTGCGCTGGCCATCTTAGTTTTCAAAAATGATCCCAAAATCGTTCTCTGCACCCTCGAGAACCTCGGACACGTTATCCATATTGCTGAAAACATAATTGTTTGCGGCAGCCCTCTTGGATTTCAAAAATGATCACAGAACTGATCTCTTCACCCTCGAAAACCTCGGACACGATATCCATACTGTTGTCATCAAAATTTTGCGCGGCGGCCCTCTTGGATTTTATAAATGATCCCAAAATCATTCTATGCAGCCTCGAGAATCTTGGACACGATATCCATATTGCTGAAATCATAATTTTGTGCGGCGGCCAACTTGGATTTCAAAAATGATCACAAAATCGTTCTCTGCACCCTCGAGAACCTCGGATACGATATCCATATTGCTAAAATCATAACTTTGTGCGGCGGCCATCTTGGATTTGAAAAATCTTTACCAAATCGTTAACTGCACCCTCGAGAATCTCGGACACGATACCCATAATGTTGAAAGCATAATTTTGTGCGGTGGCCATCTTAGTTTTCAAAAATGATCCCAAAATCGTTCTCTGCACCCTCGAGAACCTCGAACACGATATCCATATTGCTAAAATTATAACTTTGTGCGGCGACCATCTTGGATTTGATAAATGAGCACCAAATCGTTCTCTGCACCTTCGAGAACCTCAGACACGATATCCATATTGCTGAAATCATAATTTTGTGCGGCGGCCGTCTTAGATTTTAAAAATGATCACAGAATTGTTCTCTGCACCCTCGAGAACCTGGGACACGGTATCCATATTGCTTAAATCATAATTTTGTGCGGCGGCCATTTTGAATTTGAAAAATGATCACCAAATTGTTCTCAACACCCTCGAGAACCTCGGGTACGATACCCATAATGTTGTAATCATAATTTTGTGCGATGGCCATCTTCGTTTTCAAAAATGATCCCAAAATTGTTCTCTGCACCCTCGAGAATCTCGGACACGATATCAATATTGCTGAAAATATAATTTTGTGCGGCGGCCATCTTGGATTTCAAAAATGATCACAAAATCGTTCTCTGCACCCTCGAGAATCTCGGACACGATATCCATATTGCTAAAATCATAATTTTGTGCGGCAGCCATCTTGGATTTGAAAAATGTTCACAAAATCGTTTTCTGCAGCCTCGAGAACCTCGGATACGATACCCATAATGTTGAAAGCATAATTTAGTGCGCTGGCCATCTTAGTTTTCAAAAATGATCCCAAAATCGTTCTCTGCACCCTCGAGAACCTCAGGTACGATATCCATATTGCTGAAATCATAATTTTGTGTGGCGGCCATCTTGGATTTCAAAAATGATCACAGAATTGTTCTCTGCACCCTCGAGAACCTCGGACACGATATCCATACTGTTGTCATCAAAATTTTGAGCGGCGGCCATCTTGGATTTTATAAATGATCCCAAAATCATTCTCTGCACCCTCGAGAATCTCGGACACGATATCAATATTGCTGAAAATATAATTTTGTGCAGCGGCCATCTTGGATTTCAAAAATGATCACAAAATCGTTCTCTGCACACTCGAGAATCTCGGACACGATATCCATATTGCTAAAATCATAATTTTGTGCGGTGGCCATCTTGGATTTGAAAAATGTTCACAAAATCGTTTTCTGCAGCCCCGAGAACCTCGGGTACGATACCCAAAATGTTGAAAGCATAATTTTGTGCGCTGGCCATCTTAGTTTTCAAAAATGATCTCAAAATCGTTCTCTGCACTCTCGAGAGCCTCGGACACGATATCCATATTGCTTAAAACATAATTGTTTGCGGTGGCCAACTTGGATTTCAAAAATGATCACAAAATCGTTCTCTGCACCCTCGAGAACCTCGGATACGATATCCATATTGCTAAAATCATAACTTTGTGCGGCGGCCATCTTGGATTTGAAAAATCTTTACCAAATCGTTAACTGCACCCTCGAGAATCTCGGACACGATACCCATAATGTTGAAAGCATAATTTAGTGCGCTGGCCATCTTAGTTTTCAAAAATGATCCCAAAATCGTTCTCTGCACCCTCGAGAACCTCGAACACGATATCCATATTGCTAAAATTATAACTTTGTGCGGCGACCATCTTGGATTTGAAAAATGATCACCAAATCGTTCTCTGCACCTTCGAGAACCTCAGACACGATATCCATATTGCTGAAATCATAATTTTGTGCGGCGGCCGTCTTAGATTTCAAAAATGATCACAGAATTGTTCTCTGCACCCTCGAGAACCTGGGACACGGTATCCATATTGCTTAAATCATAATTTTGTGCGGCGGCCATTTTGAATTTGAAAAATGATCACCAAATTGTTCTCAACACCCTCGAGAACCTCGGGTACGATACCCATAATGTTGTAATCATAATTTTGTGCGATGGCCATCTTCGTTTTCAAAAATGATCCCAAAATTGTTCTCTGCACCCTCGCGAACCTACCGTACGATATATATTTGATGAAATCATAATTTTGTGTGGCAGCCATCTTGGATTTCAAAAATGATCACAGAATTGATCTCTGCACCCTCGAGAACCTCGGACACGATATCCATACTGTTGTCATCAAAATTTTGCGCAGCGGCCATCTTGGATTTTAAAATTGATCCCAAAATCATTCTCTGCACACTCGAGAATCTCGGACACGATATCCATTTTGCTGAAATCAAAATTTTGTGCGGCGGCTATCTTGGACTTGTAAAATGATCACAAAATCGTTCTCTGCAGCCTCGAGAACCTCGGGTACGATACCCATAATGTTGTTATCATAATTTTGTGCGATGGCCATCTTCGTTTTCAAAAATGATCCCAAAATTGTTCTCTGCACCCTCGAGAATCTCGGACACGATATCAATATTGCTGAAAATATAATTTTGTGCGGCGGCCATCTTGGATTTCAAAAATGATCACAAAATCGTTCTCTGCACCCTCGAGAATCTCGGACACGATATCCATATTGCTAAAATCATAATTTTGTGCGGCAGCCATCTTGGATTTGAAAAATGTTCACAAAATCGTTTTCTGCAGCCTCGAGAACCTCGGATACGATACCCATAATGTTGAAAGCATAATTTAGTGCGCTGGTCATCTTAGTTTTCAAAAATGATCCCAAAATCGTTGTCTGCACCCTCGAGAACCTCAGGTACGATATCCATATTGCTGAAATCATAATTTTGTGTGGCGGCCATCTTGGATTTAAAAAATTATCACAGAATTGTTCTCTGCACCCTCGAGAACCTCGGACACGATATCCATACTGTTGTTATCAAAATTTTGGGCGGCGGCCATCTTGGATTTTATAAATGATCCCAAAATCATTCTCTGCACCCTCGAGAATCTCGGACACGATATCAATATTGCTGAAAATATAATTTTGTGCGGCGGCCATCTTGGATTTCAAAAATGATCACAAAATCGTTCTCTGCACCCTCGAGAATCTCGGACACCATATCCATATTGCTTAAATCATAATTTTGTGCGGTGGCCATCTTGGATTTGAAAAATGTTCACAAAATCGTTTTCTGCAGCCCCGAGAACCTCGGGTACGATACCCAAAATGTTGAAAGCATTATTTTGTGCGCTGGCCATCTTAGTTTTCAAAAATGATCTCAAAATCGTTCTCTGCACTCTCGAGAGCCTCGGACACGATATCCATATTGCTTAAAACATAAATGTTTGCGGCAGCCCTCTTGGATTTCAAAAATGATCACAGAACTGATCTCTGCACCCTCGAAAACCTCGGACACGATATCCATACTTTTGTCATCAAAATTTTGCGCGGCGGCCATCTTGGATATTATAAATGATCCCAAAATCATTCTATGCAGCCTCGAGAATCTTGGACACGATATCCATATTGCTGAAATCATAATTTTGTGCGGCGGCCAACTTGGATTTCAAAAATGATCACAAAATCGTTCTCTGCACCCTCGAGAACCTCGGATACGATATCCATATTGCTAAAATCATTACTTTGTGCGGCGGCCATCTTGGATTTGAAAAATCTTTACCAAATCGTTAACTGCACCCTCGAGAATCTCGGACACGATACCCATAATGTTGAAAGCATAATTTTGTGCGGTGGCCATCTTAGTTTTCAAAAATGATCCCAAAATCGGTCTCTGCACCCTCGAGAACCTCGAACACGATATCCATATTGCTATAATTATAACTTTGTGCGGCGACCATCTTGGATTTGAAAAATGATCACCAAATCGTTCTCTGCACCTTCGAGAACCTCAGACACGATATCCATATTGCTGAAATCATAATTTTGTGCGGCGGCCGTCTTAGATTTCAAAAATGATCACAGAATTGTTCTCTGCACCCTCGAGAACCTGGGACACGGTATCCATATTGCTTAAATCATAATTTTGTGCGGCGGCCATTTTGAATTTGAAAAATGATCACCAAATTGTTCTCAACACCCTCGAGAACCTCGGGTACGATACCCATAATGTTGTAATCATAATTTTGTGCGGTGGCCATCTTAGTTTTCAAAAATGATCCCAAAATCGGTCTCTGCACCCTCGAGAACCTCGAACACGACATCCATATTGCTAAAACTATAACTTTGTGCGGCGACCATCTTGAATTTGAAAAATGATCACCAAATCGTTCTCTGCACCTTCGAGAACCTCAGACACGATATCCATATTGCTGAAATCATAATTTTGTGCGGCGGCCGTCTTAGATTTGAAAAATGATCACAGAATTGTTCTCTGCACCCTCGAGAACCTGGGACACGGTATCCATATTGCTTAAATCATAATTTTGTGCGGCGGCCATTTTGAATTTGAAAAATGATCACCAAATCGTTCTCAACACCCTCGAGAACCTCGGGTACGATACCCATAATGTAATAAACATAATTTTGTGCGATGGCCATTTTCGTTTTCAAAAATGATCCCAAAATTGTTCTCTGCACCCTCGAGAACCTAGGGTACGATATATATTTGATGAAATCATAATTTTGTGTGGCAGCCATCTTGGATTTCAAAAATGATCACAGAATTGTTCTTTGCACCCTCGAGAACCTCGGACACGATATCCATACTGTTGTCATCAAAATTTTGCGCAGCGGCCATCTTGGATTTTAAAATTGATCCCAAAATCGTTCTCTGCACCCTCGAGAACCTCGAACACGACATCCATATTGCTAAAACTATAACTTTGTGCGGCGGCCATCTTGGATTTCAAAAATGATCACAAAATCGTTCTCTGCACCCTCGAGAATCTCGGACACGATATCCATATTGCTAAAATCATAATTTTGTGCGGCGGCCAACTTGGATTTGAAAAATGTTCACAAAATCGTTTTCTGCAGCCTCGAGAACCTCGGGTACGATACCCATAATGTTGAAAGCATAATTTTGTGCGCTGGCCATCTTAGTTTTCAAAAATGATCCCAAAATCGTTCTCTGCACCCTCGAGAACCTCGGACACGTTATCCATATTGCTGAAAACATAATTGTTTGCGGCAGCCCTCTTGGATTTCAAAAATGATCACAGAACTGATCTCTTCACCCTCGAAAACCTCGGACACGATATCCATACTGTTGTCATCAAAATTTTGCGCGGCGGCCCTCTTGGATTTTATAAATGATCCCGAAATCATTCTATGCAGCCTCGAGAATCTTGGACACGATATCCATATTGCTGAAATCATAATTTTGTGCGGCGGCCAACTTGGATTTCAAAAATGATCACAAAATCGTTCTCTGCACCCTCGAGAACCTCGGATACGATATCCATATTGCTAAAATCATTACTTTGTGCGGCGGCCATCTTGGATTTGAAAAATCTTTACCAAATCGTTAACTGCACCCTCGAGAATCTCGGACACGATACCCATAATGTTGAAAGCATAATTTTGTGCGGTGGCCATCTTAGTTTTCAAAAATGATCCCAAAATCGGTCTCTGCACCCTCGAGAACCTCGAACACGATATCCATATTGCTATAATTATAACTTTGTGCGGCGACCATCTTGGATTTGAAAAATGATCACCAAATCGTTCTCTGCACCTTCGAGAACCTCAGACACGATATCCATATTGCTGAAATCATAATTTTGTGCGGCGGCCGTCTTAGATTTCAAAAATGATCACAGAATTGTTCTCTGCACCCTCGAGAACCTGGGACACGGTATCCATATTGCTTTAATCATAATTTTGTGCGGCGGCCATTTTGAATTTGAAAAATGATCACCAAATTGTTCTCAACACCCTCGAGAACCTCGGGTACGATACCCATAATGTTGTAATCATAATTTTGTGCGATGGCCATCTTCGTTTTCAAAAATGATCCCAAAATTGTTCTCTGCACCCTCGAGAACCTAGGGTACGATATATATTTGATGAAATCATAATTTTGTGTGGCAGCCATCTTGGATTTCAAAAATGATCACAGAATTGATCTCTGCACCCTCGAGAACCTCAGACACGATATCCATACTGTTGTCATCAAAATTTTGCGCAGCGGCCATCTTGGATTTTAAAATTGATCCCAAAATCATTCTCTGCACACTCGAGAATCTCGGACACGATATCCATTTTGCTGAAATCAAAATTTTGTGCGGCGGCCATCTTGGACATGTAAAATGATCACAAAATCGTTCTCTGCACCCTCGAGACCCTCGGGTACGATACCCATAATGTTGTAATCATAATTTTGTGCGATGGCCATCTTCGTTTTCAAAAATGATCCCAAAATTATTCTCTGCACCCTCGAGAATCTCGGACACGATATCAATATTGCTGAAAATATAATTTTGTGCGGCGGCCATCTTGGATTTCAAAAATGATCACAAAATCGTTCTCTGCACCCTCGAGAATCTCGGACACGATATCCATATTGCTAAAATCATAATTTTGTGCGGCAGCCATCTTGGATTTGAAAAATGTTCACAAAATCGTTTTCTGCAGCCTCGAGAACCTCGGATACGATACCCATAATGTTGAAAGCATAATTTAGTGCGCTGGCCATCTTGTAACGTTGTATATATATATTGTAACGTTATTTTACATAAAATAATGAAATAAAAATAAACTAATAACATAAAATAATGAAATAAAAATAAACTAATAACATAAAATAATAAAACTAATAAATATTAAAACGTAAACACTTTTGTGCGCGAGCGTAGGCGAGTTTTTTGTTGTTCATAAAAAAATGCATGGCTCGCTCGCGTCACCCGTCGCCCGGCTATCGCCATACCACGGCTGCGCTCGGTAATAGCAACACGTCAATATATTATGTGCAGTGACTTATCACGTTTGCCGTAAAATACCTAGTTATATAATTTTTTTAATCACCGGTTGACAACTTAACATAATATAAAAATAAGTTTCAAGGATTATCGTCACCCCGATAGGGTAAGTGTTGGACACGTGTTAATATCATTTGAGTACTTGTAAAACTTTGAAGTAGTTATTTAAAATGTAGTATTTTAGCAAACATTTAATTTTCTTTTCAAAATTAATTATTCTTTCTTTGCTTTCGCTTCCTTTTCTTTTTTTTATTATTGTAACTCCGTTCTGATTGTGAACAACTACACCTCCTGCTTACGGCTTCACCCTTAATGATAGACACGGACGCACGTGGTTCACAATCAGCGGAGACATAAGAATGTGGTCTTAACTGTGGACATCATTCACAGGGTTCCAGGATAAGATTTTGGAACGTTAAAAGATATAATTCCACCAAGTTCCGGTGATTAGTTACCCGGACACCGAGTATCGGGAATCACCTGCGACACGTCGAGTCATAACCTCCAGCTGAGGGGCCTGCACCGGCGTCTTCAACGTCAGGGGAGTACCGAGCTACAAGGACAAACTAGATCAACCAACAATACACCCTACGACCCTTGCTCAAATTGTATTTTAATTATTTTTAAATATACATCATTTAAAGGCCGGTACGGGTAGTTTCATTTAAGCCCCCCGTAACCGTAGCATTGGCGCCCATATCGTGGTTTGGTTGGTCTAGTTTTTCTGAGTAGAAGTAGTAGTGTGTATGTGTTTTTTTTAATTTTTGTAAAACGTTTTTTTTTTTTGGTTGCCAGTAACTAAAGTGTACTCCAAATTCTTTATTTATTTGTGTCAAATTATTCTAAAACATCAATGTGTTAGAATTTATTATTTTAGGTATCATTTAATTACCTACTTGTAATAATAAATGTTACAGCAATAATTACACTTTAAGTGACTCATTTCTTTGTTCAAACTTTGTATAGAAACCGGTCGCTTCGTTATCGCATAAGTACAAAAAATGTTTGTGCTAAGCCGTGTATAGTCGAGCACAAAAGTGCTCGGTTTTAATATTTATTTTTTGTGTTCTGATTTTTTTTTTTTGTTTTAATCGGGTAGTACACATTAGTTACAAATTACTTTTAACGCTTTTTCTGCTTGTTTTAGTAAAGTATATTTTTTTTTCTCAGCTTAATTTTTTTTTCTTTATTTGCCAACCATAACGTTGCTTAGTTAATTTTATTTTGTAACGGAACGGAGTAGGGCATTCGTAACCTTGTCCAACATTTATTTTATTGCGGTGTTTAATATTTTTTTTTAGTTGATTTTTTTTGTATATATTTTTTTTAATATTGATTTTTTTTTTATTATTGAATTTTTTTTATCTTAAAATATAATGGCGTATCCAGTTAAATTCCTGTCACTGCAAAAATCAGAATTAGAATACGAGGTTCTCATTAGAGGTACTTCTCCTGCTTCCACAGTACAAGAGCTCCGAAAGCAGATTTGTAAGCTGGGACCATTATTTCCTTCTGAAGACATTTTAGAAAGCTCATTACCTATTTCTGACGACCTTAAAGGAGCTACTGACGTACTGGCTAAAATCAAATCACTTTTAGAATCACCATTAGATAGGAACTTGTTATTGCGAATCGAGAATCTTTTAAATCACCTTTATCATCGGCTTAACCGTATTACTTATGACAGTAAGACGCAGCAATTATACGACACTTGCGTAAATGAATTTAAAACATTGTTCAATTTTTATAATTCGGTGAAAGACAATGGAGAGGACAAATTGATAGCGTCATCATCTAAAGCCGACTCTCAACAGTGTGCTTCACCGCTCAATGTAAGCGTCTCGTGTAGTCGAGATCTCACAAATGACGTATTAAAGATAAAATTTGACGGCAAATCATGTGTTCGGTCTTTTATTGAACGCATCACAGAGCTAAGCAAAGCTAGAGATATTCCCAGTGCCAAACTTTTATCTTTAGCAACGGAAATATTTACTGGCGATGCTCTTCATTGGTTCCGTAGTATTCGACATAACATAGCAAGTTGGGAAGAACTTATTTTGCACCTTAAAGCAGACTTCGATAGGGTAGATTATGATTATCGGCTGCTTGCTGAAATACGAGCTAGGACACAGGGTGAAACAGAAAACATCATAGTTTACCTTTCAATTATGTCTGGGCTTTTTTCAAGGTTAACAAAAAATTTGTCTGATGAGGACAAGCTAGAAATTATTCTACATAATATCAGACCTTGTTACGCAGCCACCCTCTCTTCGCATCCTCATATTAAGGACTTGGACACACTAAAATCTCTGTGTCGCAATTATGAGAATGTCCAAGCTCGTCTTTTAAATTTTCGTGAGCCGCCTACACAGACGTCAGATACCATCGCGCCTGACTTTGCTTACGTTAGACCATCCCAAAATTTTAAAACTAATTTTCAACAATATAAATTTAATAATAATCAAAATACAAATAACAACAGTTCTTTTAAAAATCAAACTAATCATATTATAAAAACTAATGAAAGTAAAATTAATAAAAGTTATATTGCTAATAATAATAATGTACATGCTATACAAACTTCTTCCAGTAAAACCTTTTACTGTCCTAGGTGTCGTAATAATACGCACAATTTACGGCAATGCAAGGCAGATAAAAATAAAATCCTTTGTTTTATTTGTGGACATGATGGTTTTAAGACTCCTGATTGCCCTAATTGCAACAAAGAAAAGCTTAATAGTTCAAAAAACTAATAAGACTGCAGAATCGTATAACCAATCAACGTACTTCTAATTTTGATAAAAATGATTGGCAGAAATGGCTAGAAACCATAAAGTTTTATTACAAAACATATAAAATTAATACAATTCTGCAGCGAGAACCAGTTAATGATTCTAGGCCTTATGCTTCTATAAAAATTAATAAATTAAAATTATTCGGCCTCTTAGATTCTGGATCCGCTGTTACTGTCCTTGGTAACAATAGTTATAAGATGTTGGAAAAAGAGGGTCTTAAATTACATACAGATCGCTTTATTTCGATTAAAGCTGCTGGTGGACAAAAAATGCCTAGCATTGGATATATGGACCTACCTATTTCCTTCGAAAATGAAATCAACATGATTACCGCTTTTGTTGTTCCAGACGTTAAAATTGATGTCATACTAGGGGTTGACTTCTGGCGCAAATTTAATATTTTCCCGAAACATTTTAAAAGCATAACTTTTTCCAATACCCTTATTTCAAACGCAAGTCTTGATTCTGACCTTCCATCCTTCATACAAGCATACGATCATCTGTCGCAGACTGAAAAATCTATAGCAGACAATATTATTGCAAAATTTAATGACATATCTACCGAGTCTAAAGGTTTGGGCGAGACAAAGTTGATCACTCACCACATTGACACCGGTGATGCACAGCCCATTCGACAACGCTATTATCGGCTCTCTCCCGAAAAACAGCGCATTCTTGTCGAACAGGTCGATCAAATGCTAGGTCTTGACGTTATCGAGCCCTGCGAAAGCGCTTGGTCATCTCCTGTTCTTATAGTAACCAAAAAGAACGGCCAACCTCGTTTTTGTCTCGATAGCCGTAAACTAAACTCTGTGACCAAACGCGACGCGTATAATTTACCTTACGTATCAGAGATTTTAGATAATCTTCGGGATGCTCGTTATTTATCAAGTCTTGACTTATCTAAGGCATTCTGGCAAATCCCAATAGCTACCGAAGATCGGGACAAAACGGCGTTTTACGTGCCAGGCCGTGGTACTTTCCGTTTCAAACGTACTGCATTCGGACTGACAAATGCACCTGCCACTCAGCAGAGATTAGTTGATTTGCTGTTCAGGGAGTTTGACCTCAAAGTCTTTGCTTATTTAGATGACATTATTATCGTCTCAAATGACTTCAAATCCCACGTTTCTCTTTTACTGCGTGTGGTAGAAAAGTTAAAGCAAGCAAACCTCACCATTAACTTGGAAAAATGCCAGTTCTTTCGGAGTCAACTTAGGTATCTTGGATACGTTGTTGATAGTTGTGGATTACGTACTGATCCAGAGAAAGTGCAAGCTATCCTCACTTACCCGACACCTTCTTGTCGGAAAGATATTAAGCGCTTTCTCGGAACAGCCACATGGTATCGGCGTTTTGTTCCCAACTTTAGCACAATAGCAGGTCCTCTTAATAAGTTGACTTCAAGCAAGAAGGGTTCACCACCATTCATCTGGTCGGCGGAAGCTGATGCAGCTTTTAAGAAGCTGAAGGAATGTTTGGTTTCCGCTCCTGTTCTATCCTGTCCTGACTACAACAAGCCATTTGAGGTGCATACCGATGCCAGTAACTATGGTGTGGGAGCTATGCTAACACAAACCATAGACGGTAAGGAGCACCCCATAGCTTATATGAGCAAGTCGTTGTCAGCGGCAGAGAAAAATTACAGCATTACAGAGCGGGAAACTTTAGCTGTATTAGTTGCTCTTGAACACTGGAGATGTTATTTAGAGAACGGTAGACCGTTCACTGTCTATACAGACCACAGCGCCTTAAAATGGTTCCTATCTCTAAATAACCCTACGGGTAGGCTAGCTCGCTGGGGTGTTCGACTGTCCGCGTTTAACTTTGAACTTAAGCATCGTCGCGGCGTCGACAATGTCATCCCAGATGCCCTTTCAAGAGCTCTTCCTGTCAATGCAATAAATATTTCAGGATCCTATTCCACAACCACAGATTCTTGGTACAAAAATATTTTTAATAATTGCATTAATAAACCTCAAAATTTACCTAATTTTTTCATTAAAAATAATAGTTTATTTCGGCTTTCTAAAGATAAATATCATAATTTAAATTCAGAATTTTCATGGAAAGAGGTAGTTCCAAGTGAGTTAAGAGATCAAGTAATCAACGAAAACCACTCTGACCCTAAAGCTGGACATCTTGGTGTCTTCAAAACGTACCGTCGACTTGCGTTACGCTATTTCTGGCCAGGCATGCATCAGGATGTAGTGAAATTCGTTGGTTCCTGTACTAAGTGCCTCTCGTACAAAGCTCAGAACCATTTAACATTAGGAGAAATGGGTCGCCCTAAGCAATGTAGCCGACCATTTCAAATGATTTCTATTGACCTAATGGGTCCTCTACCTGTCAGTAGAAAACAACATAGTTATATTTTAGTAGTCACGTGTTGTTTTTCAAAATTTTGTCTGATCTTCCCTTTAAGGGCTGCAACATCTACTGCTGTCACTAAGATTCTAGAAGACTCAGTTATTTTAGTTCACGGAGTCCCTCAAACCATCTTCTTGGACAATGGCAGTCAGTTTATTAGTAAAATCACCGAATCCCTTTTTAAACAATATAACATTCCCAATATATTTTATACCCCTAAATACACACCTCAAGTGAACAGTGTCGAACGTTACAACCGGACAATTATAACTTGTAATTCTACATTTGTGGAGGATGACCATCGCACTTGGGACACTTTTATTCCCAAGGTACAGTTCGCTATTAACAATTCGGTGAATGAAGCAACTGGTTTTACCCCTTCATTTTTAGTATTCGGAAGAGAGTTAGTCACCTGTGGTACACACTACGTTGATAACGACCTGGGAGACGAAGTTTTATTTTTACCCAGAGATTTGTATGCTGACAATTTGGGTTGCCTTTCCAACTTATTTGGAGTCGTTCAGGCAAAACTCTGGCATGCACACCTCAAAAACTCGTCACATTATAATCTTCGTAGAAAAGCCTCTGAATTTAACGTAGGGGATATAGTTATGAAACGAGCTTACGTTTTAAGTGACAAGGACAAATATTTTAGTAAAAAGTTAGCACCAAAATTTATTAAATGTCGTGTTTTGGAAAAAAAATCTCCCTTAGTATATGTTTTAGCAGATATGTCAGGAAAGAATCTAGGTACCTGGCATATCAAAGATTTAAAATTAATTGGATTAAATAAATAATTTAGTTTTTTTTTTTTTTTTTTTTTTTTACTCAAGAGGATTTTATTTTAATAATAAAATCCTTTCGTAGCGAGGGGGGTATTGTAACGTTGTATATATATATTGTAACGTTATTTTACATAAAATAATGAAATAAAAATAAACTAATAACATAAAATAATGAAATAAAAATAAACTAATAACATAAAATAATAAAACTAATAAATATTAAAACGTAAACACTTTTGTGCGCGAGCGTAGGCGAGTTTTTTGCTGTTCATAAAAAATGCATGGCTCGCTCGCGTCACCCGTCGCCCGGCTATCGCCATACCACGGCTGCGCTCGGTAATAGCAACACGTCAATATATTATGTGCAGTGACTTATCACGTTTGCCGTAAAATACCTAGTTATATAATTTTTTTAATCACCGGTTGACAACTTAACATAATATAAAAATAAGTTTCAAGGATTATCGTCACCCCGATAGGGTAAGTGTTGGACACGTGTTAATATCATTTGAGTACTTGTAAAACTTTGAAGTAGTTATTTAAAATGTAGTATTTTAGCAAACATTTAATTTTCTTTTCAAAATTAATTATTCTTTCTTTGCTTTCGCTTCCTTTTCTTTTTTTTATTATTGTAACTCCGTTCTGATTGTGAACAACTACACCTCCTGCTTACGGCTTCACCCTTAATGATAGACACGGACGCACGTGGTTCACAATCAGCGGAGACATAAGAATGTGGTCTTAACTGTGGACATCATTCACAGGGTTCCAGGATAAGATTTTGGAACGTTAAAAGATATAATTCCACCAAGTTCCGGTGATTAGTTACCCGGACACCGAGTATCGGGAATCACCTGCGACACGTCGAGTCATAACCTCCAGCTGAGGGGCCTGCACCGGCGTCTTCAACGTCAGGGGAGTACCGAGCTACAAGGACAAACTAGATCAACCAACAATACACCCTACGACCCTTGCTCAAATTGTATTTTAATTATTTTTAAATATACATCATTTAAAGGCCGGTACGGGTAGTTTCATTTAAGCCCCCCGTAACCGTAGCAATCTTAGTTTTCAAAAATGATCCCAAAATCGTTGTCTGCACCCTCGAGAACCTCAGGTACGATATCCATATTGCTGAAATCATAATTTTGTGTGGCGGCCATCTTGGATTTCAAAAATTATCACAGAATTGTTCTCTGCACCCTCGAGAACCTCGGACACGATATCCATACTGTTGTTATCAAAATTTTGGGCGGCGGCCATCTCGGATTTTATAAATGATCCCAAAATCATTCTCTGCACCCTCGAGAATCTCGGACACGATATCAATATTGCTGAAAATATAATTTTGTGCGGCGGCCATCTTGGATTTCAAAAATGATCACAAAATCGTTCTCTGCACCCTCGAGAATCTCGGACACGATATCCATATTGCTAAAATCATAACTATTGCAACGTCCGATTAATGACAGCTGGCAGGTAGCGAAACGTCCGATGACGCGATTAAGATTATCCGACGGCGAGCGCGAGATTCATCATTATTAAAAGCGATATAATTACATAACGACTCCACCTATGGCTATATAAAAAATACATTCACGTAGTTAAAAGTATAGAAAATCAACGTGTAAAATCATAAATTATGTTTTTGAACCCAAGTTATATATAAATAAAAGGTTAAAGCTCGAGATTATAGGTAGAAATGTGATAACATTTTCATTATATTAAGTTTTTATGTAAAATATTAGCGCACACATTAATACAACTTGATTATTATTGAAATAGACTATATAACCTATTTTTTGATATTAATATGTCATTACTTCGACTTACGGGATTGTTGCATTAAACTAAAATAAAGCACCCATTCTTAGTATATACCTACAATTTATCTGCGGAATGCACAAGTAAAACGTGAAATACTTGGTTGTCTCAATACATCCAGATTGTTGAATATTATAAACATTATATTTATGATATTTAGTCCCTATTACAAGAAATGATATACTGTTAATTAATTGGATTACAATAAAAATTTGATATTTAAACCAAATCGATAAAGTAGTATCGATCATACTGTTATAACTTGTCGATTTAATGTCGTAAGAAGAATTTTATATGTAATTTGTAGATAAAATCGGAAACTAGATATTATGAGGATTAATTTCATATATAAAACAAATATAATACGTAATTAAAATATTACACTTACATGATAAACAAAACAATAACAAAACACTTGACACTACAAAAATAAACAAATGACAATACCCCCCGCAAACCGATTTTCAATTAATTATTTCTTTTAATTTTTGCTCGGATACTTGATATTTAAAGATAAGCCTATTACAATTACTTACCATAGAGTCTTAAAAATCGTATTTGACAAGCTAATTCACTCATACTACAGATTATAACACAAAATAAATACGCAAGTCGACTGGGCCACTCTGGTTGCCTGGACGTTTGACTGTCTAAAGAAAAAAGCCGCTCTAGTTGCCCGGACGTTTGAGTAGATAATTTTGTGCGGTGGCCATCTTGGATTTGAAAAATGTTCACAAAATCGTTTTCTGCAGCCTCGAGAACCTCGGGTAAGATACCCAAAATGTTGAAAGCATAATTTTGTGCGCTGGCCATCTTAGTTTTCAAAAATGATCTCAAAATCGTTCTCTGCACTCTCGAGAGCCTCGGACACGATATCCATATTGCTTAAAACATAATTGTTTGCGGCAGCCCTCTTGGATTTCAAAAATGATCACAGAACTGATCTCTGCACCCTCGAAAACCTCGGACACGATATCCATACTTTTGTCATCAAAATTTTGCGCGGCGGCCATCTTGGATATTATAAATGATCCCAAAATCATTCTATGCAGCCTCGAGAATCTTGGACACGATATCCATATTGCTGAAATCATAATTTTGTGCGGCGGCCATCTTGGATTTCAAAAATTATCACAAAATCGTTCTCTGCACCCTCGAGAATCTTGGACATGATATCCATATTGCTGAAATCATAATTTTGTGCGGCGGCCATCTTGGATTTCAAAAATGATCACAAAATCGTTCTCTGCACCCTCGAGAACCTCGGATACGATATCCATATTGCTAAAATCATAACTTTGTGCGGCGGCCATCTTGGATTTGAAAAATCTTTACCAAATCGTTAACTGCACCCTCGAGAATCTCGGACACGATACCCATAATGTTGAAAGCATAATTTTGTGCGGTGGCCATCTTAGTTTTCAAAAATGATCCCAAAATCGTTCTCTGCACCCTCGAGAACCTCGAACACGACATCCATATTGCTAAAACTATAACTTTGTGCGGCGACCATCTTGGATTTGAAAAATGATCACCAAATCGTTCTCTGCACCCTCGAGAACCTCAGACACGATATCCATATTGCTGAAATCATAATTTTGTGCGGCGGCCGTCTTGGATTTGAAAAATGATCACAGAATTGTTCTCTGCACCCTCGAGAACCTGGGACACGGTATCCATATTGCTTAAATCATAATTTTGTGCGGCGGCCATTTTGAATTTGAAAAATGATCACCAAATCGTTCTCAACACCCTCGAGAACCTCGGGTACGATACCCATAATGTAATAAACATAATTTTGTGCGATGGCCATTTTCGTTTTCAAAAATGATCCCAAAATTGTTCTCTGCACCCTCGAGAACCTAGGGTACGATATATATTTGATGAAATCATAATTTTGTGCGGCAGCCCTCTTGGTTTTCTAAAATGATCACAGACTAGTTCTCTGCACCCTAGAGAACCTCGGACACGATATCCATATTGTTGTCATCAAAATTTTGCGCAGCGGCCATCTTGGATTTTAAAATTGATCCCAAAATCATTCTCTGCACACTCGAGAATCTCGGACACGATATCCATTTGCTGAAATCATAATTTTGTGCGGCGGCCATCTTAGTTTTCAAAAATGATCCCAAAATCGGTCTCTGCACCCTCGAGAACCTCGAACACGATATCCATATTGCTATAATTATAACTTTGTGCGGCGACCATCTTGGATTTGAAAAATGATCACCAAATCGTTCTCTGCACCTTCGAGAACCTCAGACACGATATCCATATTGCTGAAATCATAATTTTGTGCGGCGGCCGTCTTAGATTTCAAAAATGATCACAGAATTGTTCTCTGCACCCTCGAGAACCTGGGACACGGTATCCATATTGCTTAAATCATAATTTTGTGCAGCGGCCATTTTGAATTTGAAAAATGATCACCAAATTGTTCTCAACACCCTCGAGAACCTCGGGTACGATACCCATAATGTTGTAATCATAATTTTGTGCGATGGCCATCTTCGTTTTCAAAAATGATCCCAAAATTGTTCTCTGCACCCTCGAGAACCTAGGGTACGATATATATTTGATGAAATCATAATTTTGTGTGGCAGCCATCTTGGATTTCAAAAATGATCACAGAATAGTTCTCTGCACCCTAGAGAACCTCGGACACGATATCCATATTGTTGTCATCAAAATTTTGCGCAGCGGCCATCTTGGATTTTAAAATTGATCCCAAAATCATTCTCTGCACACTCGAGAATCTCGGACACGATATCCATTTTGCTGAAATCATAATTTTGTGCGGCGGCCATCTTGGACTTGTAAAATGATCACAAAATCGTTCTCTGCACCCTCGAGAACCTCGGGTACGATACCCATAATGTTGTAATCATAATTTTGTGCGATGGCCATCTTCGTTTTCAAAAATGATCCCAAAATTGTTCTCTGCACCCTCGAGAATCTCGGACACGATATCAATATTGCTGAAAACATAATTTTGTGCGGCGGCCATCTTGGATTTCAAAAATGATCACAAAATCGTTCTCTGCACCCTCGAGAATCTCGGACACGATATCCATATTGCTAAAATCATAATTTTGTGCGGCAGCCATCTTGGATTTGAAAAATGTTCACAAAATCGTTTTCTGCAGCCTCGAGAACCTCGGATACGATACCCATAATGTTGAAAGCATAATTTAGTGCGCTGGCCATCTTAGTTTTCAAAAATGATCCCAAAATCGTTCTCTGCACCCTCGAGAACCTCAGGTACGATATCCATATTGCTGAAATCATAATTTTGTGTGGCGGCCATCTTGGATTTCAAAAATGATCACAGAATTGTTCTCTGCACCCTCGAGAACCTCGGACACGATATCCATACTGTTGTTATCAAAATTTTGGGCGGCGGCCATCTCGGATTTTATAAATGATCCCAAAATCATTCTCTGCACCCTCGAGAATCTCGGACACGATATCAATATTGCTGAAAATATAATTTTGTGCGGCGGCCATCTTGGATTTCAAAAATGATCACAAAATCGTTCTCTGCACCCTCGAGAATCTCGGACACGATATCCATATTGCTAAAATCATAATTTTGTGCGGCAGCCATCTTGGATTTGAAAAATGTTCACAAAATCGTTTTCTGCAGCCTCGAGAACCTCGGATACGATACCCATAATGTTGAAAGCATAATTTAGTGCGCTGGCCATCTTAGTTTTCAAAAATGATCCCAAAATCGTTGGCTGCACCCTCGAGAACCTCAGGTACGATATCCATATTGCTGAAATCATAATTTTGTGTGGCGGCCATCTTGGATTTCAAAAATGATCACAGAATTGTTCTCTGCACCCTCGAGAACCTCGGACACGATATCCATACTGTTGTCATCAAAATTTTGCGCGGCGGCCATCTTGGATTTTATAAATGATCCCAAAATCATTCTCTGCACCCTCGAGAATCTCGGACACGATATCAATATTGCTGAAAATATAATTTTGTGCAGCGGCCATCTTGGATTTCAAAAATGATCACAAAATCGTTCTCTGCACACTCGAGAATCTCGGACACGATATCCATATTGCTAAAATCATAATTTTGTGCGGTGGCCATCTTGGATTTGAAAAATGTTCACAAAATCGTTTTCTGCAGCCCCGAGAACCTCGGGTACGATACCCAAAATGTTGAAAGCATAATTTTGTGCGCTGGCCATCTTAGTTTTCAAAAATGATCTCAAAATCGTTCTCTGCACTCTCGAGAGCCTCGGACACGATATCCATATTGCTTAAAACATAATTGTTTGCGGCAGCCCTCTTGGATTTCAAAAATGATCACAGAACTGATCTCTGCACCCTCGAAAACCTCGGACACGATATCCATACTTTTGTCATCAAAATTTTGCGCGGCGGCCATCTTGGATATTATAAATGATCCCAAAATCATTCTATGCAGCCTCGAGAATCTTGGACACGATATCCATATTGCTGAAATCATAATATTGTGCGGCGGCCATCTTGGATTTCAAAAATTATCACAAAATCGTTCTCTGCACCCTCGAGAATCTTGGACATGATATTCATATTGCTGAAATCATAATTTTGTGCGGCGGCCAACTTGGATTTCAAAAATGATCACAAAATCGTTCTCTGCACCCTCGAGAACCTCGGATACGATATCCATATTGCTAAAATCATAACTTTGTGCGGCGGCCATCTTGGATTTGAAAAATCTTTACCAAATCGTTAACTGCACCCTCGAGAATCTCGGACACGATACCCATAATGTTGAAAGCATAATTTTGTGCGGTGGCCATCTTAGTTTTCAAAAATGATCCCAAAATCGTTCTCTGCACCCTCGAGAACCTCGAACACGACATCCATATTGCTAAAACTATAACTTTGTGCGGCGACCATCTTGGATTTGAAAAATGATCACCAAATCGTTCTCTGCACCTTCGAGAACCTCAGACACGATATCCATATTGCTGAAATCATAATTTTGTGCGGCGGCCGTCTTAGATTTGAAAAATGATCACAGAATTGTTCTCTGCACCCTCGAGAACCTGGGACACGGTATCCATATTGCTTAAATCATAATTTTGTGCGGCGGCCATTTTGAATTTGAAAAATGATCACCAAATCGTTCTCAACACCCTCGAGAACCTCGGGTACGATACCCATAATGTAATAAACATAATTTTGTGCGATGGCCATTTTCGTTTTCAAAAATGATCCCAAAATTGTTCTCTGCACCCTCGAGAACCTAGGGTACGATATATATTTGATGAAATCATAATTTTGTGTGGCAGCCATCTTGGATTTCAAAAATGATCACAGACTAGTTCTCTGCACCCTCGAGAACCTCGGACACGATATCCATATTGTTGTCATCAAAATTTTGCGCAGCGGCCATCTTGGATTTTAAAATTGATCCCAAAATCATTCTCTGCACACTCGAGAATCTCGGACACGATATCCATTTGCTGAAATCATAATTTTGTGCGGCGGCCATCTTAGTTTTCAAAAATGATCCCAAAATCGGTCTCTGCACCCTCGAGAACCTCGAACACGATATCCATATTGCTATAATTATAACTTTGTGCGGCGACCATCTTGGATTTGAAAAATGATCACCAAATCGTTCTCTGCACCTTCGAGAACCTCAGACACGATATCCATATTGCTGAAATCATAATTTTGTGCGGCGGCCGTCTTAGATTTCAAAAATGATCACAGAATTGTTCTCTGCACCCTCGAGAACCTGGGACACGGTATCCATATTGCTTAAATCATAATTTTGTGCGGCGGCCATTTTGAATTTGAAAAATGATCACCAAATTGTTCTCAACACCCTCGAGAACCTCGGGTACGATACCCATAATGTTGTAATCATAATTTTGTGCGATGGCCATCTTCGTTTTCAAAAATGATCCCAAAATTGTTCTCTGCACCCTCGAGAACCTAGGGTACGATATATATTTGATGAAATCATAATTTTGTGCGGCAGCCATCTTGGTTTTCAAAAATGATCACAGAATAGTTCTCTGCACCCTAGAGAACCTCGGACACGATATCCATATTGTTGTCATCAAAATTTTGCGCAGCGGCCATCTTGGATTTTAAAATTGATCCCAAAATCATTCTCTGCACACTCGAGAATCTCGGACACGATATCCATTTTGCTGAAATCAAAATTTTGTGCGGCGGCCATCTTGGACTTGTAAAATGATCACAAAATCGTTCTCTGCACCCTCGAGAACCTCGGATACGATACCCATAATGTTGTAATCATAATTTTGTGCGATGGCCATCTTTATTTTCAAAAATGATCCCAAAATCGTTCTCTGCACCCTCGAGAACCTCGGACACGATATCCATATTGCTGAAAACATAATTTTGTGCGGAGGCCATCTTGGATTTCAAAAATGATCACAAAATCGTTCTCTGCACCCTCGAGAATCTCGGACACGATATCCATATTGCTAAAATCATAATTTTGTGCGGCAGCCATCTTGGATTTGAAAAATGTTCACAAAATCATTTTCTGCAGCCTCGAGAACCTCGGATACGATACCCATAATGTTGAAAGCATAATTTAGTGCGCTGGCCATCTTAGTTTTCAAAAATGATCCCAAAATCGTTGTCTGCACCCTCGAGAACCTCAGGTACGATATCCATATTGCTGAAATCATAATTTTGTGTGGCGGCCATCTTGGATTTCAAAAATTATCACAGAATTGTTCTCTGCACCCTCGAGAACCTCGGACACGATATCCATACTGTTGTTATCAAAATTTTGGGCGGCGGCCATCTCGGATTTTATAAATGATCCCAAAATCATTCTCTGCACCCTCGAGAATCTCGGACACGATATCAATATTGCTGAAAATATAATTTTGTGCGGCGGCCATCTTGGATTTCAAAAATGATCACAAAATCGTTCTCTGCACCCTCGAGAATCTCGGACACGATATCCATATTGCTAAAATCATAATTTTGTGCGGTGGCCATCTTGGATTTGAAAAATGTTCACAAAATCATTTTCTGCAGCCTCGAGAACCTCGGGTAAGATACCCAAAATGTTGAAAGCATAATTTTGTGCGCTGGCCATCTTAGTTTTCAAAAATGATCTCAAAATCGTTCTCTGCACTCTCGAGAGCCTCGGACACGATATCCATATTGCTTAAAACATAATTGTTTGCGGCAGCCCTCTTGGATTTCAAAAATGATCACAGAACTGATCTCTGCACCCTCGAAAACCTCGGACACGATATCCATACTTTTGTCATCAAAATTTTGCGCGGCGGCCATCTTGGATATTATAAATGATCCCAAAATCATTCTATGCAGCCTCGAGAATCTTGGACACGATATCCATATTGCTGAAATCATAATTTTGTGCGGCGGCCATCTTGGATTTCAAAAATTATCACAAAATCGTTCTCTGCACCCTCGAGAATCTTGGACATGATATCCATATTGCTGAAATCATAATTTTGTGCGGCGGCCAACTTGGATTTCAAAAATGATCACAAAATCGTTCTCTGCACCCTCGAGAACCTCGGATACGATATCCATATTGCTAAAATCATAACTTTGTGCGGCGGCCATCTTGGATTTGAAAAATCTTTACCAAATCGTTAACTGCACCCTCGAGAATCTCCGACACGATACCCATAATGTTGAAAGCATAATTTTGTGCGGTGGCCATCTTAGTTTTCAAAAATGATCCCAAAATCGTTCTCTGCACCCTCGAGAACCTCGAACACGACATCCATATTGCTAAAACTATAACTTTGTGCGGCGACCATCTTGGATTTGAAAAATGATCACCAAATCGTTCTCTGCACCTTCGAGAACCTCAGACACGATATCCATATTGCTGAAATCATAATTTTGTGCGGCGGCCGTCTTAGATTTGAAAAATGATCACAGAATTGTTCTCTGCACCCTCGAGAACCTGGGACACGGTATCCATATTGCTTAAATCATAATTTTGTGCGGCGGCCATTTTGAATTTGAAAAATGATCACCAAATCGTTCTCAACACCCTCGAGAACCTCGGGTACGATACCCTTAATGTAATAAACATAATTTTGTGCGATGGCCATTTTCGTTTTCAAAAATGATCCCAAAATTGTTCTCTGCACCCTCGAGAACCTAGGGTACGATATATATTTGATGAAATCATAATTTTGTGTGGCAGCCATCTTGGATTTCAAAAATGATCACAGAATTGTTCTTTGCACCCTCGAGAACCTCGGACACGATATCCATACTGTTGTCATCAAAATTTTGCGCAGCGGCCATCTTGGATTTTAAAATTGATCCCAAAATCTTTCTCTGCACACTCGAGAATCTCGGACACGATATCCATTTGCTGAAATCATAATTTTGTGCGGCGGCCATCTTAGTTTTCAAAAATGATCCCAAAATCGGTCTCTGCACCCTCGAGAACCTCGAACACGATATCCATATTGCTATAATTATAACTTTGTGCGGCGACCATCTTGGATTTGAAAAATGATCACCAAATCGTTCTCTGCACCTTCGAGAACCTCAGACACGATATCCATATTGCTGAAATCATAATTTTGTGCGGCGGCCGTCTTAGATTTCAAAAATGATCACAGAATTGTTCTCTGCACCCTCGAGAACCTGGGACACGGTATCCATATTGCTTAAATCATAATTTTGTGCGGCGGCCATTTTGAATTTGAAAAATGATCACCAAATTGTTCTCAACACCCTCGAGAACCTCGGGTACGATACCCATAATGTTGTAATCATAATTTTGTGCGATGGCCATCTTCGTTTTCAAAAATGATCCCAAAATTGTTCTCTGCACCCTCGAGAACCTAGGGTACGATATATATTTGATGAAATCATAATTTTGTGTGGCAGCCATCTTGGATTTCAAAAATGATCACAGAATAGTTCTCTGCACCCTCGAGAACCTCGGACACGATATCCATATTGTTGTCATCAAAATTTTGCGCAGCGGCCATCTTGGATTTTAAAATTGATCCCAAAATCATTCTCTGCACACTCGAGAATCTCGGACACGATATCCATACTGTTGTCATCAAAATTTTGTGCGGCGGCCATCTTGGACTTGTAAAATGATCACAAAATCGTTCTCTGCACCCTCGAGAACCTCGGGTACGATACCCATAATGTTGTAATCATAATTTTGTGCGATGGCCATCTTCGTTTTCAAAAATGATCCCAAAATCGTTCTCTGCACCCTCGAGAATCTCGGACACGATATCAATATTGCTGAAAATATAATTTTGTGCGGCGGCCATCTTGGATTTCAAAAATGATCACAAAATCGTTCTCTGCACCCTCGAGAACCTCGGACACGATATCCATATTGCTGAAATCATAATTTTGTGCGGCAGCCATCTTGGATTTGAAAAATGTTCACAAAATCGTTTTCTGCAGCCTCGAGAACCTCGGATACGATACCCATAATGTTGAAAGCATAATTTAGTGCGCTGGCCATCTTAGTTTTCAAAAATGATCCCAAAATCGTTGGCTGCACCCTCGAGAACCTCAGGTACGATATCCATATTGCTGAAATCATAATTTTGTGTGGCGGCCATCTTGGATTTCAAAAATTATCACAGAATTGTTCTCTGCACCCTCGAGAACCTCGGACACGATATCCATACTGTTGTTATCAAAATTTTGGGCGGCGGCCATCTTGGATTTTATAAATGATCCCAAAATCATTCTCTGCACCCTCGAGAATCTCGGACACGATATCAATATTGCTGAAAATATAATTTTGTGCGGCGGCCATCTTGGATTTCAAAAATGATCACAAAATCGTTCTCTGCACCCTCGAGAATCTCGGACACGATATCCATATTGCTAAAATCATAATTTTGTGCGGTGGCCATCTTGGATTTGAAAAATGTTCACAAAATCGTTTTCTGCAGCCCCGAGAACCTCGGGTACGATACCCAAAATGTTGAAAGCATAATTTTGTGCGCTGGCCATCTTAGTTTTCAAAAATGATCTCAAAATCGTTCTCTGCACTCTCGAGAGCCTCGGACACGATATCCATATTGCTTAAAACATAATTGTTTGCGGTGGCCAACTTGGATTTCAAAAATGATCACAAAATCGTTCTCTGCACCCTCGAGAACCTCGGATACGATATCCATATTGCTAAAATCATAACTTTGTGCGGCGGCCATCTTGGATTTGAAAAATCTTTACCAAATCGTTAACTGCACCCTCGAGAATCTCGGACACGATACCCATAATGTTGAAAGCATAATTTAGTGCGCTGGCCATCTTAGTTTTCAAAAATGATCCCAAAATCGTTCTCTGCACCCTCGAGAACCTCGAACACGATATCCATATTGCTAAAATTATAACTTTGTGCGGCGACCATCTTGGATTTGAAAAATGATCACCAAATCGTTCTCTGCACCTTCGAGAACCTCAGACACGATATCCATATTGCTGAAATCATAATTTTGTGCGGCGGCCGTCTTAGATTTCAAAAATGATCACAGAATTGTTCTCTGCACCCTCGAGAACCTGGGACACGGTATCTATATTGCTTAAATCATAATTTTGTGCGGCGGCCATTTTGAATTTGAAAAATGATCACCAAATTGTTCTCAACACCCTCGAGAACCTCGGGTACGATACCCATAATGTTGTAATCATAATTTTGTGCGATGGCCATCTTCGTTTTCAAAAATGATCCCAAAATTGTTCTCTGCACCCTCGCGAACCTACGGTACGATATATATTTGATGAAATCATAATTTTGTGTGGCAGCCATCTTGGATTTCAAAAAAGATCACAGAATTGATCTCTGCACCCTCGAGAACCTCGGACACGATATCCATACTGTTGTCATCAAAATTTTGCGCAGCGGCCATCTTGGATTTTAAAATTGATCCCAAAATCATTCTCTGCACACTCGAGAATCTCGGACACGATATCCATTTTGCTGAAATCAAAATTTTGTGCGGCGGCTATCTTGGACTTGTAAAATGATCACAAAATCGTTCTCTGCAGCCTCGAGAACCTCGGGTACGATACCCATAATGTTGTTATCATAATTTTGTGCGATGGCCATCTTCGTTTTCAAAAATGATCCCAAAATTGTTCTCTGCACCCTCGAGAACCTCGGACACGATATCAATATTGCTGAAAATATAATTTTGTGCGGCGGCCATCTTGGATTTCAAAAATGATCACAAAATCGTTCTCTGCACCCTCGAGAATCTCGGACACGATATCCATATTGCTAAAATCATAATTTTGTGCGGCAGCCATCTTGGATTTGAAAAATGTTCACAAAATCGTTTTCTGCAGCCTCGAGAACCTCGGATACGATACCCATAATGTTGAAAGCATAATTTAGTGCGCTGGCCATCTTAGTTTTCAAAAATGATCCCAAAATCGTTGTCTGCACCCTCGAGAACCTCAGGTACGATATCCATATTGCTGAAATCATAATTTTGTGTGGCGGCCATCTTGGATTTCAAAAATTATCACAGAATTGTTCTCTGCACCCTCGAGAACCTCGGTTACGATATCCATACTGTTGTTATCAAAATTTTGGGCGGCGGCCATCTTGGATTTTATAAATGATCCCAAAATCATTCTCTGCACCCTCGAGAATCTCGGACACGATATCAATATTGCTGAAAATATAATTTTGTGCGGCGGCCATCTTGGATTTCAAAAATGATCACAAAATCGTTCTCTGCACCCTCGAGAATCTCGGACACGATATCCATATTGCTAAAATCATAATTTTGTGCGGTGGCCATCTTGGATTTGAAAAATGTTCACAAAATCGTTTTCTGCAGCCCCGAGAACCTCGGGTACGATACCCAAAATGTTGAAAGCATAATTTTGTGCGCTGGCCATCTTAGTTTTCAAAAATGATCTCAAAATCGTTCTCTGCACTCTCGAGAGCCTCGGACACGATATCCATATTGCTTAAAACATAAATGTTTGCGGCAGCCCTCTTGGATTTCAAAAATGATCAGAGAACTGATCTCTGCACCCTCGAAAACCTCGGACACGATATCCATACTTTTGTCATCAAAATTTTGCGCGGCGGCCATCTTGGATATTATAAATGATCCCAAAATCATTCTATGCAGCCTCGAGAATCTTGGACACGATATCCATATTGCTGAAATCATAATTTTGTGCGGCGGCCAACTTGGATTTCAAAAATGATCACAAAATCGTTCTCTGCACCCTCGAGAACCTCGGATACGATATCCATATTGCTAAAATCATTACTTTGTGCGGCGGCCATCTTGGATTTGAAAAATCTTTACCAAATCGTTAACTGCACCCTCGAGAATCTCGGACACGATACCCATAATGTTGAAAGCATAATTTTGTGCGGTGGCCATCTTAGTTTTCAAAAATGATCCCAAAATCGGTCTCTGCACCCTCGAGAACCTCGAACACGATATCCATATTGCTATAATTATAACTTTGTGCGGCGACCATCTTGGATTTGAAAAATGATCACCAAATCGTTCTCTGCACCTTCGAGAACCTCAGACACGATATCCATATTGCTGAAATCATAATTTTGTGCGGCGGCCGTCTTAGATTTCAAAAATGATCACAGAATTGTTCTCTGCACCCTCGAGAACCTGGGACACGGTATCCATATTGCTTAAATCATAATTTTGTGCGGCGGCCATTTTGAATTTGAAAAATGATCACCAAATTGTTCTCAACACCCTCGAGAACCTCGGGTACGATACCCATAATGTTGTAATCATAATTTTGTGCGGTGGCCATCTTAGTTTTCAAAAATGATCCCAAAATCGGTCTCTGCACCCTCGAGAACCTCGAACACGACATCCATATTGCTAAAACTATAACTTTGTGCGGTGACCATCTTGAATTTGAAAAATGATCACCAAATCGTTCTCTGCACCTTCGAGAACCTCAGACACGATATCCATATTGCTGAAATCATAATTTTGTGCGGCGGCCGTCTTAGATTTGAAAAATGATCACAGAATTGTTCTCTGCACCCTCGAGAACCTGGGACACGGTATCCATATTGCTTAAATCATAATTTTGTGCGGCGGCCATTTTGAATTTGAAAAATGATCACCAAATCGTTCTCAACACCCTCGAGAACCTCGGGTACGATACCCATAATGTAATAAACATAATTTTGTGCGATGGCCATTTTCGTTTTCAAAAATGATCCCAAAATTGTTCTCTGCACCCTCGAGAACCTAGGGTACGATATATATTTGATGAAATCATAATTTTGTGTGGCAGCCATCTTGGATTTCAAAAATGATCACAGAATTGTTCTTTGCACCCTCGAGAACCTCGGACACGATATCCATACTGTTGTCATCAAAATTTTGCGCAGCGGCCATCTTGGATTTTAAAATTGATCCCAAAATCGTTCTCTGCACCCTCGAGAACCTCGAACACGACATCCATATTGCTAAAACTATAACTTTGTGCGGCGACCATCTTGGATTTGAAAAATGATCACCAAATCGTTCTCTGCACCTTCGAGAACCTCAGACACGATATCCATATTGCTGAAATCATAATTTTGTGTGGCGGCCATCTTGGATTTCAAAAATTATCACAGAATTGTTCTCTGCACCCTCGAGAACCTCGGACACGATATCCATACTGTTGTTATCAAAATTTTGGGCGGCGGCCATCTTGGATTTTATAAATGATCCCAAAATCATTCTCTGCACCCTTGAGAATCTCGGACACGATATCAATATTCCTTAAAATATAATTTTGTGCGGCGACCATCTTGGATTTGAAAAATGATCACCAAATCGTTCTCTGCACCTTCGAGAACCTCAGACACGATATCCATATTGCTGAAATCATAATTTTGTGCGGCGGCCGTCTTAGATTTCAAAAATGATCACAGAATTGTTCTCTGCACCCTCGAGAACCTGGGACACGGTATCCATATTGCTTTAATCATAATTTTGTGCGGCGGCCATTTTGAATTTGAAAAATGATCACCAAATTGTTCTCAACACCCTCGAGAACCTCGGGTACGATACCCATAATGTTGTAATCATAATTTTGTGCGATGCCCATCTTCGTTTTCAAAAATGATCCCAAAATTGTTCTCTGCACCCTCGAGAACCTAGGGTACGATATATATTTGATGAAATCATAATTTTGTGTGGCAGCCATCTTGGATTTCAAAAATGATCACAGAATTGATCTCTGCACCCTCGAGAACCTCGGACACGATATCCATACTGTTGTCATCAAAATTTTGCGCAGCGGCCATCTTGGATTTTAAAATTGATCCCAAAATCATTCTCTGCACACTCGAGAATCTCGGACACGATATCCATTTTGCTGAAATCAAAATTTTGTGCGGCGGCCATCTTGGACTTGTAAAATGATCACAAAATCGTTCTCTGCACCCTCGAGAACCTCGGGTACGATACCCATAATGTTGTAATCATAATTTTGTGCGATGGCCATCTTCGTTTTCAAAAATGATCCCAAAATTGTTCTCTGCACCCTCGAGAATCTCGGACACGATATCAATATTGCTGAAAATATAATTTTGTGCGGCGGCCATCTTGGATTTCAAAAATGATCCCAAAATCGTTGTCTGCACCCTCGAGAACCTCAGGTACGATATCCATATTGCTGAAATCATAATTTTGTGTGGCGGCCATCTTGGATTTCAAAAATTATCACAGAATTGTTCTCTGCACCCTCGAGAACCTCGGACACGATATCCATACTGTTGTTATCAAAATTTTGGGCGGCGGCCATCTCGGATTTTATAAATGATCCCAAAATCATTCTCTGCACCCTCGAGAATCTCGGACACGATATCAATATTGCTGAAAATATAATTTTGTGCGGCGGCCATCTTGGATTTCAAAAATGATCACAAAATCGTTCTCTGCACCCTCGAGAATCTCGGACACGATATCCATATTGCTAAAATCATAATTTTGTGCGGTGGCCATCTTGGATTTGAAAAATGTTCACAAAATCGTTTTCTGCAGCCTCGAGAACCTCGGGTACGATACCCAAAATGTTGAAAGCATAATTTTGTGCGCTGGCCATCTTAGTTTTCAAAAATGATCTCAAAATCGTTCTCTGCACTCTCGAGAGCCTCGGACACGATATCCATATTGCTTAAAACATAATTGTTTGCGGCAGCCCTCTTGGATTTCAAAAATGATCACAGAACTGATCTCTGCACCCTCGAAAACCTCGGACACGATATCCATACTTTTGTCATCAAAATTTTGCGCGGCGGCCATCTTGGATATTATAAATGATCCCAAAATCATTCTATGCAGCCTCGAGAATCTTGGACACGATATCCATATTGCTGAAATCATAATTTTGTGCGGCGGCCACCTTGGATTTCAAAAATTATCACAAAATCGTTCTCTGCACCCTCGAGAATCTTGGACATGATATCCATATTGCTGAAATCATAATTTTGTGCGGCGGCCAACTTGGATTTCAAAAATGATCACAAAATCGTTCTCTGCACCCTCGAGAACCTCGGATACGATATCCATATTGCTAAAATCATAACTTTGTGCGGCGGCCATCTTGGATTTGAAAAATCTTTACCAAATCGTTAACTGCACCCTCGAGAATCTCGGACACGATACCCATAATGTTGAAAGCATAATTTTGTGCGGTGGCCATCTTAGTTTTCAAAAATGATCCCAAAATCGTTCTCTGCACCCTCGAGAACCTCGAACACGACATCCATATTGCTAAAACTATAACTTTGTGCGGCGACCATCTTGGATTTGAAAAATGATCACCAAATCGTTCTCTGCACCTTCGAGAACCTCAGACACGATATCCATATTGCTGAAATCATAATTTTGTGCGGCGGCCGTCTTAGATTTGAAAAATGATCACAGAATTGTTCTCTGCACCCTCGAGAACCTGGGACACGGTATCCATATTGCTGAAATCATAATTTTGTGCGGCGGCCATTTTGAATTTGAAAAATGATCACCAAATCGTTCTCAACACCCTCGAGAACCTCGGGTACGAAACCCATAATGTAATAAACATAATTTTGTGCGATGGCCATTTTCGTTTTCAAAAATGATCCCAAAATTGTTCTCTGCACCCTCGAGAACCTAGGGTACGATATATATTTGATGAAATCATAATTTTGTGTGGCAGCCATCTTGGATTTCAAAAATGATCACAGAATTGTTCTTTGCACCCTCGAGAACCTCGGACACGATATCCATACTGTTGTCATCAAAATTTTGCGCAGCGGCCATCTTGGATTTTAAAATTGATCCCAAAATCATTCTCTGCACACTCGAGAATCTCGGACACGATATCCATTTGCTGAAATCATAATTTTGTGCGGCGGCCATCTTGGACTTGTAAAATGATCACAAAATCGTACTCTGCACCCTCGAGAACCTCGGGTACGATACCCATAATGTTGTAATCATAATTTTGTGCGATGGCCATCTTCGTTTTCAAAAATAATCCCAAAATTGTTCTCTGCACCCTCGAGAAACTCGGACACGATATCAATATTGCTGAAAATATAATTTTGTGCGGCGGCCATCTTGGATTTCAAAAATGATCACAAAATCGTTCTCTACCCCCTCGAGAATCTCGGACACGATATCCATATTGCTAAAATCATAATTTTGTGCGGCAGCCATCTTGGATTTGAAAAATGTTCACAAAATCGTTTTCTGCAGCCTCGAGAACCTCGGATACGATACCCATAATGTTGAAAGCATAATTTAGTGCGCTGGCCATCTTAGTTTTCAAAAATGATCCCAAAATCGTTCTCTGCACCCTCGAGAACCTCAGGTACGATATCCATATTGCTGAAATCATAATTTTGTGTGGCGGCCATCTTGGATTTCAAAAATTATCACAGAATTGTTCTCTGCACCCTCGAGAACCTCGGACACGATATCCATACTGTTGTCATCAAAATTTTGCGCGGCGGCCCTCTTGGATTTTATAAATGATCCCAAAATCATTCTATGCAGCCTCGAGAATCTTGGACACGATATCCATATTGCTGAAATCATAATTTTGTGCGGCGGCCATCTTGGATTTCAAAAATTATCACAAAATCGTTCTCTGCACCCTCGAGAACCTCGGATACGATACCCATTATGTTGAAAGCATAATTTTGTGCAATGGTCATCTTAGTTTTCAAAAATGATCACAAAATCGTTCTCTGCACCCTCGAGAACCTCGGATACGATATCCATATTGCTAAAATCATAACTTTGTGCGGCGGCCATCTTGGATTTGAAAAATCTTTGACAAATCGTTAACTGCACCCTCGAGAATCTCGGTCACGATACCCATAATGTTGAAAGCATAATTTTGTGCGGTGGCCAACTTAGTTTTCAAAAATGATCCCAAAATCGTTCTCTGCACCCTCGAGAACCTCGAACACGATATCCATATTGCTAATATTATAACTTTGTGCGGCGACCATCTTGGATTTGAAATAAGATCACAGAATTGTTCTCTGCACCCTCGAGAACCTGGGACACGGTATCCATATTGCTTAAATCATAATTTTGTGCGGCGGCCATTTTGAATTTGAAAAATGATCACCAAATCGTTCTCAACACCCTCGAGAACCTCTGGTACGATACCCATAATGTTGTAAACATAATTTTGTGCGATGGCCATCTTCGTTTTCAAAAATGATCCCAAAATTGTTCTCTGCACCCTCGAGAACCTAGGGTACGATATATATTTGATGAAATCATAATTTTGTGTGGCAGCCATCTTGGATTTCAAAAATGATCACAGAATTTTTCTCTGTACCCTCGAGAACCTCGGACACGATATCCATACTGTTGTCATCAAAATTTTGCGCAGCGGCCATCTTGGATTTTAAAATTGATCCCAAAATCATTCTCTGCACACTCAAGAATCTCGGACACGATATCCATTTTGTTGAAATCATAATTTTGTGCGGCGGCCATCTTGGAATTTGTAAAATGATCACAAAATCGTTCTCTGCACCCTCAAGAACCTCGGATACGATACCCATAATGTTGTAATCATAATTTTGTGCGATGGCCATCTTTATTTTCAAAAATGATCCCAAAATTGTTCTCTGCATCCTCGAGAATCTCCGACACGATATCCATATTTCTGAAATCATAATTTTGTGCGGCGGCCATCTTGGATTTCAAAAATGATCACAAAATCGTTCTCTGCAGCCTCGAGAACCTCGGATACGATACCCATAATGTTGAAAGCATAATTTAGTGCGCTGGCCATCTTAGTTTTCAAAAATGATCCCAAAATCGTTCTCTGCACCCTCGAGAACCTCAGGTACGATATCCATATTGCTGAAATCATAATTTTGTGTGGCGGCCATCTTGGATTTCAAAAATGATCACAGAATTGTTCTCTGCACCCTCGAGAACCTCGGACACGATATCCATACTGTTGTCATCAAAATTTTGCGCGGCGGCCATCTTGGATATTATAAATGATCCCAAAATCATTCTATGCACCCTCGAGAACCTCGGATACGATACCCATTATGTTGAAAGCATAATTTTGTGGGGTGGTCATCTTAGTTTTCAAAAATGATCCCAAAATCGTTCTCTGCACCCTCGAGAACCTCGGACACGATATCCATATTACTGAAATTATAATTTTGTGCGGCTATCTTGGATTTCAAATATGATCACAAAATCGTTCTCTGCACCTACGAGAACCTCGAATACGATACCCATAATGTTTTCATCATAATTTTTGCGCGGTGGCCATCTTGGATTTAAAAAATGTTCACCAAATCGTTCTCTGCACCCTCGAGAATCTCGGTCACGATACCCATAATGTTGAAAGCATAATTTTGTGCGGTGGCCAACTTAGTTTTCAAAAATGATCCCAAAATCGTTCTCTGCACCCTCGAGAACCTCGAACACGATATCCATATTGCTAATATTATAACTTTGTGCGGCGACCATCTTGGATTTGAAATAAGATCACAGAATTGTTCTCTGCACCCTCGAGAACCTGGGACACGGTATCCATATTGCTTAAATCATAATTTTGTGCGGCGGCCATTTTGAATTTGAAAAATGATCACCAAATCGTTCTCAACACCCTCGAGAACCTCTGGTACGATACCCATAATGTTGTAAACATAATTTTGTGCGATGGCCATCTTCGTTTTCAAAAATGATCCCAAAATTGTTCTCTGCACCCTCGAGAACCTAGGGTACGATATATATTTGATGAAATCATAATTTTGTGTGGCAGCCATCTTGGATTTCAAAAATGATCACAGAATTTTTCTCTGTACCCTCGAGAACCTCGGACACGATATCCATACTGTTGTCATCAAAATTTTGCGCAGCGGCCATCTTGGATTTTAAAATTGATCCCAAAATCATTCTCTGCACACTCGAGAATCTCGGACACGATATCCATTTTGTTGAAATCATAATTTTGTGCGGCGGCCATCTTGGACTTGTAAAATGATCACAAAATCGTTCTCTGCACCCTCAAGAACCTCGGATACGATACCCATAATGTTGTAATCATAATTTTGTGCGATGGCCATCTTTATTTTCAAAAATGATCCCAAAATTGTTCTCTGCATCCTCGAGAATCTCCGACACGATATCCATATTTCTGAAATCATAATTTTGTGCGGCGGCAATCTTGGATTTCAAAAATGATGACAAAATCGTTCTCTGCAGCCTCGAGAACCTCGGATACGATACCCATAATGTTGAAAGCATAATTTAGTGCGCTGGCCATCTTAGTTTTCAAAAATGATCCCAAAATCGTTCTCTGCACCCTCGAGAACCTCAGGTACGATATCCATATTGCTGAAATCATAATTTTTTGCGGCGGCCATCTTGGATTTCAAAAATGATCACAGAATTGTTCTCTGCACCCTCGAGAACCTCGGACACGATATCCATACTGTTGTCATCAAAATTTTGCGCGGCGGCCATCTTGGATTTTATAAATGATCCCAAAATCATTCTATGCACCCTCGAGAACCTCGGATACGATACCCATTATGTTGAAAGCATAATTTTGTGGGGTGGTCATCTTAGTTTTCAAAAATGATCCCAAAATCGTTCTCTGCACCCTCGAGAACCTCGGACACGATATCCATATTACTGAAATTATAATTTTGTGCGGCTATCTTGGATTTCAAATATGATCACAAAATCGTTCTCTGCACCTACGAGAACCTCGAATACGATACCCATAATGTTTTCATCATAATTTTTGCGCGGTGGCCATCTTGGATTTAAAAAATGTTCACCAAATCGTTCTCTGCACCCTCGAGAATCTCGGTCACGATACCCATAATGTTGAAAGCATAATTTTGTGCGGTGGCCAACTTAGTTTTCAAAAATGATCCCAAAATCGTTCTCTGCACCCTCGAGAACCTCGAACACGATATCCATATTGCTAATATTATAACTTTGTGCGGCGACCATCTTGGATTTGAAATAAGATCACAGAATTGTTCTCTGCACCCTCGAGAACCTGGGACACGGTATCCATATTGCTTAAATCATAATTTTGTGCGGCGGCCATTTTGAATTTGAAAAATGATCACCAAATCGTTCTCAACACCCTCGAGAACCTCTGGTACGATACCCATAATGTTGTAAACATAATTTTGTGCGATGGCCATCTTCGTTTTCAAAAATGATCCCAAAATTGTTCTCTGCACCCTCGAGAACCTAGGGTACGATATATATTTGATGAAATCATAATTTTGTGTGGCAGCCATCTTGGATTTCAAAAATGATCACAGAATTTTTCTCTGTACCCTCGAGAACCTCGGACACGATATCCATACTGTTGTCATCAAAATTTTGCGCAGCGGCCATCTTGGATTTTAAAATTGATCCCAAAATCATTCTCTGCACACTCAAGAATCTCGGACACGATATCCATATTGTTGAAATCAAAATTTTGCGCGGCGGCCATCTTGGACTTGTAAAATGATCACAAAATCGTTCTCTGCACCCTCGAGAACCTCGGATACGATACCCATAATGTTGTAATCATAATTTTGTGCGATGGCCATCTTCGTTTTCAAAAATGATCCCAAAATCGTTCTCTGCATCCTCGAGAACCTCGGGCACGATATCCATATTGCTGAAATCATAATTTTGTGCGGCGGCAATCTTGGATTTCAAAAATGATGACAAAATCGTTCTCTGCAGCCTCGAGAACCTCGGATACGATACCCATAATGTTGAAAGCATAATTTAGTGCGCTGGCCATCTTAGTTTTCAAAAATGATCCCAAAATCGTTCTCTGCACCCTCGAGAACCTCAGGTACGATATCCATATTGCTGAAATCATAATTTTTTGTGGCGGCCATCTTGGATTTCAAAAATGATCACAGAATTGTTCTCTGCACCCTCGAGAACCTCGGACACGATATCCATACTGTTGTCATCAAAATTTTGCGCGGCGGCCATCTTGGATTTTATAAATGATCCCAAAATCATTCTATGCACCCTCGAGAACCTCGGATACGATACCCATTATGTTGAAAGCATAATTTTGTGGGGTGGTCATCTTAGTTTTCAAAAATGATCCCAAAATCGTTCTCTGCACCCTCGAGAACCTCGGACACGATATCCATATTACTGAAATTATAATTTTGTGCGGCTATCTTGGATTTCAAATATGATCACAAAATCGTTCTCTGCACCTACGAGAACCTCGAATACGATACCCATAATGTTTTCATCATAATTTTTGCGCGGTGGCCATCTTGGATTTAAAAAATGTTCACCAAATCGTTCTCTGCACCCTCGAGAACCTCGAATACGATACCCATAAAGTTGTCATCATTATTTTGCGCGACGACCGTCTTGGAATTCAAAAATGATCCCAAAATCATTCTCCGCACCCTCGAGAATCTCCGAAACGATATCCATATTTCTGAAATCATAATTTTGTGTGGCGGCCATCTTGGATTTCAAAAATTATCATAGAATTGTTCTCTGCACCCTAGAGAACCTCGGACACGATATCCATATTGCTGAAATCATAATTTTGTGCGGCGGACATCTGGGATTTCAAATATGATCACAAAATCGTTCTGAGCACCCTTGAGAACCTCGGACAAGATATTCATATTGCTGATAACATTATTGTTTGCGGCAGCACTCTTGGATTTCAAAAATGATCACAGAATTGTTCTCTGCACCCTCGAGAACCTCGGACACGATACCCATAAAGTTGTCATCATTATTTTGCGCGACGACTATCTTGGAATTCAAAAATGATCCCAAAATCATTCTCTGCACCCTCGAGAATCTCCGACACGATATCCATATTTCTAAAATCATAATTTTGTGTGGCGGCCATCTTGGATTTCATAAATTATCATAGAATTGTTCTCTGCACCCTCGAGAACCTCGGACACGATATCCATATTGCTGAAATCATAATTTTGTGCGGCGGATATCTTGGATTTCAAATATGATCACAAAATCGTTCTGAGCGCCCTTGAGAACCTCGGACAAGATATCCATATTGCTGATAACATTATTGTTTGCGGCAGCCCTCTTGAATTTCAAAAATGATCACAGAATTGTTCTCTGCACCCTCGAGAACCTCAGACACGATATCCATATTGCTAAAATCATAATTTTGTGCAGCGGCCATATTGGATTTGAAAAATGTTCACCAAATCGTTCTATGCACCCTCGAGAACCTCGCATACGATATCCATATTGCTGAAATTATAATTTTGTGCGGCGGCCATCTTGGATTTCAAATATGATCACAAAATCGTTCTCTGCACCCTCGAGAACCTCGAATACGATACCCATAATGTTGTCATCAAAATTTTTGCGCGGTGGCCATCTTGGATTTCAAAAATGATCCCGAAACCATTCTCTGCACCCTGAAGAATCTCGGACAAGATATCCATATTGTTGAAATCATAATTTTGTGCGACGGCCATCTTGGATTTGAAAAATGATCACAAAATCGTTCTCTGCACCCGCGAGAACCTCGGATACGATACCCATAATGGAGTTATCATACTATTGAGCGGCGGCCATTTTGGATTTGAAAAATGATCACAAAATCGTTATCTGCACCCTCGAGATACTCGGATACGATACCAATAATGTAGTGATCATAATTTTGAGCGGTGGCCATCTTGGATTTGAAAAATGATCACAAAATCGATCTGTTCACTCTCGAGAACCTCGGATACGATACCCATATTTTTGTGATCATAATCTTGCACGGCGGCCATCTCAGATTTGAAAATGATCCAAAAAATGTTTTCTGCACCCTCGAGAACCTCGGACACGATATCCATATTGCTGCAAACATAATTGTTTGCGACAGCCCTCTTGGATTTCAAAAATGATCACAGAATTGTTCTCTGCACCCTCGAGAACCTCGAACGCGATATCCATATTGCTAAAATCATAACTTTGTGCGGCGACCATCTTGGATTTGAAAAATGATTACCAAATCGTTCTCTGCACCTTCGAGAACCTCAGACACGATATCCGTATTGCTGAAATCATAATTTTGTGCGACGGCCATCTTAGATTTCAAAATGATCACAAAATCGTTCTCTGCACGCTCGAGTACCACGGATACGATACACATAATAAAGTTAACATACTTTTGAGCGGCGGCCATCTTGGATTTGAAAAATGATTACACAATCGTTCTTTGCACCCTTGAGAACCTCAGACACGATATCCATATTGCTGAAAACATAATTGTTTGCGACAACCCTCTTGGATTTCAAAAATGATCACAGAATTGTTCTCTGCACCCTCGAAAACCTCGGAGACGATATCCATACTGTTGTCATCAAAATTTTGCGCGGCGGCCATCTTGGATTTTATAAATGATCCCAAAATCAATCTCTGCAGCCTCGAGAATCTCGGACACGATATCCATATTGCTAAAATCATAACTTTGTGCGGCGACCATCTTGGATTTGAAAAATGATCACCAAATCGTTTTTGCACCCTTGAGAACCTCGGACACGATATCCATATTGCTGAAATCATAATTTTGTGCGGCGGACATCTGGGATTTCAAATATGATCACAAAATCGTTCTGAGCACCCTTGAGAACCTCGGACAAGATATTCATATTGCTGATAACATTATTGTTTGCGGCAGCCCTCTTGGATTTCAAAAATGATCACAGAATTGTTCTCTGCACCCTCGAGAACCTCGGTCACGATATCCATATTGCTAAAATCATAACTTTGTGCGGTGGCCATATTGGATTTGAAAAATGTTCACCAAATCGTTCTATGCACCCTCGAGAACCTCGCATACGATATCCATATTGCTGAAATTATAATTTTGTGCGGCGGCCATCTTGGATTTCAAATTTGATCACAAAATCGTTCTCTGCACCCTCGAGAACCTCGAATACGATACCCACAATGTTGTCATCATAATTTTTGCGCGGTGGCCATTTTGGATTTCAAAAATGATCCCGAAACCGTTCTCTGCACCCTGAAGAATCTCGGACTCGATATCCATATTGTTGAAATCATAATTACATTATAATTTCGCAATTTCGCAATATCGTATTTATGAGTTATGATTATGTTTTGTATTATAACATTATTGTTTGCGGCAGCCCTCTTGGATTTCAAAAATGATCACAGAATTGATCTCTGCACCCTCGAGAACCTCGCATACGATATCCATATTGCTGAAATTATAATTTTGTGCGGCGGCCATCTTGGATTTCAAATATGATCACAAAATCGTTCTCTGCACCCTCCAGAACCTTGAATACGATACCCATAATGTTGTCATCATAATTGTTGCACTCGGGTACGATATCCATATTGCTGATAACATTATTGTTTGCGGCAGCCCTCTTGGATTTCAAAAATGATCACAGAATTGTTCTCTGCACCCTCGAGAACCTCGCATAAGATATCCATATTGCTGAAATTATAATTTTGTGCGGCGGCCATCTTGGATTTCAAATATGATCACAAAATCGTTCTCTGCACCCTCCAGAACCTTGAATACGATACCCATAATGTTGTCATCATAATTGTTGCACTCGGATACGATACCCATATTTTTGTGATCATAATCTTGCACGGCGGCCATCTCAGATTTGAAAATGATCCAAAAAATGTTTTCTGCACCCTCGAGAACCTCGGACACGATATCCATATTGCTGCAAACATAATTGTTTGCGGCAGCCCTCTTGGATTTCAAAAATGATCACAGAATTGTTCTCTGCACCCTCGAGAACCTCGAACACGATATCCATATTGCTAAAATCATAACTTTGTGCAACGACCATCTTGGATTTGAAAAATGATCACCAAATCGTTCTCTGCACCTTCGAGAACCTCGCACACGATATCCATATTGCTGAAATCATTATTTTGTGCGGCGGCCGTCTTGGATTTCAAAAATGATCACAGAATTATTCTCTGCACCCTCGAGAACCTGTGACACGGTATCCATATTGCTTAAATCATAATTTTGTGCGGCGGCCATCTTGCATTTGAAAAATGATCACCAAATCGTTCTCAACACCCTCGAGAACCTCGGGTACGATATCAATATTGCTTAAATCATAATTTTCTGTTGCGGCCATCTTGGATTTCAAATATGATCATAAAATCGTTCTCTGCACCCTCGAGAACCTCGGACACGATATCCATATTGGTGAAAACATAATTGTGTGCGGCAGCCCTCTTGGTTTTCAAAAATGATCACAGAATAGTTCTCTGCACCCTCGAGAACCTCGGACACGATATCCATTTTGCTAAAATCATAATTTTGTGCGGCGGCCATCTTGGATTTTAAAATTGATCCCAAAATCATTCTCTGCACCCTCGAGAATCTCGGACACGATATCCATATTGATAATATCATAATGTTGTGCGGCGGCCATCTTGGATTTGAAAAATGTTCACCAAATCGTTCTCTGCACCCTCGAGAACCTCGAATACGATACCCATAAAGTTGTCATCATTATTTTGCGCGACGACCATATTTGAATTCAAAAATGATCCCAAAATCATTCTCTGCACCCTCGAGAACCTCCGACACGATATCCATATTTCTGAAATCATAATTTTGTGTGGCGGCCATCTTGGATTTCAAAAATTATAATAGAATTGTTCTCTGCACACTTGAGAACCTCGGACACGATATCCATATTGCTGAAATTATAATTTTGTATTATAATTTCCCGCAAACATAACCGCAAACATAAATCATAAATACGATACCCATTATATTGTCATCATAATTTTTGCGCGGTGGCCATCTTGGATTTCAAAAATGATCCCGAAACCATTCTCTGCACCCTGAAGAATCTCGGACACGATATCCATATTGTTGAAATCATAATTTTGTGCGACGGCCATCTTGGATTTGAAAAATGATCACAAAATCGTTCTCTGCACCCGCGAGAACCTCGGATACGATACCCATAATGGAGTTATCATACTATTAGGCGGCGGCCATATTGGATTTGAAAAATAATCACAAAATCGTTCTCTGCACCCTCGAGATACTCGGATACGATACCAATAATGTACTGATCATAATTTTGAGCGGTGGCCATCTTGGATTTGAAAAATGATCACAAAATCGTTCTGTTCACTCTCGAGAACCTCGGATACGATACCCATATTTTTGTGATCATAATCTTGCACGGCGGCCATCTCAGATTTGAAAATGATCCAAAAAATGTTTTCTGCACCCTCGAGAACCTCGGACACGTTATCCATATTGCTGCAAACATAATTGTTTGCGGCAGCCCTCTTGGATTTCAAAAATGATCACAGAATTGTTCTCTGCACCCTCGAGAACCTCGAACACGATATCCATATTCCTAAAATCATAACTTTGTGCGGCGACCATCTTGGATTTGAAAAATGATCACCAAATCGTTCTCTGCACCTTCGAGAACCTCAGACACGATATCCATATTGCTGAAATCATAATTTTGTGCAGCGGCCGTCTTGGATTTCAAAAATGATCACAGAATTGTTCTCTGCACCCTTGAGAACCTGGGACACGGTATCCATAATGCTTAAATCATAATTTTGTGCGGCGGCCATTTTGAATTTGAAAAATGATCACCAAATCGTTCTCAACACCCTCGAGAACCTCGGGTACGATACCCATAATGTTGTAATCATAATTTTGTGCGATGGCCATCTTTGTTTTCAAAAATGATCCCAAAATTGTTCTCTGCACCTTCGAGAACCTAGGGTACGATATATATTTGATGAAATCATAATTTTGTGTGGCAGCCATCTTGGATTTCAAAAATGATCACAGAATTGTTCTCTGCACCCTAGAGAATCTCGGACACGATATCCATATTGCTAAAATCATAATTTTGTGCGGCAGCCATCTTGGATTTGAAAAATGTTCACAAAATCGTTTTCTGCAGCCTCGAGAACCTCGGATACGATACCCATAATGTTGAAAGCATAATTTTGTGCGCTCGCCATCTTAGTTTTCAAAAATGATCCCAAAATCGTTCTCTGCACCCTCGAGAACCTCGGACACGATATCCATATTGCTGAAATTATAATTGTTTGCGGCAGCCCTCTTAGATTTGAAAAATGTTCACATAATCGTTTTCTGCAGCCTCGAGAACCTCGGATACGATACCCATAATGTTGAAAGCATAATTTAGTGCGCTGGCCATCTAGGTTTTCAAAAATGATCCCAAAATCGTTCTCTGCACCCTCGAGAACCTCGCATACGATATCCATATTGCTGAAATTATAATTTTGTGCGGCGGCCATCTTGGATTTCAAATATGATCACCAAATCGTTCTATGCACCCTCGAGAACCTCGCATACGATATCCATATTGCTGAAATTATAATTTTGTGCAGCGGCCATCTTGGATTTCAAATATGATCACAAAATCGTTCTCTGCACCCTCGAGAACCTCGAATACGATAACCACAATGTTGTCATCATAATTTTTGCGCGGTGGCCATCTTGGATTTCAAAAATGATCCCGAAACCATTCTCTGCACCCTGAAGAATCTCGGACTCGATATCCATATTGTTGAAATCATAATTTTGTGCGACGGCCATCTTGGATTTGAAAAATGATCACAAAATCGTTCTCTGCACCCGCGAGAACCTAGGATACGATACCCATAATGGAGTTATCATACTATTGAGCGGCGGCCATGTTGGATTTGAAAAATGATCACAAAATCGTTCTCTGCACCCTCGAGATACTCGGATACGATACCAATAATGTAGTGATCATAATTTTGAGCGGTGGCCATCTTGGATTTGAAAAATGATCACAAAATCGTTCTGTTCACTCTCGAGAACCTCGGATACAATACCCATATTTTTGTGATCATAATTTTGCACGGCGGCCATCTCAGATTTGAAAATGATCCAAAAAATGTTTTCTGCACCCTCGAGAACCTCGGACACGATATCCATATTGCTGCAAACATAATTGTTTAGGGCAGCCCTCTTGGATTTCAAAAATGATCACAGAATTGTTCTCTGCACCCTCAAGAACCTCGGATACGATATCCATAATGTTGTAAAAATAATTTTGTGCGATGGCCATCTTCGTTTTCAAAAATGATCCCAAAATTGTTCTCTGCACCCTCGAGAATCTCGGACACGATATCAATATTGCTGAAAATATAATTTTGTGCGGCGGCCATCTTGGATTTCAAAAATGATCACAAAATCGTTCTCTGCACCCTCGAGAATCTCGGACACGATAGCCATATTGCTAAAATCATAATTTTGTGCGGCAGCCATCTTGGATTTGAAAAATGTTCACAAAATCATTTTCTGCAGCCTCGAGAACCTCGGATAAGATACCCATAATGTTGAAAGCATAATTAAGTGCGCTGGCCATCTAGGTTTTCAAAAATGATCCCAAAATCGTTCTCTGCACCCTCGAGAACCTCAGGTACGATATTCATATTGCTGAAATCATAATTTTGTGTGGCGGCCATCTTGGATTTCAAAAATTATCACAGAATTGTTCTCTGCACCCTCGAGAACCTCGGACACGATATCCATACTGTTGACATCAAAATTTTGGGCAGCGGCCATCTTGGATTTTATAAATGATCCCAAAATCATTCTCTGCACCCTCGAGAATCTCGGACACGATATCAATATTGCTGAAAATATAATTTTGTGCGGCGGCCATCTCGGATTTCAAAAATGATCACAAAATCAATCTCTGCACCCTCGAGAATCTCGGACACGATATCCATATTGCTAAAATCATACTTTTGTGCGGCGGCCATCTTGGATTTGAAAAATGTTCACAAAATCGTTTTTTGCAGCCTCGAGAACCTCGGATACGATACCCATAATGTTGAAAGCATAATTTAGTGCGCTGGCCATTTTAGTTTTCAAAAATGCTCCCAAAATCGTTCTCTGCACCCTCGAGAACCTCAGGTACGATATCCATATTGCTGAAATCATAATTTTGTGTGGCGGCCATCTTGGATTTCAAAAATTATCACAGAATTGTTCTCTGCACCCTCGAGAACCTCGGACACGATATCCATACTGTTGTCATCAAAATTTTGGGCGGCGGCCATCTTGTATTTTATAAACGATCCCAAAATCATTCTCTGCACCCTCGAGAAACTCGGACACGATATCAATATTGCTGAAAATATAATTTTGTGCGGCGGCCATCTTGGATTTCAAAAATGATCACAAATTCGTTCTCTGCACCCTCGAGAATCTTGGACACGATATCCATATTGCTGAAAACATAATTGTGTGCGGCAGCTCTCTTGGCTTTCAAAAATGATCACAGAATTGTTCTCTGCACCCTCGAGAACCTCGGACACGATATCCATAGTGTAGTCATCAAAATTTTCCGCAGCGGCCATCTTGGATTTTAAAATTGACCCAAAATCATTCTCTGCACCCTCGAGAATCACGGACACGATATCAATATTGCTGAAAATATAATTTTGTGCGGCGGCCATCTCGGATTTCAAAAATGATCACAAAATCGTTCTCTGCACCCTCGAGAATCTCGGACACGATATCCATATTGCTAAAATCATAATTTTGTGCGACGGCCATCTTGGATTTGAAAAATGTTCACAAAATCGTTTTCTGCAGCCTCGAGAACCTCGGATACGATACCCATAATGTTGAAAGCATAATTTTGTGCGCTGGCCATCTTAGTTTTCAAAATTGATCCCAAAATCGTTCTCTGCACCCTCGAGAACCTCGGACACGATATCCATATTGCTGAAAACATAATTGTTTGCGGCAGCCCTCTTGGATTTCAAAAATGACCACAGAACTGATCTCTGCACCTTCGAAAACCTCGGACACGATATCCATACTGTTGTCATCAATATTTTGCGCGGCGGCCATCTTGGATTTTATAAATGATCCCAAAATCATTCTATGTAGCCTCGAGAATCATGGACACGATATCCATATTGCTGAAATCATAATTTTGTGCGGCGGCCATCTTGGATTTCAAAAATTATCACAAAATCGTTCTCTGCACCCTCGAGAACCTCGGATACGATACCCATAATGTTGAAAGCATAATTTTGTGCGCTGGCCATCTTAGTTTTCAAAAATGATCCCAAAATCGTTCTCTGCACCCTCGAGAACCTCGGACACGATATCCATATTGCTGAAAACATAATTGTTTGCGGCAGCCCTCTTGGATTTCAAAAATGATCACAGAACTGATCTCTGCACCTTCGAAAACCTCGGACACGAAATCCATACTGTAGTCATCAAAATTTTGCGCAGCGGCCATCTTGGATTTTAAAATTGATCCCAAAATCATTCTCTGCACCCTCGAAAATCTCGGACACGATATCCATATTGCTGAAATCATAATTTTGTGCGGCGGCCATCTTGGATTTCAAAAATTATCACAAAATCGTTCTCTGCACCCTCGAGAACCTCGGATACGATACCCATTATGTTGAAAGCATAATTTTGTGCGGTGGTCATCTTAGTTTTCAAAAATGATCCCAAAATCGTTCTCTGCACCCTCGAGAAACTCGGACACGATATCCATATTGCTGAAAACATAATTGTTTGCGTTAGCCCTCTTGGCTGTTAAAAATGATCACAGAATTGTTCTATGCACCCTCGAGAAACTCGGACACGATATCCATATTACTGAAATTATAATTTTGTGCGGCGGCCATCTTGGATTTCAAATATGATCACAAAATCGTTCTCTGCACCTTCGAGAACCTCGAATACGATACCCATAATGTTGTCATCATAATTTTCTGTGGCCATCTTGGATTTAAAAAATTATCCCGAAACCATTCTCTGCACCCTGAAGAATCTCGGACACGATATCCATATTGTTGAAATCATAATTTTGTGTGACGGCCATCTTGGATTTCAAAAATTATCATAGAATTGTTCTCTGCACCCTCGAGAACCTCGGACACGATATCCATATTGCTGAAATCATAATTTTGTGCGGCGGCCATCTTGGATTTTATAAATGATCCCAAAATCATTCTATGTAGCCTCGAGAATCTTGGACACGATGTCCATATTGCTGAAATCATAATTTTGTGTGGCGGCCATCTTGGATTTCAAAAATTATCACAGAATTGTTCTCTGCACCCTCGAGAACCTAGGACACGATATCCATACTGTTGTCATCAAAATTTTGGGCAGCGGCCATCTTGGATTTTATAAATGATCCCAAAATCATTCTCTGCACCCTCGAGAATTTCGGACACGATATCAATATTGCTGAAAATATAATTTTGTGCGGCGGCCATCTTGGATTTCAAAAATGATCACAAAATCGTTCTCTGCACCCTCGAGATACTCGGATACGATACCAATAATGTAGTGATCATAATTTTGAGCGGTGGCCATCTTGGATTTGAAAAATGATCACAAAATCGTTCTCTGCACCTTCGAGAACCTCGGACACGATATCCATATTGCTGAAATCATTATTTTGTGCGGCGTCCGTCTTAGATTTCAAAAATGATCACAGAATTGTTCTCTGCACCCTTGAGAACCTGGGACATGGTTTCCATATTGCTGAAATCATAATTTTCTGTTGCGGCCATCTTGGATTTCAAATATGATCTTAAAATCGTTCTCTGCACCCTCGAGAACCTCGGACACGATATCCATATTGGTGAAAACATAATTGTGTGCGGCAGCCCTCTTGGTTTCCAAAAATAATCACAGAATAGTTCTCTGCACCCTAGAGAACCTCGGACACGATATCCATATTGCTAAAATCATAATTTTGTGCGGCGGCCATCTTGGACTTGTAAAATGATCACAAAATCGTTCTCTGCACCCTCGAGAACCTCGGACACGATATCCATATTGGTGAAAACATAATTGTGTGCGGCAGCCCTCTTGGTTTTCAAAAATGATCACAGAATAGTTCTCTGCACCCTAGAGAACCTCGGACACGATATCCATATTGCTAAAATCATAATTTTGTGCGGCGGCCAACTTGGATTTCAAAAATTATCACAAAATCGTTCTGAGCACCCTTGAGAACCTCGGACAAGATATTCATATTGCTGATAACATTATTGTTTGCGGCAGCCCTCTTGGATTTCAAAAATGATCACAGAATTGTTCTCTGCACCCTCGAGAATCTCGGACACGATATCCATATTGCTAAAATTATAATTTTGTGCGGCGGCCATCTTGGATTTGAAAAATGTTAACCAAATCGTTATCTGCACCCTCGAGAACCTCGGACACGATATCCATATTGATAAAATCATAATTTTGTGCGGCGGCCATCTTGGATTTGAAAAATGTTCACCAAATCGTTCTCTGCACCCTCGAGAACCTCGAATACGATAACCATAAAGTTGTCATCATTATTTTGCGCAACGACCATCTTTGATTTCAAAAATGATCCCAAAATCATTCTCTGCATCCTCGAGAATCTCCGACACGATATCCATATTTCTGAAATCATAATTTTGTGTGGCGGCCATCTTGGATTTCAAAAATTATCATAGAATTGTTCTCTGCACCCTCGAGAACCTCGGACACGATATCCATATTGCTGAAATCATAATTTTGTGCGGCGGAAATCTTGGATTTCAAATATGATCACAAAATCGTTCTGAGCGCCCTTGAGAACCTCGGCAAGATATCCATATTGCTGATAACATTATTGTTTGCGGCAGCCCTCTTGGATTTCAAAAATGATCACAGAATTGTTCTCTGCACCCTCGAGAACCTCGGACACGATATCCATATTGCTAAAATCATAATTTTGTGCGGCGGCCATATTGTATTTGAAAAATGTTCACCAAATCGTTCTATGCACACTCGAGAACCTCGCATAAGATATCCATATTGCTGAAATTATAATTTTGTGCGGCAGCCATCTTGGATTTCAAATATGATCACAAAATCGTTCTCTGCACCCTCGAGAACCTCGAATACGATACCCATAATGTTGTCATCATAATTTTTGCGCGGTGGCCATCTTGGATTTCAAAAATGATCCCTAAATCATTCTCTGCACCCTGAAGAATCTCGGACACGATATCCATATTGTTGAAATCATAATTTTGTGCGACGGCCATCTTGGATTTGAAAAATGATCACAAAATCGTTCTCTGCACCCGCGAGATACTCGGATACGATACCAATAATGTAGTGATCATAATTTTGAGCGGTGGCCATCTTGGATTTGAAAAATGATCACAAAATCGTTCTGTTCACCCTCGAGAACCTCGGATACGATACCCATATTTTTGTGATCATAATCTTGCACGGCGGCCATCTCAGATTTGAAAATGATCCAAAAAATGTTTTCTGCACCCTCGAGAACCTCGGACACGATATCCATATTGCTGCAAACATAATTGTGTGCGGCAGCCCTCTTGGTTTTTAAAAATGATCACAGAATAGTTTTCTGCACCCTAGAGAACCTCGGACACGATATCCATATTGCTAAAATCATAATTTTGTGAGGCGGCCATCTTGGATTTCAAAAATTATCACAAAATCGTTCTGAGCACCCTTGAGAACCTCGGACAAGATATTCATATTGCTTATAACATTATTGTTAGCGGCAGCACTCTTGGATTTCAAAATTGATCACAGAATTGTTCTCTGCACCCTCGAGAACCTGGGGCACGGTTTCCATATTGCTGAAATCATAATTTTCTGTTGCGGCCATCTTGGATTTCAAATATGATCATAAAATCGTTCTCTGCACCCTCGAGAACCTCGGACACGATATCCATATTGGTGAAAACATAATTGTGTGCGGCAGCCCTCTTGGTTTTTAAAAATGATCACAGAATAGTTCTCTGCACCCTAGAGAACCTCGGACACGATATCCATATTGCTAAAATCATTATTTTGTGCGGCGGCCATCTTGGACTTGTAAAATGATCACAAAATTGTTCTCTGCACCCTCGAGAACCTCGGACACGATATCCATATTGGTGAAAACATAATTGTGTGCGGCAGCCCTCTTGGTTTTCAAAAATGATCACAGAATAGTTCTCTGCAACCTAGAGAACCTCGGACACGATATCCATATTGCTAAAATCATAATTTTGTGCAGCGGCCATCTTGGATTTCAAAAATTATCACAAAATCGTTCTGAGCACCCTTGAGAACCTCGGACAAGATATTCATATTGCTGATAACATTATTGTTTGCGGCAGCCCTCTTGGATTTCAAAAATGATCACAGAATTGTTCTCTGCACCCTCGAGAACCTCGGACACGATATCCATATTGCTAAAATCATAATTTTGTGCGGCGGCTATCTTGGATTTGAAAAATGTTCACCAAATCATTATCTGCACCCTCGAGAACCTCGGACACGATATCCATATTGATAAAATCATAATTTTGTGCGACGGCCATCTTGGATTTGAAAAATGATCACAAAATCGTTCTCTGCACCCGCGAGAACCTCGGATACGATACCCATAATGGAGTTATCATACTATTGAGCGGCGGCCATATTGGATTTGAAAAATGATCACAAAATCGTTCTCTGCACCCTCGAGATACTCGGATACGATACCAATAATGTAGTGATCATAATTTTGAGCGGTGGCCATCTTGGATTTGAAAAATGATCACAAAATCGTTCTGTTCACTCTCGAGAACCTCGGATACGATACCCATATTTTTGTGATCATAATCTTGCACGGCGGCCATCTCAGATTTGAAAATGATCCAAAAAATGTTTTCTGCACCCTCGAGAACCTCGGACACGATATCCATATTGCTGAAAACATAATTGTTTGCGGCAGCCCTCTTGGATTTCAAAAATGATCACAGAACTGATCTCTGCACCTTCGAAAACCTCGGACACGATATCCATACTGTTGTCATTAAAATTTTGCGCGGCGGCCATCTTGGATTTTAAAATTGATCCCAAAATCATTCTCTGCACACTCGAGAATCTCGGACACGATATCCATTTTGCTGAAATCATAATTTTGTGCAGCGGCCATCTTGGACTTGTAAAATGATCACAAAATCGTTCTCTGCACCCTCGAGAACCTCGGGTACGATAGCCATAATGTTGTTATCATAATTTTGTGCGATGGCCATCTTCGTTTTCAAAAATGATCCCAAAATTGTTCTCTGCACCCTCGAGAATCTCGGACACGATATCAATATTGCTGAAAATATAATTTTGTGCGGCGGCCCTCTTGGATTTCAAAAATGATCACAAAATCGTTCTCTGCACCCTCGAGAATCTCGGACATGATATCCATAATGTTGTCATCATAATTTTTGCGCGGTGGCCATCTTGGATTTCAAAAATGATCCCTAAATCATTCTCTGCACCCTGAAGAATCTCGGACACGATATCCATTTTGCTGAAATCATAATTTTGTGCAGCGGCCATCTTGGACTTGTAAAATGATCACAAAATCGTTCTCTGCACCCTCGAGAACCTCGGGTACGATAGCCATAATGTTGTTATCATAATTTTGTGCGATGGCCATCTTCGTTTTCAAAAATGATCCCAAAATTGTTCTCTGCACCCTCGAGAATCTCGGACACGATATCAATATTGCTGAAAATATAATTTTGTGCGGCGGCCCTCTTGGATTTCAAAAATTATCACAGAATAGTTTTCTGCACCCTAGAGAACCTCGGACACGATATCCATATTGCTAAAATCATAATTTTGTGAGGCGGCCATCTTGGATTTCAAAAATTATCACAAAATCGTTCTGAGCACCCTTGAGAACCTCGGACAAGATATTCATATTGCTTATAACATTATTGTTAGCGGCAGCACTCTTGGATTTCAAAATTGATCACAGAATTGTTCTCTGCACCCTCGAGAACCTGGGGCACGGTTTCCATATTGCTGAAATCATAATTTTCTGTTGCGGCCATCTTGGATTTCAAATATGATCATAAAATCGTTCTCTGCACCCTCGAGAACCTCGGACACGATATCCATATTGGTGAAAACATAATTGTGTGCGGCAGCCCTCTTGGTTTTTAAAAATGATCACAGAATAGTTCTCTGCACCCTAGAGAACCTCGGACACGATATCCATATTGCTAAAATCATTATTTTGTGCGGCGGCCATCTTGGACTTGTAAAATGATCACAAAATTGTTCTCTGCACCCTCGAGAACCTCGGACACGATATCCATATTGGTGAAAACATAATTGTGTGCGGCAGCCCTCTTGGTTTTCAAAAATGATCACAGAATAGTTCTCTGCAACCTAGAGAACCTCGGACACGATATCCATATTGCTAAAATCATAATTTTGTGCAGCGGCCATCTTGGATTTCAAAAATTATCACAAAATCGTTCTGAGCAACCTTGAGAACCTCGGACAAGATATTCATATTGCTGATAACATTATTGTTTGCGGCAGCCCTCTTGGATTTCAAAAATGATCACAGAATTGTTCTCTGCACCCTCGAGAACCTCGGACACGATATCCATATTGCTAAAATCATAATTTTGTGCGGCGGCTATCTTGGATTTGAAAAATGTTCACCAAATCATTATCTGCACCCTCGAGAACCTCGGACACGATATCCATATTGATAAAATCATAATTTTGTGCGACGGCCATCTTGGATTTGAAAAATGATCACAAAATCGTTCTCTGCACCCGCGAGAACCTCGGATACGATACCCATAATGGAGTTATCATACTATTGAGCGGCGGCCATATTGGATTTGAAAAATGATCACAAAATCGTTCTCTGCACCCTCGAGATACTCGGATACGATACCAATAATGTAGTGATCATAATTTTGAGCGGTGGCCATCTTGGATTTGAAAAATGATCTCAAAATCGTTCTGTTCACTCTCGAGAACCTCGGATACGATACCCATATTTTTGTGATCATAATCTTGCACGGCGGCCATCTCAGATTTGAAAATGATCCAAAAAATGTTTTCTGCACCCTCGAGAACCTCGGACACGATATCCATATTGCTGAAAACATAATTGTTTGCGGCAGCCCTCTTGGATTTCAAAAATGATCACAGAACTGATCTCTGCACCTTCGAAAACCTCGGACACGATATCCATACTGTTGTCATCAAAATTTTGCGCGGCGGCCATCTTGGATTTTAAAATTGATCCCAAAATCATTCTCTGCACACTCGAGAATCTCGGACACGATATCCATTTTGCTGAAATCATAATTTTGTGCAGCGGCCATCTTGGACTTGTAAAATGATCACAAAATCGTTCTCTGCACCCTCGAGAACCTCGGGTACGATACCCATAATGTTGTTATCATAATTTTGTGCGATGGCCATCTTGGATTTCAAAAATGATCCCAAAATTGTTCTCTGCACCCTCGAGAATCTCGGACACGATATCAATATTGCTGAAAATATAATTTTGTGCGGCGGCCCTCTTGGATTTCAAAAATGATCACAAAATCGTTCTCTGCACCCTCGAGAATCTCGGACATGATATCCATATTGTTAAAATCATAATTTTGTGCGGCAGCCATCATGGATTTGAAAAATGTTCACAAGATCATTTTCTGCAGCCTCGAGAACCTCGGATACGATACCCATAATGTTGAAAGCATAATTTAGTGCGCTGGCCATCTAGGTTTTCAAAAATGATCCCAAAATCGTTCTCTGCACCCTCGAGAACCTCAGGTACGATATTCATATTGCTGAAATCATAATTTTGTGTGGCGGCCATCTTGGATTTGAAAAATGTTCACAAAATCGTTTTCTGCAGCCTCGAGAACCTCGAGTACGATACCCATAATGTTGAAAGCATAATTTAGTGCGCTGGCCATCTTAGTTTTCAAAAATGCTCCCAAAATCGTTCTCTGCACCCTCGAGAACCTCAGGTACGATATCCATATTGCTGAAATCATAATTTTGTGTGGCGGCCATCTTGGATTTCAAAAATGATCACAAATTCGTTCTCTGCACCCTCGAGAATCTTGGACACGATATCCATATTGCTGAAATTATAATTGTGTGCGGCAGCCATCTTGGTTTTCAAAAATGATCACAGAATAGTTCTCTGCACCCTAGAGAACCTCGGATAGGATATCCATATTGCTAAAATCATAATTTTGTGCGGCGGCCATCTTGGATTTCAAAAATGATCACAGAATTGTTCTCTGCACCCTCGAGAACCTCGGACACGATATCCATACTGTAGTCATCAAAATTTTGCGCAGCGGCCATCTTGGATTTTAAAATTGATCCCAAAATCATTCTCTGCACCCTCGAGAATCTCGGACACGATATCCATATTGCTAAAATCATAATTTTTTGCGACGGCCATCTTGAATTTGAAAAATGTTCACAAAATCGTTTTCTGCAGCCTCGAGAACCTCGGATACGATACCCATAATGTTGAAAGCATAATTTTGTGCGCTGGCCATCTTAGTTTTCAAAAATGATCCCAAAATCGTTCTCTGCACCCTCGAGAACCTCAGACACGATATCCATATTGCTGAAAACATAATTGTTTGCGGCAGCCCTCTAGGATTTCAAAAATGATCACAGAACTGATCTCTGCACCTTCGAAAACCTCGGACACGATATCCATGCTGTTGTCATCAATATTTTGCGCGGCGGCCATCTTGGATTTTATAAATGATCCCAAAATCATTCTATGTAGCCTCGAGAATCTTGGACATGATGTCCATATTGCTGAAATCATAATTTTGTGCGGCGGCCATCTTGGATTTCAAAAATTATCACAAAATCGTTCTTTGCACCCTCGAGAACCTCGGATACGATACCCATAATGTTGAAAGCATAATTTTGTGCGCTGGCCATCTTAGTTTTCAAAAATGATCCCAAAATCGTTCTCTGCACCCTCGAGAACCTCGGACACGATATCCATATTGCTGAAAACATAATTGTTTGCGGCAGCCCTCTTGGATTTCAAAAATGATCACAGAACTGATCTCTGCACCTTCGAAAACCTCGGACACGATATCCATACTGTTGTCATCAATATTTTGCGCGGCGGCCATCTTGGATTTTATAAATGATCCCAAAATCATTCTATGAAGCCTCGAGAATCTTGGACACGATGTCCATATTGCTGAAATCATAATTTTGTGTGGCGGCCATCTTGGATTTCAAAAATTATCACAGAATTGTTCTCTGCACCCTCGAGAACCTCGGACACGATATCCATACTGTTGTCATCAAAATTTTGGGCAGCGGCCATCTTGGATTTTATAAATGATCCCAAAATCATTCTCTGCACCCTCGAGAATCTCGGACACGATATCAATATTGCTGAAAATATAATTTTGTGCGGCGGCCATCTTGGATTTCAAAAATGATCACAAAATCGTTCTCTGCACCCTCGAGAATCTCGGACACGATATCCATATTGCTAAAATCATAATTTTGTGCGGCGGCCATCTTGGATTTGAAAAATGTTCACAAAATCGTTTTCTGCAGCCTCGAGAACCTCGGATACGATACCCATAATGTTGAAAGCATAATTTAGTGCGCTGGCCATCTTAGTATTCAAAAATGTTACCAAAATCGTTCTCTGCACCCTCGAGAACCTCAGGTACGATATCCATATTGCTGAAATCATAATTTTGTGTGGCAGCCATCTTGGATTTCAAAAATTATCACAGAATTGTTCTCTGCACCCTCGAGAACCTCGGACACGATATCCATACTGTTGTCATCAAAATTTTGGGCGGCGGCCATCTTGTATTTTATAAACGATCCCAAAATCATTCTCTGCACCCTCGAGAAACTCGGACACGATATCAATATTGCTGAAAATATAATTTAATGCGGCGGCCGTCTTGGATTTCAAAAATGATCACAAATTCGTTCTCTGCACCCTCGAGAATCTTGGACACGATATCCATATTGCTGAAAACATAATTGTGTGCGGCAGCCCTCTTGGTTTTCAAAAATGATCACAGAATAGTTCTCTGCACCCAAGAGAACCTCGGATAGGATATCCATATTGCTTAAATCATAATTTTGTGCGGCGGCCATCTTGGATTTCAAAAATGATCACAGAATTGTTCTCTGCACCCTCGAGAACCTCGGACACGATATCCATACTGTAGTCATCAAAATTTTGCGCAGCGGCCATCTTGGATTTTAAAATTGATCCCAAAATCATTCTCTGCACCCTCGAGAATCTCGGACACGATATCCATATTGCTAAAATCATAATTTTGTGCGACGGCCATCTTGAATTTGAAAAATGTTCACAAAATCGTTTTCTGCAGCCTCGAGAACCTCGGATACGATACCCATAATGTTGAAAGCATAATTTTGTGCGCTGGCCATCTTAGTTTTCAAAAATGATCCCAAAATCGTTCTCTGCACCCTCGAGAACCTCGGACACGATATCCATATTGCTGAAAACATAATTGTTTGCGGCAGCCCTCTTGGATTTCAAAAATGATCACAGAACTGATCTCTGCACCTTCGAAAACCTCGGACATGATATCCATACTGTTGTCATCAATATTTTGCGCGGCGGCCATCTTGGATTTTATAAATGATCCCAAAATCATTCTATGTAGCCTCGAGAATCTTGGACACGATTTCCATATTGCTGAAATCATAATTTTGTGCGGCGGCCATCTTGGATTTCAAAAATTATCACAAAATCGTTCTTTGCACCCTCGAGAAACTCGGACACGATATCCATATTGCTGAAAACATAATTGTTTGCGGCAGCCCTCTTGGCTGTTAAAAATGATTACAGAATTGTTCTCTGCACCCTCGAGAAACTCGGACACGATATCCATATTACTGAAATTATAATTTTGTGCGGCGGCCATCTTGGATTTCAAATATGATCACAAAATCGTTCACTGCACCTTCGAGAACCTCGAATACGATACCCATATTGTTGTCATCATAATTTTCTGTGGCCATCTTGGATTTAAAAAATTATCCCGAAACCATTCTCTGCACCCTGAAGAATCTCGGACACGATATCCATATTGTTGAAATCATAATTTTGTGTGACGGCCATCTTGGATTTCAAAAATTATCACAGAACTGATCTCTGCACCTTCGAAAACCTCGGACACGATATCCATACTGTTGTCATTAAAATTTTGCGCGGCGGCCATCTTGGATTTTATAAATGGTCCCAAAATCATTCTATGTAGCCTCGAGAATCTTGGACACGATGTCCATATTGCTGAAATCATAATTTTGTGCGGCGGCCATCTTGGATTTCAAAAATTATCACAAAATCGTTCTTTGCACCCTCGAGAAACTCGGACACGATATCCATATTGCTGAAAACATAATTGTTTGCGGCAGCCCTCTTGGCTGTTAAAAATGATTACAGAATTGTTCTCTGCACCCTCGAGAAACTCGGACACGATATCCATATTACTGAAATTATAATTTTGTGCGGCGGCCATCTTGGATTTCAAAAATTATCACAAAATCGTTCTGAGCACCCTTGAGAACCTCGGACAAGATATTCATATTGCTTATAACATTATTGTTAGCGGCAGCACTCTTGGATTTCAAAATTGATCACAGAATTGTTCTCTGCACCCTCGAGAACCTGGGGCACGGTTTCCATATTGGTGAAAACATAATTGTGTGCGGCAGCCCTCTTGGTTTTCAAAAATGATCACAGAATAGTTCTCTGCAACCTAGAGAACCTCGGACACGATATCCATATTGCTAAAATCATAATTTTGTGCAGCGGCCATCTTGGATTTCAAAAATTATCACAAAATCGTTCTGAGCACCCTTGAGAACCTCGGACAAGATATTCATATTGCTGATAACATTATTGTTTGCGGCAGCCCTCTTGGATTTCAAAAATGATCACAGAATTGTTCTCTGCACCCTCGAGAACCTCGGACACGATATCCATATTGCTAAAATCATAATTTTGTGCGGCGGCTATCTTGGATTTGAAAAATAATCACCAAATCATTATCTGCACCCTCGAGAACCTCGGACACGATATCCATATTGATAAAATCATAATTTTGTGCGACGGCCATCTTGGATTTGAAAAATGATCACAAAATCGTTCTCTGCACCCGCGAGAACCTCGGATACGATACCCATAATGGAGTTATCATACTATTGAGCGGCGGCCATATTGGATTTGAAAAATGATCACAAAATCGTTCTCTGCACCCTCGAGATACTCGGATACGATACCAATAATGTAGTGATCATAATTTTGAGCGGTGGCCATCTTGGATTTGAAAAATGATCTCAAAATCGTTCTGTTCACTCTCGAGAACCTCGGATACGATACCCATATTTTTGTGATCATAATCTTGCACGGCGGCCATCTCAGATTTGAAAATGATCCAAAAAATGTTTTCTGCACCCTCGAGAACCTCGGACACGATATCCATATTGCTGAAAACATAATTGTTTGCGGCAGCCCTCTTGGATTTCAAAAATGATCACAGAACTGATCTCTGCACCTTCGAAAACCTCGGACACGATATCCATACTGTTGTCATCAAAATTTTGCGCAGCGGCCATCTTGGATTTTAAAATTGATCCCAAAATCATTCTCTGCACACTCGAGAATCTCGGACACGATATCCATTTTGCTGAAATCATAATTTTGTGCAGCGGCCATCTTGGACTTGTAAAATGATCACAAAATCGTTCTCTGCACCCTCGAGAACCTCGGGTACGATACCCATAATGTTGTAATCATAATTTTGTGCGATGGCCATCTTCGTTTTCAAAAATGATCCCAAAATTGTTCTCTGCACCCTCGAGAATCTCGGACACGATATCAATATTGCTGAAAATATAATTTTGTGCGGCGGCCCTCTTGGATTTCAAAAATGATCACAAAATCGTTCTCTGCACCCTCGAGAATCTCGGACATGATATCCATATTGTTAAAATCATAATTTTGTGCGGCAGCCATCATGGATTTGAAAAATGTTCACAAGATCATTTTCTGCAGCCTCGAGAACCTCGGATACGATACCCATAATGTTGAAAGCATAATTTAGTGCGCTGGCCATCTAGGTTTTCAAAAATGATCCCAAAATCGTTCTCTGCACCCTCGAGAACCTCAGGTACGATATTCATATTGCTGAAATCATAATTTTGTGTGGCGGCCATCTTGGATTTGAAAAATGTTCACAAAATCGTTTTCTGCAGCCTCGAGAACCTCGAGTACGATACCCATAATGTTGAAAGCATAATTTAGTGCGCTGGCCATCTTAGTTTTCAAAAATGCTCCCAAAATCGTTCTCTGCACCCTCGAGAACCTCAGGTACGATATCCATATTGCTGAAATCATAATTTTGTGTGGCGGCCATCTTGGATTTCAAAAATGATCACAAATTCGTTCTCTGCACCCTCGAGAATCTTGGACACGATATCCATATTGCTGAAATTATAATTGTGTGCGGCAGCCCTCTTGGTTTTCAAAAATGATCACAGAATAGTTCTCTGCACCCTAGAGAACCTCGGATAGGATATCCATATTGCTAAAATTATAATTTTGTGCGGCGGCCATCTTGGATTTCAAAAATGATCACAGAATTGTTCTCTGCACCCTCGAGAACCTCGGACACGATATCCATACTGTAGTCATCAAAATTTTGCGCAGCGGCCATCTTGGATTTTAAAATTGATCCCAAAATCATTCTCTGCACCCTCGAGAATCTCGGACACGATATCCATATTGCTAAAATCATAATTTTTTGCGACGGCCATCTTGAATTTGAAAAATGTTCACAAAATCGTTTTCTGCAGCCTCGAGAACCTCGGATACGATACCCATAATGTTGAAAGCATAATTTTGTGCGCTGGCCATCTTAGTTTTCAAAAATGATCCCAAAATCGTTCTCTGCACCCTCGAGAACCTCAGACACGATATCCATATTGCTGAAAACATAATTGTTTGCGGCAGCCCTCTAGGATTTCAAAAATGATCACAGAACTGATCTCTGCACCTTCGAAAACCTCGGACACGATATCCATGCTGTTGTCATCAATATTTTGCGCGGCGGCCATCTTGGATTTTATAAATGATCCCAAAATCATTCTATGTAGCCTCGAGAATCTTGGACATGATGTCCATATTGCTGAAATCATAATTTTGTGCGGCGGCCATCTTGGATTTCAAAAATTATCACAAAATCGTTCTTTGCACCCTCGAGAACCTCGGATACGATACCCATAATGTTGAAAGCATAATTTTGTGCGCTGGCCATCTTAGTTTTCAAAAATGATCCCAAAATCGTTCTCTGCACCCTCGAGAACCTCGGACACGATATCCATATTGCTGAAAACATAATTGTTTGCGGCAGCCCTCTTGGATTTCAAAAATGATCACAGAACTGATCTCTGCACCTTCGAAAACCTCGGACACGATATCCATACTGTTGTCATCAATATTTTGCGCGGCGGCCATCTTGGATTTTATAAATGATCCCAAAATCATTCTATGTAGCCTCGAGAATCTTGGACACGATGTCCATATTGCTGAAATCATAATTTTGTGTGGCGGCCATCTTGGATTTCAAAAATTATCACAGAATTGTTCTCTGCACCCTCGAGAACCTCGGACACGATATCCATACTGTTGTCATCAAAATTTTGGGCAGCGGCCATCTTGGATTTTATAAATGATCCCAAAATCATTCTCTGCACCCTCGAGAATCTCGGACACGATATCAATATTGCTGAAAATATAATTTTGTGCGGCGGCCATCTTGGATTTCAAAAATGATCACAAAATCGTTCTCTGCACCCTCGAGAATCTCGGACACGATATCCATATTGCTAAAATCATAATTTTGTGCGGCGGCCATCTTGGATTTGAAAGATGTTCACAAAATCGTTTTCTGCAGCCTCGAGAACCTCGGATACGATACCCATAATGTTGAAAGCATAATTTAGTGCGCTGGCCATCTTAGTATTCAAAAATGTTACCAAAATCGTTCTCTGCACCCTCGAGAACCTCAGGTACGATATCCATATTGCTGAAATCATAATTTTGTGTGGCAGCCATCTTGGATTTCAAAAATGATCACAGAATTGTTCTCTGCACCCTCGAGAACCTCGGACACGATATCCATACTGTTGTCATCAAAATTTTGGGCGGCGGCCATCTTGTATTTTATAAACGATCCCAAAATCATTCTCTGCACCCTCGAGAAACTCGGACACGATATCAATATTGCTGAAAATATAATTTAATGCGGCGGCCGTCTTGGATTTCAAAAATGATCACAAATTCGTTCTCTGCACCCTCGAGAATCTTGGACACGATATCCATATTGCTGAAAACATAATTGTGTGCGGCAGCCCTCTTGGTTTTCAAAAATGATCACAGAATAGTTCTCTGCACCCAAGAGAACCTCGGATAGGATATCCATATTGCTTAAATCATAATTTTGTGCGGCGGCCATCTTGGATTTCAAAAATGATCACAGAATTGTTCTCTGCACCCTCGAGAACCTCGGACACGATATCCATACTGTAGTCATCAAAATTTTGCGCAGCGGCCATCTTGGATTTTAAAATTGATCCCAAAATCATTCTCTGCACCCTCGAGAATCTCGGACACGATATCCATATTGCTAAAATCATAATTTTGTGCGGCGGCCATCTTGAATTTGAAAAATGTTCACAAAATCGTTTTCTGCAGCCTCGAGAACCTCGGATACGATACCCATAATGTTGAAAGCATAATTTTGTGCGGTGGCCATCTTAGTTTTCAAAAATGATCCCAAAATCGTTCTCTGCACCCTCGAGAACCTCGGACACGATATCCATATTGCTGAAAACATAATTGTTTGCGGCAGCCCTCTTGGATTTCAAAAATGATCACAGAACTGATCTCTGCACCTTCGAAAACCTCGGACATGATATCCATACTGTTGTCATCAATATTTTGCGCGGCGGCCATCTTGGATTTTATAAATGATCCCAAAATCATTCTATGTAGCCTCGAGATACTTGGACACGATTTCCATATTGCTGAAATCATAATTTTGTGCGGCGGCCATCTTGGATTTCAAAAATTATCACAAAATCGTTCTTTGCACCCTCGAGAAACTCGGACACGATATCCATATTGCTGAAAACATAATTGTTTGCGGCAGCCCTCTTGGCTGTTAAAAATGATTACAGAATTGTTCTCTGCACCCTCGAGAAACTCGGACACGATATCCATATTACTGAAATTATAATTTTGTGCGGCGGCCATCTTGGATTTCAAATATGATCACAAAATCGTTCACTGCACCTTCGAGAACCTCGAATACGATACCCATATTGTTGTCATCATAATTTTCTGTGGCCATCTTGGATTTAAAAAATTATCCCGAAACCATTCTCTGCACCCTGAAGAATCTCGGACACGATATCCATATTGTTGAAATCATAATTTTGTGTGACGGCCATCTTGGATTTCAAAAATTATCACAGAACTGATCTCTGCACCTTCGAAAACCTCGGACACGATATCCATACTGTTGTCATTAAAATTTTGCGCGGCGGCCATCTTGGATTTTATAAATGGTCCCAAAATCATTCTATGTAGCCTCGAGAATCTTGGACACGATGTCCATATTGCTGAAATCATAATTTTGTGCGGCGGCCATCTTGGATTTCAAAAATTATCACAAAATCGTTCTTTGCACCCTCGAGAAACTCGGACACGATATCCATATTGCTGAAAACATAATTGTTTGCGGCAGCCCTCTTGGCTGTTAAAAATGATTACAGAATTGTTCTCTGCACCCTCGAGAAACTCGGACACGATATCCATATTACTGAAATTATAATTTTGTGCGGCGGCCATCTTGGATTTCAAATATGATCACAAAATCGTTCTCTGCACCTTCGAGAACCTCGAATACGATACCCATAATGTTGTCATCATAATTTTCTAAGGCCATCTTGGATTTAAAAAATTATCCCGAAACCATTCTCTGCACCCTGAAGAATCTCGGACACGATATCCATATTGTTGAAATCATAATTTTGTGTGACGGCCATCTTGGATTTCAAAAATTATCACAGAACTGATCTCTGCACCTTCGAAAACCTCGGACACGATATCCATACTGTTGTCATTAAAATTTTGCGCGGCGGCCATCTTGGATTTTAAAATTGATCCCAAAATCATTCTCTGCACACTCGAGAATCTCGGACACGATATCCATTTTGCTGAAATCATAATTTTGTGCGGCGGCCATCTTGGACTTGTAAAATGATCACAAAATCGTTCTCTGCACCCTCGAGAACCTCGGGTACGATACCCATAATGTTGTAATCATAATTTTGTGCGATGGCCATCTTCGTTTTCAAAAATGATCCCAAAATTGTTCTCTGCATCCTCGAGAATCTCGGACACGATATCAATATTGCTGAAAATATAATTTTGTGCGGCGGCCATCTTGGATTTCAAAAATGATCATAAAATCGTTCTCTGCACCCTCGAGAATCTCGGACACGATAGCCATATTGCTAAAATCATAATTTTGTGCGGCAGCCATCTTGGATTTGAAAAATGTTCACAAAATCATTTTCTGCAGCCTCGAGAACCTCGGATACGATACCCATAATGTTGAAAGCATAATTTAGTGCGCTGGCCATCTAGGTTTTCAAAAATGATCCCAAAATCGTTCTCTGCACCCTCGAGAACCTCAGGTACGATATTCTTATTGATGAAATCATAATTTTGTGTGGCGGCCATCTTGGATTTCAAAAATGATCACAGAATTGTTCTCTGCACCCTCGAGAACCTCGGACACGATATCCATACTGTTGTCATCAAAATTTTGGGCAGCGGCCATCTTGGATTTCAAATATGATCACAAAATCGTTCTCTGCACCTTCGAGAACCTCGAATACGATACCCATAATGTTGTCATCATAATTTTCTAAGGCCATCTTGGATTTAAAAAATTATCCCGAAACCATTCTCTGCACCCTGAAGAATCTCGGACACGATATCCATATTGTTGAAATCATAATTTTGTGTGACGGCCATCTTGGATTTCAAAAATTATCACAGAACTGATCTCTGCACCTTCGAAAACCTCGGACACGATATCCATACTGTTGTCATTAAAATTTTGCGCGGCGGCCATCTTGGATTTTAAAATTGATCCCAAAATCATTCTCTGCATACTCGAGAATCTCGGACACGATATCCATTTTGCTGAAATCATAATTTTGTGCGGCGGCCATCTTGGACTTGTAAAATGATCACAAAATCGTTCTCTGCACCCTCGAGAACCTCGGGTACGATACCCATAAAGTTGTAATCATAATTTTGTGCGATGGCCATCTTCGTTTTCAAAAATGATCCCAAAATTGTTCTCTGCACTCTCGAGAATCTCGGACACGATATCAATATTGCTGAAAATATAATTTTGTGCGGCGGCCATCTTGGATTTCAAAAATGATCATAAAATCGTTCTCTGCACCCTCGAGAATCTCGGACACGATATCCATATTGCTAAAATCATAATTTTGTGCGGCAGCCATCTTGGATTTGAAAAATGTTCACAAAATCATTTTCTGCAGCCTCGAGAACCTCGGATACGATACCCATAATGTTGAAAGCATAATTTAGTGCGCTGGCCATCTAGGTTTTCAAAAATGATCCCAAAATCGTTCTCTGCACCCTCGAGAACCTCAGGTACGATATTCATATTGCTGAAATCATAATTTTGTGTGGCGGCCATCTTGGATTTCAAAAATTATCACAGAATTGTTCTCTGCACCCTCGAGAACCTCGGACACGATATCCATACTGTTGTCATCAAAATTTTGGGCAGCGGCCATCTTGGATTTTATAAATGATCCCAAAATCCTTCTCTGCACCCTCGAGAATCTCGGACACGATATCAATATTGCTGAAAATATAATTTTGTGCGGCGGCCATCTCGTATTTCAAAAATGATCACAAAATCGTTCTCTGCACCCTCGAGAATCTCGGACACGATATCCATATTGCTAAAATCATAATTTTGTGCGGCGGCCATCTTGGATTTGAAAAATGTTCACAAAATCGTTTTCTGCAGCCTCGAGAACCTCAGGTACGATATCCATATTGCTGAAATCATAATTTTGTGTGGCGGCCATCTTGGATTTCAAAAATTATCACAGAATTGTTCTCTGCACCCTCGAGAACCTCGGACACGATATCCATATTGCTGAAAACATAATTGTGTGCGGCAGCCCTCTTGGTTTTCAAAAATGATCACAGAATAGTTCTCTGCACCCTAGAGAACCTCGGATAGGATATCCATATTGCTAAAATCATAATTTTGTGCGGCGGCCATCTTGGATTTCAAAAATGATCACAGAATTGTTCTCTGCACCCTCGAGAACCTCGGACACGATATCCATACTTTAGTCATCAAAATTTTGCGCAGCGGCCATCTTGGATTTTAAAATTGATCCCAAAATCATTCTCTGCACCCTCGAGAATCTCGGACACGATATCCATATTGCTAAAATCATAATTTTGTGCGACGGCCATCTTGAATTTGAAAAATGTTCACAAAATCGTTTTCTGCAGCCTCGAGAACCTCGGATACGATACCCATAATGTTGAAAGCATAATTTTGTGCGCTGGCCATCTTAGTTTTCAAAAATGATCCCAAAATCGTTCTCTGCACCCTCGAGAACCTCGGACACGATATCCATATTGCTGAAAACATAATTGTTTGCGGCAGCCCTCTTGGATTTCAAAAATGATCACAGAACTGATCTCTGCACCTTCGAAAACCTCGGACACGATATCCATACTGTTGTCATCAATATTTTGCGCGGCGGCCATCTTGGATTTTATAAATGATCCCAAAATCATTCTATGTAGCCTCGAGAATCTTGGACACGATGTCCATATTGCTGAAATCATAATTTTGTGCGGCGGCCATCTTGGATTTCAAAAATTATCACAAAATCGTTCTCTGCACCCTCGAGAACCTCGGATACGATACCCATTATGTTGAAAGCATAATTTTGTGCGGTGGTCATCTTAGTTTTCAAAAATGATCCCAAAATCGTTCTCTGCACCCTCGAGAAACTCGGACACGATATCCATATTGCTGAAAACATAATTGTTTGCGGCAGCCCTCTTGGCTGTTAAAAATGATTACAGAATTGTTCTATGCACCCTCGAGAACCTCGAATACGATACCCATAATGTTGTCATCATAATTTTCTGTGGCCATCTTGGATTTAAAAAATTATCCCGAAACCATTCTCTGCACCCTGAAGAATCTCGGACACGATATCCATATTGTTGAAATCATAATTTTCTGTTGCGGCCATCTTGGATTTCAAAAATTATCATAGAATTGTTCTCTGCACCCTCGAGAACCTCGGACACGATATCCATATTGCTGAAATCATAATTTTGTGCGGCGGACATCTTGGATTTCAAATATGATCACAAAATCGTTCTGAGCGCTTTTGAGAACCTCGGACAAGATATCCATATTGCTAAAATCATAATTTTGTGCGGCGGCCATCTTGGACTTGTAAAATGATCACAAAATCGTTCTCTGCACCCTCGAGAACCTCGGGTACGATACCCATAAAGTTGTAATCATAATTTTGTGCGATGGCCATCTTAGTATTCAAAAATGTTCCCAAAATCGTTCTCTGCACCCTCGAGAACCTCAGGTACGATATCCATATTGCTGAAATCATAATTTTGTGTGGCGGCCATCTTGGATTTCAAAAATTATCACAGAATTGTTCTCTGCACCCTCGAGAACCTCGGACACGATATCCATACTGTTGTCATCAAAATTTTGGGCGGCGGCCATCTTGTATTTTATAAACGATCCCAAAATCATTCTCTGCACCCTCGAGAAACTCGGACACGATATCAATATTGCTGAAAATATAATTTAATGCGGCGGCCGTCTTGGATTTCAAAAATGATCACAAATTCGTTCTCTGCACCCTCGAGAATCTTGGACACGATATCCATATTGCTGAAAACATAATTGTGTGCGGCAGCCCTCTTGGTTTTCAAAAATGATCACAGAATAGTTCTCTGCACCCTAGAGAACCTCGGATAGGATATCCATGTTGCTAAAATCATAATTTTGTGCGGCGGCCATCTTGGATTTCAAAAATGATCACAGAATTGTTCTCTGCACCCTCGAGAACCTCGGACACGATATCCATACTGTAGTCATCAAAATTTTGCGCAGCGGCCATCTTGGATTTTAAAATTGATCCCAAAATCATTCTCTGCACCCTCGAGAATCTCGGACACGATATCCATATTGCTAAAATCATAATTTTGTGCGACGGCCATCTTGAATTTGAAAAATGTTCACAAAATCGTTTTCTGCAGCCTCGAGAACCTCGGATACGATACCCATAATGTTGAAAGCATAATTTTGTGCGCTGGCCATCTTAGTTTTCTAAAATGATCCCAAAATCGTTCTCTGCACCCTCGAGAACCTCGGACACGATATCCATATTGCTGAAAACATAATTGTTTGCGGCAGCCCTCTTGGATTTCAAAAATGATCACAGAACTGATCTCTGCACCTTCGAAAACCTCGGACATGATATCCATACTGTTGTCATCAATATTTTGCGCGGCGGCCATCTTGGATTTTATAAATGATCCCAAAATCATTCTATGTAGCCTCGAGAAACTTGGACACGATTTCCATATTGCTGAAATCATAATTTTGTGCGGCGGCCATCTTGGATTTCAAAAATTATCACAAAATCGTTCTTTGCACCCTCGAGAAACTCGGACACGATATCCATATTGCTGAAAACATAATTGTTTGCGGCAGCCCTCTTGGCTGTTAAAAATGATTACAGAATTGTTCTCTGCACCCTCGAGAAACTCGGACACGATATCCATATTACTGAAATTATAATTTTGTGCGGCGGCCATCTTGGATTTCAAATATGATCACAAAATCGTTCACTGCACCTTCGAGAACCTCGAATACGATACCCATAATGTTGTCATCATAATTTTCTGTGGCCATCTTGGATTTAAAAAATTATCCCGAAACCATTCTCTGCACCCTGAAGAATCTCGGAAACGATATCCATATTGTTGAAATCATAATTTTGTGTGACGGCCATCTTGGATTTCAAAAATTATCACAGAACTGATCTCTGCACCTTCGAAAACCTCGGACACGATATCCATACTGTTGTCATTAAAATTTTGCGCGGCGGCCATCTTGGATTTTATAAATGGTCCCAAAATCATTCTATGTAGCCTCGAGAATCTTGGACACGATGTCCATATTGCTGAAATCATAATTTTGTGCGGCGGCCATCTTGGATTTCAAAAATTATCACAAAATCGTTCTTTGCACCCTCGAGAAACTCGGACACGATATCCATATTGCTGAAAACATAATTGTTTGCGGCAGCCCTCTTGGCTGTTAAAAATGATTACAGAATTGTTCTCTGCACCCTCGAGAAACTCGGACACGATATCCATATTACTGAAATTATAATTTTGTGCGGCGGCCATCTTGGATTTCAAATATGATCACAAAATCGTTCTCTGCACCTTCGAGAACCTCGAATACGATACCCATAATGTTGTCATCATAATTTTCTGTGGCCATCTTGGATTTAAAAAATTATCCCGAAACCATTCTCTGCACCCTGAAGAATCTCGGACACGATATCCATATTGTTGAAATCATAATTTTGTGTGACGGCCATCTTGGATTTCAAAAATTATCACAGAACTGATCTCTGCACCTTCGAAAACCTCGGACACGATATCCATACTGTTGTCATTAAAATTTTGCGCGGCGGCCATCTTGGATTTTAAAATTGATCCCAAAATCATTCTCTGCACACTCGAGAATCTCGGACACGATATCCATTTTGCTGAAATCATAATTTTGTGCGGCGGCCATCTTGGACTTGTAAAATGATCACAAAATCGTTCTCTGCACCCTCGAGAACCTCGGGTACGATACCCATAATGTTGTAATCATAATTTTGTGCGATGGCCATCTTCGTTTTCAAAAATGATCCCAAAATTGTTCTCTGCACCCTCGAGAATCTCGGACACGATATCAATATTGCTGAAAATATAATTTTGTGCGGCGGCCATCTTGGATTTCAAAAATGATCATAAAATCGTTCTCTGCACCCTCGAGAATCTCGGACACGATATCCATATTGCTAAAATCATAATTTTGTGCGGCAGCCATCTTGGATTTGAAAAATGTTCACAAAATCATTTTCTGCAGCCTCGAGAACCTCGGATACGATACCCATAATGTTGAAAGCATAATTTAGTGCGCTGGCCATCTAGGTTTTCAAAAATGATCCCAAAATCGTTCTCTGCACCCTCGAGAACCTCAGGTACGATATTCATATTGCTGAAATCATAATTTTGTGTGGCGGCCATCTTGGATTTCAAAAATTATCACAGAATTGTTCTCTGCACCCTCGAGAACCTCGGACACGATATCCATACTGTTGTCATCAAAATTTTGGGCAGCGGCCATCTTGGATTTCAAATATGATCACAAAATCGTTCTCTGCACCTTCGAGAACCTCGAATACGATACCCATAATGTTGTCATCATAATTTTCTAAGGCCATCTTGGATTTAAAAAATTATCCCGAAACCATTCTCTGCACCTTGAAGAATCTCGGACACGATATCCATATTGTTGAAATCATAATTTTGTTTGACGGCCATCTTGGATTTCAAAAATTATCACAGAACTGATCTCTGCACCTACGAAAACCTCGGACACGATATCCATACTGTTGTCATTAAAATTTTGCGCGGCGGCCATCTTGGATTTTAAAATTGATCCCAAAATCATTCTCTGCACACTCGAGAATCTCGGACACGATATCCATTTTGCTGAAATCATAATTTTGTGCGGCGGCCATCTTGGATTTTAAAATTGATCCCAAAATCATTCTCTGCACACTCGAGAATCTCGGACACGATATCCATTTTGCTGAAATCATAATTTTGTGCGGCGGCCATCTTGGACTTGTAAAATGATCACAAAACCGTTCTCTGCACCCTCGAGAACCTCGGGTACGATACCCATAATGTTGTAATCATAATTTTGTGCGATGGCCATCTTCGTTTTCAAAAATGATCCCAAAATCATTCTCTGCACCCTCGAGAATCTCGGACACGATATCAATATTGCTGAAAATATAATTTTGTGCGGCGGCCATCTTGGATTTCAAAAATGATCATAAAATCGTTCTCTGCACCCTCGAGAATCTCGGACACGATAGCCATATTGCTAAAATCATAATTTTGTGCGGCAGCCATCTTGGATTTGAAAAATGTTCACAAAATCATTTTCTGCAGCCTCGAGAACCTCGGATACGATACCCATAATGTTGAAAGCATAATTTAGTGCGCTGGCCATCTAGGTTTTCAAAAATGATCCCAAAATCGTTCTCTGCACCCTCGAGAACCTCAGGTACGATATTCATATTGCTGAAATCATAATTTTGTGTGGCGGCCATCTTGGATTTCAAAAATGATCACAGAATTGTTCTCTGCACCCTCGAGAACCTCGGACACGATATCCATACTGTTGTCATCAAAATTTTGAGCGGCGGCCATCTTGGATTTCAAAAATGATCACAAAATCGTTCTCTGCACCCTCGAGAACCTCGAATACGATACCCATAATGTTGTCATCATAATTTTCTAAGGCCATCTTGGATTTAAAAAATTATCCCGAAACCATTCTCTGCACCCTGAAGAATCTCGGACACGATATCCATATTGTTGAAATCATAATTTTGTGTGACGGCCATCTTGGATTTCAAAAATTATCACAGAACTGATCTCTGCACCTTCGAAAACCTCGGACACGATATCCATACTGTTGTCATCAAAATTTTGCGCGGCGGCCATCTTGGATTTTAAAATTGATCCCAAAATCATTCTCTGCACACTCGAGAATCTCGGACACGATATCCATTTTGCTGAAATCATAATTTTGTGCGGCGGCCATCTTGGACTTGTAAAATGATCACAAAATCGTTCTCTGCACCCTCGAGAACCTCGGGTACGATACACATAATGTTGTAATCATAATTTTGTGCGATGGCCATCTTCGTTTTCAAAAATGATCCCAAAATTGTTCTCTGCACCCTCGAGAATCTCGGACACGATATCAATATTGCTGAAAATATAATTTTGTGCGGCGGCCATCTTGGATTTCAAAAATGATCATAAAATCGTTCTCTGCACCCTCGAGAATCTCGGACACGATAGCCATATTGCTAAAATCATAATTTTGTGCGGCAGCCATCTTGGATTTGAAAAATGTTCACAAAATCATTTTCTGCAGCCTCGAGAACCTCGGATACGATACCCATAATGTTGAAAGCATAATTTAGTGCGCTGGCCATCTAGGTTTTCAAAAATGATCCCAAAATCGTTCTCTGCACCCTCGAGAACCTCAGGTACGATATTCATATTGCTGAAATCATAATTTTGTGTGGTGGCCATCTTGGATTTCAAAAATTATCACAGAATTGTTCTCTGCACCCTCGAGAACCTCGGACACGATATCCATACTGTTGTCATTAAAATTTTGCGCGGCGGCCATCTTGGATTTTATAAATGGTCCCAAAATCATTCTATGTAGCCTCGAGAATCTTGGACACGATGTCCATATTGCTGAAATCATAATTTTGTGCGGCGGCCATCATGGATTTCAAAAATTATCACAAAATCGTTCTTTGCACCCTCGAGAAACTCGGACACGATATCCATATTGCTGAAAACATAATTGTTTGCGGCAGCCCTCTTGGCTGTTAAAAATGATTACAGAATTGTTCTCTGCACCCTCGAGAAACTCGGACACGATATCCATATTACTGAAATTATAATTTTGTGCGGCGGCCATCTTGGATTTCAAATATGATCACAAAATCGTTCTCTGCACCTTCGAGAACCTCGAATACGATACCCATAATGTTGTCATCATAATTTTCTGTGGCCATCTTGGATTTAAAAAATTATCCCGAAACCATTCTCTGCACCCTGAAGAATCTCGGACACGATATCCATATTGTTGAAATCATAATTTTGTGTGACGGCCATCTTGGATTTCAAAAATTATCACAGAACTGATCTCTGCACCTTCGAAAACCTCGGACACGATATCCATACTGTTGTCATTAAAATTTTGCGCGGCGGCCATCTTGGATTTTAAAATTGATCCCAAAATCATTCTCTGCACACTCGAGAATCTCGGACACGATATCCATTTTGCTGAAATCATAATTTTGTGCGGCGGCCATCTTGGACTTGTAAAATGATCACAAAATCGTTCTCTGCACCCTCGAGAACCTCGGGTACGATACCCATAATGTTGTAATCATAATTTTGTGCGATGGCCATCTTCGTTTTCAAAAATGATCCCAAAATTGTTCTCTGCACCCTCGAGAATCTCGGACACGATATCAATATTGCTGAAAATATAATTTTGTGCGGCGGCCATCTTGGATTTCAAAAATGATCATAAAATCGTTCTCTGCACCCTCGAGAATCTCGGACACGATATCCATATTGCTAAAATCATAATTTTGTGCGGCAGCCATCTTGGATTTGAAAAATGTTCACAAAATCATTTTCTGCAGCCTCGAGAACCTCGGATACGATACCCATAATGTTGAAAGCATAATTTAGTGCGCTGGCCATCTAGGTTTTCAAAAATGATCCCAAAATCGTTCTCTGCACCCTCGAGAACCTCAGGTACGATATTCTTATTGCTGAAATCATAATTTTGTGTGGCGGCCATCTTGGATTTCAAAAATGATCACAGAATTGTTCTCTGCACCCTCGAGAACCTCGGACACGATATCCATACTGTTGTCATCAAAATTTTGGGCAGCGGCCATCTTGGATTTCAAATATGATCACAAAATCGTTCTCTGCACCTTCGAGAACCTCGAATACGATACCCATAATGTTGTCATCATAATTTTCTAAGGCCATCTTGGATTTAAAAAATTATCCCGAAACCATTCTCTGCACCCTGAAGAATCTCGGACACGATATCCATATTGTTGAAATCATAATTTTGTTTGACGGCCATCTTGGATTTCAAAAATTATCACAGAACTGATCTCTGCACCTACGAAAACCTCGGACACGATATCCATACTGTTGTCATTAAAATTTTGCGCGGCGGCCATCTTGGATTTTAAAATTGATCCCAAAATCATTCTCTGCACACTCGAGAATCTCGGACACGATATCCATTTTGCTGAAATCATAATTTTGTGCGGCGGCCATCTTGGATTTTAAAAATGATCACAAAATCATTCTCTGCACACTCGAGAATCTCGGACACGATATCCATTTTGCTGAAATCATAATTTTGTGCGGCGGCCATCTTGGACTTGTAAAATGATCACAAAACCGTTCTCTGCACCCTCGAGAACCTCGGGTACGATACCCATAATGTTGTAATCATAATTTTGTGCGATGGCCATCTTCGTTTTCAAAAATGATCCCAAAATTGTTCTCTGCACCCTCGAGAATCTCGGACACGATATCAATATTGCTGAAAATATAATTTTGTGCGGCGGCCATCTTGGATTTCAAAAATGATCATAAAATCGTTCTCTGCACCCTCGAGAATCTCGGACACGATATCCATATTGCTAAAATCATAATTTTGTGCGGCAGCCATCTTGGATTTGAAAAATGTTCACAAAATCATTTTCTGCAGCCTCGAGAACCTCGGATACGATACCCATAATGTTGAAAGCATAATTTAGTGCGCTGGCCATCTAGGTTTTCAAAAATGATCCCAAAATCGTTCTCTGCACCCTCGAGAACCTCAGGTACGATATTCATATTGATGAAATCATAATTTTGTGTGGCGGCCATCTTGGATTTCAAAAATGATCACAGAATTGTTCTCTGCACCCTCGAGAACCTCGGACACGATATCCATACTGTTGTCATCAAAATTTTGGGCAGCGGCCATCTTGGATTTCAAATATGATCACAAAATCGTTCTCTGCACCTTCGAGAACCTCGAATACGATACCCATAATGTTGTCATCATAATTTTCTAAGGCCATCTTGGATTTAAAAAATTATCCCGAAACCATTCTCTGCACCCTGAAGAATCTCGGACACGATATCCATATTGTTGAAATCATAATTTTGTGTGACGGCCATCTTGGATTTCAAAAATTATCACAGAACTGATCTCTGCACCTTCGAAAACCTCGGACACGATATCCATACTGTTGTCATTAAAATTTTGCGCGGCGGCCATCTTGGATTTTAAAATTGATCCCAAAATCATTCTCTGCACACTCGAGAATCTCGGACACGATATCCATTTTGCTGAAATCATAATTTTGTGCGGCGGCCATCTTGGACTTGTAAAATGATCACAAAATCGTTCTCTGCACCCTCGAAAACCTCGGGTACGATACCCATAAAGTTGTAATCATAATTTTGTGCGATGGCCATCTTCGTTTTCAAAAATGATCCCAAAATTGTTCTCTGCACCCTCGAGAATCTCGGACACGATATCAATATTGCTGAAAATATAATTTTGTGCGGCGGCCATCTTGGATTTCAAAAATGATCATAAAATCGTTCTCTGCACCCTCGAGAATCTCGGACACGATATCCATATTGCTAAAATCATAATTTTGTGCGGCAGCCATCTTGGATTTGAAAAATGTTCACAAAATCATTTTCTGCAGCCTCGAGAACCTCGGATACGATACCCATAATGTTGAAAGCATAATTTAGTGCGCTGGCCATCTAGGTTTTCAAAAATGATCCCAAAATCGTTCTCTGCACCCTCGAGAACCTCAGGTACGATATTCATATTGCTGAAATCATAATTTTGTGTGGCGGCCATCTTGGATTTCAAAAATTATCACAGAATTGTTCTCTGCACCCTCGAGAACCTCGGACACGATATCCATACTGTTGTCATCAAAATTTTGGGCAGCGGCCATCTTGGATTTTATAAATGATCCCAAAATCCTTCTCTGCACCCTCGAGAATCTCGGACACGATATCAATATTGCTGAAAATATAATTTTGTGCGGCGGCCATCTCGTATTTCAAAAATGATCACAAAATCGTTCTCTGCACCCTCGAGAATCTCGGACACGATATCCATATTGCTAAAATCATAATTTTGTGCGGCGGCCATCTTGGATTTGAAAAATGTTCACAAAATCGTTTTCTGCAGCCTCGAGAACCTCAGGTACGATATCCATATTGCTGAAATCATAATTTTGTGTGGCGGCCATCTTGGATTTCAAAAATTATCACAGAATTGTTCTCTGCACCCTCGAGAATCTCGGACACGATATCCATATTGCTGAAAACATAATTGTGTGCGGCAGCCCTCTTGGTTTTCAAAAATGATCACAGAATAGTTCTCTGCACCCTAGAGAACCTCGGATAGGATATCCATATTGCTAAAATCATAATTTTGTGCGGCGGCCATCTTGGATTTCAAAAATGATCACAGAATTGTTCTCTGCACCCTCGAGAACCTCGGACACGATATCCATACTGTAGTCATCAAAATTTTGCGCAGCGGCCATCTTGGATTTTAAAATTGATCCCAAAATCATTCTCTGCACCCTCGAGAATCTCGGACACGATATCCATATTGCTGAAAACATAATTGTGTGCGGCAGCCCTCTTGGTTTTCAAAAATGATCACAGAATAGTTCTCTGCACCCTAGAGAACCTCGGATAGGATATCCATATTGCTAAAATCATAATTTTGTGCGGCGGCCATCTTGGATTTCAAAAATGATCACAGAATTGTTCTCTGCACCCTCGAGAACCTCGGACACGATATCCATACTGTAGTCATCAAAATTTTGCGCAGCGGCCATCTTGGATTTCAAAAATGATCACAAATTCGTTCTCTGCACCCTCGAGAATCTTGGACACGATATCCATATTGCTGAAAACATAATTGTGTGCGGCAGCCCTCTTGGTTTTCAAAAATGATCACAGAATAGTTCTCTGCACCCTAGAGAACCTCGGATAGGATATCCATATTGCTAAAATCATAATTTTGTGCGGCGGCCATCTTGGATTTCAAAAATGATCACAGAATTGTTCTCTGCACCCTCGAGAACCTCGGACACGATATCCATACTGTAGTCATCAAAATTTTGCGCAGCGGCCATCTTGGATTTTAAAATTGATCCCAAAATCATTCTCTGCACCCTCGAGAATCTCGGACACGATATCCATATTGCTAAAATCATAATTTTGTGCGACGGCCATCTTGAATTTGAAAAATGTTCACAAAATCGTTTTCTGCAGCCTCGAGAACCTCGGATACGATACCCATAATGTTGAAAGCATAATTTTGTGCGCTGGCCATCTTAGTTTTCAAAAATGATCCCAAAATCGTTCTCTGCACCCTCGAGAACCTCGGACACGATATCCATATTGCTGAAAACATAATTGTTTGCGGCAGCCCTCTTGGATTTCAAAAATGATCACAGAACTGATCTCTGCACCTTCGAAAACCTCGGACATGATATCCATACTGTTGTCATCAATATTTTGCGCGGCGGCCATCTTGGATTTTATAAATGATCCCAAAATCATTCTATGTAGCCTCGAGATACTTGGACACGATTTCCATATTGCTGAAATCATAATTTTGTGCGGCGGCCATCTTGGATTTCAAAAATTATCACAAAATCGTTCTTTGCACCCTCGAGAAACTCGGACACGATATCCATATTGCTGAAAACATAATTGTTTGCGGCAGCCCTCTTGGCTGTTAAAAATGATTACAGAATTGTTCTCTGCACCCTCGAGAAACTCGGACACGATATCCATATTACTGAAATTATAATTTTGTGCGGCGGCCATCTTGGATTTCAAATATGATCACAAAATCGTTCTCTGCACCTTCGAGAACCTCGAATACGATACCCATAATGTTGTCATCATAATTTTCTAAGGCCATCTTGGATTTAAAAAATTATCCCGAAACCATTCTCTGCACCCTGAAGAATCTCGGACACGATATCCATATTGTTGAAATCATAATTTTGTTTGACGGCCATCTTGGATTTCAAAAATTATCACAGAACTGATCTCTGCACCTTCGAAAACCTCGGACACGATATCCATACTGTTGTCATTAAAATTTTGCGCGGCGGCCATCTTGGATTTTAAAATTGATCCCAAAATCATTCTCTGCACACTCGAGAATCTCGGACACGATATCCATTTTGCTGAAATCATAATTTTGTGCGGCGGCCATCTTGGATTTTAAAATTGATCCCAAAATCATTCTCTGCACACTCGAGAATCTCGGACACGATATCCATTTTGCTGAAATCATAATTTTGTGCGGCGGCCATCTTGGACTTGTAAAATGATCACAAAACCGTTCTCTGCACCCTCGAGAACCTCGGGTACGATACCCATAATGTTGTAATCATAATTTTGTGCGATGGCCATCTTCGTTTTCAAAAATGATCCCAAAATTGTTCTCTGCACCCTCGAGAATCTCGGACACGATATCAATATTGCTGAAAATATAATTTTGTGCGGCGGCCATCTTGGATTTCAAAAATGATCATAAAATCGTTCTCTGCACCCTCGAGAATCTCGGACACGATATCCATATTGCTAAAATCATAATTTTGTGCGGCAGCCATCTTGGATTTGAAAAATGTTCACAAAATCATTTTCTGCAGCCTCGAGAACCTCGGATACGATACCCATAATGTTGAAAGCATAATTTAGTGCGCTGGCCATCTAGGTTTTCAAAAATGATCACAAAATCGTTCTCTGCACCCTCGAGAACCTCAGGTACGATATTCTTATTGATGAAATCATAATTTTGTGTGGCGGCCATCTTGGATTTCAAAAATGATCACACAATGGTTCTCTGCACCCTCGAGAACCTCGGACACGATATCCATACTGTTGTCATCAAAATTTTGGGCAGCGGCCATCTTGGATTTCAAATATGATCACAAAATCGTTCTCTGCACCTTCGAGAACCTCGAATACGATACCCATAATGTTGTCATCATAATTTTCTAAGGCCATCTTGGATTTAAAAAATTATCCCGAAACCATTCTCTGCACCCTGAAGAATCTCGGACACGATATCCATATTGTTGAAATCATAATTTTGTGTGACGGCCATCTTGGATTTCAAAAATTATCACAGAACTGATCTCTGCACCTTCGAAAACCTCGGACACGATATCCATACTGTTGTCATTAAAATTTTGCGCGGCGGCCATATTGGATTTTAAAATCGATCCCAAAATCATTCTCTGCACACTCGAGAATCTCGGACACGATATCCATTTTGCTGAAATCATAATTTTGTGCGGCGGCCATCTTGGACTTGTAAAATGATCACAAAATCGTTCTCTGCACCCTCGAGAACCTCGGGTACGATACCCATAAAGTTGTAATCATAATTTTGTGCGATGGCCATCTTTATTTTCAAAAATGATCCCAAAATTGTTCTCTGCACCCTCGAGAATCTCGGACACGATATCAATATTGCTGAAAATATAATTTTGTGCGGCGGCCATCTTGGATTTCAAAAATGATCATAAAATCGTTCTCTGCACCCTCGAGAATCTCGGACACGATATCCATATTGCTAAAATCATAATTTTGTGCGGCAGCCATCTTGGATTTGAAAAATGTTCACAAAATCATTTTCTGCAGCCTCGAGAACCTCGGATACGATACCCATAATGTTGAAAGCATAATTTAGTGCGCTGGCCATCTAGGTTTTCAAAAATGATCCCAAAATCGTTCTCTGCACCCTCGAGAACCTCAGGTACGATATTCATATTGCTGAAATCATAATTTTGTGTGGCGGCCATCTTGGATTTCAAAAATTATCACAGAATTGTTCTCTGCACCCTCGAGAACCTCGGACACGATATCCATACTGTTGTCATCAAAATTTTGGGCAGCGGCCATCTTGGATTTTATAAATGATCCCAAAATCGTTCTCTGCACCCTCGAGAATCTCGGACACGATATCAATATTGCTGAAAATATAATTTTGTGCGGCGGCCATCTCGTATTTCAAAAATGATCACAAAATCGTTCTCTGCACCCTCGAGAATCTCGGACACGATATCCATATTGCTAAAATCATAATTTTGTGCGGCGGCCATCTTGGATTTGAAAAATGTTCACAAAATCGTTTTCTGCAGCCTCGAGAACCTCAGGTACGATATCCATATTGCTGAAATCATAATTTTGTGTGGCGGCCATCTTGGATTTCAAAAATTATCACAGAATTGTTCTCTGCACCCTCGAGAACCTCGGACACGATATCCATATTGCTGAAAACATAATTGTGTGCGGCAGCCCTCTTGGTTTTCAAAAATGATCACAGAATAGTTCTCTGCACCCTAGAGAACCTCGGATAGGATATCCATATTGATAAAATCATAATTTTGTGCGGCGGCCATCTTGGTTTTCAAAAATGATCACAGAATAGTTCTCTGCACCCTAGAGAACCTCGGACACGATATCCATATTGTTGTCATCAAAATTTTGCGCAGCGGCCATCTTGGATTTTAAAATTGATCCCAAAATCATTCTCTGCACCCTCGAGAATCTCGGACACGATATCCATATTGCTAAAATCATAATTTTGTGCGGCGGCCATCTTGAATTTGAAAAATGTTCACAAAATCGTTTTCTGCAGCCTCGAGAACCTCGGATACGATACCCATAATGTTGAAAGCATAATTTTGTGCGCTGGCCATCTTAGTTTTCAAAAATGATCCCAAAATCGTTCTCTGCACCCTCGAGAACCTCGGACACGATATCCATATTGCTGAAAACATAATTGTTTGCGGCAGCCCTCTTGGATTTCAAAAATGATCACAGAACTGATCTCTGCACCTTCGAAAACCTCGGACACGATATCCATACTGTTGTCATCAATATTTTGCGCGGCGGCCATCTTGGATTTTATAAATGATCCCAAAATCATTCTATGTAGCCTCGAGAATCTTGGACACGATGTCCATATTGCTGAAATCATAATTTTGTGCGGCGGCCATCTTGGATTTCAAAAATTATCACAAAATCGTTCTCTGCACCCTCGAGAACCTCGGATACGATACCCATTATGTTGAAAGCATAATTTTGTGCGGTGGTCATCTTAGTTTTCAAAAATGATCCCAAAATCGTTCTCTGCACCCTCGAGAAACTCGGACACGATATCCATATTGCTGAAAACATAATTGTTTGCGGCAGCCCTCTTGGCTGTTAAAAATGATTACAGAATTGTTCTCTGCACCCTCGAGAAACTCGGACACGATATCCATATTACTGAAATTATAATTTTGTGCGGCGGCCATCTTGGATTTCAAATATGATCACAAAATCGTTCTCTTCACCTTCGAGAACCTCGAATACGATACCCATAATGTTGTCATCATAATTTTCTGTGGCCATCTTGGATTTAAAAAATTATCCCGAAACCATTCTCTGCACCCTGAAGAATCTCGGACACGATATCCATATTGTTGAAATCATAATTTTCTGTTGCGGCCATCTTGGATTTCAAAAATTATCATAGAATTGTTTTCTGCACCCTCGAGAACCTCGGACACGATATCCATATTGCTGAAATCATAATTTAGTGCGGCGGACATCTTGGATTTCAAATATGATCACAAAATCGTTCTGAGCGCTTTTGAGAACCTCGGACAAGATATCCATATTGCTAAAATCATAATTTTGTGCGGCGGCCATCTTGGACTTGTAAAATGATCACAAAATCGTTCTCTACACCCTAAAGAACCTCGGACACGATATCCATATTGGTGAAAACATAATTGTGTGCGGCAGCCCTCTTGGTTTTCAAAAATGATCACAGAATAGTTCGCTGCACCCTAGAGAACCTCGGACACGATATCCATATTGCTAAAATCATAATTTTGTGCGGCGGCCATCTTGGACTTGTAAAATGATCACAAAATCGTTCACTGCACCTTCGAGAACCTCGAATACGATACCCATAATGTTGTCATCATAATTTTCTGTGGCCATCTTGGATTTAAAAAATTATCCCGAAACCATTCTCTGCACCCTGAAGAATCTCGGACACGATATCCATATTGTTGAAATCATAATTTTGTGTGACGGCCATCTTGGATTTCAAAAATTATCACAGAACTGATCTCTGCACCTTCGAAAACCTCGGACACGATATCCATACTGTTGTCATTAAAATTTTGCGCGGCGGCCATCTTGGATTTTATAAATGGTCCCAAAATCATTCTATGTAGCCTCGAGAATCTTGGACACGATGTCCATATTGCTGAAATCATAATTTTGTGCGGCGGCCATCTTGGATTTCAAAAATTATCACAAAATCGTTCTTTGCACCCTCGAGAAACTCGGACACGATATCCATATTGCTGAAAACATAATTGTTTGCGGCAGCCCTCTTGGCTGTTAAAAATGATTACAGAATTGTTCTCTGCACCCTCGAGAAACTCGGACACGATATCCATATTACTGAAATTATAATTTTGTGCGGCGGCCATCTTGGATTTCAAATATGATCACAAAATCGTTCTCTGCACCTTCGAGAACCTCGAATACGATACCCATAATGTTGTCATCATAATTTTCTAAGGCCATCTTGGATTTAAAAAAATATCCCGAAACCATTCTCTGCACCCTGAAGAATCTCGGACACGATATCCATATTGTTGAAATCATAATTTTGTGTGACGGCCATCTTGGATTTCAAAAATTATCACAGAACTGATCTCTGCACCTTCGAAAACCTCGGACACGATATCCATACTGTTGTCATTAAAATTTTGCGCGGCGGCCATCTTGGATTTTAAAATTGATCCCAAAATCATTCTCTGCACACTCGAGAATCTCGGACACGATATCCATTTTGCTGAAATCATAATTTTGTGCGGCGGCCATCTTGGACTTGTAAAATGATCACAAAATCGTTCTCTGCACCCTCGAGAACCTCGGGTACGATACACATAATGTTGTAATCATAATTTTGTGCGATGGCCATCTTCGTTTTCAAAAATGATCCCAAAATTGTTCTCTGCACCCTCGAGAATCTCGGACACGATATCAATATTGCTGAAAATATAATTTTGTGCGGCGGCCATCTTGGATTTCAAAAATGATCATAAAATCGTTCTCTGCACCCTCGAGAATCTCGGACACGATAGCCATATTGCTAAAATCATAATTTTGTGCGGCAGCCATCTTGGATTTGAAAAATGTTCACAAAATCATTTTCTGCAGCCTCGAGAACCTCGGATACGATACCCATAATGTTGAAAGCATAATTTAGTGCGCTGGCCATCTAGGTTTTCAAAAATGATCCCAAAATCGTTCTCTGCACCCTCGAGAACCTCAGGTACGATATTCATATTGCTGAAATCATAATTTTGTGTGGTGGCCATCTTGGATTTCAAAAATTATCACAGAATTGTTCTCTGCACCCTCGAGAACCTCGGACACGATATCCATACTGTTGTCATCAAAATTTTGGGCAGCGGCCATCTTGGATTTCAAATATGATCACAAAATCGTTCTCTGCACCTTCGAGAACCTCGAATACGATACCCATAATGTTGTCATCATAATTTTCTAAGGCCATCTTGGATTTAAAAAATTATCCCGAAACCATTCTCTGCACCCTGAAGAATCTCGGACACGATATCCATATTGTTGAAATCATAATTTTGTGTGACGGCCATCTTGGATTTCAAAAATTATCACAGAACTGATCTCTGCACCTTCGAAAACCTCGGACACGATATCCATACTGTTGTCATTAAAATTTTGCGCGGCGGCCATCTTGGATTTTAAAATTGATCCCAAAATCATTCTCTGCACACTCGAGAATCTCGGACACGATATCCATTTTGCTGAAATCATAATTTTGTGCGGCGGCCATCTTGGACTTGTAAAATGATCACAAAATCGTTCTCTGCACCCTCGAGAACCTCGGATACGATACCCATAAAGTTGTAATCATAATTTTGTGCGATGGCCATCTTTATTTTCAAAAATGATCCCAAAATTGTTCGCTGCACCCTCGAGAATCTCGGGCACGATATCCATATTGCTGAAATCAAAATTTTGTGCGGCGGCCATCTTGGATTTCAAAAATGATCATAAAATCGTTCTCTGCACCCTCGAGAATCTCGGACACGATATCCATATTGCTAAAATCATAATTTTGTGCGGCAGCCATCTTGGATTTGAAAAATGTTCACAAAATCATTTTCTGCAGCCTCGAGAACCTCGGATACGATACCCATAATGTTGAAAGCATAATTTAGTGCGCTGGCCATCTAGGTTTTCAAAAATATTCCCAAAATCGTTCTCTGCACCCTCGAGAACCTCAGGTACGATATTCATATTGCTGAAATCATAATTTTGTGTGGCGGCCATCTTGGATTTCAAAAATTATCACAGAATTGTTCTCTGCACCCTCGAGAACCTCGGACACGATATCCATACTGTTGTCATCAAAATTTTGGGCAGCGGCCATCTTGGATTTTATAAATGATCCCAAAATCCTTCTCTGCACCCTCGAGAATCTCGGACACGATATCAATATTGCTGAAAATATAATTTTGTGCGGCGGCCATCTCGGATTTCAAAAATGATCACAAAATCGTTCTCTGCACCCTCGAGAATCTCGGACACGATATCCATATTGCTAAAATCATAATTTTGTGCGGCGGCCATCTTGGATTTGAAAAATGTTCACAAAATCGTTTTCTGCAGCCTCGAGAACCTCAGGTACGATATCCATATTGCTGAAATCATAATTTTGTGTGGCGGCCATCTTGGATTTCAAAAATGATCACAGAATTGTTCTCTGCACCCTCGAGAATCTCGGACACGATATCCATATTGCTGAAATCATAATTTTGTGCGGCAGCCCTCTTGGTTTTCAAAAATGATCACAGAATAGTTCTCTGCACCCTAGAGAACCTCGGATAGGATATCCATATTGCTAAAATCATAATTTTGTGCGGCGGCCATCTTGGATTTCAAAAATGATCACAGAATTGTTCTCTGCACCCTCGAGAACCTCGGACACGATATCCATATTGTTGTCATCAAAATTTTGCGCAGCGGCCATCTTGGATTTTAAAATTGATCCCAAAATCATTCTCTGCACCCTCGAGAATCTCGGACACGATATCCATATTGCTAAAATCATAATTTTGTGCGACGGCCATCTTGAATTTGAAAAATGTTCACAAAATCGTTTTCTGCAGCCTCGAGAACCTCGGATACGATACCCATAATGTTGAAAGCATAATTTTGTGCGCTGGCCATCTTAGTTTTCAAAAATGATCCCAAAATCGTTCTCTGCACCCTCGAGAACCTCGGACACGATATCCATACTGTTGTCATCAATATTTTGCGCGGCGTCCATCTTGGATTTTATAAATGATCCCAAAATAATTCTATGTAGCCTCGAGAATCTTGGACACGATGTGTCGTCGATGAAAATGATCACAAAATCGTTCTCTGTACCCTCGAGAACCTCGGGTACGATACCCATAAAGTTGTAATCATAATTTTGTGCGATGGCCATCTTCGTTTTCAAAAATGATCCCATAATTGTTCTCTGCACCCTCGAGAATCTCGGACACGATATCAATATTGCTGAAAATATAATTTTGTGCGGCGGCCATCTTGGATTTCAAAAATGATCACAAAATCGTTCTCTGCACCCTCGAGAATCTCGGACACGATATCCATATTGCTGAAATCATAATTTTGTGCGGCGGCCATCTTGGACTTGTAAAATGATCACAAAATCGTTCTCTGCACCCTCGAGAACCTCGAATACGATACACATAAAGTTGTCATCATGATTTTGCGAGACGACCATCTTGGAATTCAAAAATGATCCCAAAATCATTATCTGCACCCTCGAGAATCTCCGACACGATATCCATATTGCTGAAATCATAATTTTGTGTGGCGGCCATCTTGGATTTCAAAAATTATCATAGAATTGTTCTCTGCACCCTCGAGAACCTCGGACACGATATCCATATTGCTGAAATCATAATTTTGTGCGGCGGACATCTTGGATTTCAAATATGATCACAAAATCGTTCTGAGCGCCCTTGAGAACCTCGGACACGATATCCATATTGCTAATATCATAATTTTGTGCGGCGGCCATCTTGGATTTCAAAAATTATCACAGAATTGTTCTCTGCACCCTCGAGAAACTCGGACACGATATCCATACTGTTGTCATCAAAATTTTGGGCAGCGGCCATCTTGGATTTTATAAATGATCCCAAAATCATTCTCTGATCCCTCGAGAATCTCGGACACGATATCAATATTGCTGAAAATATAATTTTGTGCGGCGGCCATCTCGGATTTTGAAAAATGATCACAAAATCGTTCTCTGCACCCTCGAGAATCTCGGACACGATATCCATATTGCTAAAATCATAATTTTGTGCGGCGGCCATCTTGGATTTGAAAAATGTTCACAAAATCGTTTTCTGCAGCCTCGAGAACCTCAGGTACGATATCCATATTGCTGAAATCATAATTTTGTGTGGCGGCCATCTTGGATTTCAAAAATTATCACAGAATTGTTCTCTGCACCCTCGAGAACCTCGGACACGATATCCATATTGCTGAAAACATAATTGTGTGCGGCAGCCCTCTTGGTTTTCAAAAATAATCACAGAATAGTTCTCTGCACCCTAGAGAACCTCGGATAGGATATCCATATTGCTAAAATCATAATTTTGTGCGGCGGCCATCTTGGATTTCAAAAATGATCACAGAATTGTTCTCTGCACCCTCGAGAACCTCGGACACGATATCCATACTGTAGTCATCAAAATTTTGCGCAGCGGCCATCTTGGATTTTAAAATTGATCCCAAAATCATTCTCTGCACCCTCGAGAATCTCGGACACGATATCCGTATTGCTAAAATCATAATTTTGTGCGACGGCCATCTTGAATTTGAAAAATGTTCACAAAATCGTTTTCTGCAGCCTCGAGAACCTCGGATACGATACCCATAATGTTGAAAGCATAATTTTGTGCGCTGGCCATCTAAGTTTTCAAAAATGATCCCAAAATCGTTCTCTGCACCCTCGAGAACCTCGGACACGAATCCATATTGCTGAAAACATCATTGTTTGCGGCAGCCCTCTTGGCTGTTAAAAATGATTACAGAATTGTTCTCTGCACCCTCGAGAAACTCGGACACGATATCCGTATTACTGAAATTATAATTTTGTGCGGCGGCCATCATGGATTTCAAATATGATCACAAAATCGTTCTCTGCACCTTCGAGAACCTCGAATACGATACCCATAATGTTGTCATCATAATTTTCTGTGGCCATCTTGGATTTAAAAATTATCCCGAAACCATTCTCTGCACCCTGAAGAATCTCGGACACGATATCCATATTGTTGCAATCATAATTTTCTGTTGCGGCCATCTTGGATTTCAAAAATTATCATAGAATTGTTCTCTGCACCCTCGAGAACCTCGGACACGATATCCATATTGCTGAAATCATAATTTTGTGCGGCGGATATCTTGGATTTCAAATATGATCACAAAATCGTTCTGAGCGCTCTTGAGAACCTCGGACAAGATATCCATATTGCTAAAATCATAATTTTGTGCGGCGGCCATCTTGGACTTGTAAAATGATCACAAAATCGTTCTCTGCACCCTCGAGAACCTCGGACACGATATCCATATTGGTGAAAATATAATTGTGTGCGGCAGCCCTCTTGGTTTTCAAAAATGATCACAGAATAGTTCGCTGCACCCTAGAGAACCTCGGACACGATATCCATATTGCTAAAATCATAATTTTGTGCGGCGGCCATCTTGGACTTGTAAAATGATCACAAAATCGTTCTCTGCACCCTCGAGAACCTCGAATACGATACACATAAAGTTGTCATCATTATTTTGCGCGACGACCATCTTGGAATTCAAAAATGATCCCAAAATCATTATCTGCACCCTAGAGAATCTCCGACACGATATCCATATTTCTGAAATCATAATTTTGTGTGGCGGCCATCTTGGATTTCAAAAATTATCATAGAATTGTTCTCTGCACCCTCGAGAACCTCGGACCCGATATCCATATTGCTGAAATCATAATTTTGTGCGGCGGCTATCTTGGATTTCAAAAATTATCACAAAATCGTTCTGAGCACCCTTGAGAACCTCGGACAAGATATTCATATTGCTGATAACATTATTGTTTGCGGCAGCCCTCTTGGATTTCAAAAATGATCACAGAATTGTTCTCTGCACCCTCGAGAACCTCGGACACGATATCCATATTGCTAAAATCATAATTTTGTGCGGCGGCCATCTTGAATATGAAAAATGTTCACCAAATCGTTATCTGCACCCTCGAGAACCTCGGACACGATATCCATATTGATAAAATCATAATTTTGTGCGGCGGCCATCTTGGATTTGAAAAATGTTCACCAAATCGTTCTCTGCACCCTCGAGAACCTCGAATACGATACCCATAAAGTTGTCATCATTATTTTGCGCAACGACCATCTTTGAATTCAAAAATGATCCCAAAATCATTCTCTGCATCCTCGAGAATCTCCGACACGATATCCATATTTCTGAAATCATAATTTTGTGTGGCGGCCATCTTGGATTTCAAAAATTATCACAGAATTGTTCTCTGCACCCTCGAGAACCTCGGACACGATATCCATACTGTTGTCATTAAAATTTTGCGCGGCGGCCATCTTGGATTTTATAAATGATCCCAAAATCATTCTATGTAGCCTCGAGAATCTTGGACACGATGTCCATATTGCTGAAATCATAATTTTGTGCGGCGGCCATCTTGGATTTCAAAAATTATCACAAAATCGTTCTTTGCACCCTCGAGAACCTCGGACACGATATCCATATTGCTGAAAACATAATTGTTTGCGGCAGCCCTCTTGGCTGTTAAAAATGATTACAGAATTGTTCTCTGCACCCTCGAGAAACTCGGACACGATATCCATATTACTGAAATTATAATTTTGTGCGGCGGCCATCTTGGATTTCAAATATGATCACAAAATCGTTCTCTGCACCTTCGAGAACCTCGAATACGATACCCATAATGTTGTCATCATAATTTTCTGTGGCCATCTTGGATTTAAAAAATTATCCCGAAACCATTCTCTGCACCCTGAAGAATCTCGGACACGATATCCATATTGTTGAAATCATAATTTTGTGTGACGGCCATCTTGGATTTCAAAAATTATCACAGAACTGATCTCTGCACCTTCGAAAACCTCGGACACGATATCCATACTGTTGTCATTAAAATTTTGCACGGCGGCTATCTTGGATTTTAAAATTGATCCCAAAATCATTCTCTGCACACTCGAGAATCTAGGACACGATATCCATTTTGCTGAAATCATAATTTTGTGCGGCGGCCATCTTGGACTTGTAAAATGATCACAAAATCGTTCTCTGTACCCTCGAGAACCTCGGGTACGATACCCATAATGTTGTAATAATAATTTTGTGCGATGGCCATCTTCGTTTTCAAAAATGATCCCATAATTGTTCTCTGCACCCTCGAGAATCTCGGACACGATATCAATATTGCTGAAAATATAATTTTGTGCGGCGGCCATCTTGGATTTCAAAAATGATCATAAAATCGTTCTCTGCACCCTCGAGAATCTCGGACACGATATCCATATTGCTAAAATCATAATTTTGTGCGGCGGCCATCTTGGACTTGTAAAATGATCACAAAATCGTTCTCTGCACCCTCGAGAACCTCGAATACGATACACATAAAGTTGTCATCATGATTTTGCGAGACGGCCATCTTGGAATTCAAAAATGATCCCAAAATCATTATCTGCACCCTCGAGAATCTCCGACACGATATCCATATTTCTGAAATCATAATTTTGTGTGGCGGCCATCTTGGATTTCAAAAATTATCATAGAATTGTTCTCTGCACCCTCGAGAACCTCGGACACGATATCCATATTGCTGAAATCATAATTTTGTGCGGCGGACATCTTGGATTTCAAATATGATCACAAAATCGTTCTGAGCGCCCTTGAGAACCTCGGACACGATATCCATATTGCTAATATCATAATTTTGTGCGGCGGCCATCTTGGATTTCAAAAATGATCACAGAATAGTTCTCTGCACCCTCGAGAACCTCGGACACGATATCCATACTGTTGTCATCAAAATTTTGGGCCGCAGCCATCTTGGATTTTATAAATGATCCCAAAATCATTCTCTGCTCCCTCGAGAATCTCGGACACGATATCAATATTGCTGAAAATATAATTTTGTGCGGCGGCCATCTCGGATTTCAAAAATGATCACAAAATCGTTCTCTGCACCCTCGAGAATCTCGGACACGATATCCATATTGCTAAAATCATAATTTTGTGCGGCGGCCATCTTGGATTTGAAAAATGTTCACAAAATCGTTTTCTGCAGCCTCGAGAACCTCAGGTACGATATCCATATTGCTGAAATCATAATTTTGTGTGGCGGCCATCTTGGATTTCAAAAATTATCACAGAATTGTTCTCTGCACCCTCGAGAACCTCGGACACGATATCCATATTGCTGAAAACATAATTGTGTGCGGTAGCCCTCTTGGTTTTCAAAAATAATCACAGAATAGTTCTCTGCACCCTAGAGAACCTCGGATAGGATATCCATATTGCTAAAATCATAATTTTGTGCGGCGGCCATCTTGGATTTCAAAAATGATCACAGAATTGTTCTCTGCACCCTCGAGAACCTCGGACACGATATCCATATTGTTGTCATCAAAATTTTGCGCAGCGGCCATCTTGGATTTTAAAATTGATCCCAAAATCATTCTCTGCACCCTCGAGAATCTCGGACACGATATCCGTATTGCTAAAATCATAATTTTGTGCGACGGCCATCTTGAATTTGAAAAATGTTCACAAAATCGTTTTCTGCAGCCTCGAGAACCTCGGATACGATACCCATAATGTTGAAAGCATAATTTTGTGCGCTGGCCATCTTAGTTTTCAAAAATGATCCCAAAATCGTTCTCTGCACCCTCGAGAACCTCGGACACGAATCCATATTGCTGAAAACATCATTGTTTGCGGCAGCCCTCTTGGCTGTTAAAAATGATTACAGAATTGTTCTCTGCACCCTCGAGAAACTCGGACACGATATCCGTATTACTGAAATTATAATTTTGTGCGGCGGCCATCATGGATTTCAAATATGATCACAAAATCGTTCTCTGCACCTTCGAGAACCTCGAATACGATACCCATAATGTTGTCATCATAATTTTCTGTGGCCATCTTGGATTTAAAAATTATCCCGAAACCATTCTCTGCACCCTGAAGAATCTCGGACACGATATCCATATTGTTGCAATCATAATTTTCTGTTGCGGCCATCTTGGATTTCAAAAATTATCATAGAATTGTTCTCTGCACCCTCGAGAACCTCGGACACGATATCCATATTGCTGAAATCATAATTTTGTGCGGCGGATATCTTGGATTTCAAATATGATCCCAAAATCATTCTCTGCACACTCGAGAATCTCGGACACGATATCCATTTTGCTGAAATCATAATTTTGTGCGGCGGCCATCTTGGACTTGTAAAATGATCACAAAATCGTTCTCTGCACCCTCGAGAACCTCGGGTACGATACACATAATGTTGTAATCATAATTTTGTGCGATGGCCATCTTCGTTTTCAAAAATGATCCCAAAATTGTTCTCTGCACCCTCGAGAATCTCGGACACGATATCAATATTGCTGAAAATATAATTTTGTGCGGCGGCCATCTTGGATTTCAAAAATGATCATAAAATCGTTCTCTGCACCCTCGAGAATCTCGGACACGATAGCCATATTGCTAAAATCATAATTTTGTGCGGCAGCCATCTTGGATTTGAAAAATGTTCACAAAATCATTTTCTGCAGCCTCGAGAACCTCGGATACGATACCCATAATGTTGAAAGCATAATTTAGTGCGCTGGCCATCTAGGTTTTCAAAAATGATCCCAAAATCGTTCTCTGCACCCTCGAGAACCTCAGGTACGATATTCATATTGCTGAAATCATAATTTTGTGTGGTGGCCATCTTGGATTTCAAAAATTATCACAGAATTGTTCTCTGCACCCTCGAGAACCTCGGACACGATATCCATACTGTTGTCATCAAAATTTTGGGCAGCGGCCATCTTGGATTTCAAATATGATCACAAAATCGTTCTCTGCACCTTCGAGAACCTCGAATACGATACCCATAATGTTGTCATCATAATTTTCTAAGGCCATCTTGGATTTAAAAAATTATCCCGAAACCATTCTCTGCACCCTGAAGAATCTCGGACACGATATCCATATTGCTGAAATCATAATTTTGTGCGGCGGCCATCTTGGATTTCAAAAATTATCACAGAACTGATCTCTGCACCTTCGAAAACCTCGGACACGATATCCATACTGTTGTCATTAAAATTTTGCGCGGCGGCCATCTTGGATTTTAAAAATGATCCCAAAATCATTCTCTGCACACTCGAGAATCTCGGACACGATATCCATATTGCTGAAATCATAATTTTGTGCGGCGGCCATCTTGGACTTGTAAAATGATCACAAAATCGTTCTCTGCACCCTCAAGAACCTCGGATACGATACCCATAAAGTTGTAATCATAATTTTGTGCGATGGCCATCTTTATTTTCAAAAATGATCCCAAAATCGTTCTCTGCACCCTCGAGAACCTCGGGCACGATATCAATATTGCTGAAAATATAATTTTGTGCGGCGGCCATCTTGGATTTCAAAAATGATCATAAAATCGTTCTCTGCACCCTCGAGAATCTCGGACACGATATCCATATTGCTAAAATCATAATTTTGTGCGGCAGCCATCTTGGATTTGAAAAATGTTCACAAAATCATTTTCTGCAGCCTCGAGAACCTCGGATACGATACCCATAATGTTGAAAGCATAATTTAGTGCGCTGGCCATCTAGGTTTTCAAAAATATTCCCAAAATCGTTCTCTGCACCCTCGAGAACCTCAGGTACGATATTCATATTGCTGAAATCATAATTTTGTGTGGCGGCCATCTTGGATTTCAAAAATTATCACAGAATTGTTCTCTGCACCCTCGAGAAACTCGGACACGATATCCATACTGTTGTCATCAAAATTTTGGGCAGCGGCCATCTTGGATTTTATAAATGATCCCAAAATCCTTCTCTGCACCCTCGAGAATCTCGGACACGATATCAATATTGCTGAAAATATAATTTTGTGCGGCGGCCATCTCGTATTTCAAAAATGATCACAAAATCGTTCTCTGCACCCTCGAGAATCTCGGACACGATATCCATATTGCTAAAATCATAATTTTGTGCGGCGGCCATCTTTGATTTGAAAAATGTTCACAAAATCGTTTTCTGCAGCCTCGAGAACCTCAGGTACGATATCCATATTGCTGAAATCATAATTTTGTGTGGCGGCCATCTTGGATTTCAAAAATTATCACAGAATTGTTCTCTGCACCCTCGAGAACCTCGGACACGATATCCATATTGCTGAAAACATAATTGTGTGCGGCAGCCCTCTTGGTTTTCAAAAATGATCACAGAATAGTTCTCTGCACCCTAGAGAACCTCGGATAGGATATCCATATTGCTAAAATCATAATTTTGTGCGGCGGCCATCTTGGATTTCAAAAATGATCACAGAATTGTTCTCTGCACCCTCGAGAACCTCGGACACGATATCCATACTGTAGTCATCAAAATTTTGCGCAGCGGCCATCTTGGATTTTAAAATTGATCCCAAAATCATTCTCTGCACCCTCGAGAATCTCGGACACGATATCCATATTGCTAAAATCATAATTTTGTGCGACGGCCATCTTGAATTTGAAAAATGTTCACAAAATCGTTTTCTGCAGCCTCGAGAACCTCGGATACGATACCCATAATGTTGAAAGCATAATTTTGTGCGCTGGCCATCTTAGTTTTCAAAAATGATCCCAAAATCGTTCTCTGCACCCTCGAGAACCTCGGACACGATACCCATATTGCTGAAAACATAATTGTTTGCGGCAGCCCTCTTGGATTTCAAAAATGATCACAGAACTGATCTCTGCACCTTCGAAAACCTCGGACACGATATCCATACTGTTGTCATCAATATTTTGCGCGGCGGCCATCTTGGATTTTATAAATGATCCCAAAATCATTCTATGTAGCCTCGAGAATCTTGGACACGATGTCCATATTGCTGAAATCATAATTTTGTGCGGCGGCCATCTTGGATTTCAAAAATTATCACAAAATCGTTCTCTGCACCCTCGAGAACCTCGGATACGATACCCATTATGTTGAAAGCATAATTTTGTGCGGTGGTCATCTTAGTTTTCAAAAATGATCCCAAAATCGTTCTCTGCACCCTCGAGAAACTCGGACACGATATCCATATTGCTGAAAACATAATTGTTTGCGGCAGCCCTCTTGGCTGTTAAAAATGATTACAGAATTGTTCTCTGCACCCTCGAGAAACTCGGACACGATATCCATATTACTGAAATTATAATTTTGTGCGGCGGCCATCTTGGATTTCAAATATGATCACAAAATCGTTCTCTGCACCTTCGAGAACCTCGAATACGATACCCATAATGTTGTCATCATAATTTTCTGTGGCCATCTTGGATTTAAAAAATTATCCCGAAACCATTCTCTGCACCCTGAAGAATCTCGGACACGATATCCATATTGTTGAAATCATAATTTTCTGTTGCGGCCATCTTGGATTTCAAAAATTATCATAGAATTGTTCTCTGCACCCTCGAGAACCTCGGACACGATATCCATATTGCTGAAATCATAATTTTGTGCGGCGGACATCTTGGATTTCAAATATGATCACATAATCGTTCTGAGCGCTTTTGAGAACCTCGGACAAGATATCCATATTGCTAAAATCATAATTTTGTGCGGCGGCCATCTTGGACTTGTAAAATGATCACAAAATCGTTCTCTGCACCCTAAAGAACCTCGGACACGATATCCATATTGGTGAAAACATAATTGTGTGCGGCAGCCCTCTTGGTTTTCAAAAATGATCACAGAATAGTTCGCTGCACCCTAGAGAACCTCGGACACGATATCCATATTGCTAAAATCATAATTTTGTGCGGCGGCCATCTTGGACTTGTAAAATGATCACAAAATCGTTCTCTGCACCCTCGAGAACCTCGAATACGATACACATAATGTTGTCATCATTATTTTGCGCGACGACCATCTTGGAATTCAAAAATGATCCCAAAATCATTATCTGCACCCTAGAGAATCTCCGACACGATATCCATATTTCTGAAATCACAATTTTGTGTGGCGGCCATCTTGGATTTCAAAAATTATCATAGAATTGTTCTCTGCACCCTCGAGAACCTCGGACACGATATCCATATTGCTGAAAATATAATTTTGTGCGGCGGCCATCTTGGATTTCAAAAATGATCACAAATTCGTTCCCTGCACCCTCGAGAATCTTGGACACGATATCCATATTGCTGAAAACATAATTGTGTGCGGCAGCCCTCTTGGTTTTCAAAAATGATCACAGAATAGTTCTCTGCACCCTAGAGAACTTCGGATAGGATATCCATATTGCTGCAAACATAATTTTTTGCGGCAGCCGTCTTGGATTTCAAAAATGATCACAGAATTGTTCTCTGCACCCTCGAGAACCTCGGACACGATATCCATACTGTAGTCATCAAAATTTTGCGCAGCGGCCATCTTGGATTTTAAAATTGATCCCAAAATCATTCTCTGCACCCTCGAGAATCTCGGACACGATATCCATATTGCTAAAATCATAATTTTGTGCGACGGCCATCTTGAATTTGAAAAATGTTCACAAAATCGTTTTCTGCAGCCTCGAGAACCTCGGATACGATACCCATAATGTTGAAAGCATAATTTTGTGCGCTGGCCATCTTAGTTTTCAAAAATGATCCCAAAATCGTTCTCTGCACCCTCGAGAACCTCGGACACGATATCCATACTGTTGTCATCAATATTTTGCGCGGCGTCCATCTTGGATTTTATAAATGATCCCAAAATAATTCTATGTAGCCTCGAGAATCTTGGACACGATGTGTCGTCGATGAAAATGATCACAAAATCGTTCTCTGTACCCTCGAGAACCTCGGGTACGATACCCATAAAGTTGTAATCATAATTTTGTGCGATGGCCATCTTCGTTTTCAAAAATGATCCCATAATTGTTCTCTGCACCCTCGAGAATCTCGGACACGATATCAATATTGCTGAAAATATAATTTTGTGCGGCGGCCATCTTGGATTTCAAAAATGATCATAAAATCGTTCTCTGCACCCTCGAGAATCTCGGACACGATATCCATATTGCTAAAATCATAATTTTGTGCGGCGGCCATCTTGGACTTGTAAAATGATCACAAAATCGTTCTCTGCACCCTCGAGAACCTCGAATACGATACACATAAAGTTGTCATCATGATTTTGCGAGACGACCATCTTGGAATTCAAAAATGATCCCAAAATCATTATCTGCACCCTCGAGAATCTCCGACACGATATCCATATTTCTGAAATCATAATTTTGTGTGGCGGCCATCTTGGATTTCAAAAATTATCATAGAATTGTTCTCTGCACCCTCGAGAACCTCGGACACGATATCCATATTGCTGAAATCATAATTTTGTGCGGCGGACATCTTGGATTTCAAATATGATCACAAAATCGTTCTGAGCGCCCTTGAGAACCTCGGACACGATATCCATATTGCTAATATCATAATTTTGTGCGGCGGCCATCTTGGATTTCAAAAATTATCACAGAATTGTTCTCTGCACCCTCGAGAAACTCGGACACGATATCCATACTGTTGTCATCAAAATTTTGGGCAGCGGCCATCTTGGATTTTATAAATGATCCCAAAATCATTCTCTGATCCCTCGAGAATCTCGGACACGATATCAATATTGCTGAAAATATAATTTTGTGCGGCGGCCATCTCGGATTTTGAAAAATGATCACAAAATCGTTCTCTGCACCCTCGAGAATCTCGGACACGATATCCATATTGCTAAAATCATAATTTTGTGCGGCGGCCATCTTGGATTTGAAAAATGTTCACAAAATCGTTTTCTGCAGCCTCGAGAACCTCAGGTACGATATCCATATTGCTGAAATCATAATTTTGTGTGGCGGCCATCTTGGATTTCAAAAATTATCACAGAATTGTTCTCTGCACCCTCGAGAACCTCGGACACGATATCCATATTGCTGAAAACATAATTGTGTGCGGCAGCCCTCTTGGTTTTCAAAAATAATCACAGAATAGTTCTCTGCACCCTAGAGAACCTCGGATAGGATATCCATATTGCTAAAATCATAATTTTGTGCGGCGGCCATCTTGGATTTCAAAAATGATCACAGAATTGTTCTCTGCACCCTCGAGAACCTCGGACACGATATCCATACTGTTGTCATCAAAATTTTGCGCAGCGGCCATCTTGGATTTTAAAATTGATCCCAAAATCATTCTCTGCACCCTCGAGAATCTCGGACACGATATCCGTATTGCTAAAATCATAATTTTGTGCGACGGCCATCTTGAATTTGAAAAATGTTCACAAAATCGTTTTCTGCAGCCTCGAGAACGTCGGATACGATACCCATAATGTTGAAAGCATAATTTTGTGCGGTGGCCATCTAAGTTTTCAAAAATGATCCCAAAATCGTTCTCTGCACCCTCGAGAACCTCGGACACGAATCCATATTGCTGAAAACATCATTGTTTGCGGCAGCCCTCTTGGCTGTTAAAAATGATTACAGAATTGTTCTCTGCACCCTCGAGAAACTCGGACACGATATCCGTATTACTGAAATTATAATTTTGTGCGGCGGCCATCATGGATTTCAAATATGATCACAAAATCGTTCTCTGCACCTTCGAGAACCTCGAATACGATACCCATAATGTTGTCATCATAATTTTCTGTGGCCATCTTGGATTTAAAAATTATCCCGAAACCATTCTCTGCACCCTGAAGAATCTCGGACACGATATCCATATTGTTGCAATCATAATTTTCTGTTGCGGCCATCTTGGATTTCAAAAATTATCATAGAATTGTTCTCTGCACCCTCGAGAACCTCGGACACGATATCCATATTGCTGAAATCATAATTTTGTGCGGCGGATATCTTGGATTTCAAATATGATCACAAAATCGTTCTGAGCGCTCTTGAGAACCTCGGACAAGATATCCATATTGCTAAAATCATAATTTTGTGCGGCGGCCATCTTGGACTTGTAAAATGATCACAAAATCGTTCTCTGCACCCTCGAGAACCTCGGACACGATATCCATATTGGTGAAAATATAATTGTGTGCGGCAGCCCTCTTGGTTTTCAAAAATGATCACAGAATAGTTCGCTGCACCCTAGAGAACCTCGGACACGATATCCATATTGCTAAAATCATAATTTTGTGCGGCGGCCATCTTGGACTTGTAAAATGATCACAAAATCGTTCTCTGCACCCTCGAGAACCTCGAATACGATACACATAAAGTTGTCATCATTATTTTGCGCGACGACCATCTTGGAATTCAAAAATGATCCCAAAATCATTATCTGCACCCTAGAGAATCTCCGACACGATATCCATATTTCTGAAATCATAATTTTGTGTGGCGGCCATCTTGGATTTCAAAAATTATCATAGAATTGTTCTCTGCACCCTCGAGAACCTCGGACCCGATATCCATATTGCTGAAATCATAATTTTGTGCGGCGGCTATCTTGGATTTCAAAAATTATCACAAAATCGTTCTGAGCACCCTTGAGAACCTCGGACAAGATATTCATATTGCTGATAACATTATTGTTTGCGGCAGCCCTCTTGGATTTCAAAAATGATCACAGAATTGTTCTCTGCACCCTCGAGAACCTCGGACACGATATCCATATTGCTAAAATCATAATTTTGTGCGGCGGCCATCTTGAATATGAAAAATGTTCACCAAATCGTTATCTGCACCCTCGAGAACCTCGGACACGATATCCATATTGATAAAATCATAATTTTGTGCGGCGGCCATCTTGGATTTGAAAAATGTTCACCAAATCGTTCTCTGCACCCTCGAGAACCTCGAATACGATACCCATAAAGTTGTCATCATTATTTTGCGCAACGACCATCTTTGAATTCAAAAATGATCCCAAAATCATTCTCTGCATCCTCGAGAATCTCCGACACGATATCCATATTTCTGAAATCATAATTTTGTGTGGCGGCCATCTTGGATTTCAAAAATTATCATAGAATTGTTCTCTGCACCCTCGAGAACCTCGGACACGATATCCATACTGTTGTCATTAAAATTTTGCGCGGCGGCCATCTTGGATTTTATAAATGATCCCAAAATCATTCTATGTAGCCTCGAGAATCTTGGACACGATGTCCATATTGCTGAAATCATAATTTTGTGCGGCGGCCATCTTGGATTTCAAAAATTATCACAAAATCGTTCTTTGCACCCTCGAGAACCTCGGACACGATATCCATATTGCTGAAAACATAATTGTTTGCGGCAGCCCTCTTGGCTGTTAAAAATGATTACAGAATTGTTCTCTGCACCCTCGAGAAACTCGGACACGATATCCATATTACTGAAATTATAATTTTGTGCGGCGGCCATCTTGGATTTCAAATATGATCACAAAATCGTTCTCTGCACCTTCGAGAACCTCGAATACGATACCCATAATGTTGTCATCATAATTTTCTGTGGCCATCTTGGATTTAAAAAATTATCCCGAAACCATTCTCTGCACCCTGAAGAATCTCGGACACGATATCCATATTGTTGAAATCATAATTTTGTGTGACGGCCATCTTGGATTTCAAAAATTATCACAGAACTGATCTCTGCACCTTCGAAAACCTCGGACACGATATCCATACTGTTGTCATTAAAATTTTGCACGGCGGCTATCTTGGATTTTAAAATTGATCCCAAAATCATTCTCTGCACACTCGAGAATCTAGGACACGATATCCATTTTGCTGAAATCATAATTTTGTGCGGCGGCCATCTTGGACTTGTAAAATGATCACAAAATCGTTCTCTGTACCCTCGAGAACCTCGGGTACGATACCCATAATGTTGTAATAATAATTTTGTGCGATGGCCATCTTCGTTTTCAAAAATGATCCCATAATTGTTCTCTGCACCCTCGAGAATCTCGGACACGATATCAATATTGCTGAAAATATAATTTTGTGCGGCGGCCATCTTGGATTTCAAAAATGATCATAAAATCGTTCTCTGCACCCTCGAGAATCTCGGACACGATATCCATATTGCTAAAATCATAATTTTGTGCGGCGGCCATCTTGGACTTGTAAAATGATCACAAAATCGTTCTCTGCACCCTCGAGAACCTCGAATACGATACACATAAAGTTGTCATCATGATTTTGCGAGACGACCATCTTGGAATTCAAAAATGATCCCAAAATCATTATCTGCACCCTCGAGAATCTCCGACACGATATCCATATTTCTGAAATCATAATTTTGTGTGGCGGCCATCTTGGATTTCAAAAATTATCATAGAATTGTTCTCTGCACCCTCGAGAACCTCGGACACGATATCCATATTGCTGAAATCATAATTTTGTGCGGCGGACATCTTGGATTTCAAATATGATCACAAAATCGTTCTGAGCGCCCTTGAGAACCTCGGACACGATATCCATATTGCTAATATCATAATTTTGTGCGGCGGCCATCTTGGATTTCAAAAATGATCACAGAATAGTTCTCTGCACCCTCGAGAACCTCGGACACGATATCCATACTGTTGTCATCAAAATTTTGGGCAGCGGCCATCTTGGATTTTATAAATGATCCCAAAATCATTCTCTGCTCCCTCGAGAATCTCGGACACGATATCAATATTGCTGAAAATATAATTTTGTGCGGCGGCCATCTCGGATTTCAAAAATGATCACAAAATCGTTCTCTGCACCCTCGAGAATCTCGGACACGATATCCATATTGCTAAAATCATAATTTTGTGCGGCGGCCATCTTGGATTTGAAAAATGTTCACAAAATCGTTTTCTGCAGCCTCGAGAACCTCAGGTACGATATCCATATTGCTGAAATCATAATTTTGTGTGGCGGCCATCTTGGATTTCAAAAATTATCACAGAATTGTTCTCTGCACCCTCGAGAACCTCGGACACGATATCCATATTGCTGAAAACATAATTGTGTGCGGTAGCCCTCTTGGTTTTCAAAAATAATCACAGAATAGTTCTCTGCACCCTAGAGAACCTCGGATAGGATATCCATATTGCTAAAATCATAATTTTGTGCGGCGGCCATCTTGGATTTCAAAAATGATCACAGAATTGTTCTCTGCACCCTAGAGAACCTCGGACACGATATCCATATTGTTGTCATCAAAATTTTGCGCAGCGGCCATCTTGGATTTTAAAATTGATCCCAAAATCATTCTCTGCACCCTCGAGAATCTCGGACACGATATCCGTATTGCTAAAATCATAATTTTGTGCGACGGCCATCTTGAATTTGAAAAATGTTCACAAAATCGTTTTCTGCAGCCTCGAGAACCTCGGATACGATACCCATAATGTTGAAAGCATAATTTTGTGCGCTGGCCATCTTAGTTTTCAAAAATGATCCCAAAATCGTTCTCTGCACCCTCGAGAACCTCGGACACGAATCCATATTGCTGAAAACATCATTGTTTGCGGCAGCCCTCTTGGCTGTTAAAAATGATTACAGAATTGTTCTCTGCACCCTCGAGAAACTCGGACACGATATCCGTATTACTGAAATTATAATTTTGTGCGGCGGCCATCATGGATTTCAAATATGATCACAAAATCGTTCTCTGCACCTTCGAGAACCTCGAATACGATACCCATAATGTTGTCATCATAATTTTCTGTGGCCATCTTGGATTTAAAAATTATCCCGAAACCATTCTCTGCACCCTGAAGAATCTCGGACACGATATCCATATTGTTGCAATCATAATTTTCTGTTGCGGCCATCTTGGATTTCAAAAATTATCATAGAATTGTTCTCTGCACCCTCGAGAACCTCGGACACGATATCCATATTGCTGAAATCATAATTTTGTGCGGCGGATATCTTGGATTTCAAATATGATCACAAAATCGTTCTGAGCGCTCTTGAGAACCTCGGACAAGATATCCATATTGCTAAAATCATAATTTTGTGCGGCGGCCATCTTGGACTTGTAAAATGATCACAAAATCGTTCTCTGCACCCTCGAGAACCTCGGACACGATATCCATATTGGTGAAAATATAATTGTGTGCGGCAGCCCTCTTGGTTTTCAAAAATGATCACAGAATAGTTCGCTGCACCCTAGAGAACCTCGGACACGATATCCATATTGCTAAAATCATAATTTTGTGCGGCGGCCATCTTGGACTTGTAAAATGATCACAAAATCGTTCTCTGCACCCTCGAGAACCTCGAATACGATACACATAAAGTTGTCATCATTATTTTGCGCGACGACCATCTTGGAATTCAAAAATGATCCCAAAATCATTATCTGCACCCTAGAGAATCTCCGACACGATATCCATATTTCTGAAATCATAATTTTGTGTGGCGGCCATCTTGGATTTCAAAAATTATCATAGAATTGTTCTCTGCACCCTCGAGAACCTCGGACACGATATCCATATTGCTGAAATCATAATTTTGTGCGGCGGCTATCTTGGATTTCAAAAATTATCACAAAATCGTTCTGAGCACCCTTGAGAACCTCGGACAAGATATTCATATTGCTGATAACATTATTGTTTGCGGCAGCCCTCTTGGATTTCAAAAATGATCACAGAATTGTTCTCTGCACCCTCGAGAACCTCAGACACGATATCCATATTGCTAAAATCATAATTTTGTGCGGCGGCCATCTTGGATTTGAAAAATGTTCACCAAATCGTTATCTACACCCTCGAGAACCTCGGACACGATATCCATATTGATAAAATCATAATTTTGTGCGGCGGCCATCTTGGATTTGAAAAATGTTCACCAAATCGTTCTCTGCACCCTCGAGAACCTCGAATACGATACCCATAAAGTTGTCATCATTATTTTGCGCAACGACCATCTTTGAATTCAAAAATGATCCCAAAATCATTCTCTGCATCCTCGAGAATCTCCGACACGATATCCATATTTCTGAAATCATAATTTTGTGTGGCGGCCATCTTGGATTTCAAAAATTATCATAGAATTGTTCTCTGCACCCTCGAGAACCTCGGACACGATATCCATATTGCTGAAATCATAATTTTGTGCGGCGGACATCTTGGATTTCAAATATGATCACAAAATCGTTCTGAGCGCACTTGAGAACCTCGGACAAGATATCCATATTGCTGATAACATTATTGTTTGCGGCAGCCCTCTTGGATTTCAAAAATGATCACAGAATTGTTCTCTGCACCCTCGAGAACTTCGGACACGATATCCATATTGCTAAAATCATAATTTTGTGCGGCGGCCATATTGTATTTGAAAAATGTTCACCAAATCGTTCTATGCACACTCGAGAACCTCGCATACGATATCCATATTGCTGAAATTATAATTTTGTGCGGCAGCCATCTTGGATTTCAAATATGATCACAAAATCGTTCTCTGCACCCTCGAGAACCTCGAATACGATACCCATAATGTTGTCATCATAATTTTTGCGCGGTGGCCATCTTGGATTTCAAAAATGATCCCGAAACCATTCTCTGCATCCTGAAGAATCTCGGACACGATATCCATATTGTTGAAATCATAATTTTGTGCGACGGCCAGCTTGGATTTGAAAAATGATCACAAAATCGTTCTCTGCACCCGCGAGAACCTCGGATACGATACCCATAATGGAGTTATCATACTATTGAGCGGCGGCCATATTGGATTTGAAAAATGATCACAAAATCGTTCTCTGCACCCTCGAGATACTCGGATACGATACCAATAATGTAGTGATCATAATTTTGAGCGGTGGCCATCTTGGATTTGAAAAATGATCACAAAATCGTTCTGTTCACTCTCGAGAACCTCAGATACGATACCCATATTTTTGTGATCATAATCTTGCATGGCGGCCATCTCAGATTTGAAAATGATCCAAAAAATGTTTTCTGCACCCTCGAGAACCTCGGACACGATATCCATATTGCTGCAAACATAATTGCTTGCGGCAGCCCTCTTGGATTTCAAAAATGATCACGGAATTGTTCTCTGCACCCTCGAGAACCTCGATCACGATATCCATATTGCTAAAATCAAAACTTTGTGCGGCGACCATCTTGGATTTGAAAAAAGATCACCAAATCGTTCTCTGCACCTTCGAGAACCTCGGGTACGATACCCATAATGTTGTAATCATAATTTTGTGCGATGGCCATCTTCGTTTTCAAAAATGATCCCAAAATTGTTCTCTGCACCTTCGAGAACCTAGGGTACGATATATATTTGATGAAATCATAATTTTGTGTGGCAGCCATCTTGGATTTCAAAAATGATCACAGAATTGTTCTCTGCACCCTCGAGAACCTGGGACACGGTATCCATATTGCTTAAATCATAATTTTGTGCGGCGGCCATTTTGAATTTGAAAAATGATCACCAAATCGTTCTCAACACCCTCGAGAACCTCGGGTACGATACCCATAATGTTGTAATCATAATTTTGTGCGATGGCCATCTTCGTTTTCAAAAATGATCCCAAAATTGTTCTCTGCACCTTCGAGAACCTAGGGTACGATATATATTTGATGAAATCATAATTTTGTGTGGCAGCCATCTTGGATTTCAAAAATGATCACAGAATTGTTCTCTGCACCCTAGAGAATCTCGGACACGATATCCATATTGCTAAAATCATAATTTTGTGCGGCAGCCATCTTGGATTTGAAAAATGTTCACAAAATCGTTTTCTGCAGCCTCGAGAACCTCGGATACGATACCCATAATGTTGAAAGCATAATTTAGTGCGCTGGCCATCTAGGTTTTCAAAAATGATCCCAAAATCGTTCTCTGCACCCTCGAGAACCTCGCATACGATATCCATATTGCTAATATCATAATTTTGTGCGGCAGCCATCTTGGATTTGAAAAATGTTCACAAAATCGTTTTCTGCAGCCTCGAGAACCTCGGATACGATACCCATAATGTTGAAAGCATAATTTAGTGCGCTGGCCATCTAGGTTTTCAAAAATGATCCCAAAATCGTTCTCTGCACCCTCGAGAACCTCGCATACGATATCCATATTGCTGAAATTATAATTTTGTGCGGCGGCCATCTTGGATTTCAAATATGATCACCAAATCGTTCTATGCACCCTCGAGAACCTTGCATACGATATCCATATTGCTGAAATTATAATTTTGTGCGGCGGCCATCTTGGATTTCAAATATGATCACAAAATCGTTCTCTGCACCCTCGAGAACCTCGAATACGATACCCATAATGTTGTCATCATAATTTTTGCGCGGTGGCCATCTTGGATTTCAAAAATGATCCCGAAACCATTCTCTGCACCCTGAAGAATCTCGGACTCGATATCCATATTGTTGAAATCATAATTTTGTGCGACTGCCATCTTGGATTTGAAAAATGATCACAAAATCGTTCTCTGCACCCGCGAGAACCTCAGATACGATACCCATAATGGTGTTATTACACTATTGAGCGGCGGCCATATTGGATTTGAAAAATGATCACAAAATCGTTCTCTGCACCCTCGAGATACTCGGATACGATACCAATAATGTAGTGATCATAATTTTGAGCGGTGGCCATCTTGGATTTGAAAAATGATCACAAAATCGTTCTGTTCACTCTCGAGAACCTCGGATACAATACCCATATTTTTGTGATCATAATCTTGCACGGCGGCCATCTCAGATTTGAAAATGATCCAAAAAATGTTTTCTGCACCCTCGAGAACCTCGGACACGATATCCATATTGCTGCAAACATAATTGTTTGCGGCAGCCCTCTTGGATTTCAAAAATGATCACAGAATTGTTCTCTGCACCCTCGAGAACCTCGGATACGATATTCATATTGCTAAAATCATAACTTTGTGCGGCGGCCATCTTGGATTTGAAAAATCTTTACCAAATCGTTAACTGCACCCTCGAGAATCTCGGACACGATACCCATAATGTTGAAAGCATAATTTTGTGCGGTGGCCATCTTAGTTTTCAAAAATGATCCCAAAATCGTTCTCTGCACCCTCGAGAAACTCGAAAACGATATCCATATTGCTAGAATTATAACTTTGTGCGGCGACCATCTTGGATTTGGAAAATGATCACCAAATCGTTCTCTGCACCTTCGAGAATCTCAGACACGATATCCATATTGCTGAAATCATAATTTTGTGCGGCGGCCGTCTTGGATTTCAAAAATGAACACAGAATTGTTCTCTGCACCCTCGAGAACCTGGGACACGGTAACCATATTGCTTAAATCATAATTTTGTGCGGCGGCCATTTTGAATTTGAAAAATGATCACAAAATCGTTCTCTGCACCCTCGAGATACTCGGATACGATACCAATAATGTAGTGATCATAATTTTGAGCGGTGGCCATCTTGGATTTCAAAAATGATCCCGAAACCGTTCTCTGCATCCTGAAGAATCTCGGACACGATATCCATATTGTTGAAATCATAATTTTGTGCGACGGCCAGCTTGGATTTGAAAAATGATCACAAAATCGTTCTCTGCACCCGCGAGAACCTCGGATACGATACCCATAATGGAGTTATCATACTATTGAGCGGTGGCCATATTTGATTTGAAAAATGATCACAAAATCGTTCTCTGCACCCTCGAGATACTCGGATACGATACCAATAATGTAGTGATCATAATTTTGAGCGGTGGCCATCTTGGATTTGAAAAATGATCACAAAATCGTTCTGTTCACTCTCGAGAACCTCAGATACGATACCCATATTTTTGTGATCATAATCTTGCATGGCGGCCATCTCAGATTTGAAAATGATCCAAAAAATGTTTTCTGCACCCTCGAGAACCTCGGACACGATATCCATATTGCTGCAAACATAATTGCTTGCGGCAGCCCTCTTGGATTTCAAAAATGATCACGGAATTGTTCTCTGCACCCTCGAGAACCTCGAACACGATATCCATATTGCTAAAATCATAACTTTGTGCGGCGACCATCTTGGATTTGAAAAAAGATCACCAAATCGTTCTCTGCACCTTCGAGAACCTCGGGTACGATACCCATAATGTTGTAATCATAATTTTGTGCGATGGCCATCTTCGTTTCCAAAAATGATCCCAAAATTGTTCTCTGCACCTTCGAGAACCTAGGGTACGATATATATTTGATGAAATCATAATTTTGTGTGGCAGCCATCTTGGATTTCAAAAATGATCACAGAATTGTTCTCTGCACCCTCGAGAACCTGGGACACGGTATCCATATTGCTTAAATCATAATTTTGTGCGGCGGCCATTTTGAATTTGAAAAATGATCACCAAATCGTTCTCAACACCCTCGAGAACCTCGGGTACGATACCCATAATGTTGTAATCATAATTTTGTGCGATGGCCATCTTCGTTTTCAAAAATGATCCCAAAATTGTTCTCTGCACCTTCGAGAACCTAGGGTACGATATATATTTGATGAAATCATAATTTTGTGTGGCAGCCATCTTGGATTTCAAAAATGATCACAGAATTGTTCTCTGCACCCTAGAGAATCTCGGACACGATATCCATATTGCTAAAATCAAAATTTTGTGCGGCAGCCATCTTGGATTTGAAAAATGTTCACAAAATCGTTTTCTGCAGCCTCGAGAACCTCGGATACGATACCCATAATGTTGAAAGCATAATTTAGTGCGCTGGCCATCTAGGTTTTCAAAAATGATCCCAAAATCGTTCTCTGCACCCTCGAGAACCTCGCATACGATATCCATATTGCTAATATCATAATTTTGTGCGGCAGCCATCTTGGATTTGAAAAATGTTCACAAAATCGTTTTCTGCAGCCTCGAGAACCTCGGATACGATACCCATAATGTTGAAAGCATAATTTAGTGCGCTGGCCATCTAGGTTTTCAAAAATGATCCCAAAATCGTTCTCTGCACCCTCGAGAACCTCGCATACGATATCCATATTGCTGAAATTATAATTTTGTGCGGCGGCCATCTTGGATTTCAAATATGATCACCAAATCGTTCTATGCACCCTCGAGAACCTTGCATACGATATCCATATTGCTGAAATTATAATTTTGTGCGGCGGCCATCTTGGATTTCAAATATGATCACAAAATCGTTCTCTGCACCCTCGAGAACCTCGAATACGATACCCATAATGTTGTCATCATAATTTTTGCGCGGTGGCCATCTTGGATTTCAAAAATGATCCCGAAACCATTCTCTGCACCCTGAAGAATCTCGGACTCGATATCCATATTGTTGAAATCATAATTTTGTGCGACGGCTATCTTGGATTTGAAAAATGATCACAAAATCGTTCTCTGCACCCGCGAGAACCTCAGATACGATACCCATAATGGTGTAATTACACTATTGAGCGGCGGCCATATTGGATTTGAAAAATGATCACAAAATCGTTCTCTGCACCCTCGAGATACTCGGATACGATACCAATAATGTAGTGATCATAATTTTGAGCGGTGGCCATCTTGGATTTGAAAAATGATCACAAAATCGTTCTGTTCACTCTCGAGAACCTCGGATACAATACCCATATTTTTGTGATCATAATCTTGCACGGCGGCCATCTCAGATTTGAAAATGATCCAAAAAATGTTTTCTGCACCCTCGAGAACCTCGGACACGATATCCATATTGCTGCAAACATAATTGTTTGCGGCAGCCCTCTTGGATTTCAAAAATGATCACAGAATTGTTCTCTGCACCCTCGAGAACCTCGGATACGATATTCATATTGCTAAAATCATAACTTTGTGCGGCGGCCATCTTGGATTTGAAAAATCTTTACCAAATCGTTAACTGCACCCTCGAGAATCTCGGACACGATACCCATAATGTTGAAAGCATAATTTTGTGCGGTGGCCATCTTAGTTTTCAAAAATGATCCCAAAATCGTTCTCTGCACCCTCGAGAAACTCGAAAACGATATCCATATTGCTAGAATTATAACTTTGTGCGGCGACCATCTTGGATTTGGAAAATGATCACCAAATCGTTCTCTGCACCTTCGAGAATCTCAGACACGATATCCATATTGCTGAAATCATAATTTTGTGCGGCGGCCGTCTTGGATTTCAAAAATGAACACAGAATTGTTCTCTGCACCCTCGAGAACCTGGGACACGGTAACCATATTGCTTAAATCATAATTTTGTGCGGCGGCCATTTTGAATTTGAAAAATGATCACAAAATCGTTCTCTGCACCCTCGAGATACTCGGATACGATACCAATAATGTAGTGATCATAATTTTGAGCGGTGGCCATCTTGGATTTCAAAAATGATCCCGAAACCTTTCTCTGCATCCTGAAGAATCTCGGACACGATATCCATATTGTTGAAATCATAATTTTGTGCGACGGCCAGCTTGGATTTGAAAAATGATCACAAAATCGTTCTCTGCACCCGCGAGAACCTCGGATACGATACCCATAATGGAGTTATCATACTATTGAGCGGTGGCCATATTGGATTTGAAAAATGATCACAAAATCGTTCTCTGCACCCTCGAGATACTCGGATACGATACCAATAATGTAGTGATCATAATTTTGAGCGGTGGCCATCTTGGATTTGAAAAATGATCACAAAATCGTTCTGTTCACTCTCGAGAACCTCAGATACGATACCCATATTTTTGTGATCATAATCTTGCATGGCGGCCATCTCAGATTTGAAAATGATCCAAAAAATGTTTTCTGCACCCTCGAGAACCTCGGACACGATATCCATATTGCTGCAAACATAATTGCTTGCGGCAGCCCTCTTGGATTTCAAAAATGATCACGGAATTGTTCTCTGCACCCTCGAGAACCTCGAACACGATATCCATATTGCTAAAATCATAACTTTGTGCGGCGACCATCTTGGATTTGAAAAAAGATCACCAAATCGTTCTCTGCACCTTCGAGAACCTCGGGTACGATACCCATAATGTTGTAATCATAATTTTGTGCGACGGCCAGCTTGGATTTGAAAAATGATCACAAAATCGTTCTCTGCACCCGCGAGAACCTCGGATACGATACCCATAATGGAGTTATCATACTATTGAGCGGTGGCCATATTGGATTTGAAAAATGATCACAAAATCGTTCTCTGCACCCTCGAGATACTCGGATACGATACCAATAATGTAGTGATCATAATTTTGAGCGGTGGCCATCTTGGATTTGAAAAATGATCACAAAATCGTTCTGTTCACTCTCGAGAACCTCAGATACGATACCCATATTTTTGTGATCATAATCTTGCATGGCGGCCATCTCAGATTTGAAAATGATCCAAAAAATGTTTTCTGCACCCTCGAGAACCTCGGACACGATATCCATATTGCTGCAAACATAATTGCTTGCGGCAGCCCTCTTGGATTTCAAAAATGATCACGGAATTGTTCTCTGCACCCTCGAGAACCTCGGATACGATATTCATATTGCTAAAATCATAACTTTGTGCGGCGGCCATCTTGGATTTGAAAAATCTTTACCAAATCGTTAACTGCACCCTCGAGAATCTCGGACACGATACCCATAATGTTGAAAGCATAATTTTGTGCGGTGGCCATTTTGAATTTGAAAAATGATCACCAAATCGTTCTCAACACCCTCGAGAACCTCGGGTACGATACCCATAATGTTGTAATCATAATTTTGTGCGATGGCCATCTTCGTTTTCAAAAATGATCCCAAAATTGTTCTCTGCACCTTCGAGAACCTAGGGTACGATATATATTTGATGAAATCATAATTTTGTGTGGCAGCCATCTTGGATTTCAAAAATGATCACAGAATTGTTCTCTGCACCCTAGAGAATCTCGGACACGATATCCATATTGCTAAAATCAAAATTTTGTGCGGCAGCCATCTTGGATTTGAAAAATGTTCACAAAATCGTTTTCTGCAGCCTCGAGAACCTCGGATACGATACCCATAATGTTGAAAGCATAATTTAGTGCGCTGGCCATCTAGGTTTTCAAAAATGATCCCAAAATCGTTCTCTGCACCCTCGAGAACCTCGCATACGATATCCATATTGCTAATATCATAATTTTGTGCGGCAGCCATCTTGGATTTGAAAAATGTTCACAAAATCGTTTTCTGCAGCCTCGAGAACCTCGGATACGATACCCATAATGTTGAAAGCATAATTTAGTGCGCTGGCCATCTAGGTTTTCAAAAATGATCCCAAAATCGTTCTCTGCACCCTCGAGAACCTCGCATACGATATCCATATTGCTGAAATTATAATTTTGTGCGGCGGCCATCTTGGATTTCAAATATGATCACCAAATCGTTCTATGCACCCTCGAGAACCTTGCATACGATATCCATATTGCTGAAATTATAATTTTGTGCGGCGGCCATCTTGGATTCCAAATATGATCACAAAATCGTTCTCTGCACCCTCGAGAACCTCGAATACGATACCCATAATGTTGTCATCATAATTTTTGCGCGGTGGCCATCTTGGATTTCAAAAATGATCCCGAAACCATTCTCTGCACCCTGAAGAATCTCGGACTCGATATCCATATTGTTGAAATCATAATTTTGTGCGACGGCCATCTTGGATTTGAAAAATGATCACAAAATCGTTCTCTGCACCCGCGAGAACCTCAGATACGATACCCATAATGGTGTTATTACACTATTGAGCGGCGGCCATATTGGATTTGAAAAATGATCACAAAATCGTTCTCTGCACCCTCGAGATACTCGGATACGATACCAATAATGTAGTGATCATAATTTTGAGCGGTGGCCATCTTGGATTTGAAAAATGATCACAAAATCGTTCTGTTCACTCTCGAGAACCTCGGATACAATACCCATATTTTTGTGATCATAATCTTGCACGGCGGCCATCTCGGATTTGAAAATGATCCAAAAAATGTTTTCTGCACCCTCGAGAACCTCGGACACGATATCCATATTGCTGCAAACATAATTGTTTGCGGCAGCCCTCTTGGATTTCAAAAATGATCACAGAATTGTTCTCTGCACCCTCGAGAACCTCGGATACGATATTCATATTGCTAAAATCATAACTTTGTGCGGCGGCCATCTTGGATTTGAAAAATCTTTACCAAATCGTTAACTGCACCCTCGAGAATCTCGGACACGATACCCATAATGTTGAAAGCATAATTTTGTGCGGTGGCCATCTTAGTTTTCAAAAATGATCCCAAAATCGTTCTCTGCACCCTCGAGAAACTCGAACACGACATCCATATTGCTAGAATTATAATTTTGTGCGGCGACCATCTTGGATTTGGAAAATGATCACCAAATCGTTCTCTGCACCTTCGAGAATCTCAGACACGATATCCATATTGCTGAAATCATAATTTTGTGCGGCGGCCGTCTTGGATTTCAAAAATGAAAACAGAATTGTTCTCAGCACCCTCGAGAACCTGGGACACGATATCCATATTGCTTAAATCATAATTTTGTGCGGCGGCCATTTTGAATTTGAAAAATGATCACAAAATCGTTCTCTGCACCCTCGAGATACTCGGATACGATACCAATAATGTAGTGATCATAATTTTGAGCGGTGGCCATCTTTGATTTGAAAAATGATCACAAAATCGTTCTGTTCACTCTCGAGAACCTCGGATACGATACCCATATTTTTGTGATCATAATCTTGCACGGCGGCCATCTCAGATTTGAAAATGATCCAAAAAATGTTTTCTGCACCCTCGAGAACCTCGGACACGATATCCATATTGCTGAAAACATAATTGTTTGCGGCAGCCCTCTTGGATTTCAAAAATGATCACAGAACTGATCTCTGCACCTTCGAAAACCTCGGACACGATATCCATACTGTTGTCATCAAAATTTTGCGCGGCGGCCATCTTGGATTTTAAAATTGATCCCAAAATCATTCTCTGCACACTCGAGAATCTCGGACACGATATCTATTTTGCTGAAATCATAATTTTGTGCGGCGGCCATCTTGGACTTGTAAAATGATCACAAAATCGTTCTCTGCACCCTCGAGAACCTCGGGTACGATATTCTTAATGTTGTAATCATAATTTTGTGCGATGGCCATCTTCGTTTTCAAAAATGATCCCAAAATTGTTCTCTGCACCCTCGAGAATCTCGGACACGATATCCATATTGCTAAAATCATAATTTTGTGCGGCAGCCATCTTGGATTTGAAAAATGTTCACAAAATCATTTTCTGCAGCCTCGAGAACCTCGGATACGATACCCATAATGTTGAAAGCATAATTTAGTGCGCTGGCCATCTAGGTTTTCAAAAATGATCCTAAAATCGTTCTCTGCACCCTCGAGAACCTCAGGTACGATATTCATATTGCTGAAATCATAATTTTGTGTGGCGGCCATCTTGGATTTCAAAAATTATCACAGAATTGTTCTCTGTACCCTCGAGAACCTCAGACACGATATCCATACTGTTGTCATCAAAATTTTGGGCAGCGGCCATCTTGGATTTTATAAATGATCCCAAAATCATTCTCTGCACCCTCGAGAATCTCGGACACGATATCAATATTGCTGAAAATATAATTTTGTGCGGCGGCCATCTCGGATTTCAAAAATGATCACAAAATCGTTCTCTGCACCCTCGAGAATCTCGGACACGATATCCATATTGCTAAAATCATAATTTTGTGCGGCAGCCATCTTGGATTTGAAAAATGTTCACAAAATCGTTTTCTGCAGCCTCGAGAACCTCGGATACGATACCCATAATGTTGAAAGCATAATTTAGTGCGCTGGCCATCTAGATTTTCAAAAATGATCCCAAAATCGTTCTCTGCACCCTCGAGAACCTCGCATACGATATCCATATTTCTAATATCATAATTTTGTGCGGCAGCCATCTTGCATTTGAAAAATGTTCACAAAATCGTTTTCTGCAGCCTCGAGAACCTCGGATACGATACCCATAATGTTGAAAGCATAATTTAGTGCGCTGGCCATCTAGGTTTTCAAAAATGATCCCAAAATCGTTCTCTGCACCCTCGAGAACCTCGCATACGATATCCATATTGCTGAAATTAAAATTTTGTGCGGCGGCCATCTTGGATTTCAAATATGATCACCAAATCGTTCTATGCACCCTCGAGAACCTTGGACACGATATCCATATTGCTGAAAACATAATTGTGTGCGGCAGCCCGCTTGGTTTTCAAAAATGATCACAGAATAGTTCTCTGCACCCTAGAGAACCTCGGACACGATATCCATATTACTAAAATCATAATTTTGTGCAGCGGCCATCTTGGATTTCAAAAATGATCACAGAATTGTTCTCTGCACCCTCGAGAACCTCGGACACGATATCCATACTGTTGTCATCAAAATTTTGCGCAGCGGCCATCTTGAATTTTAAAATTGATCCCAAAATCATTCTCTGCACCCTCGAGAATCTCGGACACGATATCCATATTGCTAAAATCATAATTTTGTGCGACGGCCATCTTGGATTTGAAAAATGTTCACAAAATCGTTTTCTGCAGCCTCGAGAACCTCGGATACGATACCCATAATGTTGAAAGCATAATTTTGTGCGCTGGCCATCTTAGTTTTCAAAAATGATCCCAAAATCGTTCTCTGCACCCTCGAGAACCTCGGACACGATATCCATATAGCTGAAAACATAATTGTTTGCGGCAGCCCCCTTGGATTTCAAAAATGATCACAGAACTGATCCCTGCACCTTCGAAAACCTCGGACACGATATCCATACTGTTGTCATCAATATTTTGCGCGGCGGCCATCTTGGATTTTATAAATGATCCCAAAATCATTCTATGTAGCCTCGAGAATTTTGGACACGATATCCATATTGCTGAAATCATAATTTTGTGCGGCGGCCATCTTGGATTTCAAAAATTATCACAAAATCGTTCTCTGCACCCTCGAGAACCTCGGATACGATACCCATTATGTTGAATGCATAATTTTGTGCGGTGGTCATCTTAGTTTTCAAAAATGATCCCAAAATCGTTCTCTGCACCCTCGAGAACCTCGGACACGATATCCATATTGCTGAAAACATAATTGTTTGCGGCAGCCCTCTTGGCTGTTAAATATGATTTCAGAATTGTTCTCTGCACCCTCGAGAAACTCGGACACGATATCCATATTACTGAAATTATAATTTTGAGCGGTGGCCATCTTGGATTTGAAAAATGATCACAAAATCGTTCTGTTCACTCTCGAGAACCTCGGATACGATACCCATATTTTTGTGATCATAATCTTGCATGGCGGCCATCTCAGATTTGAAAATGATCCAAAAAATGTTTTCTGCACCCTCGAGAACCTCGGACACGATATCCATATTGCTGCAAACATAATTGCTTGCGGCAGCCCTCTTGGATTTCAAAAATGATCACGGAATTGTTCTCTGCACCCTCGAGAAGCTCGAACACGATATCCATATTGCTAAAATCATAACTTTGTGCGGCGACCATCTTGGATTTGAAAAAAGATCACCAAATCGTTCTCTGCACCTTCGAGAACCTCAGACACGATATCCATATTGCTGAAATCATAATTTTTTGCGGTGGCCGTCTTGGATTTCAAAAATGATCACACAATTGTTCTCTGCACCCTCGAGAACCTGGGACACGGTATCCATATTGCTTAAATCATAATTTTGTGCGGCGGCCATTTTGAATTTGAAAAATGATCACCAAATCGTTCTCAACACCCTCGAGAACCTCGGGTACGATACCCATAATGTTGTAATCATAATTTTGTGCGATGGCCATCTTCGTTTTCAAAAATGATCCCAAAATTGTTCTCTGCACCTTCGAGAACCTAGGGTACGATATATATTTGATGAAATCATAATTTTGTGTGGCAGCCTTCTTGGATTTCAAAAATGATCACAGAATTGTTCTCTGCACCCTAGAGAATCTCGGACACGATATCCATATTGCTAAAATCATAATTTTGTGCGGCAGCCATCTTGGATTTGAAAAATGTTCACAAAATCGTTTTCTGCAGCCTCGAGAACCTCGGATACGATACCCATAATGTTGAAAGCATAATTTAGTGCGCTAGCCATCTAGGTTTTCAAAAATGATCCCAAAATCGTTCTCTGCTTCCTCGAGAACCTCGCATACGATATCCATATTGCTGAAATTATAATTTTGTGCTGCGGCCATCTTGGATTTCAAATATGATCACCAAATCGTTCTATGCACCCTCGAGAACCTTGTATACGATATCCATATTGCTGAAATTATAATTTTGTGCGGCGGCCATCTTGGATTTCAAATATGATCACAAAATCGTTCTCTGCACCCTCGAGAACCTCGAATACGATACCCATAATGTTGTCATCATAATTTTTGCGCGGTGGCCATCTTGGATTTCAAAAATGATCCCGAAACCATTCTCTGCACCCTGAAGAATCTCGGACTCGATATCCATATTGTTGAAATCATAATTTTGTGCGACGGCCATCTTGGATTTGAAAAATGATCACAAAATCGTTCTCTGCACCCGCGAGAACCTCGGATACGATACCCATAATGGTGTTATTACACTATTGAGCGGCGGCCATATTGGATTTGAAAAATGATCACAAAATCGTTCTCTGCACCCTCGAGATACTCGGATACGATACCAATAATGTAGTGATCATAATTTTGAGCGGTGGCCATCTTGGATTTGAAAAATGATCACAAAATCGTTCTGTTCACTCTCGAGAACCTCGGATACAATACCCATATTTTTGTGATCATAATCTTGCACGGCGGCCACCTCAGATTAGAAAATGATCCAAAAAATGTTTTCTGCACCCTCGAGAACCTCGGACACGATATCCATATTGCTGCAAACATAATTGTTTGCGGCAGCCCTCTTGGATTTCAAAAATGATCACAGAATTGTTCTCTGCACCCTCGAGAACCTCGGATACGATATCCATATTGCTAAAATCATAACTTTGTGCGGCGGCCATCTTGGATTTGAAAAATCTTTACCAAATCGTTAACTGCACACTCGAGAATCTCGGACACGATACCCATAATGTTGAAAGCATAAATTTGTGCGGTGGCCATCTTCGTTTTCAAAAATGATCCCAAAATTGTTCTCTGCACCCTCGAGAATCTCGGACACGATATCCATATTGCTAAAATCATAATTTTGTGCGGCAGCCATCTTGGATTTGAAAAATGTTCACAAAATAATTTTCTGCAGCCTCGAGAACCTCGGATACGATACTCATAATGTTGAAAGCATAATTTAGTGCGCTGGCCATCAAGGTTTTCAAAAATGATCCTAAAATCGTTCTCTGCACCCTCGAGAACCTCAGGTACGATATTCATATTGCTGAAATCATAATTTTGTGTGGCGGCCATCTTGGATTTCAAAAATTATCACAGAATTGTTCTCTGTACCCTCGAGAACCTCGGACACGATATCCATACTGTTGTCATCAAAATTTTGGGCAGCGGCCATCTTGGATTTTATAAATGATCCCAAAATCATTCTCTGCACCCTCGAGAATCTCGGACACGATATCAATATTGCTGCAAACATAATTGTTTGCGGCAGCCCTCTTGGATTTCAAAAATGATCACAGAATTGTTCTCTGCACCCTCGAGAACCTCGGATACGATATTCATATTGCTAAAATCATAACTTTGTGCGGCGGCCATCTTGGATTTGAAAAATCTTTACCAAATCGTTAACTGCACCCTCGAGAATCTCGGACACGATACCCATAATGTTGAAAGCATAATTTTGTGCGGTGGCCATCTTAGTTTTCAAAAATGATCCCAAAATCGTTCTCTGCACCCTCGAGAAACTCGAACACGACATCCATATTGCTAGAATTATAACTTTGTGCGGCGACCATCTTGGATTTGGAAAATGATCACCAAATCGTTCTCTGCACCTTCGAGAATCTCAGACACGATATCCATATTGCTGAAATCATAATTTTGTGCGGCGGCCGTCTTGGATTTCAAAAATGAACACAGAATTGTTCTCTGCACCCTCGAGAACCTGGGACACGGTAACCATATTGCTTAAATCATAATTTTGTGCGGCGGCCATTTTGAATTTGAAAAATGATCACAAAATCGTTCTCTGCACCCTCGAGATACTCGGATACGATACCAATAATGTAGTGATCATAATTTTGAGCGGTGGCCATCTTTGATTTGAAAAATGATCACAAAATCGTTCTGTTCACTCTCGAGAACCTCGGATACGATACCCATATTTTTGTGATCATAATCTTGCACGGCGGCCATCTCAGATTTGAAAATGATCCAAAAAATGTTTTCTGCACCCTCGAGAACCTCGGACACGATATCCATATTGCTGAAAACATAATTGTTTGCGGCAGCCCTCTTGGATTTCAAAAATGATCACAGAACTGATCTCTGCACCTTCGAAAACCTCGGACACGATATCCATACTGTTGTCATCAAAATTTTGCGCGGCGGCCATCTTGCATTTTAAAATTGATCCCAAAATCATTCTCTGCACACTCGAGAATCTCGGACACGATATCCATTTTGCTGAAATCATAATTTTGTGCGGCGGCCATCTTGGACTTGTAAAATGATCACAAAATCGTTCTCTGCACCCTCGAGAACCTCGGGTACGATACCCATAATGTTGTAATCATAATTTTGTGCGATGGCCATCTTCGTTTTCAAAAATGATCCCAAAATCGTTCTCTGCACCCTCGAGAACCTCGGACACGATATCCATATTGCTGAAATCATAATTTTGTGCGGCAGCCATCTTGGATTTGAAAAATGTTCACAAAATCATTTTCTGCAGCCTCGAGAACCTCGGATACGATACCCATAATGTTGAAAGCATAATTTAGTGCGCTGGCCATCTAGGTTTTCAAAAATGATCCTAAAATCGTTCTCTGCACCCTCGAGAACCTCAGGTACGATATTCATATTGCTGAAATCATAATTTTGTGTGGCGGCCATCTTGGATTTCAAAAATTATCACAGAATTGTTCTCTGTACCCTCGAGAACCTCGGACACGATATCCATACTGTTGTCATCAAAATTTTGGGCAGCGGCCATCTTGGATTTTATAAATGATCCCAAAATCATTCTCTGCACCCTCGAGAATCTCGGACACGATATCAATATTGCTGAAAATATAATTTTGTGCGGCGGCCATCTCGGATTTCAAAAATGATCACAAAATCGTTCTCTGCACCCTCGAGAATCTCGGACACGATATCCATATTGCTAAAATCATAATTTTGTGCGGCAGCCATCTTGGATTTGAAAAATGTTCACAAAATCGTTTTCTGCAGCCTCGAGAACCTCGGATACGATACCCATAATGTTGAAAGCATAATTTAGTGCGCTGGCCATCTAGATTTTCAAAAATGATCCCAAAATCGTTCTCTGCACCCTCGAGAACCTCGCATACGATATCCATATTGCTAATATCATAATTTTGTGCGGCAGCCATCTTGCATTTGAAAAATGTTCACAAAATCGTTTTCTGCAGCCTCGAGAACCTCGGATACGATACCCATAATGTTGAAAGCATAATTTAGTGCGCTGGCCATCTAGGTTTTCAAAAATGATCCCAAAATCGTTCTCTGCACCCTCGAGAACCTCGCATACGATATCCATATTGCTGAAATTAAAATTTTGTGCGGCGGCCATCTTGGATTTCAAATATGATCACCAAATCGTTCTATGCACCCTCGAGAACCTTGGACACGATATCCATATTGCTGAAAACATAATTGTGTGCGGCAGCCCGCTTGGTTTTCAAAAATGATCACAGAATAGTTCTCTGCACCCTAGAGAACCTCGGACACGATATCCATATTGCTAAAATCATAATTTTGTGCAGCGGCCATCTTGGATTTCAAAAATGATCACAGAATTGTTCTCTGCACCCTCGAGAACCTCGGACACGATATCCATACTGTTGTCATCAAAATTTTGCGCAGCGGCCATCTTGAATTTTAAAATTGATCCCAAAATCATTCTCTGCACCCTCGAGAATCTCGGACACGATATCCATATTGCTAAAATCATAATTTTGTGCGACGGCCATCTTGGATTTGAAAAATGTTCACAAAATCGTTTTCTGCAGCCTCGAGAACCTCGGATACGATACCCATAATGTTGAAAGCATAATTTTGTGCGCTGGCCATCTTAGTTTTCAAAAATGATCCCAAAATCGTTCTCTGCACCCTCGAGAACCTCGGACACGATATCCATATAGCTGAAAACATAATTGTTTGCGGCAGCCCCCTTGGATTTCAAAAATGATCACAGAACTGATCCCTGCACCTTCGAAAACCTCGGACACGATATCCATACTGTTGTCATCAATATTTTGCGCGGCGGCCATCTTGGATTTTATAAATGATCCCAAAATCATTCTATGTAGCCTCGAGAATTTTGGACACGATATCCATATTGCTGAAATCATAATTTTGTGCGGCGGCCATCTTGGATATCAAAAATTATCACAAAATCGTTCTCTGCACCCTCGAGAACCTCGGATACGATACCCATTATGTTGAATGCATAATTTTGTGCGGTGGTCATCTTAGTTTTCAAAAATGATCCCAAAATCGTTCTCTGCACCCTCGAGAACCTCGGACACGATATCCATATTGCTGAAAACATAATTGTTTGCGGCAGCCCTCTTGGCTGTTAAATATGATTACAGAATTGTTCTCTGCACCCTCGAGAAACTCGGACACGATATCCATATTACTGAAATTATAATTTTGAGCGGTGGCCATCTTGGATTTGAAAAATGATCACAAAATCGTTCTGTTCACTCTCGAGAACCTCGGATACGATACCCATATTTTTGTGATCATAATCTTGCATGGCGGCCATCTAAGATTTGAAAATGATCCAAAAAATGTTTTCTGCACCCTCGAGAACCTCGGACACGATATCCATATTGCTGCAAACATAATTGCTTGCGGCAGCCCTCTTGGATTTCAAAAATGATCACGGAATTGTTCTCTGCACCCTCGAGAAGCTCGAACACGATATCCATATTGCTAAAATCATAACTTTGTGCGGCGACCATCTTGGATTTGAAAAAAGATCACCAAATCGTTCTCTGCACCTTCGAGAACCTCAGACACGATATCCATATTGCTGAAATCATAATTTTTTGCGGTGGCCGTCTTGGATTTCAAAAATGATCACACAATTGTTCTCTGCACCCTCGAGAACCTGGGACACGGTATCCATATTGCTTAAATCATAATTTTGTGCGGCGGCCATTTTGAATTTGAAAAATGATCACCAAATCGTTCTCAACACCCTCGAGAACCTCGGGTACGATACCCATAATGTTGTAATCATAATTTTGTGCGATGGCCATCTTCGTTTTCAAAAATGATCCCAAAATTGTTCTCTGCACCTTCGAGAACCTAGGGTACGATATATATTTGATGAAATCATAATTTTGTGTGGCAGCCTTCTTGGATTTCAAAAATGATCACAGAATTGTTCTCTGCACCCTAGAGAATCTCGGACACGATATCCATATTGCTAAAATCATAATTTTGTGCGGCAGCCATCTTGGATTTGAAAAATGTTCACAAAATCGTTTTCTGCAGCCTCGAGAACCTCGGATACGATACCCATAATGTTGAAAGCATAATTTAGTGCGCTGGCCATCTAGGTTTTCAAAAATGATCCCAAAATCGTTCTCTGCACCCTCGAGAACCTCGGACACGATATCCATATTGCTAATATCATAATTTTGTGCGGCAGCCATCTTGGATTTGAAAAATGTTCACAAAATCGTTTTCTGCAGCCTCGAGAACCTCGGATACGATACCCATAATGTTGAAAGCATAATTTAGTGCGCTAGCCATCTAGGTTTTCAAAAATGATCCCAAAATCGTTCTCTGCTTCCTCGAGAACCTCGCATACGATATCCATATTGCTGAAATTATAATTTTGTGCTGCGGCCATCTTGGATTTCAAATATGATCACCAAATCGTTCTATGCACCCTCGAGAACCTTGCATACGATATCCATATTGCTGAAATTATAATTTTGTGCGGCGGCCATCTTGGATTTCAAATATGATCACAAAATCGTTCTCTGCACCCTCGAGAACCTCGAATACGATACCCATAATGTTGTCATCATAATTTTTGCGCGGTGGCCATCTTGGATTTCAAAAATGATCCCGAAACCATTCTCTGCACCCTGAAGAATCTCGGACTCGATATCCATATTGTTGAAATCATAATTTTGTGCGACGGCCATCTTGGATTTGAAAAATGATCACAAAATCGTTCTCTGCACCCGCGAGAACCTCGGATACGATACCCATAATGGTGTTATTACACTATTGAGCGGCGGCCATATTGGATTTGAAAAATGATCACAAAATCGTTCTCTGCACCCTCGAGATACTCGGATACGATACCAATAATGTAGTGATCATAATTTTGAGCGGTGGCTATCTTGGATTTGAAAAATGATCACAAAATCGTTCTGTTCACTCTCGAGAACCTCGGATACAATACCCATATTTTTGTGATCATAATCTTGCACGGCGGCCACCTCAGATTAGAAAATGATCCAAAAAATGTTTTCTGCACCCTCGAGAACCTCGGACACGATATCCATATTGCTGCAAACATAATTGTTTGCGGCAGCCCTCTTGGATTTCAAAAATGATCACAGAATTGTTCTCTGCACCCTCGAGAACCTCGGATACGATATCCATATTGCTAAAATCATAACTTTGTGCGGCGGCCATCTTGGATTTGAAAAATCTTTACCAAATCGTTAACTGCACACTCGAGAATCTCGGACACGATACCCATAATGTTGAAAGCATAAATTTGTGCGGTGGCCATCTTCGTTTTCAAAAATGATCCCAAAATTGTTCTCTGCACCCTCGAGAATCTCGGACACGATATCCATATTGCTAAAATCATAATTTTGTGCGGCAGCCATCTTGGATTTGAAAAATGTTCACAAAATAATTTTCTGCAGCCTCGAGAACCTCGGATACGATACCCATAATGTTGAAAGCATAATTTAGTGCGCTGGCCATCAAGGTTTTCAAAAATGATCCTAAAATCGTTCACTGCACCCTCGAGAACCTCAGGTACGATATTCATATTGCTGAAATCATAATTTTGTGTGGCGGCCATCTTGGATTTCAAAAATTATCACAGAATTGTTCTCTGTACCCTCGAGAACCTCGGACACGATATCCATACTGTTGTCATCAAAATTTTGGGCAGCGGCCATCTTGGATTTTATAAATGATCCCAAAATCATTCTCTGCACCCTCGAGAATCTCGGACACGATATCAATATTGCTGAAAATATAATTTTGTGCGGCGGCCATCTCGGATTTCAAAAATGATCACAAAATCGTTCTCTGCACCCTCGAGAATCTCGGACACGATATCCATATTGCTAAAATCATAATTTTGTGCGGCAGCCATCTTGGATTTGAAAAATGTTCACAAAATCGTTTTCTGCAGCCTCGAGAACCTCGGATACGATACCCATAATGTTGAAAGCATAATTTAGTGCGCTGGCCATCTAGATTTTCAAAAATGATCCCAAAATCGTTCTCTGCACCCTCGAGAACCTCGCATACGATATCCATATTGCTAATATCATAATTTTGTGCGGCAGCCATCTTGCATTTGAAAAATGTTCACAAAATCGTTTTCTGCAGCCTCGAGAACCTCGGATACGATACCCATAATGTTGAAAGCATAATTTTGTGCGCTGGCCATCTTAGTTTTCAAAAATGATCCCAAAATCGTTCTCTGCACCCTCGAGAACCTCGGACACGATATCCATATTGCTGAAAACATAATTGTTTGCGGCAGCCCTCTTGGATTTCAAAAATGATCACAGAACTGATCTCTGCACCTTCGAAAACCTCGGACACGATATCCATACTGTTGTCATCAATATTTTGCGCGGCGGCCATCTTGAATTTTATAAATGATCCCAAAATCATTCTATGTAGCCTCGAGAATTTTGGACACGATATCCATATTGCTGAAATCATAATTTTGTGCGGCGGCCATCTTGGATTTCAAAAATTATCACAAAATCGTTCTCTGCACCCTCGAGAAACTCGGATACGATACCCATTATGTTGAATGCATAATTTTGTGCGGTGGTCATCTTAGTTTTCAAAAATGATCCCAAAATCGTTCTCTGCACCCTCGAGAACCTCGGACACGATATCCATATTGCTGAAAACATAATTGTTTGCGGCAGCCCTCTTGGCTGTTAAATATGATTACAGAATTGTTCTCTGCACCCTCGAGAAACTCGGACACGATATCCATATTACTGAAATTATAATTTTGAGCGGTGGCCATCTTGGATTTGAAAAATGATCACAAAATCGTGCTGTTCACTCTCGAGAACCTCGGATACGATACACATATTTTTGTGATCATAATCTTGCATGGCGGCCATCTCAGATTTGAAAATGATCCAAAAAATGTTTTCTGCACCCTCGAGAACCTCGGACACGATATCCATATTGCTGCAAACATAATTGCTTGCGGCAGCCCTCTTGGATTTCAAAAATGATCACGGAATTGTTCTCTGCACCCTCGAGAACCTCGAACACGATATCCATATTGCTAAAATCATAACTTTGTGCGGCGACCATCTTGGATTTGAAAAAAGATCACCAAATCGTTCTCTGCACCTTCGAGAACCTCAGACACGATATCCATATTGCTGAAATCATAATTTTTTGCGGTGACCGTCTTGGATTTCAAAAATGATCACACAATTGTTCTCTGCACCCTCGAGAACCTGGGACACGGTATCCATAATGCTTAAATCATAATTTTGTGCGGCGGCCATTTTGAATTTGAAAAATGATCACCAAATCGTTCTCAACACCCTCGAGAACCTCGGGTACGATACCCATAATGTTGTAATCATAATTTTGTGCGATGGCCATCTTCGTTTTCAAAAATGATCCCAAAATTGTTCTCTGCACCTTCGAGAACCTAGGGTACGATATATATTTGATGAAATCATGATTTTGTGTGGCAGCCATCTTGGATTTCAAAAATGATCACAGAATTGTTCTCTGCACCCTAGAGAATCTCGGACACGATATCCATATTGCTAAAATCATAATTTTGTGCGGCAGCCATCTTGGATTTGAAAAATGTTCACAAAATCGTTTTCTGCAGCCTCGAGAACCTGGGATACCATACCCATAATGTTGAAAGCATAATTTAGTGCGCTGGCCATCTAGGTTTTCAAAAATGATCCCAAAATCGTTCTCTGCACCCTCGAGAACCTCGCATACGATATCCATATTGCTAATATCATAATTTTGTGCGGCAGCCATCTTGGATTTGAAAAATGTTCACAAAATCGTTTTCTGCAGCCTCGAGAACCTCGGATACGATACCCATAATGTTGAAAGCATAATTTAGTGCGCTGGCCATCTAGGTTTTCAAAAATGATCCCAAAATCGTTCTCTGCACCCTCGAGAACCTCGCATACGATATCCATATTGCTGAAATTATAATTTTGTGTGGCGGCCATCTTGGATTTCAAATATGATCACCAAATCGTTCTATGCACCCTCGAGAACCTTGCATACGATATCCATATTGCTGAAATTATAATTTTGTGCGGCGGCCATTTTGGATTTCAAATATGATCACAAAATCGTTCTCTGCACCCTCGAGAACCTCGAATACGATACCCATAATGTTGTCATCATAATTTTTGCGCGGTGGCCATCTTGGATTTCAAAAATGATCCCGAAACCATTCTCTGCACCCTGAAGAATCTCGGACTCGATATCCATATTGTTGAAATCATAATTTTGTGCGACGGCCATCTTGGATTTGAAAACTGATCACAAAATCGTTCTCTGCACCCGCGAGAACCTCGGATACGATACCCATAATGGTGTTATTACACTATTGAGCGGCGGCCATATTGGATTTGAAAAATGATCACAAAATCGTTCTCTGCACCCTCGAGATACTCGGATACGATACCAATAATGTAGTGATCATAATTTTGAGCGGTGGCCATCTTGGATTTGAAAAATGATCACAAAATCGTTCTGTTCACTCTCGAGAACCTCGGATACAATACCCATATTTTTGTGATCATAATCTTGCACGGCGGCCATCTCAGATTTGAAAATGATCCAAAAAATGTTTTCTGCACCCTCGAGAACCTCGGACACGATATCCATATTGCTGCAAACATAATTGTTTGCGGCAGCCCTCTTGGATTTCAAAAATGATCACAGAATTGTTCTCTGCACCCTCGAGAACCTCGGATACGATATCCATATTGCTAAAATCATAACTTTGTGCGGCGGCCATCTTGGATTTGAAAAATCTTTACCAAATCGTTAACTGTACCCTCGAGAATCTCGGACACGATACCCATAATGTTGAAAGCATAAATTTGTGCGGTGGCCATCTTCGTTTTCAAAAATGATCCCAAAATTGTTCTCTGCACCCTCGAGAATCTCGGACACGATATCCATATTGCTAAAATCATAATTTTGTGCGGCAGCCATCTTGGATTTGAAAAATGTTCACAAAATCATTTTCTGCAGCCTCGAGAACCTCGGATACGATAACCATAATGTTGAAAGCATAATTTAGTGCGCTGGCCATCAAGGTTTTCAAAAATGATCCTAAAATCGTTCTCTGCACCCTCGAGAACCTCAGGTACGATATTCATATTGCTGAAATCATAATTTTGTGTGGCGGCCATCTTGGATTTCAAAAATTATCACAGAATTGTTCTCTGTACCCTCGAGAACCTCGGACACGATATCCATACTGTTGTCATCAAAATTTTGGGCAGCGGCCATCTTGGATTTTATAAATGATCCCAAAATCATTCTCTGCACCCTCGAGAATCTCGGACACGATATCAATATTGCTGAAAATATAATTTTGTGCGGCGGCCATCTCGGATTTCAAAAATGATCACAAAATCGTTCTCTGCACCCTCGAGAATCTCGGACACGATATCCATATTGCTAAAATCATAATTTTGTGCGGCGGCCATCTTGGATTTGAAAAATGTTCACAAAATCATTTTCTGCAGCCTCGAGAACCTCGGATACGATACCCATAATGTTGAAAGCATAATTTAGTGCGCTGGCCATCTTAGTTTTCAAAAATGCTCCCAAAATCGTTCTCTGCACCCTCGAGAACCTCAGGTACGATATCCATATTGCTGAAATCATAATTTTGTGTGGCGGCCATCTTGGATTTCAAAAATTATCACAGAATTGTTCTCTGCACCCTCGAGAGCCTCGGACACGATATCCATACTGTTGTCATCAAAATTTTGGGCGGCGGCCATCTTGTATTTTATAAACGATCCCAAAATCATTCTCTGCACCCTCGAGAAACTCGGACACGATATCAATATTGCTGAAAATATAATTTTGTGCGGCGGCCATCTTGGATTTCAAAAATGATCACATATTCGTTCTATGCACCCTCGAGAACCTCGGATACGATACCCATAATGTTGAAAGCATAATTTAGTGCGCTGGCCATCTTAGTTTACAAAAATGATCCCAAAATCGTTCTCTGCACCCTCGAGAACCTCGGACACGATATCCATATTGCTGAAAACATAATTGTTTGCGGCAGCCCTCTTGGATTTCAAAAATGATCACAGAACTGATCTCTGCACCTTCGAAAACCTCGGACACGATATCCATACTGTTGTCATCAATATTTTGCGCGGCGGCCATCTTGGATTTTATAAATGATCCCAAAATCATTCTATGTAGCCTCGAGAATCTTGGACACGATATCCATATTGCTGAAATCATAATTTTGTGCGGCGGCCATCTTGGATTTCAAAAATTATCACAAAATCGTTCTCTGCACCCTCGAGAACCTCGGATACGATACCCATTATGTTGAATGCATAATTTTGTGCGGTGGTCATCTTAGTTTTCAAAAATGATCCCAAAATCGTTCTCTGCACCCTCGAGAACCTCGGACACGATATCCATATTGCTGAAATCATAATTGTTTGCGGCAGCCCTCTTGGCTGTTAAATATGATTACAGAATTGTTCTCTGCACCCTCGAGAAACTCGGACACGATATCCATATTACTGAAATTATAATTTTGAGCGGTGGCCATCTTGGATTTGAAAAATGATCACAAAATCGTTCTGTTCACTCTCGAGAACCTCGGATACGATACCCATATTTTTGTGATCATAATCTTGCATGGCGTCCATCTCAGATTTGAAAATGATCCAAAAAATGTTTTCTGCACCCTCGAGAACCTCGGACACGATATCCATATTGCTGCATACATAATTGCTTGCGGCAGCCCTCTTGGATTTCAAAAATGATCACGGAATTGTTCTCTGCACCCTCGAGAACCTCGAACACGATATCCATATTGCTAAAATCATAATTATGTGCGGCGGCCATTTTGAATTAGAAAAATGATCACCAAATCGTTCTCAACACCCTCGAGAACCTCGGGTACGATACCCATAATGTTGTAATCATAATTTTGTGCGATGGCCATCTTCGTTTTCAAAAATGATCCCAAAATTGTTCTCTGCACCTTCGAGAACCTAGGGTACGATATATATTTGATGAAATCATAATTTTGTGTGGCAGCCATCTTGGATTTCAAAAATGATCACAGAATTGTTCTCTGCACCCTAGAGAATCTCGGACACGATATCCATATTGCTAAAATCATAATTTTGTGCGGCAGCCATCTTGGATTTCAAAAATGAACACAGAATCGTTTTCTGCAGCCTCGAGAACCTCGGATACGATACCCATAATGTTGAAAGCATAATTTAGTGCGCTGGCCATCTAGGTTTTCAAAAATGATCCCAAAATCGTTCTCTGCACCCTCGAGAACCTCGCATACGATATCCATATTGCTAATATCATAATTTTGTGCGGCAGCCATCTTGGATTTGAAAAATGTTCACAAAATCGTTTTCTGCAGCCTCGAGAACCTCGGATACGATACCCATAATGTTGAAAGCATAATTTAGTACGCTGGCCATCTAGGTTTTCAAAAATGATCCCAAAATCGTTCTCTGCACCCTCGAGAACCTCGCATACGATATCCATATTGCTGAAATTATAATTTTGTGCGGCGGCCATCTTGGATTTCAAATATGATCACCAAATCGTTCTATGCACCCTCGAGAACCTTGCATACGATATCCATATTGCTGAAATTATAATTTTGTGCGGCGGCCATCTTGGATTTCAAATATGATCACAAAATCGTTCTCTGCAACCTCGAGAACCTCAAATACGATACCCATAATGTTGTCATCATAATTTTTGCGCGGTGGCCATCTTGGATTTCAAAAATGATCCCGAAACCATTCTCTGCACCCTGAAGAATCTCGGACTCGATATCCATATTGTTGAAATCATAATTTTGTGCGACGGCCATCTTGGATTTGAAAAATGATCACAAAATCGTTCTCTGCACCCGCGAGAACCTCGGATACGATACCCATAATGGTGTTATTACACTATTGAGCGGCGGCCATATTGGATTTGAAAAATGATCACAAAATCGTTCTCTGCACCCTCGAGATACTCGGATACGATACCAATAATGTAGTGATCATAATTTTGAGCGGTGGCCATCTTGGATTTGAAAAATGATCACAAAATCGTTCTGTTCACTCTCGAGAACCTCGGATACAATACCCATATTTTTGTGATCATAATCTTGCACGGCGGCCATCTCAGATTTGAAAATGATCCAAAAAATGTTTTCTGCACCCTCGAGAACCTCGGACACGATATCCATATTGCTGCAAACATAATTGTTTGCGGCAGCCCTCTTGGATTTCAAAAATGATCACAGAATTGTTCTCTGCACCCTCGAGAACCTCGGATACGATATCCATATTGCTAGAATTATAACTTTGTGCGGCGACCATCTTGGATTTGGAAAATGATCACCAAATCGTTCTCTGCACCTTCGAGAATCTCAGACACGATATCCATATTGCTGAAATCATAATTTTGTGCGGCGGCCGTCTTGGATTTCAAAAATGAACACAGAATTGTTCTCTGCACCCTCGAGAACCTGGGACACGGTAACCATATTGCTTAAATCATAATTTTGTGCGGCGGCCATTTTGAATTTGAAAAATGATCACAAAATCGTTCTCTGCACCCTCGAGATACTCGGATACGATACCAATAATGTAGTGATCATAATTTTGAGCGGTGGCCATCTTTGATTTGAAAAATGATCACAAAATCGTTCTGTTCACTCTCGAGAACCTCGGATACGATACCCATATTTTTGTGATCATAATCTTGCACGGCGGCCATCTCAGATTTGAAAATGATCCAAAAAATGTTTTCTGCACCCTCGAGAACCTCGGACACGATATCCATATTGCAAAAAACATAATTGTTTGCGGCAGCCCTCTTGGATTTCAAAAATGATCACAGAACTGATCTCTGCACCTTCGAAAACCTCGGACACGATATCCATACTGTTGTCATCAAAATTTTGCGCGGCGGCCATCTTGGATTTTAAAATTGATCCCAAAATCATTCTCTGCACACTCGAGAATCTCGGACACGATATGCATTTTGCTGAAATCATAATTTTGTGCGGCGGCCATCTTGGACTTGTAAAATGATCACAAAATCGTTCTCTGCACCCTCGAGAACCTCGGGTACGATACCCATAATGTTGTAATCATAATTTTGTGCGATGGCCATCTTTATTTTCAAAAATGATCCCAAAATCGTTCTCTGCACCCTCGAGAACCTCGGACACGATATCCATATTGCTGAAATCATAATTTTGTGCGGCAGCCATCTTGGATTTGAAAAATGTTCACAAAATCATTTTCTGCAGCCTCGAGAACCTCGGATACGATACCCATAATGTTGAAAGCATAATTTAGTGCGCTGGCCATCTAGGTTTTCAAAAATGATCCTAAAATCGTTCTCTGCACCCTCGAGAACCTCAGGTACGATATTCATATTGCTGAAATCATAATTTTGTGCGGCGGCCATCTTGGATTTCAAAAATTATCACAGAATTGTTCTCTGTACCCTCGAGAACCTCGGACACGATATCCATACTGTTGTCATCAAAATTTTGGGCAGCGGCCATCTTGGATTTTATAAATGATCCCAAAATCATTCTCTGCACCCTCGAGAATCTCGGACACGATATCAATATTGCTGAAAATATAATTTTGTGCGGCGGCCATCCCGGATTTCAAAAATGATCACAAAATCGTTCTCTGCACCCTCGAGAATCTCGGACACGATATCCATATTGCTAAAATCATAATTTTGTGCGGCGGCCATCTTGGATTTGAAAAATGTTCACAAAATCATTTTCTGCAGCCTCGAGAACCTCGGATACGATACCCATAATGTTGAAAGCATAATTTAGTGCGCTGGCCATCTTAGTTTTCAAAAATGCTCCCAAAATCGTTCTCTGCACCCTCGAGAACCTCAGGTACGATATCCATATTGCTGAAATCATAATTTTGTGTGGCGGCCATCTTGGATTTCAAAAATTATCACAGAATTGTTCTCTGCACCCTCGAGAACCTCGGACACGATATCCATACTGTTGTCATCAAAATTTTGGGCGGCGGCCATCTTGTATTTTATAAACGATCCCAAAATCATTCTCTGCACCCTCGAGAAACTCGGACACGATATCAATATTGCTGAAAATATAATTTTGTGCGGCGGCCATCTTGGATTTCAAAAATGATCACATATTCGTTCTATGCACCCTCGAGAATCTTGGACACGATATCCATATTGCTGAAAACATAATTGTGTGCGGCAGCCCGCTTGGATTTCAAAAATGATCACAGAATTGTTCTCTGCACCCTCGAGAACCTCGGACACGATATCCATACTGTTGTCATCAAAATTTTGCGCAGCGGCCATCTTGAATTTTAAAATTGATCCCAAAATCATTCTCTGCACCCTCGAGAATCTCGGACACGATATCCATATTGCTAAAATCATAATTTTGTGCGACGGCCATCTTGGATTTGAAAAATGTTCACAAAATCGTTTTCTGCAGCCTCGAGAACCTCGGATACGATACCCATAATGTTGAAAGCATAATTTTGTGCGCTGGCCATCTTAGTTTTCAAAAATGATCCCAAAATCGTTCTCTGCACCCTCGAGAACCTCGGACACGATATCCATATTGCTGAAAACATAATTGTTTGCGGCAGCCCTCTTGGATTTCAAAAATGATCACAGAACTGATCTCTGCACCTTCGAAAACCTCGGACACGATATCCATACTGTTGTCATCAATATTTTGCGCGGCGGCCATCTTGGATTTTATAAATGATCCCAAAATCATTCTATGTAGCCTCGAGAATCTTGGACACGATATCCATATTGCTGAAATCATAATTTTGTGCGGCGGCCATCTTGGATTTCAAAAATTATCACAAAATCGTTCTCTGCACCCTCGAGAACCTCGGATACGATACCCATTATGTTGAATGCATAATTTTGTGCGGTGGTCATCTTAGTTTTCAAAAATGATCCCAAAATCGTTCTCTGCACCCTCGAGAACCTCGGACACGATATCCATATTGCTGAAAACATAATTGTTTGCGGCAGCCCTCTTGGCTGTTAAATATGATTACAGAATTGTTCTCTGCACCCTCGAGAAACTCGGACACGATATCCATATTACTGAAATTATAATTTTGTGCGGCGGCCATCTTGGATTTCAAATATGATCACAAAATCGTTCTCTGCACCTTCGAGAACCTCGAATACGATACCCATAATGTTGTCATCATAATTTTTGCGCGGTGGCCATCTTGGATTTAAAAAATTATCCCGAAACCATTCTCTGCACCCTGAAGAATCTCGGACACGATATCCATATTGTTGAAATCATAATTTTGTGCGACGGCCATCTTGGATTTGAAAAATGATCACCAAATCGTTCTCTGCACCTTCGAGAATCTCAGACACGATATCCATATTGCTGAAATCATAATTTTGTGCGGCGGCCGTCTTGGATTTCAAAAATGAACACAGAATTGTTCTCTGCACCCTCGAGAAACTGGGACACGGTAACCATATTGCTTAAATCATAATTTTGTGCGGCGGCCATTTTGAATTTGAAAAATGATCACAAAATCGTTCTCTGCACCCTCGAGATACTCGGATACGATACCAATAATGTAGTGATCATAATTTTGAGCGGTGGCCATCTTTGATTTGAAAAATGATCACAAAATCGTTCTGTTCACTCTCGAGAACCTCGGATACGATACCCATATTTTTGTGATCATAATCTTGCACGGCGGCCATCTCAGATTTGAAAATGATCCAAAAAATGTTTTCTGCACCCTCGAGAACCTCGGACACGATATCCATATTGCTAAAAACATAATTGTTTGCGGCAGCCCTCTTGGATTTCAAAAATGATCACAGAACTGATCTCTGCACCTTCGAAAACCTCGGACACGATATCCATACTGTTGTCATCAAAATTTTGCGCGGCGGCCATCTTGGATTTTAAAATTGATCCCAAAATCATTCTCTGCACACTCGAGAATCTCGGACACGATATCCATTTTGCTGAAATCATAATTTTGTGCGGCGGCCATCTTGGACTTGTAAAATGATCACAAAATCGTTCTCTGCACCCTCAAGAACCTCGGATACGATACCCATAATGTTGTAATCATAATTTTGTGCGATGGCCATCTTTATTTTCAAAAATGATCCCAAAATTGTTCTCTGCACCCTCGAGAACCTCGGGCACGATATCCATATTGCTGAAATCATAATTTTGTGCGGCAGCCATCTTGGATTTGAAAAATGTTCACAAAATCATTTTCTGCAGCCTCGAGAACCTCGGATACGATACCCATAATGTTGAAAGCATAATTTAGTGCGCTGGCCATCTAGGTTTTCAAAAATGATCCTAAAATCGTTCTCTGCACCCTCGAGAACCTCAGGTACGATATTCATATTGCTGAAATCATAATTTTGTGCGGCGGCCATCTTGGATTTCAAAAATTATCACAGAATTGTTCTCTGTACCCTCGAGAACCTCGGACACGATATCCATACTGTTGTCATCAAAATTTTGGGCAGCGGCCATCTTGGATTTTATAAATGATCCCAAAATCATTCTCTGCACCCTCGAGAATCTCGGACACGATATCAATATTGCTGAAAATATAATTTTGTGCGGCGGCCATCCCGGATTTCAAAAATGATCACAAAATCGTTCTCTGCACCCTCGAGAATCTCGGACACGATATCCATATTGCTAAAATCATAATTTTGTGCGGCGGCCATCTTGGATTTGAAAAATGTTCACAAAATCGTTTTCTGCAGCCTCGAGAACCTCGGATACGATACCCATAATGTTGAAAGCATAATTTAGTGCGCTGGCCATCTTAGTTTTCAAAAATGCTCCCAAAATCGTTCTCTGCACCCTCGAGAACCTCAGGTACGATATCCATATTGCTGAAATCATAATTTTGTGTGGCGGCCATCTTGGATTTCAAAAATTATCACAGAATTGTTCTCTGCACCCTCGAGAACCTCGGACACGATATCCATACTGTTGTCATCAAAATTTTGGGCGGCGGCCATCTTGTATTTTATAAACGATCCCAAAATCATTCTCTGCACCCTCGAGAAACTCGGACACGATATCAATATTGCTGAAAATATAATTTTGTGCGGCGGCCATCTTGGATTTCAAAAATGATCACATATTCGTTCTATGCACCCTCGAGAATCTTGGACACGATATCCATATTGCTGAAAACATAATTGTGTGCGGCAGCCGGCTTGGATTTCAAAAATGATCACAGAATTGTTCTCTGCACCCTCGAGAACCTCGGACACGATATCCATACTGTTGTCATCAAAATTTTGCGCAGCGGCCATCTTGAATTTTAAAATTGATCCCAAAATCATTCTCTGCACCCTCGAGAATCTCGGACACGATATCCATATTGCTAAAATCATAATTTTGTGCGACGGCCATCTTGGATTTGAAAAATGTTCACAAAATCGTTTTCTGCAGCCTCGAGAACCTCGGATACGATACCCATAATGTTGAAAGCATAATTTTGTGCGCTGGCCATCTTAGTTTTCAAAAATGATCCCAAAATCGTTCTCTGCACCCTCGAGAACCTCGGACACGATATCCATATTGCTGAAAACATAATTGTTTGCGGCAGCCCTCTTGGATTTCAAAAATGATCACAGAACTGATCTCTGCACCTTCGAAAACCTCGGACACGATATCCATACTGTTGTCATCAATATTTTGCGCGGCGGCCATCTTGGATTTTATAAATGATCCCAAAATCATTCTATGTAGCCTCGAGAATCTCGGACACGATATCCATATTGCTGAAATCATAATTTTGTGCGGCGGCCATCTTGGATTTCAAAAATGATCACAAAATCGTTCTCTGCACCCTCGAGAACCTCGGATACGATACCCATTATGTTGAATGCATAATTTTGTGCGGTGGTCATCTTAGTTTTCAAAAATGATCCCAAAATCGTTCTCTGCACCCTCGAGAACCTCGGACACGATATCCATATTGCTGAAAACATAATTGTTTGCGGCAGCCCTCTTGGCTGTTAAATATGATTACAGAATTGTTCTCTGCACCCTCGAGAAACTCGGACACGATATCCATATTACTGAAATTATAATTTTGTGCGGCGGCCATCTTGGATTTCAAATATGATCACAAAATCGTTCTCTGCACCTTCGAGAACCTCGAATACGATACCCATAATGTTGTCATCATAATTTTTGCGCGGTGGCCATCTTGGATTTAAAAAATTATCCCGAAACCATTCTCTGCACCCTGAAGAATCTCGGACACGATATCCATATTGTTGAAATCATAATTTTGTGCGACGGCCATCTTGGATTTGAAAAATGATCACAAAATCGTTCTCTGCACCCGCGAGAACCTCGGATACGATACCCATAATGGAGTTATCATACTATTGAGCGGCGGCCATATTGGATTTGAAAAATGATCACAAAATCGTTCTCTGCACCCTCGAGATACTCGGATACGATACCAATAATGTAGTGATCATAATTTTGAGCGGTGGCCATCTTGGATTTGAAAAATGATCACAAAATTGATCTGTTCACTCTCGAGAACCTCGGATACGATACCCATATTTTTGTGATCATAATCTTGCACGGCGGCCATCTCAGATTTGAAAATGATCCAAAAAATGTTTTCTGCACCCTCGAGAACCTCGGACACGATATCCATATTGCTGCAAACATAATTGTTTGCGGCAGCCCTCTTGGATTTCAAAAATGATCACAGAATTGTTCTCTGCACCCTCGAGAACCTCGAACACGATATCCAAATTGCTAAAATCATAACTTTGTGCGGCGACCATCTTGGATTTGAAAAATGATCACCAAATCGTTCTCTGCACCTTCGAGAACCTCGGACACGATATCCATATTGCTGAAATCATTATTTTGTGCGGCGGCCATCTTGGATTTGAAAAATGATCACAAAATTGTTCCTATTCACTCTCGAGAACCTCGGATACGATACCCATATTTTTGTGATCATAATCTTGCACGGCGGCCATCTCAGATTTGAAAATGATCCAAAAAATGTTTTCTGCACCCTCGAGAACCTCGGACACGATATCCATATTGCTGCAAACATAATTGTTTGCGGCAGCCCTCTTGGATTTCAAAAATGATCACAGAATTGTTCTCTGCACCCTCGAGAACCTCGAACACGATATCCAAATTGCTAAAATCATAACTTTGTGCGGCGACCATCTTGGATTTGAAAAATGATCACCAAATCGTTCTCTGCACCTTCGAGAACCTCGAACACGATATCCAAATTGCTAAAATCATAACTTTGGGCGGCGGCCATATTGGATTTTATAAATGATCCCAATATCATTTTCTGCACCCTCGAGAATCTCGGACACGATATCAATATTGCTGAAAATATAATTTTGTGCGGCGGCCATCTTGGATTTCAAAAATGATCACAAAATCGTTCTCTGCACCCTCGAGAATCTCGGACACGATATCCATATTGCTAAAATCATAACTTTGTGCGGCGGCCATCTTGGATTTGAAAAATCTTTACCAAATCGTTAAGTGCACCCTCGAGAACCTCGGACACGAAACCCATTATGTTGAAAGCATAATTTTGTGCGGTGGCCATCTTAGTTTTCAAAAATGATCCCAAAATCGTTCTCTGCACCCTCGAGAACCTCGGACACGATATCCATATTGCTGAAAACATAATTGTTTGCGGCAGCCCTCTTGGCTGTTTAAAATGATTACAGAATTGTTCTCTACACCCTCGAGAACCTCGAATACGATACCCATAAAATTGTCATCATTATTTTGCGCGGCGGCCATCTTGGATATCAAAAATGATCCCAAAATCGTTCTCTGCACCCTAGAGAACCTCGGACACGATATCCATATTGCTGAAAACATAATTGTTTGCGGCAGCCCTCTTGGATTTCAAAAATGATCACAGAACTGATCTCTGCACCTTCGAAAACCTCGGACACGATATTCATACTGTTGTCATCAAAATTTTGCGCGACGGCCATCTTGGATTTTATAAATGATCCCAAAATCATTCTATGCAGCCTCGAGAATCTTGGACACGATATCCATATTGCTGAAATCATAATTTTGTGCGGCGGCCATCTTGGATTTCAAAAATTATCACAAAATCGTTCTCTGCACCCTCGAGAACCTCGGATGCGATACCCATTATGTTGAAAGCATAATTTTGTGCAGTGGTCATCTTAGTTTTCAAAAATGATCCCAAAATCGTTCTCTGCACGCTCGAGAACCTTGGACACGATATCCATATTGCTGAAAACATAATTGATTGCGGCAGCCCTCTTGGCTGTTAAAAATGATTACAGAATTGTTCTCTGCACCCTCGAGAAACTCGGACACGATATCCATATTACTGAAATTATAATTTTGTGCGGCGGCCATCTTGGATTTCAAATATGATCACAAAATCGTTCTCTGCACCTTCGAGAACCTCGAATACGATACCCATAATGTTGTCATCATAATTTTTAAGCGGTGGCCATCTTGGATTTAAAAAATTATCCCGAAACCATTCTCTGCACCCTGAAGAATCTCGGACACGATATCCATATTGTTGAAATCATAATTTTGTGCGACGGCCATCTTGGATTTGAAAAATGATCACAAAATCGTTCTCTGCACCCGCGAGAACCTCGGATACGATACCCATAATGGAGTTATCATAATTTTGAGCGGTGGCCATCTTGGATTTGAAAAATGATCACAAAATCGTTCTGTTCACTCTCGAGAACCTCGGATGCGATACCCATATTTTTGTGATCATAATCTTGCACGGCGGCCATCTCAGATTTGAAAAATGATCCAAAATATGTTTTCTGCACCCTCGAGAACCTCGGACACGATATCCATATTGCTGCAAACATAATTGTTTGCGGCAGCCCTCTTGGATTTCAAAAATGATCACAGAATTGTTCTCTGCACCCTCGAGAACCTCGAACACGATATCCATATTGCTAAAATCATAACTTTGTGCGGCGACCATCTTGGATTTGAAAAATGATCACCAAATCGTTCTCTGCACTTTCGAGAACCTCGGACACGATATCCATATTGCTGAAATCATTATTTTGTGCGGCGGCCAACTTGGTTTTCAAAAATGATCACAAAATCGTTCTCTGCACCCTCAAGAACCTCGGATACGATACCCATTATGTTGAAAGCATAATTTTGTGCGGTGGCCATCTTAGTTTTCAAAAATGATCCCAAAATCGTTCTCTGCACCCTTGAGAAACTCGGACACGTTATCCATATTGATGAAAACATAATTGTTTGCGCCAGCCCTCTTGGCTGTTAAAAATGATTACAGAATTGTTCTCTGCACCCTCGAGAACCTCGGACACGATATCCATATTGCTAAAATCATAACTTTGTGCAGCGGCCATTTTGGATTTGAAAAATGTTCACCAAATCGTTATCTGCACCCTTGAGAACCTCGGACACGATATCCATATTGATAAAATCATAATTTTGTGCGGCGGCCATCTTGGATTTGAAAAATTTTCACCAAATCGTTCTCTGCACCCTCTAGAACCTCGAATACGATACACATAAAGTTTTCATCATTATTTTGCGCAACGGCCATCTTGGACTTCAAAAATGATCCCAAAATCATTCTCTGCACCCTCGAGAGTCTCCGACACGATATCCATATTGCTGAAATCATAATTTTGTGTGGCGGCCATCTTGGATTTCAAAAATTATCATAGGAATGTTCTCTGCACCCTCGAGAACCTCGGACGCGATATCCATATTGCTGCAAACATAATTGTTTGCGGCAGTCGTCTTGGATTTCAAAAATGATCATAGAATTGTTCTCTGCATCCTCGAGAACCTGGGACACCATATCCATATTGCTTAAATCATAATTTTGTGCGGCGGCCATATTGGATTTGAAAAATGTTCACCAAATCGTTCTCTGCACCCTCGAGAACCTCGCTTACGATATCCATATTGTTGCAAACATAATTGTTTGCGGCAGCCGTCTTGGATTTCAAAAATGATCACAGAATTGTTCTCTGCATCCTCGAGAACCTGGGACACGATATCCATATTGCTTAAATCATAATTTTGTTCCGCGGCCATCTTGGATTTCAAATATGATCACAAAATCGTTCTCTGCACACTCAAGAACCTCGAATACGAAACCCATAAAATTGTCATCATTATATTGCGCGGCGGCCATCTTGGATTTCAAAAATGATCCCAAAATCATTCTCTGCACGCTCGAGAATCTCCTACACCATATCCATATTGCTAAAATCATAACTTTGTGTGGCGGCCATCTTGGATTTGAAAAATCTTTACCAAATCGTTAACTGCACCCTCGAGAACCTCGGACACGAAACCCATAATGTTGAAAGCATAATTTTGTGCGGTGGCCATCTTAGTTTTCAAAAATGATCCCAAAATCGTTCTCTGCACCCTCGAGAACCTCGGACACGATATCCATATTGCTGAAAACATAATTGTTTGCGGCAGCCCTCTTGGCTGTTAAAAATGATTACAGAATTGTTCTCTGCACCCTCGAGAACCTCGAATACGATACCCATAAAATTGTCATCATTATTTTGAGCGGCGGCCATCTTGGATTTCAAAAATGATCCCAAAATCATTATCTGCACCCTCGAGAATCTCCGACACGAAATCCATATTGCTGAAATCATAATTTTGTGTGGCAGCCATCTTGGATTTCAAAAATGATCACAGAATTGTTCACTGCACCCTCGAGAACCTCGGACACGATATCCATACTGTTGTAATCAAAATTTTGGGCGGCGGCCATCTTGGATTTTATAAATGATCCCAAAATTATTCTCTGCACCCTCGAGAATCTCGGACACGATATCAATATTGCTGAAAATATAATTTTGTGCGGCGGCCATCTTGGATTTCAAAAATGATCACAAAATCGTTCTCTGCACCCTCGAGAATCTCGGACACGATATCCATATTGCTAAAATCATAATTTTGTGCGGCGGCCATCTTGGATTTGAAAAATGTTCACAAAATCGTTTTCTGCAGCCTCGAGAACCTCGGATACGATACCCATAATGTTGAAAGCATAATTTTGTGCGCTGGCCATCTTAGTTTTCAAAAATGATCCCAAAATCGTTCTCTGCACCCTCGAGAACCTCGGACACGATATCCATATTGCTGAAAACATAATTGTATGAGGCAGCCCTCTTGGATTTCAAAAATGATCACAGAACTGATCTCTGCACCCTCGCAAACCTCGGACACGATATCCATACTGTTTTCATCAAAATTTTGTGCGGCGGCCATCTTGGATTTTATAAATGATCCCAAAATCATTCTCTGCAGCCTCGAGAATCTTGGACACGATATCCATATTGCTGAAATCATAATTTTGTGTGGCGGCCATCTTGGATTGCAAATATGAAATTCAGAATTGTTCTCTGCACCCTCGAGAACCTCAGATACGATACCCATAATGTTGAAAGCATGATTTTGTGCGGTGGCCATCTTAGTTTTCAAAAATGATCCCAAAATCGTTCTCCGCATCCTCGAGAACCTCGGACACGATATCCATATTGCTGAAAACATAATTGTTTGCGGCAGCCCTCTTTGCTGTTAAAAATGATTACAGAATTTTTCTCTGCACCCTCGAGAACCTCGGACACGATATCCATATTGCTAAAATCATAACTTTGTGCGGCGGCCATCTTGAAATTGAAAAATGTTCACCAAATCGTTATCTGCACCCTCAAGAACCTCGGACACGATATCCATATTGATAAAATCATAACTTTGTGCGGCGGCCATCTAGGATTTGAAAAATTTTCACCAAATCGTTCTCTGCACCCTCGAGAACCTCGAATACGATACCCATAAAGTTGTCATCATTATTTTGCGCGACGGCTATCTTGGACTTCAAAAATCATTCTCTGCACCCTCGAGAATCTCCGACACGATATCCATATTGCTAAAATCATAATTTTGTGCGGCAGCCATCTTGGATTTCAAAAATTATCACATAATCGTTCTCTGCACCCTCGAGAACCTCGGATACGATATCCATATTGCTGAAAACATAATTGTTTGCGGCAGCTCTCTTGGCTGTTAAAAATGATTACAGAATTGTTCTCTGCACCCTCGAGAACCTCGGACACGATATCCATATTGCTGAAAACATAATTGTTTGCGGCAGCCCTCTTGGCTGTTAAAAATGATTACAGAATTGTTCTCTGCACCCTCGAGAACCTCGGACACGATATCCATATTACTAAAATCATAACTTTGTGCGGCGGCCATCTTGAATTTGAAAAATGTTCACCAAATCGTTATCTGCACCCTCGAGAACCTCGGACACGATATCCATATTGATAAAATCATAACTTTGTGCGGCGGCCATCTTGGATTTCAAAAATGATCACAAAATCGTTCTCTGCACCCTCGAGAACCTCGAATACGATACCCATAAAGTTGTCATCATTATTTTGCGCGAAGGCTATCTTGGACTTCAAAAATGATCCCAAAATCATTCTCTGCACCCTCGAGAATCTCCGACACGATATCCATATTGCTAAGATCATAATTTTGTGCAGCGGCCATCTTGGATTTCAAAAATTATCACATAATCGTTCTCTGCACCCTCGAGAACCTCGGATACGATACCCATAATGTTGAAAGCATAATTTTGTGCGGTGGCCATCTTAGTTTTCAAAAATGATCCCAAAATCGTTCTCTGCACCCTCGAGAACCTCGGACACGATAGCCATATTGCTGAAAACATAATTGTTTGCGGCAGCTCTCTTGGCTGTTAAAAATGATTACAGAATTGTTCTCTGCACCCTCGAGAACCTCGGACACGATATCCATATTGCTAAAATCATAACTTTGGGCGGCGGCCAATTTGGATTTGAAAATGTTCACCAAATAGTTATCTGCACCCTCGAGAACCTCGGAAACGATATCCATATTGATAAAATCATAATTTTGTACGGCGGCCATCTAGGATTTGAAAAATTTTCACCAAATCGTTCTCTGCACCCTCGAGAACCTCGAATACGATACCCATAAAGTTGTCATCATTATTTTGCGCGACGGCTATCTTGGACTTCAAAAATGATCCCAAAATCATTCTCTGCACCCTCGAGAATCTCCGACACGATATCCATATTGCTGAAATCATAATTTTGTGTAGCGGCCATCTTGGATTTCAAAAATTATCATTGAATTGTTCTCTGCACCCTCGAGAACCTCGGACACGATATCCATATTGCTGAAAACATTATTGTTTGCGGCAGCCCTCTTGCATTTCAAAAATGATCACAGAATTGTTCTCTGCACCCTCGAGAACCTCGGACACGATGTCCATATTGCTAAAATCATAATTTTGTGTGGCGGCCATATTGGATTTGAAAAATGTTCGCCAAATCGTTCTCTGCACCCTCGAGAACCTCGCATACGATATCCATATTGCTGAAATTATAATTTTGTGCGGCGGCCATCTTGGATTTCAAATATGATCACAAAATCGTTCTCTGCACCCTCGAGAATCTCGAATACGATACCCATAATGATGTCATCATAATTTTTGCGCGGCGGCCATCTTGGATTTCAAAAATGATCCCGAAACCATTCTCTGCACCATGAAGAATCTCGGACACGATATCCATATTGTTGAAATCATAATTTTGTGCGACGGCCTTCTTGATTTGCAAAAATGATCCCAAAATCGTTCTCTGCACCCTCGAGAATCTCGGACACGATATCAATATTGCTGAAAATATTATTTTGTGCGGCGTCTATCTTGGATTTAAAAAATGATCACAGAATTGTTATCTGCACCCTCGAGAACCTCGGACACGATATCCATATTGCTGAAATTATAATTTTGTGCGGCTGCCATCTTGGATTTCAAATATGATCACAAAATCGTTCTCTGCACCCTCGAGAATCTCGAATACGATACCCATAATGATGTCATCATAATTTTTGCGGCGGCCACCTTGGATTTCAAAATTGATCCCGAAACCATTCTCTGCACCCTGAAGAATCTCGGACACGATATCCATATTGTTGAAATCATAATTTTGTGCGGCGGCCATTTTGGATTTCAAATATGATCACAAAATCGTGTTCTTCACCCTTGAGAACCTCGGACCCGATATCCATATTGTTGAAAACATAGTTTTTTGCGGCAGCCCTCTTGGATTTCAAAAATTATCACAGAATTGTTCTCTGCACCCTCGAGAACCTCGGACATGATATCCATATTGCTAAAATCATAATTTTTTGCCGCGACCATATTGGATTTGAAAAATGTTCACTAAATCGTTCTCTGCTCCCTCGAGAACCTCGCTTACGATATTCATATTGCTGAAAACATAATTGTTTGCGGCAGCCCTCTTGATTTCAAAAATGATCACAGAATTGTTCTCTGCACCCTCGAGAACCTCGAACACGTTATCCATATTGCTTAATTCAAAATTTTGTGCGGCGGCCATATTGGATTTGAAAAGTGTTCACCAAATCGTTCTCTGCTCCCTCAAAAACCTCACATACGATATCCATATTGTTGAAATCATAATTTTGTGCGATGGCCATCTTGGATTTGAAAAATGATCACGAAATCGTTTTCTGCACCCTCGAAAACCTCGGGTACGATACCCATAATGTTGTAATCATAATTTTGTGCGGTGGCAATCTTCGTTTTCAAAAATGATCCCAAAATCGTTCTCTGCACCCTCGAGAACCTCGGACACGATATGCATATTGCCGAAAACATAATTGTGTGTGGAAGCCATCTTGGATTTCAAAAATGATCACAGAATTGTTCTCTGCACCCTCGAGAACCTCGGACACGATATCCATATTGCTGAAATCATAATTTTATGCGGCGGCCATCTTGGATTTCAAATATGATCACAAAATCGTGCTCTTCAACCCTTGAGAACCTCGGACCCGATATCCATATTGTTGAAAACATAGTTGTTTGCGGCAGCCCTCTTGGATTTCAAAAATTATCACAGAATTGTTCTCTGCACCCTCGAGAACCGCGGACATGATATCCATATTGCTAAAATCATAATTTTATGCCGCGGCCATATTGGATTTGAAAAATGATCACCAAATCGTTCTCTGCACCTTCGAGAACCTCGGACACGATATCCATATTGCTGAAATCATAATTTTGTGCGGCGGCCGTCTTGGATTTCAAAAATGATCACAGAATTGTTCTCTGCACCCTCCATTACCTGGGACACGGTATCCATATTGCTTAAATCATAATTTTGTGCGGCGGCCATCTTGAATTTGAAAAATGATCACCAAATCGTTTTCAACACCCTCGAGAACCTCGGGTACGATATCCATATTGCTGAAATCATAATTTTCTGTTGCGGCCATCTTGGATTTCAATTAAGATCATAAAATCGTTCTCTGCACCCTCGAGAACCTCGGACACGATATCCATATTGCTGAAAACATAATTGTGTGCGGCAGCCCTCTTGGTTTTCAAAAATGATCACAGAATAGTTCTCTGCACCCTAGAGAACCTCGGACACGATATCCATATTGCTAAAATCATAATTTTGTGCGGCGGCCATCTTGGACTTGTAAAATGATCACAAAATCGTTCTCTGCACCCTCGAGAACCTCGAATACGATACACATAAAGTTGTCATCATTATTTTGCGCGACGGCCATCTTGGATTTCAAATATGATCCCAAAATCATTCTCTGCACCCTCGAGAATCTCCGACACGATATCCATATTGCTGAAATCATAATTTTGTGTGGCGGCCATCTTGGATTTCAAAAATTATCATAGAATTGTTCTCTGCACCCTCGAGAACCTCGGATACGATATCCATATTGCTGCAAACATAATTGTTTGCGGCAGTCGTCTTGGATTTCAAAAATGACCATAGAATTGTTCTCTGCATCCTCGAGAACCTGGGACACGATATCCATATTGCTTAAATCATAATTTTGTGCGGCAGCCATATTGGATTTGAAAAATGTTCACCAAATCGTTCTCTGCACCCTCGAGAACCTCGCTTACGATATCCATATTGCTGCAATCATAATTTTTGCGGCGGCCACCTTTGATTTCAAAATTGACCCCGAAACCATTCTCTGCACCCTGAAGAATCTCGGACACGATATCCATATTGTTGAAATCATAATTTTGTGCGGCGGCCATCTTGGATTTCAAATATGATCACAAAATCGTGTTCTTCACCCTTGAGAACCTCGGACCCGATATCCATATTGTTGAAAACATAGTTTTTTGCGGCAGCCCTCTTGGATTTCAAAAATTATCACAGAATTGTTCTCTGCACCCTCGAGAACCTCGGACATGATATCCATATTGCTAAAATCATAATTTTTTGCCGCGACCATATTGGATTTGAAAAATGTTCACTAAATCGTTCTCTGCTCCCTCGAGAACCTCGCTTACGATATTCATATTGCTGAAAACATAATTGTTTGCGGCAGCCCTCTTGATTTCAAAAATGATCACAGCATTGTTCTCTGCATCCTCGAGAACCTGGGACACGATATCCATATTGCTTAAATCATAATTTTGTGCAGCGGCCATCTTGGATTTCAAATATGATCACAAAATCGTTCTCTGCACACTCGAGAACCTCGAATACGATACCCATAAAATTGTCATCATTATTTTGCGCGATGGTCATCTTTGATTTCAAAAATGATCCCAAAATCATTCTCTGCACGCTCGAGAATCTCCGACACCATATCCATATTGCTGAAATCATAATTATGTGCGGCGGCCATCTTGGATTTCAAAAATGATCACAAAATCGTTCTCTGCACCCTCGAGAATCTCGGACACGATATCCATATTGCCAAAATCATAATTTTGTGTGATGGCCATCTTGGATTTGAAAAATTATCACGAAATCGTTGTCTGCACCCTCGAGAACCTCGGAAACGATATCTATATTGCTGAAAACATAATTGATTGCGGCAGCCCTCTTGGCTGTTAAAAATGATTACAGAATTGTTCTCTGCACCCTCGAGAACCTCGGACACGATATCCATATTGCTGAAAACATAATTGTTTGCGGCAGCCCTCTTGGCTGTTAAAAATGATTACAGAATTGTTCTCTGCACCCTCGAGAACCTCGGACACGATATCCATATTGCTTAAATCATAACTTTGTGCGGCGGCCATCTTGGATTTGAAAAATGTTCACCAAATCGTTAACTGCACCCTCGAGAACCTCGGACACGATATCCATATTGATAAAATCATAATTTTGTGCGGCGGCCATCTTGGATTTGAAATATATCACCAAATCGTTATCTGCACCCTCTAGAACCTCGAATACGATACATATAAAGTTGTCATCATTATTTTGCGCGGCGGCCATCTTGGATTTGAAATATGTTCACCAAATCGTTCTCTGCACCCTCTAGAACCTAGAATACGATACACATAAAGTTGTCATCATAATTTTGCGCGACGGCCATCTTGGATTTCAAAAATGATCCCAAAATCATTCTCTGCACCCTCGAGAATCTTGGACACGATATCCATATTGTTGAAATCATAATATTGTGCGACGGCCATCTTGGATTTGAAAAATGATCACAAAATCGTTCTCTGCACCCTCGAGAATCTCGGACACGATATCCATATTGCTGACATCATAATTTTGTGTGGCGGCCATCTTGGATTTCAAAAATGATCACAGAATTGTTCTCTGCATCCTCGAGAACCTCGGACACGATATCCATACAGTTGTCATCAAAATTTTGCACGGCGGCCATCTTGGATTTTAAAATTGATCCCAAAATCATTTTCTGCACCCTCGTGAGTTTTGGACACGATATCCATATTGCTGAAATCATAATTTTGTGCGGAAGCCATCTTGGATTTGTAAAATGATCACAAAATCGTTCTCTGCACCCTCGAGAACCTCGGATACGATACCCATTATATTGAAAGCATAATTTTGTGCGGTGGCCATCTTAGTTTTCAAAAATGATCCCAAAATCGTTCTCTGCACCCTCGAGAACCTCGGACAAGATATCCATATTGCTGAAAACATAATTGTTTGCGGCAGCCCTCTTGGCTGTTAAAAATGATAACAGAATTGTTCTCTGCACCCTCGAGAACCTCGGACACGATATCCATATTACTGAAATTATAATTTTGTGTGGCGGCCATGTTTGATTTCAAATATGATCACACAATCGTTCTCTGCAACTTCGAGAACCTCGAATACGATACCCATAATGTTGTCATCATAATTTTTGCGCGGTGGCCATCTTGGATTTAAAAAATTATCCCGAAACCATTCTCTGCACCCTGAAGAATCTCCGACACGATATCCATATTGTTGAAATCATAATTTTGTGCGACGGCCATCTTGGATTTGAAAAATGATCACAAAATCGTTCTCTGAACCCGCGAGAACCTCGGATACGATACCCATAATGGAGTTATCATACTATTGAGCGGCGGCCATATTGGATTTGAAAAATGATCCAAAAAATGTTTTCTGCACCCTCGAGAACCTCGGACACGATATCCATATTGCTGCAAACATAATTGTTTGCGGCAGCCCTCTTGGATTTCAAAAATGATCACAGAATTGTTCTCTGCACCCTGGCAAACCTCGAACAAAATATCCATATTGCTAAAATCATAACTTTGTGCGACGACCATCTTGGATTTGAAAAATGATCACCAAATCGTTCTCTGCACCTTCGAGAACCTCGGACACGATATCCATATTGCTGAAACCATAATGTTGTGCGGCGGCCGTCTTGGATTTCAAAAATGATCACAGAATTGTTCTCTGCACCCTCGAGTACCTGAGACACGGTATCCATATTGCTTAAATCATAATTTTGTGCGGCGGCCATCTTGAATTTGAAAAATGATCACCAAATCGTTCTCAACACCCTCGAGAACCTCGGGTACGATATCCATATTGCTGAAATCATAATTTTCTGTTGCGGCCATCTTGGATTTCAAATAAGATCATTAAATCGTTCTCTGCACCCATGAGAACCTCGGACACGATATCCATATTGCTGAAAACATAATTGTGTGCGGCAGCCCTCTTGGTTTTCAAAAATGATCACAGAATAGTTCTCTGCACCCTAGAGAACCTCGGACACGATATCCATATTGCTAAAATCATAATTTTGTGCGGCGGCCATCTTGGACTTGTAAAATGATCACAAAATCGTTCTCTGCACCCTCGAGAACCTCGAATACGATACACATAAAGTTGTCATCATTATTTTGCGCGACGGCCATCTTGGATTTCAAATATGATCCCAAAATCATTCTCTGCACCCTCGAGAATCTCCGACACGATATCCATATTGCTGAAATCATAATTTTGTGTGGCGGCCATCTTGGATTTCAAAAATTATCATAGAATTGTTCTCTGCACCCTCGAGAACCTCGGATACGATATCCATATTGCTGCAAACATAATTGTTTGCGGCAGTCGTCTTGGATTTCAAAAATGACCATAGAATTGTTCTCTGCATCCTCGAGAACCTGGGGACACGATATCCATATTGCTTAAATCATAATTTTGTGCAGCGGCCATCTTGGATTTCAAATATGATCACAAAATCGTTCTCTGCACACTCGAGAACCTCGAATACGATAACTATAAAATTGTCATCATTATTTTGCGCGGCGGTCATCTTTGATTTCAAAAATGATCCCAAAATCATTCTCTGCACGCTAGAGAATCTCCGACACCATATCCATATTGCTGAAATAATAATTTTGTGCGGCGGCCATCTTGGATTTGAAAAATGTTCACAAAATCGTTTTCTGCAGCCTCGAGAACCTCGGATACGATACCCATAATGTTGTAAGTATAATTTTGTGCGGTGGCCATCTTAGTTTTCAAAAATGATCCCAAAATCGTTCTCTGCACCCTCAAGAACCTCGGACACGATATCAATATGGCTGAAAATATTATTTTGTGCGGCGTCCATCTTGGATTTAAAAAATGATCACAGAATTGTTCTCTGCACACTCGAGAACCTCGGACACGATATCCATATTGCTAAAAAAATAATTTTGTGCGGCGGCCATATTGGATTTCAAATATGATCACAAAATCGTTCTCTGCACCCTCGAGAACCTCGCATAAGATATCCATATTGCTGAAATTATAATTTTGTGCGGCGGCCATCTTGGATTTCAAATATGATCACAAAATCGTTCTCTGCACCCTCGAGAATCTCGAATACGATACCCATAATGTTTTCATCATAATTTTTGCGCGGCGGCCATCTTGGATTTCAAAAATGATCCCGAAACCATTCTCTGCACCCTGAAGAATCTCGGACACAATATCCATATTGTTGAAATCATTATTTTGTGCGACGGCCATCTTGGATTTGAAAAATCATCACAAAATCTTTCTCCGCACCCTCGAGAATCTCTGACACGATATCCATATTGCTGAAATCATAATTTTGTGTTGCGGCCATCTTGGATTTCAAAAATGATCACAGAATTGTTCTCTGCACCCTCGAGAACCTCGGACACGATATCCATATTGCTGAAATCATAATTTTGTGCGGAAGCCATCTTGGATTTGTAAAATGATCACAAAATCGTTCTCTACACCCTCGAGAACCTCGGACACGATATCCATATTGCCGAAAACATAATTGTGTGTGGCAGCCGTCTTCGATTTCAAAAATGATCACAGAATTGTTCTCTGCACCCTCGAGAACCTCGGACACGATATCCATATTGCTGAAATCATAGTTTTGTGCGGCGGCCATCTTGGATTTCAAATATGATCACAAAATCGTGCTCTTCATCCTTGAGAACCTCGGACCCGATATCAATATTGTTGAAAACATAGTTGTTTGCGGCAGCCCTCTTGGATTTCAAATATTATCACAGAATTGTTCTCTGCACCCTCGAGAACCTTGGACATGATATCCATATTGCTTAAATCATAATTTTGTGCAGCGGCCATATTGGATTTGAAAAGTGTTCACCAAATCGTTCTCTGCTCCCTCAAAAACCTCGCATACGATATCCATATTGATGAAATCATAATTTTGTGCGGCGGCCATCTTGGATTTCAAATATGATCACAAAATCGTTCTCTGCACCCTCGAGAACCTCGAATACGATACCCATAATGTAGTCATCATAATTTTAGCGCGGCGGCCATCTTGGATTCAAAAATGATCCCGAAACCATTCTCTGCACCCTGAAGAATCTAGGACACGATATCCATATTGTTGAAATCATAATTTTGTGCGATGGCCATCTTGGATTTGAAAAATGATCGCGAAATCGTTGTCTGCACCCTCGAGAACCTCGAATACGATACCCATAAAATTGTCATCATTATTTTGCGCGGCGGTCATCTTTGATTTCAAAAATGATCCCAAAATCATTCTCTGCACGCTCGAGAATCTCCGACACCATATCCATATTGCTGAAATCATAATTTTGTGCGGCGGCCATCTTGGATTTCAAAAATGATCACAAAATCGTTCTCTGCACCCTCGAGAATCTCGGACACGATATCCATATTGCTAAAATCATAATTTTGTGCGGCGGCCATCTTGGATTTCAAATATGATCACAAAATCGTTCTCTGCAACTTCGAGAACCTCGAATACGATACCCATAATGTTGTCATCATAATTTTTACGCGGTGGCCATCTTGGATTTAAAAAATTATCCCGAAACCATTCTCTGCACCCTGAAGAATCTCCGACACGATATCCATATTGTTGAAATCATAATTTTGTGCGACGGCCATCTTGGATTTGAAAAATGATCACAAAATCGTTCTCTGAACCCGCGAGAACCTCGGATACGATACCCATAATGGAGTTATCATACTATTGAGCGGCGGCCATATTGGATTTGAAAAATGATCCAAAAAATGTTTTCTGCACCCTCGAGAACCTCGGACACGATATCCATATTGCTGCAAACATAATTGCTTGCGGCAGCCCTCTTGGATTTCAAAAATGATCACAGAATTGTTCTCTGCACCCTGGCAAACCTCGAACACGATATCCATATTGCTAAAATCATAACTTTGTGCGACGACCATCTTGAATTTGAAAAATGATCACCAAATCGTTCTCTGCACCTTCGAGAACCTCGGACACGATATCCATATTGCTGAAATCATAATGTTGTGCGGCGGCCGTCTTGGATTTCAAAAATGATCACAGAATTGTTCTCTGCACCCTCGAGTACCTGAGACACGGTATCCATATTGCTTAAATCATAATTTTGTGCGGCGGCCATCTTGAATTTGAAAAATGATCACCAAATCGTTCTCAACACCCTCGAGAACCTCGGGTACGATATCCATATTGCTGAAATCATAATTTTCTGTTGCGGCCATCTTGGATTTCAAATAAGATCATTAAATCGTTCTCTGCACCCTCGAGAACCTCGGACACGATATCCATATTGCTGAAAACATAATTGTGTGCGGCAGCCCTCTTGGTTTTCAAAAATGATCACAGAATAGTTCTCTGCACCCTAGAGAACCTCGGACACGATATCCATATTGCTAAAATCATAATTTTGTGCGGCGGCCATCTTGGACTTGTAAAATGATCACAAAATCGTTCTCTGCACCCTCGAGAACCTCGAATACGATACACATAAAGTTGTCATCATTATTTTGCGCGACGGCCATCTTGGATTTCAAATATGATCCCAAAATCATTCTCTGCACCCTCGAGAATCTCCGACACGATATCCATATTGCTGAAATCATAATTTTGTGTGGCGGCCATCTTGGATTTCAAAAATTATCATAGAATTGTTCTCTGCACCCTCGAGAACCTCGGATACGATATCCATATTGCTGCAAACATAATTGTTTGCGGCAGTCGTCTTGGATTTCAAAAATGACCATAGAATTGTTCTCTGCATCCTCGAGAACCTGGGGACACGATATCCATATTGCTTAAATCATAATTTTGTGCAGCGGCCATCTTGGATTTCAAATATGATCACAAAATCGTTCTCTGCACCCTCGAGAACCTCGGATACGATATCCATATTGCTGCAAACATAATTGTTTGCGGCAGTCGTCTTGGATTTCAAAAATGACCATAGAATTGTTCTCTGCATCCTTGAGAACCTGGGACACGATATCCATATTGCTTAAATCATAATTTTGTGCGGCAGCCATATTGGATTTGAAAAATGTTCACCAAATCGTTCTCTGCACCCTCGAGAACCTCGCTTACGATATCCATATTGCTGCAATCATAATTTTTGCGGCGGCCACCTTGGATTTCAAAATTGACCCCGAAACCATTCTCTGCACCCTGAAGAATCTCGGACACGATATCCATATTGTTGAAATCATAATTTTGTGCGGCGGCCATCTTGGATTTCAAATATGATCACAAAATCGTGTTCTTCACCCTTGAGAACCTCGGACCCGATATCCATATTGTTGAAAACATAGTTTTTTGCGGCAGCCCTCTTGGATTTCAAAAATTATCACAGAATTGTTCTCTGCACCCTCGAGAACCTCGGACATGATATCCATATTGCTAAAATCATAATTTTTTGCCGCGACCATATTGGATTTGAAAAATGTTCACCAAATCGTTCTCTGCACCCTCGAGAACCTCGCTTACGATATCCATATTGCTGCAATCATAATTTTTGCGGCGGCCACCTTGGATTTCAAAATTGACCCCGAAACCATTCTCTGCACCCTGAAGAATCTCGGACACGATATCCATATTGTTGAAATCATAATTTTGTGCGGCGGCCATCTTGGATTTCAAATATGATCACAAAATCGTGTTCTTCACCCTTGAGAACCTCGGACCCGATATCCATATTGTTGAAAACATAGTTTTTTGCGGCAGCCCTCTTGATTTCAAAAATGATCACAGCATTGTTCTCTGCATCCTCGAGAACCTGGGACACGATATCCATATTGCTTAAATCATAATTTTGTGCAGCGGCCATCTTGGATTTCAAATATGATCACAAAATCGTTCTCTGCACACTCGAGAACCTCGAATACGATACCCATAAAATTGTCATCATTATTTTGCGCGATGGTCATCTTTGATTTCAAAAATGATCCCAAAATCATTCTCTGCACGCTCGAGAATCTCCGACACCATATCCATATTGCTGAAATCATAATTATGTGCGGCGGCCATCTTGGATTTCAAAAATGATCACAAAATCGTTCTCTGCACCCTCGAGAATCTCGGACACGATATCCATATTGCCAAAATCATAATTTTGTGTGATGGCCATCTTGGATTTGAAAAATGATCACGAAAATGTTGTCTGCACCCTCGAGAACCTCGGAAACGATATCTATATTGCTGAAAACATAATTGATTGCGGCAGCCCTCTTGGCTGTTAAAAATGATTACAGAATTGTTCTCTGCACCCTCGAGAACCTCGGACACGATATCCATATTGCTGAAAACATAATTGTTTGCGGCAGCCCTCTTGGCTGTTAAAAATGATTACAGAATTGTTCTCTGCACCCTCGAGAACCTCGGACACGATATCCATATTGCTTAAATCATAACTTTGTGCGGCGGCCATCTTGGATTTGAAATATATCACCAAATCGTTATCTGCACCCTCTAGAACCTCGAATACGATACATATAAAGTTGTCATCATTATTTTGCGCGGCGGCCATCTTGTATTTGAAATATGTTCACCAAATCGTTCTCTGCACCCTCTAGAACCTAGAATACGATACACATAAAGTTGTCATCATAATTTTGCGCGACGGCCATCTTGGATTTCAAAAATGATCCCAAAATCATTCTCTGCACCCTCGAGAATCTTGGACACGATATCCATATTGTTGAAATCATAATATTGTGCGACGGCCATCTTGGATTTGAAAAATGATCACAAAATCGTTCTCTGCACCCTCGAGAATCTCGGACACGATATCCATATTGCTGACATCATAATTTTGTGTGGCGGCCATCTTGGATTTCAAAAATGATCACAGAATTGTTCTCTGCATCCTCGAGAACCTCGGACACGATATCCAAACAGTTGTCATCAAAATTTTGCGCGGCGGCCATCTTGGATTTTAAAATTGATCCCAAAATCATTTTCTGCACCCTCGTGAGTTGACCATAGAATTGTTCTCTGCATCCTCGAGAACCTGGGGACACGATATCCATATTGCTTATCATATCATAATTTTGTGCAGCGGCCATCTTGGATTTCAAATATGATCACAAAATCGTTCTCTGCACACTCGAGAACCTCGAATACGATAACTATAAAATTGTCATCATTATTTTGCGCGGCGGTCATCTTTGATTTCAAAAATGATCCCAAAATCATTCTCTGCACGCTAGAGAATCTCCGACACCATATCCATATTGCTGAAATCATAATTTTGTGCGGCGGCCATCTTGGATTTGAAAAATGTTCACAAAATCGTTTTCTGCAGCCTCGAGAACCTCGGATACGATACCCATAATGTTGTAAGTATAATTTTGTGCGGTGGCCATCTTAGTTTTCAAAAATGATCCCAAAATCGTTCTCTGCACCCTCAAGAACCTCGGACACGATATCAATATTGCTGAAAATATTATTTTGTGCGGCGTCCATCTTGGATTTAAAAAATGATCACAGAATTGTTCTCTGCACACTCGAGAACCTTGGACACGATATCCATATTGCTAAAAAAATAATTTTGTGCGGCGGCCATATTGGATTTCAAATATGATCACAAAATCGTTCTCTGCACCCTCGAGAACCTCGCATAAGATATCCATATTGCTGAAATTATAATTTTGTGCGGCGGCCATCTTGGATTTCAAATATGATCACAAAATCGTTCTCTGCACCCTCGAGAATCTCGAATACGATACCCATAATGTTTTCATCATAATTTTTGCGCGGCGGCCATCTTGGATTTCAAAAATGATCCCGAAACCATTCTCTGCACCCTGAAGAATCTCGGACACAATATCCATATTGTTGAAATCATTATTTTGTGCGACGGCCATCTTGGATTTGAAAAATCATCACAAAATCTTTCTCCGCACCCTCGAGAATCTCTGACACGATATCCATATTGCTGAAATCATAATTTTGTGTTGCGGCCATCTTGGATTTCAAAAATGATCACAGAATTGTTCTCTGCACCCTCGAGAACCTCGAATACGATACCCATAAAATTGTCATCATTATTTTGCGCGGCGGTCATCTTTGATTTCAAAAATGATCCCAAAATCATTCTCTGCACGCTCGAGAATCTCCGACACCATATCCATATTGCTGAAATCATAATTTTGTGCGGCGGCCATCTTGGATTTCAAAAATGATCACAAAATCGTTCTCTGCACCCTCGAGAATCTCGGACACGATATCCATATTGCTAAAATCATAATTTTGTGCGGCGGCCATCTTGGATTTCAAATATGATCACAAAATCGTTCTCTGCACCCTCGAGAACCTCGGATACGATACCCATAATGTTGAAAGCATAATTTAGTGCACTGGCCATCTTGGATTTGAAATATGTTCACCAAATCGTTCTCTGCACCCTCTAGAACCTAGAATACGATACACATAAAGTTGTCATCATAATTTTGCGCGACGGCCATCTTGGATTTCAAAAATGATCCCAAAATCATTCTCTGCACCCTCGAGAATCTCGGACACGATATCCATATTGTTGAAATCATAATCTTGTGCGACGGCCATCTTGGATTTGAAAAATGATCACAAAATCGTTCTCTGCACCCTCGAGAATCTCGGACACGATATCCATATTGCTGAAAACATAATTGTGTTTGGCGGCCATCTTGGATTTCAAAAATGATCACAGAATTGTTCTCTGCATCCTCGAGAAACTCGGACACGATATCCATATTGTTGTTATCAAAATTTTGCGCGGCGGCCATCTTGGATTTTAAAATTGATCCCAAAATCATTTTCTGCACCCTCGTGAGTTTTGGACACGATATCCATATTGCTGAAATCATAATTTTGTGCGGAAGCCATCTTGGATTTGTAAAATGATCACAAAATCGTTCTCTGCACCCTCGAGAACCTCGGATACGATACCCATAATGTTGAAATCATAATTTTGTGCGGTGGCCATCTTAGTTTTCAAAAATGATCCCAAAATCGTTCTCTGCACCCTCGAGAACCTCGGACAAGATATCCATATTGCTGAAAACATAATTGTTTGCGGCAGCCCTCTTGGCTGTTAAAAATGATAACAGAATTGTTCTCTGCACCCTCGAGAACCTCGGACACGATATCCATATTACTGAAATTATAATTTTGTGTGGCGGCCATGTTTGATTTCAAATATGATCACACAATCGTTCTCTGCAACTTCGAGAACCTCGAATACGATACCCATAATGTTGTAATCATAATTTTTGCGCGGTGGCCATCTTGGATTTAAAAAATTATCCCGAAACCATTCTCTGCACCCTGAAGAATCTCCGACACGATATCCATATTGTTGAAATCATAATTTTGTGCGACGGCCATCTTGGATTTGAAAAATGATCACAAAATCGTTCTCTGAACCCGCGAGAACCTCGGATACGATACCCATAATGGAGTTATCATACTATTGAGCGGCGGCCATATTGGATTTGAAAAATGATCCAAAAAATGTTTTCTGCACCCTCGAGAACCTCGGACACGATATCCATATTGCTGCAAACATAATTGTTTGCGGCAGCCCTCTTGGATTTCAAAAATGATCACAGAATTGTTCTCTGCACCCTGGCAAACCTCGAACACGATATCCATATTGCTAAAATCATAACTTTGTGCGACGACCATCTTGGATTTGAAAAATGATCACCAAATCGTTCTCTGCACCTTCGAGAACCTCGGACACGATATCCATATTGCTGAAATCATAATGTTGTGCGGCGGCCGTCTTGGATTTCAAAAATGATCACAGAATTGTTCTCTGCACCCTCGAGTACCTGAGACACGGTATCCATATTGCTTAAATCATAATTTTGTGCGGCGGCCATCTTGAATTTGAAAAATGATCACCAAATCGTTCTCAACACCCTCGAGAACCTCGGGTACGATATCCATATTGCTGAAATCATAATTTTCTGTTGCGGCCATCTTGGATTTCAAAAATGATCACAAAATTGTTCTCTGTACCCTCGAGAATCTCGGACACGATATCCATATTGCTGAAAACATAATTGTGTGCGGCAGCCCTCTTGGTTTTCAAAAATGATCACAGAATAGTTCTCTGCACCCTAGAGAACCTCGGACACGATATCCATATTGCTAAAATCATAATTTTGTGCGGCGGCCATCTTGGACTTGTAAAATGATCACAAAATCGTTCTCTGCACCCTCGAGAACCTCGAATACGATACACATAAAGTTGTCATCATTATTTTGCGCGACGGCCATCTTGGATTTCAAATATGATCCCAAAATCATTCTCTGCACCCTCGAGAATCTCCGACACGATATCCATATTGCTGAAATCATAATTTTGTGTGGCGGCCATCTTGGATTTCAAAAATTATCATAGAATTGTTCTCTGCACCCTCGAGAACCTCGGATACGATATCCATATTGCTGCAAACATAATTGTTTGCGGCAGTCGTCTTGGATTTCAAAAATGACCATAGAATTGTTCTCTGCATCCTCGAGAACCTGGGGACACGATATCCATATTGCTTATCATATCATAATTTTGTGCAGCGGCCATCTTGGATTTCAAATATGATCACAAAATCGTTCTCTGCACACTCGAGAACCTCGAATACGATAACTATAAAATTGTCATCATTATTTTGCGCGGCGGTCATCTTTGATTTCAAAAATGATCCCAAAATCATTCTCTGCACGCTAGAGAATCTCCGACACCATATCCATATTGCTGAAATCATAATTTTGTGCGGCGGCCATCTTGGATTTCAAAAATGATCACAAAATCGTTCTCTGCACCCTCGAGAATCTCGGACACGATATCCATATTGCTAAAATCATAATTTTGTGCGGCGGCCATCTTGGATTTGAAAAATGTTCACAAAATCGTTTTCTGCAGCCTCGAGAACCTCGGATACGATACCCATAATGTTGTAAGTATAATTTTGTGCGGTGGCCATCTTAGTTTTCAAAAATGATCCCAAAATCGTTCTCTGCACCCTCAAGAACCTCGGACACGATATCAATATTGCTGAAAATATTATTTTGTGCGGCGTCCATCTTGGATTTAAAAAATGATCACAGAATTGTTCTCTGCACACTCGAGAACCTCGGACACGATATCCATATTGCTAAAAAAATAATTTTGTGCGGCGGCCATATTGGATTTCAAATATGATCACAAAATCGTTCTCTGCACCCTCGAGAACCTCGCATAAGATATCCATATTGCTGAAATTATAATTTTGTGCGGCGGCCATCTTGGATTTCAAATATGATCACAAAATCGTTCTCTGCACCCTCGAGAATCTCGAATACGATACCCATAATGTTTTCATCATAATTTTTGCGCGGCGGCCATCTTGGATTTCAAAAATGATCCCGAAACCATTCTCTGCACCCTGAAGAATCTCGGACACTATATCCATATTGTTGAAATCATTATTTTGTGCGACGGCCATCTTGGATTTGAAAAATCATCACAAAATCTTTCTCCGCACCCTCGAGAATCTCTGACACGATATCCATATTGCTGAAATCATAATTTTGTGTTGCGGCCATCTTGGATTTCAAAAATGATCACAGAATTGTTCTCTGCACCCTCGAGAACCTCGGACACGATATCCATATTGCTGAAATCATAATTGTGTGTGGCAGCCGTCTTCGATTTCAAAAATGATCACAGAATTGTTCTCTGCACCCTCGAGAACCTCGGACACGATATCCATATTGCTGAAATCATAGTTTTGTGCGGCGGCCATCTTGGATTTCAAAAATGATCACAAAATCGTGCTCTTCATCCTTGAGAACCTCGGACCCGATATCAATATTGTTGAAAACATAGTTGTTTGCGGCAGCCCTCTTGGATTTCAAAAATTATCACAGAATTGTTCTCTGCACCCTCGAGAACCTTGGACATGATATCCATATTGCTTAAATCATAATTTTGTGCAGCGGCCATATTGGATTTGAAAAGTGTTCACCAAATCGTTCTCTGCTCCCTCAAAAACCTCGCATACGATATCCATATTGATGAAATCATAATTTTGTGCGGCGGCCATCTTGGATTTCAAATATGATCACAAAATCGTTCTCTGCACCCTCGAGAACCTCGAATACGATACCCATAATGTAGTCATCATAATTTTAGCGCGGCGGCCATCTTGGATTCAAAAATGATCCCGAAACCATTCTCTGCACCCTGAAGAATCTAGGACACGATATCCATATTGTTGAAATCATAATTTTGTGCGATGGCCATCTTGGATTTGAAAAATGATCGCGAAATCGTTGTCTGCACCCTCGAGAACCTCGAATACGATACCCATAAAATTGTCATCATTATTTTGCGCGGCGGTCATCTTTGATTTCAAAAATGATCCCAAAATCATTCTCTGCACGCTCGAGAATCTCCGACACCATATCCATATTGCTGAAATCATAATTTTGTGCGGCGGCCATCTTGGATTTCAAAAATGATCACAAAATCGTTCTCTGCACCCTCGAGAATCTCGGACACGATATCCATATTGCTGAAATCATAATTTTGTGCGGCGGCCATCTTGGATTTCAAATATGATCACAAAATCGTTCTCTGCACCCTCGAGAACCTCGGATACGATACCCATAATGTTGAAAGCATAATTTAGTGCACTGGCCATCTTGGATTTGAAATATGTTCACCAAATCGTTCTCTGCACCCTCTAGAACCTAGAATACGATACACATAAAGTTGTCATCATAATTTTGCGCGACGGCCATCTTGGATTTCAAAAATGATCCCAAAATCATTCTCTGCACCCTCGAGAATCTTGGACACGATATCCATATTGTTGAAATCATAATATTGTGCGACGGCCATCTTGGATTTGAAAAATGATCACAAAATCGTTCTCTGCACCCTCGAGAATCTCGGACACGATATCCATATTGCTGACATCATAATTTTGTGTGGCGGCCATCTTGGATTTCAAAAATGATCACAGAATTGTTCTCTGCATCCTCGAGAAACTCGGACACGATATCCATATTGTTGTCATCAAAATTTTGCGCGGCGGCCATCTTGGATTTTAAAATTGATCCCAAAATCATTTTCTGCACCCTCGTGAGTTTTGGACACGATATCCATATTGCTGAAATCATAATTTTGTGCGGAAGCCATCTTGGATTTGTAAAATGATCACAAAATCGTTCTCTGCACCCTCGAGAACCTCGGATACGATACCCATTATATTGAAAGCATAATTTTGTGCGGTGGCCATCTTAGTTTTCAAAAATGATCCCAAAATCGTTCTCTGCACCCTCGAGAACCTCGGACAAGATATCCATATTGCTGAAAACATAATTGTTTGCGGCAGCCCTCTTGGCTGTTAAAAATGATAACAGAATTGTTCTCTGCACCCTCGAGAACCTCGGACACGATATCCATATTACTGAAATTATAATTTTGTGTGGCGGCCATGTTTGATTTCAAATATGATCACACAATCGTTCTCTGCAACTTCGAGAACCTCGAATACGATACCCATAATGTTGTAATCATAATTTTTGCGCGGTGGCCATCTTGGATTTAAAAAATTATCCCGAAACCATTCTCTGCACCCTGAAGAATCTCCGACACGATATCCATATTGTTGAAATCATAATTTTGTGCGACGGCCATCTTGGATTTGAAAAATGATCACAAAATCGTTCTCTGAACCCGCGAGAACCTCGGATACGATACCCATAATGGAGTTATCATACTATTGAGCGGCGGCCATATTGGATTTGAAAAATGATCCAAAAAATGTTTTCTGCACCCTCGAGAACCTCGGACACGATATCCATATTGCTGCAAACATAATTGTTTGCGGCAGCCCTCTTGGATTTCAAAAATGATCACAGAATTGTTCTCTGCACCCTGGCAAACCTCGAACACGATATCCATATTGCTAAAATCATAACTTTGTGCGACGACCATCTTGGATTTGAAAAATGATCACCAAATCGTTCTCTGCACCTTCGAGAACCTCGGACACGATATCCATATTGCTGAAATCATAATGTTGTGCGGCGGCCGTCTTGGATTTCAAAAATGATCACAGAATTGTTCTCTGCACCCTCGAGTACCTGAGACACGGTATCCATATTGCTTAAATCATAATTTTGTGCGGCGGCCATCTTGAATTTGAAAAATGATCACCAAATCGTTCTCAACACCCTCGAGAACCTCGGGTACGATATCCATATTGCTGAAATCATAATTTTCTGTTGCGGCCATCTTGGATTTCAAATAAGATCATTAAATCGTTCTCTGCACCCTCGAGAACCTCGGACACGATATCCATATTGCTGAAAACATAATTGTGTGCGGCAGCCCTCTTGGTTTTCAAAAATGATCACAGAATAGTTCTCTGCACCCTAGAGAACCTCGGACACGATATCCATATTGCTAAAATCATAATTTTGTGCGGCGGCCATCTTGGACTTGTAAAATGATCACCAAATCGTTCTCTGCACCCTCGAGAACCTCGAATACGATACACATAAAGTTGTCATCATTATTTTGCGCGACGGCCATCTTGGATTTCAAAAATGATCCCAAAATCATTCTCTGCACCCTCGAGAATCTCCGACACGATATCCATATTGCTGAAATCATAATTTTGTGTGGCGGCCATCTTGGATTTCAAAAATTATCATAGAATTGTTCTCTGCACCCTCGAGAACCTCGGATACGATATCCATATTGCTGCAAACATAATTGTTTGCGGCAGTCGTCTTGGATTTCAAAAATGACCATAGAATTGTTCTCTGCATCCTCGAGAACCTGGGGACACGATATCCATATTGCTTATCATATCATAATTTTGTGCAGCGGCCATCTTGGATTTCAAATATGATCACAAAATCGTTCTCTGCACACTCGAGAACCTCGAATACGATAACTATAAAATTGTCATCATTATTTTGCGCGGCGGTCATCTTTGATTTCAAAAATGATCCCAAAATCATTCTCTGCACGCTAGAGAATCTCCGACACCATATCCATATTGCTGAAATCATAATTTTGTGCGGCGGCCATCTTGGATTTCAAAAATGATCACAAAATCGTTCTCTGCACCCTCGAGAATCTCGGACACGATATCCATATTGCTAAAATCATAATTTTGTGCGGCGGCCATCTTGGATTTGAAAAATGTTCACAAAATCGTTTTCTGCAGCCTCGAGAACCTCGGATACGATACCCATAATGTTGTAAGTATAATTTTGTGCGGTGGCCATCTTAGTTTTCAAAAATGATCCCAAAATCGTTCTCTGCACCCTCAAGAACCTCGGACACGATATCAATATTGCTGAAAATATTATTTTGTGCGGCGTCCATCTTGGATTTAAAAAATGATCACAGAATTGTTCTCTGCACACTCGAGAACCTCGGACACGATATCCATATTGCTAAAAAAATAATTTTGTGCGGCGGCCATATTGGATTTCAAATATGATCACAAAATCGTTCTCTGCACCCTCGAGAACCTCGCATAAGATATCCATATTGCTGAAATTATAATTTTGTGCGGCGGCCATCTTGGATTTCAAATATGATCACAAAATCGTTCTCTGCACCCTCGAGAATCTCGAATACGATACCCATAATGTTTTCATCATAATTTTTGCGCGGCGGCCATCTTGGATTTCAAAAATGATCCCGAAACCATTCTCTGCACCCTGAAGAATCTCGGACACTATATCCATATTGTTGAAATCATTATTTTGTGCGACGGCCATCTTGGATTTGAAAAATCATCACAAAATCTTTCTCCGCACCCTCGAGAATCTCTGACACGATATCCATATTGCTGAAATCATAATTTTGTGTTGCGGCCATCTTGGATTTCAAAAATGATCACAGAATTGTTCTCTGCACCCTCGAGAACCTCGGACACGATATCCATATTGCTGAAATCATAATTTTGTGCGGAAGCCATCTTGGATTTGTAAAATGATCACAAAATTGTTCTCTACACCCTCGAGAACCTCGGACACGATATCCATATTGCCGAAAACATAATTGTGTGTGGCAGCCGTCTTCGATTTCAAAAATGATCACAGAATTGTTCTCTGCACCCTCGAGAACCTCGGACACGATATCCATATTGCTGAAATCATAGTTTTGTGCGGCGGCCATCTTGGATTTCAAATATGATCACAAAATCGTGCTCTTCATCCTTGAGAACCTCGGACCCGATATCAATATTGTTGAAAACATAGTTGTTTGCGGCAGCCCTCTTGGATTTCAAAAATTATCACAGAATTGTTCTCTGCACCCTCGAGAACCTTGGACATGATATCCATATTGCTTAAATCATAATTTTGTGCAGCGGCCATATTGGATTTGAAAAGTGTTCACCAAATAGTTCTCTGCTCCCTCAAAAACCTCGCATACGATATCCATATTGATGAAATCATAATTTTGTGCGGCGGCCATCTTGGATTTCAAATATGATCACAAAATCGTTCTCTGCACCCTCGAGAACCTCGAATACGATACCCATAATGTAGTCATCATAATTTTAGCGCGGCGGCCATCTTGGATTCAAAAATGATCCCGAAACCATTCTCTGCACCCTGAAGAATCTAGGACACGATATCCATATTGTTGAAATCATAATTTTGTGCGATGGCCATCTTGGATTTGAAAAATGATCGCGAAATCGTTGTCTGCACCCTCGAGAACCTCGAATACGATACCCATAAAATTGTCATCATTATTTTGCGCGGCGGTCATCTTTGATTTCAAAAATGATCCCAAAATCATTCTCTGCACGCTCGAGAATCTCCGACACCATATCCATATTGCTGAAATCATAATTTTGTGCGGCGGCCATCTTGGATTTCAAAAATGATCCCAAAATCATTCTCTGCACCCTCGAGAATCTCGGACACGATATCCATATTGCTAAAATCATAATTTTGTGCGGCGGCCATCTTGGATTTCAAATATGATCACAAAATCGTTCTCTGCACCCTCGAGAAACTCGAATACGATACACATAAAGTTGTCATCATTATTTTGTGCGACGGCCATCTTGGATTTCAAATATGATCCCAAAATCATTCTCTGCACCCTCGAGAATCTCCGACACGATATCCATATTGCTGAAATAATAATTTTGTGTGGCGGCCATCTTGGATTTCAAAAATTATCATAGAATTGTTCTCTGCACCCTCGAGAACCTCGGACACGATATCCATATTGCTGCAAACATAATTGTTTGCGGCAGTCGTCTTGGATTTCAAAAATGACCATAGAATTGTTCTCTGCATCCTCGAGAACCTGGGACACGATATCCATATTGCTTAAATCATAATTTTGTGCAGCGGCCATCTTGGATTTCAAATATGATCACAAAATCGTTCTCTGCACACTCGAGAACCTCGAATACGATACCCATAAAATTGTCATCATTATTTTGCGCGGCGGTCATCTTTGATTTCAAAAATGATCCCAAAATCATTCTCTGCACGCTCGAGAATCTCCGACACCATATCCATATTGCTGATATCATAATTTTGTGCGGCGGCCATCTTGGATTTCAAAAATGATCACAAAATCGTTCTCTGCACCCTCGAGAATCTCGAATACGATACCCATAATGTTTTCATCATAATTTTTGCGTGGCGGCCATCTTGGATTTCAAAAATGATCCCGAAACCATTCTCTGCACCCTGAAGAATCTCGGACACAATATCCATATTGTTGAAATCATTATTTTGTGCGACGGCCATCTTGGATTTGAAAAATCATCACAAAATCTTTCTCCGCACCCTCGAGAATCTCTGACACGATATCCATATTGCTGAAATCATAATTTTGTGTTGCGGCCATCTTGGATTTCAAAAATGATCACAGAATTGTTCTCTGCACCCTCGAGAACCTCGGACACGATATCCATATTGCTGAAATCATAATTTTGTGCGGAAGCCATCTTGGATTTGTAAAATGATCACAAAATCGTTCTCTACACCCTCGAGAACCTCGGACACGATATCCATATTGCCGAAAACATAATTGTGTGTGGCAGCCGTCTTCGATTTCAAAAATGATCACAGAATTGTTCTCTGCACCCTCGAGAACCTCGGACACGATATCCATATTGCTGAAATCATAGTTTTGTGCGGCGGCCATCTTGGATTTCAAATATGATCACAAAATCGTGCTCTTCATCCTTGAGAACCTCGGACCCGATATCAATATTGTTGAAAACATAGTTGTTTGCGGCAGCCCTCTTGGATTTCAAAAATTATCACAGAATTGTTCTCTGCACCCTCGAGAACCTTGGACATGATATCCATATTGCTTAAATCATAATTTTGTGCAGCGGCCATATTGGATTTGAAAAGTGTTCACCAAATCGTTCTCTGCTCCCTCAAAAACCTCGCATACGATATCCATATTGATGAAATCATAATTTTGTGCGGCGGCCATCTTGGATTTCAAATATGATCACAAAATCGTTCTCTGAACCCTCGAGAACCTCGAATACGATACCCATAATGTAGTCATCATAATTTTAGCGCGGCGGCCATCTTGGATTCAAAAATGATCCCGAAACCATTCTCTGCACCCTGAAGAATCTAGGACACGATATCCATATTGTTGAAATCATAATTTTGTGCGATGGCCATCTTGGATTTGAAAAATGATCGCGAAATCGTTGTCTGCACCCTCGAGAACCTCGAATACGATACCCATAAAATTGTCATCATTATTTTACGCGGCGGTCATCTTTGATTTCAAAAATGATCCCAAAATCATTCTCTGCACGCTCGAGAATCTCCGACACCATATCCATATTGCTGAAATCATAATTTTGTGCGGCGGCCATCTTGGATTTCAAAAATGATCACAAAATCGTTCTCTGCACCCTCGAGAATCTCGGACACGATATCCATATTGCTAAAATCATAATTTTGTGCGGCGGCCATCTTGGATTTCAAATATGATCACAAAATCGTTCTCTGCACCCTCGAGAAACTCGAATACGATACACATAAAGTTGTCATCATTATTTTGTGCGACGGCCATCTTGGATTTCAAATATGATCCCAAAATCATTCTCTGCACCCTCGAGAATCTCCGACACGATATCCATATTGCTGAAATAATAATTTTGTGTGGCGGCCATCTTGGATTTCAAAAATTATCATAGAATTGTTCTCTGCACCCTCGAGAACCTCGGACACGATATCCATATTGCTGCAAACATAATTGTTTGCGGCAGTCGTCTTGGATTTCAAAAATGACCATAGAATTGTTCTCTGCATCCTCGAGAACCTGGGACACGATATCCATATTGCTTAAATCATAATTTTGTGCAGCGGCCATCTTGGATTTCAAATATGATCACAAAATCGTTCTCTGCACACTCGAGAACCTCGAATACGATACCCATAAAATTGTCATCATTATTTTGCGCGGCGGTCATCTTTGATTTCAAAAATGATCCCAAAATCATTCTCTGCACGCTCGAGAATCTCCGACACCATATCCATATTGCTGATATCATAATTTTGTGCGGCGGCCATCTTGGATTTCAAAAATGATCACAAAATCGTTCTCTGCACACTCGAGAATCTCGGACACGATATCCATATTGCTAAAATCATAATTTTGTGCGGCGGCCATCTTGGATTTGAAAAATGTTCACAAAATCGTTTTCTGCAGCCTCGAGAACCTCGGATACGATACCCATAATGTTGAAAGCATAATTTAGTGCGCTGGCCATCTTAGTTTTCAAAAATGATCCCAAAATCGTTCTCTGGACCCTCTAGAACCTCAGGTATGATATCCATATTGCTGAAATCATAATTTTGTGTGGCGGCCATCTTGGATTTCAAAAATGATCACAAAATTGTTCTCTGTACCCTCGAGAATCTCGGACACGATATCCATACTGTTGTCATCAAAATTTTGGGCGGCGGCCATCTTGGATTTTATAAATGATCCCAAAATCATTCTCTGCACCCTCGAGAATCTCGGACACGATATCAATATTGCTGAAAATATAATTATGTGCGGCGGCCATCTTGGATATCAAAAATGATCACAAAATCGTTCTCTGCACCCTCGAGAATCTTGGATTCTATATCCATATTGTTGAAAGCATAATTTTGTGCGTTGGCCATCTAAGTTTTCAAAAATGATCCCAAAATGGTTCTCTGCACCCTCGAGAACCTCGGACACGATATGCATATTGCTGAAAACATAATTGTTTGCGGCAGCCCTCTTGGTTGTTAAAAATGATTACAGAATTATTCTCTGCACCCTTGAGAGCCTCGGACACGATATCCATATTGCTAAAATCATAATTTTGTGCGGCGGTCATCTTGGATTTGAAAAATGTTCACCTAATCGTTCTCTGCACCCTCTAGAATCTCGAATACGATACACATAAAGTTGTCATCATTATTTTGCGCGACGGCCATCTTGGGTATCAAAAATGATCCCAAAATCATTCTCTGCACCCTCGAGAATCTCCGACACGATATCCATATTGTTGAAATCATAATTTTGTGCGGCGGCCATCTTGGATTTCAAATATGATCACAAAATCGTGCTCTTCACCCTTGAGAACCTCGCTTACGATATTCATATTGCTGAAAACATAATTGTTTGCGGCAGCCCTCTTTGATTTCAAAAATGATCACAGAATTGTTCTCTGCACCCTCGAGAACCTCGAACACGTTATCCATATTGCCTAAATCATAATTTTGTGCGGCGGCCATATTGGATTTGATAAGTGTTCACCAAATCGTTCTCTGCTCCCTCAAAAACCTCACATACGATATCCATATTGATGAAATCATAATTTTGTGCGGCGGCCATCATGGATTTCAAATATGATCACAAAATAGTTCTCTGCACCCTCGAGAACCTCGAATACGATACCCATAATGTTGTCATCATAATTTTTGCGCGGCGAACATCTTGGATTTCAAAATTGATCCCAAAACCATTCTCTGCACCCTGAAGAATCTCGGACACGATATCCATATTGTTGAAATCATAATTTTGTGCGGCGGCCATCTTGGATTTCAAATATGATCACAAAATCGTGCTCTTCACCCTTGAGAACCTCGGACCCGATATCCATATTGTTGAAAACATAGTTTTTTGCGGCAGCCCTCTTGGATTTCAAAAATTATCACAGAATTGTTCTCTGCACCCTCGAGAACCTCGGACATGATATCCATATTGCTAAAATCATAATTTTTTGCCACGACCATATTGGATTTGAAAAATGTTCACTAAATCGTTCTCTGCTCCCTCGAGAACCTCGCTTACGATATTCATATTGCTGAAAACATAATTGTTTGCGGCAGCCCTCTTTGATTTCAAAAATGATCACAGAATTGTTCTCTGCACCCTCGAGAACCTCGAACACGTTATCCATATTGCTTAAATCATAATTTTGTGCGGCGGCCATATTGGATTTGAAAAGTGTTCACCAAATCGTTCTCTGCTCCCTCAAAAACCTCACATACGATATCCATATTGTTGAAATCATAATTTCGTGCGATGGCCATCTTGGATTTGAAAAATGATCACGAAATCGTTTTCTGCACCCTCGAAAACCTCGGGTACGATACCCATAATGTTGTAATCATAATTTTGTGCGGTGGCAATCTTCGTTTTCAAAAATGATCCCAAAATCGTTCTCTGCACCCTCGAGAACCTCGGACACGATATCCATATTGCCGAAAACATAATTGTGTGTGGATTGGATTTCAAAAATTATCACAGAATTGTTCTCTGCACCCTCGAGAATCGCGGACATGATATCCATATTGCTAAAATCATAATTTTTTGCCGCGGCCATATTGGATTTGAAAAATGTTCACCAAATCGTTCTCTGCACCTTCGAGAACCTCGGACACGATATCCATATTGCTGAAATCATAATTTTGTGCGGCGGCCGTCTTGGATTTCAAAAATGATCACAGAATTGTTCTCTGCACCCTCGAGTACCTGGGACACGGTATCCATATTGCTTAAATCATAATTTTGTGCGGCGGCAATCTTGAATTTGAAAAATGATCACCAAATCGTTCTGAACACCCTCGAGAATCTCGGGTACGATATCCATATTGCTGAAATCATAATTTTCTGTTGCGGCCATCTTGGATTTCAAATAAGATCATAAAATCGTTCTCTGCACCCTCGAGAACCTCGGACACGATATCCATATTGCTGAAAACATAATTGTGTGCGGCAGCCCTCTTGGTTTTCAAAAATGATCACAGAATAGTTCTCTGCACCCTAGAGAACCTCGGACACGATATCCATATTGCTAAAATCATAATTTTGTGCGGCGGCCATCTTGGACTTGTAAAATGATCACAAAATCGTTCTCTGCACCCTCGAGAACCTCGAATACGATACACATAAAGTTGTCATCATTATTTTGCGCGACGGCCATCTTGGATTTCAAATATGATCCCAAAATCATTCTCTGCACCCTCGAGAATCTCCGACACGATATCCATATTGCTGAAATCATAATTTTGTGTGGCGGCCATCTTGGATTTCAAAAATTATCATAGAATTGTTCTCTGCACCCTCGAGAACCTCGAACACGATATCCATATTGCTGCAAACATAATTGTTTGCGGCAGTCGTCTTGGATTTCAAAAATGACCATAGAATTGTTCTCTGCATCCTCGAGAACCTGGGACACGATATCCATATTGCTTAAATGATAATTTTGTGCGGCAGCCATATTGGATTTGAAAAATGTTCACCAAATCGTTCTCTGCACCCTCCAGAACCTCGCTTACGATATCCATATTGCTGCAAACATATTTTTTTGCGGCAGCCGTCATGGATTTCAAAAATGATCACAGCATTGTTCTCTGCATCCTCGAGAACCTGGGACACGATATCCATATTGCTTAAATCATAATTTTGTGCAGCGGCCATCTTGGATTTCAAATATGATCACAAAGTCGTTCTCTGCACACTCGAGAACCTCGAATACGATACCCATAAAATTGTCATCATTATTTTGCGCGATGGTCATCTTAGATTTCAAAAATGATCCCAAAATCATTCTCTGCACGCTCGAGAATCTCCGACACCATATCCATATTGCTGAAATCATAATTTTGTGCGGCGGCCATCTTGGATTTCAAAAATGATCACAAAATCGTTCTCTGCACCCTCGAGAATCTCGGACGCGATATCCATATTGCTAAAATCATAATTTTGTGTGATGGCCATCTTGGATTTCAAAAATGATCACGAAATCGTTGTCTGCACCCTCGAGAACCTCGGAAACGATATCCATATTGCTAAAATCATAATTTTGTGTGATGGCCATCTTGGATTTCAAAAATGATCACGAAATCGTTGTCTGCACCCTCGAGAACCTCGGAAACGATATCCATATTGCTTAAATCATAATTTTGTGCAGCGGCCATCTTGGATTTCAAATATGATCACAAAGTCGTTCTCTGCACACTCGAGAACCTCGAATACGATACCCATAAAATTGTCATCATTATTTTGCGCGATGGTCATCTTAGATTTCAAAAATGATCCCAAAATCATTCTCTGCACGCTCGAGAATCTCCGACACCATATCCATATTGCTGAAATCATAATTTTGTGCGGCGGCCATATTGGATTTCAAAAATGATCCCGAAACCATTCTCTGCACCCTGAAGAATCTAGGACACGATATCCATATTGTTGAAATCATAATTTTGTGCGATGGCCATCTTGGATTTGAAAAATGATCGCGAAATCGTTGTCTGCACCCTCGAGAACCTCGAATACGATACCCATAAAATTGTCATCATTATTTTGCGCGGCGGTCATCTTTGATTTCAAAAATGATCCCAAAATCATTCTCTGCACGCTCGAGAATCTCCGACACCATATCCATATTGCTGAAATCATAATTTTGTGCGGCGGCCATCTTGGATTTCAAAAATGATCACAAAATCGTTCTCTGCACCCTCGAGAATCTCGGACACGATATCCATATTGCTAAAATCATAATTTTGTGCGGCGGCCATCTTGGATTTCAAATATGATCACAAAATCGTTCTCTGCACCCTCGAGAACCTCGGATACGATACCCATAATGTTGAAAGCATAATTTAGTGCACTGGCCATCTTGGACTTGTAAAATGATCACAAAATCGTTCTCTGCACCCTCGAGAAACTCGAATACGATACACATAAAGTTGTCATCATTATTTTGTGCGACGGCCATCTTGGATTTCAAATATGATCCCAAAATCATTCTCTGCACCCTCGAGAACCTCGGACACGATATCCATATTGCTAAAAAAATAATTTTGTGCGGCGGCCATATTGGATTTCAAATATGATCACAAAATCGTTCTCTTCACCCTCGAGAACCTCGCATAAGATATCCATATTGCTGAAATTATAATTTTGTGCGGCGGCCATCTTGGATTTCAAATATGATCACAAAATCGTTCTCTGCACCCTCGAGAATCTCGAATACGATACCCATAATGTTTTCATCATAATTTTTGCGCGGCGGCCATCTTGGATTTCAAAAATGATCCCGAAACCATTCTCTGCACCCTGAAGAATCTCGGACACAATATCCATATTGTTGAAATCATTATTTTGTGCGACGGCCATCTTGGATTTGAAAAATCATCACAAAATCTTTCTCCGCACCCTCGAGAATCTCTGACACGATATCCATATTGCTGAAATCATAATTTTGTGTTGCGGCCATCTTGGATTTCAAAAATGATCACAGAATTGTTCTCTGCACCCTCGAGAACCTCGGACACGATATCCATATTGCTGAAATCATAATTTTGTGCGGCCGCCATCTTGGATTTGTAAAATGATCACAAAATCGTTCTCTGCACCCTCGAGAACCTCGGACACGATATCCATATTGCCGAAAACATAATTGTGTGTGGCAGCCGTCTTCGATTTCAAAAATGATCACAGAATTGTTCTCTGCACCCTCGAGAACCTCGGACACGATATCCATATTGCTGAAATCATAGTTTTGTGCGGCGGCCATCTTGGATTTCAAATATGATCACAAAATCGTGCTCTTCATCCTTGAGAACCTCGGACCCGATATCAATATTATTGAAAACATAGTTGTTTGCGGCAGCCCTCTTGGATTTCAAAAATTATCACAGAATTGTTCTCTGCACCCTCGAGAACCTTGGACATGATATCCATATTGCTTAAATCATAATTTTGTGCAGCGGCCATATTGGATTTGAAAAGTGTTCACCAAATCGTTCTCTGCTCCCTCAAAAACCTCGCATACGATATCCATATTGATGAAATCATAATTTTGTGCGGCGGCCATCTTGGATTTCAAATATGATCACAAAATCGTTCTCTGCACCCTCGAGAACCTCGAATACGATACCCATAATGTAGTCATCATAATTTTAGCGCGGCGGCCATCTTGGATTCAAAAATGATCCCGAAACCATTCTCTGCACCCTGAAGAATCTAGGACACGATATCCATATTGTTGAAATCATAATTTTGTGCGATGGCCATCTTGGATTTGAAAAATGATCGCGAAATCGTTGTCTGCACCCTCGAGAACCTCGAATACGATACCCATAAAATTGTCATCATTATTTTGCGCGGCGGTCATCTTTGATTTCAAAAATGATCCCAAAATCATTCTCTGCACGCTCGAGAATCTCCGACACCATATCCATATTGCTGAAATCATAATTTTGTGCGGCGGCCATCTTGGATTTCAAAAATGATCACAAAATCGTTCTCTGCACCCTCGAGAATCTCGGACACGATATCCATATTGCTAAAATCATAATTTTGTGCGGCGGCCATCTTGGATTTCAAATATGATCACAAAATCGTTCTCTGCACCCTCGAGAACCTCGGATACGATACCCATAATGTTGAAAGCATAATTTAGTGCACTGGCCATCTTGGACTTGTAAAATGATCACAAAATCGTTCTCTGCACCCTCGAGAAACTCGAATACGATACACATAAAGTTGTCATCATTATTTTGTGCGACGGCCATCTTGGATTTCAAATATGATCCCAAAATCATTCTCTGCACCCTCGAGAATCTCCGACACGATATCCATATTGCTGAAATAATAATTTTGTGTGGCGGCCATCTTGGATTTCAAAAATTATCATAGAATTGTTCTCTGCACCCTCGAGATCCTCGGACACGATATCCATATTGCTGCAAACATAATTGTTTGCGGCAGTCGTCTTGGATTTCAAAAATGACCATAGAATTGTTCTCTGCATCCTCGAGAACCTGGGACAAGATATCCATATTGCTTAAATCATAATTTTGTGCAGCGGCCATCTTGGATTTCAAATATGATCACAAAATCGTTCTCTGCACACTCGAGAACCTCGAATACGATACCCATAAAATTGTCATCATTATTTTGCGCGGCGGTCATCTTTGATTTCAAAAATGATCCCAAAATCATTCTCTGCACGCTCGAGAATCTCCGACACCATATCCATATTGCTGATATCATAATTTTGTGCGGCGGCCATCTTGGATTTCAAATATGATCACAAAATCGTTCTCTGCACACTCGAGAATCTCGGACACGATATCCATATTGCTAAAATCATAATTTTGTGCGGCGGCCATCTTGGATTTGAAAAATGTTCACAAAATCGTATTCTGCAGCCTCGAGAACCTCGGATACGATACCCATAATGTTGAAAGCATAATTTAGTGCGCTGGCCATCTTAGTTTTCAAAAATGATCCCAAAATCGTTCTCTGGACCCTCTAGAACCTCAGGTATGATATCCATATTGCTGAAATCATAATTTTGTGTGGCGGCCATCTTGGATTTCAAAAATGATCACAAAATTGTTCTCTGTACCCTCGAGAATCTCGGACACGATATCCATACTGTTGTCATCAAAATTTTGGGCGGCGGCCATCTTGGATTTTATAAATGATCCCAAAATCATTCTCTGCACCCTCGAGAATCTCGGACACGATATCAATATTGCTGAAAATATAATTTTGTGCGGCGGCCATCTTGGATATCAAAAATGATCACAAAATCGTTCTCTGCACCCTCGAGAATCTTGGAATCTATATCCATATTGTTGAAAGCATAATTTTGTGCGTTGGCCATCTAAGTTTTCAAAAATGATCCCAAAATCGTTCTCTGCACCCTCGAGAACCTCGGACACGATATCCATATTGCTGAAAACATAATTGTTTGCGGCAGCCCTCTTGGCTGTTAAAAATGATTACAGAATTATTCTCTGCACCCTTGAGAGCCTCGGACACGATATCCATATTGCTAAAATCATAATTTTGTGCGGCGGTCATCTTGGATTTGAAAAATGTTCACCTAATCGTTCTCTGCACCCTCTAGAACCTCGAATACGATACACATAAAGTTGTCATCATTATTTTGCGCGACGGCTATCTTGGGTATCAAAAATGATCCCAAAATCATTCTCTGCACCCTCGAGAATCTCCGACACGATATCCATATTGTTGAAATCATAATTTTGTGCGGCGGCCATCTTGGATTTCAAATATGATCACAAAATCATGCTCTTCACCCTTGAGAACCTCGCTTAAGATATTCATATTGCTGAAAACATAATTGTTTGCGGCAGCCCTCTTTGATTTCAAAAATGATCACAGAATTGTTCTCTGCACCCTCGAGAACCTCGAACACGTTATCCATATTGCTTAAATCATAATTTTGTGCGGCGGCCATATTGGATTTGAAAAGTGTTCACCAAATCGTTCTCTGCTCCCTCAAAAACCTCACATACGATATCCATATTGATGAAATCATAATTTTGTGCGGCGGCCATCATGGATTTCAAATATGATCACAATAGTTCTCTGCACCCTCGAGAACCTCGAATACGATACCCATAATGTTGTCATCATAATTTTTGCGCGGCGAACATCTTGGATTTCAAAATTGATCCCAAAACCATTCTCTGCACCCTGAAGAATCTCGGACACGATATCCATATTGTTGAAATCATAATTTTGTGCGGCGGCCATCTTGGATTTCAAATATGATCACAAAATCGTGCTCTTCACCCTTGAGAACCTCGGACCCGATATCCATATTGTTGAAAACATAGTTTTTTGCGGCAGCCCTCTTGGATTTCAAAAATTATCACAGAATTGTTCTCTGCACCCTCGAGAACCTCGGACATGATATCCATATTGCTAAAATCATAATTTTTTGCCACGACCATATTGGATTTGAAAAATGTTCACTAAATCGTTCTCTGCTCCCTCGAGAACCTCGCTTACGATATTCATATTGCTGAAAACATAATTGTTTGCGGCAGCCCTCTTTGATTTCAAAAATGATCACAGAATTGTTCTCTGCACCCTCGAGAACCTCGAACACGTTATCCATATTGCTTAAATCATAATTTTGTGCGGCGGCCATATTGGATTTGAAAAGTGTTCACCAAATCGTTCTCTGCTCCCTCAAAAACCTCACATACGATATCCATATTGTTGAAATCATAATTTCGTGCGATGGCCATCTTGGATTTGAAAAATGATCACGAAATCGTTTTCTGCACCCTCGAAAACCTCGGGTACGATACCCATAATGTTGTAATCATAATTTTGTGCGGTGGCAATCTTCGTTTTCAAAAATGATCCCAAAATCGTTCTCTGCACCCTCGAGAACCTCGGACACGATATCCATATTGCCGAAAACATAATTGTGTGTGGATTGGATTTCAAAAATTATCACAGAATTGTTCTCTGCACCCTCGAGAATCGCGGACATGATATCCATATTGCTTAAATCATAATTTTGTGCGGCGGCCATCTTGAATTTGAAAAATGATCACCATATCGTTCCGAACACCCTCGAGAATCTCGGGTACGATATCCATATTGCTGAAATCATAATTTTCTGTTGCGGCCATCTTGGATTTCAAATAAGATCATAAAATCGTTCTCTGCACCCTCGAGAACCTCGGACAGGATATCCATATTGCTGAAAACATAATTGTGTGCGGCAGCCCTCTTGGTTTTCAAAAATGATCGTAGAATAGTTCTCTGCACCCTAGAGAACCTCGGACACGATATCCATATTGCTAAAATCATAATTTTGTGCGGCGGCCATCTTGGACTTGTAAAATGATCACAAAATCGTTCTCTGCACCCTCGAGAACCTCGAATACGATACACATAAAGTTGTCATCATTATTTTGCGCGACGGCCATCTTGGATTTCAAATATGATCCCAAAATCATTCTCTGCACCCTCGAGAATCTCCGACACGATATCCATATTGCTGAAATCATAATTTTGTGTGGCGGCCATCTTGGATTTCAAAAATTATCATAGAATTGTACTCTGCACCCTCGAGAACCTCGAACACGATATCCATATTGCTGCAAACATAATTGTTTGCGGCAGTCGTCTTGGATTTCAAAAATGACCATAGAATTGTTCTCTGCATCCTCGAGAACCTGGGACACGATATCCATATTGCTTAACCTTTCCGCATCAGCGCGCTCCGGATCTCGCTGTACACTATAGATCGGCAAGCTTCCGGCATTTTCGCGGCATTTTCCCCGTGTGTATTATTTTACGTGTAGTTATAAAATGCTTATAACTAGGGTGATTTGAGTGACTGTCACTGAAAGCTATTGAAACAAGCTATAAGACCATGTATAAATTATTCATATTGTCTTTCTTTTTTATTTCACAAAGACTTTTCATTCGAAAAAAAGTGTAAAAATAGGTATATTTTAAAATAAATATTGTTATTATTGTTAATTACTTGTTTTATTTATTTCCTTTTATGTTTTTGTAATAAATAGTATATGTTAATTATAAAATTAAGCTTAAATCTCCACAAAGAACGATCTTCGTGTAAAGTCTTGATAACGACCGCTCGCTGCGCCGGCCGGGAACAAGTGGACACATAAGTGCTTTGTCCGTAAAGCTATGACGTCGAATATTGGTGGCCTTGAATCGTAACGGATCGAAATATGTTTGGGAATTCACTCGTTCATAACTGCGTAGGCAAATAAACGATCTTGTACACCTAATAAGGGTGAAAACTGGATGAGGTAAAAGAGTGCCCCGCGGCACAGCCGCTCTCATTGTTTTTTGAATTACCAGTGCCCGCGGGCACGGCTGATGCGGAAATGTTAAATGATAATTTTGTGCGGCAGCCATATTGGATTTGAAAAATGTTCACCAAATCGTTCTCTGCACCCTCCAGAACCTCGCTTACGATATCCATATTGCTGCAAACATAATTTTTTGCGGCAGCCGTCTTGGATTTCAAAAATGATCACAGCATTGTTCTCTGCATTCTCGAGAACCTGGGACACGATATCCATATTGCTTAAATCATAATTTTGTGCAGCGGCCATCTTGGATTTCAAATATGATCACAAAGTCGTTCTCTGCACACTCGAGAACCTCGAATACGATACCCATAAAATTGTCATCATTATTTTGCGCGATGGTCATCTTAGATTTCAAAAATGATCCCAAAATCATTCTCTGCACGCTCGAGAATCTCCGACACCATATCCATATTGCTGAAATCATAATTTTGTGCGGCGGCCATCTTGGATTTCAAAAATGATCACAAAATCGTTCTCTGCACCCTCGAGAATCTCGGACACGATATCCATATTGCTAAAATCATAATTTTGTGTGATGGCCATCTTGGATTTCAAAAATGATCACGAAATCGTTGTCTGCACCCTCGAGAACCTCGGAAACGATATCCATATTGCTGAAAACATAATTGTTTGCGGCAGCCCTCTTGGCTGTTAAAAATGATTACAGAATTGTTCTCTGCAGCCTCGAGAACCTCGGACACGATATCCATATTGCTGAAAACATAATTGTTTGCGGCAGCCCTCTTGGCTGTTAAAAATGATTACAGAATTGTTCTCTGCACCCTCGAGAACCTTGGACACGATATCCATATTGCTTAAATCATAACTTTGTGCGGCGGCCATCTTGGATTTGAAAAATGTTCACCAAATCGTTAACTGCACCCTCGAGAACCTCGGACACGATATCCATATTGATAAAATCATAATTTTGTGCGGCGGCCATCTTGGATTTGAAATATGTTCACCAAATCGTTCTCTGCACCCTCTAGAACCTCGAATACGATACATATAAAGTTGTCATCATTATTTTGCGCGGCGGCCATCTTGGATTTGAAATATGTTCACCAAATCGTTCTCAACACCCTCTAGAACCTCGAATACGATACACATAAAGTTGTCACCATAATTTTGCGCGACGGCCATCTTGAATTTCAAAAATGATCCCAAAATCGTTCTCTGCACCCTCGAGAACCTCGGACACGATATCCATATTGCTGAAAACATATTTGTTTGCGGCAGCCCTCTTGGCTGTTAAAAATGATTACAGAATTGTTCTCTGCACCCTCGAGAACCTCGGACACGATATCCATATTACTGAAATTATAATTTTGTGTGGCGGCCATGTTGGATTTCAAATATGATCACAAAATCGTTCTCTGCACCTTCGAAAACCTCGAATACGATACCCATAATGTTGTCATCATAATTTTTGCGCGGTGGCCATCTTGGATTTAAAAAATTATCACAGAATTGTTCTCTGCACCCTCGAGTACCTGGGACACGGTATCCATATTGCTTAAATCATAATTTTGTGCAGCGGCCATCTTGAATTTGAAAAATGATCACCAAATCGTTCTGAACACACTCGAGAACCTCGGGTACGATATCCATATTGCTGAAATCATAATTTTCTGTTGCGGCCATCTTGGATTTCAAATAAGATCATAAAATCGTTCTCTGCACCCTCGAGATACTCGGATACGATACCAATAATGTAGTGATCATGATTTTGAGCGGTGGCCATCTTGGATTTGAAAAATGATCACAAAATCGTTCTGTTCACTCTCGAGAACCTCGGATACGATACCCATATCTTTGTGATCATAATCTTGCACGGCGGCCATCTCAGATTTGAAAATGATCCAAAAAATGTTTTCTGCACCCTCGAGAACCTCGGACACGATATCCATATTGCTGCAAACATAATTGTTTGCGGCAGCCCTCTTGGATTTCAAAAATGATCACAAAATCGTTCTCTGCACCCTCGAGAATCTCGGACACGATATCCATATTGCTAAAATCATAATTTTGTGCGGCGGCCATCTTGGATTTGAAAAATGTTCACAAAATCGTTTTCTGCAGCCTCGAGAACCTCGAATACGATACCCATAATGTTGAAAGCATAATTTAGTGCACTGGCCATCTTGGACTTGTAAAATGATAACAAAATCGTTCTCTGCACCCTCGAGAACCTCGAATACGATACACATAAAGTTGTCATCATTATTTTGTGCGACGGCCATCTTGGATTTTAAATATGATCCCAAAATCATTCTCTGCACCCTCGAGAATCTGCGACACGATATCCATATTGCTGAAATCATAATTTTGTGTGGCGGCCATCTTGGATTTCAAAAATTATCATAGAATTGTTCTCTGCACCCTCGAGAACCTCGGACACGATATCCATATTGCTGCAAACATAATTGTTTGCGGCAGTCGTCTTGGATTTCAAAAATGACCATAGAATTGTTCTCTGCATCCTCGAGAACCTGGGACACGATATCCATATTGCTTAAATCATAATTTTGTGCGGCGGCCATATTGGATTTGAAAAATTTTCACCAAATCGTTCTCTGCACCCTCGAGAACCTCGCTTACGATATCCATATTGCTGCAAACATATTTTTTTGCGGCAACCGTCTTGGATTTCAAAAATGATCACAGAATTGTTCTCTGCATCCTCGAGAACCTGGGACACGATATCCATATTGCTTAAATCATAATTTTGTGCAGCGGCCATCTTAAATTTCAAATATGATCACAAAATCGTTCTCTGCACACTCGAGAACCTCGAATACGATACCCATAAAATTGTCATCATTATTTTGCGCGGCGGTCATCTTTGATTTCAAAAATGATCCCAAAATCATTCTCTGTACTTTCGAGAATCTCCGACACCATATCCATATTGCTGAAATCATAATTTTGTGCGGCGGCCATCTTGGATTTCAAAAATGATCACAAAATCGTTCTCTGCACACTCGAGAATCTCGGACACGATATCCATATTGCTAAAATCATAATTTTGTGCGGCGGCCATCTTGGATTTAAAAAATGTTCACAAAATCGTTTTCTGCAGCCTCGAGAACCTCGGATACGATACCCATAATGTTGAAAGCATAATTTAGTGCGCTGGCCATCTTAGTTTTCAAAAATGATCCCAAAATCGTTCTCTGGACCCTCTAGAACCTCAGGTACGATATCCATATTGCTGAAATCATAATTTTGTGTGGCGGCCATCTTGGATTTCAAAAATGATCACAAAATTGTTCTCTGTACCCTCGAGAACCTCGGACACGATATCCATATTGCTAAAATCATAATTTTGTGCGGCGGCCATCTTGGATTTGAAAAATGTTCACAAAATCGTTTTCTGCAGCCTCGAGAACCTCGAATACGATACCCATAATGTTGAAAGCATAATTTAGTGCACTGGCCATCTTGGACTTGTAAAATGATAACAAAATCGTTCTCTGCACCCTCGAGAACCTCGAATACGATACACATAAAGTTGTCATCATTATTTTGTGCGACGGCCATCTTGGATTTTAAATATGATCCCAAAATCATTCTCTGCACCCTCGAGAATCTGCGACACGATATCCATATTGCTGAAATCATAATTTTGTGTGGCGGCCATCTTGGATTTCAAAAATTATCATAGAATTGTTCTCTGCACCCTCGAGAACCTCGGACACGATATCCATATTGCTGCAAACATAATTGTTTGCGGCAGTCGTCTTGGATTTCAAAAATGACCATAGAATTGTTCTCTGCATCCTCGAGAACCTGGGACACGATATCCATATTGCTTAAATCATAATTTTGTGCGGCGGCCATATTGGATTTGAAAAATGTTCACCAAATCGTTCTCTGCACCCTCGAGAACCTCGCTTACGATATCCATATTGCTGCAAACATATTTTTTTGCGGCAACCGTCTTGGATTTCAAAAATGATCACAGAATTGTTCTCTGCATCCTCGAGAACCTGGGACACGATATCCATATTGCTTAAATCATAATTTTGTGCAGCGGCCATCTTAAATTTCAAATATGATCACAAAATCGTTCTCTGCACACTCGAGAACCTCGAATACGATACCCATAAAATTGTCATCATTATTTTGCGCGGCGGTCATCTTTGATTTCAAAAATGATCCCAAAATCATTCTCTGTACTTTCGAGAATCTCCGACACCATATCCATATTGCTGAAATCATAATTTTGTGCGGCGGCCATCTTGGATTTCAAAAATGATCACAAAATCGTTCTCTGCACACTCGAGAATCTCGGACACGATATCCATATTGCTAAAATCATAATTTTGTGCGGCGGCCATCTTGGATTTAAAAAATGTTCACAAAATCGTTTTCTGCAGCCTCGAGAACCTCGGATACGATACCCATAATGTTGAAAGCATAATTTAGTGCGCTGGCCATCTTAGTTTTCAAAAATGATCCCAAAATCGTTCTCTGGACCCTCTAGAACCTCAGGTACGATATCCATATTGCTGAAATCATAATTTTGTGTGGCGGCCATCTTGGATTTCAAAAATGATCACACAATGGTTCTCTGCACCCTCGAGAACCTCGGACACGATATCCATACTGTTGTCATCAAAATTTTGAGCGGCGGCCATCTTGGATTTTATAAATGATCCCAAAATCATTCTCTGCACCCTCGAGAATCTCGGACACGATATCCATATTGCTGAAATCATAATTTTGTGCGGCGGCCATCTTGGATATCAAAAATGATCACAAAATCATTCTCTGCACCCTCGAGAATCTTGGACACTATATCCATATTGTTGAAAGCATAATTTTGTGCGTTGGCCATCTTAGTTTTCAAAAATGATCCCAAAATCGTTCTCTGCACCCTCGAGAACCTCGCTTACGATATCCATATTGCTGCAAACATATTTTTTTGCGGCAACCGTCTTGGATTTCAAAAATGATCACAGAATTGTTCTCTGCATCCTCGAGAACCTGGGACACGATATCCATATTGCTTAAATCATAATTTTGTGCAGCGGCCATCTTGGATTTCAAATATGATCACAAAATCGTTCTCTGCACACTCGAGAACCTCGAATACGATACCCATAAAATTGTCATCATTATTTTGCGCGGCGGTCATCTTTGATTTCAAAAATGATCCCAAAATCATTCTCTGCACGCTCGAGAATCTCCGACACCATATCCATATTGCTGAAATCATAATTTTGTGCGGCGGCCATCTTGGATTTCAAAAATGATCACAAAATCGTTCTCTGCACACTCGAGAATCTCGGACACGATATCCATATTGCTAAAATCATAATTTTGTGCGGCGGCCATCTTGGATTTGAAATATGTTCACCAAATCGTTCTCTGCACCCTCTAGAACCTCGAATACGATACATATAAAGTTGTCATCATTATTTTGCGCGGCGGCCATCTTGGATTTGAAATTTGTTCACCAAATCGTTCTCTGCACCCTCTAGAACCTCGAATACGATACACATAAAGTTGTCATCATATTTTTGCGCGACGGCCATCTTGGATTTCAAAAATGATCCCAAAATCGTTCTCTGCACCCTCGAGAACCTCGGACACGATATCCATATTGCTGAAAACATAATTGTTTGCGGCAGCCCTCTTGGCTGTTAAAAATGATTACAGAATTGTTCTCTGCACCCTCGAGAACCTCGGACACGATATCCATATTGCTTAAATCATAACTTTGTGCGGCGGCCATCTTGGATTTGAAAAATGTTCACCAAATCGTTAACTGCACCCTCGAGAACCTCGGACACGATATCCATATTGTTGAAATCATAATTTTGTGCGATGGCCATCTTTGATTTGAAAAATGATCACGAAATCGTTGTCTGCACCCTCGAGAACCTCGAATACGATACCCATAAAATTGTCATCATTATTTTGCGCGGCGGTCATCTTTGATTTCAAAAATGATCCCAAAATCATTCTCTGCACGCTCGAGAATCTCCGACACCATATCCATATTGCTGAAATCATAATTTTGTGCGGCGGCCATCTTGGATTTCAAAAATGATCACAAAATCGTTCTCTGAACCCGCGAGAACCTCGGATGCGATACCCATAATGGAGTTATCATGATTTTGAGCGGCGGCCATATTGGATTTGAAAAATGATCACAAAATCGTTCTCTGCAACCTCGAGATACTCGAATACGATACCAATAATGTAGTGATCATGATTTTGAGCGGTGGCCATCTTGGATTTGTAAAATGATCACAAAATCGTTCTGTTCACTCTCGAGAACCTCGAATACGATACACATAAAGTTGTCATCATTATTTTGTGCGACGGCCATCTTGGATTTTAAATATGATCCCAAAATCATTCTCTGCACCCTCGAGAATCTGCGACACGATATCCATATTGCTGAAATCATAATTTTGTGTGGCGGCCATCTTGGATTTCAAAAATTATCATAGAATTGTTCTCTGCACCCTCGAGAACCTCGGACACGATATCCATATTGCTGCAAACATAATTGTTTGCGGCAGTCGTCTTGGATTTCAAAAATGACCATAGAATTGTTCTCTGCATCCTCGAGAACCTGGGACACGATATCCATATTGCTTAAATCATAATTTTGTGCGGCGGCCATATTGGATTTGAAAAATGTTCACCAAATCGTTCTCTGCACCCTCGAGAACCTCGCTTACGATATCCATATTGCTGCAAACATATTTTTTTGCGGCAACCGTCTTGGATTTCAAAAATGATCACAGAATTGTTCTCTGCATCCTCGAGAACCTGGGACACGATATCCATATTGCTTAAATCATAATTTTGTGCAGCGGCCATCTTGGATTTCAATTATGATCACAAAATCGTTCTCTGCACACTCGAGAACCTCGAATACGATACCCATAAAATTGTCATCATTATTTTGCGCGGCGGTCATCTTTGATTTCAAAAATGATCCCAAAATCATTCTCTGCACGCTCGAGAATCTCCGACACCATATCCATATTGCTGAAATCATAATTTTGTGCGGCGGCCATCTTGGATTTCAAAAATGATCACAAAATCGTTCTCTGCACACTCGAGAATCTCGGACACGATATCCATATTGCTAAAATCATAATTTTGTGCGGCGGCCATCTTGGATTTGAAAAATGTTCACAAAATCGTTTTCTGCAGCCTCGAGAACCTCGGATACGATACCCATAATGTTGAAAGCATAATTTAGTGCGCTGGCCATCTTAGTTTTCAAAAATGATCCCAAAATCGTTCTCTGGACCCTCTAGAACCTCAGGTACGATATCCATATTGCTGAAATCATAATTTTGTGTGGCGGCCATCTTGGATTTCAAAAATGATCACACAATGGTTCTCTGCACCCTCGAGAACCTCGGACACGATATCCATACTGTTGTCATCAAAATTTTGAGCGGCGGCCATCTTGGATTTTATAAATGATCCCAAAATCATTCTCTGCACCCTCGAGAATCTCGGACACGATATCAATATTGCTGAAAATATAATTTTGTGCGGCGGCCATCTTGGATTTCAAAAATGATCACAAAATCATTCTCTGCACCCTCGAGAATCTTGGACACTATATCCATATTGTTGAAAGCATAATTTTGTGCGTTGGCCATCTTAGTTTTCAAAAATGATCCCAAAATCGTTCTCTGCACCCTCGAGAACCTCGCTTACGATATCCATATTGCTGCAAACATATTTTTTTGCGGCAACCGTCTTGGATTTCAAAAATGATCACAGAATTGTTCTCTGCATCCTCGAGAACCTGGGACACGATATCCATATTGCTTAAATCATAATTTTGTGCAGCGGCCATCTTGGATTTCAAATATGATCACAAAATCGTTCTCTGCACACTCGAGAACCTCGAATACGATACCCATAAAATTGTCATCATTATTTTGCGCGGCGGTCATCTTTGATTTCAAAAATGATCCCAAAATCATTCTCTGCACGCTCGAGAATCTCCGACACCATATCCATATTGCTGAAATCATAATTTTGTGCGGCGGCCATCTTGGATTTCAAAAATGATCACAAAATCGTTCTCTGCACCCTCGAGAATCTCGGACACGATATCCATATTGCTAAAATCATAATTTTGTGCGGCGGCCATCTTGGATTTGAAAAATGTTCACAAAATCGTTTTCTGCAGCCTCGAGAACCTCGGATACGATACCCATAATGTTGAAAGCATAATTTAGTGCGCTGGCCATCTTAGTTTTCAAAAATGATCCCAAAATCGTTCTCTGCACCCTCGAGAACCTCAGGTACGATATCCATATTGCTGAAATCATAATTTTGTGTGGCGGCCATCTTGGATTTCAAAAATGATCACAAAATTGTTCTCTGTACCCTCGAGAACCTCGGACACGATATCCATACTGTTGTCATCAAAATTTTGAGCGGCGGCCATCTTGGATTTTATAAATGATCCCAAAATCATTCTCTGCACCCTCGAGAATCTCGGACACGATATCAATATTGCTGAAAATATAATTTTGTGCGGCGGCCATCTTGGATATCAAAAATGATCACAAAATCATTCTCTGCACCCTCGAGAATCTTGGACACTATATCCATATTGTTGAAAGCATAATTTTGTGCGTTGGCCATCTTAGTTTTTAAAAATGATCCCAAAATCGTTCTCTGCACCCTCGAGAACCTCGGACACGATATCCATATTGCTGAAAACATAATTGTTTGCGGCAGCCCTCTTGGCTGTTAAAAATGATTACAGAATTATTCTCTGCACCCTTGAGAGCCTCGGACACGATATCCATATTGCTAAAATCATAACTTGGTGCGGCGGCCATCTTGGATTTGAAAAATTTCACCAAATCGTTAACTGCACCCTCGAAAACCTCGGACACGATATCCATATTGAAAAAATCATAATTTTGTGCGGCGGTCATCTTGGATTTGAAAAATGTTCACCAAATCGTTCTCTGCAGCCTCGAGAACCTCGCTTACGATATCCATATTGCTGCAAACATAATTTTTTGCGGCAGCCGTCTTGGATTTCAAAAATGATCACAGCATTGTTCTCTGCATCCTCGAGAACCTGGGACACGATATCCATATTGCTTAAATCATAATTTTGTGCAGCGGCCATCTTGGATTTCAAATATGATCACAAAATCGTTCTCTGCACACTCGAGAACCTCGAATACGATACCCATAAAATTGTCATCATTATTTTGCGCGATGGTCATCTTTGATTTAAAAAATGATCCCAAAATCATTCTCTGCACGCTCGAGAATCTCCGACACCATATCCATATTGCTGAAATCATAATTTTGTGCGGCGGCCATCTTGGATTTCAAAAATGATCACAAAATCGTTCTCTGCACCCTCGAGAATCTCGGACACGATATCCATATTGCTAAAATCATAATTTTGTGTGATGGCCATCTTGGATTTGAAAAATGATCACGAAATCGTTGTCTGCACCCTCGAGAACCTCGGAAACGATATCCATATTCTTGAAAACATAATTGTTTGCGGCAGCCCTCTTGGCTGTTAAAAATGATTACAGAATTGTTCTCTGCACCCTCGAGAACCTCGGACACGATATCCATATTGCTGAAAACATAATTGTTTGCGGCAGCCCTCTTGGCTGTTAAAAATGATTACAGAATTGTTCTCTGCACCCTCGAGAACCTCGGACACGATATCCATATTGCTTAAATCATAACTTTGTGCGGCGGCCATCTTGGATTTGAAAAATGTTCACCAAATCGTTAACTGCACCCTCGAGAACCTCGGACACGATATCCATATTGATAAAATCATAATTTTGTGCGGCGGCCATCTTGGATTTGAAATATGTTCACCAAATCGTTCTCTGCACCCTCTAGAACCTCGAATACGATACATATAAAGTTGTCATCATTATTTTGCGCGGCGGCCATCTTGGATTTGAAATATGTTCACCAAATCGTTCTCTGCACCCTCTAGAACCTCGAATACGATACACATAAAGTTGTCATCATATTTTTGCGCGACGGCCATCTTGGATTTCAAAAATGATCCCAAAATCGTTCTCTGCACCCTCGAGAACCTCGGACACGATATCCATATTGCTGAAAACATAATTGTTTGCGGCAGCCCTCTTGGCTGTTAAAAATGATTACAGAATTGTTCTCTGCACCCTCGAGAACCTCGGACACGATATCCATATTGCTTAAATCATAACTTTGTGCGGCGGCCATCTTGGATTTGAAAAATGTTCACCAAATCGTTAACTGCACCCTCGAGAACCTCGGACACGATATCCATATTGTTGAAATCATAATTTTGTGCGATGGCCATCTTGGATTTGAAAAATGATCGCGAAATCGTTGTCTGCACCCTCGAGAACCTCGAATACGATACCCATAAAATTGTCATCATTATTTTGCGCGGCGGTCATCTTTGATTTCAAAAATGATCCCAAAATCATTCTCTGCACGCTCGAGAATCTCCGACACCATATCCATATTGCTGAAATCATAATTTTGTGCGGCGGCCATCTTGGATTTCAAAAATGATCACAAAATCGTTCTCTGCACCCTCGAGAATCTCGGACACGATATCCATATTGCTAAAATCATAATTTTGTACGGCGGCCATCTTGGATTTCAAATATGATCACAAAATCGTTCTCTGCACCCTCGAGAACCTCGGATACGATACCCATAATGTTGAAAGCATAATTTAGTGCACTGGCCATCTTGTACTTGTAAAATGATCACAAAATCGTTCTCTGCACCCTCGAGAAACTCGAATACGATACACATAAAGTTGTCATCATTATTTTGTGCGACGGCCATCTTGGATTTCAAATATGATCCCAAAATCATTCTCTGCACCCTCGAGAATCTCCGACACGATATCCATATTGCTGAAATCATAATTTTGTGTGGCGGCCATCTTGGATTTCAAAAATTATCATAGAATTGTTCTCTGCACCCTCGAGAACCTCGGACACGATATCCATATTGCTGCAAACATAATTGTTTGCGGCAGTCGTCTTGGATTTCAAAAATGACCATAGAATTGTTCTCTGCATCCTCGAGAACCTGGGACACGATATCCATATTGCTTAAATCATAATTTTGTGCAGCGGCCATCTTGGATTTCAAATATGATCACAAAATCGTTCTCTGCACACTCGAGAACCTCGAATACGATACCCATAAAATTGTCATCATTATTTTGCGCGGCGGTCATCTTTGATTTCAAAAATGATCCCAAAATCATTCTCTGCACGCTCGAGAATCTCCGACACCATATCCATATTGCTGAAATCATAATTTTGTGCGGCGGCCATCTTGGATTTCAAAAATGATCACAAAATCGTTCTCTGCACACTCGAGAATCTCGGACACGATATCCATATTGCTAAAATCATAATTTTGTGCGGCGGCCATCTTGGATTTGAAAAATGTTCACAAAATCGTTTTCTGCAGCCTCGAGAACCTCGGATACGATACCCATAATGTTGAAAGCATAATTTAGTGCGCTGGCCATCTTAGTTTTCAAAAATGATCCCAAAATCGTTCTCTGGACCCTCTAGAACCTCAGGTACGATATCCATATTGCTGAAATCATAATTTTGTGTGGCGGCCATCTTGGATTTCAAAAATGATCACAGAATAGTTCTCTGCACCCTCGAGAACCTCGGACACGATATCCATACTGTTGTCATCAAAATTTTGGGCGGCGGCCATCTTGGATTTTATAAATGATCCCAAAATCATTCTCTGCACCCTCGAGAATCTCGGACACGATATCAATATTGCTGAAAATATAATTTTGTGCGGCGGCCATCTTGGATATCAAAAATGATCACAAAATCGTTCTCTGCACCCTCGAGAATCTTGGACACTATATCCATATTGTTGAAAGCATAATTTTGTGCGTTGGCCATCTAAGTTTTCAAAACTGATCCCAAAATCGTTCTCTGCACCCTCGAGAACCTCGGACACGATATCCATATTGCTGAAAACATAATTGTTTGCGGCAGCCCTCTTGGCTGTTAAAAATGATTACAGAATTATTCTCTGCACCCTTGAGAGCCTCGGACACGATATCCATATTGCTAAAATCATAATTTTGTGCGGCGGTCATCTTGGATTTGAAAAATGTTCACCTAATCGTTCTCTGCACCCTCTAGAACCTCGAATACGATACACATAAAGTTGTCATCATTATTTTGCGCGACGGCCATCTTGGGTATCAAAAATGATCACAAAATTGTTCTCTGTACCCTCGAGAACCTCGGACACGATATCCATACTGTTGTCATCAAAATTTTGGGCGGCGGCCATCTTGGATTTTATAAATGATCCCAAAATCATTCTCTGCACCCTCGAGAATCTCGGACACGATATCAATATTGCTGAAAATATAATTTTGTGCGGCGGCCATCTTGGATATCAAAAATGATCACAAAATCATTCTCTGCACCCTCGAGAATCTTGGACACTATATCCATATTGTTGAAAGCATAATTTTGTGCGTTGGCCATCTTAGTTTTCAAAAATGATCCCAAAATCGTTCTCTGCACCCTCGAGAACCTCGCTTACGATATCCATATTGCTGCAAACATATTTTTTTGCGGCAACCGTCTTGGATTTCAAAAATGATCACAGAATTGTTCTCTGCATCCTCGAGAACCTGGGACACGATATCCATATTGCTTAAATCATAATTTTGTGCAGCGGCCATCTTGGATTTCAAATATGATCACAAAATCGTTCTCTGCACACTCGAGAACCTCGAATACGATACCCATAAAATTGTCATCATTATTTTGCGCGGCGGTCATCTTTGATTTCAAAAATGATCCCAAAATCATTCTCTGCACGCTCGAGAATCTCCGACACCATATCCATATTGCTGAAATCATAATTTTGTGCGGCGGCCATCTTGGATTTCAAAAATGATCACAAAATCGTTCTCTGCACACTCGAGAATCTCGGACACGATATCCATATTGCTGAAATCATAATTTTGTGCGGCGGCCATCTTGGATTTGAAAAATGTTCACAAAATCGTTTTCTGCAGCCTCGAGAACCTCGGATACGATACCCATAATGTTGAAAGCATAATTTAGTGCGCTGGCCATCTTAGTTTTCAAAAATGATCCCAAAATCGTTCTCTGGACCCTCTAGAACCTCAGGTACGATATCCATATTGCTGAAATCATAATTTTGTGTGGCGGCCATCTTGGATTTCAAAAATGATCACAGAATTGTTCTCTGCACCCTCGAGAACCTCGGACACGATATCCATACTGTTGTCATCAAAATTTTGGGCGGCGGCCATCTTGGATTTTATAAATGATCCCAAAATCATTCTCTGCACCCTCGAGAATCTCGGACACGATATCAATATTGCTGAAAATATAATTTTGTGCGGCGGCCATCTTGGATATCAAAAATGATCACAAAATCATTCTCTGCACCCTCGAGAATCTTGGACACTATATCCATATTGTTGAAAGCATAATTTTGTGCGTTGGCCATCTTAGTTTTTAAAAATGATCCCAAAATCGTTCTCTGCACCCTCGAGAACCTCGGACACGATATCCATATTGCTGAAAACATAATTGTTTGCGGCAGCCCTCTTGGCTGTTAAAATGATTACAGAATTATTCTCTGCACCCTTGAGAGCCTCGGACACGATATCCATATTGCTAAAATCATAACTTGGTGCGGCGGCCATCTTGGATTTGAAAAATTTCACCAAATCGTTAACTGCACCCTCGAGAACCTCGGACACGATATCCATATTGATAAAATCATAATTTTGTGCGGCGGCCATCTTGGATTTGAAATATGTTCACCAAATCGTTCTCTGCACCCTCTAGAACCTCGAATACGATACATATAAAGTTGTCATCATTATTTTGCGCGGCGGCCATCTTGGATTTGAAATATGTTCACCAAATCGTTCTCTGCACCCTCTAGAACCTCGAATACGATACACATAAAGTTGTCATCATATTTTTGCGCGACGGCCATCTTGGATTTCAAAAATGATCCCAAAATCGTTCTCTGCACCCTCGAGAACCTCGGACACGATATCCATATTGCTGAAAACATAATTGTTTGCGGCAGCCCTCTTGGCTGTTAAAAATGATTACAGAATTGTTCTCTGCACCCTCGAGAACCTCGGACACGATATCCATATTGCTTAAATCATAACTTTGTGCGGCGGCCATCTTGGATTTGAAAAATGTTCACCAAATCGTTAACTGCACCCTCGAGAACCTCGGACACGATATCCATATTGTTGAAATCATAATTTTGTGCGATGGCCATCTTGGATTTGAAAAATGATCGCGAAATCGTTGTCTGCACCCTCGAGAACCTCGAATACGATACCCATAAAATTGTCATCATTATTTTGCGCGGCGGTCATCTTTGATTTCAAAAATGATCCCAAAATCATTCTCTGCACGCTCGAGAATCTCCGACACCATATCCATATTGCTGAAATCATAATTTTGTGCGGCGGCCATCTTGGATTTCAAAAATGATCCCAAAATCGTTCTCTGGACCCTCTAGAACCTCAGGTATGATATCCATATTGCTGAAATCATAATTTTGTGTGGCGGCCATCTTGGATTTCAAAAATGATCACAAAATTGTTCTCTGTACCCTCGAGAACCTCGGACACGATATCCATACTGTTGTCATCAAAATTTTGGGCGGCGGCCATCTTGGATTTTATAAATGATCCCAAAATCATTCTCTGCACCCTCGAGAATCTCGGACACGATATCAATATTGCTGAAAATATAATTTTGTGCGGCGGCCATCTTGGATATCAAAAATGATCACAAAATCGTTCTCTGCACCCTCGAGAATCTTGGACACTATATCCATATTGTTGAAAGCATAATTTTGTGCGTTGGCCATCTAAGTTTTCAAAACTGATCCCAAAATCGTTCTCTGCACCCTCGAGAACCTCGGACACGATATCCATATTGCTGAAAACATAATTGTTTGCGGCAGCCCTCTTGGCTGTTAAAAATGATTACAGAATTATTCTCTGCACCCTTGAGAGCCTCGGACACGATATCCATATTGCTAAAATCATAATTTTGTGCGGCGGTCATCTTGGATTTGAAAAATGTTCACCTAATCGTTCTCTGCACCCTCAAGAACCTCGAATACGATACACATAAAGTTGTCATCATTATTTTGCGCGACGGCCATCTTGGGTATCAAAAATGATCCCAAAATCATTCTCTGCACCCTCGAGAATCTCCGACACGATATCCATATTGTTGAAATCATAATTTTGTGCGGCGGCCATCTTGGATTTCAAATATGATCACAAAATCGTGCTCTTCACCCTTGAGAACCTCGGACCCGATATCCATATTGTTGAAAACATAGTTTTTTCCGGCAGCCCTCTTGGATTTCAAAAATTATCACAGAATTGTTCTCTGCACCCTCGAGAACCTCGGACACGATATCCATATTGCTTAAATCATAACTTTGTGCGGCGGCCATCTTGGATTTGAAAAATGTTCACCAAATCGTTAACTGCACCCTCGAGAACCTCGGACACGATATCCATATTGTTGAAATCATAATTTTGTGCGATGGCCATCTTGGATTTGAAAAATGATCGCGAAATCGTTGTCTGCACCCTCGAGAACCTCGAATACGATACCCATAAAATTGTCATTATTATTTTGCGCGGCGGTCATCTTTGATTTCAAAAATGATCCCAAAATCATTCTCTGCACGCTCGAGAATCTCCGACACCATATCCATATTGCTGAAATCATAATTTTGTGCGGCGGCCATCTTGGATTTCAAAAATGATCACAAAATCGTTCTCTGCACCCTCGAGAATCTCGGACACGATATCCATATTGCTAAAATCATAATTTTGTGCGGCGGCCATCTTGGATTTCAAATATGATCACAAAATCGTTCTCTGCACCCTCGAGAACCTCGGATACGATACCCATAATGTTGAAAGCATAATTTAGTGCACTGGCCATCTTGGACTTGTAAAATGATCACAAAATCGTTCTCTGCACCCTCGAGAAACTCGAATACGATACACATAAAGTTGTCATCATTATTTTGTGCGACGGCCATCTTGGATTTCAAATATGATTCCAAAATCATTCTCTGCACCCTCGAGAATCTCCGACACGATATCCATATTGCTGAAATCATAATTTTGTGTGGCGGCCATCTTGGATTTCAAAAATTATCATAGAATTGTTCTCTGCACCCTCGAGAACCTCGGACACGATATCCATATTGCTGCAAACATAATTGTTTGCGGCAGTCGTCTTGGATTTCAAAAATGACCATAGAATTGTTCTCTGCATCCTCGAGAACCTGGGACACGATATCCATATTGCTTAAATAATAATTTTGTGCAGCGGCCATCTTGGATTTCAAATATGATCACAAAATCGTTCTCTGCACACTCGAGAACCTCGAATACGATACCCATAAAATTGTCATCATTATTTTGCGCGGCGGTCATCTTTGATTTCAAAAATGATCCCAAAATCATTCTCTGCACGCTCGAGAATCTCCGACACCATATCCATATTGCTGAAATCATAATTTTGTGCGGCGGCCATCTTGGATTTCAAAAATGATCACAAAATCGTTCTCTGCACACTCGAGAATCTCGGACACGATATCCATATTGCTAAAATCATAATTTTGTGCGGCGGCCATCTTGGATTTGAAAAATGTTCACAAAATCGTTTTCTGCAGCCTCGAGAACCTCGGATACGATACCCATAATGTTGAAAGCATAATTTAGTGCGCTGGCCATCTTAGTTTTCAAAAATGATCCCAAAATCGTTCTCTGGACCCTCTAGAACCTCAGGTATGATATCCATATTGCTGAAATCATAATTTTGTGTGGCGGCCATCTTGGATTTCAAAAATGATCACACAATGGTTCTCTGCACCCTCGAGAACCTCGGACACGATATCCATACTGTTGTCATCAAAATTTTGAGCGGCGGCCATCTTGGATTTTATAAATGATCCCAAAATCATTCTCTGCACCCTCGAGAATCTCGGACACGATATCAATATTGCTGAAAATATAATTTTGTGCGGCGGCCATCTTGGATATCAAAAATGATCACAAAATCGTTCTCTGCACCCTCGAGAATCTTGGACACTATATCCATATTGTTGAAAGCATAATTTTGTGCGTTGGCCATCTAAGTTTTCAAAAATGATCCCAAAATCGTTCTCTGCACCCTCGAGAACCTCGGACACGATATCCATATTGCTGAAAACATAATTGTTTGCGGCAGCCCTCTTGGCTGTTAAAAATGATTACAGAATTATTCTCTGCACCCTTGAGAGCCTCGGACACGATATCCATATTGCTAAAATCATAATTTTGTGCGGCGGTCATCTTGGATTTGAAAAATGTTCACCAAATCGTTCTCTGCACCCTCTAGAACCTCGAATACGATACACATAAAGTTGTCATCATTATTTTGCGCGACGGCCATCTTGGGTATCAAAAATGATCCCAAAATCATTCTCTGCACCCTCGAGAATCTCCGACACGATATCCATATTGTTGAAATCATAATTTTGTGCGGCGGCCATCTTGGATTTCAAATATGATCACAAAATCGTGCTCTTCACCCTTGAGAACCTCGGACCCGATATCCATATTGTTGAAAACATAGTTTTTTCCGGCAGCCCTCTTGGATTTCAAAAATTATCACAGAATTGTTCTCTGCACCCTCGAGAACCTCGGACACGATATCCATATTGCTTAAATCATAACTTTGTGCGGCGGCCATCTTGGATTTGAAAAATGTTCACCAAATCGTTAACTGCACCCTCGAGAACCTCGGACACGATATCCATATTGTTGAAATCATAATTTTGTGCGATGGCCATCTTGGATTTGAAAAATGATCGCGAAATCGTTGTCTGCACCCTCGAGAACCTCGAATACGATACCCATAAAATTGTCATTATTATTTTGCGCGGCGGTCATCTTTGATTTCAAAAATGATCCCAAAATCATTCTCTGCACGCTCGAGAATCTCCGACATCATATCCATATTGCTGAAATCATAATTTTGTGCGGCGGCCATCTTGGATTTCAAAAATGATCTCAAAATCGTTCTCTGCACCCTCGAGAATCTCGGACACGATATCCATATTGCTGAAATCATAATTTTGTGCGGCGGCCATCTTGGATTTCAAATATGATCAAAAATCGTGCTCTTCACCCTTGAGAACCTCGGACCCGATATCCATATTGTTGAAAACATAGTTTTTTCCGGCAGCCCTCTTGGATTTCAAAAATTATCACAGAATTGTTCTCTGCACCCTCGAGAACCTCGAACACGTTATCCATATTGCTTAAATCATAATTTTGTGCGGCGGCCATATTGGATTTGAAAAGTGTTCACCAAATCGTTCTCTGCTCCCTCAAAAACCTCACATACGATATCCATATTGTTGAAATCATAATTTCGTGCGATGGCCATCTTGGATTTGAAAAATGATCACGAAATCGTTTTCTGCACCCTCGAAAACCTCGGGTATGATACCCATAATGTTGTAATCATAATTTTGTGCGGTGGCAATCTTCGTTTTCAAAAATGATCCCAAAATCGTTCTCTGCACCCTCGAGAACCTCGGACACGATATCCATATTGCCGAAAACATAATTGTGTGTGGATTGGATTTCAAAAATTATCACAGAATTGTTCTCTGCACCCTCGAGAATCGCGGACAGGATATCCATATTGCTAAAATCATAATTTTTTGCCGCGGCCATATTGGATTTGAAAAATGTTCACCAAATCGTTCTCTGCACCTTCGAGAACCTCGGACACGATATCCATATTGCTGAAATCATAATTTTGTGCGGCTGCCGTCTTGGATTTCAAAAATGATCACAGAATTGTTCTCTGCACCCTCGAGTACCTGGGACACGGTATCCATATTGCTTAAATCATAATTTTGTGCGGCGGCCATCTTGAATTTGAAAAATAATCACCAAATCGTTCTGAACACCCTCGAGAATCTCGGGTACGATATCCATATTGCTGAAATCATAATTTTCTGTTGCGGCCATCTTGGATTTCAAATAAGATCATAAAATCGTTCTCTGCACCCTCGAGAACCTCGGACACGATATCCATATTGCTGAAAACATAATTGTGAGCGGCAGCCCTCTTGGTTTTCAAAAATGATCACAGAATAGTTCTCTGCACCCTAGAGAACCTCGGACACGATATCCATATTGCTGAAATCATAATTTTGTGCGGCGGCCATCTTGGACTTGTAAAATGATCACAAAATCGTTCTCTGCACCCTCGAGAACCTCGAATACGATACACATAAAGTTGTCATCATTATTTTGCGCGACGGCCATCTTGGATTTCAAATATGATCCCAAAATCATTCTCTGCACCCTCGAGAATCTCCGACACGATATCCATATTGCTGAAATCATAATTTTGTGTGGCGGCCATCTTGGATTTCAAAAATTATCATAGAATTGTACTCTGCACCCTCGAGAACCTCGAACACGATATCCATATTGCTGCAAACATAATTGTTTGCGGCAGTCGTCTTGGATTTCAAAAATGACCATAGAATTGTTCTCTGCATCCTCGAGAACCTGGGACACGATATCCATATTGCTTAAATGATAATTTTGTGCGGCAGCCATATTGGATTTGAAAAATGTTCACCAAATCGTTCTCTGCACCCTCCAGAACCTCGCTTACGATATCCATATTGCTGCAAACATATTTTTTTGCGGCAGTCGTCTTGGATTTTAAAAATGATCACAGCATTGTTCTCTGCATCCTCGAGAACCTGGGACACGATATCCATATTGCTTAAATCATAATTTTGTGCAGCGGCCATCTTGGATTTCAAATATGATCACAAAGTCGTTCTCTGCACACTCGAGAACCTCGAATGCGATACCCATAAAATTGTCATCATTATTTTGCGCGATGGTCATCTTTGATTTAAAAAATGATCCCAAAATCATTCTCTGCACGCTCGAGAATCTCCGACACCATATCCATATTGCTGAAATCATAATTTTGTGCGGCGGCCATCTTGGATTTCAAAAATGATCACAAAATCGTTCTCTGCACCCTCGAGAATCTCGGACACGATATCCATATTGCTAAAATCATAATTTTGTGTGATGGCCATCTTGGATTTCAAAAATGATCACGAAATCGTTGTCTGCACCCTCGAGAACCTCGGAAACGATATCCATATTGCTGAAAACATAATTGTTTGCGGCAGCCCTCTTGGCTGTTTAAAATGATTACAGAATTGTTCTCTGCAGCCTCGAGAACCTCGGACACGATATCCATATTGCTGAAAACATAATTGTTTGCGGCAGCCCTCTTGGCTGTTAAAAATGATTACAGAATTGTTCTCTGCACCCTCGAGAACCTTGGACACGATATCCATATTGCTTAAATCATAACTTTGTGCGGCGGCCATCTTGGATTTGAAAAATGTTCACCAAATCGTTAACTGCACCCTCGAGAACCTCGGACACGATATCCATATTGATAAAATCATAATTTTGTGCGACGGCCATCTTGGATTTGAAATATGTTCACCAAATCGTTCTCTGCACCCTCTAGAACCTCGAATACGATACATATAAAGTTGTCATCATTATTTTGCGCGGCGGCCATCTTGGATTTGAAATATGTTCACCAAATCGTTCTCAACACCCTCTAGAACCTCGAATACGATACACATAAAGTTGTCACCATAATTTTGCGCGACGGCCATCTTGAATTTCAAAAATGATCCCAAAATCGTTCTCTGCACCCTCGAGAACCTCGGACACGATATCCATATTGCTGAAAACATATTTGTTTGCGGCAGCCCTCTTGGCTGTTATAAATGATTACAGAATTGTTCTCTGCACCCTCGATAACCTCGGACACGATATCCATATTACTGAAATTATAATTTTGTGTGGCGGCCATGTTGGATTTCAAATATGATCACAAAATCGTTCTCTGCACCTTCGAAAACCTCGAATACGATACCCATAATGTTGTCATCATAATTTTTGCGCGGTGGCCATCTTGGATTTAAAAAATTATCACAGAATTGTTCTCTGCACCCTCGAGTACCTGGGACACGGTATCCATATTGCTTAAATCATAATTTTGTGCGGCGGCCATCTTGAATTTGAAAAATGATCACCAAATCGTTCTGAACACCCTCGAGAACCTCGGGTACGATATCCATATTGCTGAAATCATAATTTTCTGTTGCGGCCATCTTGGATTTCAAATAAGATCATAAAATCGTTCTCTGCACCCTCGAGATACTCGGATACGATACCAATAATGTAGTGATCATGATTTTGAGCGGTGGCCATCTTGGATTTGAAAAATGATCACAAAATCGTTCTGTTCACTCTCGAGAACCTCGGATACGATACCCATATCTTTGTGATCATAATCTTGCACGGCGGCCATCTCAGATTTGAAAATGATCCAAAAAATGTTTTCTGCACCCACGAGAACCTCGGACACGATATCCATATTGCTGCTAACATAATTGTTTGCGGCAGCCCTCTTGGATTTCAAAAATGATCACAGAATTGTTCTCTGCACCCTGGCAAACCTCGAACACGATATCCATATTGCTAAAATCATAACTTTGTGCGACGACCATCTTGGATTTGAAAAATGATCACCAAATCGTTCTCTGCACCTTCGAGAACCTCGGACACGATATCCATATTGCTGAAATCATAATGTTGTGCGGCGGCCGTCTTGGATTTCAAAAATGATCACAGAATTGTTCTCTGCACCCTCGAGTACCTGAGACACGGTATCCATATTGCTTAAATCATAATTTTGTGCGGCGGCCATCTTGAATTTGAAAAATGATCACCAAATCGTTCTCAACACCCTCGAGAACCTCGGGTACGATATCCATATTGCTGAAATCATAATTTTCTGTTGCGGCCATCTTGGATTTCAAATAAGATCATAAAATCGTTCTCTGCACCCTCGAGAACCTCGGACACGATATCCATATTGCTGAAAACATAATTGTGTGCGGCAGCCCTCTTGGTTTTCAAAAATGATCATAGAATAGTTCTCTGCACCCTAGAGAACCTCGGACCCGATATCCGTATTGCTAAAATCATAATTTTGTGTGGCGGCCATCTTGGACTTGTAAAATGATCACAAAATCGTTCTCTGCACCCTCGAGAACCTCGAATACGATACACATAAAGTTGTCATCATTATTTTGCGCGGCGGTCATCTTTGATTTCAAAAATGATCCCAAAATCATTCTCTGCACGCTCGAGAATCTCCGACACCATATCCATATTGCTGAAATCATAATTTTGTGCGGCGGCCATCTTGGATTTCAAAAATGATCACAAAATCGTTCTCTGCACCCTCGAGAATCTCGGACACGATATCCATATTGCTAAAATCATAATTTTGTGCGGCGGCCATCTTGGATTTGAAAAATGTTCACAAAATCGTTTTCTGCAGCCTCGAGAACCTCGGATACGATACCCATAATGTTGAAAGCATAATTTAGTGCACTGGCCATCTTGGACTTGTAAAATGATAACAAAATCGTTCTCTGCACCCTCGAGAACCTCGAATACGATACACATAAAGTTGTCATCATTATTTTGTGCGACGGCCATCTTGGATTTTAAATATGATCCCAAAATCATTCTCTGCACCCTCGAGAATCTGCGACACGATATCCATATTGCTGAAATCATAATTTTGTGTGGCGGCCATCTTGGATTTCAAAAATTATCATAGAATTGTTCTCTGCACCCTCGAGAACCTCGGACACGATATCCATATTGCTGCAAACATAATTGTTTGCGGCAGTCGTCTTGGATTTCAAAAATGACCATAGAATTGTTCTCTGCATCCTCGAGAACCTGGGACACGATATCTATATTGCTTAAATCATAATTTTGTGCGGCGGCCATATTGGATTTGAAAAATGTTCACCAAATCGTTCTCTGCACCCTCGAGAACCTCGCTTACGATATCCATATTGCTGCAAACATATTTTTCTGCGGCAACCGTCTTGGATTTCAAAAATGATCACAGAATTGTTCTCTGCATCCTCGAGAACCTGGGACACGATATCCATATTGCTTAAATCATAATTTTGTGCAGCGGCCATCTTGGATTTCAAATATGATCACAAAATCGTTCTCTGCACACTCGAGAACCTCGAATACGATACCCATAAAATTGTCATCATTATTTTGCGCGGCGGTCATCTTTGATTTCAAAAATGATCCCAAAATCATTCTCTGCACGCTCGAGAATCTCCGACACCATATCCATATTGCTGAAATCATAATTTTGTGCGGCGGCCATCTTGGATTTCAAAAATGATCACAAAATCGTTCTCTGCACACTCGAGAATCTCGGACACGATATCCATATTGCTAAAATCATAATTTTGTGCGGCGGCCATCTTGGATTTGAAAAATGTTCACAAAATCGTTTTCTGCAGCCTCGAGAACCTCGGATACGATACCCATAATGTTGAAAGCATAATTTAGTGCGCTGGCCATCTTAGTTTTCAAAAATGATCCCAAAATCGTTCTCTGGACCCTCTAGAACCTCAGGTACGATATCCATATTGCTGAAATCATAATTTTGTGTGGCGGCCATCTTGGATTTGAAAAATGTTCACAAAATCGTTTTCTGCAGCCTCGAGAACCTCGGATACGATACCCATAATGTTGAAAGCATAATTTAGTGCGCTGGCCATCTTAGTTTTCAAAAATGATCCCAAAATCGTTCTCTGGACCCTCTAGAACCTCAGGTACGATATCCATATTGCTGAAATCATAATTTTGTGCGGCGGCCATCTTGGATATCAAAAATGATCACAAAATCATTCTCTGCACCCTCGAGAATCTTGGACACTATATCCATATTGTTGAAAGCATAATTTTGTGCGTTGGCCATCTTAGTTTTCAAAAATGATCCCAAAATCGTTCTCTGCACCCTCGAGAACCTCGGACACGATATCCATATTGCTGAAAACATAATTGTTTGCGGCAGCCCTCTTGGCTGTTAAAAATGATTACAGAATTATTCTCTGCACCCTTGAGAGCCTCGGACACGATATCCATATTGTTGAAATCATAATTTTGTGCGATGGCCATCTTGGATTTGAAAAATGATCGCGAAATCGTTGTCTGCACCCTCGAGAACCTCGAATACGATACCCATAAAATTGTCATCATTATTTTGCGCGGCGGTCATCTTTGATTTCAAAAATGATCCCAAAATCATTCTCTGCACGCTCGAGAATCTCCGACACCATATTCATATTGCTGAAATCATAATTTTGTGCGGCGGCCATCTTGGATTTCAAAAATGATCCCAAAATCGTTCTCTGGACCCTCTAGAACCTCAGGTATGATATCCATATTGCTGAAATCATAATTTAGTGTGGCGGCCATCTTGGATTTCAAAAATGATCACAAAATTGTTCTCTGTACCCTCGAGAACCTCGGACACGATATCCATACTGTTGTCATCAAAATTTTGGGCGGCGGCCATCTTGGATTTTATAAATGATCCCAAAATCATTCTCTGCACCCTCGAGAATCTCGGACACGATATCAATATTGCTGAAAATATAATTTTGTGCGGCGGCCATCTTGGATATCAAAAATGATCACAAAATCGTTCTCTGCACCCTCGAGAATCTTGGACACTATATCCATATTGTTGAAAGCATAATTTTGTGCGTTGGCCATCTAAGTTTTCAAAACTGATCCCAAAATCGTTCTCTGCACCCTCGAGAACCTCGGACACGATATCCATATTGCTGAAAACATAATTGTTTGCGGCAGCCCTCTTGGCTGTTAAAAATGATTACAGAATTATTCTCTGCACCCTTGAGAGCCTCGGACACGATATCCATATTGCTAAAATCATAATTTTGTGCGGCGGTCATCTTGGATTTGAAAAATGTTCACCTATTCGTTCTCTGCACCCTCTAGAACCTCGAATACGATACACATAAAGTTGTCATCATTATTTTGCGCGACGGCCATCTTGGGTATCAAAAATGATCCCAAAATCATTCTCTGCACCCTCGAGAATCTCCGACACGATATCCATATTGTTGAAATCATAATTTTGTGCGGCGGCCATCTTGGATTTCAAATATGATCACAAAATCGTGCTCTTCACCCTTGAGAACCTCGGACCCGATATCCATATTGTTGAAAACATAGTTTTTTCCGGCAGCCCTCTTGGATTTCAAAAATTATCACAGAATTGTTCTCTGCACCCTCGAGAACCTCGGACACGATATCCATATTGCTTAAATCATAACTTTGTGCGGCGGCCATCTTGGATTTGAAAAATGTTCACCAAATCGTTAACTGCACCCTCGAGAACCTCGGACACGATATCCATATTGTTGAAATCATAATTTTGTGCGATGGCCATCTTGGATTTGAAAAATGATCGCGAAATCGTTGTCTGCACCCTCGAGAACCTCGAATACGATACCCATAAAATTGTCATTATTATTTTGCGCGGCGGTCATCTTTGATTTCAAAAATGATCCCAAAATCATTCTCTGCACGCTCGAGAATCTCCGACACCATATCCATATTGCTGAAATCATAATTTTGTGCGGCGGCCATCTTGGATTTCAAAAATGATCACAAAATCGTTCTCTGCACCCTCGAGAATCTCGGACACGATATCCATATTGCTAAAATCATAATTTTGTGCGGCGGCCATCTTGGATTTCAAATATGATCACAAAATCGTTCTCTGCACCCTCGAGAACCTCGGATACGATACCCATATTGTTGAAAGCATAATTTAGTGCACTGGCCATCTTGGACTTGTAAAATGATCACAAAATCGTTCTCTGCACCCTCGAGAAACTCGAATACGATACACATAAATTTGTCATCATTATTTTGTGCGACGGCCATCTTGGATTTCAAATATGATTCCAAAATCATTCTCTGCACCCTCGAGAATCTCCGACACGATATCCATATTGCTGAAATCATAATTTTGTGTGGCGGCCATCTTGGATTTCAAAAATTATCATAGAATTGTTCTCTGCACCCTCGAGAACCTCGGACACGATATCCATATTGCTGCAAACATAATTGTTTGCGGCAGTCGTCTTGGATTTCAAAAATGACCATAGAATTGTTCTCTGCATCCTCGAGAACCTGGGACACGATATCCATATTGCTTAAATCATAATTTTGTGCAGCGGCCATCTTGGATTTCAAATATGATCACAAAATCGTTCTCTGCACACTCGAGAACCTCGAATACGATACCCATAAAATTGTCATCATTATTTTGCGCGGCGGTCATCTTTGATTTTCAAAAATGATCCCAAAATCATTCTCTGCACGCTCGAGAATCTCCGACACCATATCCATATTGCTGAAATCATAATTTTGTGCGGCGGCCATCTTGGATTTCAAAAATGATCACAAAATCGTTCTCTGCACACTCGAGAATCTCGGACACGATATCCATATTGCTAAAATCATAATTTTGTGCGGCGGCCATCTTGGATTTGAAAAATGTTCACAAAATCGTTTTCTGCAGCCTCGAGAACCTCGGATACGATACCCATAATGTTGAAAGCATAATTTAGTGCGCTGGCCATCTTAGTTTTCAAAAATGATCCCAAAATCGTTCTCTGGACCCTCTAGAACCTCAGGTATGATATCCATATTGCTGAAATCATAATTTTGTGTGGCGGCCATCTTGGATTTCAAAAATGATCACACAATGGTTCTCTGCACCCTCGAGAACCTCGGACACGATATCCATACTGTTGTCATCAAAATTTTGGGCGGCGGCCATCTTGGATTTTATAAATGATCCCAAAATCATTCTCTGCACCCTCGAGAATCTCGGACACGATATCAATATTGCTGAAAACATAATTTTGTGCGGCGGCCATCTTGGATATCAAAAATGATCACAAAATCGTTCTCTGCACCCTCGAGAATCTTGGACACTATATCCATATTGTTGAAAGCATAATTTTGTGCGTTGGCCATCTAAGTTTTCAAAACTGATCCCAAAATCGTTCTCTGCACCCTCGAGAACCTCGGACACGATATCCATATTGCTGAAAACATAATTGTTTGCGGCAGCCCTCTTGGCTGTTAAAAATGATTACAGAATTATTCTCTGCACCCTTGAGAGCCTCGGACACGATATCCATATTGCTAAAATCATAATTTTGTGCGGCGGTCATCTTGGATTTGAAAAATGTTCACCTAATCGTTCTCTGCACCCTCTAGAACCTCGAATACGATACACATAAAGTTGTCATCATTATTTTGCGCGACGGCCATCTTGGGTATCAAAAATGATCCCAAAATCATTCTCTGCACCCTCGAGAATCTCCGACACGATATCCATATTGTTGAAATCATAATTTTGTGCGGCGGCCATCTTGGATTTCAAATATGATCACAAAATCGTGCTCTTCACCCTTGAGAACCTCGGACCCGATATCCATATTGTTGAAAACATAGTTTTTTCCGGCAGCCCTCTTGGATTTCAAAAATTATCACAGAATTGTTCTCTGCACCCTCGAGAACCTCGGACACGATATCCATATTGCTTAAATCATAACTTTGTGCGGCGGCCATCTTGGATTTGAAAAATGTTCACCAAATCGTTAACTGCACCCTCGAGAACCTCGGACACGATATCCATATTGTTGAAATCATAATTTTGTGCGATGGCCATCTTGGATTTGAAAAATGATCGCGAAATCGTTGTCTGCACCCTCGAGAACCTCGAATACGATACCCATAAAATTGTCATTATTATTTTGCGCGGCGGTCATCTTTGATTTCAAAAATGATCCCAAAATCATTCTCTGCACGCTCGAGAATCTCCGACACCATATCCATATTGCTGAAATCATAATTTTGTGCGGCGGCCATCTTGGATTTCAAAAATGATCACAAAATCGTTCTCTGCACCCTCGAGAATCTCGGACACGATATCCATATTGCTGAAATCATAATTTTGTGCGGCGGCCATCTTGGATTTCAAATATGATCACAAAATCGTGCTCTTCACCCTTGAGAACCTCGGACCCGATATCCATATTGTTGAAAACATAGTTTTTTGCGGCAGCCCTCTTGGATTTCAAAAATTATCACAGAATTGTTCTCTGCACCCTCGAGAACCTCGAACACGTTATCCATATTGCTTAAATCATAATTTTGTGCGGCGGCCATATTGGATTTGAAAAGTGTTCACCAAATCGTTCTCTGCTCCCTCAAAAACCTCACATACGATATCCATATTGTTGAAATCATAATTTCGTGCGATGGCCATCTTGGATTTGAAAAATGATCACGAAATCGTTTTCTGCACCCTCGAGAACCTCGGATACGATACCCATAATGTTGTAATCATAATTTTGTGCGGCGGCAATCTTCGTTTTCAAAAATGATCCCAAAATCGTTCTCTGCACCCTCGAGAACCTCGGACACGATATCCATATTGCCGAAAACATAATTGTGTGTGGATTGGATTTCAAAAATTATCACAGAATTGTTCTCTGCACCCTCGAGAATCGCGGACAGGATATCCATATTGCTAAAATCATAATTTTTTGCCGCGGCCATATTGGATTTGAAAAATGTTCACCAAATCGTTCTCTGCACCTTCGAGAACCTCGGACACGATATCCATATTGCTGAAATCATAATTTTGTGCGGCGGCCGTCTTGGATTTCAAAAATGATCACAGAATTGTTCTCTGCACCCTCGAGTACCTGGGACACGGTATCCATATTGCTTAAATCATAATTTTGTGCGGCGGCCATCTTGAATTTGAAAAATGATCACCAAATCGTTCTGAACACCCTCGAGAATCTCGGGTACGATATCCATATTGCTGAAATCATAATTTTCTGTTGCGGCCATCTTGGATTTCAAATAAGATCATAAAATCGTTCTCTGCACCCTCGAGAACCTCGGACACGATATCCATATTGCTGAAAACATAATTGTGAGCGGCAGCCCTCTTGGTTTTCAAAAATGATCACAGAATAGTTCTCTGCACCCTAGAGAACCTCGGACACGATATCCATATTGCTGAAATCATAATTTTGTGCGGCGGCCATCTTGGACTTGTAAAATGATCACAAAATCGTTCTCTGCACCCTCGAGAACCTCGAATACGATACACATAAAGTTGTCATCATTATTTTGCGCGACGGCCATCTTGGATTTCAAATATGATCCCAAAATCATTCTCTGCACCCTCGAGAATCTCCGACACGATATCCATATTGCTGAAATCATAATTTTGTGCGGCGGCCATCTTGGATTTCAAAAATGATCACAAAATTGTTCTCTGCACCCTCGAGAACCTCGAACACGATATCCATATTGCTGCAAACATAATTGTTTGCGGCAGTCGTCTTGGATTTCAAAAATGACCATAGAATTGTTCTCTGCATCCTCGAGAACCTGGGACACGATATCCATATTGCTTAAATGATAATTTTGTGCGGCAGCCATATTGGATTTGAAAAATGTTCACCAAATCGTTCTCTGCACCCTCCAGAACCTCGCTTACGATATCCATATTGCTGCAAACATAATTTTTTGCGGCAGTCGTCTTGGATTTTAAAAATGATCACAGCATTGTTCTCTGCATCCTCGAGAACCTGGGACACGATATCCATATTGCTTAAATCATAATTTTGTGCAGCGGCCATCTTGGATTTCAAATATGATCACAAAGTCGTTCTCTGCACACTCGAGAACCTCGAATGCGATACCCATAAAATTGTCATCATTATTTTGCGCGATGGTCATCTTTGATTTAAAAAATGATCCCAAAATCATTCTCTGCACTCTCGAGAATCACGGACTCGATATCCATATTGCTGAAATCATAATTTTGTGCGGCGGCCATCTTGGATTTCAAAAATGATCACAAAATCGTTCTCTGCACCCTCGAGAACCTCGGATACGACACCAATAATGTTGTAATCATAATTTTGTGCGGTGGCCATCTTGGACTTGTAAAATGATCACAAAATCGTTCTCTGCACCCTCGAGAAACTCGAATACGATACACATAAATTTGTCATCATTATTTTGTGCGACGGCCATCTTGGATTTCAAATATGATTCCAAAATCATTCTCTGCACCCTCGAGAATCTCCGACACGATATCCATATTGCTGAAATCATAATTTTGTGTGGCGGCCATCTTGGATTTCAAAAATTATCATAGAATTGTTCTCTGCACCCTCGAGAACCTCGGACACGATATCCATATTGCTAAAATCATAACTTTGTGCGGCGGCCATCTTGGATTTGAAAAATGTTCACCAAATCGTTAACTGCACCCTCGAGAACCTCGGACACGATATCCATATTGTTGAAATCATAATTTTGTGCGATGGCCATCTTGGATTTGAAAAATGATCGCGAAATCGTTGTCTGCACCCTCGAGAACCTCGAATACGATACCCATAAAATTGTCATTATTATTTTGCGCGGCGGTCATCTTTGATTTCAAAAATGATCCCAAAATCGTTCTCTGCACGCTCGAGAATCTCCGACACCATATCCATATTGCTGAAATCATAATTTTGTGCGGCGGCCATCTTGGATTTCAAAAATGATCACAAAATCGTTCTCTGCACCCTCGAGAATCTCGGACACGATATCCATATTGCTAAAATCATAATTTTGTGCGGCGGCCATCTTGGATTTCAAATATGATCACAAAATCGTTCTCTGCACCCTCGAGAACCTCGGATACGATACCCATAATGTTGAAAGCATAATTTAGTGCACTGGCCATCTTGGACTTGTAAAATGATCACAAAATCGTTCTCTGCACCCTCGAGAAACTCGAATACGATACACATAAATTTGTCATCATTATTTTGTGCGACGGCCATCTTGGATTTCAAATATGATTCCAAAATCATTCTCTGCACCCTCGAGAATCTCCGACACGATATCCATATTGCTGAAATCATAATTTTGTGTGGCGGCCATCTTGGATTTCAAAAATTATCATAGAATTGTTCTCTGCACCCTCGAGAACCTCGGACACGATATCCATATTGCTGCAAACATAATTGTTTGCGGCAGTCATCTTGGATTTCAAAAATGACCATAGAATTGTTCTCTGCATCCTCGAGAACCTGGGACACGATATCCATATTGCTTAAATCATAATTTTGTGCAGCGGCCATCTTGGATTTCAAATATGATCACAAAATCGTTCTCTGCACACTCGAGAACCTCGAATACGATACCCATAAAATTGTCATCATTATTTTGCGCGGCGGTCATCTTTGATTTCAAAAATGATCCCAAAATCATTCTCTGCACGCTCGAGAATCTCCGACACCATATCCATATTGCTGAAATCATAATTTTGTGCGGCGGCCATCTTGGATTTCAAAAATGATCACAAAATCGTTCTCTGCACACTCGAGAATCTCGGACACGATATCCATATTGCTAAAATCATAATTTTGTGCGGCGGCCATCTTGGATTTGAAAAATGTTCACAAAATCGTTTTCTGCAGCCTCGAGAACCTCGGATACGATACCCATAATGTTGAAAGCATAATTTAGTGCGCTGGCCATCTTAGTTTTCAAAAATGATCCCAAAATCGTTCTCTGGACCCTCTAGAACCTCAGGTATGATATCCATATTGCTGAAATCATAATTTTGTGTGGCGGCCATCTTGGATTTCAAAAATGATCACACAATGGTTCTCTGCACCCTCGAGAACCTCGGACACGATATCCATACTGTTGTCATCAAAATTTTGAGCGGCGGCCATCTTGGATTTTATAAATGATCCCAAAATCATTCTCTGCACCCTCGAGAATCTCGGACACGATATCAATATTGCTGAAAATATAATTTTGTGCGGCGGCCATCTTGGATATCAAAAATGATCACAAAATCGTTCTCTGCACCCTCGAGAATCTTGGACACTATATCCATATTGTTGAAAGCATAATTTTGTGCGTTGGCCATCTAAGTTTTCAAAACTGATCCCAAAATCGTTCTCTGCACCCTCGAGAACCTCGGACACGATATCCATATTGCTGAAAACATAATTGTTTGCGGCAGCCCTCTTGGCTGTTAAAAATGATTACAGAATTATTCTCTGCACCCTTGAGAGCCTCGGACACGATATCCATATTGCTAAAATCATAATTTTGTGCGGCGGTCATCTTGGATTTGAAAAATGTTCACCTAATCGTTCTCTGCACCCTCTAGAACCTCGAATACGATACACATAAAGTTGTCATCATTATTTTGCGCGACGGCCATCTTGGGTATCAAAAATGATCCCAAAATCATTCTCTGCACCCTCGAGAATCTCCGACACGATATCCATATTGTTGAAATCATAATTTTGTGCGGCGGCCATCTTGGATTTCAAATATGATCACAAAATCGTGCTCTTCACCCTTGAGAACCTCGGACCCGATATCCATATTGTTGAAAACATAGTTTTTTCCGGCAGCCCTCTTGGATTTCAAAAATTATCACAGAATTGTTCTCTGCACCCTCGAGAACCTCGGACACGATATCCATATTGCTTAAATCATAACTTTGTGCGGCGGCCATCTTGGATTTGAAAAATGTTCACCAAATCGTTAACTGCACCCTCGAGAACCTCGGACACGATATCCATATTGTTGAAATCATAATTTTGTGCGATGGCCATCTTGGATTTGAAAAATGATCGCGAAATCGTTGTCTGCACCCTCGAGAACCTCGAATACGATACCCATAAAATTGTCATTATTATTTTGCGCGGCGGTCATCTTTGATTTCAAAAATGATCCCAAAATCATTCTCTGCACGCTCGAGAATCTCCGACACCATATCCATATTGCTGAAATCATAATTTTGTGCGGCGGCCATCTTGGATTTCAAAAATGATCACAAAATCGTTCTCTGCACCCTCGAGAATCTCGGACACGATATCCATATTGCTGAAATCATAATTTTGTGCGGCGGCCATCTTGGATTTCAAATATGATCACAAAATCGTGCTCTTCACCCTTGAGAACCTCGGACCCGATATCCATATTGTTGAAAACATAGTTTTTTGCGGCAGCCCTCTTGGATTTCAAAAATTATCACAGAATTGTTCTCTGCACCCTCGAGAACCTCGAACACGTTATCCATATTGCTTAAATCATAATTTTGTGCGGCGGCCATATTGGATTTGAAAAGTGTTCACCAAATCGTTCTCTGCTCCCTCAAAAACCTCACATACGATATCCATATTGTTGAAATCATAATTTCGTGCGATGGCCATCTTGGATTTGAAAAATGATCACGAAATCGTTTTCTGCACCCTCGAAAACCTCGGGTACGATACCCATAATGTTGTAATCATAATTTTGTGCGGTGGCAATCTTTGTTTTCAAAAATGATCCCAAAATCGTTCTCTGCACCCTCGAGAACCTCGGACACGATATCCATATTGCCGAAAACATAATTGTGTGTGGATTGGATTTCAAAAATTATCACAGAATTGTTCTCTGCACCCTCGAGAATCGCGGACAGGATATCCATATTGCTAAAATCATAATTTTTTGCCGCGGCCATATTGGATTTGAAAAATGTTCACCAAATCGTTCTCTGCACCTTCGAGAACCTCGGACACGATATCCATATTGCTGAAATCATAATTTTGTGCGGCGGCCGTCTTGGATTTCAAAAATGATCACAGAATTGTTCTCTGCACCCTCGAGTACCTGGGACACGGTATCCATATTGCTTAAATCATAATTTTGTGCGGCGGCCATCTTGAATTTGAAAAATGATCACCAAATCGTTCTGAACACCCTCGAGAATCTCGGGTGCGATATCCATATTGCAGAAATCATAATTTTCTGTTGCGGCCATCTTGGATTTCAAATAAGATCATAAAATCGTTCTCTGCACCCTCGAGAACCTCGGACACGATATCCATATTGCTGAAAACATAATTGTGAGCGGCAGCCATCTTGGTTTTCAAAAATGATCACAGAATAGTTCTCTGCACCCTAGAGAACCTCGGACACGATATCCATATTGCTGAAATCATAATTTTGTGCGGCGGCCATCTTGGACTTGAAAAATGATCACAAAATCGTTCTCTGCACCCTCGAGAACCTCGAATACGATACACATAAAGTTGTCATCATTATTTTGCGCGACGGCCATCTTGGATTTCAAAAATGATCCCAAAATCATTCTCTGCACCCTCGAGAATCTCCGACACGATATCCATATTGCTGAAATCATAATTTTGTGTGGCGGCCATCTTGGATTTCAAAAATTATCATAGAATTGTACTCTGCACCCTCGAGAACCTCGAACACGATATCCATATTGCTGCAAACATAATTGTTTGCGGCAGTCGTCTTGGATTTCAAAAATGACCATAGAATTGTTCTCTGCATCCTCGAGAACCTGGGACACGATATCCATATTGCTTAAATGATAATTTTGTGCGGCAGCCATATTGGATTTGAAAAATGTTCACCAAATCGTTCTCTGCACCCTCCAGAACCTCGCTTACGATATCCATATTGCTGCAAACATAATTTTTTGCGGCAGTCGTCTTGGATTTTAAAAATGATCACAGCATTGTTCTCTGCATCCTCGAGAACCTGGGACACGATATCCATATTGCTTAAATCATAATTTTGTGCAGCGGCCATCTTGGATTTCAAATATGATCACAAAGTCGTTCTCTGCACACTCGAGAACCTCGAATGCGATACCCATAAAATTGTCATCATTATTTTGCGCGATGGTCATCTTTGATTTAAAAAATGATCCCAAAATCATTCTCTGCACGCTCGAGAATCTCCGACACGATATCCATATTGCTGAAATCATAATTTTGTGCGGCGGCCATCTTGGATTTCAAAAATGATCACAAAATCGTTCTCTGCACCCTCGAGAACCTCGGATACGATACCCATAATGTTGAAAGCATAATTTAGTGCACTGGCCATCTTGGACTTGTAAAATGATCACAAAATCGTTCTCTGCACCCTCGAGAAACTCGAATACGATACACATAAATTTGTCATCATTATTTTGTGCGACGGCCATCTTGGATTTCAAATATGATTCCAAAATCATTCTCTGCACCCTCGAGAATCTCCGACACGATATCCATATTGCTGAAATCATAATTTTGTGTGGCGGCCATCTTGGATTTCAAAAATTATCATAGAATTGTTCTCTGCACCCTCGAGAACCTCGGACACGATATCCATATTGCTGCAAACATAATTGTTTGCGGCAGTCGTCTTGGATTTCAAAAATGACCATAGAATTGTTCTCTGCATCCTCGAGAACCTGGGACACGATATCCATATTGCTTAAATCATAATTTTGTGCAGCGGCCATCTTGGATTTCAAATATGATCACAAAATCGTTCTCTGCACACTCGAGAACCTCGAATACGATACCCATAAAATTGTCATCATTATTTTGCGCGGCGGTCATCTTTGATTTCAAAAATGATCCCAAAATCATTCTCTGCACGCTCGAGAATCTCCGACACCATATCCATATTGCTGAAATCATAATTTTGTGCGGCGGCCATCTTGGATTTCAAAAATGATCACAAAATCGTTCTCTGCACACTCGAGAATCTCGGACACGATATCCATATTGCTAAAATCATAATTTTGTGCGGCGGCCATCTTGGATTTGAAAAATGTTCACAAAATCGTTTTCTGCAGCCTCGAGAACCTCGGATACGATACCCATAATGTTGAAAGCATAATTTAGTGCGCTGGCCATCTTAGTTTTCAAAAATGATCCCAAAATCATTCTCTGGACCCTCTAGAACCTCAGGTATGATATCCATATTGCTGAAATCATAATTTTGTGTGGCGGCCATCTTGGATTTCAAAAATGATCACACAATGGTTCTCTGCACCCTCGAGAACCTCGGACACGATATCCATACTGTTGTCATCAAAATTTTGAGCGGCGGCCATCTTGGATTTTATAAATGATCCCAAAATCATTCTCTGCACCCTCGAGAATCTCGGACACGATATCAATATTGCTGAAAATATAATTTTGTGCGGCGGCCATCTTGGATTTCAAAAATGATCACAAAATCGTTCTCTGCACCCTCGAGAATCTTGGACACTATATCCATATTGTTGAAAGCATAATTTTGTGCGTTGGCCATCTAAGTTTTCAAAACTGATCCCAAAATCGTTCTCTGCACCCTCGAGAACCTCGGACACGATATCCATATTGCTGAAAACATAATTGTTTGCGGCAGCCCTCTTGGCTGTTAAAAATGATTACAGAATTATTCTCTGCACCCTTGAGAGCCTCGGACACGATATCCATATTGCTAAAATCATAATTTTGTGCGGCGGTCATCTTGGATTTGAAAAATGTTCACCTAATCGTTCTCTGCACCCTCTAGAACCTCGAATACGATACACATAAAGTTGTCATCATTATTTTGCGCGACGGCCATCTTGGGTATCAAAAATGATCCCAAAATCATTCTCTGCACCCTCGAGAATCTCCGACACGATATCCATATTGTTGAAATCATAATTTTGTGCGGCGGCCATCTTGGATTTCAAATATGATCACAAAATCGTGCTCTTCACCCTTGAGAACCTCGGACCCGATATCCATATTGTTGAAAACATAGTTTTTTCCGGCAGCCCTCTTGGATTTCAAAAATTATCACAGAATTGTTCTCTGCACCCTCGAGAACCTCGGACACGATATCCATATTGCTTAAATCATAACTTTGTGCGGCGGCCATCTTGGATTTGAAAAATGTTCACCAAATCGTTAACTGCACCCTCGAGAACCTCGGACACGATATCCATATTGTTGAAATCATAATTTTGTGCGATGGCCATCTTGGATTTGAAAAATGATCGCGAAATCGTTGTCTGCACCCTCGAGAACCTCGAATACGATACCCATAAAATTGTCATTATTATTTTGCGCGGCGGTCATCTTTGATTTCAAAAATGATCCCAAAATCATTCTCTGCACGCTCGAGAATCTCCGACACCATATCCATATTGCTGAAATCATAATTTTGTGCGGCGGCCATCTTGGATTTCAAAAATGATCACAAAATCGTTCTCTGCACCCTCGAGAATCTCGGACACGATATCCATATTGCTGAAATCATAATTTTGTGCGGCGGCCATCTTGGATTTCAAATATGATCACAAAATCGTGCTCTTCACCCTTGAGAACCTCGGACCCGATATCCATATTGTTGAAAACATAGTTTTTTCCGGCAGCCCTCTTGGATTTCAAAAATTATCACAGAATTGTTCTCTGCACCCTCGAGAACCTCGAACACGTTATCCATATTGCTTAAATCATAATTTTGTGCGGCGGCCATATTGGATTTGAAAAGTGTTCACCAAATCGTTCTCTGCTCCCTCAAAAACCTCACATACGATATCCATATTGTTGAAATCATAATTTCGTGCGATGGCCATCTTGGATTTGAAAAATGATCACGAAATCGTTTTCTGCACCCTCGAGAACCTCGGGTACGATACCCATAATGTTGTAATCATAATTTTGTGCGGTGGCAATCTTCGTTTTCAAAAATGATCCCAAAATCGTTCTCTGCACCCTCGAGAACCTCGGACACGATATCCATATTGCCGAAAACATAATTGTGTGTGGATTGGATTTCAAAAATTATCACAGAATTGTTCTCTGCACCCTCGAGAATCGCGGACAGGATATCCATATTGCTAAAATCATAATTTTTTGCGGCGGCCGTCTTGGATTTCAAAAATGATCACAGAATTGTTCTCTGCACCCTCGAGAATCGCGGACAGGATATCCATATTGCTGAAATCATAATTTTGTGCGGCGGCCGTCTTGGATTTCAAAAATGATCACAGAATTGTTCTCTGCACCCTCGAGTACCTGGGACACGGTATCCATATTGCTTAAATCATAATTTTGTGCGGCGGCCATCTTGAATTTGAAAAATGATCACCAAATCGTTCTGAACACCCTCGAGAATCTCGGGTACGATATCCATATTGCTGAAATCATAATTTTCTGTTGCGGCCATCTTGGATTTCAAATAAGATCATAAAATCGTTCTCTGCACCCTCGAGAACCTCGGACACGATATCCATATTGCTGAAAACATAATTGTGAGCGGCAGCCCTCTTGGTTTTCAAAAATGATCACAGAATAGTTCTCTGCACCCTAGAGAACCTCGGACACGATATCCATATTGCTGAAATCATAATTTTGTGTGGCGGCCATCTTGGACTTGTAAAATGATCACAAAATCGTTCTCTGCACCCTCGAGAACCTCGAATACGATACACATAAAGTTGTCATCATTATTTTGCGCGACGGCCATCTTGGATTTCAAATATGATCCCAAAATCATTCTCTGCACCCTCGAGAATCTCCGACACGATATCCATATTGCTGAAATCATAATTTTGTGCGGCGGCCATCTTGGTTTTCAAAAATTATCATAGAATTGTACTCTGCACCCTCGAGAACCTCGAACACGATATCCATATTGCTGCAAACATAATTGTTTGCGGCAGTCGTCTTGGATTTCAAAAATGACCATAGAATTGTTCTCTGCATCCTCGAGAACCTGGGACACGATATCCATATTGCTTAAATGATAATTTTGTGCGGCAGCCATATTGGATTTGAAAAATGTTCACCAAATCGTTCTCTGCACCCTCCAGAACCTCGCTTACGATATCCATATTGCTGCAAACATAATTTTTTGCGGCAGTCGTCTTGGATTTTAAAAATGATCACAGCATTGTTCTCTGCATCCTCGAGAACCTGGGACACGATATCCATATTGCTTAAATCATAATTTTGTGCAGCGGCCATCTTGGATTTCAAATATGATCACAAAGTCGTTCTCTGCACACTCGAGAACCTCGAATGCGATACCCATAAAATTGTCATCATTATTTTGCGCGATGGTCATCTTTGATTTAAAAAATGATCCCAAAATCATTCTCTGCACGCTCGAGAATCTCCGACACCATATCCATATTGCTGAAATCATAATTTTGTGCGGCGGCCATCTTGGATTTCAAAAATGATCACAAAATCGTTCTCTGCACCCTCGAGAACCTCGGATACGATACCCATAATGTTGAAAGCATAATTTAGTGCACTGGCCATCTTGGACTTGTAAAATGATCACAAAATCGTTCTCTGCACCCTCGAGAAACTCGAATACGATACACATAAATTTGTCATCATTATTTTGTGCGACGGCCATCTTGGATTTCAAATATGATTCCAAAATCATTCTCTGCACCCTCGAGAATCTCCGACACGATATCCATATTGCTGAAATCATAATTTTGTGTGGCGGCCATCTTGGATTTCAAAAATTATCATAGAATTGTTCTCTGCACCCTCGAGAACCTCGGACACGATATCCATATTGCTTAAATCATAACTTTGTGCGGCGGCCATCTTGGATTTGAAAAATGTTCACCAAATCGTTAACTGCACCCTCGAGAACCTCGGACACGATATCCATATTGTTGAAATCATAATTTTGTGCGATGGCCATCTTGGATTTGAAAAATGATCGCGAAATCGTTGTCTGCACCCTCGAGAACCTCGAATACGATACCCATAAAATTGTCATTATTATTTTGCGCGGCGGTCATCTTTGATTTCAAAAATGATCCCAAAATCATTCTCTGCACGCTCGAGAATCTCCGACACCATATCCATATTGCTGAAATCATAATTTTGTGCGGCGGCCATCTTGGATTTCAAAAATGATCACAAAATCGTTCTCTGCACCCTCGAGAATCTCGGACACGATATCCATATTGCTAAAATCATAATTTTGTGCGGCGGCCATCTTGGATTTCAAAAATGATCACAAAATCGTTCTCTGCACCCTCGAGAACCTCGGATACGATACCCATAATGTTGAAAGCATAATTTAGTGCACTGGCCATCTTGGACTTGTAAAATGATCACAAAATCGTTCTCTGCACCCTCGAGAAACTCGAATACGATACACATAAATTTGTCATCATTATTTTGTGCGACGGCCATCTTGGATTTCAAATATGATTCCAAAATCATTCTCTGCACCCTCGAGAATCTCGGACACGATATCCATATTGCTGAAATCATAATTTTGTGCGGCGGCCATCTTGGATTTCAAAAATTATCATAGAATTGTTCTCTGCACCCTCGAGAACCTCGGACACGATATCCATATTGCTGCAAACATAATTGTTTGCGGCAGTCGTCTTGGATTTCAAAAATGACCATAGAATTGTTCTCTGCATCCTCGAGAACCTGGGACACGATATCCATATTGCTTAAATCATAATTTTGTGCAGCGGCCATCTTGGATTTCAAATATGATCACAAAATCGTTCTCTGCACACTCGAGAACCTCGAATACGATACCCATAAAATTGTCATCATTATTTTGCGCGGCGGTCATCTTTGATTTCAAAAATGATCCCAAAATCATTCTCTGCACGCTCGAGAATCTCCGACACCATATCCATATTGCTGAAATCATAATTTTGTGCGGCGGCCATCTTGGATTTCAAAAATGATCACAAAATCGTTCTCTGCACACTCGAGAATCTCGGACACGATATCCATATTGCTAAAATCATAATTTTGTGCGGCGGCCATCTTGGATTTGAAAAATGTTCACAAAATCGTTTTCTGCAGCCTCGAGAACCTCGGATACGATACCCATAATGTTGAAAGCATAATTTAGTGCGCTGGCCATCTTAGTTTTCAAAAATGATCCCAAAATCGTTCTCTGGACCCTCTAGAACCTCAGGTATGATATCCATATTGCTGAAATCATAATTTTGTGTGGCGGCCATCTTGGATTTCAAAAATGATCACACAATGGTTCTCTGCACCCTCGAGAACCTCGGACACGATATCCATACTGTTGTCATCAAAATTTTGAGCGGCGGCCATCTTGGATTTTATAAATGATCCCAAAATCATTCTCTGCACCCTCGAGAATCTCGGACACGATATCAATATTGCTGAAAATATAATTTTGTGCGGCGGCCATCTTGGATTTCAAAAATGATCACAAAATCGTTCTCTGCACCCTCGAGAATCTTGGACACTATATCCATATTGTTGAAAGCATAATTTTGTGCGTTGGCCATCTAAGTTTTCAAAAATGATCCCAAAATCGTTCTCTGCACCCTCGAGAACCTCGGACACGATATCCATATTGCTGAAAACATAATTGTTTGCGGCAGCCCTCTTGGCTGTTAAAAATGATTACAGAATTATTCTCTGCACCCTTGAGAGCCTCGGACACGATATCCATATTGCTAAAATCATAATTTTGTGCGGCGGTCATCTTGGATTTGAAAAATGTTCACCTAATCGTTCTCTGCACCCTCTAGAACCTCGAATACGATACACATAAAGTTGTCATCATTATTTTGCGCGACGGCCATCTTGGGTATCAAAAATGATCCCAAAATCATTCTCTGCACCCTCGAGAATCTCCGACACGATATCCATATTGTTGAAATCATAATTTTGTGCGGCGGCCATCTTGGATTTCAAATATGATCACAAAATCGTGCTCTTCACCCTTGAGAACCTCGGACCCGATATCCATATTGTTGAAAACATAGTTTTTTCCGGCAGCCCTCTTGGATTTCAAAAATTATCACAGAATTGTTCTCTGCACCCTCGAGAACCTCGGACACGATATCCATATTGCTTAAATCATAACTTTGTGCGGCGGCCATCTTGGATTTGAAAAATGTTCACCAAATCGTTAACTGCACCCTCGAGAACCTCGGACACGATATCCATATTGCTGAAATCATAATTTTGTGCGGTGGCCATCTTGGATTTGAAAAATGATCGCGAAATCGTTGTCTGCACCCTCGAGAACCTCGAATACGATACCCATAAAATTGTCATTATTATTTTGCGCGGCGGTCATCTTTGATTTCAAAAATGATCCCAAAATCATTCTCTGCACGCTCGAGAATCTCCGGCACCATATCCATATTGCTGAAATCATAATTTTGTGCGGCGGCCATCTTGGATTTCAAAAATGATCACAAAATCGTTCTCTGCACCCTCGAGAATCTCGGACACGATATCCATATTGCTGAAATCATAATTTTGTGCGGCGGCCATCTTGGATTTCAAATATGATCACAAAATCGTGCTCTTCACCCTTGAGAACCTCGGACCCGATATCCATATTGTTGAAAACATAGTTTTTTGCGGCAGCCCTCTTGGATTTCAAAAATTATCACAGAATTGTTCTCTGCACCCTCGAGAACCTCGAACACGTTATCCATATTGCTTAAATCATAATTTTGTGCGGCGGCCATATTGGATTTGAAAAGTGTTCACCAAATCGTTCTCTGCTCCCTCAAAAACCTCACATACGATATCCATATTGTTGAAATCATAATTTCGTGCGATGGCCATCTTGGATTTGAAAAATGATCACAAAATCGTTTTCTGCACCCTCGAGAACCTCGGATACGATACCCATAATGTTGTAATCATAATTTTGTGCGGCAGCAATCTTCGTTTTCAAAAATGATCCCAAAATCGTTCTCTGCACCCTCGAGAACCTCGGACACGATATCCATATTGCCGAAAACATAATTGTGTGTGGATTGGATTTCAAAAATTATCACAGAATTGTTCTCTGCACCCTCGAGAATCGCGGACAGGATATCCATATTGCTAAAATCATAATTTTTTGCCGCGGCCATATTGGATTTGAAAAATGTTCACCAAATCGTTCTCTGCACCTTCGAGAACCTCGGACACGATATCCATATTGCTGAAATCATAATTTTGTGCGGCGGCCGTCTTGGATTTCAAAAATGATCACAGAATTGTTCTCTGCACCCTCGAGTACCTGGGACACGGTATCCATATTGCTTAAATCATAATTTTGTGCGGCGGCCATCTTGAATTTGAAAAATAATCACCAAATCGTTCTGAACACCCTCGAGAATCTCGGGTACGATATCCATATTGCTGAAATCATAATTTTCTGTTGCGGCCATCTTGGATTTCAAATAAGATCATAAAATCGTTCTCTGCACCCTCGAGAACCTCGGACACGATATCCATATTGCTGAAAACATAATTGTGAGCGGCAGCCCTCTTGGTTTTCAAAAATGATCACAGAATAGTTCTCTGCACCCTAGAGAACCTCGGACACGATATCCATATTGCTGAAATCATAATTTTGTGCGGCGGCCATCTTGGACTTGTAAAATGATCACAAAATCGTTCTCTGCACCCTCGAGAACCTCGAATACGATACACATAAAGTTGTCATCATTATTTTGCGCGACGGCCATCTTGGATTTCAAATATGATCCCAAAATCATTCTCTGCACCCTCGAGAATCTCCGACACGATATCCATATTGCTGAAATCATAATTTTGTGTGGCGGCCATCTTGGATTTCAAAAATTATCATAGAATTGTACTCTGCACCCTCGAGAACCTCGAACACGATATCCATATTGCTGCAAACATAATTGTTTGCGGCAGTCGTCTTGGATTTCAAAAATGACCATAGAATTGTTCTCTGCATCCTCGAGTACCTGGGACACGATATCCATATTGCTTAAATGATAATTTTGTGCGGCAGCCATATTGGATTTGAAAAATGTTCACCAAATCGTTCTCTGCACCCTCCAGAACCTCGCTTACGATATCCATATTGCTGCAAACATAATTTTTTGCGGCAGTCGTCTTGGATTTTAAAAATGATCACAGCATTGTTCTCTGCATCCTCGAGAACCTGGGACACGATATCCATATTGCTTAAATCATAATTTTGTGCAGCGGCCATCTTGGATTTCAAATATGATCACAAAGTCGTTCTCTGCACACTCGAGAACCTCGAATGCGATACCCATAAAATTGTCATCATTATTTTGCGCGATGGTCATCTTTGATTTAAAAAATGATCCCAAAATCATTCTCTGCACGCTCGAGAATCTCCGACACCATATCCATATTGCTGAAATCATAATTTTGTGCGGCGGCCATCTTGGATTTCAAAAATGATCACAAAATCGTTCTCTGCACCCTCGAGAACCTCGGATACGATACCCATAATGTTGAAAGCATAATTTAGTGCACTGGCCATCTTGGACTTGTAAAATGATCACAAAATCGTTCTCTGCACCCTCGAGAAACTCGAATACGATACACATAAATTTGTCATCATTATTTTGTGCGACGGCCATCTTGGATTTCAAATATGATTCCAAAATCATTCTCTGCACCCTCGAGAATCTCCGACACGATATCCATATTGCTGAAATCATAATTTTGTGTGGCGGCCATCTTGGATTTCAAAAATTATCATAGAATTGTTCTCTGCACCCTCGAGAACCTCGGACACGATATCCATATTGCTGCAAACATAATTGTTTGCGGCAGTCGTCTTGGATTTCAAAAATGACCATAGCTACTCAAACGTCCGGGCAACTAGAGCGGCTTTTTTCTTTAGACAGTCAAACGTCCAGGCAACCAGAGTGGCCCAGTCGACTTGCGTATTTATTTTGTGTTATAATCTGTAGTATGAGTGAATTAGCTTGTCAAATACGATTTTTAAGACTCTATGGTAAGTAATTGTAATAGGCTTATCTTTAAATATCAAGTATCCGAGCAAAAATTAAAAGAAATAATTAATTGAAAATCGGTTTGCGGGGGGTATTGTCATTTGTTTATTTTTGTAGTGTCAAGTGTTTTGTTATTGTTTTGTTTATCATGTAAGTGTAATATTTTAATTACGTATTATATTTGTTTTATATATGAAATTAATCCTCATAATATCTAGTTTCCGATTTTATCTACAAATTACATATAAAATTCTTCTTACGACATTAAATCGACAAGTTATAACAGTATGATCGATACTACTTTATCGATTTGGTTTAAATATCAAATTTTTATTGTAATCCAATTAATTAACAGTATATCATTTCTTGTAATAGGGACTAAATATCATAAATATAATGTTTATAATATTCAACAATCTGGATGTATTGAGACAACCAAGTATTTCACGTTTTACTTGTGCATTCCGCAGATAAATTGTAGGTATATACTAAGAATGGGTGCTTTATTTTAGTTTAATGCAACAATCCCGTAAGTCGAAGTAATGACATATTAATATCAAAAAATAGGTTATATAGTCTATTTCAATAATAATCAAGTTGTATTAATGTGTGCGCTAATATTTTACATAAAAACTTAATATAATGAAAATGTTATCACATTTCTACCTATAATCTCGAGCTTTAACCTTTTATTTATATATAACTTGGGTTCAAAAACATAATTTATGATTTTACACGTTGATTTTCTATACTTTTAACTACGTGAATGTATTTTTTATATAGCCATAGGTGGAGTCGTTATGTAATTATATCGCTTTTAATAATGATGAATCTCGCGCTCGCCGTCGGATAATCTTAATCGCGTCATCGGACGTTTCGCTACCTGCCAGCTGTCATTAATCGGACGTTGCAATAGATAAAATTGTTCTCTGCATCCTCGAGAACCTGGGACACGATATCCATATTGCTTAAATCATAATTTTGTGCAGCGGCCATCTTGGATTTCAAATATGATCACAAAATCGTTCTCTGCACACTCGAGAACCTCGAATACGATACCCATAAAATTGTCATCATTATTTTGCGCGGCGGTCATCTTTGATTTCAAAAATGATCCCAAAATCATTCTCTGCACGCTCGAGAATCTCCGACACCATATCCATATTGCTGAAATCATAATTTTGTGCGGCGGCCATCTTGGATTTCAAAAATGATCACAAAATCGTTCTCTGCACACTCGAGAATCTCGGACACGATATCCATATTGCTAAAATCATAATTTTGTGCGGCGGCCATCTTGGATTTGAAAAATGTTCACAAAATCGTTTTCTGCAGCCTCGAGAACCTCGGATACGATACCCATAATGTTGAAAGCATAATTTAGTGCGCTGGCCATCTTAGTTTTCAAAAATGATCCCAAAATCATTCTCTGGACCCTCTAGAACCTCAGGTATGATATCCATATTGCTGAAATCATAATTTTGTGTGGCGGCCATCTTGGATTTCAAAAATGATCACACAATGGTTCTCTGCACCCTCGAGAACCTCGGACACGATATCCATACTGTTGTCATCAAAATTTTGAGCGGCGGCCATCTTGGATTTTATAAATGATCCCAAAATCATTCTCTGCACCCTCGAGAATCTCGGACACGATATCAATATTGCTGAAAATATAATTTTGTGCGGCGGCCATCTTGGATTTCAAAAATGATCACAAAATCGTTCTCTGCACCCTCGAGAATCTTGGACACTATATCCATATTGTTGAAAGCATAATTTTGTGCGTTGGCCATCTAAGTTTTCAAAACTGATCCCAAAATCGTTCTCTGCACCCTCGAGAACCTCGGACACGATATCCATATTGCTGAAAACATAATTGTTTGCGGCAGCCCTCTTGGCTGTTAAAAATGATTACAGAATTATTCTCTGCACCCTTGAGAGCCTCGGACACGATATCCATATTGCTAAAATCATAATTTTGTGCGGCGGTCATCTTGGATTTGAAAAATGTTCACCTAATCGTTCTCTGCACCCTCTAGAACCTCGAATACGATACACATAAAGTTGTCATCATTATTTTGCGCGACGGCCATCTTGGGTATCAAAAATGATCCCAAAATCATTCTCTGCACCCTCGAGAATCTCCGACACGATATCCATATTGTTGAAATCATAATTTTGTGCGGCGGCCATCTTGGATTTCAAATATGATCACAAAATCGTGCTCTTCACCCTTGAGAACCTCGGACCCGATATCCATATTGTTGAAAACATAGTTTTTTCCGGCAGCCCTCTTGGATTTCAAAAATTATCACAGAATTGTTCTCTGCACCCTCGAGAACCTCGGACACGATATCCATATTGCTTAAATCATAACTTTGTGCGGCGGCCATCTTGGATTTGAAAAATGTTCACCAAATCGTTAACTGCACCCTCGAGAACCTCGGACACGATATCCATATTGTTGAAATCATAATTTTGTGCGATGGCCATCTTGGATTTGAAAAATGATCGCGAAATCGTTGTCTGCACCCTCGAGAACCTCGAATACGATACCCATAAAATTGTCATTATTATTTTGCGCGGCGGTCATCTTTGATTTCAAAAATGATCCCAAAATCATTCTCTGCACGCTCGAGAATCTCCGACACCATATCCATATTGCTGAAAACATAATTTTGTGCGGCGGCCATCTTGGATTTCAAAAATGATCACAAAATCGTTCTCTGCACCCTCGAGAATCTCGGACACGATATCCATATTGCTGAAATCATAATTTTGTGCGGCGGCCATCTTGGATTTCAAATATGATCACAAAATCGTGCTCTTCACCCTTGAGAACCTCGGACCCGATATCCATATTGTTGAAAACATAGTTTTTTGCGGCAGCCCTCTTGGATTTCAAAAATTATCACAGAATTGTTCTCTGCACCCTCGAGAACCTCGAACACGTTATCCATATTGCTTAAATCATAATTTTGTGCGGCGGCCATATTGGATTTGAAAAGTGTTCACCAAATCGTTCTCTGCTCCCTCAAAAACCTCACATACGATATCCATATTGTTGAAATCATAATTTCGTGCGATGGCCATCTTGGATTTGAAAAATGATCACGAAATCGTTTTCTGCACCCTCGAAAACCTCGGGTACGATACCCATAATGTTGTAATCATAATTTTGTGCGGTGGCAATCTTCGTTTTCAAAAATGATCCCAAAATCGTTCTCTGCACCCTCGAGAACCTCGGACACGATATCCATATTGCCGAAAACATAATTGTGTGTGGATTGGATTTCAAAAATTATCACAGAATTGTTCTCTGCACCCTCGAGAATCGCGGACAGGATATCCATATTGCTAAAATCATAATTTTTTGCCGCGGCCATATTGGATTTGAAAAATGTTCACCAAATCGTTCTCTGCACCTTCGAGAACCTCGGACACGATATCCATATTGCTGAAATCATAATTTTGTGCGGCGGCCGTCTTGGATTTCAAAAATGATCACAGAATTGTTCTCTGCACCCTCGAGTACCTGGGACACGGTATCCATATTGCTTAAATCATAATTTTGTGCGGCGGCCATCTTGAATTTGAAAAATAATCACCAAATCGTTCTGAACACCCTCGAGAATCTCGGGTACGATATCCATATTGCTGAAATCATAATTTTCTGTTGCGGCCATCTTGGATTTCAAATAAGATCATAAAATCGTTCTCTGCACCCTCGAGAACCTCGGACACGATATCCATATTGCTGAAAACATAATTGTGAGCGGCAGCCCTCTTGGTTTTCAAAAATGATCACAGAATAGTTCTCTGCACCCTAGAGAACCTCGGACACGATATCCATATTGCTGAAATCATAATTTTGTGCGGCGGCCATCTTGGACTTGTAAAATGATCACAAAATCGTTCTCTGCACCCTCGAGAACCTCGAATACGATACACATAAAGTTGTCATCATTATTTTGCGCGACGGCCATCTTGGATTTCAAAAATGATCCCAAAATCATTCTCTGCACCCTCGAGAATCTCCGACACGATATCCATATTGCTGAAATCATAATTTTGTGTGGCGGCCATCTTGGATTTCAAAAATTATCATAGAATTGTACTCTGCACCCTCGAGAACCTCGAACACGATATCCATATTGCTGCAAACATAATTGTTTGCGGCAGTCGTCTTGGATTTCAAAAATGACCATAGAATTGTTCTCTGCATCCTCGAGAACCTGGGACACGATATCCATATTGCTTAAATGATAATTTTGTGCGGCAGCCATATTGGATTTGAAAAATGTTCACCAAATCGTTCTCTGCACCCTCCAGAACCTCGCTTACGATATCCATATTGCTGCAAACATAATTTTTTGCGGCAGTCGTCTTGGATTTTAAAAATGATCACAGCATTGTTCTCTGCATCCTCGAGAACCTGGGACACGATATCCATATTGCTTAAATCATAATTTTGTGCAGCGGCCATCTTGGATTTCAAATATGATCACAAAGTCGTTCTCTGCACACTCGAGAACCTCGAATGCGATACCCATAAAATTGTCATCATTATTTTGCGCGATGGTCATCTTTGATTTAAAAAATGATCCCAAAATCATTCTCTGCACGCTCGAGAATCTCCGACACCATATCCATATTGCTGAAATCATAATTTTGTGCGGCGGCCATCTTGGATTTCAAAAATGATCACAAAATCGTTCTCTGCACCCTCGAAAATCTCGGACACGATATCCATATTGCTAAAATCATAATTTTGTGTGATGGCCATCTTGGATTTCAAAAATGATCACGAAATCGTTGTCTGCACCCTCGAGAACCTCGGAAACGATATCCATATTGCTGAAAACATAATTGTTTGCGGCAGCCCTCTTGGCTGTTAAAAATGATTACAGAATTGTTCTCTGCAGCCTCGAGAACCTCGGACACGATATCCATATTGCTGAAAACATAATTGTTTGCGGCAGCCCTCTTGGCTGTTAAAAATGATTACAGAATTGTTCTCTGCACCCTCGAGAACCTTGGACACGATATCCATATTGCTTAAATCATAACTTTGTGCGGCGGCCATCTTGGATTTGAAAAATGTTCACCAAATCGTTAACTGCACCCTCGAGAACCTCGGACACGATATCCATATTGATAAAATCATAATTTTGTGCGGCGGCCATGTTGGATTTGAAATATGTTCACCAAATCGTTCTCTGCACCCTCTAGAACCTCGAATACGATACATATAAAGTTGTCATCATTATTTTGCGCGGCGGCCATCTTGGATTTGAAATATGTTCACCAAATCGTTCTCAACACCCTCTAGAACCTCGAATACGATACACATAAAGTTGTCACCATAATTTTGCGCGACGGCCATCTTGAATTTCAAAAATGATCCCAAAATCGTTCTCTGCACCCTCGAGAACCTCGGACACGATATCCATATTGCTGAAAACATATTTGTTTGCGGCATCCCTCTTGGCTGTTAAAAATGATTACAGAATTGTTCTCTGCACCCTCGAGAACCTCGGACACGATATCCATATTACTGAAATTATAATTTTGTGTGGCGGCCATGTTGGATTTCAAATATGATCACAAAATCGTTCTCTGCACCTTCGAAAACCTCGAATACGATACCCATAATGTTGTCATCTAATTTTTGCGCGGTGGCCATCTTGGATTTAAAAAATTATCACAGAATTGTTCTCTGCACCCTCGAGTACCTGGGACACGGTATCCATATTGCTTAAATCATAATTTTGTGCGGCGGCCATCTTGAATTTGAAAAATGATCACCAAATCGTTCTGAACACCCTCGAGAACCTCGGGTACGATATCCATATTGCTGAAATCATAATTTTCTGTTGCGGCCATCTTGGATTTCAAATAAGATCATAAAATCGTTCTCTGCACCCTCGAGATACTCGGATACGATACCAATAATGTAGTGATCATGATTTTGAGCGGTGGCCATCTTGGATTTGAAAAATGATCACAAAATCGTTCTGTTCACTCTCGAGAACCTCGGATACGATACCCATATCTTTGTGATCATAATCTTGCACGGCGGCCATCTCAGATTTGAAAATGATCCAAAAAATGTTTTCTGCACCCACGAGAACCTCGGACACGATATCCATATTGCTGCTAACATAATTGTTTGCGGCAGCCCTCTTGGATTTCAAAAATGATCACAGAATTGTTCTCTGCACCCTGGCAAACCTCGAACACGATATCCATATTGCTAAAATCATAACTTTGTGCGACGACCATCTTGGATTTGAAAAATGATCACCAAATCGTTCTCTGCACCTTCGAGAACCTCGGACACGATATCCATATTGCTGAAATCATAATGTTGTGCGGCGGCCGTCTTGGATTTCAAAAATGATCACAGAATTGTTCTCTGCACCCTCGAGTACCTGAGACACGGTATCCATATTGCTTAAATCATAATTTTGTGCGGCGGCCATCTTGAATTTGAAAAATGATCACCAAATCGTTCTCAACACCCTCGAGAACCTCGGGTACGATATCCATATTGCTGAAATCATAATTTTCTGTTGCGGCCATCTTGGATTTCAAATAAGATCATAAAATCGTTCTCTGCACCCTCGAGAACCTCGGACACGATATCCATATTGCTGAAAACATAATTGTGTGCGGCAGCCCTCTTGGTTTTCAAAAATGATCATAGAATAGTTCTCTGCACCCTAGAGAACCTCGGACCCGATATCCGTATTGCTAAAATCATAATTTTGTGCGGCGGCCATCTTGGACTTGTAAAATGATCACAAAATCGTTCTCTGCACCCTCGAGAACCTCGAATACGATACACATAAAGTTGTCATCATTATTTTGCGCGGCGGTCATCTTTGATTTCAAAAATGATCCCAAAATCATTCTCTGCACGCTCGAGAATCTCCGACACCATTTCCATATTGCTGAAATCATAATTTTGTGCGGCGGCCATCTTGGATTTCAAAAATGATCACAAAATCGTTCTCTGCACCCTCGAGAATCTCGGACACGATATCCATATTGCTAAAATCATAATTTTGTGCGGCGGCCATCTTGGATTTGAAAAATGTTCACAAAATCGTTTTCTGCAGCCTCGAGAACCTCGGATACGATACCCATAATGTTGAAAGCATAATTTAGTGCACTGGCCATCTTGGACTTGTAAAATGATAACAAAATCGTTCTCTGCACCCTCGAGAACCTCGAATACGATACACATAAAGTTGTCATCATTATTTTGTGCGACGGCCATCTTGGATTTTAAATATGATCCCAAAATCATTCTCTGCACCCTCGAGAATCTGCGACACGATATCCATATTGCTGAAATCATAATTTTGTGTGGCGGCCATCTTGGATTTTCAAAAATTATCATAGAATTGTTCTCTGCACCCTCGAGAACCTCGGACACGATATCCATATTGCTGCAAACATAATTGTTTGCGGCAGTCGTCTTGGATTTCAAAAATGACCATAGAATTGTTCTCTGCATCCTCGAGAACCTGGGACACGATATCTATATTGCTTAAATCATAATTTTGTGCGGCGGCCATATTGGATTTGAAAAATGTTCACCAAATCGTTCTCTGCACCCTCGAGAACCTCGCTTACGATATCCATATTGCTGCAAACATATTTTTCTGCGGCAACCGTCTTGGATTTCAAAAATGATCACAGAATTGTTCTCTGCATCCTCGAGAACCTGGGACACGATATCCATATTGCTTAAATCATAATTTTGTGCAGCGGCCATCTTGGATTTCAAATATGATCACAAAATCGTTCTCTGCACACTCGAGAACCTCGAATACGATACCCATAAAATTGTCATCATTATTTTGCGCGGCGGTCATCTTTGATTTCAAAAATGATCCCAAAATCATTCTCTGCACGCTCGAGAATCTCCGACACCATATCCATATTGCTGAAATCATAATTTTGTGCGGCGGCCATCTTGGATTTCAAAAATGATCACAAAATCGTTCTCTGCACACTCGAGAATCTCGGACACGATATCCATATTGCTAAAATCATAATTTTGTGCGGCGGCCATCTTGGATTTGAAAAATGTTCACAAAATCGTTTTCTGCAGCCTCGAGAACCTCGGATACGATATCCATAATGTTGAAAGCATAATTTAGTGCGCTGGCCATCTTAGTTTTCAAAAATGATCCCAAAATCGTTCTCTGGACCCTCTAGAACCTCAGGTACGATATCCATATTGCTAAAATCATAATTTTGTGTGGCGGCCATCTTGGATTTGAAAAATGTTCACAAAATCGTTTTCTGCAGCCTCGAGAACCTCGGATACGATACCCATAATGTTGAAAGCATAATTTAGTGCGCTGGCCATCTTAGTTTTCAAAAATGATCCCAAAATCGTTCTCTGGACCCTCTAGAACCTCAGGTACGATATCCATATTGCTGAAATCATAATTTTGTGCGGCGGCCATCTTGGATATCAAAAATGATCACAAAATCATTCTCTGCACCCTCGAGAATCTTGGACACTATATCCATATTGTTGAAAGCATAATTTTGTGCGTTGGCCATCTTAGTTTTCAAAAATGATCCCAAAATCGTTCTCTGCACCCTCGAGAACCTCGGACACGATATCCATATTGCTGAAAACATAATTGTTTGCGGCAGCCCTCTTGGCTGTTAAAAATGATTACAGAATTATTCTCTGCACCCTTGAGAGCCTCGGACACGATATCCATATTGCTAAAATCATAACTTTGTGCGGCGGCCATCTTGGATTTGAAAAATTTCACCAAATCGTTAACTGCACCCTCGAAAACCTCGGACACGATATCCATATTGAAAAAATCATAATTTTGTGCGGCGGTCATCTTGGATTTGAAAAATGTTCACCTAACCGTTCTCTGCACCCTCTAGAACCTCGAATACGATACACATAAAGTTGTCATCATTATTTTGCGCGACGGCCATCTTGGGTATCAAAAATGATCCCAAAATCATTCTCTGCACCCTCGAGAATCTCCGACACGATATCCATATTGCTGCAAACATAATTGTTTGCGGCAGCCGTCTTGGATTTCAAAAATGATCACAGAATTGTTCTCTTTATCCTCGAGAACCTGGGACACGATATCCATATTGCTTAAATCATAATTTTGTGCGGCGGCCATATTGGATTTGAAAAATGTTCACCAAATCGTTCTCTGCACCCTCAAAAACCTCGCTTACGATATCCATATTGCTGAATACATAATTGTTTGCGGCAGCCCTCTTGGATTTCAAAAATTATCACAGAATTGTTCTCTGCACCCTCAAGAACCTCGGACATGATATCCATATTGCTAAAATCATAATTTTTTGCCGCGACCATATTGGATTTGAAAAATGTTCACTAAATCGTTCTCTGCTCCCTCGAGAACCTCGCTTACGATATTCATATTGCTGAAAACATAATTGTTTGCGGCAGCCCTCTTTGATTTCAAAAATGATCACAGAATTGTTCTCTGCACCCTCGAGAACCTCGAACACGTTATCCATATTGCTTAAATCATAATTTTGTGCGGCGGCCATATTGGATTTGAAAAGTGTTCACCAAATCGTTCTCTGCTCCCTCAAAAACCTCACACACGATATCCATATTGATGAAATAATAATTTTGTGAGGCGGCCATCATGGATTTCAAATATGATCACAAAATCGTTCTCTGCACCCTCGAGAACCTCGAATACGATACCCATAATGTTGTCATCATTATTTTGTGCGACGGCCATCTTGGATTTTAAATATGATCCCAAAATCATTCTCTGCACCCTCGAGAATCTGCGACACGATATCCATATTGTTGAAATCATAATTTTGTGCGACGGCCATCTTGCATTTGAAAAATGATCACAAAATCGTTCTCTGAACCCGCGAGAACCTCGGATACGATACCCATAATGGAGTTATCATACTATTGAGCGGCGGCGATATTGGATTTGAAAAATGATCACAAAATCGTTGTCTGCATCCTCGAGAACCTGGGACACGATATCCATATTGCTTAAATCATAATTTTGTGCAGCGGCCATCTTGGATTTCTAATATGATCACAAAATCGTTCTCTGCACACTCGAGAACCTCGAATACGATACCCATAAAATTGTCATCATTATTTTGCGCGATGGTCATCTTTGATTTAAAAAATGATCCCAAAATCATTCTCTGCACGCTCGAGAATCTCCGACACCATATCCATATTGCTGAAATCATAATTTTGTGCGGCGGCCATCTTGGATTTCAAAAATGATCACAAAATCGTTCACTGCACCCTCGAGAATCTCGGACACGATATCCATATTGCTAAAATCATAATTTTGTGTGATGGCCATCTTGGATTTGAAAAATGATCACGAAATCGTTGTCTGCACCCTCGAGAACCTCGGACACGATATCCATATTGATAAAATCATAATTTTGTGCGGCGGCCATCTTGGATTTGAAATATGTTCACCAAATCGTTCTCTGCACCCTCTAGAACCTCGAATACGATACATATAAAGTTGTCATCATTATTTTGCGCGGCGGCCATCTTGGATTTGAAATATGTTCACCAAATCGTTCTCTGCACCCTCAAAAACCTCGAATACGATACACATAAAGTTGTCATCATAATTTTGCGCGACGGCCATCTTGGATTTCAAAAATGATCCCAAAATCGTTCTCTGCACCCTCGAGAACCTCGGACACGATATCCATATTGCTGAAAACATAATTGTTTGAGGCAGCCCTCTTGGCTGTTAAAAATGATTACAGAATTGTTCTCTGCACCCTCGAGAACCTCGGACACGATATCCATATTACTGAAATTATAATTTTGTGTGGCGGCCATGTTGGATTTCAAATATGATCACAAAATCGTTCTCTGCACCTTCGAGAACCTCGAATACGATACCCATAATGTTGTCATCATAATTTTTGCACGGTGGCCATCTTGGATTTAAAAAATTATCCCGAAACCATTCTCTGCACCCTGAAGAATCTCGGACACGATATCCATATTGTTGAAATCATAATTTTGTGCGATGGCCATCTTGGATTTGAAAAATGATCACAAAATCGTTCTCTGAACCCGCGAGAACCTCGGATACGATACCCATAATGGAGTTATCATACTATTGAGCGGCGGCGATATTGGATTTGAAAAATGATCACAAAATCGTTCTCTGCACCCTCGAGATACTCGGATACGATACCAATAATGTAGTGATCATGATTTTGAGCGGTGGCCATCTTGGATTTGAAAAATGATCACAAAATCGTTCTGTTCACTCTCGAGAACCTCGGATACGATACCCATATTTTGTGATCATAATCTTGCACGGCGGCCATCTCAGATTTGAAAATGATCCAAAAAATGTTTTCTGCACCCTCGAGAACCTCGGACACGATATCCATATTGCTGCAAACATAATTGTTTGCGGCAGCCCTCTTGGATTTCAAAAATGATCACAGAATTGTTCTCTGCACCCTGGCAAACCTCGAACACGATATCCATATTGCTAAAATCATAACTTTGTGCAACGACCATCTTGGATTTGAAAAATGTTCTATAAATCGTTCTCTGCACCCTCGAGAACCTCGAATACGATACCCATAATGTTGTCATCATAATTTTTGCGCGGCGGCCATCTTGGATTTCAAAATTGATCCCAAAACCATTCTCTGCACCCTGAAGAATCTCGGACATGATATCCATATTGTTGAAATCATAATTTTGTGCGGCGGCCATTTTGGATTTCAAATATAATCACAAAATCGTGCTCTTCACCCTTGAGAACCTCGGACCCGATATCCATATTGTTGAAAACATAGTTTTTTGCGGCAGCCCTCTTGGATTTCAATAATTATCACAGAATTGTTCTCTGCACCCTCGAGAACCTCGGACATGATATCCATATTGCTAAAATCATAATTTTTTGCCGCGACCATATTGGATTTGAAAAATGTTCACTAAATCGTTCTCTGCAGCCTCGAGAACCACGGATACGATACCCATAATGTTGAAAGCATAATTTAGTGCACTGGCCATCTTGGACGTGTAAAATGATAACAAAATCGTTCTCTGCACCCTCGAGAACCTCGAATACGATACACATAAAGTTGTCATCATTATTTTGTGCGACGGCCATCTTGGATTTTAAATATGATCCCAAAATCATTCTCTGCACCCTCGAGAATCTGCGACACGATATCCATATTGCTGAAATCATAATTTTGTGTGGCGGCCATCTTGGATTTCAAAAATTATCATAGAATTGTTCTCTGCACCCTCGAGAACCTCGCTTACGATATTCATATTGCTGAAAACATAATTGTTTGCGGCAGCCCTCTTTGATTTCAAAAATGATCACAGAATTGTTCTCTGCATCCTCGAGAACCTCGAACACGTTATCCATATTGCTTAAATCATAATTTTGTGCGGCGGCCATATTGGATTTGAAAAGTGTTCACCAAATCGTTCTCTGCTCCCTCAAAAACCTCACATACGATATCCATGTTGTTGAAATCATAATTTTGTGCGATGGCCATCTTGGATTTGAAAAATGATCACGAAATCGTTTTGTGCACCCTCGAAAACCTCGGGTACGATACCCATAATGTTGTTATCATAATTTTGTGCGGTGGCAATCTTCGTTTTCAAAAATGATCCCAAAATCGTTCTCTGCACCCTCGAGAACCTCGGACACGATATCCATATTGCCGAAAACATAATTGTGTGTGGAAGCCATCTTCGATTTCAAAAATGATCACAGCATTGTTCTCTGCATCCTCGAGAACCTGGGACACGATATCCATATTGCTTAAATCATAATTTTGTGCAGCGGCCATCTTGGATTTCTAATATGATCACAACTCGTTCTCTGCACACTCGAGAACCTCGAATACGATACCCATAAAATTGTCATCATTATTTTGCGCGATGGTCATCTTTGATTTAAAAAATGATCCCAAAATCATTCTCTGCACGCTCGAGAATCTCCGACACCATATCCATATTGCTGAAATCATAATTTTGTGCGGCGGCCATCTTGGATTTCAAAAATGATCACAAAATCGTTCTCTGCACCCTCGAGAATCTCGGACACGATATCCATATTGCTAAAATCATAATTTTGTGTGATGGCCATCTTGGATTTGAAAAATGATCACGAAATCGTTGTCTGCACCCTCGAGAACCTCGGACACGATATCCATATTGATAAAATCATAATTTTGTGCGGCGGCCATCTTGGATTTGAAATATGTTCACCAAATCGTTCTCTGCACCCTCTAGAACCTCGAATACGATACATATAAAGTTGTCATCATTATTTTGCGCGGCGGCCATCTTGGATTTGAAATATGTTCACCAAATCGTTCTCTGCACCCTCAAGAACCTCGAATACGATACACATAAAGTTGTCATCATAATTTTGCGCGACGGCCATCTTGGATTTCAAAAATGATCCCAAAATCGTTCTCTGCACCCTCGAGAACCTCGGACACGATATCCATATTGCTGAAAACATAATTGTTTGCGGCAGCCCTCTTGGCTGTTAAAAATGATTACAGAATTGTTCTCTGCACCCTCGAGAACCTCGGACACGATATCCATATTACTGAAATTATAATTTTGTGTGGCGGCCATGTTGGATTTCAAATATGATCACAAAATCGTTCTCTGCACCTTCGAGAACCTCGAATACGATACCCATAATGTTGTCATCATAATTTTTGCGCGGTGGCCATCTTGGATTTAAAAAATTATCCCGAAACCATTCTCTGCACCCTGAAGAATCTTGGACACGATATCCATATTGTTGAAATCATAATTTTGTGCGACGGCCATCTTGGATTTGAAAAATGATCACAAAATCGTTCTCTGAACCCGCGAGAACCTCGGATACGATACCCATAATGGAGTTATCATACTATTGAGCGGCGGCGATATTGGATTTGAAAAATGATCACAAAATCGTTCTCTGCATCCTCGAGATACTCGGATACGATACCAATAATGTAGTGATCATGATTTTGAGCGGTGGCCATCTTGGATTTGAAAAATGATCACAAAATCGTTCTGTTCACTCTCGAGAACCTCGGATACGATACCCAAATTTTGTGATCATAATCTTGCACGGCGGCCATCTCAGATTTGAAAATGATCCAAAAAATGTTTTCTGCACCCTCGAGAACCTCGGACACGATATCCATATTGCTGCAAACATAATTGTTTGCGGCAGCCCTCTTGGATTTCAAAAATGATCACAGAATTGTTCTCTGCACCCTGGCAAACCTCGAACACGATATCCATATTGCTAAAATCATAACTTTGTGCAACGACCATCTTGGATTTGAAAAATGTTCACTAAATCGTTCTCTGCTCCCTCGAGAACCTCGCTTACGATATTCATATTGCTGAAAACATAATTGTTTGCGGCAGCCCTCTTTGATTTCAAAAATGATCACAGAATTGTTCTCTGCACCCTCGAGAACCTCGAACACGTTATCCATATTGCTTAAATCATAATTTTGTGCGGCGGCCATATTGGATTTGAAAAGTGTTCACCAAATCGTTCTCTGCTCCCTCAAAAACCTCACATACGATATCCATATTGATGAAATCATAAATTTGTGCGGCGGCCATCATGGATTTCAAATATGATCACAAAATCGTTCTCTGCACCTTCGAGAACCTCGGACACGATATCCATATTGCTGAAAACATAATTGTTTGCGGCAGCCCTCTTGGCTGTTAAAAATGATTACAGAATTGTTCTCTGCACCCTCGAGAACCTCGGACACGATATCCATATTACTGAAATTATAATTTTGTGTGGCAACCATGTAGGATTTCAAATATGATCACAAAATCGTTCTCTGCACCTTCGAGAACCTCGAATACGATACCCATAATGTTGTCATCATAATTTTTGCGCGGTGGCCATCTTGGATTTAAAAAATTATCCCGAAACCATTCTCCGCACCCTGAAGAATCTTGGACACGATATCCATATTGTTGAAATCATAATTTTGTGCGACGGCCATCTTGGATTTGAAAAATGATCACAAAATCGTTCTCTGAACCCGCGAGAACCTCGGATACGATACCCATAATGGAGTTATCATACTATTGAGCGGCGGCGATATTGGATTTGAAAAATGATCACAAAATCGTTCTCTGCACCCTCGAGATACTCGGATACGATACCAATAATGTAGTGATCATGATTTTGAGCGGTGGCCATCTTGGATTTGAAAAATGATCACAAAATCGTTCTGTTCACTCTCGAGAACCTCGGATACGATACCCATATTTTGTGATCATAATCTTGCACGGCGGCCATCTCAGATTTGAAAATGATCCAAAAAATGTTTTCTGCACCCTCGAGAACCTCGGACACGATATCCATATTGCTGCAAACATAATTGTTTGCGGCAGCCCTCTTGGATTTCAAAAATGATCACAGAATTGTTCTCTGCACCCTGGCAAACCTCGAACACGATATCCATATTGCTAAAATCATAACTTTGTGCAACGACTATCTTGGATTTGAAAAATGTTCACTAAATCGTTCTCTGCTCCCTCGAGAACCTCGCTTACGATATTCATATTGCTGAAAACATAATTGTTTGCGGCAGCCCTCTTTGATTTCAAAAATGATCACAGAATTGTTCTCTGCACCCTCGAGAACCTCGAACACGTTATCCATATTGCTTAAATCATAATTTTGTGCGGCGGCCATATTGGATTTGAAAAGTGTTCACCAAATCGTTCTCTGCTCCCTCAAAAACCTCACATACGATATCCATATTGATGAAATCATAAATTTGTGCGGCGGCCATCATGGATTTCAAATATGATCACAAAATCGTTCTCTGCACCTTCGAGAACCTCGTATACGATACCCATAATGGAGTTATCATACTATTGAGCGGCGGCCATATTGGATTTGAAAAATGATCACAAAATCGTTCTCTGCACCCTCGAGAATCTCGGACACGATATCCATATTGCTAAAATCATAATTTTGTGTGATGGCCATCTTGGATTTGAAAAATGATCACGAAATTGTTGTCTGCACCCTCGAGAACCTCAGAAACGATATCCATATTGCTGAAAACATAATTGTTTGCGGCAGCCCTCTTGGCTGTTAAAAATGATTACAGAATTGTTCTCTGCACCCTGGCAAACCTCGAACACGATATCCATATTGCTAAAATCATAACTTTGTGCAACGACCATCTTGGATTTGAAAAATGTTCACTAAATCGTTCTCTGCTCCCTCGAGAACCTCGCTTACGATATTCATATTGCTGAAAACATAATTGTTTGCGGCAGCCCTCTTTGATTTCAAAAATGATCACAGAATTGTTCTCTGCACCCTCGAGAACCTCGAACACGTTATCCATATTGCTTAAATCATAATTTTGTGCGGCGGCCATATTGGATTTGAAAAGTGTTCACCAAATCGTTCTCTGCTCCCTCAAAAACCTCACATACGATATCCATATTGATGAAATCATAAATTTGTGCGGCGGCCATCATGGATTTCAAATATGATCACAAAATCGTTCTCTGCACCTTCGAGAACCTCGTATACGATACGCATAATGGAGTTATCATACTATTGAGCGGCGGCCATATTGGATTTGAAAAATGATCACAAAATCGTTCTCTGCACCCTCGAGATACTCGGATACGATACCAATAATGTAGTGATCATGATTTTGAGCGGTGGCCATCTTGGATTTGAAAAATGATCACAAAATCGTTCTGTTCACTCTCTAGAACCTCGGATACGATACCCATATTTTTGTGATCATAATCTTGCACGGCGGCCATCTCAGTTTTGAAAATGATCCAAAAATTGTTTTCTGCACCCTCGAGAACCTCGGACACGATATCCATATTGCTGCAAACATAATTGTTTGCGGCAGCCCTCTTGGATTTCAAAAATGATCACAGAATTGTTCTCTGCACCCTGGCAAACCTCGAACACGATATCCATATTGCTAAAATCATAACTTTGTGCAACGACCATCTTGGATTTGAAAAATGATCACAAAAATCTTTCTCTGCACCTTCGAGAACCTCGGACACGATATCCATATTGCTGAAATCATAATGTTGTGCGGCGGCCGTCTTGGATTTCAAAAATGATCACAGAATTGTTCTCTGCACCCTCGAGTACCTGACACACGGTATTCATATTGCTTAAATCATAATTTTGTGCGGCGGCCATCTTGAATTTGAAAAATGATCACCAAATCGTTCTCAACACCCTCGAGAACCTCGGGTACGATATCCATATTGCTGAAATCATAATTTTCTGTTGCGGCCATCTTGGATTTCAAATAAGATCATAAAATCGTTCTCTGCACCCTCGAGAACCTCGGACACGATATCCATATTGCTGAAAACATAATTGTGTGCGGCAGCCCTCTTGGTTTTCAAAAATGATCTCAGAATAGTTCTCTGCACCCTAGAGAACCTCGGACACGATATCCATATTGCTAAAATCATAATTTTGTGCGGCGGCCATCTTGGACTTGTAAAATGATCACAAAATCGTTCTCTGCACCCTCGAGAACCTCGAATACGATACACATAAAGTTGTCATCATTATTTTGCGCGACGGCCATCTTGGATTTCAAAAATGATCCCAAAATCATTCTCTGCACCCTCGAGAATCTCCGACACGATATCCATATTGCTGAAATCATAATTTTGTGTGGCGGCCATCTTGGATTTCAAAAATTATCATAAAATTGTACTCTGCACCCTCGAGAACCTCGAACACGATATCCATATTGCTGCAAACATAATTGTTTGCGGCAGTCGTCTTGGATTTCAAAAATGACCATAGAATTGTTCTCTGCATTCTCGAGAACGTGGCACACGATATCCATATTGCTTAAATCATAATTTTGTGCGGCAGCCATATTGGATTTGAAAAATGTTCACCAAATCGTTCTCTGCAGCCTCGAGAACCTCGCTTACGATATCCATATTGCTGCAAACATAATTTTTTGCGGCAGCCGTCTTGGATTTCAAAAATGATCACAGCATTGTTCTCTGCATCCTCGAGAACCTGGGACACGATATCCATATTGCTTAAATCATAATTTTGTGCAGCGGCCATCTTGAATTTCAAATATGATCACAAAATCGTTCTCTGCACACTCGAGAACCTCGAATACGATACCCATAAAATTGTCATCATTATTTTGCGCGATGGTCATCTTTGATTTAAAAAATGATCCCAAAATCATTCTCTGCACGCTCGAGAATCTCCGACACCATATCCATATTGCTGAAATCATAATTTTGTGCGGCGGCCATCTTGGATTTCAAAAATGATCACAAAATCGTTCTCTGCACCCTCGAGAATCTCGGACACGATATCCATATTGCTAAAATCATAATTTTGTGTGATGGCCATCTTGGATTTGAAAAATGATCACGAAATTGTTGTCTGCACCCTCGAGAACCTCAGAAACGATATCCATATTGCTGAAAACATAATTGTTTGCGGCAGCCCTCTTGGCTGTTAAAAATGATTACAGAATTGTTCTCTGCACCCTGGCAAACCTCGAACACGATATCCATATTGCTAAAATCATAACTTTGTGCAACGACCATCTTGGATTTGAAAAATGTTCACTAAATCGTTCTCTGCTCCCTCGAGAACCTCGCTTACGATATTCATATTGCTGAAAACATAATTGTTTGCGGCAGCCCTCTTTGATTTCAAAAATGATCACAGAATTGTTCTCTGCACCCTCGAGAACCTCGAACACGTTATCCATATTGCTTAAATCATAATTTTGTGCGGCGGCCATATTGGATTTGAAAAGTGTTCACCAAATCGTTCTCTGCTCCCTCAAACACCTCACATACGATATCCATATTGATGAAATCATAAATTTGTGCGGCGGCCATCATGGATTTCAAATATGATCACAAAATCGTTCTCTGCACCTTCGAGAACCTCGTATACGATACGCATAATGGAGTTATCATACTATTGAGCGGCGGCCATATTGGATTTGAAAAATGATCACAAAATCGTTCTCTGCACCCTCGAGATACTCGGATACGATACCAATAATGTAGTGATCATGATTTTGAGCGGTGGCCATCTTGGATTTGAAAAATGATCACAAAATCGTTCTGTTCACTCTCTAGAACCTCGGATACGATACCCATATTTTTGTGATCATAATCTTGCACGGCGGCCATCTCAGTTTTGAAAATGATCCAAAAATTGTTTTCTGCACCCTCGAGAACCTCGGACACGATATCCATATTGCTGCAAACATAATTGTTTGCGGCAGCCCTCTTGGATTTCAAAAATGATCACAGAATTGTTCTCTGCACCCTGGCAAACCTCGAACACGATATCCATATTGCTAAAATCATAACTTTGTGCAACGACCATCTTGGATTTGAAAAATGATCACAAAAATCTTTCTCTGCACCTTCGAGAACCTCGGACACGATATCCATATTGCTGAAATCATAATGTTGTGCGGCGGCCGTCTTGGATTTCAAAAATGATCACAGAATTGTTCTCTGCACCCTCGAGTACCTGAGACACGGTATTCATATTGCTTAAATCATAATTTTGTGCGGCGGCCATCTTGAATTTGAAAAATGATCACCAAATCGTTCTCAACACCCTCGAGAACCTCGGGTACGATATCCATATTGCTGAAATCATAATTTTCTGTTGCGGCCATCTTGGATTTCAAATAAGATCATAAAATCGTTCTCTGCACCCTCGAGAACCTCGGACACGATATCCATATTGCTGAAAACATAATTGTGTGCGGCAGCCCTCTTGGTTTTCAAAAATGATCTCAGAATAGTTCTCTGCACCCTAGAGAACCTCGGACACGATATCCATATTGCTAAAATCATAATTTTGTGCGGCGGCCATCTTGGACTTGTAAAATGATCACAAAATCGTTCTCTGCACCCTCGAGAACCTCGAATACGATACACATAAAGTTGTCATCATTATTTTGCGCGACGGCCATCTTGGATTTCAAAAATGATCCCAAAATCATTCTCTGCACCCTCGAGAATCTCCGACACGATATCCATATTGCTGAAATCATAATTTTGTGTGGCGGCCATCTTGGATTTCAAAAATTATCATAAAATTGTACTCTGCACCCTCGAGAACCTCGAACACGATATCCATATTGCTGCAAACATAATTGTTTGCGGCAGTCGTCTTGGATTTCAAAAATGACCATAGAATTGTTCTCTGCATTCTCGAGAACGTGGCACACGATATCCATATTGCTTAAATCATAATTTTGTGCGGCAGCCATATTGGATTTGAAAAATGTTCACCAAATCGTTCTCTGCAGCCTCGAGAACCTCGCTTACGATATCCATATTGCTGCAAACATAATTTTTTGCGGCAGCCGTCTTGGATTTCAAAAATGATCACAGCATTGTTCTCTGCATCCTCGAGAACCTGGGACACGATATCCATATTGCTTAAATCATAATTTTGTGCAGCGGCCATCTTGAATTTCAAATATGATCACAAAATCGTTCTCTGCACACTCGAGAACCTCGAATACGATACCCATAAAATTGTCATCATTATTTTGCGCGATGGTCATCTTTGATTTAAAAAATGATCCCAAAATCATTCTCTGCACGCTCGAGAATCTCCGACACCATATCCATATTGCTGAAATCATAATTTTGTGCGGCGGCCATCTTGGATTTCAAAAATGATCACAAAATCGTTCTCTGCACCCTCGAGAATCTCGGACACGATATCCATATTGCTAAAATCATAATTTTGTGTGATGGCCATCTTGGATTTGAAAAATGATCACGAAATTGTTGTCTGCACCCTCGAGAACCTCAGAAACGATATCCATATTGCTGAAAACATAATTGTTTGCGGCAGCCCTCTTGGCTGTTAAAAATGATTACAGAATTGTTCTCTGCACCCTGGCAAACCTCGAACACGATATCCATATTGCTAAAATCATAACTTTGTGCAACGACCATCTTGGATTTGAAAAATGTTCACTAAATCGTTCTCTGCTCCCTCGAGAACCTCGCTTACGATATTCATATTGCTGAAAACATAATTGTTTGCGGCAGCCCTCTTTGATTTCAAAAATGATCACAGAATTGTTCTCTGCACCCTCGAGAACCTCGAACACGTTATCCATATTGCTTAAATCATAATTTTGTGCGGCGGCCATATTGGATTTGAAAAGTGTTCACCAAATCGTTCTCTGCTCCCTCAAAAACCTCACATACGATATCCATATTGATGAAATCATAAATTTGTGCGGCGGCCATCATGGATTTCAAATATGATCACAAAATCGTTCTCTGCACCTTCGAGAACCTCGTATACGATACCCATAATGGAGTTATCATACTATTGAGCGGCGGCCATATTGGATTTGAAAAATGATCACAAAATCGTTCTCTGCACCCTCGAGATACTCGGATACGATACCAATAATGTAGTGATCATGATTTTGAGCGGTGGCCATCTTGGATTTGAAAAATGATCACAAAATCGTTCTGTTCACTCTCTAGAACCTCGGATACGATACCCATATTTTTGTGATCATAATCTTGCACGGCGGCCATCTCAGTTTTGAAAATGATCCAAAAAATGTTTTCTGCACCCTCGAGAACCTCGGACACGATATCCATATTGCTGCAAACATAATTGTTTGCGGCAGCCCTCTTGGATTTCAAAAATGATCACAGAATTGTTCTTTGCACCCTGGCAAACCTCGAACACGATATCCATATTGCTAAAATCATAACTTTGTGCAACGACCATCTTGGATTTGAAAAATGATCACAAAAATCTTTCTCTGCACCTTCGAGAACCTCGGACACGATATCCATATTGCTGAAATCATAATGTTGTGCGGCGGCCGTCTTGGATTTCAAAAATGATCACAGAATTGTTCTCTGCACCCTCGAGTACCTGAGACACGGTATCCATATTGCTTAAATCATAATTTTGTGCGGCGGCCATCTTGAATTTGAAAAATGATCACCAAATCGTTCTCAACACCCTCGAGAACCTCGGGTACGATATCCATATTGCTGAAATCATAATTTTCTGTTGCGGCCATCTTGGATTTCAAATAAGATCATAAAATCGTTCTCTGCACCCTCGAGAACCTCGGACACGATATCCATATTGCTGAAAACATAATTGTGTACGGCAGCCCTCTTGGTTTTCAAAAATGATCACAGAATAGTTCTCTGCACCCTAGAGAACCTCGGACACGATATCCATATTGCTAAAATCATAATTTTGTGCGGCGGCCATCTTGGACTTGTAAAATGATCACAAAATCGTTCTCTGCACCCTCGAGAACCTCGAATACGATACACATAAAGTTGTCATCATTATTTTGCGCGACGGCCATCTTGGATTTCAAATATGATCCCAAAATCATTCTCTGCACCCTCGAGAATCTCCGACACGATATCCATATTGCTGAAATCATAATTTTGTGTGGCGGCCATCTTGGATTTCAAAAATTATCATAGAATTGTACTCTGCACCCTCGAGAACCTCGAACACGATATCCATATTGCTGCAAACATAATTGTTTGCGGCAGTCGTCTTGGATTTCAAAAATGACCATAGAATTGTTCTCTGCATCCTCGAGAACGTGGCACACGATATCCATATTGCTTAAATCATAATTTTGTGCGGCAGCCATATTGGATTTGAAAAATGTTCACCAAATCGTTCTCTGCAGCCTCGAGAACCTCGCTTACGATATCCATATTGCTGCAAACATAATTTTTTGCGGCAGCCGTCTTGGATTTCAAAAATGATCACAGCATTGTTCTCTGCATCCTCGAGAACCTGGGACACGATATCCATATTGCTTAAATCATAATTTTGTGCAGCGGCCATCTTGAATTTCAAATATGATCACAAAATCGTTCTCTGCACACTCGAGAACCTCGAATACGATACCCATAAAATTGTCATCATTATTTTGCGCGATGGTCATCTTTGATTTAAAAAATGATCCCAAAATCATTCTCTGCACGCTCGAGAATCTCCGACACCATATCCATATTGCTGAAATCATAATTTTGTGCGGCGGCCATCTTGGATTTCAAAAATGATCACAAAATCGTTCTCTGCACCCTCGAGAATCTCGGACACGATATCAATATTGCTAAAATCATAATTTTGTGTGATGGCCATCTTGGATTTGAAAAATGATCACGAAATTGTTGTCTGCACCCTCGAGAACCTCAGAAACGATATCCATATTGCTGAAAACATAATTGTTTGCGGCAGCCCTCTTGGCTGTTAAAAATGATTACAGAATTGTTCTCTGCACCCTCGAGAACCTCGGACACGATATCCATATTGCTGAAAACATAATTGTATCCGGCAGCCATCTTGGCTGTTAAAAATGATTACAGAATTGTTCTCTGCACCCTCGAGAACCTCGGACACGATATCCATATTGCTTAAATCATAACTTTGTGCGGCGGCCATCTTGGATTTGAAAAATGTTCACCAAATCGTTAACTGCACCCTCGAGAACCTCGGACACGATATCCATATTGATAAAATCATAATTTTGTGCGGCGGCCATCTTGGATTTGAAATATGTTCACCAAATCGTTCTCTGCACCCTCTAGAACCTCGAATACGATACACATAAAGTTGTCATCATAATTTTGCGCGACGGCCATCTTGGATTTCAAAAATGATCCCAAAATCGTTCTCTGCACCCTCGAGAACCTCGGACACGATATCCATATTGCTGAAAACATAATTGTTTGCGGCAGCCCTCTTGGCTGTTAAAAATGATTACAGAATTGTTCTCTGCACACTCGAGAACCTCGGACACGATATCCATATTACTGAAATTATAATTTTGTGTGGCGGCCATGTTGGATTTCAAATATGATCACAAAATCGTTCTCTGCACCTTCGAGAACCTCGAATGCGATACCCATAATGTTGTCATCATAATTTTTGCGCGGTGGCCATCTTGGATTTAAAAAATTATCCCGAAACCATTCTCTGCACCCTGAAGAATCTCGGACACGATATCCATATTGTTGAAATCATAATTTTGTGCGACGGCCATCTTGGATTTGAAAAATGATCACAAAATAGTTCTCTGAACCCGCGAGAACCTCGGATACGATACCCATAATGGAGTTATCATACTATTGAGCGGCGGCGATATTGGATTTGAAAAATGATCACAAAATCGTTCTCTGCACCCTCGAGATACTCGGATACGATACCAATAATGTAGTGATCATGATTTTGAGCGGTGGCCATCTTGGATTTGAAAAATGATCACAAAATCGTTCTGTTCACTCTCGAGAACCTCGGATACGATACCCATATTTTGTGATCATAATCTTGCACGGCGGCCATCTCAGATTTGAAAATGATCCAAAAAATGTTTTCTGCACCCTCGAGAACCTCGGACACGATATCCATATTGCTGCAAACATAATTGTTTGCGGCAGCCCTCTTGGATTTCAAAAATGATCACAGAATTGTTCTTTGCACCCTGGCAAACCTCGAACACGATATCCATATTGCTAAAATCATAACTTTGTGCAACGACCATCTTGGATTTGAAAAATGTTCACTAAATCGTTCTCTGCTCCCTCGAGAACTTCGCTTACGATATTCATATTGCTGAAAACATAATTGTTTGCGGCAGCCCTCTTTGATTTCAAAAATGATCACAGAATTGTTCTCTGCACCCTCGAGAACCTCGAACACGTTATCCATATTGCTTAAATCATAATTTTGTGCGGCGGCCATATTGGATTTGAAAAGTGTTCACCAAATCGTTCTCTGCTCCCTCAAAAACCTCACATACGATATCCATATTGATGAAATCATAAATTTGTGCGGCGGCCATCATGGATTTCAAATATGATCACAAAATCGTTCTCTGCACCCTCGAGAACCTTGAATACGATACCCATAATGGAGTTATCATACTATTGAGCGGCGGCCATATTGGATTTGAAAAATGATCACAAAATCGTTCTCTGCACCCTCGAGATACTAGGATACGATACCAATAATGTAGTGATCATGATTTTGAGCGGTGGCCATCTTGGATTTGAAAAATGATCACAAAATCGTTCTGTTCACTCTCGAGAACCTCGGATACGATACCCATATTTTTGTGATCATAATCTTGCACGGCGGCCATCTCAGTTTTGAAAATGATCCAAAAAATGTTTTCTGCACCCTCGAGAACCTCGGACACGATATCCATATTGCTGCAAACATAATTGTTTGCGGCAGCCCTCTTGGATTTCAAAAATGATCACAGAATTGTTCTCTGCACCCTGGCAAACCTCGAACACGATATCCATATTGCTAAAATCATAACTTTGTGCAACGACCATCTTGGATTTGAAAAATGATCACCAAATCGTTCTCTGCACCTTCGAGAACCTCGGAAACGATATCCATATTGCTGAAATCATATTGTTGTGCGGCGGCCGTCTTGGATTTCAAAAATGATCACAGAATTGTTCTCTGCACCCTCGAGTACCTGAGACACGGTATCCATATTGCTTAAATCATAATTTTGTGCGGCGGCCATCTTGAATTTGAAAAATGATCTCCAAATCGTTCTCAACACCCTCGAGAACCTCGGGTACGATATCCATATTGCTGAAATCATAATTTTCTGTTGCGGCCATCTTGGATTTCAAATAAGATCATAAAATCGTTTTCTGCACCCTCGAGAACCTCGGACACGATATCCATATTGCTGAAAACATAATTGTGTGCGGCAGCCCTCTTGGTTTTCAAAAATGATCACAGAATAGTTCTCTGCACCCTAGAGAACCTCGGACACGATATCCATATTGCTAAAATCATAATTTTGTGCGGCGGCCATCTTGGACTTGTAAAATGATCACAAAATCGTTCTCTGCACCCTCGAGAACCTCGAATACGATACACATAAAGTTGTCATCATTATTTTGCGCGAAGGCCATCTTGGATTTCAAATATGATCCCAAAATCATTCTCTGCACCCTCGAGAATCTCCGACACGATATCCATATTGCTGAAATCATAATTTTGTGTGGCGGCCATCTTGGATTTCAAAAATTATCATAGAATTGTACTCTGCACCCTCGAGAACCTCGAACACGATATCCATATTGCTGCAAACATAATTGTTTGCGGCAGTCGTCTTGGATTTCAAAAATGACCATAGAATCGTTCTCTGCAGCCTCGAGAACCTCGCTTACGATATCCATATTGCTGCAAACATAATTTTTTGCGGCAGCCGTCTTGGATTTCAAAAATGATCACAGCATTGTTCTCTGCATCCTCGAGAACCTGGGACACGATATCCATATTGCTTAAATCATAATTTTGTGCAGCGGCCATCTTGAATTTCAAATATGATCACAAAATCGTTCTCTGCACACTCGAGAACCTCGAATACGATACCCATAAAATTGTCATCATTATTTTGCGCGATGGTCATCTTTGATTTAAAAAATGATCCCAAAATCATTCTCTGCACGCTCGAGAATCTCCGACACCATATCCATATTGCTGAAATCATAATTTTGTGCGGCGGCCATCTTGGATTTCAAAAATGATCACAAAATCGTTCTCTGCACCCTCGAGAATCTCGGACACGATATCCATATTGCTAAAATCATAATTTTGTGTGATGGCCATCTTGGATTTGAAAAATGATCACGAAATCGTTGTCTGCACCCTCGAGAACCTCGGAAACGATATCCATATTGCTGAAAACATAATTGTTTGCGGCAGCCCTCTTGGCTGTTAAAAATGATTACAGAATTGTTCTCTGCACCCTCGAGAACCTCGGACACGATATCCATATTGCTGAAAACATAATTGTTTGCGGCAGCCCTCTTGGCTGTTAAAAATGATTACAGAATTGTTCTCTGCACCCTCGAGAACCTCGGACACGATATCCATATTGCTTAAATCATAACTTTGTGCGGCGGCCATCTTGGATTTGAAAAATGTTCACCAAATCGTTAACTGCACCCTCGAGAACCTCGGACACGATATCCATATTGATAAAATCATAATTTTGTGCGGCGGCCATCTTGGATTTGAAATATGTTCACCAAATCGTTCTCTGCACCCTCTAGAACCTCGAATACGATACATATAAAGTTGTCATCATTATTTTGCGCGGCGGCCATCTTGGATTTGAAATATGTTCACCAAATCGTTCTCTGCACCCTCAAGAACCTCGAATACGATACACATAAAGTTGTCATCATAATTTTGCGCGACGGCCATCTTGGATTTCAAAAATGATCCCAAAATCGTTCTCTGCACCCTCGAGAACCTCGGACACGATATCCATATTGCTGCAAACATAATTGTTTGCGGCAGCCCTCTTGGATTTCAAAAATGATCACAGAATTGTTCTCTGCACCCTGGCAAACCTCGAACACGATATCCATATTGCTAAAATCATAAATTTGTGCAACGACCATCTTGGATTTGAAAAATGATCACCAAATCGTTCTCTGCACCTTCGAGAACCTCGGACACGATATCCATATTGCTGAAATCATATTGTTGTGCGGCGGCCGTCTTGGATTTCAAAAATGATCACAGAATTGTTCTCTGCACCCTCGAGTACCTGAGACACGGTATCCATATTGCTTAAATCATAATTTTGTGCGGCGGCCATCTTGAATTTGAAAAATGATCACCAAATCGTTCTCAACACCCTCGAGAACCTCGGGTACGATATCCATATTGCTGAAATCATAATTTTCTGTTGCGGCCATCTTGGATTTCAAATAAGATCATAAAATCGTTCTCTGCACCCTCGAGAACCTCGGACACGATATCCATATTGCTGAAAACATAATTGTGTGCGGCAGCCCTCTTGGTTTTCAAAAATGATCACAGAATAGTTCTCTGCACCCTAGAGAACCTCGGACACGATATCCATATTGCTAAAATCATAATTTTGTGCGGCGGCCATCTTGGACTTGTAAAATGATCACAAAATCGTTCTCTGCACCCTCGAGAACCTCGAATACGATACACATAAAGTTGTCATCATTATTTTGCGCGAAGGCCATCTTGGATTTCAAATATGATCCCAAAATCATTCTCTGCACCCTCGAGAATCTCCGACACGATATCCATATTGCTGAAATCATAATTTTGTGTGGCGGCCATCTTGGATTTCAAAAATTATCATAGAATTGTACTCTGCACCCTCGAGAACCTCGAACACGATATCCATATTGCTGCAAACATAATTGTTTGCGGCAGTCGTCTTGGATTTCAAAAATGACCATAGAATCGTTCTCTGCAGCCTCGAGAACCTCGCTTACGATATCCATATTGCTGCAAACATAATTTTTTGCGGCAGCCGTCTTGGATTTCAAAAATGATCACAGCATTGTTCTCTGCATCCTCGAGAACCTGGGACACGATATCCATATTGCTTAAATCATAATTATGTGCAGCGGCCATCTTGAATTTCAAATATGATCACAAAATCGTTCTCTGCACACTCGAGAACCTCGAATACGATACCCATAAAATTGTCATCATTATTTTGCGCGATGGTCATCTTTGATTTAAAAAATGATCCCAAAATCATTCTCTGCACGCTCGAGAATCTCCGACACCATATCCATATTGCTGAAATCATAATTTTGTGCGGCGGCCATCTTGGATTTCAAAAATGATCACAAAATCGTTCTCTGCACCCTCGAGAATCTCGGACACGATATCCATATTGCTAAAATCATAATTTTGTGTGATGGCCATCTTGGATTTGAAAAATGATCACGAAATCGTTGTCTGCACTCTCGAGAACCTCGGAAACGATATCCATATTGCTGAAAACATAATTGTTTGCGGCAACCCTCTTGGCTGTTAAAAATGATTACAGAATTGTTCTCTGCACCCTCGAGAACCTCGGACACGATATCCATATTGCTGAAAACATAATTGTTTGCGGCAGCCCTCTTGGCTGTTAAAAATGATTACAGAATTGTTCTCTGCACCCTCGAGAACCTCGGACACGATATCCATATTGCTTAAATCATAACTTTGTGCGGCGGCCATCTTGGATTTGAAAAATGTTCACCAAATCGTTAACTGCACCCTCGAGAACCTCGGACACGATATCCATATTGATAAAATCATAATTTTGTGCGGCGGCCATCTTGGATTTGAAATATGTTCACCAAATCGTTCTCTGCACCCTCTAGAACCTCGAATACGATACATATAAAGTTGTCATCATTATTTTGCGCGGCGGCCATCTTGGATTTGAAATATGTTCACCAAATCGTTCTCTGCACCCTCAAGAACCTCGAATACGATACACATAAAGTTGTCATCATAATTTTGCGCGACGGCCATCTTGGATTTCAAAAATGATCCCAAAATCGTTCTCTGCACCCTCGAGAACCTCGGACACGATATCCATATTGCTGAAAACATAATTGTTTGAGGCAGCCCTCTTGGCTGTTAAAAATGATTACAGAATTGTTCTCTGCACCCTCGAGAACCTCGGACACGATATCCATATTACTGAAATTATAATTTTGTGTGGCGGCAATGTTGGATTTCAAATATGATCACAAAATCGTTCTCTGCACCTTCGAGAACCTCGAATACGATACCCATAATGTTGTCATCATAATTTTTGCACGGTGGCCATCTTGGATTTAAAAAATTATCCCGAAACCATTCTCTGCACCCTGAAGAATCTCGGACACGATATCCATATTGTTGAAATCATAATTTTGTGCGACGGCCATCTTGGATTTGAAATATGTTAACCAAATCGTTCTCTGCACCCTCTAGAACCTCGAATACGATACCCATAATGGAGTTATCATACTATTGAGCGGCGGCGATATTGGGTTTGAAAAATGATCACAAAATCGTTCTCTGCACCCTCGAGATACTCGGATACGATACCAATAATGTAGTGATCATGATTTTGAGCGGTGGCCATCTTGGATTTGAAAAATGATCACAAAATCGTTCTGTTCACTCTCGAGAACCTCGGATACGATACCCATATTTTGTGATCATAATCTTGCACGGCGGCCACCTCAGATTTGAAAATGATCCAAAAAATGTTTTCTGCACCCTCGAGAACCTCGAATACGATACCCATAATGTTGTCATCATAATTTTTGCGCGGCGGCCATCTTGGATTTCAAAATTGATCCCAAAACCATTCTCTGCACCCTGAAGAATCTCGGACATGATATCCATATTGTTGAAATCATAATTTTGTGCGGCGGCCATCTTGGATTTCAAATATAATCAGAAAATCGTGCTCTTCACCCTTGAGAACCTCGGACCCGATATCCATATTGTTGAAAACATAGTTTCTTGCGGCAGCCCTCTTGGATTTCAAAAATTATCTCAGAATTGTTCTCTGCACCCTCGAGAACCTAGGACATGATATCCATATTGCTAAAATCATAATTTTTTGCCGCGACCATATTGGATTTGAAAATTGTTCACTAAATCGTTCTCTGTTCCCTCGAGAACCTCGCTTACGATATTCATATTGCTGAAAACATAATTGTTTGCGGCAGCCCTCTTTGATTTCAAAAATTATCACAGAATTGTTCTCTGCACCCTCGAGAACCTCGAACACGTTATCCATATTGCTTAAATCATAATTTTGTGTGGCGGCCATATTGGATTTGAAAAGTGTTCACCAAATCGTTCTCTGCTCCCTCAAAAACCTCACATACGATATCCATATTCTTGAAATCATAATTTTGTGCGATGGCCATCTTGGATTTGAAAAATGATCACGAAATCGTTTTCTGCACCCTCGAAAACCTCGGGTACGATACCCATAATGTTGTTATCATAATTTTGTGCGGTGGCAATCTTCGTTTTCAAAAATGATCCCAAAATCGTTCTCTGCACCCTCGAGAACCTCGGACACGATATCCATATTGCCGAAAACATAATTGTGTGTGGAAGCCATCTTGGATTTCAAAAATGATCACAGCATTGTTCTCTGCATCCTCGAGAACCTGGGACACGATATCCATATTGCTTAAATCATAATTTTGTGCAGCGGCCATCTTGGATTTCAAATATGATCACAAAATCGTTCTCTGCACACTCGAGAACCTCGAATACGATACCCATAAAATTGTCATCATAATTTTGCGCGATGGTCATCTTTGATTTAAAAAATGATCCCAAAATCATTCTCTGCACGCTCGAGAATCTCCGACACCATATCCATATTGCTGAAATCATAATTTTGTGCGGCGGCCATCTTGGATTTCAAAAATGATCACAAAATCGTTCTCTGCTCCCTCGAGAATCTCGGACACGATATCCATATTGCTAAAATCATAATTTTGTGTGATGGCCATCTTGGATTTGAAAAATGATCACGAAATCGTTGTCTGCACCCTCGAGAACCTCGGAAACGATATCCATATTGCTGAATACATAATTGTTTGCGGCAGCCCTCTTGGCTGTTAAAAATGATTACAGAATTGTTCTCTGCACCCTCGAGAACCTCGGACACGATATCCATATTGCTTAAATCATAACTTTGTGCGGCGGCCATCTGAGATTTGAAAAATGTTCATCAAATCGTTAACTGCACCCTCGAGAACCTCGGACACGATATCCATATTGATAAAATCATAATTTTGTGCGGCGGCCATCTTGGATTTGAAATATGTTCACCAAATCGTTCTCTGCACCCTCTAGAACCTCGAATACGATACATATAAAGTTGTCATCATTATTTTGCGCGGCGGCCATCTTGGATTTGAAATATGTTCACCAAATCGTTCTCTGCACCCTCTAGAACCTCGAATACGATACACATAAAGTTGTCATCATAATTTTGCGCGACGGCCATCTTGGATTTCAAAAATGATCCCAAAATCGTTCTCTGCACCCTCGAGAACCTCGGACACGATATCCATATTGCTGAAAACATAATTGTTTGCGGCAGCCCTCTTGGCTGTTAAAAATGATTACAGAATTGTTCTCTGCACCCTCGAGAACCTCGGACACGAAATCCATATTACTGAAATTATAATTTTGTGTGGCGGCCATGTTGGATTTCAAATATGATCACAAAATCGTTCTCTGCACCTTCGAGAACCTCGAATACGATACCCATAATGTTGTCATCATAATTTTTGCGCGGTGGCCATCTTGGATTTAAAAAATTATCCCGAAACCATTCTCTGCACCCTGAAGAATCTCGGACACGATATCCATATTGTTGAAATCATAATTTTGTGCGACGGCCATCTTGGATTTGAAAAATCATCACAAAATCGTTCTCTGAACCCGCGAGAACCTCGGATACGATACCCATAATGGAGTTATCATACTATTGAGCGGCGGCGATATTGGATTTGAAAAATGATCACAAAATCGTTCTCTGCACCCTCGAGATACTCGGATACGATACCAATAATGTAGTGATCATGATTTTGAGCGGTGGCCATCTTGGATTTGAAAAATGATCACAAAATCGTTCTGTTCACTCTCGAGAACCTCGGATACGATACCCATATTTTGTGATCATAATCTTGCACGGCGGCCATCTCAGATTTGAAAATGATCCAAAAAATGTTTTCTGCACCCTCGAGAACCTCGGACACGATATCCATATTGCTGCAAACATAATTGTTTGCGGCAGCCCTCTTGGATTTCAAAAATGATCACAGAATTGTTCTCTGCACCCTGGCAAACCTCGAACACGATATCCATATTGCTAAAATCATAACTTTGTGCAACGACCATCTTGGATTTGAAAAATGTTCACTAAATCGTTCTCTGCTCCCTCGAGAACCTCGCTTACGATATTCATATTGCTGAAAACATAATTGTTTGCGGCAGCCCTCTTTGATTTCAAAAATGATCACAGAATTGTTCTCTGCACCCTCGAGAACCTCGAACACGTTATCCATATTGCTTAAATCATAATTTTGTGCGGCGGCCATATTGGATTAGAAAAGTGTTCACCAAATCGTTCTCTGCTCCCTCAAAAACCTCACATACGATATCCATATTGATGAAATCATAAATTTGTGCAGCGGCCATCATGGATTTCAAATATGATCACAAAATCGTTCTCTGCACCCTCGAGAACCTCGAATACGATACCCATAATGGAGTTATCATACTATTGAGCGGCGGCCATATTGGATTTGAAAAATGATCACAAAATCGTTCTCTGCACCCTCGAGATACTCGGATACGATACCAATAATGTAGTGATCATGATTTTGAGCGGTGGCCATCTTGGATTTGAAAAATGATCACAAAATCGTTCTGTTCACTCTCTAGAACCTCGGATACGATACCCATATTTTTGTGATCATAATCTTGCACGGCGGCCATCTCAGTTTTGAAAATGTTCCAAAAAATGTTTTCTGCACCCTCGAGAACCTCGGACACGATATCCATATTGCTGCAAACATAATTGTTTGCGGCAGCCCTCTTGGATTTCAAAAATGATCACAGAATTGTTCTCTGCACCCTGGCAAACCTCGAACACGATATCCATATTGCTAAAATCATAACTTTGTGCAACGACCATCTTGGATTTGAAAAATGATCACAAAAATCTTTCTCTGCACCTTCGAGAACCTCGGACACGATATCCATATTGCTGAAATCATAATTTTGTGCGGCGGCCGTCTTGGATTTCAAAAATGATCACAGAATTGTTCTCTGCACCCTCGAGTACCTGAGACACGGTATCCATATTGCTTAAATCATAATTTTGTGCGGCGGCCATCTTGAATTTGAAAAATGATCACCAAATCGTTCTCTGCACCCTCGAGAACCTCGGACACGATATCCATATTGCTGAAAACATAATTGTGTGCGGCAGCCCTCTTGGTTTTCAAAAATGATCACAGAATAGTTCTCTGCACCCTAGAGAACCTCGGACACGATATCCATATTGCTAAAATCATAATTTTGTGCGGCGGCCATCTTGGACTTGTAAAATGATCACAAAATCGTTCTCTGCACCCTCGAGAACCTCGAATACGATACACATAAAGTTGTCATCATTATTTTGCGCGACGGCCATCTTGGATTTCAAATATGATCCCAAAATCATTCTCTGCACCCTCGAGAATCTCCGACACGATATCCATATTGCTGAAATCATAATTTTGTGTGGCGGCCATCTTGGATTTCAAAAATTATCATAGAATTGTACTCTGCACCCTCGAGAACCTCGAACACGATATCCATATTGCTGCAAACATAATTGTTTGCGGCAGTCGTCTTGGATTTCAAAAATGACCATAGAATTGTTCTCTGCATCCTCGAGAACGTGGCACACGATATCCATATTGCTTAAATCATAATTTTGTGCGGCAGCCATATTGGATTTGAAAAATGTTCACCAAATCGTTCTCTGCAGCCTCGAGAACCTCGCTTACGATATCCATATTGCTGCAAACATAATTTTTTGCGGCAGCCGTCTTGGATTTCAAAAATGATCACAGCATTGTTCTCTGCATCCTCGAGAACCTGGTACACGATATCCATATTGCTTAAATCATAATTTTGTGCAGCGGCCATCTTGAATTTCAAATATGATCACAAAATCGTTCTCTGCACACTCGAGAACCTCGAATACGATACCCATAAAATTGTCATCATTATTTTGCGCGATGGTCATCTTTGATTTAAAAAATGATCCCAAAATCATTCTCTGCACGCTCGAGAATCTCCGACACCATATCCATATTGCTGAAATCATAATTTTGTGCGGCGGCCATCTTGGATTTCAAAAATGATCACAAAATCGTTCTCTGCACACTCGAGAATCTCGGACACGATATCCATATTGCTTAAATCATAATTTTGTGTGATGGCCATCTTGGATTTGAAAAATGATCACGAAATCGTTGTCTGCACCCTCGAGAACCTCAGAAACGATATCCATATTGCTGAAAACATAATTGTTTGCGGTAGCCCTCTTGGCTGTAAAAAATGATTACAGAATTGTTCTCTGCACCCTCGAGAACCTCGGACACGATATCCATATTGCTGAAAACATAATTGTATGCGGCAGCCATCTTGGCTGTTAAAAATGATTACAGAATTGTTCTCTGCACCCTCGAGAACCTCGGACACGATATCCATATTGCTTAAATCATAACTTTGTGCGGCGGCCATCTTGGATTTGAAAAATGTTCACCAAATCGTTAACTGCACCCTCGAGAACCTCGGACACGATATCCATATTGATAAAATCATAATTTTGTGCGGCGGCCATCTTGGATTTGAAATATGTTCACCAAATCGTTCTCTGCACCCTCTAGAACCTCGAATACGATACATATAAAGTTGTCATCATTATTTTGCGCGGCGGCCATCTTGGATTTGAAATATGTTCACCAAATCGTTCTCTGCACCCTCTAGAACCTCGAATACGATACACATAAAGTTGTCATCATAATTTTGCGCGACGGCCCTCTTGGATTTCAAAAATGATCACAGAATTGTTCTTTGCACCCTGGCAAACCTCGAACACGATATCCATATTGCTAAAATCATAACTTTGTGCAACGACCATCTTGGATTTGAAAAATGTTCACTAAATCGTTCTCTGCTCCCTCGAGAACCTCGCTTACGATATTCATATTGCTGAAAACATAATTGTTTGCGGCAGCCCTCTTTGATTTCAAAAATGATCACAGAATTGTTCTCTGCACCCTCGAGATCCTCGAACACGTTATCCATATTGCTTAAATCATAATTTTGTGCGGCGGCCATATTGGATTTGAAAAGTGTTCACCAAATCGTTCTCTGCTCCCTCAAAAACCTCACATACGATATCCATATTGATGAAATCATAATTTTGTGCGGCGGCCATCATGGATTTCAAATATGATCACAAAATCGTTCTCTGCACCCTCGAGAACCTCGAATACGATACCCATAATGTTGTCATCATAATTTTTGCGCGGCGGCCATCTTGGATTTCAAAATTGATCCCGAAACCATTCTCTGCACCCTGAAGAATCTCGGACACGATATCCATATTGTTGAAATCATAATTTTGTGCGGCGGCCATCTTGGATTTCAAATATGATCACAAAATCGTGCTCTTCACCCTTGAGAACCTCGGACCGGATATCCATATTGTTGAAAACATAGTTTTTTGCGGCAGCCCTCTTGGATTTCAAAAATTATCACAGAATTGTTCTCTGCACCCTCGAGAACCTCGGACATGATATCCACATTGCTAAAATCATAATTTTTTGCCGCGACCATATTGGATTTGAAAAATGTTCACTAAATCGTTCTCTGCTCCCTCGAGAACCTCGCTTACGATATTCATATTGCTGAAAACATAATTGTTTGCGGCAGCCCTCTTTGATTTCAAAATGATCACAGAATTGTTCTCTGCACCCTTGAGAACCTCGAACACGTTATCCATATTGCTTAAATCATAATTTTGTGCGGCGGCCATATTGGATTTGGAAAGTGTTCACCAAATCGTTCTCTGCTCCCTCAAAAACCTCACATACGATATCCATATTGATGAAATCATAATTTTGTGCGGCGGCCATCATGGATTTCAAATATGACCACAAAATCGTTTTCTGCACCCTCGAAAACCTCGGGTACGATAACCATAATGTTGTAATCATAATTTTGTGCGGTGGCAATCTTCGTTTTTAAAAATGATCCCAAAATCGTTCTCTGCACCCTCGAGAACCTCGGACACGATATCCATATTGCCGAAAACATAATTGTGTGTGGAAGCCATCTTGGATTTCAAAAATGATCACAGAATTGTTATCTCCACCCTCGAGAACCTCGGACACGATATCCATATTGCTGAAATCATAATTTTGTGCGGCGGCCATCTTGGATTTCAAATATGATCACAAAATCGTGCTCTTCAACCCTTGAGAACCTCGGACCCGATATCCATATTGTTGAAAACATAGTTGTTTGCGGCAGCCCTCTTGGATTTCAAAAATTATCACAGAATTGTTCTCTGCACCCTCGAGAATCGCGGACATGATATCCATATTGCTAAAATCATAATTTTTTGCCGCGGCCATATTGGATTTGAAAAATGTTCACCAAATCGTTCTCTGCACCTTCGAGAACCTCGGACACGATATCCATATTGCTGAAATCATAATTTTGTGCGGCGGCCGTCTTGGATTTCAAAAATGATCACAGAATTGTTCTCTGCACCCTCGAGTACCTGGGACACGGTATCCATATTGCTTAAATCATAATTTTGTGCGGCGGCCATCTTGAATTTGAAAAATGATCACCAAATCGTTCTCAACACCCTCGAAAACCTCGGGTACGATATCCATATTGCTGAAATCATAATTTTCTGTTGCGGCCATCTTAGATTTCAAATAAGATCATAAAATCGTTCTCTGCACCCTCGAGAACCTCGGACACAATATCAATATTGCTGAAATCATAATTTTGTGCGGCGGCCGTCTTGGATTTCAAAAATGATCACAGAATTGTTCTCTGCACCCTCGAGTACCTGGGACACGGTATCCATATTGCTTAAATCATAATTTTGTGCGGCGGCCATCTTGAATTTGAAAAATGATCACCAAATCGTTCTGAACACCCTCGAGAACCTCGGGTACGATATCCATATTGCTGAAATCATAATTTTCTGTTGCGGCCATCTGGGATTTCAAATAAGATCATAAAATCGTTCTCTGCACCCTCGAGAACCTCGGACACGATATCCATATTGCTGAAAACATAATTGTGTGCGGCAGACCTCTTGGTTTTCCAAAATGATCACAGAATAGTTCTCTGCACCCTCGAGTACCTGGGACACGGTATCCATATTGCTTAAATCATAATTTTGTGCGGCGGCCATCTTGGATTTCAAATATGATCACAAAATCGTGCTCTGCACCCTCGAGAACCTCGAATACGATACACATAAATTTGTCATCATTATTTTGCGCGACGGCCATCTTGGATTTCAAATATGATCCCAAAATCATTCTCTGCACCCTCGAGAATCTCCGACACGATATCCATATTGCTGAAATCATAATTTTGTGTGGCGGCCATCTTGGATTTCAAAAATTATCATAGAATTGTACTCTGCACCCTCGAGAACCTCGAACACGATATCCATATTGCTGCAAACATAATTGTTTGCGGCAGTCGTCTTGGATTTCAAAAATGACCATAGAATTGTTCTCTGCATCCTCGAGAACCTGGGACACGATATCCATATTGCTTAAATCATAATTTTGTGCGGCAGCCATATTGGATTTGAAAAATGTTCACCAAATCGTTCTCTGCACCCTCGAGAACCTCGCTTACGATATCCATATTGCTGCAAACATAATTTTTTGCGGCAGCCGTCTTGGATTTCAAAAATAATCACAGCATTGTTCTCTGCATCCCCGAGAACATGGGACACGATATCCATATTGCTTAAATCATAATTTTGTGCAGCGGCCATCTTGGATTTCAAATATGATCACAAAATCGTTCTCTGCACACTCGAGAACCTCGAATACGATACCCATAAAATTGTCCTCATTATTTTGCGCGATGGTCATCTTTGATTTCAAAAATGATCCCAAAATCATTCTCTGCACGCTCGAGAATCTCCGACACCATATCCATATTGCTGAAATCATAATTTTGTGCGGCAGCCATCTTGGATTTCAAAAATGATCACAAAATCGTTCTCTGCACCCTCGAGAATCTCGGACACGATATCCATATTGCTAAAATCATAATTTTGTGTGATGGCCATCTTGGATTTGAAAAATGATCACGAAATCGTTGTCTGCACCCTCAAGAACCTCGGAAACGATATCCATATTGCTGAAAACATAATTGTTTGCGGCAGCCCTCTTGGCTGTTAAAAATGATTACAGAATTGTTCTCTGCACCCTCGAGAACCTCGGACACGATATCCATATTGCTGAAAACATTATTGTTTGCGGCAGCCCTCTTGGCTGTTAAAAATGATTACAAAATTGTTCTCTGCACCCTCGAGAACCTCGGACACGATATCCATATTGCTTAAATCATAACTTTGTGCGGCGGCCATCTTGGATTTGAAAAATGTTCACCAAATCGTTAACTGCACCCTCGAGAACCTCGGACACGATATCCATATTGATAAAATCATAATTTTGTGCGGCGACCATCTTGGATTTGAAATATGTTCACCAAATCGTTCTCTACACCCTCTAGACCCTCGAATACGATACATATAAAGTTGTCATCATTATTTTGCGCGGCGGCCATCTTGGATTTGAAATATGTTCACCAAATCGTTCTCTGCACCCTCTAGAACCTCGAATACGATACACATAAAGTTGTCATCATAATTTTGCGCGACGACCATCTTGGATTTCAAAAATGATCCCAAAATCGTTCTCTGCACCCTCGAGAACCTCGGACACGATATCCATATTGCTGAAAACATAATTGTTTGCGGCAGCCCTCTTGGCTGTTAAAAATGATTACAGAATTGTTCTCTGCACCCTCGAGAACCACGGACACGATATCCATATTACTGAAATTATAATTTTGTGTGGCGGCCATGTTGGATTTCAAATATGATCACAAAATCGTTCTCTGCACCTTCGAGAACCTCGAATACGATACCCATAATGTTGCCATCATAATTTTTGCGCGGTGGCCATCTTGGATTTAAAAAATTATCCCGAAACCATTCTCTGCACCCTGAAGAATCTCGGACACGATATCCATATTGTTGAAATCATAATTTTGTGCGACGGCCATCTTGGATTTGAAAAATGATCACAAAATCGTCCTCTGAACCCGCGAGAACCTCGGATACGATACCCATAATGGAGTTATCATACTACTGAGCGGCGGCCATATTGGATTTGAAAAATGATCACAAAATCGTTCTCTGCACCCTCGAGATACTCGAATACGATACCAATAATGTAGTGATCATGATTTTGAGCGGTGGCCATCTTGGATTTGAAAAATGATCACAAAATCGTTCTGTTCACTCTCGAGAACCTCGTATACGATACCCATATTTTGTGATCATAATCTTGCACGGCGGCCATCTCAGATTTGAAAATGATCCAAAAAATGTTTTCTGCACCCTCGAGAACCTCGAACACGATATCCATATTGCTGCAAACATAATTGTTTGCGGCAGCCCTCTTGGATTTCAAAAATGATCACAGAATTGTTCTCTGCACCCTCGACAACCTCGGACATGATATCCATATTGCTAAAATCATAATTTTTTGCCGCGACCATATTGGATTTGAAAAATGTTCACTAAATCGTTCTCTGCTCCCTCGAGAACCTCGCTTACGATATTCATATTGCTGAATACATAATTGTTTGCGGCAGCCCTCTTTGATTTCAAAAATGATCACAGAATTGTTCTCTGCACCCTCGAGAACCTCGAACACGTTATCCATATTGCTTAAATCATAATTTTGTGCGGCGGCCATATTGGATTTGAAAAGTGTTCACCAAATCGTTCTCTGCTCCCTCAAAAACCTCACATACGATATCCATATTGATGAAATCATAATTTTGTGCGGCGGCCATCATGGATTTCAAATATGATCACAAAATCGTTCTCTGCACCCTCGAGAACCTCGAATACGATACCCATAATGTTGTCATCATAATTTTTGCGCGGCGGCCATCTTGGATTTCAAAATTGATCCCGAAACCATTCTCTGCACCCTGAAGAATCTCGGACACGATATCCATATTGTTGAAATCATAATTTTGTGCGGCGGCCATCTTGGATTTCAAATATGATCACAAAATCGTGCTCTTCACCCTTGAGAACCTCGGACCCGATATCCATATTGTTGAAAACATTGTTTTTTGCGGCAGCCCTCTTGGATTTCAAAAATTATCACAGAATTGTTCTCTGCACCCTCGAGAACCTCGGACATGATATCCATATTGCTAAAATCATAATTTTTTGCCGCGACCATATTGGATTTGAAAAATGTTCACTAAATCGTTCTCTGCTCCCTCGAGAACCTCGCTTACGATATTCATATTACTGAAAACATAATTGTTTGCGGCAGCCCTCTTTGATTTCAAAAATGATCACAGAATTGTTCTCTGCACCCTCGAGAACCTCAAACACGTTATCCATATTGCTTAAATCATAATTTTGTGCGACGGCCATATTGGATTTGAAAAGTGTTCACCAAATCGTTCTCTGCTCCCTCAAAAACCTCACATACGATATCCATATTGTTGAAATCATAATTTTGTGCGATGGCCATCTTGGATTTGAAAAATGATCACGAAATCGTTTTCTGCACCCTCGAAAACCTCGGGTACGATACCCATAATGTTGTATTCATAATTTTGTGCGGTGGCAATCTTCGTTTTCAAAAATGATCCCAAAATCGTTCTCTGCACCCTCGAGAACCTCGGACACGATATCCATATTGCCGAAAACATAATTGTGTGTGGAAGCCATCTTGGATTTCAAAAATGATCACAGAATTGTTCTCTGCACCCTCGAGAACCTCGGACACGATATCCATATTGCTGAAATCATAATTTTGTGCGGTGGCCATCTTGGATTTCAAATATGATCACAAAATCGTGCTCTTCAACCCTTGAGAACCTCGGACCCGATATCCATATTGTTGAAAACATAGTTGTTTGCGGCAACCCTCTTGGATTTCAAAAATTATCACAGAATTGTTCTCTGCACCCTCGAGAATCGCGGACATGATATCCATATTGCTAAAATCATAATTTTTTGCCGCGGCCATATTGGATTTGAAAAATGTTCACCAAATCGTTCTCTGCACCTTCGAGAACCTCGGACACGATATCCATATTGCTGAAATCATAATTTTGTGCGGCGGCCGTCTTGGATTTCAAAAATGATCACAGAATTGTTCTCTGCACCCTCGAGTACCTTGGACACGGTATCCATATTGCTTTAATCATAATTTTGTGCGGCGGCCATCTTGAATTTGAAAAATGATAACCAAATCGTTCTCAACACCCTCGAGAACCTCGGGTAAGATATCCATATTGCTGAAATCATAATTTTCTGTTGCGGCCATCTTGGATTTCAAATAAGATCATAAAATCGTTCTCTGCACCCTCGAGAACCTCGGACACGATATCCATATTGCTGAAATCATAATTTTGTGCGGCGGCCGTCTTGGATTTCAAAAATGATCAAAGAATTGTTCTCTGCACCCTCGAGTACCTGGGACACGGTATCCATATTGCTTAAATCATAATTTTGTGCGGCGGCCATCTTGAATTTGAAAAATGATCACCAAATCGTTCTGAACACCCTCGAGAACCTCGGGTACGATATCCATATTGCTGAAATCATAATTTTCTGTTGCGGCCATCTTGGATTTCAAATAAGATCATAAAATCGTTCTCTGCACCCTCGAGAACCTCGGACACGATATCCATATTGCTGAAAACATAATTGTGTGCGGCAGCCCTCTTGGTTTTCCAAAATGATCACAGAATAGTTCTCTGCACCCTAGAGAACCTCGGACACGATATCCATATTGCTAAAATCATAATTTTGTGCGGCGGCCATCTTGGACTTGTAAAATGATCACAAAATCGTTCTCTGCACCCTCGAGAACCTCGAATACGATACACATAAAGTTGTCATCATTATTTTGCGCGACGGCCATCTTGGATTTCAAATATGATCCCAAAATCATTCTCTGCACCCTCGAGAATCTCCGACACGATATCCATATTGCTGAAATCATAATTTTGTGTGGCGGCCATCTTGGTTTTCAAAAATTATCATAGAATTGTACTCTGCACCCTCGAGAACCTCGAACACGATATCCATATTGCTGCAAACATAATTGTTTGCGGCAGTCGTCTTGGATTTCAAAAATGACCATAGAATTGTTCTCTGCATCCTCGAGAACCTGGGACACGATATCCATATTGCTTAAATCATAATTTTGTGCGGCAGCCATATTGGATTTGAAAAATGTTCACCAAATCGTTCTCTGCACCCTCGAGAACCTCGCTTACGATATCCATATTGCTGCAAACATAATTTTTTGCGGCAGCCGTCTTGGATTTCAAAAATGATCACAGCATTGTTCTCTGCATCCTCGAGAACCTGGGACACGATATCCATATTGCTTAAATCATAATTTTGTGCAGCGGCCAACTTGGATTTCAAATATGATCACAAAATCGTTCTCTGCACACTCGAGAACCTCGCATACGATACCCATAAAATTGTCATCATTATTTTGCGCGATGGTCATCTTTGATTTCAAAAATGATCCTAAAATCATTCTCTGCACGCTCGAGAATCTCCGACACATTATCCATATTGCTGAAATCATAGTTTTGTGCGGCGGCCATCTTGGATTTCAAAAATGATCACAAAATCGTTCTCTGCACCCTCGAGAATCTCGGACACGATATCCATATTGCTAAAATCATAATTTTGTGTGATGGCCATCTTGGATTTGAAAAATGATCACGAAATCGTTGTCTGCACCCTCGAGAACCTCGGAAACGATATCCATATTGCTGAAAACATAATTGTTTGCGGCAGCCCTCTTGGCTGTTAAAAATTATTACAGAATTGTTCTCTGCACCCTCGAGAACCTCGGACACGATATCCACATTGCTGAAAACATAATTGTTTGCGGCAGCCCTCTTAGCTGTTAAAAATGATTACAGATTTGTTATCTGCACCCTCGAGAACCTCGGACACGATATCCATATTACTGAAATTATAATTTTGTGTGGCGGCCATGTTGGATTTCAAATATGATCACAAAATCGTTCTCTGCACCTTCGAGAACCTCGAATGCGATACACATAAAGTCGTCATCATAATTTTGCGCGACGGCCATCTTGGATTTCAAAAATGATCCCAAAATCGTTCTCTGCACCCTCGAGAACCTCGGACACGATATCCATATTGCTGAAAACATAATTGTTTGCGGCAGCCCTCTCGGGTGTTAAAAATGATTACAGAATTGTTCTCTGCACCCTCGAGAACCTCGGACACGATATCCATATTACTGAAATTATAATTTTGCGTGGCGGCCATGTTGGATTTCAAATATGATCACAAAATCGTTCTCTGCACCTTCGAGAACCTCGAATACGATACCCATAATGTTGTCATCATAATTTTTGCGCGGTGGCCATCTTGGATTTAAAAAATTATCCCGAAACCATTCTTTGCACCCTGAAGAATCTCGGACACGATATCCATATTGTTGAAATCATAATTTTGTGCGACGGCCATCTTGGATTTGAAAAATGATCACAAAATCGTTCTCTGAACCCGCGAGAACCTCGGATACGATATCCATAATGGAGTTATCATACTATTGAGTGGCGGCCATATTGGATTTGAAAAATGATCACAAAATCGTTCTCTGCACCCTCGAGATACTCGGATACGATACCAATAATGTAGTGATCATGATTTTGAGCGGTGGCCATCTTGGATTTGGAAAATGATCACAAAATCGTTCTGTTCACTCTCGAGAACCTCGGATACGATACCCATATTTTTGTGATCATAATCTTGCACGGCGGCCATCTCAGATTTGAAAATTATCCAAAAAATGTTTTCTGCACCCTCGAGAACCTCGGACACGATATACATATTGCTGCAAACATAATTGTTTGCGGCAGCCCTCTTGGATTTCAAAAATGATCACAGAATTGTTCTCTGCACACTTGCAAACCACGAAGACGATATCCATATTGCTAAAATCATAACTTTGTGCAACGACCATCTTGGATTTGAAAAATGATCACCAAATCGTTCTCTGCACCTTCGAGAACCTCGGACACGATATCCATATTGCTGAAATCATAATGTTGTGCGGCGGTAATCTTGAATTTGAAAAATGATCACCAAATCGTTCTCAACACCCTCGAGAACCTCGGGTACGATATCCATATTGCTGAAATCATAATTTTCTGTTGCGGCCATCTTGGATTTCAAATAAGATCATAAAATCGTTATCTGCAAACCTCGAACACGATATCCATATTGCTAAAATCATAACTTTGTGCAACGACCATCTTGGATTTGAAAAATGATCACCAAATCGTTCTCTGCAGCTTCGAGAACCTCGGACACGATATCCATAATGTTGAAAACATAGTTTTTTGCGGCAGCCCTCTTGGATTTCAAAAATGATCACAGAATTGTTCTCTGCACACTTGCAAACCACGAAGACGATATCCATATTGCTGAAATCATAATGTTGTGCGGCGGCCGTCTTGGATTTCAAAAATGATCCTAAAATCATTCTCTGCACGCTCGAGAATCTCCGACACATTATCCATATTGCTGAAGTCATAGTTTTGTGCGGCGGCCATCTTGGATTTCAAAAATGATCACAAAATCGTTCTCTGCACCCTCGAGAATCTCGGACACGATATCCATATTGCTAAAATCATAATTTTGTGTGATGGCCATCTTGGATTTGAAAAATGATCACGAAATCGTTTTCTGCACCCTCGAGAACCTCGGACACGATATACATATTGCTGCAAACATAATTGTTTGCGGCAGCCCTCTTGGATTTCAAAAATGATCACAGAATTGTTTTCTGCACACTTGCAAACCACGAAGACGATATCCATATTGCTGAAATCATAATGTTGTGCGGCGGCCGTCTTGGATTTCAAAAATGATCACAGAATTGTTCTCTGCACCCTCGAGTACCTGAGACACGGTATCCCTATTGCTTAAATCATAATTTTGTGCGGCGGCCATCTTGAATTTGAAAAATGATCACCAAATCGTTCTCAACACCCTCGAGAACCTCGGGTACGATATCCATATTGCGGAAATCATAATTTTCTGTTGCGGCCATCTTGGATTTCAAATAAGATCATAAAATCGTTCTCTGCACCCTCGAGAACCTCGGACACGATATCCATATTGCTGAAAACATAATTGTGTGCGGCAGCCCTCTTGGTTTTCAAAAATGATCACAGAATAGTTCTCTGCACCCTCGAGAACCTCGCTTACGATATCCATATTGCTGCAAACATAATTTTTTGCGGCAGCCGTCTTGGATTTCAAAAATGATCACAGCATTGTTCTCTGCATCCTCGAGAACATGGGACACGATATCCATATTGCTTAAATCATAATTTTGTGCAGCGGCCATCTTGGATTTCAAATATGAACTCAAAATCGTTCTCTGCACACTCGAGAACCTCGAATACGATACCCATAAAATTGTCATCATTATTTTGCGCGATGGTCATCTTTGATTTCAAAAATGATCCCAAAATCATTCTCTGCACGCTCGAGAATCTCCGACACCATATCCATATTGCTGAAATCATAATTTTGTGCGGCAGCCATCTTGGATTTCAAAAATGATCACAAAATCGTTCTCTGCACCCTCGAGAATCTCGGACACGATATCCATATTGCTAAAATCATAATTTTGTGTGATGGCCATCTTGGATTTGAAAAATGTTCACCAAATCGTTGTCTGCACCCTCAAGAACCTCGGAAACGATATCCATATTGCTGAAAACATAATTGTTTGCGGCAGCCCTCTTGGCTGTTAAAAATGATTACAGAATTGTTCTCTGCACCCTCGAGAACCTCGGACACGATATCCATATTGCTGAAAACATTATTGTTTGCGGCAGCCCTCTTGGCTGTTAAAAATGATTACAAAATTGTTCTCTGCACCCTCGAGAACCTCGGACACGATATCCATATTGCTTAAATCATAACTTTGTGCGGCGGCCATCTTGGATTTGAAAAATGTTCACCAAATCGTTAACTGCACCCTCGAGAACCTCGGACACGATATCCATATTGATAAAATCATAATTTTGTGCGGCGGCCATCTTGGATTTGAAATATGTTCACCAAATCGTTCTCTACACCCTCTAGACCCTCGAATACGATACATATAAAGTTGTCATCATTATTTTGCGCGGCGGCCATCTTGGATTTGAAATATGTTCACCAAATCGTTCTCTGCACCCTATAGAACCTCGAATACGATACACATAAAGTTGTCATCATAATTTTGCCCGACGACCATCTTGGATTTCAAAAATGATCCCAAAATCGTTCTCTGCACCCTCGAGAACCTCGGACACGATATCCATATTGCTGAAAACATAATTGTTTGCGGCAGCCCTCTTGGCTGTTAAAAATGATTACAGAATTGTTCTCTGCACCCTCGAGAACCACGGACACGATATCCATATTACTGAAATTATAATTTTGTGTGGCGGCCATGTTGGATTTCAAATATGATCACAAAATCGTTCTCTGCACCTTCGAGAACCTCGAATACGATACCCATAATGTTGACATCATAATTTTTGCGCGGTGGCCATCTTGGATTTAAAAAATTATCCCGAAACCATTCTCTGCACCCTGAAGAATCTCGGACACGATATCCATATTGTTGAAATCATAATTTTGTGCGACGGCCACCTTGGATTTGAAAAATGATCACAAAATCGTTCTCTGAACCCGCGAGAACCTCGGATACGATACCCATAATGGAGTTATCATACTATTGAGCGGCGGCCATATTGGATTTGAAAAATGATCACAAAATCGTTCTCTGCACCCTCGAGATACTCGAATACGATACCAATAATGTAGTGATCATGATTTTGAGCGGTGGCCATCTTGGATTTGAAAAATGATCACAAAATCGTTCTGTTCACTCTCGAGAACCTCGGATACGATACCCATATTTTGTGATCATAATCTTGCACGGCGGCCATCTCAGATTTGAAAATGATCCAAAAAATGTTTTCTGCACCCTCGAGAACCTCGAACACGATATCCATATTGCTGCAAACATAATTATTTGCGGCAGCCCTCTTGGATTTCAAAAATGATCACAGAATTGTTCTCTGCACACTCGAGAACCTCGGACATGATATCCATATTGCTAAAATCATAATTTTTTGCCGCGACCATATTGGATTTGAAAAATGTTCACTAAATCGTTCTCTGCTCCCTCGAGAACCTCGCTTACGATATTCATATTGCTGAATACATAATTGTTTGCGGCACCCCTCTTTGATTTCAAAAATGATCACAGAATTGTTCTCTGCACCCTCGAGAACCTCGAACACGTTATCCATATTGCTTAAATCATAATTTTGTGCGGCGGCCATATTGGATTTGAAAAGTGTTGACCAAATCGTTCTCTGCTCCCTCAAAAACCTCACATACGATATCCATATTGATGAAATCATAATTTTGTGCGGCGGCCATCATTGATTTCAAATATGATCACAAAATCGTTCTCTGCACCCTCGAGAACCTCGAATACGATACCCATAATGTTGTCATCATAATTTTTGCGCGGCGGCCATCTTGGATTTCAAAATTGATCCCGAAACCATTCTCTGCACCCTGAAGAATCTCGGACACGATATCCATATTGTTGAAATCTTAATTTTGTGCGGCGGCCATCTTGAATTTCAAATATGATCACAAAATCGTGCTCTTCACCCTTGAGAACCTCGGACCCGATATCCATATTGTTGAAAACATAGTTTTTTGCGGCAGCCCTCTTGGATTTCAAAAATTATCACTGAATTGTTCTCTGCACCCTCGAGAACCTCGGACATGATATCCATATTGCTAAAATCATAATTTTTTGCCGCGACCATATTGGATTTGAAAAATGTTCACTAAATCGTTCTCTGCTCCCTCGAGAACCTCGCTTACGATATTCATATTGCTGAAAACATAATTGTTTGCGGCAGCCCTCTTTGATTTCAAAAATGATCACAGAATTGTTCTCTGCACCCTCGAGAACCTCGAACACGTTATCCATATTGCTTAAATCATAATTTTGTGCGGCGGCCATATTGGATTTGAAAAGTGTTCACCAAATCGTTCTCTGCTCCCTCAAAAACCTCACATACGATACCCATAATGTTGTATTCATAATTTTGTGCGGTGGCAATCTTCGTTTTCAAAAATGATCCCAAAATCGTTCTCTGCACCCTCGAGAACCTCGGACACGATATCCATATTGCCGAAAACATAATTGTGTGTGGAAGCCATCTTGGATTTCAAAAATGATCACAGAATTGTTCTCTGCACCCTCGAGAACCTCGGACACGATATCCATATTGCTGAAATCATAATTTTGTGCGGCGGCCATCTTGGACTTGTAAAATGATCACAAAATCGTTCTCTGCACCCTCGAGAACCTCGAATACGATACACATAAAGTTGTCATCATTATTTTGCGCGACGGCCATCTTGGATTTCAAATATGATCCCAAAATCATTCTCTGCACCCTCGAGAATCTCCGACACGATATCCATATTGCCGAAAACATAATTGTGTGTGGAAGCCATCTTGGATTTCAAAAATGATCACAGAATTGTTCTCTGCACCCTCGAGAACCTCGGACACGATATCCATATTGCTGAAATCATAATTTTGTGCGGCGGCCATCTTGGATTTCAAATATGATCACAAAATCGTGCTCTTCAACCCTTGAGAACCTCGGACCCGATATCCATATTGTTGAAAACATAGTTGTTTGCGGCAGCCCTCTTGGATTTCAAAAATTATCACAGAATTGTTCTCTGCACCCTCGAGAATCGCGGACATGATATCCATATTGCTAAAATCATAATTTTTTGCCGCGGCCATATTGGATTTGAAAAATGTTCACCAAATCGTTCTCTGCACCTTCGAGAACCTCGGACACGATATCCATATTGCTGAAATCATAATTTTCTGTTGCGGCCATCTTGGATTTCAAATAAGATCATAAAATCGTTCTCTTTACCCTCGAGAACCTCGGACACGATATCCATATTGCTGAAATCATAATTTTGTGCGGCGGCCGTCTTGGATTTAAAAAATTATCCCGAAACCATTCTCTGCACCCTGAAGAACCTCGGACCCGATATCCATATTGTTGAAAACATAGTTGTTTGCGGCAGCCCTCTTGGATTTCAAAAATTATCACAGAATTGTTCTCTGCACCCTCGAGAACCTCGGACATGATATCCATATTGCTAAAATCATAATTTTTTGCCGCGACCATATTGGATTTGAAAAATGTTCACTAAATCGTTCTCTGCTCCCTCGAGAACCTCGCTTACGATATTCATATTGCTGAATACATAATTGTTTGCGGCAGCCCTCTTGGATTTCAAAAATGATCACAGAATTGTTCTCTGCACCCTCGAGTACCTGGGACACGGTATCCATATTGCTTAAATCATAATTTTGTGCGGCGGCCATCTTGAATTTGAAAAATGATCACCAAATCGTTCTTAACACCCTCGAGAACCTCGGGTACGATATCCATATTGCTGAAATCATAATTTTCTGTTGCGGCCATCTTGGATTTCAAATAAGATCATAAAATCGTTCTCTTTACCCTCGAGAACCTCGGACATGATATCCATATTGCTGAAATCATAATTTTGTGCGGCGGCCGTCTTGGATTTCAAAAATGATCACAGAATTGTTCTCTGCACCCTCGAGAACCTGGGACACGGTATCCATATTGCTTAAATCATAATTTTGTGCGGCGGCCATCTTGAATTTGAAAAATGATCACAAAATCGTTCTGAACACCCTCGAGAACCTCGGGTACGATATCCATATTGCTGAAATCACAATTTTCTGTTGCGGCCATCTTGGATTTCAAATAAGATCATAAAATCGTTCTCTGCACCCTCGAGAACCTCGGACACGATATCCATATTGCTGAAAACATAATTGTGTGCGGCAGCCCTCTTGGTTTTCCAAAATGATCACAGAATAGTTCTCTGCACCCTAGAGAACCTCGGACACGATATCCATATTGCTAAAATCATAATTTTGTGCGGCGGCCATCTTGGACTTGTAAAATGATCACAAAATCGTTCTCTGCACCCTCGAGAACCTCGAATACGATACACATAAAGTTGTCATCATTATTTTGCGCGACGGCCATCTTGGATTTCAAATATGATCCCAAAATCATTCTCTGCACCCTCGAGAATCTCCGACACGATATCCATATTGCTGAAATCATAATTTTGTGCGGCGGCCATCTTGGATTTCAAAAATTATCATAGAATTGTACTCTGCACCCTCGAGAACCTCGAACACGATATCCATATTGTTGAAAACATAATTGTTTGCGGCAGTCGTCTTGGATTTCAAAAATGACCATAGAATTGTTCTCTGCATCCTCGAGAACCTGGGACACGATATCCATATTGCTTAAATCATAATTTTGTGCGGCGGCCATATTGGATTTGAAAAATGTTCACCAAATCGTTCTCTGCACCCTCGAGAACCTCGCTTACGATATCCATATTGCTGCAAACATAATTTTTTGCGGCAGCCGTCTTGGATTTCAAAAATGATCACAGCATTGTTCTCTGCATCCTCGAGAACCTGGGACACGATATCCATATTGCTTAAATCATAATTTTGTGCAGCGGCCAACTTGGATTTCAAATATGATCACAAAATCGTTCTCTGCACACTCGAGAACCTCGAATACGATACCCATAAAATTGTCATCATTATTTTGCGCGATGGTCATCTTTGATTTCAAAAATGATCCCAAAATCATTCTCTGCACGCTCGAGAATCTCCGACACATTATCCATATTGCTGAAATCATAGTTTTGTGCGGCGGCCATCTTGGATTTCAAAAATGATCACAAAATCGTTCTCTGCACCCTCGAGAATCTCGGACACGATATCCATATTGCTAAAATCATAATTTTGTGTGATGGCCATCTTGGATTTGAAAAATGATCACGAAATCGTTGTCTGCACCCTCGAGAACCTCGGAAACGATATCCATATTGCTGAAAACATAATTGTTTGCGGCAGCCCTCTTGGCTGTTAAAAATGATTACAGATTTGTTCTCTGCACCCTCGAGAACCTCGGACACGATATCCATATTACTGAAATTATAATTTTGTGTGGCGGCCATGTTGGATTTCAAATATGATCACAAAATCGTTCTCTGCACATTCGAGAACCTCGAATGCGATACACATAAAGTCGTCATCATAATTTTGCGCGACGACCATCTTGGATTTCAAAAATGATCCCAAAATCATTCTCTGCACCCTCGAGAACCTCGGACACGATATCCATATTGCTGAAAACATAATTGTTTGCGGCAGCCCTCTCGGCTGTTAAAAATGATAACAGAATTGTTCTCTGCACCCTCGAGAACCTCGGACACGATATCCATATTACTGAAATTATAATTTTGTGTGGCGGCCATGTTGGATTTCAAATATGATCACAAAATCGTTCTCTGCACCTTCGAGAACCTCGAATACGATACCCATAATGTTGTCATCATAATTTTTGCGCGGTGGCCATCTTGGATTTAAAAAATTATCCCGAAACCATTCTCTGCACCCTGAAGAATCTCGGACACGATATCCATATTGTTGAAATCATAATTTTGTGCGACGGCCATCTTGGATTTGAAAAATGATCACAAAATCGTTCTCTGAACCCGCGAGAACCTCGGACACGATATCCATATTGCTAAAATCATAATTTTGTGCGGCGGCCATCTTGGACTTGTAAAATGATCACAAAATCGTTCTCTGCACCCTCGAGAACCTCGAATACGATACACATAAAGTTGTCATCATTATTTTGCGCGACGGCCATCTTGGATTTCAAAAATGATCCCAAAATCATTCTCTGCACCCTCGAGAATCTCCGACACGATATCCATATTGCTGAAATCATAATTTTGTGTGGCGGCCATCTTGGATTTCAAAAATTATCATAGAATTGTACTCTGCACCCTCGAGAACCTCGAACACGATATCCATATTGTTGAAAACATAATTGTTTGCGGCAGTCGTCTTGGATTTCAAAAATGACCATAGAATTGTTCTCTGCATCCTCGAGAACCTGGGACACGATATCCATATTGCTTAAATCATAATTTTGTGCGGCAGCCATATTGGATTTGAAAAATGTTCACCAAATCGTTCTCTGCACCCTCGAGAACCTCGCTTACGATATCCATATTGCTGCAAACATAATTTTTTGCGGCAGCCGTCTTGGATTTCAAAAATGATCACAGCATTGTTCTCTGCATCCTCGAGAACCTGGGACACGATATCCATATTGCTTAAATCATAATTTTGTGCAGCGGCCAACTTGGATTTCAAATATGATCACAAAATCGTTCTCTGCACACTCGAGAACCTCGAATACGATACCCATAAAATTGTCATCATTATTTTGCGCGATGGTCATCTTTGATTTCAAAAATGATCCCAAAATCATTCTCTGCACGCTCGAGAATCTCCGACACATTATCCATATTGCTGAAATCATAGTTTTGTGCGGCGGCCATCTTGGATTTCAAAAATGATCACAAAATCGTTCTCTGCACCCTCGAGAATCTCGGACACGATATCCATATTGCTAAAATCATAATTTTGTGTGATGGCCATCTTGGATTTGAAAAATGATCAAGAAATCGTTGTCTGCACCCTCGAGAACCTCGGAAACGATATCCATATTGCTGAAAACATAATTGTTTGCGGCAGCCCTCTTGGCTGTTAAAAATGATTACAGATTTGTTCTCTGCACCCTCGAGAACCTCGGACACGATATCCATATTACTGAAATTATAATTTTGTGTGGCGGCCATGTTGGATTTCAAATATGATCACAAAATCGTTCTCTGCACATTCGAGAACCTCGAATGCGATACACATAAAGTCGTCATCATAATTTTGCGCGACGACCATCTTGGATTTCAAAAATGATCCCAAAATCGTTCTCTGCACCCTCGAGAACCTCGGACACGATATCCATATTGCTGAAAACATAATTGTTTGCGGCAGCCCTCTCGGCTGTTAAAAATGATAACAGAATTGTTCTCTGCACCCTCGAGAACCTCGGACACGATATCCATATTACTGAAATTATAATTTTGTGTGGCGGCCATGTTGGATTTCAAATATGATCACAAAATCGTTCTCTGCACCTTCGAGAACCTCGAATAGGATACCCATAATGTTGTCATCATAATTTTTGCGCGGTGGCCATCTTGGATTTAAAAAATTATCCCGAAACCATTCTTTGCACCCTGAAGAATCTCGGACACGATATCCATATTGTTGAAATCATAATTTTGTGCGACGGCCATCTTGGATTTGAAAAATGATCACAAAATCGTTCTCTGAACCCGCGAGAACCTCGGACACGATATCCATATTACTGAAATTATAATTTTGTGTGGCGGCCATGTTGGATTTCAAATATGATCACAAAATCGTTCGCTGCACCTTCGAGAACCTCGAATACGATACCCATAATGTTGACATCATAATTTTTGCGCGGTGGCCATCTTGGATTTAAAAAATTATCCCGAAACCATTCTCTGCACCCTGAAGAATCTCGGACACGATATCCATATTGTTGAAATCATAATTTTGTGCGACGGCCATCTTGGATTTGAAAAATGATCACAAAATCGTTCTCTGAACCCGCGAGAACCTCGGATACGATACCCATAATGGAGTTATCATACTATTGAGCGGCGGCCATATTGGATTTGAAAAATGATCACAAAATCGTTCTCTGCACCCTCGAGATACTCGAATACGATACCAATAATGTAGTGAACATGATTTTGAGCGGTGGCCATCTTGGATTTGAAAAATGATCACAAAATCGTTCTGTTCACTCTCGAGAACCTCGGATACGATACCCATATTTTGTGATCATAATCTTGCACGGCGGCCATCTCAGATTTGAAAATGATCCAAAAAATGTTTTCTGCACCCTCGAGAACCTCGAACACGATATCCATATTGCTGCAAACATAATTGTTTGCGGCAGCCCTCTTGGATTTCAAAAATGATCACAGAATTGTTCTCTGCACCCTCGAGAACCTCGGACATGATATCCATATTGCTAAAATCATAATTTTTTGCCGCGACCATATTGGATTTGAAAAATGTTCACTAAATCGTTCTCTGCTCCCTCGAGAACCTCGCTTACGATATTCATATTGCTGAATACATAATTGTTTGCGGCAGCCCTCTTTGATTTCAAAAATGATCACAGAATTGTTCTCTGCACCCTCGAGAACCTCGAACACGTTATCCATATTGCTTAAATCATAATTTTGTGCGGCGGCCATATTGGATTTGAAAAGTGTTCACCAAATCGTTCTCTGCTCCCTCAAAAACCTCACATACGATATCCATATTGATGAAATCATAATTTTGTGCGGCGGCCATCATTGATTTCAAATATGATCACAAAATCGTTCTCTGCACCCTCGAGAACCTCGAATACGATACCCATAATGTTGTCATCATAATTTTTGCGCGGCGGCCATCTTGGATTTCAAAATTGATCCCGAAACCATTCTCTGCACCCTGAAGAATCTCGGACACGATATCCATATTGTTGAAATCATAATTTTGTGCGGCGGCCATCTTGGATTTCAAATATGATCACAAAATCGTGCTCTTCACCCTTGAGAACCTCGGACCCGATATCCATATTGTTGAAAACATAGTTTTTTGCGGCAGCCCTCTTGGATTTCAAAAATTATCACAGAATTGTTCTCTGCACCCTCGAGAACCTCGGACATGATATCCATATTGCTAAAATATTAATTTTTTGCCGCGACCATATTGGATTTGAAAAATGTTCACTAAATCGTTCTCTGCTCCCTCGAGAACCTCGCTTACGATATTCATATTGCTGAAAACATAATTGTTTGCGGCAGCCCTCTTTGATTTCAAAAATGATCACAGAATTGTTCTCTGCACCCTCGAGAACCTCGAACACGTTATCCATATTGCTTAAATCATAATTTTGTGCGGCGGCCATATTGGATTTGAAAAGTGTTCACCAAATCGTTCTCTGCTCCCTCAAAAACCTCACATACGATATCCATATTGTTGAAATCATAATTTTGTGCGATGGCCATCTTGGATTTGAAAAATGATCACGAAATCGTTTTCTGCACCCTCGAAAACCTCGGGTACGATACCCATAATGTTGTATTCATAATTTTGTGCGGTGGCAATCTTCGTTTTCAAAAATGATCCCAAAATCGTTCTCTGCACCCTCGAGAACCTCGGACACGATATCCATATTGCCGAAAACATAATTGTGTGTGGAAGCCATCTTGGATTTCAAAAATGATCACAGAATTGTTCTCTGCACCCTCGAGAACCTCGGACACGATATCCATATTGCTGAAATCATAATTTTGTGCGGCGGCCATCTTGGACTTGTAAAATGATCACAAAATCGTTCTCTGCACCCTCGAGAACCTCGAATACGATACACATAAAGTTGTCATCATTATTTTGCGCGACGGCCATCTTGGATTTCAAATATGATCCCAAAATCATTCTCTGCACCCTCGAGAATCTCCGACACGATATCCATATTGCTGAAAACATAATTGTGTGTGGAAGCCATCTTGGATTTCAAAAATGATCACAGAATTGTTCTCTGCACCCTCGAGAACCTCGGACACGATATCCATATTGCTGAAATCATAATTTTGTGCGGCGGCCATCTTGGATTTCAAATATGATCACAAAATCGTGCTCTTCAACCCTTGAGAACCTCGGACCCGATATCCATATTGTTGAAAACATAGTTGTTTGCGGCAGCCCTCTTGGATTTCAAAAATTATCACAGAATTGTTCTCTGCACCCTCGAGAATCGCGGACATGATATCCATATTGCTAAAATCATAATTTTTTGCCGCGGCCATATTGGATTTGAAAAATGTTCACCAAATCGTTCTCTGCACCTTCGAGAACCTCGGACACGATATCCATATTGCTGAAATCATAATTTTCTGTTGCGGCCATCTTGGATTTCAAATAAGATCATAAAATCGTTCTCTTTACCCTCGAGAACCTCGGACACGATATCCATATTGCTGAAATCATAATTTTGTGCGGCGGCCGTCTTGGATTTAAAAAATTATCCCGAAACCATTCTCTGCACCCTGAAGAACCTCGGACCCGATATCCATATTGTTGAAAACATAGTTGTTTGCGGCAGCCCTCTTGGATTTCAAAAATTATCACAGAATTGTTCTCTGCACCCTCGAGAACCTCGGACATGATATCCATATTGCTAAAATCATAATTTTTTGCCGCGACCATATTGGATTTGAAAAATGTTCACTAAATCGTTCTCTGCTCCCTCGAGAACCTCGCTTACGATATTCATATTGCTGAATACATAATTGTTTGCGGCAGCCCTCTTTGATTTCAAAAATGATCACAGAATTGTTCTCTGCACCCTCGAGTACCTGGGACACGGTATCCATATTGCTTAAATCATAATTTTGTGCGGCGGCCATCTTGAATTTGAAAAATGATCACCAAATCGTTCTTAACACCCTCGAGAACCTCGGGTACGATATCCATATTGCTGAAATCATAATTTTCTGTTGCGGCCATCTTGGATTTCAAATAAGATCATAAAATCGTTCTCTTTACCCTCGAGAACCTCGGACATGATATCCATATTGCTGAAATCATAATTTTGTGCGGCGGCCGTCTTGGATTTCAAAAATGATCACAGAATTGTTCTCTGCACCCTCGAGTACCTGGGACACGGTATCCATATTGCTTAAATCATAATTTTGTGCGGCGGCCATCTTGAATTTGAAAAATGATCACAAAATCGTTCTGAACACCCTCGAGAACCTCGGGTACGATATCCATATTGCTGAAATCACAATTTTCTGTTGCGGCCATCTTGGATTTCAAATAAGATCATAAAATCGTTCTCTGCACCCTCGAGAACCTCGGACACGATATCCATATTGCTGAAAACATAATTGTGTGCGGCAGCCCTCTTGGTTTTCCAAAATGATCACAGAATAGTTCTCTGCACCCTAGAGAACCTCGGACACGATATCCATATTGCTAAAATCATAATTTTGTGCGGCGGCCATCTTGGACTTGTAAAATGATCACAAAATCGTTCTCTGCACCCTCGAGAACCTCGAATACGATACACATAAATTTGTCATCATTATTTTGCGCGACGGCCATCTTGGATTTCAAAAATGATCCCAAAATCATTCTCTGCACCCTCGAGAATCTCCGACACGATATCCATATTGCTGAAATCATAATTTTGTGCGGCGGCCATCTTGGATTTCAAAAATTATCATAGAATTGTACTCTGCACCCTCGAGAACCTCGAACACGATATCCATATTGTTGAAAACATAATTGTTTGCGGCAGTCGTCTTGGATTTCAAAAATGACCATAGAATTGTTCTCTGCATCCTCGAGAACCTGGGACACGATATCCATATTGCTTAAATCATAATTTTGTGCGGCAGCCATATTGGATTTGAAAAATGTTCACCAAATCGTTCTCTGCACCCTCGAGAACCTCGCTTACGATATCCATATTGCTGCAAACATAATTTTTTGCGGCAGCCGTCTTGGATTTCAAAAATGATCACAGCATTGTTCTCTGCATCCTCGAGAACCTGGGACACGATATCCATATTGCTTAAATCATAATTTTGTGCAGCGGCCAACTTGGATTTCAAATATGATCACAAAATCGTTCTCTGCACACTCGAGAACCTCGAATACGATACCCATAAAATTGTCATCATTATTTTGCGCGATGGTCATCTTTGATTTCAAAAATGATCCCAAAATCATTCTCTGCACGCTCGAGAATCTCCGACACATTATCCATATTGCTGAAATCATAGTTTTGTGCGGCGGCCATCTTGGATTTCAAAAATGATCACAAAATCGTTCTCTGCACCCTCGAGAATCTCGGACACGATATCCATATTGCTAAAATCATAATTTTGTGTGATGGCCATCTTGGATTTGAAAAATGATCAAGAAATCGTTGTCTGCACCCTCGAGAACCTCGGAAACGATATCCATATTGCTGAAAACATAATTGTTTGCGGCAGCCCTCTTGGCTGTTAAAAATGATTACAGATTTGTTCTCTGCACCCTCGAGAACCTCGGACACGATATCCATATTACTGAAATTATAATTTTGTGTGGCGGCCATGTTGGATTTCAAATATGATCACAAAATCGTTCTCTGCACATTCGAGAACCTCGAATGCGATACACATAAAGTCGTCATCATAATTTTGCGCGACGACCATCTTGGATTTCAAAAATGATCCCAAAATCGTTCTCTGCACCCTCGAGAACCTCGGACACGATATCCATATTGCTGAAAACATAATTGTTTGCGGCAGCCCTCTCGGCTGTTAAAAATGATAACAGAATTGTTCTCTGCACCCTCGAGAACCTCGGACACGATATCCATATTACTGAAATTATAATTTTGTGTGGCGGCCATGTTGGATTTCAAATATGATCACAAAATCGTTCTCTGCACCTTCGAGAACCTCGAATAGGATACCCATAATGTTGTCATCATAATTTTTGCGCGGTGGCCATCTTGGATTTAAAAAATTATCCCGAAACCATTCTTTGCACCCTGAAGAATCTCGGACACGATATCCATATTGTTGAAATCATAATTTTGTGCGACGGCCATCTTGGATTTGAAAAATGATCACAAAATCGTTCTCTGAACCCGCGAGAACCTCGGACACGATATCCATATTGCTAAAATCATAATTTTGTGCGGCGGCCATCTTGGACTTGTAAAATGATCACAAAATCGTTCTCTGCACCCTCGAGAACCTCGAATACGATACACATAAAGTTGTCATCATTATTTTGCGCGACGGCCATCTTGGATTTCAAATATGATCCCAAAATCATTCTCTGCACCCTCGAGAATCTCCGACACGATATCCATATTGCTGAAATCATAATTTTGTGTGGCGGCCATCTTGGATTTCAAAAATTATCATAGAATTGTACTCTGCACCCTGGAGAACCTCGAACACGATATCCATATTGTTGAAAACATAATTGTTTGCGGCAGTCGTCTTGGATTTCAAAAATGACCATAGAATTGTTCTCTGCATCCTCGAGAACCTGGGACACGATATCCATATTGCTTAAATCATAATTTTGTGCGGCAGCCATATTGGATTTGAAAAATGTTCACCAAATCGTTCTCTGCACCCTCGAGAACCTCGCTTACGATATCCATATTGCTGCAAACATAATTTTTTGCGGCAGCCGTCTTGGATTTCAAAAATGATCACAGCATTGTTCTCTGCATCCTCGAGAACCTGGGACACGATATCCATATTGCTTAAATCATAATTTTGTGCAGCGGCCAACTTGGATTTCAAATATGATCACAAAATCGTTCTCTGCACACTCGAGAACCTCGAATACGATACCCATAAAATTGTCATCATTATTTTGCGCGATGGTCATCTTTGATTTCAAAAATGATCCCAAAATCATTCTCTGCACGCTCGAGAATCTCCGACACATTATCCATATTGCTGAAATCATAGTTTTGTGCGGCGGCCATCTTGGATTTCAAAAATGATCACAAAATCGTTCTCTGCACCCTCGAGAATCTCGGACACGATATCCATATTGCTAAAATCATAATTTTGTGTGATGGCCATCTTGGATTTGAAAAATGATCAAGAAATCGTTGTCTGCACCCTCGAGAACCTCGGAAACGATATCCATATTGCTGAAAACATAATTGTTTGCGGCAGCCCTCTTGGCTGTTAAAAATGATTACAGATTTGTTCTCTGCACCCTCGAGAACCTCGGACACGATATCCATATTACTGAAATTATAATTTTGTGTGGCGGCCATGTTGGATTTCAAATATGATCACAAAATCGTTCTCTGCACATTCGAGAACCTCGAATGCGATACACATAAAGTCGTCATCATAATTTTGCGCGACGACCATCTTGGATTTCAAAAATGATCCCAAAATCGTTCTCTGCACCCTCGAGAACCTCGGACACGATATCCATATTGCTGAAAACATAATTGTTTGCGGCAGCCCTCTCGGCTGTTAAAAATGATAACAGAATTGTTCTCTGCACCCTCGAGAACCTCGGACACGATATCCATATTACTGAAATTATAATTTTGTGTGGCGGCCATGTTGGATTTCAAATATGATCACAAAATCGTTCTCTGCACCTTCGAGAACCTCGAATAGGATACCCATAATGTTGTCATCATAATTTTTGCGCGGTGGCCATCTTGGATTTAAAAAATTATCCCGAAACCATTCTTTGCACCCTGAAGAATCTCGGACACGATATCCATATTGTTGAAATCATAATTTTGTGCGACGGCCATCTTGGATTTGAAAAATGATCACAAAATCGTTCTCTGAACCCGCGAGAACCTCGGACACGATATCCATATTACTGAAATTATAATTTTGTGTGGCGGCCATGTTGGATTTCAAATATGATCACAAAATCGTTCGCTGCACCTTCGAGAACCTCGAATACGATACCCATAATGTTGACATCATAATTTTTGCGCGGTGGCCATCTTGGATTTAAAAAATTATCCCGAAACCATTCTCTGCACCCTGAAGAATCTCGGACACGATATCCATATTGTTGAAATCATAATTTTGTGCGACGGCCATCTTGGATTTGAAAAATGATCACAAAATCGTTCTCTGAACCCGCGAGAACCTCGGATACGATACCCATAATGGAGTTATCATACTATTGAGCGGCGGCCATATTGGATTTGAAAAATGATCACAAAATCGTTCTCTGCACCCTCGAGATACTCGAATACGATACCAATAATGTAGTGAACATGATTTTGAGCGGTGGCCATCTTGGATTTGAAAAATGATCACAAAATCGTTCTGTTCACTCTCGAGAACCTCGGATACGATACCCATATTTTGTGATCATAATCTTGCACGGCGGCCATCTCAGATTTGAAAATGATCCAAAAAATGTTTTCTGCACCCTCGAGAACCTCGAACACGATATCCATATTGCTGCAAACATAATTGTTTGCGGCTCAACGTCGGCAACGATCGGATCGTTTTTAACCTTACCACGTGTGCTATTCATATATACGTTTTTTCTGTAGAAATTATAAAGTTAGACTTAGTTAGACATAATGCCGAGTAAAAAGTGTGTGAATTGTGATAAAAACATAACACAAAAGCTACCAGGATTAGAATGTAGCCGCTGTAATAAATCCGTGCATGCAACAAGCACATGTGCAAAGCTTACCGCTAAACAATTAGCGGCACTTCGAAATTCTGAAGGCTTAGAATGGAGTTGTGAACAGTGTCTCGGCAATATAACCCGCCGCACATCTTTCTTTATACCTCCTGAAGCCAGTTCCGACGAGGAAGATACTGGACCACACTCAGTACTTAACCATAAAAAGCTAGTTGCCAGTATAACTCGTGAAATGCAAAAAGTAATTAAAACAGAATTATACGAACTAACGAGCGCAATGGACCATATGAACGGCCAAATTACAGATTTAGAACAAATTATAAGACAGCAAGATGTTACCATAAAATCACTTCTTACCAAAAATATTGAGCTGATAAATAGAAACAAAAACCTAGAACTCCGTCTAGCCGCCGCAGAGCAACAGATTAGTGGTATCGAACAAAAAATGTTGGCTAGTACTATAGAAATAGCAGGCGTTCCAGAAATCCCTAATATGAGTCTGGATCAAGTAATGCAATGTATAGCTCAAAAACTGGAAGTGAACCCATCTGATATTGTAACCTGTCGCCGAATGCCTAAGCCAAAGGACCGCCCTCACCCAGGACACATATTAGTTGAAGTAAAGTCCGATTTAGTGCGTAACCAGTGGTTGGTGTCTTCTAAGTGTAAGGATATTACAGCTGGAGATATCGTACAGCGAGCTCCTGCAGACCAAGCTGCTCGTCGATTATTTATACGTGAAGCACTTACCTACCGAACAAAAAATCTACTATACAATGCTAAACTAAAGCTGAAAGATACCTATAAATTCATTTGGTGTAAATCAGGTACTATTTATGTTAAAAAAACAGATGATAAGAGCCGCCCTCACATCATACGCTTTCTATCAGATATTGAATCCCTAGCAAGTAAACAATAATAAATTATTAGCTGTGTATCTACTTCACATCACTAGATTTTATTTAACAATAAGACTATTACTTTATAACAATGGATACTGTAAGCACTTCCTTCAAAAGTACTGAATTATTTAATTGTTCAACCATAAATACATTTGTCAATTCTGTTCCATTTAACCAAATTCAATTGTTATGTGTGCATGTAAACATTCGATCTTTAATCAAGAATTATGATAAGTTATTAGTCTTGATCAAATCATGTAAAACTCCTATTGATTTAATTGTATTAACGGAGGTCAACTTAAAAAATAGTACCATCGATTTATATAATATACCAGGCTATAGAATGCACAGTGAGCTTCGCTCTAAACAAAGGGGAGGAGGAATAATAGTCTACGTTAAAAATTATCTTAAATTTACAACAATATCCACCAAAACAACAAGCTTTGAGACAATAACTGGCACGTTAATTGATGCAAATAATCACCCGGTCACTCTCTGTGCATTATATAGACCACCACACACGGATAAATTAACTTTCATAAACGAATTATCACGAATTTTAGGTAATATTAAAACTGATGATGCAGTCGTGTTAGGTGACACGAATATTAACCTAAAATGTGACCACAGCACAAAAACTAAGTATTTGGACATGCTCTCCGAACTCGGATTCATTATGGGAATATCAGATTACACTAGAATCGAATTAAGATTAAATAAAGTCACAAAAAGTTGCATTGACCACTTGTTTACGCGTCTCATTCATTTGAATCCGTGTACGGCGACTGTCGATACAGTTCTGGCAGATCATCGTGTTATTGTACTAGCTTGCGAGTGTCCAGGCATGAGCAATATACAGCGTGTTCCAACAAAAAAACATCTTTATTATTGTGATAGTGAAACCTTGCAACAAGAATTAAATAAAATAGACTGGTCTAGCACAGTAAATATGACATGTCCAAGCAAGATATATAGCTTTATAAATTCAAGTTTTCAACATGCGTATACTAAATCCCGCAGACCTAATAAAGATAAATACAAAGTGAAGAATTTTAAGCAACCATGGATAAAACCGTATATTATTCAGTTATCAAACCAAAGGGAAAATATTTTCAAAGAATGGAAAAAAGATACATCAAACATGTGTCTTCGTCTTAGATATAATAAAATTCGAAATAAAATAAATAAAATAGTGGAACTAGAGCGAAATAAATTCTATCAAAACAAAATTAATATGAATGCAAAAAATCCCAGGGAATTATGGCGAATAATAAATTCTGTTTGTGGTAGAGTTTCGCATAGTATTGATGATGTTATATCTAATGCATTTAATACAGCAAAAGAATCACACTCGGATATTGCAAATCGCTTTGCATGCGAATTTAAGGACGCAGTAAAATCTATACTCCCAACCTGTGACGTCAAATTATTAGAACATAAAACTAACAATAAGTCTAATGTGAGCTTAAACTTCAGAAAAGCTGGGAAAGAATCAGTAGAGAAAATTATCAGTAACTTGAATAACTCAAAAGCTCCCGGTACTGACAGCATAAAAATTAAAGATTTGAAATCTATTTCTAGCAAAATATCAAGTACAATCTCACATCTTATTAATTGCAGCATTCTAACAGCAAATTACCCTGACGAATTAAAGCTAAGTTTTATTCGCCCCATATATAAAAACGGTAAACAAGATAAAGTAAGTAATTACCGACCCATTTCTATACTATCAGCCATCGATAAGGTAGTGGAGAAATACATAAGTGCCTTGATGCAGTCATTTTATTCTAAACATAAAATAATATGCAAGAGTCAATATGGTTTTCAGCCAAAAAAGAGCACAACATCCCTTCTATCAGATTTTTCGGATACTGTTAACCAATATCTGGATAATAGGAAGCATGTGCTAGCACTATTTATCGATTTCTCCAGGGCTTTTGATACCTTAGATCATGGTTGCTTAATAAACAAATTAGAAGACTCCGGTATAAGAGGTCATCTACTTCAATGGTGTGGAAATTACCTCAAAAATAGGTCATATTATGTAAAGGTGGGAAATGCTTCTAGCAAGGTGATTCCCGTCACTGAAGGCACAGCTCAGGGATCAGTGCTCGGTCCGCTTCATTTCATTGCTTATGTTAATGACATGACGAGTGTTTTAAAATATTGCACCTCATACCAATATGCAGATGACACATGTCTGTTAATAGGTGAAAAGAATGTCAAAGACGCTCTCGATAAACTTCAAAGCGACTTCGATTTAATCAATAAATGGTGCCATGACAACGGACTTGTCCTAAACGCTAAAAAAACCAAACTAATACACATTCGATCCCCGTACATAAAATCAACAATTGATACTACCCAAATAGTAAAAGCACATACTCACATTTGCTTTCACCACAACTTGGACCCTAGTATTTGCAGCTGTCCTACAATTGACTCCGTTAAAACGCACACATATCTTGGATTAATTATAGACCATAAATTTAACTGGCACCCTCAAATAAATTCAGTTTGTGATAAGCTTAGAGCTTTCCTCGCAAACATTAAAATAATTAAAAGTAAACTACCTTATAAAATTTTACTGTTGCTTTATAACACATTGGCCGATACAATAGTAAGTTATGGTATTAGTTCGTACGGTAGAACTTACAAAACGTATTTAAATGAGATCGAAAAGTTGCAAAACAGAATTTTAAAACAAATTGTTTCAAAAAACATAAAAGAAACTAACCAAAATGATGAGTTCAATTTATTCAAACACTGTAAGGTGCTACCAGTACAATCTAAATTTTACTACAATATATTAAAAGAACAAATGTTCAATGAGAACATTATACAAAAATATAATCATGAAACCATTACACGCAATCAAACAAATAAATTTTATAAAACGGTGAAAGCCAGAAATGTATACGGTGAGAGAACTACAGCATACTTAGTACCCCGCCTACTTAATACAATCAATCCTGAAATAAGAAACAAGATAAATACAAAAAATATTAAAACTAAATTAAAGTTATTCTTTTTAAACAACCTGTATATTGGTCATAACTTTATGTCTTGAGTTGCCTTTCGTTGTCGAAGCCATGATTAGTGCGTAGCGTGATGTGCTATCCGCAATTGAGTACTTAACTATTCGTTATAAAGTTGAGTATTGTTTACTAATTAATATATCTAAACAGACGGTCATTCAAAAATTCAATACATTGCGGTGGCAGGCCATGCGACTCACCCGTGACAATAAGTACTGTTGTTGTTGTACCTACATTAAATTTTTCGTTTGTATTGTACCTATATTATTAAATTGTGTATTTATAAGTTAAAATTAATGTTTATTGTAATTGTAATCGATAATAGTATTTCTTCTAACATGCCGGACAAACCTCTGTGGTTTTTGGCCTGTTATATAATAATAAATTGTAATTCTATTTTTCATAATAAAAACAAAAAAAAAAAAAAAAAAAAAAAATTGTTCTCTGCACCCTCGAGAACCTCGGACATGATATCCATATTGCTAAAATCATAATTTTTTGCCGCGACCATATTGGATTTGAAAAATGTTCACTAAATCGTTCTCTGCTCCCTCGAGAACCTCGCTTACGATATTCATATTGCTGAATACATAATTGTTTGCGGCAGCCCTCTTTGATTTCAAAAATGATCACAGAATTGTTCTCTGCACCCTCGAGAACCTCGAACACGTTATCCATATTGCTTAAATCATAATTTTGTGCGGCGGCCATATTGGATTTGAAAAGTGTTCACCAAATCGTTCTCTGCTCCCTCAAAAACCTCACATACGATATCCATATTGATGAAATCATAATTTTGTGCGGCGGCCATCATTGATTTCAAATATGATCACAAAATCGTTCTCTGCACCCTCGAGAACCTCGAATACGATACCCATAATGTTGTCATCATAATTTTTGCGCGGCGGCCATCTTGGATTTCAAAATTGATCCCGAAACCATTCTCTGCACCCTGAAGAATCTCGGACACGATATCCATATTGTTGAAATCATAATTTTGTGCGGCGGCCATCTTGTATTTCAAATATGATCACAAAATCGTGCTCTTCACCCTTGAGAACCTCGGACCCGATATCCATATTGTTGAAAACATAGTTTTTTGCGGCAGCCCTCTTGGATTTCAAAAATTATCATAGAATTGTTCTCTGCACCCTCGAGAACCTCGGACATGATATCCATATTGCTAAAATATTAATTTTTTGCCGCGACCATATTGGATTTGAAAAATGTTCACTAAATCGTTCTCTGCTCCCTCGAGAACCTCGCTTACGATATTCATATTGCTGAAAACATAATTGTTTGCGGCAGCCCTCTTTGATTTCAAAAATGATCACAGAATTGTTCTCTGCACCCTCGAGAACCTCGAACACGTTATCCATATTGCTTAAATCATAATTTTGTGCGGCGGCCATATTGGATTTGAAAAGTGTTCACCAAATCGTTCTCTGCTCCCTCAAAAACCTCGGGTACGATACCCATAATGTTGTATTCATAATTTTGTGCGGTGGCAATCTTCGTTTTCAAAAATGATCCCAAAATCGTTCTCTGCACCCTCGAGAACCTCGGACACGATATCCATATTGCCGAAAACATAATTGTGTGTGGAAGCCATCTTGGATTTCAAAAATGATCACAGAATTGTTCTCTGCACCCTCGAGAACCTCGGACACGATATCCATATTGCTGAAATCATAATTTTGTGCGGCGGCCATCTTGGATTTCAAATATGATCACAAAATCGTGCTCTTCAACCCTTGAGAACCTCGGACCCGATATCCATATTGTTGAAAACATAGTTGTTTGCGGCAGCCCTCTTGGATTTCAAAAATTATCACAGAATTGTTCTCTGCACCCTCGAGAATCGCGGACATGATATCCATATTGCTAAAATCATAATTTTTTGCCGCGGCCATATTGGATTTGAAAAATGTTCACCAAATCGTTCTCTGCACCTTCGAGAACCTCGGACACGATATCCATATTGCTGAAATCATAATTTTGTGCGGCGGCCGTCTTGGATTTCAAAAATGATCACAGAATTGTTCTCTGCACCCTCGAGTACCTGGGACACGGTATCCATATTGCTTAAATCATAATTTTGTGCGGCGGCCATCTTGAATTTGAAAAATGATCACCAAATCGTTCTCAACACCCTCGAGAACCTCGGGTACGATATCCATATTGCTGAAATCATAATTTTCTGTTGCGGCCATCTTGGATTTCAAATAAGATCATAAAATCGTTCTCTTTACCCTCGAGAACCTCGGACACGATATCCATATTGCTGAAATCATAATTTTGTGCGGCGGCCGTCTTGGATTTCAAAAATGATCACAGAATTGTTCTCTGCACCCTCGAGTACCTGGGACACGGTATCCATATTGCTTAAATCATAATTTTGTGCGGCGGCCATCTTGAATTTGAAAAATGATCACAAAATCGTTCTGAACACCCTCGAGAACCTCGGGTACGATATCCATATTGCTGAAATCATAATTTTCTGTTGCGGCCATCTTGGATTTCAAATAAGATCATAAAATCGTTCTCTGCACCCTCGAGAACCTCGGACACGATATCCATATTGCTGAAAACATAATTGTGTGCGGCAGCCCTCTTGGTTTTCCAAAATGATCACAGAATAGTTCTCTGCACCCTAGAGAACCTCGGACACGATATCCATATTGCTAAAATCATAATTTTGTGCGGCAGCCATCTTGGATTTCAAAAATGATCACAAAATCGTTCTCTGCACCCTCGAGAATCTCGGACACGATATCCATATTGCTAAAATCATAATTTTGTGTGATGGCCATCTTGGATTTGAAAAATGATCACGAAATCGTTGTCTGCACCCTCAAGAACCTCGGAAACGATATCCATATTGCTGAAAACATAATTGTTTGCGGCAGCCCTCTTGGCTGTTAAAAATGATTACAGAATTGTTCTCTGCACCCTCGAGAACCTCGGACACGATATCCATATTGCTGAAAACATTATTGTTTGCGGCAGCCCTCTTGGCTGTTAAAAATGATTACAAAATTGTTCTCTGCACCCTCGAGAACCTCGGACACGATATCCATATTGCTTAAATCATAAATTTGTGCGGCGGCCATCTTGGATTTGAAAAATGTTCACCAAATCGTTAACTGCACCTTCGAGAACCTCGGACACGATATCCATATTGATAAAATCATAATTTTGTGCGGCGGCCATCTTGGATTTGAAATATGTTCACCAAATCGTTCTCTACACCCTCTAGACCCTCGAATACGATACATATAAAGTTGTCATCATTATTTTGCGCGGCGGCCATCTTGGATTTGAAATATGTTCACCAAATCGTTCTCTGCACCCTATAGAACCTCGAATACGATACACATAAAGTTGTCATCATAATTTTGCGCGACGACCATCTTGGATTTCAAAAATGATCCCAAAATCGTTCTCTGCACCCTCGAGAACCTCGGTCACGATATCCATATTGCTGAAAACATAATTGTTTGCGGCAGCCCTCTTGGCTGTTAAAAATGATTACAGAATTGTTCTCTGCACCCTCGAGAACCACGGACACGATATCCATATTACTGAAATTATAATTTTGTGTGGCGGCCATGTTGGATTTCAAATATGATCACAAAATCGTTCTCTGCACCTTCGAGAACCTCGAATACGATACCCATAATGTTGACATCATAATTTTTGCGCGGTGGCCATCTTGGATTTAAAAAATTATCCCGAAACCATTCTCTGCACCCTGAAGAATCTCGGACACGATATCCATATTGTTGAAATCATAATTTTGTGCGACGGCCATCTTGGATTTGAAAAATGATCACAAAATCGTTTTCTGAACCCGCGAGAACCTCGGATACGATACCCATAATGGAGTTATCATACTATTGAGCGGCGGCCATATTGGATTTGAAAAATGATCACAAAATCGTTCTCTGCACCCTCGAGATACTCGAATACGATACCAATAATGTAGTGATCATGATTTTGAGCGGTGGCCATCTTGGATTTGAAAAATGATCACAAAATCGTTCTGTTCACTCTCGAGAACCTCGGATACGATACCCATATTTTGTGATCATAATCTTGCACGGCGGCCATCTCAGATTTGAAAATGATCCAAAAAATGTTTTCTGCACCCTCGAGAACCTCGAACACGATATCCATATTGCTGCAAACATAATTGTTTGCGGCAGCCCTCTTGGATTTCAAAAATGATCACAGAATTGTTCTCTGCACCCTCGAGAACCTCGGACATGATATCCATATTGCTAAAATCATAATTTTTTGCCGCGACCATATTGGATTTGAAAAATGTTCCCTAAATCGTTCTCTGCTCCCTCGAGAACCTCGCTTACGATATTCATATTGCTGAATACATAATTGTTTGCGGCAGCCCTCTTTGATTTCAAAAATGATCACAGAATTGTTCTCTGCACCCTCGAGAACCTCGAACACGTTATCCATATTGCTTAAATCATAATTTTGTGCGGCGGCCATATTGGATTTGAAAAGTGTTCACCAAATCGTTCTCTGCTCCCTCAAAAACCTCACATACGATATCCATATTGATGAAATCATAATTTTGTGCGGCGGCCATCATTGATTTCAAATATGATCACAAAATCGTGCTCTTCACCCTTGAGAACCTCGGACTCGATACCCATAATGTTGTCATCATAATTTTTGCGCGGCGGCCATCTTGGATTTCAAAATTGATCCCGAAACCATTCTCTGCACCCTGAAGAATCTCGGACACGATATCCATATTGTTGAAATCATAATTTTGTGCGGCGGCCATCTTGGATTTCAAATATGATCACAAAATCGTGCTCTTCACCCTTGAGAACCTCGGACCCGATATCCATATTGTTGAAAACATAGTTTTTTGCGGCAGCCCTCTTGGATTTCAAAAATTATCACAGAATTGTTCTCTGCACCCTCGAGAACCTCGGACATGATATCCATATTGCTAAAATCATAATTTTTTGCCGCGACCATATTGGATTTGAAAAATGTTCACTAAATCGTTCTCTGCTCCCTCGAGAACCTCGCTTACGATATTCATATTGCTGAAAACATAATTGTTTGCGGCAGCCCTCTTTGATTTCAAAAATGATCACAGAATTGTTCTCTGCACCCTCGAGAACCTCGAACACGTTATCCATATTGCTTAAATCATAATTTTGTGCGGCGGCCATATTGGATTTGAAAAGTGTTCACCAAATCGTTCTCTGCTCCCTCAAAAACCTCACATACGATATCCATATTGTTGAAATCATAATTTTGTGCGATGGCCATCTTGGATTTGAAAAATGATCACGAAATCGTTTTCTGCACCCTCGAAAACCTCGGGTACGATACCCATAATGTTGTATTCATAATTTTGTGCGGTGGCAATCTTCGTTTTCAAAAATGATCCCAAAATCGTTCTCTGCACCCTCGAGAACCTCGGACACGATATCCATATTGCCGAAAACATAATTGTGTGTGGAAGCCATCTTGGATTTCAAAAATGATCACAGAATTGTTCTCTGCACCCTCGAGAACCTCGGACACGATATCCATATTGCTGAAATCATAATTTTGTGCGGCGGCCATCTTGGATTTCAAATATGATCACAAAATCGTGCTCTTCAACCCTTGAGAACCTCGGACCCGATATCCATATTGTTGAAAACATAGTTGTTTGCGGCAGCCCTCTTGGATTTCAAAAATTATCACAGAATTGTTCTCTGCACCCTCGAGAATCGCGGACATGATATCCATATTGCTAAAATCATAATTTTTTGCCGCGGCCATATTGGATTTGAAAAATGTTCACCAAATCGTTCTCTGCACCTTCGAGAACCTCGGACACGATACCCATATTGCTGAAATCATAATTTTGTGCGGCGGCCGTCTTGGATTTCAAAAATGATCACAGAATTGTTCTCTGCACCCTCGAGTACCTGGGACACGGTATCCATATTGCTTAAATCATAATTTTGTGCGGCGGCCATCTTGAATTTGAAAAATGATCACTAAATCGTTCTCAACACCCTCGAGAACCTCGGGTACGATATCCATATTGCTGAAATCATAATTTTCTGTTGCGGCCATCTTGGATTTCAAATAAGATCATAAAATCGTTCTCTTTACCCTCGAGAACCTCGGACACGATATCCATATTGCTGAAATCATAATTTTGTGCGGCGGCCGTCTTGGATTTCAAAAATGATCACAGAATTGTTCTCTGCACCCTCGAGTACCTGGGACACGGTATCCATATTGCTTAAATTATAATTTTGTGCGGCGGCCATCTTCAATTTGAAAAATGATCACAAAATCGTTCTGAACACCCTCGAGAACCTCGGGTACGATATCCATATTGCTGAAATCATAATTTTCTGTTGCGGCCATCTTGGATTTCAAATAAGATCATAAAATCGTTCTCTGCACCCTCGAGAACCTCGGACACGATATCCATATTGCTGAAAACATAATTGTGTGCGGCAGCCCTCTTGGTTTTCCAAAATGATCACAGAATAGTTCTCTGCACCCTAGAGAACCTCGGACACGATATCCATATTGCTAAAATCATAATTTTGTGCGGCGGCCATCTTGGACTTGTAAAATGATCACAAAATCGGTCTCTGCACCCTCGAGAACCTCGAATACGATACACATAAAGTTGTCATCATTATTTTGCGCGACGGCCATCTTGGATTTCAAATATGATCCCAAAATCATTCTCTGCACCCTCGAGAATCTCCGACACGATATCCATATTGCTGAAATCATAATTTTGTGTGGCGGCCATCTTGGATTTCAAAAATTATCATAGAATTGTACTCTGCACCCTCGAGAACCTCGAACACGATATCCATATTGCTGCAAACATAATTGTTTGCGGCAGTCGTCTTGGATTTCAAAAATGACCATAGAATTGTTCTCTGCATCCTCGAGAACCTGGGACACGATATCCATATTGCTTAAATCATAATTTTGTGCGGCAGCCATATTGGATTTGAAAAATGTTCACCAAATCGTTCTCTGCACCCTCGAGAACCTCGCTTACGATATCCATAATGCTGCAAACATAATTTTTTGCGGCAGCCGTCTTGGATTTCAAAAATGATCACAGCATTGTTCTCTGCATCCTCGAGAACCTGGGACACGATATCCATATTGCTTAAATCATAATTTTGTGCAGCGGCCAACTTGGATTTCAAATATGATCACAAAATCGTTCTCTGCACACTCGAGAACCTCGAATACGATACCCATAAAATTGTCATCATTATTTTGCGCGATGGTCATCTTTGATTTCAAAAATGATCCCAAAATCATTCTCTGCACGCTCGAGAATCTCCGACACATTATCCATATTGCTAAAATCATAGTTTTGTGCGGCGGCCATCTTGGATTTCAAAAATGATCACAAAATCGTTCTCTGCACCCTCGAGAATCTCGGACACGATATCCATATTGCTAAAATCATAATTTTGTGTGATGGATATCTTGGATTTGAAAAATGATCACGAAATCGTTGTCTGCACCCTCGAGAACCTCGGAAACGATATCCATATTGCTGAAAACATAATTGTTTGCGGCAGCCCTCTTGGCTGTTAAAAATGATTACAGAATTGTTCTCTGCACCCTCGAGAACCTCGGACACGATATCCACATTGCTGAAAACATAATTGTTTGCGGCAGCCCTCTTGGCTGTTAAAAATGATTACAGATTTGTTCTCTGCACCCTCGAGAACCTCGGACACGATATCCATATTACTGAAATTATAATTTTGTGTGGCGGCCATGTTGGATTTCAAATATGATCACAAAATCGTTCTCTGCACCTTCGAGAACCTCGAATGCGATACACATAAAGTCGTCATCATAATTTCGACCATCTTGGATTTCAAAAATGATCCCAAAATCGTTCTCTGCACCCTCGAGAACCTCGGACACGATATCCATATTGCTGAAAACATAATTGTTTGCGGCAGCCCTCTCGGCTGTTAAAAATGATAACAGAATTGTTCTCTGCACCCTCGAGAACCTCGGACACGATATCCATATTACTGAAATTATAATTTTGTGTGGCGGCCATGTTGGATTTCAAATATGATCACAAAATCGTTCTCTGCACCTTCGAGAACCTCGAATACGATACCCATAATGTTGTCATCATAATTTTGCGCGACGGCCATCTTGGGTATCAAAAATGATCCCAAAATCATTCTCTGCACCCTCGAGAATCTCCGACACGATATCCATATTGCTGCAAACATAATTGTTTGCGGCAGCCGTCTTGGATTTCAAAAATGATCCAAAAAATGTTTTCTGCACCCTCGAGAATCTCGGACACGATATCCATATTGTTGAAATCATAATTTTGTGCGACGGCCATCTTGGACTTGAAAAATGATCACAAAATCGTTCTCTGAACCCGCGAGAACCTCGGATACGATATCCATAATGGAGTTATCATACTATTGAGCGGCGGCCATATTGGATTTGAAAAATGATCACAAAATCGTTCTCTGCACCCTCGAGATACTCGGATACGATACCAATAATGTAGTGATCATGATTTTGAGCGGTGGCCATCTTGGATTTGAAAAATGATCACAAAATCGTTCTGTTCACTCTCGAGAACCTCGGATACGATACCCATATTTTTGTGATCATAATCTTGCACGGCGGCCATCTCAGATTTGAAAATGATCCAAAAAATGTTTTCTGCACCCTCGAGAACCTCGGACACGATATACATATTGCTGCAAACATAATTGTTTGCGGCAGCCCTCTTGGATTTCAAAAATGATCACAGAATTGTTCTCTGCACACTGGCAAACCTCGAACACGATATCCATATTGCTAAAATCATAACTTTGTGCAACGACCATCTTGGATTTGAAAAATGATCACCAAATCGTTCTCTGCACCTTCGAGAACCTCGGACACGATATCCATATTGCTGAAATCATAATGTTGTGCGGCGGCCGTCTTGGATTTCAAAAATGATCACAGAATTGTTCTCTGCACCCTCGAGTACCTGAGACACGGTATCCATATTGCTTAAATCATAATTTTGTGCGGCGGCCATCTTGAATTTGAAAAATGATCACCAAATCGTTCTCAACACCCTCGAGAACCTCGGGTACGATATCCATATTGCTGAAATCATAATTTTCTGTTGCGGCCATCTTGGATTTCAAATAAGATCATAAAATCGTTATCTGCACCCTCGAGAACCTCGGACACGATATCCATATTGCTGAAAACATAATTGTGTGCGGCAGCCCTCTTGGTTTTCAAAAATGATCACAGAATAGTTCTCTGCACCCTAGAGAACCTCGGACACGATATCCATATCGCTATAATCATAATTTTGTGCGGCGGCCATCTTGGACTTGTAAAATGATCACAAAATCGTTCTCTGCACCCTCGAGAACCTCGAATACGATACACATAAAGTTGTCATCATTATTTTGCGCGACGGCCATCTTGGGTATCAAAAATGATCCCAAAATCATTCTCTGCACCCTCGAGAATCTCCGACACGATATCCATATTGCTGCAAACATAATTGTTTGCGGCAGCCGTCTTGGATTTCAAAAATGATCCAAAAAATGTTTTCTGCACCCTCGAGAACCTCGGACACGATATCCATATTGCTGCAAACATAATTGTTTGCGGCAGCCCTCTTGGATTTCAAAAATGATCACAGAATTGTTCTCTGCACACTGGCAAACCTCGAACACGATATCCATATTGCTAAAATCATAACTTTGTGCAACGACCATCTTGGATTTGAAAAATGATCACCAAATCGTTCTCTGCACCTTCGAGAACCTCGGACACGATATCCATATTGCTGAAATCATAATGTTGTGCGGCGGCCGTCTTGGATTTCAAAAATGATCACAGAATTCTTCTCTGCACCCTCGAGTACCTGAGACACGGTATCCATATTGCTTAAATCATAATTTTGTGCGGCGGCCATCTTGAATTTGAAAAATGATCACCAAATCGTTCTCAACACCCTCGAGAACCTCGGGTACGATATCCATATTGCGGAAATCATAATTTTCTGTTGCGGCCATCTTGGATTTCAAATAAGATCATAAAATCGTTCTCTGCACCCTCGAGAACCTCGGACACGATATCCATATTGCTGAAAACATAATTGTGTGCGGCAGCCCTCTTGGTTTTCAAAAATGATCACAGAATAGTTCTCTGCACCCTCGAGAACCTCGCTTACGATATCCATATTGCTGCAAACATAATTTTTTGCGGCAGCCGTCTTGGATTTCAAAAATGATCACAGCATTGTTCTCTGCATCCTCGAGAACATGGGACACGATATCCATATTGCTTAAATCATAATTTTGTGCAGCGGCCATCTTGGTTTTCAAAAATGATCACAGAATAGTTCTCTGCACCCTCGAGAACCTCGGACACGATATCCATATTGCTGAAATCATAATGTTGTGCGGCGGCCGTCTTGGATTTCAAAAATGATCACAGCATTGTTCTCTGCACCCTAGAGAACCTCGGACACGATATCCATATTGCTAAAATCATAATTTTGTGCGGCGGCCATCTTGGACTTGTAAAATGATCACAAAATCGTTCTCTGCACCCTCGAGAACCTCGCTTACGATATTCATATTGCTGAAAACATAATTGTTTGCGGCAGCCCTCTTTGATTTCAAAAATGATCACAGAATTGTTCTCTGCACCCTCGAGAACCTCGAACACGTTATCCATATTGCTTAAATCATAATTTTGTGCGGCGGCCATATTGGATTTGAAAAGTGTTCACCAAATCGTTCTCTGCTCCCTCAAAAACCTGACATACGATATCCATATTGTTGAAATCATAATTTTGTGCGATGGCCATCTTGGATTTGAAAAATGATCACGAAATCGTTTTCTGCACCCTCGAAAACCTCGGGTACGATACCCATAATGTTGTAATCATAATTTTGTGCGGTGGCAATCTTCGTTTTCAAAAATGATCCCAAAATCGTTCTCTGCACCCTCGAGAACCTCGGACACGATATCCATATTGCCGAAAACATAATTGTGTGTGGAAGCCATCTTCGATTTCAAAAATGATCACAGAATTGTTATCTGCACCCTCGAGAACCTCGGACACGATATCCATATTGCTGAAATCATAATTTTGTGCGGCGGCCATCTTGGATTTCAAATATGATCACAAAATCGTGCTCTTCAACCCTTGAGAACCTCGGAGCCGATATCCATACTGTTGAAAACATAGTTGTTTGCGGCAGCCCTCTTGGATTTCAAAAATTATCACAGAATTGTTCTCTGCACCCTCGAGAATCGCGGACATGATATCCATATTGCTAAAATCATAATTTTTTGCCGCGGCCATATTGGATTTGAAAAATGTTCACCAAATCGTTCTCTGCACCTTCGAGAACCTCGGACACGATATCCATATTGCTGAAATCATAATTTTGTGCGGCGGCCGTCTTGGATTTCAAAAATGATCACAGAATTGTTCTCTGCACCCTCGAGTACCTGGGACACGTAATCCATATTGCTTAAATCATAATTTTGTGCGGCGGCCATCTTGAATTTGAAAAATGATCACCAAATCGTTCTCAACACCCTCGAAAACCTCGGGTACGATATCCATATTGCTGAAATCATAATTTTCTGTTGCGGCCATCTTAGATTTCAAATAAGATCATAAAATCGTTCTCTGCACCCTCGAGAACCTCGGACACAATATCCATATTGCTGAAATCATAATTTTGTGCGGCGGCCGTCTTGGATTTCAAAAATGATCACAGAATTGTTCTCTGCACCCTCGAGTACCTGGGACACGGTATCCATATTGCTTAAATCATAATTTTGTGCGGCGGCCATCTTGAATTTGAAAAATGATCACCAAATCGTTCTGAACACCCTCGCGAACCTCGGGTACGATATCCATATTGCTGAAATCATAATTTTCTGTTGCGGCCATCTTGGATTTCAAATAAGATCATAAAATCGTTCTCTGCACCCTCGAGAACCTCGGACACGATATCCATATTGCTGAAAACATAATTGTGTGCGGCAGCCCTCTTGGTTTTCCAAAATGATCACAAAATCGTTCTCTGCACCCTCGAGAATCTCCGACACGATATCCATATTGCTGAAATCATAATTTTGTGTGGCGGCCATCTTGGATTTCAAAAATTATCATAGAATTGTACTCTGCACCCTCGAGAACCTCGAACACGATATCCATATTGCTGCAAACATAATTGTTTGCGGCAGTCGTCTTGGATTTCAAAAATGACCATAGAATTGTTCTCTGCATCCTCGAGAACCTGGGACACGATATCCATATTGCTTAAATCATAATTTTGTGCGGCAGCCATATTGGATTTGAAAAATGTTCACCAAATCGTTCTCTGCACCCTCGAGAACCTCGCTTACGATATCCATATTGCTGCAAACATAATTTTTTGCGGCAGCCGTCTTGGATTTCAAAAATGATCACAGCATTGTTCTCTGCATCCTCGAGAACATGGGACACGATATCCATATTGCTTAAATCATAATTTTGTGCAGCGGCCATCTTGGATTTCAAATATGATCACAAAATCGTTCTCTGCACACTCGAGAACCTCGAATACGATACCCATAAAATTGTCATCATTATTTTGCGCGATGGTCATCTTTGATTTCAAAAATGATCCCAAAATCATTCTCTGCACGCTCGAGAATCTCCGACACCATATCCATATTGCTGAAATCATAATTTTGTGCGGCAGCCATCTTGGATTTCAAAAATGATCACAAAATCGTTCTCTGCACCCTCGAGAATCTCGGACACGATATCCATATTGCTAAAATCATAATTTTGTGTGATGGCCATCTTGGATTTGAAAAATGATCACGAAATCGTTGTCTGCACCCTCAAGAACCTCGGAAACGATATCCATATTGCTGAAAACATAATTGTTTGCGGCAGCCCTCTTGGCTGTTAAAAATGATTACAGAATTGTTCTCTGCACCCTCGAGAACCTCGGACACGATATCCATATTGCTTAAATCATAACTTTGTGCGGCGGCCATCTTGGATTTGAAAAATGTTCACCAAATCGTTAACTGCACCCTCGAGAACCTCGGACACGATATCCATATTGATAAAATCATAATTTTGTGCGGCGGCCATCTTGGATTTGAAATATGTTCACCAAATCGTTCTCTACACCCTCTAGACCCTCGAATACGATACATATAAAGTTGTCATCATTATTTTGCGCGGCGGCCATCTTGGATTTGAAATATGTTCACCAAATCGTTCTCTGCACCCTCTAGAACCTCGAATACGATACACATAAAGTTGTCATCATAATTTTGCGCGACGACCATCTTGGATTTCAAAAATGATCCCAAAATCGTTCTCTGCACCCTCGAGAACCTCGGACACGATATCCATATTGCTGAAAACATAATTGTTTGCGGCAGCCCTCTTGGCTGTTAAAAATGATCACAGCATTGTTCTCTGCATCCTCGAGAACATGGGACACGATATCCATATTGCTTAAATCATAATTTTGTGCAGCGGCCATCTTGGATTTCAAATATGATCACAAAATCGTTCTCTGCACACTCGAGAACCTCGAATACGATACCCATAAAATTGTCATCATTATTTTGCGCGATGGTCATCTTTGATTTCAAAAATGATCCCAAAATCATTCTCTGCACGCTCGAGAATCTCCGACACCATATCCATATTGCTGAAATCATAATTTTGTGCGGCAGCCATCTTGGATTTCAAAAATGATCACAAAATCGTTCTCTGCACCCTCGAGAATCTCGGACACGATATCCATATTGCTAAAATCATAATTTTGTGTGATGGCCATCTTGGATTTGAAAAATGATCACGAAATCGTTGTCTGCACCCTCAAGAACCTCGGAAACGATATCCATATTGCTGAAAACATAATTGTTTGCGGCAGCCCTCTTGGCTGTTAAAAATGATTACAGAATTGTTCTCTGCACCCTCGAGAACCTCGGACACGATATCCATATTGCTGAAAACATTATTGTTTGCGGCAGCCCTCTTGGCTGTTAAAAATGATTACAGAATTGTTCTCTGCACCCTCGAGAACCTCGGACACGATATCCATATTGCTTAAATCATAACTTTGTGCGGCGGCCATCTTGGATTTGAAAAATGTTCACCAAATCGTTAACTGCACCCTCGAGAACCTCGGACACGATATCCATATTGATAAAATCATAATTTTGTGCGGCGGCCATCTTGGATTTGAAATATGTTCACCAAATCGTTCTCTACACCCTCTAGACCCTCGAATACGATACATATAAAGTTGTCATCATTATTTTGCGCGGCGGCCATCTTGGATTTGAAATATGTTCACCAAATCGTTCTCTGCACCCTCTAGACCCTCGAATACGATACATATAAAGTTGTCATCATTATTTTGCGCGGCGGCCATCTTGGATTTGAAATATGTTCACCAAATCGTTCTCTACACCCTCTAGACCCTCGAATACGATACATATAAAGTTGTCATCATAATTTTGTGCGGCGGCCATCTTGGATTTGAAATATGTTCACCAAATCGTTCTCTACACCCTCTAGACCCTCGAATACGATACATATAAAGTTGTCATCATTATTTTGCGCGGCGGCCATCTTGGATTTGAAATATGTTCACCAAATCGTTCTCTGCACCCTCGAGAACCTCGGACACGATATCCATATTGCTGAAAACATAATTGTTTGCGGCAGCCCTCTTGGCTGTTAAAAATGATTACAGAATTGTTCTCTGCACCCTCGAGAACCACGGACACGATATCCATATTACTGAAATTATAATTTTGTGTGGCGGCCATGTTGGATTTCAAATATGATCACAAAATCGTTCTCTGCACCTTCGAGAACCTCGAATACAATACCCATAATGTTGACATCATAATTTTTGCGCGGTGGCCATCTTGGATTTAAAAAATTATCCCGAAACCATTCTCTGCACCCTGAAGAATCTCGGACACGATATCCATATTGTTGAAATCATAATTTTGTGCGACGGCCATCTTGGATTTGAAAAATGATCACAAAATCGTTCTCTGAACCCGCGAGAACCTCGGATACGATACCCATAATGGAGTTATCATACTATTGAGCGGCGGCCATATTGGATTTGAAAAATGATCACAAAATCGTTCTCTGCACCCTCGAGATACTCGAATACGATACCAATAATGTAGTGATCATGATTTTGAGCGGTGGCCATCTTGGATTTGAAAAATGATCACAAAATCGTTCTGTTCACTCTCGAGAACCTCGGATACGATACCCATATTTTGTGATCATAATCTTGCACGGCGGCCATCTCAGATTTGAAAATGATCCAAAAAATGTTTTCTGCACCCTCGAGAACCTCGAACACGATATCCATATTGCTGCAAACATAATTGTTTGCGGCAGCCCTCTTGGATTTCAAAAATGATCACAGAATTGTTCTCTGCACCCTCGAGAACCTCGGACATGATATCCATATTGCTAAAATCATAATTTTGTGCGGCGGCCATCTTGGACTTGTAAAATGATCACAAAATCGTTCTCTGCACCCTCGAGAACCTCGAATACGATACACATAAAGTTGTCATCATTATTTTGCGCGACGGCCATCTTGGGTATCAAAAATGATCCCAAAATCATTCTCTGCACCCTCGAGAATCTCCGACACGATATCCATATTGCTGCAAACATAATTGTTTGCGGCAGCCGTCTTGGATTTCAAAAATGATCCAAAAAATGTTTTCTGCACCCTCGAGAACCTCGGACACGATATCCATATTGCTGCAAACATAATTGTTTGCGGCAGCCCTCTTGGATTTCAAAAATGATCACAGAATTGTTCTCTGCACACTGGCAAACCTCGAACACGATATCCATATTGCTAAAATCATAACTTTGTGCAACGACCATCTTGGATTTGAAAAATGATCACCAAATCGTTCTCTGCACCTTCGAGAACCTCGGACACGATATCCATATTGCTGAAATCATAATGTTGTGCGGCGGCCGTCTTGGATTTCAAAAATGATCACAGAATAGTTCTCTGCACCCTAGAGAACCTCGGACACGATATCCATATTGCTAAAATCATAATTTTGTGCGGCGGCCATCTTGGACTTGTAAAATGATCACAAAATCGTTCTCTGCACCCTCGAGAACCTCGAATACGATACACATAAAGTTGTCATCATTATTTTGCGCGACGGCCATCTTGGGTATCAAAAATGATCCCAAAATCATTCTCTGCACCCTCGAGAATCTCCGACACGATATCCATATTGCTGAATACATAATTGTTTGCGGCAGCCCTCTTGGATTTCAAAAATTATCACAGAATTATTCTCTGCACCCTCGAGAACCTCGGACATGATATCCATATTGCTAAAATCATAATTTTTTGCCGCGACCATATTGGATTTGAAAAATGTTCACTAAATCGTTCTCTGCTCCCTCGAGAACCTCGCTTACGATATTCATATTGCTGAAAACATAATTGTTTGCGGCAGCCCTCTTTGATTTCAAAAATGATCACAGAATTGTTCTCTGCACCCTCGAGAACCTCGAACACGTTATCCATATTGCTTAAATCATAATTTTGTGCGGCGGCCATATTGGATTTGAAAAGTGTTCACCAAATCGTTCTCTGCTCCCTCAAAAACCTGACATACGATATCCATATTGTTGAAATCATAATTTTGTGCGATGGCCATCTTGGATTTGAAAAATGATCACGAAATCGTTTTCTGCACCCTCGAAAACCTCGGGTACGATACCCATAATGTTGTAATCATAATTTTGTGCGGTGGCAATCTTCGTTTTCAAAAATGATCCCAAAATCGTTCTCTGCACCCTCGAGAACCTCGGACACGATATCCATATTGCCGAAAACATAATTGTGTGTGGAAGCCATCTTGGATTTCAAAAATGATCACAGAATTGTTATCTGCACCCTCGAGAACCTCGGACACGATATCCATATTGCTGAAATCATAATTTTGTGCGGCGGCCATCTTGGATTTCAAATATGATCACAAAATCGTGCTCTTCAACCCTTGAGAACCTCGGACCCGATATCCATATTGTTGAAAACATAGTTGTTTGCGGCAGCCCTCTTGGATTTCAAAAATTATCACAGAATTGTTCTCTGCACCCTCGAGAATCGCGGACATGATATCCATATTGCTAAAATCATAATTTTTTGCCGCGGCCATATTGGATTTGAAAAATGTTCACCAAATCGTTCTCTGCACCTTCGAGAACCTCGGACACGATATCCATATTGCTGAAATCATAATTTTGTGCGGCGGCCGTCTTGGATTTCAAAAATGATCACAGAATTGTTCTCTGCACCCTCGAGTACCTGGGACACGGTATCCATATTGCTTAAATCATAATTTTGTGCGGCGGCCATCTTGAATTTGAAAAATGATCACCAAATCGTTCTGAACACCCTCGAGAACCTCGGGTACGATATCCATATTGCTGAAATCATAATTTTCTGTTGCGGCCATCTTGGATTTCAAATAAGATCATAAAATCGTTCTCTGCACCCTCGAGAACCTCGGACACGATATCCATATTGCTGAAAACATAATTGTGTTCGGCAGCCCTCTTGGTGTTCCAAAATGATCACAGAATAGTCCTCTGCACCCTAGAGAACATCGGACACGATATCCATATTGCTAAAATCAAAATTTTGTGCGGCGGCCATCTTGGACTTGTAAAATGATCACAAAATCGTTCTCTGCACCCTCGAGAACCTCGAATACGATACACATAAAGTTGTCATCATTATTTTGCGCGACGGCCATCTTGGATTTCAAATATGATCCCAAAATCATTCTCTGCACCCTCGAGAATCTCCGACACGATATCCATATTGCTGCAAACATAATTGTTTGCGGCAGTCGTCTTGGATTTCAAAAATGACCATAGAATTGTTCTCTGCATCCTCGAGAACCTGGGACACGATATCCATATTGCTTAAATCATAATTTTGTGCGGCAGCCATATTGGATTTGAAAAATGTTCACCAAATCGTTCTCTGCACCCTCGAGAACCTCGCTTACGATATCCATATTGCTGCAAACATAATTTTTTGCGGCAGCCGTCTTGGATTTCAAAAATGATCACAGCATTGTTCTCTGCATCCTCGAGAACATGGGACACGATATCCATATTGCTTAAATCATAATTTTGTGCAGCGGCCATCTTTGATTTCAAATATGATCACAAAATCGTTCTCTGCACACTCGAGAACCTCGAATACGATACCCATAAAATTGTCATCATTATTTTGCGCGATGGTCATCTTTGATTTCAAAAATGATCCCAAAATCATTCTCTGCACGCTCGAGAATCTCCGACACCATATCCATATTGCTGAAATCATAATTTTGTGCGGCAGCCATCTTGGATTTCAAAAATGATCACAAAATCGTTCTCTGCACCCTCGAGAATCTCGGACACGATATCCATATTGCTAAAATCATAATTTTGTGTGATGGCCATCTTGGATTTGAAAAATGATCACGAAATCGTTGTCTGCACCCTCAAGAACCTCGGAAACGATATCCATATTGCTGAAAACATAATTGTTTGCGGCAGCCCTCTTGGCTGTTAAAAATGATCACAGAATTGTTCTCTGCACCCTCGAGAACCTCGGACACGATATCCATATTGCTGAAAACATTATTGTTTGCGGCAGCCCTCTTAGCTGTTAAAAATGATTACAGAATAGTTCTCTGCACCCTCGAGAACCTCGGACACGATATCCATATTGCTTAAATCATAACTTTGTGCGGCGGCCATCTTGGATTTGAAAAATGTTCACCAAATCGTTAACTGCACCCTCGAGAACCTCGGACACGATATCCATATTGATAAAATCATAATTTTGTGCGGCGGCCATCTTGGATTTGAAATATGTTCACCAAATCGTTCTCTACACCCTCTAGACCCTCGAATACGATACATATAAAGTTGTCATCATTATTTTGCGCGGCGGCCATCTTGGATTTGAAATATGTTCACCAAATCGTTCTCTGCACCCTCTAGAACCTCGAATACGATACACATAAAGTTGTCATCATAATTTTGCGCGACGACCATCTTGGATTTCAAAAATGATCCCAAAATCGTTCTCTGCACCCTCGAGAACCTCGGACACGATATCCATATTGCTGAAACATAATTGTTTGCGGCAGCCCTCTTGGCTGTTAAAAATGATTACAGAATTGTTCTCTGCACCCTCGAGAACCACGGACACGATATCCATATTACTGAAATTATAATTTTGTGTGGCGGCCATGTTGGATTTCAAATATGATCACAAAATCGTTCTCTGCACCTTCGAGAACCTCGAATACGATACCCATAATGTTGACATCATAATTTTTGCGCGGTGGCCATCTTGGATTTAAAAAATTATCCCGAAACCATTCTCTGCACCCTGAAGAATCTCGGACACGATATCCATATTGTTGAAATCATAATTTTGTGCGACGGCCATCTTGGATTTGAAAAATGATCACAAAATCGTTCTCGGAACCCGCGAGAACCTCGGATACGATACCCATAATGGAGTTATCATACTATTGAGCGGCGGCCATATTGGATTTGAAAAATGATCACAAAATCGTTCTCTGCACACTCGAGATACTCGGATACGATACCAATAATGTAGTGATCATGATTTTGAGCGGTGGCCATCTTGGATTTGAAAAATGATCACAAAATCGTTCTGTTCACTCTCGAGAACCTCGGATACGATACCCAAATTTTGTGATCATAATCTTGCACGGCGGCCATCTCAGATTTGAAAATGATCCAAAAAATGTTTTCTGCACCCTTGAGAACCTCGAACACGATATCCATATTGCTGCAAACATAATTGTTTGCGGCAGCCCTCTTGGATTTCAAAAATGATCACAGAATTGTTCTCTGCACCCTCGAGAACCTCGAACACGTTATCCATATTGCTTAAATCATAATTTTGTGCGGCGGCCATATTGGATTTGAAAAGTGTTCACCAAATCGTTCTCTGCTCCCTCAAAAACCTCACATACGATATCCATATTGATGAAATCATAATTTTGTGCGGCGGCCATCATGGATTTCAAATATGATCACAAAATCGTTCTCTGCACCCTCGAGAACCTCGAATACGATACCCATAATGTTGTCATCATAATTTTTGCGCGGCGGCCATCTTGGATTTCAAAATTGATCCCGAAACCATTCTCTGCACCCCGAAGAATCTCGGACACGATATCCATATTGTTGAAATCATAATTTTGTGCGGCGGCCATCTTGGATTTCAAATATGATCCCAAAATCGTGCTCTTCACCCTTGAGAACCTCGGACCCGATATCCATATTGTTGAAAACATAGTTTTTTGCGGCAGCCCTCTTGGATTTCAAAAATTATCACAGAATTGTTCTCTGCACCCTCGAGAAACTCGGACATGATATCCATATTGCTAAAATCATAATTTTTTGCCGCGACCATATTGGATTTGAAAAATGTTCACTAAATCGTTCTCTGCTCCCTCGAGAACCTCGCTTACGATATTCATATTGCTGAAAACATAATTGTTTGCGGCAGCCCTCTTTGATTTCAAAAATGATCACAGAATTGTTCTCTGCACCCTCGAGAACCTCGAACACGTTATCCATATTGCTTAAATCATAATTTTGTGCGGCGGCCATATTGGATTTGAAAAGTGTTCACCAAATCGTTCTCTGCTCCCTCAAAAACCTCACATACGATATCCATATTGTTGAAATCATAATTTTGTGCGATGGCCATCTTGGATTTGAAAAATGATCACGAAATCGTTTTCTGCACCCTCGAAAACCTCGGGTACGATACCCATAATGTTGTATTCATAATTTTGTGCGGTGGCAATCTTCGTTTTCAAAAATGATCCCAAAATCGTTCTCTGCACCCTCGAGAACCTCGGACACGATATCCATATTGCTGAAAACATAATTGTGTGTAGAATCCATCTTGGATTTCAAAAATGATCACAGAATTGTTCTCTGCACCCTCGAGAACCTCGGACACGATATCCATATTGCTGAAATCATAATTTTGTGCGGCGGCCATCTTGGATTTAAAATATGATCACAAAATCGTGCTCTTCAACCCTTGAGAACCTCGGACCCGATATCCATATTGTTGAAAACATAGTTGTTTGCGGCAGCCCTCTTGGATTTCAAAAATTATCACAGAATTGTTCTCTGCACCCTCGAGAATCGCGGACATGATATCCATATTGCTAAAATCATAATTTTTTGCCGCGGCCATATTGGATTTGAAAAATGATCACCAAATCGTTCTCTGCACCTTCGAGAACCTCGGACACGATATCCATATTGCTGAAATCATAATTTTGTGCGGCGGCCATCTTGGATTTCAAAAATGATCACAGAATTGTTCTCTGCACCCTCGAGTACCTGGGACACGGTATCCATATTGCTTAAATCATAATTTTGTGCGGCGGCCATCTTGAATTTGAAAAATGATCACCAAATCGTTCTCAACACCCTCGAGAACCTCGGGTACGATATCCATATTGCTGAAATCATAATTTTCTGTTGCGGCCATCTTGGATTTCAAATAAGATCATAAAATCGTTCTCTGCACCCTCGAGAACCTCGGACACGATATCCATATTGCTGAAATCATAATTTGTGCGGCGGCCGTCTTGGATTTCAAAAATGATCACAGAATTGTTCTCTGCACCCTCGAGTACCTGGGACACGGTATCCATATTGCTTAAATCATAATTTTGTGCGGCGGCCATCTTGAATTTGAAAAATGATCACCAAATCGTTCTGAACACCCTCGAGAACCTCGGGTACGATATCCATATTGCTGAAATCATAATTTTCTGTTGCGGCCATCTTGGATTTCAAATAAGATCATAAAATCGTTCTCTGCACCCTCGAGAACCTCGGACACGATATCCATATTGCTGAAAACATAATTGTGTGCGGCAGCCCTCTTGGTTTTCCAAAATGATCACAGAATAGTTCTCTGCACCCTAGAGAACCTCGGACACGATATCCATATTGCTAAAATCATAATTTTGTGCGGCGGCCATCTTGGACTTGTAAAATGATCACAAAATCGTTCTCTGCACCCTCGAGAACCTCGAATACGATACACATAAAGTTGTCATCATTATTTTGCGCGACGGCCATCTTGGATTTCAAAAATGATCCCAAAATCATTCTCTGCACCCTCGAGAATCTCCGACACGATATCCATATTGCTGAAATCATAATTTTGTGTGGCGGCCATCTTGGATTTCAAAAATTATCATAGAATTGTACTCTGCACCCTCGAGAACCTCGAACACGATATCCATATTGCTGCAAACATAATTGTTTGCGGCAGTCGTCTTGGATTTCAAAAATGACCATAGAATTGTTCTCTGCATCCTCGAGAACCTGGGACACGATATCCATATTGCTTAAATCATAATTTTGTGCGGCAGCCATATTGGATTTGAAAAATGTTCACCAAATCGTTCTCTGCACCCTCGAGAACCTCGCTTACGATATCCATATTGCTGCAAACATAATTTTTAGCGGCAGCCGTCTTGGATTTCAAAAATGATCACAGCATTGTTCTCTGCATCCTCGAGAACCTGGGACACGATATCCATATTGCTTAAATCATAATTTTGTGCAGCGGCCATCTTGGATTTCAAATATGATCACAAAATCGTTCTCTGCACACTCGAGAACCTCGAATACGATACCCATAAAATTGTCATCATTATTTTCCGCGATGGTCATCTTTGATTTCAAAAATGATCCCAAAATCATTCTCTGCACGCTCGAGAATCTCCGACACATTATCCATATTGCTGAAATCATAGTTTTGTGCGGCGGCCATCTTGGATTTCAAAAATGATCACAAAATCGTTCTCTGCACTCTCGAGAATCTCGGACACGATATCCATATTGCTAAAATCATAATTTTGTGTGATGGCCATCTTGGATTTGAAAAATGATCACGAAATCGTTGTCTGCACCCTCGAGAACCTCGGAAACGATATCCATATTGCTGAAAACATAATTGTTTGCGGCAGCCCTCTTGTCTGTTAAAAATGATTACAGAATTGTTCTCTGCACCCTCGAGAACCTCGGACACGATATCCACATTGCTGAAAACATAATTGTTTGCGGCAGCCCTCTTGGCTGTTAAAAATGAATACAGAATTGTTCTCTGCACCCTCGAGAACCTCGGACACGATATCCATATTGCTGAAAACATAATTGTTTGCGGCAGCCCTCTTGGCTGTTAAAAATGATTACAGAATTGTTCTCTGCACCTTCGAGAACCTCGGACACGATATCCATATTGCTTAAATCATAACTTTGTGCGGCGGCCATCTTGGATTTGAAATATGTTCACCAAATCGTTCTCTGCACCCTCTAGAACCTCGAATACGATACACATAAAGTCGTCATCATAATTTTGCGCGACGGCCATCTTGGATTTCAAAAATGATCCCAAAATCGTTCTCTGCACCCTCGAGAACCTCGGACACGATATCCATATTGCTGAAAACATAATTGTTTGCGGCAGCCCTCTCGGCTGTTAAAAATGATTACAGAATTGTTCTCTGCACCCTCGAGAACCTCGGACACGATATCCATATTACTGAAATTATAATTTTGTGTGGCGGCCATGTTGGATTTCAAATATGATCACAAAATCGTTCTCTGCACCTTCGAGAACCTCGAATACGATACCCATAATGTTGTCATCATAATTTTTGCGCGGTGGCCATCTTGGATTTAAAAAATTATCCCGAAACCATTCTTTGCACCCTGAAGAATCTCGGACACGATATCCATATTGTTGAAATCATAATTTTGTGCGACGGCCATCTTGGATTTGAAAAATGATCACAAAATCGTTCTCTGAACCCGCGAGAACCTCGGATACGATACCCATAATGGAGTTATCATACTATTGAGCGGCGGCCATATTGGATTTGAAAAATGATCACAAAATCGTTCTCTGCACCCTCGAGATACTCGGATACGATACCAATAATGTAGTGATCATGATTTTGAGCGGTGGCCATCTTGGATTTGAAAAATGATCACAAAATCGTTCTGTTCACTCTCGAGAACCTCGGATACGATACCCATATTTTTGTGATCATAATCTTGCACGGCGGCCATCTCAGATTTGAAAATGATCCAAAAAATGTTTTCTGCACCCTCGAGAACCTCGGACACGATATCCATATTGCTGCAAACATAATTGTTTGCGGCAGCCCTCTTGGATTTCAAAAATGATCACAGAATTATTCTCTGCACACTGGCAAACCTCGAACACGATATCCATATTGCTAAAATCATAACTTTGTGCAACGACCATCTTGGATTTGAAAAATGATCACCAAATCGTTCTCTGCACCTTCGAGAACCTCGGACACGATATCCATATTGCTGAAATCATAATGTTGTGCGGCGGCCGTCTTGGATTTCAAAAATGATCACAGAATTGTTCTCTGCACCCTCGAGTACCTGAGACACGTTATCCATATTGCTTAAATCATAATTTTGTGCGGCGGCCATCTTGAATTTGAAAAATGATCACCAAATCGTTCTCAACACCCTCGAGAACCTCGGGTACGATATCCATATTGCTGAAATCATAATTTTCTGTTGCGGCCATCTTGGATTTCAAATAAGATCATAAAATCGTTATCTGCACCCTCGAGAACCTCGGACACGATATCCATATTGCTGAAAACATAATTGTGTGCGGCGGCCATCTTGGTTTTCAAAAATGATCACAGAATAGTTCTCTGCACCCTAGAGAACCTCGGACACGATATCCATATTGCTGAAATCATAATTTTGTGTGGCGGCCATCTTGGACTTGTAAAATGATCACAAAATCGTTCTCTGCACCCTCGAGAACCTCGAATACGATACACATAAAGTTGTCATCATTATTTTGCGCGACGGCCATCTTGGGTATCAAAAATGATCCCAAAATCATTCTCTGCACCCTCGAGAATCTCCGACACGATATCCATATTGCTGCAAACATAATTGTTTGCGGCAGCCGTCTTGGATTTCAAAAATGATCCAAAAAATGTTTTCTGCACCCTCGAGAACCTCGGACACGATATCCATATTGCTGCAAACATAATTGTTTGCGGCAGCCCTCTTGGATTTCAAAAATGATCACAGAATTGTTCTCTGCACACTGGCAAACCTCGAACACGATATCCATATTGCTAAAATCATAACTTTGTGCAACGACCATCTTGGATTTGAAAAATGATCACCAAATCGTTCTCTGCACCTTCGAGAACCTCGGACACGATATCCATATTGCTGAAATCATAATGTTGTGCGGCGGCCGTCTTGGATTTCAAAAATGATCACAGAATTGTTCTCTGCACCCTCGAGTACCTGAGACACGGTATCCATATTGCTTAAATCATAATTTTGTGCGGCGGCCATCTTGAATTTGAAAAATGATCACCAAATCGTTCTCAACACCCTCGAGAACCTCGGGTACGATATCCATATTGCGGAAATCATAATTTTCTGTTGCGGCCATCTTGGATTTCAAATAAGATCATAAAATCGTTCTCTGCACCCTCGAGAACCTCGGACACGATATCCATATTGCTGAAAACATAATTGTGTGCGGCAGCCCTCTTGGTTTTCAAAAATGATCACAGAATAGTTCTCTGCACCCTAGAGAACCTCGGACACGATATCCATATTGCTAAAATCATAATTTTGTGCGGCGGCCATCTTGGACTTGTAAAATGATCACAAAATCGTTCTCTGCACCCTCGAGAACCTCGAATACGATACACATAAAGTTGTCATCATTATTTTGCGCGACGGCCATCTTGGGTATCAAAAATGATCCCAAAATCATTCTCTGCACCCTCGAGAATCTCCGACACGATATCCATATTGCTGAATACATAATTGTTTGCGGCAGCCCTCTTGGATTTCAAAAATTATCACAGAATTGTTCTCTGCACCCTCGAGAACCTCGGACATGATATCCATATTGCTAAAATCATAATTTTTTGCCGCGACCATATTGGATTTGAAAAATGTTCACTAAATCGTTCTCTGCTCCCTCGAGAACCTCGCTTACGATATTCATATTGCTGAAAACATAATTTTTTGCGGCAGCCCTCTTTGATTTCAAAAATGATCACAGAATTGTTCTCTGCACCCTCGAGAACCTCGAACACGTTATCCATATTGCTTAAATCATAATTTTGTGCGGCGGCCATATTGGATTTGAAAAGTGTTCACCAAATCGTTCTCTGCTCCCTCAAAAACCTGACATACGATATCCATATTGTTGAAATCATAATTTTGTGCGATGGCCATCTTGGATTTGAAAAATGATCACGAAATCGTTTTCTGCACCCTCGAAAACCTCGGGTACGATACCCATAATGTTGTAATCATAATTTTGTGCGGTGGCAATCTTCGTTTTCAAAAATGATCCCAAAATCGTTCTCTGCACCCTCGAGAACCTCGGACACGATATCCATATTGCCGAAAACATAATTGTGTGTGGAAGCCATCTTGGATTTCAAAAATAATCACAGAATTGTTCTCTGCACCCTCGAGAACCTCGGACACGATATCCATATTGCTGAAATCATAATTTGGTGCGGCGGCCATCTTGGATTTCAAATATGATCACAAAATCGTGCTCTTCAACCCTTGAGAACCTCGGACCCGATATCCATATTGTTGAAAACATAGTTGTTTGCGGCAGCCCTCTTGGATTTCAAAAATTATCACAGAATTGTTCTCTGCACCCTCGAGAATCGCGGACATGATATCCATATTGCTAAAATCATAATTTTTTGCCGCGGCCATATTGGATTTGAAAAATGATCACCAAATCGTTCTCTGCACCTTCGAGAACCTCGGACACGATATCCATATTGCTGAAATCATAATGTTGTGCGGCGGCCGTCTTGGATTTAAAAAATGATCACAGAATTGTTCTCTGCACCCTCGAGTACCTGAGACACGGTATCCATATTGCTTAAATCATAATTTTGTGCGGCGGCCATCTTGAATTTGAAAAATGATCACCAAATCGTTCTCAACACCCTCGAGAACCTCGGGTACGATATCCATATTGCTGAAATCATAATTTTCTGTTGCGGCCATCTTGGATTTCAAATAAGATCATAAAATCGTTCTCTGCACCCTCGAGAACCTCGGACACGATATCCATATTGCTGAAATCATAATTTTGTGCGGCAGCCCTCTTGGTTTTCAAAAATGATCACAGAATAGTTCTCTGCACCCTAGAGAACCTCGGACACGATATCAATATTGCTAAAATCATAATTTTGTGCGGCGGCCATCTTGGACTTGTAAAATGATCACAAAATCGTTCTCTGCACCCTCGAGAACCTCGAATACGATACACATGAAGTTGTCATCATTATTTTGCGCGACGGCCATCTTGGGTATCAAAAATGATCCCAAAATCATTTTCTGCACCCTCGAGAATCTCCGACACGATATCCATATTGCTGCAAACATAATTGTTTGCGGCAGCCGTCTTGGATTTCAAAAATGATCCAAAAAATGTTTTCTGCACCCTCGAGAACCTCGGACACGATATCCATATTGCTGCAAACATAATTGTTTGCGGCAGCCCTCTTGGATTTCAAAAATGATCACAGAATTGTTCTCTGCACACTGGCAAACCTCGAACACGATATCCATATTGCTAAAATCATAACTTTGTGCAACGACCATCTTGGATTTGAAAAATGATCACCAAATCGTTCTCTGCACCTTCGAGAACCTCGGACACGATATCCATATTGCTGAAATCATAATGTTGTGCGGCGGCCGTCTTGGATTTCAAAAATGATCACAGAATTGTTCTCTGCACCCTCGAGTACCTGAGACACGTTATCCATATTGCTTAAATCATAATTTTGTGCGGCGGCCATCTTGAATTTGAAAAATGATCACCAAATCGTTCTCAACTCCCTCGAGAACCTCGGGTACGATATCCATATTGCTGAAATCATAATTTTCTGTTGCGGCCATCTTGGATTTCAAATAAGATCATAAAATCGTTATCTGCACCCTCGAGAACCTCGGACACGATATCCATATTGCTGAAAACATAATTGTGTGCGGCAGCCCTCTTGGTTTTCAAAAATGATCACAGAATAGTTCTCTGCACCCTAGAGAACCTCGGACACGATATCCATATTGCTAAAATCATAATTTTGTGCGGCGGCCATCTTGGACTTGTAAAATGATCACAAAATCGTTCTCTGCACCCTCGAGAACCTCGAATACGATACACATAAAGTTGTCATCATTATTTTGCGCGACGGCCATCTTGGGTATCAAAAATGATCCCAAAATCATTCTCTGCACCCTCGAGAATCTCCGACACGATATCCATATTGCTGCAAACATAATTGTTTGCGGCAGCCGTCTTGGATTTCAAAAATGATCCAAAAAATGTTTTCTGCACCCTCGAGAACCTCGGACACGATATCCATATTGCTGCGAACATAATTGTTTGCGGCAGCCCTCTTGGATTTCAAAAATGATCACAGAATTGTTCTCTGCACACTGGCAAACCTCGAACACGATATCCATATTGCTAAAATCATAACTTTGTGCAACGACCATCTTGGATTTGAAAAATGATCACCAAATCGTTCTCTGCACCTTCGAGAACCTCGGACACGATATCCATATTGCTGAAATCATAATGTTGTGCGGCGGCCGTCTTGGATTTCAAAAATGATCACAGAATTGTTCTCTGCACCCTCGAGTACCTGAGACACGGTATCCATATTGCTTAAATCATAATTTTGTGCGGCGGCCATCTTGAATTTGAAAAATGATCACCAAATCGTTCTCAACACCCTCGAGAACCTCGGGTACGATATCCATATTGCGGAAATCATAATTTTCTGTTGCGGCCATCTTGGATTTCAAATAAGATCATAAAATCGTTCTCTGCACCCTCGAGAACCTCGGACACGATATCCATATTGCTGAAAACATAATTGTGTGCGGCAGCCCTCTTGGTTTTCAAAAATGATCACAGAATAGTTCTCTGCACCCTAGAGAACCTCGGACACGATATCCATATTGCTAAAATCATAATTTTGTGCGGCGGCCATCTTGGACTTGTAAAATGATCACAAAATCGTTCTCTGCACCCTCGAGAACCTCGAATACGATACACATAAAGTTGTCATCATTATTTTGCGCGACGGCCATCTTGGGTATCAAAAATGATCCCAAAATCATTCTCTGCACCCTCGAGAATCTCCGACACGATATCCATATTGCTGAATACATAATTGTTTGCGGCAGCCCTCTTGGATTTCAAAAATTATCACAGAATTGTTCTCTGCACCCTCGAGAACCTCGGACATGATATCCATATTGCTAAAATCATAATTTTTTGCCGCGACCATATTGGATTTGAAAAATGTTCACTAAATCGTTCTCTGCTCCCTCGAGAACCTCGCTTACGATATTCATATTGCTGAAAACATAATTGTTTGCGGCAGCCCTCTTTGATTTCAAAAATGATCACAGAATTGTTCTCTGCACCCTCGAGAACCTCGAACACGTTATCCATATTGCTTAAATCATAATTTTGTGCGGCGGCCATATTGGATTTGAAAAGTGTTCACCAAATCGTTCTCTGCTCTCTCAAAAACCTGACATACGATATCCATATTGTTGAAATCATAATTTTGTGCGATGGCCATCTTGGATTTGAAAAATGATCACGAAATCGTTTTCTGCACCCTCGAAAACCTCGGGTACGATACCCATAATGTTGTAATCATAATTTTGTGCGGTGGCAATCTTCGTTTTCAAAAATGATCCCAAAATCGTTCTCTGAACCCTCGAGAACCTCGGACACGATATCCATATTGCTGAAATCATAATGTTGTGCGGCGGCCGTCTTGGATTTCAAAAATGATCACAAAATTGTTCTCTGCACCCTCGAGTACCTGAGACACGGTATCCATATTGCTTAAATCATAATTTTGTGCGGCGGCCATCTTGAATTTGAAAAATGATCACCAAATCGTTCTCAACACCCTCGAGAACCTCGGGTACGATATCCATATTGCGGAAATCATAATTTTCTGTTGCGGCCATCTTGGATTTCAAATAAGATCATAAAATCGTTCTCTGCACCCTCGAGAACCTCGGACACGATATCCATATTGCTGAAAACATAATTGTGTGCGGCAGCCCTCTTGGTTTTCAAAAATGATCACAGAATAGTTCTCTGCACCCTAGAGAACCTCGGACACGATATCCATATTGCTAAAATCATAATTTTGTGCGGCGGCCATCTTGGACTTGTAAAATGATCACAAAATCGTTCTCTGCACCCTCGAGAACCTCGAATACGATACACATAAAGTTGTCATCATTATTTTGCGCGACGGCCATCTTGGGTATCAAAAATGATCCCAAAATCATTCTCTGCACCCTCGAGAATCTCCGACACGATATCCATATTGCTGAATACATAATTGTTTGCGGCAGCCCTCTTGGATTTCAAAAATTATCACAGAATTGTTCTCTGCACCCTCGAGAACCTCGGACATGATATCCATATTGCTAAAATCATAATTTTTTGCCGCGACCATATTGGATTTGAAAAATGTTCACTAAATCGTTCTCTGCTCCCTCGAGAACCTCGCTTACGATATTCATATTGCTGAAAACATAATTTTTTGCGGCAGCCCTCTTTGATTTCAAAAATGATCACAGAATTGTTCTCTGCACCCTCGAGAACCTCGAACACGTTATCCATATTGCTTAAATCATAATTTTGTGCGGCGGCCATATTGGATTTGAAAAGTGTTCACCAAATCGTTCTCTGCTCTCTCAAAAACCTGACATACGATATCCATATTGTTGAAATCATAATTTTGTGCGATGGCCATCTTGGATTTGAAAAATGATCACGAAATCGTTTTCTGCACCCTCGAAAACCTCGGGTACGATACCCATAATGTTGTAATCATAATTTTGTGCGGTGGCAATCTTCGTTTTCAAAAATGATCCCAAAATCGTTCTCTGAACCCTCGAGAACCTCGGACACGATATCCATATTGCCGAAAACATAATTGTGTGTAGAAGCCATCTTGGATTTCAAAAATAATCACAGAATTGTTCTCTGCACCCTCGAGAACCTCGGACACGATATCCATATTGCTGAAATCATAATATGGTGCGGCGGCCATCTTGGATTTCAAATATGATCACAAAATCGTGCTCTTCAACCCTTGAGAACCTCGGACCCAATATCCATATTGTTGAAAACATAGTTGTTTGCGGCAGCCCTCTTGGATTTCAAAAATTATCACAGAATTGTTCTCTGCACCCTCGAGAATCGCGGACATGATATCCATATTGCTAAAATCATAATTTTTTGCCGCGGCCATATTGGATTTGAAAAATGATCACCAAATCGTTCTCTGCACCTTCGAGAACCTCGGACACGATATCCATATTGCTGAAATCATAATGTTGTGCGGCGGCCGTCTTGGATTTAAAAAATGATCACAGAATTGTTCTCTGCACCCTCGAGTACCTGAGACACGGTATCCATATTGCTTAAATCATAATTTTGTGCGGCGGCCATCTTGAATTTGAAAAATGATCACCAAATCGTTCTCAACACCCTCGAGAACCTCGGGTACGATATCCATATTGCTGAAATCATAATTTTCTGTTGCGGCCATCTTGGATTTCAAATAAGATCATAAAATCGTCATCTGCACCCTCGAGAACCTCGGACACGATATCCATATTGCTGAAAACATAATTGTGTGCGGCAGCCCTCTTGGTTTTCAAAAATGATCACAGAATAGTTCTCTGCACCCTAGAGAACCTCGGACACGATATCCATATTGCTAAAATCATAATTTTGTGCGGCGGCCATCTTGGACTTGTAAAATGATCACAAAATCGTTCTCTGCACCCTCGAGAACCTCGAATACGATACACATAAAGTTGTCATCATTATTTTGCGCGACGGCCATCTTGGGTATCAAAAATGATCCCAAAATCATTTTCTGCACCCTCGAGAATCTCCAACACGATATCCATATTGCTGCAAACATAATTGTTTGCAGCAGCCGTCTTGGATTTCAAAAATGATCCAAAAAATGTTTTCTGCACCCTCGAGAACCTCGGACACGATATCCATATTGCTGCAAACATAATTGTTTGCGGCAGCCCTCTTGGATTTCAAAAATGATCACAGAATTGTTCTCTGCACACTGGCAAACCTCGAACACGATATCCATATTGCTAAAATCATAACTTTGTGCAACGACCATCTTGGATTTGAAAAATGATCACCAAATCGTTCTCTGCACCTTCGAGAACCTCGGACACGATATCCATATTGCTGAAATCATAATTTTGTGCGGCGGCCGTCTTGGATTTCAAAAATGATCACAGAATTGTTCTCTGCACCCTCGAGTACCTGAGACACGGTATCCATATTGCTTAAATCATAATTTTGTGCGGCGGCCATCTTGAATTTGAAAAATGATCACCAAATCGTTCTCAACACCCTCGAGAACCTCGGGTACGATATCCATATTGCGGAAATCATAATTTTCTGTTGCGGCCATCTTGGATTTCAAATAAGATCATAAAATCGTTCTCTGCACCCTCGAGAACCTCGGACACGATATCCATATTGCTGAAAACATAATTGTGTGCGGCAGCCCTCTTGGTTTTCAAAAATGATCACAGAATAGTTCTCTGCACCCTAGAGAACCTCGGACACGATATCCATATTGCTAAAATCATAATTTTGTGCGGCGGCCATCTTGGACTTGTAAAATGATCACAAAATCGTTCTCTGCACCCTCAAGAACCTCGAATACGATACACATAAAGTTGTCATCATTATTTTGCGCGACGGCCATCTTGGGTATCAAAAATGATCCCAAAATCATTCTCTGCACCCTCGAGAATCTCCGACACGATATCCATATTGCTGAATACATAATTGTTTGCGGCAGCCCTCTTGGATTTCAAAAATTATCACAGAATTGTTCTCTGCACCCTCGAGAACCTCGGACATGATATCCATATTGCTAAAATCATAATTTTTTGCCGCGACCATATTGGATTTGAAAAATGTTCACTAAATCGTTCTCTGCTCCCTCGAGAACCTCGCTTACGATATTCATATTGCTGAAAACATAATTGTTTGCGGCAGCCCTCTTTGATTTCAAAAATGATCACAGAATTGTTCTCTGCACCCTCGAGAACCTCGAACACGTTATCCATATTGCTTAAATCATAATTTTGTGCGGCGGCCATATTGGATTTGAAAAGTGTTCACCAAATCGTTCTCTGCTCCCTCAAAAACCTGACAAACGATATCCATATTGTTGAAATCATAATTTTGTGCGATGGCCATCTTGGATTTGAAAAATGATCACGAAATCGTTTTCTGCACCCTCGAAAACCTCGGGTACGATACCCATAATGTTGTAATCATAATTTTGTGCGGTGGCAATCTTCGTTTTCAAAAATGATCCCAAAATCGTTCTCTGAACCCTCGAGAACCTCGGACACGATATCCATATTGCCGAAAACATAATTGTGTGTGGAAGCCATCTTGGATTTCAAAAATAATCACAGAATTGTTCTCTGCACCCTCGAGAACCTCGGACACGATATCCATATTGCTGAAATCATAATTTGGTGCGGCGGCCATCTTGGATTTCAAATATGATCACAAAATCGTGCTCTTCAACCCTTGAGAACCTCGGACCCGATATCCATATTGTTGAAAACATAGTTGTTTGCGGCAGCCCTCTTGGATTTCAAAAATTATCACAGAATTGTTCTCTGCACCCTCGAGAATCGCGGACATGATATCCATATTGCTAAAATCATAATTTTTTGCCGCGGCCATATTGGATTTGAAAAATGATCACCAAATCGTTCTCTGCACCTTCGAGAACCTCGGACACGATATCCATATTGCTGAAATCATAATGTTGTGCGGCGGCCGTCTTGGATTTAAAAAATGATCACAGAATTGTTCTCTGCACCCTCGAGTACCTGAGACACGGTATCCATATTGCTTAAATCATAATTTTGTGCGGCGGCCATCTTGAATTTGAAAAATGATCACCAAATCGTTCTCAACACCCTCGAGAACCTCGGGTACGATATCCATATTGCTGAAATCATAATTTTCTGTTGCGGCCATCTTGGATTTCAAATAAGATCATAAAATCGTTATCTGCACCCTCGAAAACCGCGGGTACGATACCCATAATGTTGTAATCATAATTTTGTGCGGTGGCAATCTTCGTTTTCAAAAATGATCCCAAAATCGTTCTCTGCACCCTCGAGAACCTCGGACACGATATCCATATTGCCGAAAACATAATTGTGTGTGGAAGCCATCTTGGATTTCAAAAATGATCACAGAATTGTTCTCTGCACCCTCGAGAACCTCGGACACGATATCCATATTGCTGAAATCATAATTTTGTGCGGCGGCCATCTTGGATTTCAAATATGATCACAAAATCGTGCTCTTCAACCCTTGAGAACCTCGGACCCGATATCCATATTGTTGAAAACATAGTTGTTTGCGGCAGCCCTCTTGGATTTCAAAAATTATCACAGAATTGTTCTCTGCACCCTCGAGAATCGCGGACATGATATCCATATTGCTAAAATCATAATTTTTTGCCGCGGCCATATTGGATTTGAAAAATGATCACCAAATCGTTCTCTGCACCTTCGAGAACCTCGGACACGATATCCATATTGCTGAAATCATAATGTTGTGCGGCGGCCGTCTTGGATTTAAAAAATGATCACAGAATTGTTCTTTGCACCCTCGAGTACCTGAGACACGGTATCCATATTTCTTAAATCATAATTTTGTGCGGCGGCCATCTTGAATTTGAAAAATGATCACCAAATCGTTCTCAACACCCTCGAGAACCTCGGGTACGATATCCATATTGCTGAAATCATAATTTTCTCTTGCGGCCATCTTGGATTTCAAATAAGATCATAAAATCGTTTTCTGCACCCTCGAGAACCTCGGACACGATTTTCATATTGCTGAAAACATAATTGTGTGCGGCAGCCCTCTTGGTTTTCAAAAATGATCACAGAATAGTTCTCTGCACCCTAGAGAACCTCGGACACGATATCCATATTGCTAAAATCATAATTTTGTGCGGCGGCCATCTTGGACTTGTAAAATGATCACAAAATCGTTCTCTGCACCCTCGAGAACCTCGAATACGATACACATAAAGTTGTCATCATAAATCATAATTTTTTGCCGCGACCATATTGGATTTGAAAAATGTTCACTAAATCGTTCTCTGCTCCCTCGAGAACCTCGCTTACGATATTCATATTGCTGAAAACATAATTGTTTGCGGCAGCCCTCTTTGATTTCAAAAATGATCACAGAATTGTTCTCTGCACCCTCGAGAACCTCGAACACGTTATCCATATTGCTTAAATCATAATTTTGTGCGGCGGCCATATTGGATTTGAAAAGTGTTCACCAAATCGTTCTCTGCTCCCTCAAAAACCTCACATACGATATCCATATTGTTGAAATCATAATTTTGTGTGATGGCCATCTTGGATTTGAAAAATGATCACGAAATCGTTTTTTGCACCCTCGAAAACCTCGGGTACGATACCCATAATGTTGTAATCATAATTTTGTGCGGTGGCAATCTTCGTTTTCAAAAATGATCCCAAAATCGTTCTCTGCACCCTCGAGAACCTCGGACACGATATCCATATTGCCGAAAACATAATTGTGTGTGGAAGCCATCTTGGATTTCAAAAATGATCACAGAATTGTTCTCTGCACCCTCGAGAACCTCGGACACGATATCCATATTGCTGAAATCATAATTTTGTGCGGCGGCCATCTTGGACTTCAAATATGATCACAAAATCGTGCTCTTCAACCCTTGAGAACCTCGGACCCGATATCCATATTGTTGAAAACATAGTTGTTTGCGGCAGCCCTCTTGGATTTCAAATATTATCACAGAATTGTTCTCTGCACCCTCGAGAATCGCGGACATGATATCCATATTGCTAAAATCATAATTTTTTGCGGCGGCCATCTTGGACTTGTGAAATGATCACAAAATCGTTCTCTGCACCCTCGAGAACCTCGAATACGATACACATAAAGTTGTCATCATTATTTTGCGCGACGGCCATCTTGGGTATCAAAAATGATCCCAAAATCATTCTCTGCACCCTCGAGAATCTCCGACACGATATCCATATTGCTGCAAACATAATTGTTTGCGGCAGCCGTCTTGGATTTCAAAAATGATCACAGAATTGTTCTCTGCATCCTCGAGAACCTGGGACACGATATCCATATTGCTTAAATCATAATTTTGTGCGGCGGCCATATTGGATTTGAAAAATGTTCACCAAATCGTTCTCTGCTCCCTCAAAAACCTCGCTTACGATATCCATATTGCTGAATACATAATTGTTTGCGGCAGCCCTCTTGGATTTCAAAAATTATCACAGAATTGTTCTCTGCACCCTCGAGAACCTCGGACATGATATCCATATTGCTACAATCATAATTTTGTGCGGCGGCCATCTTGGACTTGTGAAATGATCACAAAATCGTTCTCTGCACCCTCGAGAACCTCGAATACGATACACATAAAGTTGTCATCATTATTTTGCGCGACGGCCATCTTGGGTATCAAAAATGATCCCAAAATCATTCTCTGCACCCTCGAGAATCTCCGACACGATATCCATATTGCTGCAAACATAATTGTTTGCGGCAGCCGTCTTGGATTTCAAAAATGATCACAGAATTGTTCTCTGCATCCTCGAGAACCTGGGACACGATATCCATATTGCTTAAATCATAATTTTGTGCGGCGGCCATATTGGATTTGAAAAATGTTCACCAAATCGTTCTCTGCTCCCTCAAAAACCTCGCTTACGATATCCATATTGCTGAATACATAATTGTTTGCGGCAGCCCTCTTGGATTTCAAAAACTATCACAGAATTGTTCTCTGCACCCTCGAGAACCTCGGACATGATATCCATATTGTTAAAATCATAATTTTTTGCCGCGACCATATTGGATTTGAAAAATGTTCACTAAATCGTTCTCTGCTCCCTCGAGAACCTCGCTTACGATATTCATATTGCTGAAAACATAATTTTTTGCGGCAGCCCTCTTTGATTTCAAAAATGATCACAGAATTGTTCTCTGCACCCTCGAGAACCTCGAACACGTTATCCATATTGCTTAAATCATAATTTTGTGCGGCGGCCATATTGGATTTGAAAAGTGTTCACCAAATCGTTCTCTGCTCCCTCAAAAACCTCACATACGATATCCATATTGATGAAATCATAATTTTGTGCGGCGGCCATCATGGATTTCAAATATGATCACAAAATCGTTCTCTGCACCCTCGAGAACCTCGAATACGATACCCATAATGTTGTCATCATAATTTTTGCGCGGCGGCCATCTTGGATTTCAAAATTGATCCCGAAACCATTCTCTGCACCCTGAAGAATCTCGGACACGATATCCATATTGTTGAAATCATAATTTTGTGCGGCGGCCATCTTGGATTTCAAATATGATCACAAAATCGTGCTCTTCACCCTTGAGAACCTCGGACCCGATATCCATATTGTTGAAAACATAGTTTTTTGCGGCAGCCCTCTTGGATTTCAAAAATTATCACAGAATTGTTCTCTGCACCCTCGAGAACCTCGGACATGATATCCATATTGCTAAAATCATAATTTTTTGCCGCGACCATATTGGATTTGAAAAATGTTCACTAAATCGTTCTCTGCTCCCTCGAGAACCTCGCTTACGATATTCATATTGCTGAAAACATAATTGTTTGCGGCAGCCCTCTTTGATTTCAAAAATGATCACAGAATTGTTCTCTGCACCCTCGAGAACCTCGAACACGTTATCCATATTGCTTAAATCATAATTTTGTGCGGCGGCCATATTGGATTTGAAAAGTGTTCACCAAATCGTTCTCTGCTCCCTCAAAAACCTAACATACGATATCCATATTGTTGAAATCATAATTTTGTGTGATGGCCATCTTGGATTTGAAAAATGATCACGAAATCGTTTTCTGCACCCTCGAAAACCTCGGGTACGATACCCATAATGTTGTAATCATAATTTTGTGCGGTGGCAATCTTCGTTTTCAAAAATGATCGCAAAATCGTTCTCTGCACCCTCGAGAACCTCGGACACGATATCCATATTGCCGAAAACATAATTGTGTGTGGAAGCCATCTTGGATTTCAAAAATGATCACAGAATTGTTCTCTGCACCCTCGAGAACCTCGGACACGATATCCATATTGCTGAAATCATAATTTTGTGCGGCGGCCATCTTGGATTTCAAATATGATCACAAAATCGTGCTCTTCAACCCTTGAGAACCTCGGACCCGATATCCATATTGTTGAAAACATAGTTGTTTGCGGCCGCCCTCTTGGATTTCAAAAATTATCACAGAATTGTTCTCTGCACCCTCGAGAATCGCGGACATGATATCCATATTGCTAAAATCATAATTTTTTGCCGCGTTCCATATTGGATTTGAAAAATGATCACCAAATCGTTCTCTGCACCTTCGAGAACCTCGGACACGATATCCATATTGCTGAAATCATAATGTTGTGCGGCGGCCGTCTTGGATTTCAAAAATGATCACAGAATTGTTCTCTGCACCCTCGAGTACCTGAGACACGGTATCCATATTGCTTAAATCATAATTTTGTGCGGCGGCCATCTTGAATTTGAAAAATGATCACCAAATCGTTCTCAACACCCTCGAGAACCTCGGGTACGATATCCATATTGCTGAAATCATAATTTTCTGTTGCGGCCATCTTGGATTTCAAATAAGATCATAAAATCGTTCTCTGCACCCTCGAGAACCTCGGACACGATATCCATATTGCTGAAAACATAATTGTGTGCGGCAGCCCTCTTGGTTTTCAAAAATGATCACAGAATAGTTCTCTGCACCCTAGAGAACCACGGACACGATATCCATATTGCTAAAATCTTAATTTTGTGCGGCGGCCATCTTGGACTTGTAAAATGATCACAAAATCGTTTTCTGCACCCTCGAGAACCTCGAATACGATACACATAAAGTTGTCATCATAAATCATAATTTTTTGCCGCGACCATATTGGATTTGAAAAATGTTCACTAAATCGTTCTTTGCTCCCTCGAGAACCTCGCTTACGATATTCATATTGCTGAAAACATAATTGTTTGCGGCAGCCCTCTTTGATTTCAAAAATGATCACAGAATTGTTCTCTGCACTCTCGAGAACCTCGAACACCTTATCCATATTGCTTAAATCATAATTTTGTGCGGCGGCCATATTGGATTTGAAAAGTGTTCACCAAATCGTTCTCTGCTCCCTCAAAAACCTCACATACGATATCCATATTGTTGAAATCATAATTTTGTGTGATGGCCATCTTGGATTTGAAAAATGATCACGAAATCGTTTTCTGCACCCTCGAAAACCTCGGGTACGAAACCCATAATGTTGTAATCATAATTTTGTGCGGTGGCAATCTTCGTTTTCAAAAATGATCACAAAATCGTTCTCTGCACCCTCAAGAACCTCGGACACGATATCCATATTGCCGAAAACATAATTTTGTGTGGAAGCCATCTTGGATTTCAAAAATGATCACAGAATTGTTCTCTGCACCCTCGAGAACCTCGGACACGATATCCATATTGCTGAAATCATAATTTTGTGCGGCGGCCATCTTGGATTTCAAATATGATCACAAAATCGTGCTCTTCAACCCTTGAGAACCTCGGACCCGATATCCATATTGTTGAAAACATAGTTGTTTGCGGCAGCCCTCTTGGATTTAAAAAATTATCACAGAATTGTTCTCTGCACCCTCGAGAACCTCGAACACGTTATCCATATTGCTTAAATCATAATTTTGTGCGGCGGCCATATTGGATTTGAAAAGTGTTCACCAAATCGTTCTCTGCTCCCTCAAAAACCTCACATACGATATCCATATTGTTGAAATCATAATTTTGTGTGATGGCCATCTTGGATTTGAAAAATGATCATGAAATCGTTTTCTGCACCCTCGAAAACCTCGGGTACGAAACCCATAATGTTGTAATCATAATTTTGTGCGGTGGCAATCTTCGTTTTCAAAAATGATCCCAAAATCGTTCTCTGCACCCTCGAGAACCTCGGACACGATATCCATATTGCTGAAAACATAATTGTGTGTGGAAGCCATCTTGGATTTTAAAAATGATCACAGAATTGTTCTCTGCACCCTCGAGAACCTCGGACACGATATCCATATTGCTGAAATCATAATTTTGTGCGGCGGCCATCTTGGATTTAAAATATGATCACAAAATCGTGCTCTTCAACCCTTGAGAACCTCGGACCCGATATCCATATTGTTGAAAACATAGTTGTTTGCGGCAGCCCTCTTGGATTTCAAAAATTATCACAGAATTGTTCTCTGCACCCTCGAGAATCGCGGACATGATATCCATATTGCTAAAATCATAATTTTTTGCCGCGGCCATATTGGATTTGAAAAATGTTCACCAAATCGTTCTCTGCACCTTCGAGAACCTCGGACACGATATCCATATTGCTGAAATCATAATTTTGTGCGGCGGCCATCTTGGATTTCAAAAATGATCACAGAATTGTTCTCTGCACCCTCGAGAACCTGGGACACGGTATCCATATTGCTTAAATCATAATTTTGTGCGGCGGCCATCTTGAATTTGAAAAATGATCACCAAATCGTTCTCAACACCCTCGAGAACCTCGGGTACGATATCCATATTGCTGAAATCATAATTTTCTGTTGCGGCCATCTTGGATTTCAAATAAGATCATAAAATCGTTCTCTGCACCCTCGAGAACCTCGGACACGATATCCATATTGCTGAAATCATAATTTTGTGCGGCGGCCGTCTTGGATTTCAAAAATGATCACACAATTGTTCTCTGCACCCTCGAGTACCTGGGACACGGTATCCATATTGCTTAAATCATAATTTTGTGCGGCGGCCATCTTGAATTTGATAAATGATCACCAAATCGTTCTGAACACCCTCGAGAACCTCGGGTACGATATCCATATTGCTGAAATCATAATTTTCTGTTGCGGCCATCTTGGATTTCAAATAAGATCATAAAATCGTTCTCTGCACCCTCGAGAACCTCGGACACGATATCCATATTGCTGAAAACATAATTGTGTGCGGCAGCCCTCTTGGTTTTCCAAAATGATCACAGAATAGTTCTCTGCACCCTAGAGAACCTCGGACACGATATCCATATTACTGAAATTATAATTTTGTGTGGCGGCCATGTTGGATTTCAAATATGATCACAAAATCGTTCTCTGCACCTTCGAGAACCTCGAATACGATACCCATAATGTTGTCATCATAATTTTTGCGCGGTGGCCATCTTGGATTTAAAAAATTATCCCGAAACCATTCTTTGCACCCTGAAGAATCTCGGACACGATATCCATATTGTTGAAATCATAATTTTGTGCGACGGCCATCTTGGATTTGAAAAATGATCACAAAATCGTTCTCTGAACCCGCGAGAACCTCGGATACGATACCCATAATGGAGTTATCATACTATTGAGCGGCGGCCATATTGGATTTGAAAAATGATCACAAAATCGTTCTCTGCACCCTCGAGATACTCGGATACGATACCAATAATGTAGTGATCATGATTTTGAGCGGTGGCCATCTTGGATTTGAAAAATGATCACAAAATCGTTCTGTTCACTCTCGAGAACCTCGGATACGATACCCATATTTTTGTGATCATAATCTTGCACGGCGGCCATCTCAGATTTGAAAATGATCCAAAAAATGTTTTCTGCACCCTCGAGAACCTCGGACACGATATCCATATTGCTGCAAACATAATTGTTTGCGGCAGCCCTCTTGGATTTCAAAAATGATCACAGAATTATTCTCTGCACCCTCGAGAACCTCGAACACGTTATCCATATTGCTGAAATCATAACTTTGTGCGGCGGCCATCTTGGACTTGTAAAATGATCACAAAATCGTTTTCTGCACCCTCGAGAACCTCGAATACGATACACATAAAGTTGTCATCATAAATCATAATTTTTTGCCGCGACCATATTGGATTTGAAAAATGTTCACTAAATCGTTCTTTGCTCCCTCGAGAACCTCGCTTACGATATTCATATTGCTGAAAACATAATTGTTTGCGGCAGCCCTCTTTGATTTCAAAAATGATCACAGAATTGTTCTCTGCACCCTCGAGAACCTCGAACACGTTATCCATATTGCTTAAATCATAATTTTGTGCGGCGGCCATATTGGATTTGAAAAGTGTTCACCAAATCGTTCTCTGCTCCCTCAAAAACCTAACATACGATATCCATATTGTTGAAATCATAATTTTGTGTGATGGCCATCTTGGATTTGAAAAATGATCATGAAATCGTTTTCTGCACCCTCGAAAACCTCGGGTACGATACCCATAATGTTGTAATCATAATTTTGTGCGGTGGCAATCTTCGTTTTCAAAAATGATCGCAAAATCGTTCTCTGCACCCTCGAGAACCTCGGACACGATATCCATATTGCCGAAAACATAATTGTGTGTGGAAGCCATCTTGGATTTCAAAAATGATCACAGAATTGTTCTCTGCACCCTCGAGAACCTCGGACACGATATCCATATTGCTGAAATCATAATTTTGTGCGGCGGCCATCTTGGATTTCAAATATGATCACAAAATCGTGCTCTTCAACCCTTGAGAACCTCGGACCCGATATCCATATTGTTGAAAACATAGTTGTTTGCGGCCGCCCTCTTGGATTTCAAAAATTATCACAGAATTGTTCTCTGCACCCTCGAGAATCGCGGACATGATATCCATATTGCTAAAATCATAATTTTTTGCCGCGTTCCATATTGGATTTGAAAAATGATCACCAAATCGTTCTCTGCACCTTCGAGAACCTCGGACACGATATCCATATTGCTGAAATCATAATGTTGTGCGGCGGCCGTCTTGGATTTCAAAAATGATCACAGAATTGTTCTCTGCACCCTCGAGTACCTGAGACACGGTATCCATATTGCTTAAATCATAATTTTGTGCGGCGGCCATCTTGAATTTGAAAAATGATCACCAAATCGTTCTCAACACCCTCGAGAACCTCGGGTACGATATCCATATTGCTGAAATCATAATTTTCTGTTGCGGCCATCTTGGATTTCAAATAAGATCATAAAATCGTTCTCTGCACCCTCGAGAACCTCGGACACGATATCCATATTGCTGAAAACATAATTGTGTGCGGCAGCCCTCTTGGTTTTCAAAAATGATCACAGAATAGTTCTCTGCACCCTAGAGAACCACGGACACGATATCCATATTGCTAAAATCTTAATTTTGTGCGGCGGCCATCTTGGACTTGTAAAATGATCACAAAATCGTTTTCTGCACCATCGAGAACCTCGAATACGATACACATAAAGTTGTCATCATAAATCATAATTTTTTGCCGCGACCATATTGGATTTGAAAAATGTTCACTAAATCGTTCTTTGCTCCCTCGAGAACCTCGCTTACGATATTCATATTGCTGAAAACATAATTGTTTGCGGCAGCCCTCTTTGATTTCAAAAATGATCACAGAATTGTTCTCTGCACTCTCGAGAACCTCGAACACCTTATCCATATTGCTTAAATCATAATTTTGTGCGGCGGCCATATTGGATTTGAAAAGTGTTCACCAAATCGTTCTCTGCTCCCTCAAAAACCTCACATACGATATCCATATTGTTGAAATCATAATTTTGTGTGATGGCCATCTTGGATTTGAAAAATGATCACGAAATCGTTTTCTGCACCCTCGAAAACCTCGGGTACGAAACCCATAATGTTGTAATCATAATTTTGTGCGGTGGCAATCTTCGTTTTCAAAAATGATCACAAAATCGTTCTCTGCACCCTCAAGAACCTCGGACACGATATCCATATTGCCGAAAACATAATTTTGTGTGGAAGCCATCTTGGATTTCAAAAATGATCACAGAATTGTTCTCTGCACCCTCGAGAACCTCGGACACGATATCCATATTGCTGAAATCATAATTTTGTGCGGCGGCCATCTTGGATTTCAAATATGATCACAAAATCGTGCTCTTCAACCCTTGAGAACCTCGGACCCGATATCCATATTGTTGAAAACATAGTTGTTTGCGGCAGCCCTCTTGGATTTAAAAAATTATCACAGAATTGTTCTCTGCACCCTCGAGAACCTCGAACACGTTATCCATATTGCTTAAATCATAATTTTGTGCGGCGGCCATATTGGATTTGAAAAGTGTTCACCAAATCGTTCTCTGCTCCCTCAAAAACCTCACATACGATATCCATATTGTTGAAATCATAATTTTGTGTGATGGCCATCTTGGATTTGAAAAATGATCATGAAATCGTTTTCTGCACCCTCGAAAACCTCGGGTACGAAACCCATAATGTTGTAATCATAATTTTGTGCGGTGGCAATCTTCGTTTTCAAAAATGATCCCAAAATCGTTCTCTGCACCCTCGAGAACCTCGGACACGATATCCATATTGCCGAAAACATAATTGTGTGTGGAAGCCATCTTGGATTTCAAAAATGATCACAGAATTGTTCTCTGCACCCTCGAGAACCTCGGACACGATATCCATATTGCTGAAATCATAATTTTGTGCGGCGGCCATCTTGGATTTCAAATATGATCACAAAATCGTGCTCTTCAACCCTTGAGAACCTCGGACCCGATATCCATATTGTTGAAAACATAGTTGTTTGCGGCAGCCCTCTTGGATTTAAAAAATTATCACAGAATTGTTCTCTGCACCCTCGAGAATCGCGGACATGATATCCATATTGCTAAAATCATAATTTTTTGCCGCGGCCATATTGGATTTGAAAAATGTTCACCAAATCGTTCTCTGCACCCTCGAGAACCTCGGACACGATATCCATATTGCTGAAATCATAATTTTGTGCGGCGGCCATCTTGGATTTCAAAAATGATCACAGAATTGTTCTCTGCACCCTCGAGAACCTGGGACACGGTATCCATATTGCTTAAATCATAATTTTGTGCGGCGGCCATCTTGAATTTGAAAAATGATCACCAAATCGTTCTCAACACCCTCGAGAACCTCGGGTACGATATCCATATTGCTGAAATCATAATTTTCTGTTGCGGCCATCTTGGATTTCAAATAAGATCATAAAATCGTTCTCTGCACCCTCGAGAACCTCGGACACGATATCCATATTGCTGAAATCATAATTTTGTGCGGCGGCCGTCTTGGATTTCAAAAATGATCACACAATTGTTCTCTGCACCCTCGAGTACCTGGGACACGGTATCCATATTGCTTAAATCATAATTTTGTGCGGCGGCCATCTTGAATTTGATAAATGATCACCAAATCGTTCTGAACACCCTCGAGAACCTCGGGTACGATATCCATATTGCTGAAATCATAATTTTCTGTTGCGGCCATCTTGGATTTCAAATAAGATCATAAAATCGTTCTCTGCACCCTCGAGAACCTCGGACACGATATCCATATTGCTGAAAACATAATTGTGTGCGGCAGCCCTCTTGGTTTTCCAAAATGATCACAGAATAGTTCTCTGCACCCTAGAGAACCTCGGACACGATATCCATATTACTGAAATTATAATTTTGTGTGGCGGCCATGTTGGATTTCAAATATGATCACAAAATCGTTCTCTGCACCTTCGAGAACCTCGAATACGATACCCATAATGTTGTCATCATAATTTTTGCGCGGTGGCCATCTTGGATTTAAAAAATTATCCCGAAACCATTCTTTGCACCCTGAAGAATCTCGGACACGATATCCATATTGTTGAAATCATAATTTTGTGCGACGGCCATCTTGGATTTGAAAAATGATCATAAAATCGTTCTCTGCACCCGCGAGAACCTCGGATACGATACCCATAATGGAGTTATCATACTATTGAGCGGCGGCCATATTGGATTTGAAAAATGATCACAAAATCGTTCTCTGCACCCTCGAGATACTCGGATACGATACCAATAATGTAGTGATCATAATTTTGAGCGGTGGCCATCTTGGATTTGAAAAATGATCACAAAATCGTTCTGTTCACTCTCGAGAACCTCGGATACGATACCCATATTTTTGTGATCATAATCTTGCACGGCGGCCATCTCAGATTTGAAAATGATCCAAAAAATGTTTTCTGCACCCACGAGAACCTCGGACACGATATCCATATTGCTGCAAACATAATTGTTTGCGGCAGCCCTCTTGGATTTCAAAAATGATCACAGAATTATTCTCTGCACCCTCGAGAACCTCGAACACGTTATCCATATTGCTGAAATCATAACTTTGTGCAACGACCATCTTGGATTTGAAAAATGATCACCAAATCGTTCTCTGCACCTTCGAGAACCTCGGACACGATATCCATATTGCTGAAATCATAATGTTGTGCGGCGGCCGTCTTGGATTTCAAAAATGATCACAGAATTGTTCTCTGCACCCTCGAGTACCTGAGACACGTTATCCATATTGCTTAAATCATAATTTTGTGCGGCGGCCATCTTGAATTTGAAAAATGATCACCAAATCGTTCTCAACACCCTCGAGAACCTCGGGTACGATATCCATATTGCTGAAATCATAATTTTCTGTTGCGGCCATCTTGGATTTCAAATAAGATCATAAAATCGTTATCTGCACCCTCGAGAACCTCGGACACGATATCCATATTGCTGAAAACATAATTGTGTGCGGCAGCCCTCTTGGTTTTCAAAAATGATCACAGAATAGTTCTCTGCACCCTAGAGAACCTCGGACACGATATCCATATTGCTAAAATCATAATTTTGTGTGGCGGCCATCTTGGACTTGTAAAATGATCACAAAATCGTTCTCTGCACCCTCGAGAACCTCGAATACGATACACATAAAGTTGTCATCATTATTTTGCGCGACGGCCATCTTGGGTATCAAAAATGATCCCAAAATCATTCTCTGCACCCTCGAGAATCTCCGACACGATATCCATATTGCTGCAAACATAATTGTTTGCGGCAGCCGTCTTGGATTTCAAAAATGATCCAAAAAATGTTTTCTGCACCCTCGAGAACCTCGGACACGATATCCATATTGCTGCAAACATAATTGTTTGTGGCAGCCCTCTTGGATTTCAAAAATGATCACAGAATTGTTCTCTGCACACTGGCAAACCTCGAACACGATATCCATATTGCTAAAATCATAACTTTGTGCAACGACCATCTTGGATTTGAAAAATGATCACCAAATCGTTCTCTGCACCTTCGAGAACCTCGGACACGATATCCATATTGCTGAAATCATAATGTTGTGCGGCAGCCGTCTTGGATTTCAAAAATGATCAAAGAATTGTTCTCTGCACCCTCGAGTACCTGAGACACGGTATCCATATTGCTTAAATCATAATTTTGTGCGGCGGCCATCTTGAATTTGAAAAATGATCACCAAATCGTTCTCAACACCCTCGAGAACCTCGGGTACGATATCCATATTGCGGAAATCATAATTTTCTGTTGCGGCCATCTTGGATTTCAAATAAGATCATAAAATCGTTCTCTGCACCCTCGAGAACCTCGGACACGATATCCATATTGCTGAAAACATAATTGTGTGCGGCAGCCCTCTTGGTTTTCAAAAATGATCACAGAATAGTTCTCTGCACCCTAGAGAACCTCGGACACGATATCCATATTGCTAAAATCATAATTTTGTGCGGCGGCCATTTTGGACTTGTAAAATGATCACAAAATCGTTCTCTGCACCCTCGAGAACCTCGAATACGATACACATAAAGTTGTCATCATTATTTTGCGCGACGGCCATCTTGGGTATCAAAAATGATCCCAAAATCATTCACTGCACCCTCGAGAATCTCCGACACGATATCCATATAGCTGAATACATAATTGTTTGCGGCAGCCCTCTTGGATTTCAAAAATTATCACAGAATTGTTCTCTGCACCCTCGAGAACCTCGGACATGATATCCATATTGCTAAAATCATAATTTTTTGCCGCGACCATATTGGATTTGAAAAATGTTCACTAAATCGTTCTCTGCTCCCTCGAGAACCTCGCTTACGATATTCATATTGCTGAAAACATAATTGTTTGCGGCAGCCCTCTTTGATTTCAAAAATGATCACAGAATTGTTCTCTGCACCCTCGAGAACCTCGAACACGTTATCCATATTGCTTTAATCATAATTTTGTGCGGCGGCCATATTGGATTTGAAAAGTGTTCACCAAATCGTTCTCTGCTCCCTCAAAAACCTGACATACGATATCCATATTGTTGAAATCATAATTTTGTGCGATGGCCATCTTGGATTTGAAAAATGATCACGAAATCGTTTTCTGCACCCTCGAAAACCTCGGGTACGATACCCATAATGTTGTAATCATAATTTTGTGCGGTGGCAATCTTCGTTTTCAAAAATGATCCCAAAATCGTTCTATGCACCCTCGAGAACCTCGGACACGATATCCATATTGCCGAAAACATAATTGTGTGTGGAAGCCATCTTGGATTTCAAAAATAATCACAGAATTGTTCTCTGCACCCTCGAGAACCTCGGACACGATATCCATATTGCTGAAATCAGAATTTGGTGCGGCGGCCATCTTGGATTTCAAATATGATCACAAAATCGTGCTCTTCAACCCTTGAGAACCTCGGACCCGATATCCATATTGTTGAAAACATAGTTGTTTGCGGCAGCCCTCTTGGATTTCAAAAATTATCACAGAATTGTTCTCTGCACCCTCGAGAATCGCGGACATGATATCCATATTGCTAAAATCATAATTTTTTGCCGCGGCCATATTGGATTTGAAAAATGATCACCAAATCGTTCTCTGCACCTTCGAGAACCTCGGACACGATATCCATATTGCTGAAATCATAATGTTGTGCGGCGGCCGTCTTGGATTTAAAAAATGATCACAGAATTGTTCTCTGCACCCTCGAGTACCTGAGACACGGTATCCATATTGCTTAAATCATAATTTTGTGCGGCGGCCATCTTGAATTTGAAAAATGATCACAAAATCGTTCTCAACACCCTCGAGAACCTCGGGTACGATATCCATATTGCTGAAATCATAATTTTCTGTTGCGGCCATCTTGGATTTCAAATAAGATCATAAAATCGTTCTCTGCACCCTCGAGAACCTCGGACACGATATCCATATTGCTGAAAACATAATTGTGTGCGGCAGCCCTCTTGGTTTTCAAAAATGATCACAGAATAGTTCTCTGCACCCTAGAGAACCTCGGACACGACATCAATATTGCTAAAATCATAATTTTGTGCGGCGGCCATCTTGGACTTGTAAAATGATCACAAAATCGTTCTCTGCACCCTCGAGAACCTCGAATACGATACACATAAAGTTGTCATCATTATTTTGCGCGACGGCCATCTTGGGTATCAAAAATGATCCCAAAATCATTTTCTGCACCCTCGAGAATCTCCGACACGATATCCATATTGCTGCAAACATAATTGTTTGCGGCAGCCGTCTTGGATTTCAAAAATGATCCAAAAAATGTTTTCTGCACCCTCGAGAACCTCGGACACGATATCCATATTGCTGCAAACATAATTGTTTGCGGCAGCCCTCTTGGATTTCAAAAATGATCACAGAATTGTTCTCTGCACACTGGCAAACCTCGAACACGATATCCATATTGCTAAAATCATAACTTTGTGCAACGACCATCTTGGATTTGAAAAATGATCACCAAATCGTTCTCTGCACCTTCGAGAACCTCGGACACGATATCCATATTGCTGAAATCATAATGTTGTGCGGCGGCCGTCTTGGATTTCAAAAATGATCACAGAATTGTTCTCTGCACCCTCGAGTACCTGAGACACGTTATCCATATTGCTTAAATCATAATTTTGTGCGGCGGCCATCTTGAATTTGAAAAATGATCACCAAATCGTTCTCAACACCCTCGAGAACCTCGGGTACGATATCCATATTGCTGAAATCATAATTTTCTGTTGCGGCCATCTTGGATTTCAAATAAGATCATAAAATCGTTATCTGCACCCTCGAGAACCTCGGACACGATATCCATATTGCTGAAAACATAATTGTGTGCGGCAGCCCTCTTGGTTTTCAAAAATGATCACAGAATAGTTCTCTGCACCCTAGAGAACCTCGGACACGATATCCATATTGCTAAAATCATAATTTTGTGCGGCGGCCATCTTGGACTTGTAAAATGATCACAAAATCGTTCTTTGCTCCCTCGAGAACCTCGCTTACGATATTCATATTGCTGAAAACATAATTGTTTGCGGCAGCCCTCTTTGATTTCAAAAATGATCACAGAATTGTTCTCTGCACTCTCGAGAACCTCGAACACCTTATCCATATTGCTTAAATCATAATTTTGTGCGGCGGCCATATTGGATTTGAAAAGTGTTCACCAAATCGTTCTCTGCTCCCTCAAAAACCTCACATACGATATCCATATTGTTGAAATCATAATTTTGTGTGATGGCCATCTTGGATTTGAAAAATGATCACGAAATCGTTTTCTGCACCCTCGAAAACCTCGGGTACGAAACCCATAATGTTGTTATCATAATTTTGTGCGGTGGCAATCTTCGTTTTCAAAAATGATCACAAAATCGTTCTCTGCACCCTCGAGAACCTCGGACACGATATCCATATTGCCGAAAACATAATTTTGTGTGGAAGCCATCTTGGATTTCAAAAATGATCACAGAATTGTTCTCTGCACCCTCGAGAACCTCGGACACGATATCCATATTGCTGAAATCATAATTTTGTGCGGCGGCCATCTTGGATTTCAAATATGATCACAAAATCGTGCTCTTCAACCCTTGAGAACCTCGGACCCGATATCCATATTGTTGAAAACATAGTTGTTTGCGGCAGCCCTCTTGGATTTCAAAAATTATCACAGAATTGTTCTCTGCACCCTCGAGAACCTCGAACACGTTATCCATATTGCTTAAATCATAATTTTGTGCGGCGGCCATATTGGATTTGAAAAGTGTTCACCAAATCGTTCTCTGCTCCCTCAAAAACCTCACATACGATATCCATATTGTTGAAATCATAATTTTGTGTGATGGCCATCTTGGATTTGAAAAATGATCATGAAATCGTTTTCTGCACCCTCGAAAACCTCGGGTACGAAACCCATAATGTTGTAATCATAATTTTGTGCGGTGGCAATCTTCGTTTTCAAAAATGATCCCAAAATCGTTCTCTGCACCCTCGAGAACCTCGGACACGATATCCATATTGCCGAAAACATAATTGTGTGTGGAAGCCATCTTGGATTTCAAAAATGATCACAGAATTGTTCTCTGCACCCTCGAGAACCTCGGACACGATATCCATATTGCTGAAATCATAATTTTGTGCGGCGGCCATCTTGGATTTCAAATATGATCACAAAATCGTGCTCTTCAACCCTTGAGAACCTCGGACCCGATATCCATATTGTTGAAAACATAGTTGTTTGCGGCAGCCCTCTTGGATTTCAAAAATTATCACAGAATTGTTCTCTGCACCCTCGAGAATCGCGGACATGATATCCATATTGCTAAAATCATAATTTTTTGCCGCGGCCATATTGGATTTGAAAAATGTTCACCAAATCGTTCTCTGCACCTTCGAGAACCTCGGACACGATATCCATATTGCTGAAATCATAATTTTGTGCGGCGGCCATCTTGGATTTCAAAAATGATCACAGAATTGTTCTCTGCACCCTCGAGAACCTGGGACACGGTATCCATATTGCTTAAATCATAATTTTGTGCGGCGGCCATCTTGAATTTGAAAAATGATCACCAAATCGTTCTCAACACCCTCGAGAACCTCGGGTACGATATCCATATTGCTGAAATCATAATTTTCTGTTGCGGCCATCTTGGATTTCAAATAAGATCATAAAATCGTTCTCTGCACCCTCGAGAACCTCGGACACGATATCCATATTGCTGAAATCATAATTTTGTGCGGCGGCCGTCTTGGATTTCAAAAATGATCACACAATTGTTCTCTGCACCCTCGAGTACCTGGGACACGGTATCCATATTGCTTAAATCATAATTTTGTGCGGCGGCCATCTTGAATTTGAAAAATGATCACCAAATCGTTCTGAACACCCTCGAGAACCTCGGGTACGATATCCATATTGCTGAAATCATAATTTTCTGTTGCGGCCATCTTGGATTTCAAATAAGATCATAAAATCGTTCTCTGCACCCTCGAGAACCTCGGACACGATATCCATATTGCTGAAAACATAATTGTGTGCGGCAGCCCTCTTGGTTTTCCAAAATGATCACAGAATAGTTCTCTGCACCCTAGAGAACCTCGGACACGATATCCATATTACTGAAATTATAATTTTGTGTGGCGGCCATGTTGGATTTCAAATATGATCACAAAATCGTTCTCTGCACCTTCGAGAACCTCGAATACGATACCCATAATGTTGTCATCATAATTTTTGCGCGGTGGCCATCTTGGATTTAAAAAATTATCCCGAAACCATTCTTTGCACCCTGAAGAATCTCGGACACGATATCCATATTGTTGAAATCATAATTTTGTGCGACGGCCATCTTGGATTTGAAAAATGATCACAAAATCGTTCTCTGAACCCGCGAGAACCTCGGATACGATACCCATAATGGAGTTATCATACTATTGAGCGGCGGCCATATTGGATTTGAAAAATGATCACAAAATCGTTCTCTGCACCCTCGAGATACTCGGATACGATACCAATAATGTAGTGATCATGATTTTGAGCGGTGGCCATCTTGGATTTGAAAAATGATCACAAAATCGTTCTGTTCACTCTCGAGAACCTCGGATACGATACCCATATTTTTGTGATCATAATCTTGCACGGCGGCCATCTCAGATTTGAAAATGATCCAAAAAATGTTTTCTGCACCCACGAGAACCTCGGACACGATATCCATATTGCTGCTAACATAATTGTTTGCGGCAGCCCTCTTGGATTTCAAAAATGATCACAGAATTATTCTCTGCACCCTCGAGAACCTCGAACACGTTATCCATATTGCTGAAATCATAACTTTGTGCAACGACCATCTTGGATTTGAAAAATGATCACCAAATCGTTCTCTGCACCTTCGAGAACCTCGGACACGATATCCATATTGCTGAAATCATAATGTTGTGCGGCGGCCGTCTTGGATTTCAAAAATGATCACAGAATTGTTCTCTGCACCCTCGAGTACCTGAGACACGTTATCCATATTGCTTAAATCATAATTTTGTGCGGCGGCCATCTTGAATTTGAAAAATGATCACCAAATCGTTCTCAACACCCTCGAGAACCTCGGGTACGATATCCATATTGCTGAAATCATAATTTTCTGTTGCGGCCATCTTGGATTTCAAATAAGATCATAAAATCGTTATCTGCACCCTCGAGAACCTCGGACACGATATCCATATTGATAAAATCATAATTTTGTGCGGCGGCCATCTTGGTTTTCAAAAATGATCACAGAATAGTTCTCTGCACCCTAGAGAACCTCGGACACGATATCCATATTGCTGAAATCATAATTTTGTGTGGCGGCCATCTTGGACTTGTAAAATGATCACAAAATCGTTCTCTGCACCCTCGAGAACCTCGAATACGATACACATAAAGTTGTCATCATTATTTTGCGCGACGGCCATCTTGGGTATCAAAAATGATCCCAAAATCATTTTCTGCACCCTCGAGAATCTCCGACACGATATCCATATTGCTGCAAACATAATTGTTTGCGGCAGCCGTCTTGGATTTCAAAAATGATCCAAAAAATGTTTTCTGCACCCTCGAGAACCTCGGACACGATATCCATATTGCTGCAAACATAATTGTTTGCGGCAGCCCTCTTGGATTTCAAAAATGATCACAGAATTGTTCTCTGCACACTGGCAAACCTCGAACACGATATCCATATTGCTAAAATCATAACTTTGTGCAACGACCATCTTGGATTTGAAAAATGATCACCAAATCGTTCTCTGCACCTTCGAGAACCTCGGACACGATATCCATATTGCTGAAATCATAATGTTGTGCGGCAGCCGTCTTGGATTTCAAAAATGATCAAAGAATTGTTCTCTGCACCCTCGAGTACCTGAGACACGGTATCCATATTGCTTAAATCATAATTTTGTGCGGCGGCCATCTTGAATTTGAAAAATGATCACCAAATCGTTCTCAACACCCTCGAGAACCTCGGGTACGATATCCATATTGCGGAAATCATAATTTTCTGTTGCGGCCATCTTGGATTTCAAATAAGATCATAAAATCGTTCTCTGCACCCTCGAGAACCTCGGACACGATATCCATATTGCTGAAAACATAATTGTGTGCGGCAGCCCTCTTGGTTTTCAAAAATGATCACAGAATAGTTCTCTGCACCCTAGAGAACCTCGGACACGATATCCATATTGCTAAAATCATAATTTTGTGCGGCGGCCATCTTGGACTTGTAAAATGATCACAAAATCGTTCTCTGCACCCTCGAGAACCTCGAATACGATACACATAAAGTTGTCATCATTATTTTGCGCGACGGCCATCTTGGGTATCAAAAATGATCCCAAAATCATTCTCTGCACCCTCGAGAATCTCCGACACGATATCCATATAGCTGAATACATAATTGTTTGCGGCAGCCCTCTTGGATTTCAAAAATTATCACAGAATTGTTCTCTGCACCCTCGAGAACCTCGGACATGATATCCATATTGCTAAAATCATAATTTTTTGCCGCGACCATATTGGATTTGAAAAATGTTCACTAAATCGTTCTCTGCTCCCTCGAGAACCTCGCTTACGATATTCATATTGCTGAAAACATAATTGTTTGCGGCAGCCCTCTTTGATTTCAAAAATGATCACAGAATTGTTCTCTGCACCCTCGAGAACCTCGAACACGTTATCCATATTGCTTAAATCATAATTTTGTGCGGCGGCCATATTGGATTTGAAAAGTGTTCACCAAATCGTTCTCTGCTCCCTCAAAAACCTGACATACCATATCCATATTGTTGAAATCATAATTTTGTGCGATGGCCATCTTGGATTTGAAAAATGATCACGAAATCGTTTTCTGCACCCTCGAAAACCTCGGGTACGATACCCATAATGTTGTAATCATAATTTTGTGCGGTGGCAATCTTCGTTTTCAAAAATGATCCCAAAATCGTTCTCTGCACCCTCGAGAACCTCGGACACGATATCCATATTGCCGAAAACATAATTGTGTGTGGAAGCCATCTTGGATTTCAAAAATAATCACAGAATTGTTCTCTGCACCCTCGAGAACCTCGGACACGATATCCATATTGCTGAAATCATAATTTGGTGCGGCGGCCATCTTGGATTTCAAATATGATCACAAAATCGTGCTCTTCAACCCTTGAGAACCTCGGACCCGATATCCATATTGTTGAAAACATAGTTGTTTGCGGCAGCCCTCTTGGATTTCAAAAATTATCACAGAATTGTTCTCTGCACCCTCGAGATTCGCGGACATGATATCCATATTGCTAAAATCATAATTTTTTGCCGCGGCCATATTGGATTTGAAAAATGATCACCAAATCGTTCTCTGCACCCTCGAGAACCTCGGACACGATATCCATATTGCTGAAATCATAATGTTGTGCGGCGGCCGTCTTGGATTTAAAAAATGATCACAGAATTGTTCTCTGCACCCTCGAGTACCTGAGACACGGTATCCATATTGCTTAAATCATAATTTTGTGCGGCGGCCATCTTGAATTTGAAAAATGATCACCAAATCGTTCTCAACACCCACGAGAACCTCGGGTACGATATCCATATTGCTGAAATCATAATTTTCTGTTGCGGCCATCTTGGATTTCAAATAAGATCATAAAATCGTTCTCTGCACCCTCGAGAACCTCGGACACGATATCCATATTGCTGAAAACATAATTGTGTGCGGCAGCCCTCTTGGTTTTCAAAAATGATCACAGAATAGTTCTCTGCACCCTAGAGAACCTCGGACACGATATCAATATTGCTAAAATCATAATTTTGTGCGGCGGCCATCTTGGACTTGTAAAATGATCACAAAATCGTTCTCTGCACCCTCGAGAACCTCGAATACGATACACATAAAGTTGTCATCATTATTTTGCGCGACGGCCATCTTGGGTATCAAAAATGATCCCAAAATCATTTTCTGCACCCTCGAGAATCTCCGACACGATATCCATATTGCTGCAAACATAATTGTTTGCGGCAGCCGTCTTGGATTTCAAAAATGATCCAAAAAATGTTTTCTGCACCCTCGAGAACCTCGGACACGATATCCATATTGCTGCGAACATAATTGTTTGCGGCAGCCCTCTTGGATTTCAAAAATGATCACAGAATTGTTCTCTGCACACTGGCAAACCTCGAACACGATATCCATATTGCTAAAATCATAACTTTGTGCAACGACCATCTTGGATTTGAAAAATGATCACCAAATCGTTCTCTGCACCTTCGAGAACCTCGGACACGATATCCATATTGCTGAAATCATAATGTTGTGCGGCGGCCATCTTGAATTTGAAAAATGATCACCAAATCGTTCTCAACACCCTCGAGAACCTCGGGTACGATATCCATATTGCTGAAATCATAATTTTCTGTTGCGGCCATCTTGGATTTCAAATAAGATCATAAAATCGTTATCTGCACCCTCGAGAACCTCGGACACGATATCCATATTGCTGAAAACATAATTGTGTGCGGCAGCCCTCTTGGTTTTCAAAAATGATCACAGAATAGTTCTCTGCACCCTAGAGAACCTCGGACACGATATCCATATTGCTAAAATCATAATTTTGTGCGGCGGCCATCTTGGACTTGTAAAATGATCACAAAATCGTTCTCTGCACCCTCGAGAACCTCGAATACGATACACATAAAGTTGTCATCATTATTTTGCGCGACGGCCATCTTGGGTATCAAAAATGATCCCAAAATCATTTTCTGCACCCTCGAGAATCTCCGACACGATATCCATATTGCTGCAAACATAATTGTTTGCGGCAGCCGTCTTGGATTTCAAAAATGATCCAAAAAATGTTTTCTGCACCCTCGAGAACCTCGGACACGATATCCATATTGCTGCGAACATAATTGTTTGCGGCAGCCCTCTTGGATTTCAAAAATGATCACAGAATTGTTCTCTGCACACTGGCAAACCTCGAACACGATATCCATATTGCTAAAATCATAACTTTGTGCAACGACCATCTTGGATTTGAAAAATGATCACCAAATCGTTCTCTGCACCTTCGAGAACCTCGGACACGATATCCATATTGCTGAAATCATAATGTTGTGCGGCGGCCGTCTTGGATTTAAAAAATGATCACAGAATTGTTCTCTGCACCCTCGAGTACCTGAGACACGGTATCCATATTGCTTAAATCATAATTTTGTGCGGCGGCCATCTTGAATTTGAAAAATGATCACCAAATCGTTCTCAACACCCTCGAGAACCTCGGGTACGATATCCATATTGCGGAAATCATAATTTTCTGTTGCGGCCATCTTGGATTTCAAATAAGATCATAAAATCGTTCTCTGCACCCTCGAGAACCTCGGACACGATATCCATATTGCTGAAAACATAATTGTGTGCGGCAGCCCTCTTGGTTTTCAAAAATGATCACAGAATAGTTCTCTGCACCCTAGAGAACCTCGGACACGATATCCATATTGCTAAAATCATAATTTTGTGCGGCGGCCATCTTGGACTTGTAAAATGATCACAAAATCGTTCTCTGCACCCTCGAGAACCTCGAATACGATACACATAAAGTTGTCATCATTATTTTGCGCGACGGCCATCTTGGGTATCAAAAATGATCCCAAAATCATTCTCTGCACCCTCGAGAATCTCCGACACGATATCCATATTGCTGAATACATAATTGTTTGCGGCAGCCCTCTTGGATTTCAAAAATTATCACAGAATTGTTCTCTGCACCCTCGAGAACCTCGGACATGATATCCATATTGCTTAAATCATAATTTTTTGCCGCGACCATATTGGATTTGAAAAATGTTCACTAAATCGTTCTCTGCTCCCTCGAGAACCTCGCTTACGATATTCATATTGCTGAAAACATAATTGTTTGCGGCAGCCCTCTTTGATTTCAAAAATGATCACAGAATTGTTCTCTGCACCCTCGAGAACCTCGAACACGTTATCCATATTGCTTAAATCATAATTTTGTGCGGCGGCCATATTGGATTTGAAAAGTGTTCACCAAATCGTTCTCTGCTCCCTCAAAAACCTGACATACGATATCCATATTGTTGAAATCATAATTTTGTGCGATGGCCATCTTGGAATTGAAAAATGATCACGAAATCGTTTTCTGCACCCTCGAAAACCTCGGGTACGATACCCATAATGTTGTAATCATAATTTTGTGCGGTGGCAATCTTCGTTTTCAAAAATGATCCCAAAATCGTTCTCTGAACCCTCGAGAACCTCGGAAACGATATCCATATTGCCGAAAACATAATTGTGTGTGGAAGCCATCTTGGATTTCAAAAATAATCACAGAATTGTTCTCTGCACCCTCGAGAACCTCGGACACGATATCCATATTGCTGAAATCATAATATGGTGCGGCGGCCATCTTGGATTTCAAATATGATCACAAAATCGTGCTCTTCAACCCTTGAGAACCTCGGACCCAATATCCATATTGTTGAAAACATAGTTGTTTGCGGCAGCCCTCTTGGATTTCAAAAATTATCACAGAATTGTTCTCTGCACCCTCGAGAATCGCGGACATGATATCCATATTGCTAAAATCATAATTTTTTGCCGCGGCCATATTGGATTTGAAAAATGATCACCAAATCGTTCTCTGCACCTTCGAGAACCTCGGACACGATATCCATATTGCTGAAATCATAATGTTGTGCGGCGGCCGTCTTGGATTTAAAAAATGATCACAGAATTGTTCTCTGCACCCTCGAGTACCTGAGACACGGTATCCATATTGCTTAAATCATAATTTTGTGCGGCGGCCATCTTGAATTTGAAAAATGATCACCAAATCGTTCTCAACACCCTCGAGAACCTCGGGTACGATATCCATATTGCTGAAATCATAATTTTCTGTTGCGGCCATCTTGGATTTCAAATAAGATCATAAAATCGTCATCTGCACCCTCGAGAACCTCGGACACGATATCCATATTGCTGAAAACATAATTGTGTGCGGCAGCCCTCTTGGTTTTCAAAAATGATCACAGAATAGTTCTCTGCACCCTAGAGAACCTCGGACACGATATCCATATTGCTAAAATCATAATTTTGTGCGGCGGCCATCTTGGACTTGTAAAATGATCACAAAATCGTTCTCTGCACCCTCGAGAACCTCGAATACGATACACATAAAGTTGTCATCATTATTTTGCGCGACGGCCATCTTGGGTATCAAAAATGATCCCAAAATCATTTTCTGCACCCTCGAGAATCTCCAACACGATATCCATATTGCTGCAAACATAATTGTTTGCAGCAGCCGTCTTGGATTTCAAAAATGATCCAAAAAATGTTTTCTGCACCCTCGAGAACCTCGGACACGATATCCATATTGCTGCAAACATAATTGTTTGCGGCAGCCCTCTTGGATTTCAAAAATGATCACAGAATTGTTCTCTGCACACTGGCAAACCTCGAACACGATATCCATATTGCTAAAATCATAACTTTGTGCAATGACCATCTTGGATTTGAAAAATGATCACCAAATCGTTCTCTGCACCTTCGAGAACCTCGGACACGATATCCATATTGCTGAAATCATAATGTTGTGCGGCGGCCGTCTTGGATTTCAAAAATGATCACAGAATTGTTCTCTGCACCCTCGAGTACCTGAGACACGGTATCCATATTGCTTAAATCATAATTTTGTGCGGCGGCCATCTTGAATTTGAAAAATGATCACCAAATCGTTCTCAACACCCTCGAGAACCTCGGGTACGATATCCATATTGCGGAAATCATAATTTTCTGTTGCGGCCATCTTGGATTTCAAATAAGATCATAAAATCGTTCTCTGCACCCTCGAGAACCTCGGACACGATATCCATATTGCTGAAAACATAATTGTGTGCGGCAGCCCTCTTGGTTTTCAAAAATGATCACAGAATAGTTCTCTGCACCCTAGAGAACCTCGGACACGATATCCATATTGCTAAAATCATAATTTTGTGCGGCGGCCATCTTGGACTTGTAAAATGATCACAAAATCGTTCTCTGCACCCTCGAGAACCTAGAATACGATACACATAAAGTTGTCATCATTATTTTGCGCGACGGCCATCTTGGGTATCAAAAATGATCCCAAAATCATTCTCTGCACCCTCGAGAATCTCCGACACGATATCCATATTGCTGAATACATAATTGTTTGCGGCAGCCCTCTTGGATTTCAAAAATTATCACAGAATTGTTCTCTGCACCCTCGAGAACCTCGGACATGATATCCATATTGCTAAAATCATAACTTTGTGCAACGACCATCTTGGATTTGAAAAATGATCACCAAATCGTTCTCTGCTCCCTCGAGAACCTCGCTTACGATATTCATATTGCTGAAAACATAATTGTTTGCGGCAGCCCTCTTTGATTTCAAAAATGATCACAGAATTGTTCTCTGCACCCTCGAGAACCTCGAACACGTTATCCATATTGCTTAAATCATAATTTTGTGCGGCGGCCATATTGGATTTGAAAAGTGTTCACCAAATCGTTCTCTGCTCCCTCAAAAACCTGACATACGATATCCATATTGTTGAAATCATAATTTTGTGCGATGGCCATCTTGGATTTCAAATAAGATCATAAAATCGTTATCTGCACCCTCGAGAACCTCGGACACGATATCCATATTGCTGAAAACATAATTGTGTGCGGCAGCCCTCTTGGTTTTCAAAAATGATCACAGAATAGTTCTCTGCACCCTAGAGAACCTCGGACACGATATCCATATTGCTAAAATCATAATTTTGTGCGGCGGCCATCTTGGACTTGTAAAATGATCACAAAATCGTTCTCTGCACCCTCGAGAACCTCGAATACGATACACATAAAGTTGTCATCATTATTTTGCGCAACGGCCATCTTGGGTATCAAAAATGATCCCAAAATCATTTTCTGCACCCTCGAGAATCTCCGACACGATATCCATATTGCTGCAAACATAATTGTTTGCGGCAGCCGTCTTGGATTTCAAAAATGATCCAAAAAATGTTTTCTGCACCCTCGAGAACCTCGGACACGATATCCATATTGCTGCAAACATAATTGTTTGCGGCAGCCCTCTTGGATTTCAAAAATGATCACAGAATTGTTCTCTGCACACTGGCAAACCTCGAACACGATATCCATATTGCTAAAATCATAACTTTGTGCAACGACCATCTTGGATTTGAAAAATGATCACCAAATCGTTCTCTGCACCTTCGAGAACCTCGGACACGATATCCATATTGCTGAAATCATAATGTTGTGCGGCGGCCGTCTTGGATTTCAAAAATGATCACAGAATTGTTCTCTGCACCCTCGAGTACCTGAGACACGGTATCCATATTGCTTAAATCATAATTTTGTGCGGCGGCCATCTTGAATTTGAAAAATGATCACCAAATCGTTCTCAACACCCTCGAGAACCTCGGGTGCGATATCCATATTGCGGAAATCATAATTTTCTGTTGCGGCCATCTTGGATTTCAAATAAGATCATAAAATCGTTCTCTGCACCCTCGAGAACCTCGGACACGATATCCATATTGCTGAAAACATAATTGTGTGCGGCAGCCCTCTTGGTTTTCAAAAATGATCACAGAATAGTTCTCTGCACCCTAGAGAACCTCGGACACGATATCCATATTGCTAAAATCATAATTTTGTGCGGCGGCCATCTTGGACTTGTAAAATGATCACAAAATCGTTCTCTGCACCCTCGAGAACCTCGAATACGATACACATAAAGTTGTCATCATTATTTTGCGCGACGTCCATCTTGGGTATCAAAAATGATCCCAAAATCATTCTCTGCACCCTCGAAAACCTCGGGTACGATACCCATAATGTTGTAATCATAATTTTGTGCGGTGGCAATCTTCGTTTTCAAAAATGATCCCAAAATCGTTCTCTGCACCCTCGAGAACCTCGGACACGATATCCATATTGCCGAAAACATAATTGTGTGTGGAAGCCATCTTGGATTTCAAAAATGATCACAGAATTGTTCTCTGCACCCTCGAGAACCTCGGACACGATATCCATATTGCTGAAATCATAATTTTGTGCGGCGGCCATCTTGGATTTCAAATATGATCACAAAATCGTGCTCTTCAACCCTTGAGAACCTCGGACCCGATATCCATATTGTTGAAAACATAGTTGTTTGCGGCAGCCCTCTTGGATTTCAAAAATTATCACAGAATTGTTCTCTGCACCCTCGAGAATCGCGGACATGATATCCATATTGCTAAAATCATAATTTTTTGCCGCGGCCATATTGGATTTGAAAAATGATCACCAAATCGTTCTCTGCACCTTCGAGAACCTCGGACACGATATCCATATTGCTGAAATCATAATGTTGTGCGGCGGCCGTCTTGGATTTAAAAAATGATCACAGAATTGTTCTTTGCACCCTCGAGTACCTGAGACACGGTATCCATATTTCTTAAATCATAATTTTGTGCGGCGGCCATCTTGAATTTGAAAAATGATCACCAAATCGTTCTCAACACCCTCGAGAACCTCGGGTACGATATCCATATTGCTGAAATCATAATTTTCTGTTGCGGCCATCTTGGATTTCAAATAAGATCATAAAATCGTTCTCTGCACCCTCGAGAACCTCGGACACGATATCCATATTGCTGAAATCATAATGTTGTGCGGCGGCCGTCTTGGATTTCAAAAATGATCACAGAATTGTTCTCTGCACCCTCGAGTACCTGAGACACGGTATCCATATTGCTTAAATCATAATTTTGTGCGGCGGCCATCTTGAATTTGAAAAATGATCACCAAATCGTTCTCAACACCCTCGAGAACCTCGGGTACGATATCCATATTGCTGAAATCATAATTTTCTGTTGCGGCCATCTTGGATTTCAAATAAGATCATAAAATCGTTCTCTGCACCCTCGAGAACCTCGGACACGATTTTCATATTGCTGAAAACATAATTGTGTGCGGCAGCCCTCTTGGTTTTCAAAAATGATCACAGAATAGTTCTCTGCACCCTAGAGAACCTCGGACACGATATCCATATTGCTACAATCATAATTTTGTGCGGCGGCCATCTTGGACTTGTAAAATGATCACGAAATCGTTCTCTGCACCCTCGAGAACCTCGAATACGATACACATAAAGTTGTCATCATTATTTTGCGCGACGGCCATCTTGGGTATCAAAAATGATCCCAAAATCATTCTCTGCACCCTCGAGAATCTCCGACACGATATCCATATTGCTGCAAACATAATTGTTTGCGGCAGCCGTCTTGGATTTCAAAAATGATCACAGAATTGTTCTCTGCATCCTCGAGAACCTGGGACACGATATCCATATTGCTTAAATCATAATTTTGTGCGGCGGCCATATTGGATTTGAAAAATGTTCACCAAATCGTTCTCTGCTCCCTCAAAAACCTCGCTTACGATATCCATATTGCTGAATACATAATTGTTTGCGGCAGCCCTCTTGGATTTCAAAAATTATCACAGAATTGTTCTCTGCACCCTCGAGAACCTCGGACATGATATCCATATTGTTAAAATCATAATTTTTTGCCGCGACCATATTGGATTTGAAAAATGTTCACTAAATCGTTCTCTGCTCCCTCGAGAACCTCGCTTACGATATTCATATTGCTGAAAACATAATTTTTTGCGGCAGCCCTCTTTGATTTCAAAAATGATCACAGAATTGTTCTCTGCACCCTCGAGAACCTCGAACACGTTATCCATATTGCTTAAATCATAATTTTGTGCGGCGGCCATATTGGATTTGAAAAGTGTTCACCAAATCGTTCTCTGCACCCTCAAAAACCTCACATACGATATCCATATTGATGAAATCATAATTTTGTGCGGCGGCCATCATGGATTTCAAATATGATCACAAAATCGTTCTCTGCACCCTCGAGAACCTCGAATACGATACCCATAATGTTGTCATCATAATTTTTGCGCGGCGGCCATCTTGGATTTCAAAATAGATCCCGAAACCATTCTCTGCACCCTGAAGAATCTCGGACACGATATCCATATTGTTGAAATCATAATTTTGTGCGGCGGCCATCTTGGATTTCAAATATGATCACAAAATCGTGCTCTTCACCCTTGAGAACCTCGGACCCGATATCCATATTGTTGAAAACATAGTTTTTTGCGGCAGCCCTCTTGGATTTCAAAAATTATCACAGAATTGTTCTCTGCACCCTCGAGAACCTCGGACTTGATATCCATATTGCTAAAATCATAATTTTTTGCCGCGACCATATTGGATTTGAAAAATGTTCACTAAATCGTTCTCTGCTCCCTCGAGAACCTCGCTTACGATATTCATATTGCTGAAAACATAATTTTTTGCGGCAGCCCTCTTTGATTTCAAAAATGATCACAGAATTGTTCTCTGCACCCTCGAGAACCTCGAACACGTTATCCATATTGCTTAAATCATAATATTTGCGCGGCGGCCATATTGGATTTGAAAAGTGTTCACCAAATCGTTCTCTGCTCCCTCAAAAACCTCACATACGATATCCATATTGATGAAATCATAATTTTGTACGGCGGCCATCATGGATTTCAAATATGATCACAAAATCGTTCTCTGCACCCTCGAGAACCTCGAATACGATACCCATAATGTTGTCATCATAATTTTTGCGCGGCGGCCATCTTGGATTTCAAAATTGATCCCAAAACCATTCTCTGCACCCTGAAGAATCTCGGACACGATATCCATATTGTTGAAATCATAATTTTGTGCGGCGGCCATCTTGGATTTCAAATATGATCACAAAATCGTGCTCTTCACCCTTGAGAACCTCGGACACGATATCCATATTGTTGAAAACATAGTTTTTTGCGGCAGCCCTCTTGGATTTCAAAAATTATCACAGAATTGTTCTCTGCACCCTCGAGAACCTCCGACTTGATATCCATATTGCTAAAATCATAATTTTTTGCCGCGACCATATTGGATTTGAAAAATGTTCACTAAATCGTTCTCTGCTCCCTCGAGAACCTCGCTTACGATATTCATATTGCTGAAAACATAATTGTTTGCGGCAGCCCTCTTTGATTTCAAAAATGATCACAGAATTGTTCTCTGCACCCTCGAGAACCTCGAACACGTTATCCATATTGCTTAAATCATAATTTTGTGCGGCGGCCATATTGGATTTGAAAAGTGTTCACCAAATCGTTCTCTGCTCCCTCAAAAACCTAACATACGATATCCATATTGTTGAAATCATAATTTTGTGTGATGGCCATCTTGGATTTGAAAAATGATCATGAAATCGTTTTCTGCACCCTCGAAAACCTCGGGTACGATACCCATAATGTTGTAATCATAATTTTGTGCGGTGGCAATCTTCGTTTTCAAAAATGATCGCAAAATCGTTCTCTGCACCCTCGAGAACCTCGGACACGATATCCATATTGCCGAAAACATAATTGTGTGTGGAAGCCATCTTGGATTTCAAAAATGATCACAGAATTGTTCTCTGCACCCTCGAGAACCTCGGACACGATATCCATATTGCTGAAATCATAATTTTGTGCGGCGGCCATCTTGGATTTGAAATATGATCACAAAATCGTGCTCTTCAACCCTTGAGAACCTCGGACCCGATATCCATATTGTTGAAAACATAGTTGTTTGCGGCCGCCCTCTTGGATTTCAAAAATTATCACAGAATTGTTCTCTGCACCCTCGAGAATCGCGGACATGATATCCATATTGCTAAAATCATAATTTTTTGCCGCGTTCCATATTGGATTTGAAAAATGATCACCAAATCGTTCTCTGCACCTTCGAGAACCTCGGACACGATATCCATATTGCTGAAATCATAATGTTGTGCGGCGGCCGTCTTGGATTTCAAAAATGATCACAGAATTGTTCTCTGCACCCTCGAGTACCTGAGACACGGTATCCATATTGCTTAAATCATAATTTTGTGCGGCGGCCATCTTGAATTTGAAAAATGATCACCAAATCGTTCTCAACACCCTCGAGAACCTCGGGTACGATATCCATATTGCTGAAATCATAATTTTCTGTTGCGGCCATCTTGGATTTCAAATAAGATCATAAAATCGTTCTCTGCACCCTCGAGAACCTCGAATACGATACACATAAAGTTGTCATCATTATTTTGCGCGACGTCCATCTTGGGTATCAAAAATGATCCCAAAATCATTCTCTGCACCCTCGAAAACCTCGGGTACGATACCCATAATGTTGTAATCATAATTTTGTGCGGTGGCAATCTTCGTTTTCAAAAATGATCCCAAAATCGTTCTCTGCACCCTCGAGAACCTCGGACACGATATCCATATTGCCGAAAACATAATTGTGTGTGGAAGCCATCTTGGATTTCAAAAATGATCACAGAATTGTTCTCTGCACCCTCGAGAACCTCGGACACGATATCCATATTGCTGAAATCATAATTTTGTGCGGCGGCCATCTTGGATTTCAAATATGATCACAAAATCGTGCTCTTCAACCCTTGAGAACCTCGGACCCGATATCCATATTGTTGAAAACATAGTTGTTTGCGGCAGCCCTCTTGGATTTCAAAAATTATCACAGAATTGTTCTCTGCACCCTCGAGAATCGCGGACATGATATCCATATTGCTAAAATCATAATTTTTTGCCGCGGCCATATTGGATTTGAAAAATGATCACCAAATCGTTCTCTGCACCTTCGAGAACCTCGGACACGATATCCATATTGCTGAAATCATAATGTTGTGCGGCGGCCGTCTTGGATTTAAAAAATGATCACAGAATTGTTCTTTGCACCCTCGAGTACCTGAGACACGGTATCCATATTTCTTAAATCATAATTTTGTGCGGCGGCCATCTTGAATTTGAAAAATGATCACCAAATCGTTCTCAACACCCTCGAGAACCTCGGGTACGATATCCATATTGCTGAAATCATAATTTTCTGTTGCGGCCATCTTGGATTTCAAATAAGATCATAAAATCGTTCTCTGCACCCTCGAGAACCTCGGACACGATATCCATATTGCTGAAATCATAATGTTGTGCGGCGGCCGTCTTGGATTTCAAAAATGATCACAGAATTGTTCTCTGCACCCTCGAGTACCTGAGACACGGTATCCATATTGCTTAAATCATAATTTTGTGCGGCGGCCATCTTGAATTTGAAAAATGATCACCAAATCGTTCTCAACACCCTCGAGAACCTCGGGTACGATATCCATATTGCTGAAATCATAATTTTCTGTTGCGGCCATCTTGGATTTCAAATAAGATCATAAAATCGTTCTCTGCACCCTCGAGAACCTCGGACACGATTTTCATATTGCTGAAAACATAATTGTGTGCGGCAGCCCTCTTGGTTTTCAAAAATGATCACAGAATAGTTCTCTGCACCCTAGAGAACCTCGGACACGATATCCATATTGCTACAATCATAATTTTGTGCGGCGGCCATCTTGGACTTGTAAAATGATCACAAAATCGTTCTCTGCACCCTCGAGAACCTCGAATACGATACACATAAAGTTGTCATCATTATTTTGCGCGACGGCCATCTTGGGTATCAAAAATGATCCCAAAATCATTCTCTGCACCCTCGAGAATCTCCGACACGATATCCATATTGCTGCAAACATAATTGTTTGCGGCAGCCGTCTTGGATTTCAAAAATGATCACAGAATTGTTCTCTGCATCCTCGAGAACCTGGGACACGATATCCATATTGCTTAAATCATAATTTTGTGCGGCGGCCATATTGGATTTGAAAAATGTTCACCAAATCGTTCTCTGCTCCCTCAAAAACCTCGCTTACGATATCCATATTGCTGAATACATAATTGTTTGCGGCAGCCCTCTTGGATTTCAAAAATTATCACAGAATTGTTCTCTGCACCCTCGAGAACCTCGGACATGATATCCATATTGTTAAAATCATAATTTTTTGCCGCGACCATATTGGATTTGAAAAATGTTCACTAAATCGTTCTCTGCTCCCTCGAGAACCTCGCTTACGATATTCATATTGCTGAAAACATAATTTTTTGCGGCAGCCCTCTTTGATTTCAAAAATGATCACAGAATTGTTCTCTGCACCCTCGAGAACCTCGAACACGTTATCCATATTGCTTAAATCATAATTTTGTGCGGCGGCCATATTGGATTTGAAAAGTGTTCACCAAATCGTTCTCTGCTCCCTCAAAAACCTCACATACGATATCCATATTGATGAAATCATAATTTTGTGCGGCGGCCATCATGGATTTCAAATATGATCACAAAATCGTTCTCTGCACCCTCGAGAACCTCGAATACGATACCCATAATGTTGTCATCATAATTTTTGCGCGGCGGCCATCTTGGATTTCAAAATAGATCCCGAAACCATTCTCTGCACCCTGAAGAATCTCGGACACGATATCCATATTGTTGAAATCATAATTTTGTGCGGCGGCCATCTTGGATTTCAAATATGATCACAAAATCGTGCTCTTCACCCTTGAGAACCTCGGACCCGATATCCATATTGTTGAAAACATAGTTTTTTGCGGCAGCCCTCTTGGATTTCAAAAATTATCACAGAATTGTTCTCTGCACCCTCGAGAACCTCGGACATGATATCCATATTGCTAAAATCATAATTTTTTGCCGCGACCATATTGGATTTGAAAAATGTTCACTAAATCGTTCTCTGCTCCCTCGAGAACCTCGCTTACGATATTCATATTGCTGAAAACATAATTTTTTGCGGCAGCCCTCTTTGATTTCAAAAATGATCACAGAATTGTTCTCTGCACCCTCGAGAACCTCGAACACGTTATCCATATTGCTTAAATCATAATTTTGTGCGGCGGCCATATTGGATTTGAAAAGTGTTCACCAAATCGTTCTCTGCTCCCTCAAAAACCTCACATACGATATCCATATTGATGAAATCATAATTTTGTGCGGCGGCCATCATGGATTTCAAATATGATCACAAAATCGTTCTCTGCACCCTCGAGAACCTCGAATACGATACCCATAATGTTGTCATCATAATTTTTGCGCGGCGGCCATCTTGGATTTCAAAATTGATCCCGAAACCATTCTCTGCACCCTGAAGAATCTCGGACACGATATCCATATTGTTGAAATCATAATTTTGTGCGGCGGCCATCTTGGATTTCAAATATGATCACAAAATCGTGCTCTTCACCCTTGAGAACCTCGGACCCGATATCCATATTGTTGAAAACATAGTTTTTTGCGGCAGCCCTCTTGGATTTCAAAAATTATCACAGAATTGTTCTCTGCACCCTCGAGAACCTCCGACTTGATATCCATATTGCTAAAATCATAATTTTTTGCCGCGACCATATTGGATTTGAAAAATGTTCACTAAATCGTTCTCTGCTCCCTCGAGAACCTCGCTTACGATATTCATATTGCTGAAAACATAATTGTTTGCGGCAGCCCTCTTTGATTTCAAAAATGATCACAGAATTGTTCTCTGCACCCTCGAGAACCTCGAACACGTTATCCATATTGCTTAAATCATAATTTTGTGCGGCGGCCATATTGGATTTGAAAAGTGTTCACCAAATCGTTCTCTGCTCCCTCAAAAACCTAACATACGATATCCATATTGTTGAAATCATAATTTTGTGTGATGGCCATCTTGGATTTGAAAAATGATCATGAAATCGTTTTCTGCACCCTCGAAAACCTCGGGTACGATACCCATAATGTTGTAATCATAATTTTGTGCGGTGGCAATCTTCGTTTTCAAAAATGATCGCAAAATCGTTCTCTGCACCCTCGAGAACCTCGGACACGATATCCATATTGCCGAAAACATAATTGTGTGTGGAAGCCATCTTGGATTTCAAAAATGATCACAGAATTGTTCTCTGCACCCTCGAGAACCTCGGACACGATATCCATATTGCTGAAATCATAATTTTGTGCGGCGGCCATCTTGGATTTCAAATATGATCACAAAATCGTGCTCTTCAACCCTTGAGAACCTCGGACCCGATATCCATATTGTTGAAAACATAGTTGTTTGCGGCCGCCCTCTTGGATTTCAAAAATTATCACAGAATTGTTCTCTGCACCCTCGAGAATCGCGGACATGATATCCATATTGCTAAAATCATAATTTTTTGCCGCGTTCCATATTGGATTTGAAAAATGATCACCAAATCGTTCTCTGCACCTTCGAGAACCTCGGACACGATATCCATATTGCTGAAATCATAATGTTGTGCGGCGGCCGTCTTGGATTTCAAAAATGATCACAGAATTGTTCTCTGCACCCTCGAGTACCTGAGACACGGTATCCATATTGCTTAAATCATAATTTTGTGCGGCGGCCATCTTGTATTTGAAAAATGATCACCAAATCGTTCTCAACACCCTCGAGAACCTCGGGTACGATATCCATATTGCTGAAATCATAATTTTCTGTTGCGGCCATCTTGGATTTCAAATAAGATCATAAAATCGTTCTCTGCACCCTCGAGAACCTCGGACACGATATCCATATTGCTGAAAACATAATTGTGTGCGGCAGCCCTCTTGGTTTTCAAAAATGATCACAGAATAGTTCTCTGCACCCTAGAGAACCACGGACACGATATCCATATTGCTAAAATCATAATTTTGTGCGGCGGCCATCTTGGACTTGTAAAATGATCACAAAATCTTTCTCTGCACCCTCGAGAACCTCGAATACGATACACATAAAGTTGTCATCATAAATCATAATTTTTTGCCGCGACCATATTGGATTTGAAAAATGTTCACTAAATCGTTCTCTGCTCCCTCGAGAACCTCGCTTACGATATTCATATTGCTGAAAACATAATTGTTTGCGGCAGCCCTCTTTGATTTCAAAAATGATCACAGAATTGTTCTCTGCACTCTCGAGAACCTCGAACACCTTATCCATATTGCTTAAATCATAATTTTGTGCGGCGGCCATATTGGATTTGAAAAGTGTTCACCAAATCGTTCTCTGCTCCCTCAAAAACCTCACATACGATATCCATATTGTTGAAATCATAATTTTGTGTGATGGCCATCTTGGATTTGAAAAATGATCACGAAATCGTTTTCTGCACCCTCGAAAACCTCGGGTACGAAACCCATAATGTTGTAATCATAATTTTGTGCGGTGGCAATCTTCGTTTTCAAAAATGATCACAAAATCGTTCTCTGCACCCTCGAGAACCTCGGACACGATATCCATATTGCCGAAAACATAATTGTGTGTGGAAGCCATCTTGGATTTCAAAAATGATCACAGAATTGTTCTCTGCACCCTCGAGAACCTCGGACACGATATCCATATTGCTGAAATCATAATTTTGTGCGGCGGCCATCTTGGATTTCAAATATGATCACAAAATCGTGCTCTTCAACCCTTGAGAACCTCGGACCCGATATCCATATTGTTGAAAACATAGTTGTTTGCGGCAGCCCTCTTGGATTTCAAAAATTATCACAGAATTGTTCTCTGCACCCTCGAGAACCTCGAACACGTTATCCATATTGCTTAAATCATAATTTTGTGCGGCGGCCATATTGGATTTGAAAAGTGTTCACCAAATCGTTCTCTGCTCCCTCAAAAACCTCACATACGATATCCATATTGATGAAATCATAATTTTGTGCGGCGGCCATCATGGATTTCAAATATGATCACAAAATCGTTCTCTGCACCCTCGAGAACCTCGAATACGATACCCATAATGTTGTCATCATAATTTTTGCGCGGCGGCCATCTTGGATTTCAAAGTTGATCCCGAAACCATTCTCTGCACCCTGAAGAATCTCGGACACGATATCCATATTGTTGAAATCATAATTTTGTGCGGCGGCCATCTTGGATTTCAAATATGATCACAAAATCGTGCTCTTCACCCTTGAGAACCTCGGACCCGATATCCATATTGTTGAAAACATAGTTTTTTGCGGCAGCCCTCTTGGATTACAAAAATTATCACAGAATTGTTCTCTGCACCCTCGAGAACCTCGGACATGATATCCATATTGCTAAAATCATAATTTTTTGCCGCGACCATATTGGATTTGAAAAATGTTCACTAAATCGTTCTCTGCTCCCTCGAGAACCTCGCTTACGATATTCATATTGCTGAAAACATAATTGTTTGCGGCAGCCCTCTTTGATTTCAAAAATGATCACAGAATTGTTCTCTGCACCCTCGAGAACCTCGGACACGATATCCATATTGCTGAAATCATAATTTTGTGCGGCGGCCATCTTGGATTTCAAATATGATCACAAAATCGTGCTCTTCAACCCTTGAGAACCTCGGACCCGATATCCATATTGTTGAAAACATAGTTGTTTGCGGCAGCCCTCTTGGATTTCAAAAATTATCACAGAATTGTTCTCTGCATCCTCGAGAATCGCGGACATGGTATCCATATTGCTAAAATCATAATTTTTTGCCGCGGCCATATTGGATTTGAAAAATGATCACCAAATCGTTCTCTGCACCTTCGAGAACCTCGGACACGATATCCATATTGCTGAAATCATAATGTTGTGCGGCGGCCGTCTTGGATTTCAAAAATGATCACAGAATTGTTCTCTGCACCCTCGAGTACCTGAGACACGGTATCCATATTGCTTAAATCATAATTTTGTGCGGCGGCCATCTTGAATTTGAAAAATGATCACCAAATCGTTCTCAACACCCTCGAGAACTTCGGGTACGATATCCATATTGCTGAAATCATAATTTTCTGTTGCGGCCATCTTGGATTTCAAATAAGATCATAAAATCGTTCTCTGCACCCTCGAGAACCTCGAATACGATACCCATAATGTTGTCATCATAATTTTTGCGCGGCGGCCATCTTGGTTTTCAAAAATGATCACAGAATAGTTCTCTGCACCCTAGAGAACCACGGACACGATATCCATATTGCTAAAATCATAATTTTGTGCGGCGGCCATCTTGGACTTGTAAAATGATCACAAAATCGTTCTCTGCACCCTCGAGAACCTCGAATACGATACACATAAAGTTGTCATCATAAATCATAATTTTTTGCCGCGACTATATTGGATTTGAAAAATGTTCACTAAATCGTTCTCTGCTCCCTCGAGAACCTCGCTTACGATATTCATATTGCTGAAAACATAATTGTTTGTGGCAGCCCTCTTTGATTTCAAAAATGATCACAGAATTGTTCTCTGCACCCTCGAGAACCTCGAACACGATATCCATATTGCTCAAATCATAATTTTGTGCGGCGGCCATATTGGATTTGAAAAGTGTTCACCAAATCGTTCTCTGCTCCCTCAAAAACCTCACATACGATATCCATATTGTTGAAATCATAATTTTGTGTGATGGCCATCTTGGATTTGAAAAATGATCACGAAATCGTTTTCTGCACCCTCGAAAACCTCGGGTACGATACCCATAATGTTGTAATCATAATTTTGTGCGGTGGCAATCTTCGTTTTCAAAAATGATCACAAAATCGTTCTCTGCACCCTCGAGAACCTCGGACACGATATCCATATTGCCGAAAACATAATTGTGTGTGGAAGCCATCTTGGATTTCAAAAATAATCACAGAATTGTTCTCTGCACCCTCGAGAACCTCGGACACGATATCCATATTGCTGAAATCATAATTTTGTGCGGCGGCCATCTTGGATTTCAAATATGATCACAAAATCGTGCTCTTCAACCCTTGAGAACCTCGGACCCGATATCCATATTGTTGAAAACATAGTTGTTTGCGGCAGCCCTCTTGGATTTCAAAAATTATCACAGAATTGTTCTCTGCACCCTCGAGAATCGCGGACATGATATCCATATTGCTAAAATCATAATTTTTTGCCGCGGCCATATTGGATTTGAAAAATGATCACCAAATCGTTCTCTGCACCTTCGAGAACCTCGGACACGATATCCATATTGCTGAAATCATAATGTTGTGCGGCGGCCGTCTTGGATTTCAAAAATGATCACAGAATTGTTCTCTGCACCCTCGAGTACCTGAGACACGGTATCCATATTGCTTAAATCATAATTTTGTGCGGCGGCCATCTTGAATTTGAAAAATGATCACCAAATCGTTCTCAACACCCTCGAGAACCTCGGGTACGATATCCATATTGCTGAAATCATAATTTTCTGTTGCGGCCATCTTGGATTTCAAATAAGATCATAAAATCGTTCTCTGCACCCTCGAGAACCTCGGACACGATATCCATATTGCTGAAAACATAATTGTGTGCGGCAGCCCTCTTGGTTTTCAAAAATGATCACAAAATAGTTCTCTGCACCCTAGAGAACCACGGACACGATATCCATATTGCTAAAATCATAATTTTGTGCGGCGGCCATCTTGGACTTGTAAAATGATCACAAAATCGTTCTCTGCACCCTCGAGAACCTCGAATACGATACACATAAAGTTGTCATCATAAATCATAATTTTTTGCCGCGACTATATTGGATTTGAAAAATGTTCACTAAATCGTTCTCTGCTCCCTCGAGAACCTCGCTTACGATATTCATATTGCTGAAAACATAATTGTTTGTAGCAGCCCTCTTTGATTTCAAAAATGATCACAGAATTGTTCTCTGCACCCTCGAGAACCTCGAACACGTTATCCATATTGCTCAAATCATAATTTTGTGCGGCGGCCATATTGGATTTGAAAAGTGTTCACCAAATCGTTCTCTGCTCCCTCAAAAACCTCACATACGATATCCATATTGTTGAAATCATAATTTTGTGTGATGGCCATCTTGGATTTGAAAAATGATCACGAAAACGTTTTCTGCACCCTCGAAAACCTCGGGTACGATACCCATAATGTTGTAATCATAATTTTGTGCGGTGGCAATCTTCGTTTTCAAAAATGATCACAAAATCGTTCTCTGCACCCTCGAGAACCTCGGACACGATATCCATATTGCCGAAAACATAATTGTGTGTGGAAGCCATCTTGGATTTCAAAAATGATCACAGAATTGTTCTCTGCACCCTCGAGAACCTAGGACACGATATCCATATTGCTGAAATCATAATTTTGTGCGGCGGCCATCTTGGATTTCAAATATGATCACAAAATCGTGCTCTTCAACCCTTGAGAACCTCGGACCCGATATCCATATTGTTGAAAACATAGTTGTTTGCGGCAGCCCTCTTGGATTTCAAAAATTATCACAGAATTGTTCTCTGCACCCTCGAGAATCGCGGACATGATATCCATATTGCTAAAATCATAATTTTTTGCCGCGGCCATATTGGATTTGAAAAATGATCACAGAATTTTTCTCTGCACCCTCGAGTACCTGGGACACGGTATCCATATTGCTTAAATCATAATTTTGTGCGGCGGCCATCTTTAATTTGAAATAAGATCATAAAATCGTTCTCTGCACCCTCGAGAACCTCGGACACGATATCCATATTGCTGAAATCATAATTTTGTGCGGCGGCCGTCTTGGATTTCAAAAATGATCACAGAATTGTTCTCTGCACCCTCGAGTACCTGGGACACGGTATCCATAATGCTTTAATCATAATTTTGTGCGGCGGCCATCTTGAAATTGAAAAATGATCACCAAATCGTTCTGAACACCCTCGAGAACCTCGGGTACAATATCCATATTGCTGAAATCATAATTTTCTGTTGCGGCCATCTTGGATTTCAAATAAGATCATAAAATCGTTCTCTGCACCCTCGAGAACCTCGGACACGATATCCATATTGCTGAAAACATAATTGTGTGCGGTAGCCCTCTTGGTTTTCAAAAATGATCACAGAATAGTTCTCTGCACCCTAGAGAACCTCGGACACGATATCCATATTGCTAAAATCATAATTTTGTGCGACGGCCATCTTGGACTTGTAAAATGATCACAAAATCGTTCTCTGCACCCTCGAGAACCTCGAATACGATACACATAAAGTTGTCATCATTATTTTGCGCGACGGCCATCTTGGATTTCAAATATGATCCCAAAATCATTCTCTGCACCCTCGAGAATCTCCGACACGATATCCATATTGCTGAAATCATAATTTTGTGTGGCGGCCATCTTGGATTTCAAAAATTATCATAGAATTGTACTCTGCACCCTCGAGAACCTCGAACACGATATCCATATTGCTGCAAACATAATTGTTTGCGGCAGTCGTCTTGGATTTCAAAAATGACCATAGAATTGTTCTCTGCATCCTCGAGAACCTGGGACACGATATCCATATTGCTTAAATCATAATTTTGTGCGGCAGCCATATTGGATTTGAAAAATGTTCACCAAATCGTTCTCGGCACCCTCGAGAACCTCGCTTACGATATCCATATTGCTGCAAACATAATTTTTTGCGGCAGCCGTCTTGGATTTCAAAAATGATCACAGCATTGTTCTCTGCATCCTCGAGAACCTGGGACACGATATCCATATTGCTTAAATCATAATTTTGTGTGGCGGCCATCTTGGATTTCAAAAATTATCATAGAATTGTACTCTGCACCCTCGAGAACCTCGAACACGATATCCATATTGCTGCAAACATAATTGTTTGCGGCAGTCGTCTTGGATTTCAAAAATGACCATAGAATTGTTCTCTGCATCCTCGAGAACCTGGGACACGATATCCATATTGCTTAAATCATAATTTTGTGCGGCAGCCATATTGGATTTGAAAAATGTTCACCAAATCGTTCTCTGCACCCTCGAGAACCTCGCTTACGATATCCATATTGCTGCAAACATAATTTTTTGCGGCAGCCGTCTTGGATTTCAAATATGATCACAAAATCGTTCTCTGCACACTCGAGAACCTCGAATACGATACCCATAAAATTGTCATCATTATTTTGCGCGATGGTCATCTTTGATTTCAAAAATGATCCCAAAATCATTCTCTGCACGCTCGAGAATCTCCGACACGATATCCATATTGCTAAAATCATAATTTTGTGTGATGGCCATCTTGGATTTGAAAAATGATCACGAAATCGTTGTCTGCACCCTCGAGAACCTCGGAAACGATATCCATATTGCTGAAAACATAATTGTTTGCGGCAGCCCTCTTGGCTGTTAAAAATGATTACAGAATTGTTCTCTGCACCCTCGAGAACCTCGGACACGATATCCATATTGCTGAAAACATTATTGTTTGCGGCAGCCCTCTTGGCTGTTAAAAATGATTACAGAATTGTTCTCTGCACCCTCGAGAACCTCGGACACGATATCCATATTGCTTAAATAATAACTTTGTGCGGCGGCCATCTTGGATTTGAAAAATGTTCACCAAATCGTTAACTGCACCCTCGAGAACCTCGGACACGATATCCATATTGATAAAATCATAATTTTGTGCGGCGGCCATCTTGGATTTGAAATATGTTCACCAAATCGTTCTCTGCACCCTCTAGAACCTCGACTACGATACATATAAAGTTGTCATCATTATTTTGCGCGGCGGCCATCTTGGATTTGAAATATGTTCACCAAATCGTTCTCTGCACCCTCTAGAACCTCGAATACGATACACATAAAGTTGTCATCATAATTTTGCGCGACGGCCATCTTGGATTTCAAAAATGATCCCAAAATCGTTCTCTGCACCCTCGAGAACCTCGGACACGATATCCATATTGATAAAATCATAATTTTGTGCGGCGGCCATCTTGGATTTGAAATATGTTCACCAAATCGTTCTCTGCACCCTCTAGAACCTCGAATACGATTTATATAAAGTTGTCATCATTATTTTGCGCGGCGGCCATCTTGGATTTGAAATATGTTCACCAAATCGTTCTCTGCACCCTCTTGAACCTCGAATACGATACACATAAAGTTGTCATCATAATTTTGCGCGACGGCCATCTTGGATTTCAAAAATGATCCCAAAATCGTTCTCTGCACCCTCTAGAACCTCGAATACGATACACATAAAGTTGTCATCATAATTTTGCGCGACGGCCATCTTGGATTTCAAAAATGATCCCAAAATCGTTCTCTGCACCCTCTAGAACCTCGGACACGATATCCATATTGCTGAAAACATAATTGTTTGCGGCAGCCCTCTTGGCTGTTAAAAATGATTACAGAATTGTTCTCTGCACCCTCGAGAACCTCGGACACGATATCCATATTACTGAAATTATAATTTTGTGTGGCGGCCATGTTGGATTTCAAATATGATCACAAAATCGTTCTCTGCACCTTCGAGAACCTCGAATACGATACCCATAATGTTGTCATCATAATTTTTGCGCGGTGGCCATCTTGTATTTAAAAAATTATCCCGAAACCATTCTCTGCACCCTGAAGAATCTCGGACACGATATCCATATTGTTGAAATCATAATTTTGTGCGACGGCCATCTTGGATTTGAAAAATGATCACAAAATCGTTCTCTGCACCCTCGAGATACTCGGATACGATACCAATAATGTAGTGATCATGATTTTGAGCGGTGGCCATCTTGGATTTGAAAAATGATCACAAAATCGTTCTGTACACTCTCGAGAACCTCGGATACGATACCCATATTTTGTGATCATAATCTTGCACGGCGGCCATCTCAGATTTGAAAATGATCCAAAAAATGTTTTCTGCACCCTCGAGAACCTCGGACACGATATCCATATTGCTGCAAATATAATTGTTTGCGGCAGCCCTCTTGGATTTCAAAAATGATCACAGAATTGTTCTCTGCACACTGGCAAACCTCGAACACGATATCCATATTGCTAAAATCATAACTTTGTGCAACGACCATCTTGGATTTGAAAAATGATTACCAAATCGTTCTCTGCACCTTCGAGAACCTCGGACACGATATCCATATTGCTGAAATCATAATTTTGTGCGGCGGCCGTCTTGGATTTCAAAAATGATCACAGAATTGTTCTCTGCACCCTCGAGTACCTGAGACACGGTATCCATATTGCTTAAATCATAATTTTGTGCGGCGGCCATCTTGAATTTGAAAAATGATCACCAAATCGTTCTCAACACCCTCGAGAACCTCGGGTACGATATCCATATTGCTGAAATCATAATTTTCTGTTGCGGCCATCTTGGATTTCAAATAAGATCATAAAATCGTTCTCTGCACCCTCGAGAACCTCGGACACGATATCCATATTGCTGAAAACATAATTGTGTGCGGCAGCCCTCTTGGTTTTCAAAAATGATCACAGAATAGTTCTCTGCACCCTAGAGAACCTCGGACACGATATCCATATTGCTAAAATCATAATTTTGTGCGGCGGCCATCTTGGACTTGTAAAATGATCACAAAATCGTTCTCTGCACCCTCGAGAACCTCGAATACGATACACATAAAGTTGTCATCATTATTTTGCGCGACGGCCATCTTGGGTATCAAAAATGATCCCAAAATCATTCTCTGCACCCTCGAGAATCTCCGACACGATATCAATATTGCTGCAAACATAATTGTTTGCGGCAGCCGTCTTGGATTTCAAAAATGATCACAGAATTGTTCTCTGCATCCTCGAGAACCTGGGACACGATATCCATATTGCTTAAATCATAATTTTGTGCGGCGGCCATATTGGATTTGAAAAATGTTCACCAAATCGTTCTCTGCTCCCTCAAAAACCTCGCTTACGATATCCATATTGCTGAATACATAATTGTTTGCGGCAGCCCTCTTGGATTTCAAAAATTATCACAGAATTGTTCTCTGCACCCTCGAGAACCTCGGACATGATATCCATATTGCTAAAATCATAATTTTTTGCCGCAACCATATTGGATTTGAAAAATGTTCACTAAATCGTTCTCTGCTCCCTCGAGAACCTCGCTTACGATATTCATATTGCTGAAAACATAATAGTTTGCGGCAGCCCTCTTTGATTTCAAAAATTATCACAGAATTGTTCTCTGCACCCTCGAGAACCTCGAACACGTTATCCATATTGCTTAAATCATAATTTTGTGCGGCGGCCATATTGGATTTGAAAAGTGTTCACCAAATCGTTCTCTGCTCCCTCAAAAACCTCACATACGATATCCATATTGATGAAACCATAATTTTGTGCGGCGGCCATCATGGATTTCAAATATGATCACAAAATCGTTCTCTGCACCCTCGAGAACCTCGAATACGATACCCATAATGTTGTCATCATAATTTTTGCGCGGCGGCCATCTTGGATTTCAAAATTGATCCCGAAACCATTCTCTGCACCCTGAAGAATCTCGGACACGATATCCATATTGTTGAAATCATAATTTTGTGCGGCGGCCATCTTGGATTTCAAATATGATCACAAAATCGTGCTCTTAACCCTTGAGAACCTCGGACCGGATATCCATATTGTTGAAAACATAGTTTTTTGCGGCAGCCCTCTTGGATTTCAAAAATTATCACAGAATTGTTCTCTGCACCCTCGAGAACCTCGGACATGATATCCATATTGCTAAAATCATAATTTTTTGCCGCGACCATATTGGATTTGAAAAATGTTCACTAAATCGTTCTCTGCTCCCTCGAGAACCTCGCTTACGATATTCATATTGCTGAAAACATAATTGTTTGCGGCAGCCCTCTTTGATTTCAAAAATGATCACAGAATTGTTCTCTGCACCCTCGAGAACCTCGAACACGTTATCCATATTGCTTAAATCATAATTTTGTGCGGCGGCCATATTGGATTTGAAAAGTGTTCACCAAATCGTTCTCTGCTCCCTCAAAAACCTCACATACGATATCCATATTGTTGAAATCATAATTTTGTGTGATGGCCATCTTGGATTTGAAAAATGATCACGAAATATTTTTCTGCACCCTCGAAAACCTCGGGTACGATATCCATAATGTTGTAATCATAATTTTGTGCGGTGGCAATCTTCGTTTTCAAAAATGATCACAAAATCGTTCTCTGCACCCTCGAGAACCTCGGACACGATATCCATATTGCCGAAAACATAATTGTGTGTGGAAGCCATCTTGGATTTCAAAAATGATCACAGAATTGTTCTCTGCACCCTCGAGAACCTCGGACACGATATCCATATTGCTGAAATCATAATTTTGTGCGGCGGCCATCTTGGATTTCAAATAAGATCATAAAATCGTTCTCTGCACCCTCGAGTACCTGGGACACGGTATCCATATTGCTTAAATCATAATTTTGTGCGGCGGCCATCTTGAATTTGAAAAATGATCACCAAATCGTTTTGAACACCCTCGAGAACCTCGGGTACGATATCCATATTGCTGAAATCATAATTTTCTGCTGCGGCCATCTTGGATTTCAAATAAGATCATAAAATCGTTCTCTGCACCCTCGAGAACCTCGGACACGATATCCATATTGCTGAAAACATAATTGTGTGCGGCAGCCCTCTTGGTTTTCAAAAATGATCACAGAATAGTTCTCTGCACCCTAGAGAACCTCGGACACGTTATCCATATTGCTAAAATCATAATTTTGTGCGACGGCCATCTTGGACTTGTAAAATGATCACAAAATCGTTCTCTGCACCCTCGAGAACCTCGAATACGATACACATAAAGTTGTCATCATTATTTTGCGCGACGGCCATCTTGGATTTCAAATATGATCCCAAAATCATTCTCTGCACCCTCGAGAATCTCCGACACGATATCCATATTGCTGAAATCATAATTTTGTGTGGCGGCCATCTTGGATTTCAAAAATTATCATAGAATTGTACTCTGCACCCTCGAGAACCTCGAACACGATATCCATATTGCTGCAAATATAATTGTTTGCGGCAGTCGTCTTGGATTTCAAAAATGACCATAGAATTGTTCTCTGCATCCTCGAGAACCTGGGACACGATATCCATATTGCTTAAATCATAATTTTGTGCGGCAGCCATATTGGATTTGAAAAATGTTCACCAAATCGTTCTCTGCACCCTCGAAAACCTCGGGTACGATACCCATAATGTTGTAATCATAATTTTGTGCGGTGGCAATCTTCGTTTTCAAAAATGATCCCAAAATCGTTCTCTGCACCCTCGAGAACCTCGGACACGATATCCATATTGCCGAAAACATAATTGTGTGTGGAAGCCATCTTGGATTTCAAAAATGATCACAGAATTGTTCTCTGCACCCTCGAGAACCTCGGACACGATATCCATATTGCTGAAATCATAATTTTGTGCGGCGGCCATCTTGGATTTCAAATATGATCACAAAATCGTGCTCTTCAACCCTTGAGAACCTCGGACCCGATATCCATATTGTTGAAAACATAGTTGTTTGCGGCAGCCCTCTTGGATTTCAAAAATTATCACAGAATTGTTCTCTGCACCCTCGAGAACCTCGAACACGTTATCCATATTGCTTAAATCATAATTTTGTGCGGCGGCCATATTGGATTTGAAAAGTGTTCACCAAATCGTTCTCTGCTCCCTCAAAAACCTAACATACGATATCCATATTGTTGAAATCATAATTTTGTGTGATGGCCATCTTGGATTTGAAAAATGATAACGAAAACGTTTTCTGCACCCTCGAAAACCTCGGGTACGATACCCATAATGTTGTAATCATAATTTTGTGCGGTGGCAATCTTCGTTTTCAAAAATGATCACAAAATCGTTCTCTGCACCCTCGAGAACCTCGGACACGATATCCATATTGCCGAAAACATAATTGTGTGTGGAAGCCATCTTGGATTTCAAAAATGATCACAGAATTGTTCTCTGCACCCTCGAGAACCTCGGACACGATATCCATATTGCTGAAATCATAATTTTGTGCGGCGGCCATCTTGGATTTCAAATATGATCACAAAATCGTGCTCTTCAACCCTTGAGAACCTCGGACCCGATATCCATATTGTTGAAAACATAGTTGTTTGCGGCAGCCCTCTTGGATTTCAAAAATTATCACAGAATTGTTCTCTGCACCCTCGAGAATCGCGGACATGATATCCATATTGCTAAAATCATAATTTTTTGCCGCGGCCATATTGGATTTGAAAAATGATCACCAAATCGTTCTCTGCACCTTCGAGAACCTCGGACACGATATCCATATTGCTGAAATCATAATGTTGTGCGGCGGCCGTCTTGGATTTCAAAAATGATCACAGAATTGTTCTCTGCACCCTCGAGTACCTGAGACACGGTATCCATATTGCTTAAATCATAATTTTGTGCGGCGGCCATCTTGAATTTGAAAAATGATCACCAAATCGTTCTCAACACCCTCGAGAACCTCGGGTACGATATCCATATTGCTGAAATTATAATTTTCTGTTGCGGCCATCTTTGATTTCAAATAAGATCATAAAATCGTTCTCTGCACCCTCGAGAACCTCGGACACGATATCCATATTGCTGAAAACATAATTGTGTGCGGCAGCCCTCTTGGTTTTCAAAAATGATCACAGAATAGTTCTCTGCACCCTAGAGAACCACGGACACGATATCCATATTGCTAAAATCATAATTTTGTGCGGCGGCCATCTTGGACTTGTAAAATGATCACAAAATCGTTGTCTGCACCCTCGAGAACCTCGAATACGATACACATAAAGTTGTCATCATAAATCATAATTTTTTGCCGCGACTATATTGGATTTGAAAAATGTTCACTAAATCGTTCTCTGCTCCCTCGAGAACCTCGCTTACGATATTCATATTGCTGAAAACATAATTGTTTGTGGCAGCCCTCTTTGATTTCAAAAATGATCACAGAATTGTTCTCTGCACCCTCGAGAACCTCGAACACGATATCCATATTGCTCAAATCATAATTTTGTGCGGCGGCCATATTGGATTTGAAAAGTGTTCACCAAATCGTTCTCTGCTCCCTCAAAAACCTCACATACGATATCCATATTGTTGAAATCATAATTTTGTGTGATGGCCATCTTGGATTTGAAAAATGATCACGAAATCGTTTTCTGCACCCTCGAAAACCTCGGGTACGATACCCATAATGTTGTAATCATAATTTTGTGCGGTGGCAATCTTCGTTTTCAAAAATGATCACAAAATCGTTCTCTGCACCCTCGAGAACCTCGGACACGATATCCATATTGCCGAAAACATAATTGTGTGTGGAAGCCATCTTGGATTTCAAAAATGATCACAGAATTGTTCTCTGCACCCTCGAGAACCTCGGACACGATATCCATATTGCTGAAATCATAATTTTGTGCGGCGGCCATCTTGGATTTCAAATATGATCACAAAATCGTGCTCTTCAACCCTTGAGAACCTCGGACCCGATATCCATATTGTTGAAAACATAGTTGTTTGCGGCAGCCCTCTTGGATTTCAAAAATTATCACAGAATTGTTCTCTGCACCCTCGAGAATCGCGGACATGATATCCATATTGCTAAAATCATAATTTTTTGCCGCGGCCATATTGGATTTGAAAAATGATCACCAAATCGTTCTCTGCACCTTCGAGAACCTCGGACACGATATCCATATTGCTGAAATCATAATGTTGTGCGGCGGCCGTCTTGGATTTCAAAAATGATCACAGAATTTTTCTCTGCACCCTCGAGTACCTGGGACACGGTATCCATATTGCTTAAATCATAATTTTGTGCGGCGGCCATCTTTAATTTGAAAAATGATCAACAAATCGTTCTCAACACCCTCGAGAACCTCGGGTACGATATCCATATTGCTGAAATCATAATTTTCTGTTGCGGCCATCTTGGATTTCAAATAAGATCATAAAATCGTTCTCTGCACCCTCGAGAACCTGGGACACGGTATCCATAATGCTTTAATCATAATTTTGTGCGGCGGCCATCTTGAATTTGAAAAATGATCACCAAATCGTTCTGAACACCCTCGAGAACCTCGGGTACGATATCCATATTGCTGAAATCATAATTTTCTGTTGCGGCCATCTTGGATTTCAAATAAGATCATAAAATCGTTCTCTGCACCCTCGAGAACCTCGGACACGATATCCATATTGCTGAAATCATAATGTTGTGCGGCGGCCGTCTTGGATTTCAAAAATGATCACAGAATTTTTCTCTGCACCCTCGAGTACCTGGGACACGGTATCCATATTGCTTAAATCATAATTTTGTGCGGCGGCCATCTTTAATTTGAAAAATGATCAACAAATCGTTCTCAACACCCTCGAGAACCTCGGGTACGATATCCATATTGCTGAAATCATAATTTTCTGTTGCGGCCATCTTGGATTTCAAATAAGATCATAAAATCGTTCTCTGCACCCTCGAGTACCTGAGACACGGTATCCATATTGCTTAAATCATAATTTTGTGCGGCGGCCATCTTGAATTTGAAAAATGATCACCAAATCGTTCTCAACACCCTCGAGAACCTCGGGTACGATATCCATATTGCTGAAATCATAATTTTCTGTTGCGGCCATCTTGGATTTCAAATAAGATCATAAAATCGTTCTCTGCACCCTCGAGAACCTCGGACACGATATCCATATTGCTGAAAACATAATTGTGTGCGGCAGCCCTCTTGGTTTTCAAAAATGATCACAGAATAGTTCTCTGCACCCTAGAGAACCACGGACACGATATCCATATTGCTAAAATCATAATTTTGTGCGGCGGCCATCTTGGACTTGTAAAATGATCACAAAATCGTTCTCTGCACCCTCGAGAACCTCGAATACGATACACATAAAGTTGTCATCATAAATCATAATTTTTTGCCGCGACCATATTGGATTTGAAAAATGTTCACTAAATCGTTCTCTGCTCCCTCGAGAACCTCGCTTACGATATTCATATTGCTGAAAACATAATTGTTTGTGGCAGCCCTCTTTGATTTCAAAAATGATCACAGAATTGTTCTCTGCACCCTCGAGAACCTCGAACACGATATCCATATTGCTCAAATCATAATTTTGTGCGGCGGCCATATTGGATTTGAAAAGTGTTCACCAAATCGTTCTCTGCTCCCTCAAAAACCTCACATACGATATCCATATTGTTGAAATCATAATTTTGTGTGATGGCCATCTTGGATTTGAAAAATGATCACGAAATCGTTTTCTGCACCCTCGAAAACCTCGGGTACGATACCCATAATGTTGTAATCATAATTTTGTGCGGTGGCAATCTTCGTTTTCAAAAATGATCACAAAATCGTTCTCTGCACCCTCGAGAACCTCGGACACGATATCCATATTGCCGAAAACATAATTGTGTGTGGAAGCCATCTTGGATTTCAAAAATGATCACAGAATTGTTCTCTGCACCCTCGAGAACCTCGGACACGATATCCATATTGCTGAAATCATAATTTTGTGCGGCGGCCATCTTGGACTTCAAATATGATCACAAAATCGTGCTCTTCAACCCTTGAGAACCTCGGACCCGATATCCATATTGTTGAAAACATAGTTGTTTGCGGCAGCCCTCTTGGATTTCAAAAATTATCACAGAATTGTTCTCTGCACCCTCGAGAATCGCGGACATGATATCCATATTGCTAAAATCATAATTTTTTGCCGCGGCCATATTGGATTTGAAAAATGATCACCAAATCGTTCTCTGCACCTTCGAGAACCTCGGACACGATATCCATATTGCTGAAATCATAATGTTGTGCGGCGGCCGTCTTGGATTTCAAAAATGATCACAGAATTTTTCTCTGCACCCTCGAGTACCTGGGACACGGTATCCATATTGCTTAAATCATAATTTTGTGCGGCGGCCATCTTTAATTTGAAAAATGATCAACAAATCGTTCTCAACACCCTCGAGAACCTCGGGTACGATATCCATATTGCTGAAATCATAATTTTCTGTTGCGGCCATCTTGGATTTCAAATAAGATCATAAAATCGTTCTCTGCACCCTCGAGAACCTGGGACACGGTATCCATAATGCTTTAATCATAATTTTGTGCGGCGGCCATCTTGAATTTGAAAAATGATCACCAAATCGTTCTCAACACCCTCGAGAACCTCGGGTACGATATCCATATTGCTGAAATCATAATTTTCTGTTGCGGCCATCTTGGATTTCAAATAAGATCATAAAATCGTTCTCTGCACCCTCGAGAACCTCGGACACGATATCCATATTGCTGAAAACATAATTGTGTGCGGCAGCCCTCTTGGTTTTCAAAAATGATCACAGAATAGTTCTCTGCACCCTAGAGAACCACGGACACGATATCCATATTGCTAAAATCATAATTTTGTGCGGCGGCCATCTTGGACTTGTAAAATGATCACAAAATCGTTCTCTGCACCCTCGAGAACCTCGAATACGATACACATAAAGTTGTCATCATAAATCATAATTTTTTGCCGCGACTATATTGGATTTGAAAAATGTTCACTAAATCGTTCTCTGCTCCCTCGAGAACCTCGCTTACGATATTCATATTGCTGAAAACATAATTGTTTGTGGCAGCCCTCTTTGATTTCAAAAATGATCACAGAATTGTTCTCTGCACCCTCGAGAACCTCGAACACGATATCCATATTGCTCAAATCATAATTTTGTGCGGCGGCCATATTGGATTTGAAAAGTGTTCACCAAATCGTTCTCTGCTCCCTCAAAAACCTCACATACGATATCCATATTGTTGAAATCATAATTTTGTGTGATGGCCATCTTGGATTTGAAAAATGATCACGAAATCGTTTTCTGCACCCTCGAAAACCTCGGGTACGATACCCATAATGTTGTAATCATAATTTTGTGCGGTGGCAATCTTCGTTTTCAAAAATGATCACAAAATCGTTCTCTGCACCCTCGAGAACCTCGGACACGATATCCATATTGCTGAAAACATAATTGTGTGTGGAAGCCATCTTGGATTTCAAAAATGATCACAGAATTGTTCTCTGCACCCTCGAGAACCTCGGACACGATATCCATATTGCTGAAATCATAATTTTGTGCGGCGGCCATCTTGGATTTCAAATAAGATCATAAAATCGTTCTCTGCACCCTCGAGTACCTGGGACACGGTATCCATATTGCTTAAATCATAATTTTGTGCGGCGGCCATCTTGAATTTGAAAAATGATCACCAAATCGTTTTGAACACCCTCGAGAACCTCGGGTACGATATCCATATTGCTGAAATCATAATTTTCTGTTGCGGCCATCTTGGATTTCAAATAAGATCATAAAATCGTTCTCTGCACCCTCGAGAACCTCGGACACGATATCCATATTGCTGAAAACATAATTGTGTGCGGCAGCCCTCTTGGTTTTCAAAAATGATCACAGAATAGTTCTCTGCACCCTAGAGAACCTCGGACACGATATCCATATTGCTAAAATCATAATTTTGTGCGACGGCCATCTTGGACTTGTAAAATGATCACAAAATCGTTCTCTGCACCCTCGAGAACCTCGAATACGATACACATAAAGTTGTCATCATTATTTTGCGCGACGGCCATCTTGGATTTCAAAAATTATCATAGAATTGTACTCTGCACCCTCGAGAACCTCGAACACGATATCCATATTGCTGCAAACATAATTGTTTGCGGCAGTCGTCTTGGATTTCAAAAATGACCATAGAATTGTTCTCTGCATCCTCGAGAACCTGGGACACGATATCCATATTGCTTAAATCATAATTTTGTGCGGCAGCCATATTGGATTTGAAAAATGTTCACCAAATCGTTCTCTGCACCCTCGAGAACCTCGCTTACGATATCCATATTGCTGCAAACATAATTTTTTGCGGCAGCCGTCTTGGATTTCAAAAATGATCACAGCATTGTTCTCTGCATCCTCGAGAACCTGGGACACGATATCCATATTGCTTAAATCATAATTTTGTGCAGCGGCCATCTTGGATTTCAAATATCATCACAAAATCGTTCTCTGCACACTCGAGAACCTCGAATACGATACCCATAAAATTGTCATCATTATTTTGCGCGATGGTCATCTTTGATTTCAAAAATGATCCCAAAATCATTCTCTGCACGCTCGAGAATCTCCGACACGATATCCATATTGCTAAAATCATAATTTTGTGTGATGGCCATCTTGGATTTGAAAAATGATCACGAAATCGTTGTCTGCACCCTCGAGAACCTCGGAAACGATATCCATATTGCTGAAAACATAATTGTTTGCGGCAGCCCTCTTGGCTGTTAAAAATGATTACAGAATTGTTCTCTGCACCCTCGAGAACCTCGGACACGATATCCATATTGCTGAAAACATTATTGTTTGCGGCAGCCCTCTTGGCTGTTAAAAATGATTACAGAATTGTTCTCTGCACCCTCGAGAACCTCGGACACGATATCCATATTGCTTAAATCATAACTTTGTGCGGCGGCCATCTTGGATTTGAAAAATGTTCACCAAATCGTTAACTGCACCCTCGAGAACCTCGGAAACGATATCCATATTGATAAAATCATAATTTTGTGCGGCGGCCATCTTGGATTTGAAATATGTTCACCAAATCGTTCTCTGCACCCTCTAGAACCTCGAATACGATACATATAAAGTTGTCATCATTATTTTGCGCGGCGGCCATCTTGGATTTGAAATATGTTCACCAAATCGTTCTCTGCACCCTCTAGAACCTCGAATACGATACACATAAAGTTGTCATCATAATTTTGCGCGACGGCCATCTTGGATTTCAAAAATGATCCCAAAATCGTTCTCTGCACCCTCGAGAACCTCGGACACGATATCCATATTGCTGAAAACATAATTGTTTGCGGCAGCCCTCTTGGCTGTTAAAAATGATTACAGAATTGTTCTCTGCACCCTCGAGAACCTCGGACACGATATCCATATTACTGAAATTATAATTTTGTGTGGCGGCCATGTTGGATTTCAAATATGATCACAAAATCGTTCTCTGCACCTTCGAGAACCTCGAATACGATACCCATAATGTTGTCATCATAATTTTTGCGCGGTGGCCATCTTGGATTTAAAAAATTATCCCGAAACCATTCTCTGCACCCTGAAGAATCTCGGACACGATATCCATATTGTTGAAATCATAATTTTGTGCGACGGCCATCTTGGATTTGAAAAATGATCACAAAATCGTTCTCTGAACCCGCGAGAACCTCGGATACGATACCCATAATGGAGTTATCATACTATTGAGCGGCGGCCATATTGGATTTGAAAAATGATCACAAAATCGTTCTCTGCACCCTCGAGATACTCGGATACGATACCAATAATGTAGTGATCATGATTTTGAGCGGTGGCCATCTTGGATTTGAAAAATGATCACAAAATCGTTCTGTACACTCTCGAGAACCTCGGATACGATACCCATATTTTGTGATCATAATCTTGCACGGCGGCCATCTCAGATTTGAAAATGATCCAAAAAATGTTTTCTGCACCCTCGAGAACCTCGGACACGATATCCATATTGCTGCAAACATAATTGTTTGCGGCAGCCCTCTTGGATTTCAAAAATGATCACAGAATTGTTCTCTGCACCCTGGCAAACCTCGAACACGATATCCATATTGCTAAAATCATAACTTTGTGCAACGACCATCTTGGATTTGAAAAATGATCACCAAATCGTTCTCTGCACCTTCGAGAACCTCGGACACGATATCCATATTGCTGAAATCATAATTTTGTGCGGCGGCCGTCTTGGATTTCAAAAATGATCACAGAATTGTTCTCTGCACCCTCGAGTACCTGAGACACGGTATCCATATTGCTTAAATCATAATTTTGTGCGGCGGCCATCTTGAATTTGAAAAATGATCACCAAATCGTTCTCAACACCCTCGAGAACCTCGGGTACGATATCCATATTGCTGAAATCATAATTTTCTGTTGCGGCCATCTTGGATTTCAAATAAGATCATAAAATCGTTCTCTGCACCCTCGAGAACCTCGGACACGATATCCATATTGCTGAAAACATAATTGTGTGCGGCAGCCCTCTTGGTTTTCAAAAATGATCACAGAATAGTTCTCTGCACCCTAGAGAACCTCGAATACGATACACATAAAGTTGTCATCATTATTTTGCGCGACGGCCATCTTGGGTATCAAAAATGATCCCAAAATCATTCTCTGCACCCTCGAGAATCTCCGACACGATATCCATATTGCTGCAAACATAATTGTTTGCGGCAGCCGTCTTGGATTTCAAAAATGATCACAGAATTGTTCTCTGCATCCTCGAGAACCTGGGACACGATATCCATATTGCTTAAATCATAATTTTGTGCGGCGGCCATATTGGATTTGAAAAATGTTCACCAAATCGTTCTCTGCTCCCTCAAAAACCTCGCTTACGATATCCATATTGCTGAATACATAATTGTTTGCGGCAGCCCTCTTGGATTTCAAAAATTATCACAGAATTGTTCTCTGCACCCTCGAGAACCTCGGACATGATATCCATATTGCTAAAATCATAATTTTTTGCCGCGACCATATTGGATTTGAAAAATGTTCACTAAATCGTTCTCTGCTCCCTCGAGAACCTCGCTTACGATATTCATATTGCTGAAAACATAATAGTTTGCGGCAGCCCTCTTTGATTTCAAAAATGATCACAGAATTGTTCTCTGCACCCTCGAGAACCTCGAACACGTTATCCATATTGCTTAAATCATAATTTTGTGCGGCGGCCATATTGGTTTTGAAAAATGTTCACCAAATCGTTCTCTGCTCCCTCAAAAACCTCACATACGATATCCATATTGATGAAATCATAATTTTGTGCGGCGGCCATCATGGATTTCAAATATGATCACAAAATCGTTCTCTGCACCCTCGAGAACCTCGAATACGATACCCATAATGTTGTCATCATAATTTTTGCGCGGCGGCCATCTTGGATTTCAAAATTGATCCCGAAACCATTCTCTGCACCCTGAAGAATCTCGGACACGATATCCATATTGTTGAAATCATAATTTTGTGCGGCGGCCATCTTGGATTTCAAATATGATCACAAAATCGTGCTCTTAACCCTTGAGAACCTCGGACCGGATATCCATATTGTTGAAAACATAGTTTTTTGCGGCAGCCCTCTTGGATTTCAAAAATTATCACAGAATTTTTCTCTGCACCCTCGAGAACCTCGGACATGATATCCATATTGCTAAAATCATAATTTTTTGCCGCGACCATATTGGATTTGAAAAATGTTCACTAAATCGTTCTCTGCTCCCTCGAGAACCTCGCTTACGATATTCATATTGCTGAAAACATAATTGTTTGCGGCAGCCCTCTTTGATTTCAAAAATGATCACAGAATTGTTCTCTGCACCCTCGAGAACCTCGAACACGTTATCCATATTGCTTAAATCATAATTTTGTGCGGCGGCCATATTGGATTTGAAAAGTGTTCACCAAATCGTTCTCTGCTCCCTCAAAAACCTCACATACGATATCCATATTGTTGAAATCATAATTTTGTGTGATGACCATCTTGGATTTGAAAAATGATCACGAAATCGTTTTCTGCACCCTCGAAAACCTCGGGTACGATACCCATAATGTTGTAATCATAATTTTGTGCGGTGGCAATCTTCGTTTTCAAAAATGATCACAAAATCGTTCTCTGCACCCTCGAGAACCTCGGACACGATATCCATATTGCCGAAAACATAATTGTGTGTGGAAGCCATCTTGGATTTCAAAAATGATCACAGAATTGTTCTCTGCACCCTCGAGAACCTCGGACACGATATCCATATTGCTGAAATCATAATTTTGTGCGGCGGCCATCTTGGATTTCAAATAAGATCATAAAATCGTTCTCTGCACCCTCGAGAACCTCGGACACGATATCCATATTGCTGAAATCATAATTTTGTGCGGCGGCCGTCTTGGATTTCAAAAATGATCACAGAATTGTTCTCTGCACCCTCGAGTACCTGGGACACGGTATCCATATTGCTTAAATCATAATTTTGTGCGGCGGCCATCTTGAATTTGAAAAATGATCACAAAATCGTTCTGAACACCCTCGAGAACCTCGGGTACGATATCCATATTGCTGAAATCATAATTTTCTGTTGCGGCCATCTTGGATTTCAAATAAGATCATAAAATCGTTCTCTGCACCCTCGAGAACCTCGGACACGATATCCATATTGCTGAAAACATAATTGTGTGCGGCAGCCCTCTTGGTTTTCAAAAATGATCACAGAATAGTTCTCTGCACCCTAGAGAACCTCGGACACGATATCCATATTGCTAAAATCATAATTTTGTGCGACGGCCATCTTGGACTTGTAAAATGATCACAAAATCGTTCTCTGCACCCTCGAGAACCTCGAATACGATACACATAAAGTTGTCATCATTATTTTGCGCGACGGCCATCTTGGATTTCAAATATGATCCCAAAATCATTCTCTGCACCCTCGAGAATCTCCGACACGATATCCATATTGCTGAAATCATAATTTTGTGTGGCGGCCATCTTGGATTTCAAAAATTATCATAGAATTGTACTCTGCACCCTCGAGAACCTCGAACACGATATCCATATTGCTGCATACATAATTGTTTGCGGCAGTCGTCTTGGATTTCAAAAATTACCATAGAATTGTTCTCTGCATCCTCGAGAACCTGGGACACGATATCCATATTGCTTAAATCATAATTTTGTGCGCCAGCCATATTGGATTTGAAAAATGTTCACCAAATCGTTCTCTGCACCCTCGAGAACCTCGCTTACGATATCCATATTGCTGCAAACATAATTTTTTGCGGCAGCCGTCTTGGATTTCAAAAATGATCACAGCATTGTTCTCTGCATCCTCGAGAACCTGGGACACGATATCCATATTGCTTAAATCATAATTTTGTGCAGCGGCCATCTTGGATTTCAAATATCATCACAAAATCGTTCTCTGCACACTCGAGAACCTCGAATACGATACCCATAAAATTGTCATCATTATTTTGCGCGATGGTCATCTTTGATTTCAAAAATGATCCCAAAATCATTCTCTGCACGCTCGAGAATCTCCGACACGATATCCATATTGCTAAAATCATAATTTTGTGTGATGGCCATCTTGGATTTGAAAAATGATCACGAAATCGTTGTCTGCACCCTCGAGAACCTCGGAAACGATATCCATATTGCTGAAAACATAATTGTTTGCGGCAGCCCTCTTGGCTGTTAAAAATGATTACAGAATTGTTCTCTGCACCCTCGAGAACCTCGGACACGATATCCATATTGCTGAAAACATTATTGTTTGCGGCAGCCCTCTTGGCTGTTAAAAATGATTACAGAATTGTTCTCTGCACCCTCGAGAACCTCGGACACGATATCCATATTGCTTAAATCATAACTTTGTGCGGCGGCCATCTTGGATTTGAAAAATGTTCACCAAATCGTTAACTGCACCCTCGAGAACCTCGGACACGATATCCATATTGATAAAATCATAATTTTGTGCGGCGGCCATCTTGGATTTGAAATATGTTCACCAAATCGTTCTCTGCACCCTCTAGAACCTCGAATACGATACATATAAAGTTGTCATCATTATTTTGCGCGGCGGCCATCTTGGATTTGAAATATGTTCACCAAATCGTTCTCTGCACCCTCTAGAACCTCGAATACGATACACATAAAGTTGTCATCATAATTTTGCGCGACGGCCATCTTGGATTTCAAAAATGATCCCAAAATCGTTCTCTGCACCCTCGAGAACTTCGGACACGATATCCATATTGCTGAAAACATAATTGTTTGCGGCAGCCCTTTTGGCTGTTAAAAATGATCACAAAATCGTTCTCTGCACCTTCGAGAACCTCGAATACGATACCCATAATGTTGTCATCATAATTTTTGCGCGGTGGCCATCTTGGATTTAAAAAATTATCCCGAAACAATTCTCTGCACCGTGAAGAATCTCGGACACGATATCCATATTGTTGAAATCATAATTTTGTGCGACGGCCATCTTGGATTTGAAAAATGATCACAAACTCGTTCTCTGAACCCGCGAGAACCTCGGATACGATACCCATAATGGAGTTATCATACTATTGAGCGGCGGCCATATTGGATTTGAAAAATGATCACAAAATCGTTCTCTGCACCCTCGAGATACTCGGATACGATACCAATAATGTAGTGATTATGATTTTGAGCGGTGGTCATCTTGGATTTGAAAAATGATCACAAAATCGTTCTGTACACTCTCGAGAACCTCGGATACGATACCCATATTTTGTGATCATAATCTTGCACGGCGGCCATCTCAGATTTGAAAATGATCCAAAAAATGTTTTCTGCACCCTCGAGAACCTCGGACACGATATCCATATTGCTGCAAACATAATTGTTTGCGGCAGCCCTCTTGGATTTCAAAAATGATCACAGAATTGTTCTCTGCACCCTGGCAAACCTCTAACACGATATCCATATTGCTAAAATCATAACTTTGTGCAACGACCATCTTGGATTTGAAAAATGATCACCAAATCGTTCTCTGCACCTTCGAGAACCTCGGACACGATATCCATATTGCTGAAATCATAATGTTGTGCGGCGGCCGTCTTGGATTTCAAAAATGATCACAGAATTGTTCTCTGCACCCTCGAGTACCTGAGACACGGTATCCATATTGCTTAAATCATAATTTTGTGCGGCGGCCATCTTGAATTTGAAAAATGATCACCAAATCTTTCTCAACACCCTCGACTACCTCGGGTACGATATCCATATTGCTGAAATCATAATTTTCTGTTGCGGCCATCTTGGATTTCAAATAAGATCATAAAATCGTTCTCTGCACCCTCGAGAACCTCGGACACGATATCCATATTGCTGAAAACATAATTGTGTGCGGCAGCCCTCTTGGTTTTCAAAAATGATCACAGAATAGTTCTCTGCACCCTAGAGAACCTCGGACACGATATCCATATTGCTAAAATCATAATTTTGTGCGGCGGCCATCTTGGACTTGTAAAATGATCACAAAATCGTTCTCTGCACCCTCGAGAACCTCGAATACGATACACATAAAGTTGTCATCATTATTTTGCGCGACGGCCATCTTGGGTATCAAAAATGATCCCAAAATCATTCTCTGCACCCTCGAGAATCTCCGACACGATATCCATATTGCTGCAAACATAATTGTTTGCGGCAGCCGTCTTGGATTTCAAAAATGATCACAGAATTGTTCTCTGCATCCTCGAGAACCTGGGACACGATATCCATATTGCTTAAATCATAATTTTGTGCGGCGGCCATATTGGATTTGAAAAATGTTCACCAAATCGTTCTCTGCTCCCTCAAAAACCTCGCTTACGATATCCATATTGCTGAATACATAATTGTTTGCGGCAGCCCTCTTGGATTTCAAAAATTATCACAGAATTGTTCTCTGCACCCTCGAGAACCTCGGACATGATATCCATATTGCTAAAATCATAATTTTTTGCCGCGACCATATTGGATTTGAAAAATGTTCACTAAATCGATCTCTGCTCCCTCGAGAACCTCGCTTACGATATTCATATTGCTGAAAACATAATAGTTTGCGGCAGCCCTCTTTGATTTCAAAAATGATCACAGAATTGTTCTCTGCACCCTCGAGAACCTCGAACACGTTATCCATATTGCTTAAATCATAATTTTGTGCGGCGGCCATATTGGATTTGAAAAGTGTTCACCAAATCGTTCTCTGCTCCCTCAAAAACCTCACATACGATATCCATATTGATGAAAACATAATTTTGTGCGGCGGCCATCATGGATTTCAAATATGATCACAAAATCGTTCTCTGCACCCTCGAGAACCTCGAATACGATACCCATAATGTTGTCATCATAATTTTTGCGCGGCGGCCATCTTGGATTTCAAAATTGATCCCGAAACCATTCTCTGCACCCTGAAGAATCTCGGACACGATATCCATATTGTTGAAATCATAATTTTGTGCGGCGGCCATCTTGGATTTCAAATATGATCACAAAATCGTGCACTTAACCCTTGAGAACCTCGGACCGGATATCCATATTGTTGAAAACATAGTTTTTTGCGGCAGCCCTCTTGGATTTCAAAAATTATCACAGAATTGTTCTCTGCAACCTCCAGAACCTCGGACATGATATCCATATTGCTAAAATCATAATTTTTTGCCGCGACCATATTGGATTTGAAAAATGTTCACTAAATCGTTCTCTGCTCCCTCGAGAACCTCGCTTACGATATTCATATTGCTGAAATCATAATTGTTTGCGGCAGCCCTCTTTGATTTCAAAAATGATCACAGAATTGTTCTCTGCACCCTCGAGAACCTCGAACACGTTATCCATATTGCTTAAATCATAATTTTGTGCGGCGGCCATATTGGATTTGAAAAGTGTTCACCAAATCGTTCTCTGCTCCCTCAAAAACCTCACATACGATATCCATATTGTTGAAATCATAATTTTGTGCGATGGCCATCTTGGATTTGAAAAATGATCACGAAATCGTTTTCTGCACCCTCGAAAACCTCGGTTACGATACCCATATTGTTGTAATCATAATTTTGTGCGGTGGCAATCTTCGTTTTCAAAAATGATCCCAAAATCGTTCTCTGCACCCTCGAGAACCTCGGACACGATATCCATATTGCCGAAAACATAATTGTGTGTGGAAGCCATCTTGGATTTCAAAAATGATCACAGAATTGTTCTCTGCACCCTCGAGAACCTCGGACACGATATCCATATTGCTAAAATCATAATTTTTTGCCGCGGCCATATTGGATTTGAAAAATGTTCACCAAATCGTTCTCTGCACCTTCGAGAACCTCGGACACGATATCCATATTGCTGAAATCATAATTTTCTGTTGCGGCCATCTTGGATTTCAAATAAGATCATAAAATCGTTCTCTGCACCCTCGAGAACCTCGGACACGATATCCATATTGCTGAAATCATAATTTTGTGCGGCGGCCGTCTTGGATTTCAAAAATGATCACAGAATTGTTCTCTGCACCCTCGAGTACCTGGGACACGGTATCCATATTGCTTAAATCATAATTTTGTGCGGCAGCCATCTTGAATTTGAAAAATGATCACAAAATCGTTCTCTGCACCCTCGAGAACCTCGAATACGATACACATAAAGTTGTCATCATTATTTTGCGCGACGGCCATCTTGGATTTCAAATATGATCCCAAAATCATTCTCTGCACCCTCGAGAATCTCCGACACGATATCCATATTGCTGAAATCATAATTTTGTGTGGCGGCCATCTTGGATTTCAAAAATTATCATAGAATTGTACTCTGCACCCTCGAGAACCTCGAACACGATATCCATATTGCTGCAAACATAATTGTTTGCGGCAGTCGTCTTGGATTTCAAAAATGACCATAGTATTGTTCTCTGCATCCTCGAGAACCTGGGACACGATATCCATATTGCTTAAATCATAATTTTGTGCGGCAGCCATATTGGATTTGAAAAATGTTCACCAAATCGTTCTCTGCACCCTCGAGAACCTCGCTTACGATATCCATATTGCTGCAAACATAATTTTTTGCGGCAGCCGTCTTGGATTTCAAAAATGATCACAGCATTGTTCTCTGCATCCTCGAGAACCTGGGACACGATATCCATATTGCTTAAATCATAATTTTGTGCAGCGGCCATCTTGGATTTCAAATATGATCACAAAATCGTTCTCTGCACACTCGAGAACCTCGAATACGATACCCATAAAATTGTCATCATTATTTTGCGCGATGGTCATCTTTGATTTCAAAAATGATCCCAAAATCATTCTCTGCACGCTCGAGAATCTCCGACACCATATCCATATTGCTGATATCATAATTTTGTGCGGCGGCCATCTTGGATTTGAAAAATGATCACGAAATCGTTGTCTGCACCCTCGAGAACCTTGGAAACGATATCCATATTGCTGAAAACATAATTGTTTGCGGCAGCCCTCTTGGCTGTTAAAAATGATTACAGAATTGTTCTCTGCACCCTCGAGAACCTCGGACACGATATCCATATTGCTGAAAACATTATTGTTTGCGGCAGCCCTCTTGGCTGTTAAAAATGATTACAGAATTGTTCTCTGCACCCTCGAGAACCTCGGACACGATATCCATATTGCTTAAATCATAACTTTGTGCGGCGGCCATCTTGGATTTGAAAAATGTTCACCAAATCGTTAACTGCACCCTCGAGAACCTCGGACACGATATCCATATTGATAAAATCATAATTTTGTGCGGCGGCCATCTTGGATTTGAAATATGTTCACCAAATCGTTCTCTGCACCCTCTAGAACCTCGAATACGATACATATAAAGTTGTCATCATTATTTTGCGCGGCGGCCATCTTGGATTTGAAATATGTTCACCAAATCGTTCTCTGCACCCTCTAGAACCTCGAATACGATACACATAAAGTTGTCATCATAATTTTGCGCGACGGCCATCTTGGATTTCAAAAATGATCCCAAAATCGTTCTCTGCACCCTCGAGAACCTCGGACACGATATCCATATTGCTGAAAACATAATTGTTTGCGGCAGCCCTCTTGGCTGTTAAAAATGATTACAGAATTGTTCTCTGCACCCTCGAGAACCTCGGACACGATATCCATATTACTGAAATTATAATTTTGTGTGGCGGCCATGTTGGATTTCAAATATGATCACAAAATCGTTCTCTGCAGCTTCGAGAACCTCGAATACGATACCCATAATGTTGTCATCATAATTTTTGCGCGGTGGCCATCTTGGATTTAAAAAATTATACCGAAACCATTCTCTGCACCCTGAAGAATCTCGGACACGATATCCATATTGTTGAAATCATAATTTTGTGCGACGGCCATCTTGGATTTGAAAAATGATCACAAAATCGTTCTCTGAACCCGCGAGAACCTCGGATACGATACCCATAATGGAGTTATCATACTATTGAGCGGCGGCCATATTGGATTTGAAAAATGTTCACCAAATCGTTCTCTGCTCCCTCAAAAACCTCGCTTACGATATCCATATTGCTGAATACATAATTGTTTGCGGCAGCCCTCTTTGATTTCAAAAATGATCTCAGAGTTGTTCTCTGCACCCTCGAGAACCTGGGACACGATATCCATATTGCTTAAATCATAATTTTGTGCGGCGGCAAGATATCCATATTGCTGAAAACATTATTGTTTGCGGCAGCCCTCTTGCATTTCAAAAATGATCACAGAATTGTTCTCTGCACCCTCGAGAACCTCGGACACGATGTCCGTATTGCTAAAATCATAATTTTGTGCGGCGGCCATATTGGATTTGAAAAATGTTCGCCAAATCGTTCTCTGCACCCTCGAGAACCTCGCATACGATATCCATATTGCTGAAATTATAATTTTGTGCGGCGGCCATCTTGGATTTCAAATATGATCACAAAATCGTTCTCTGCACCCTCGAGAATCTCGAATACGATACCCATAATGTTGTCATGATAATTTTTGCGCGGCGGTCATCTTGGATTTCAAAAATGATCCCGAAACCATTCTCTGCACCCTGAAGAATCTTGGACACGATATCCATATTGTTGAAATCATAATTTTGTATGGCGGCCATCTTGGATTTCAAAAATTATCATAGAATTGTTCTCTGCACCCTCGAGAACCTCGGACAAGATATCCATATAGCTGCAAACATAATTGTTTGCGGCAGTCGTCTTGGATTTCAAAAATGACCATAGAATTGTTCTCTGCATCCTGGAGAACCTGGGACACGATATCCATATTGCTTAAATCATAATTTTGTGCGGCGGCCATATTGGATTTGAAAAATGTTCACCAAATCGTTCTCTGCACCCTCGAGAACCTCGCTTACGATATCCATATTGCTGCAAACATAATTTTTTGCGGCAACCGTCTTGGATTTCAAAAATGATCACAGAATTGTTCTCTGCATCCTCGAGAACCTGGGACACGATATCCATATTGCTTAAATCATAATTTTGTGCAGCGGCCATCTTGGATTTCAAATATGATCACAAAATCGTTCTCTGCACACTCGAGAACCTCGAATACGATACCCATAAAATTGTCATCATTATTTTGCGCGGCGGTCATCTTTGATTTCAAAAATGATCCCAAAATCATTCTCTGCACGCTCGAGAATCTCCGACACCATATCCATATTGCTGAAATCATAATTTTGTGCGGCGGCCATCTTGGATTTCAAAAATGATCACAAAATCGTTCTCTGCACACTCGAGAATCTCGGACACGATATCCATATTGCAAAAATCATAATTTTGTGCGGCGGCCATCTTGGATTTGAAAAATGTTCACAAAATCGTTTTCTGCAGCCTCGAGAACCTCGGATACGATACATATAATGTTGAAAGCATAATTTAGTGCGCTGGCCATCTTAGTTTTCAAAAATGATCCCAAAATCGTTCTCTGGACCCTCTAGAACCTCAGGTACGATATCCATATTGCTGAAATCATAATTTTGTGTGGCGGCCATCTTGGATTTCAAAAATGATCACAAAATTGTTCTCTGTACCCTCGAGAACCTCGGACACGATATCCATACTGTTGTCATCAAAATTTTGGGCGGCGGCCATCTTGGATTTTATAAATGATCCCAAAATCATTCTCTGCACCCTCGAGAATCTCGGACACGATATCAATATTGCTGAAAATATAATTTTGTGCGGCGGCCATCTTGGATATCAAAAATGATCACAAAATCGTTCTCTGCACCCTCGAGAATCTTGGACACTATATCCATATTGTTGAAAGCATAATTTTGTGCGGTGGCCATCTTAGTTTTCAAAAATGATCCCAAAATCGTTCTCTGCACCCTCGAGAACCTCGGACACGATATCCATATTGCTGAAAACATAATTGTTTGCGGCAGCCCTCTTGGCTGTTAAAAATGATTACAGAATTATTCTCTGCACCCTTGAGAGCCTCGGACACGATATCCATATTGCTAAAATCATAACTTTGTGCGGCGGTCATCTTGGATTTGAAAAATGTTCACCAAATCGTTCTCTGCACCCTCTAGAACCTCGAATACGATACACATAAAGTTGTCATCATTATTTTGCGCGACGGCCATCTTGGGTATCAAAAATGATCCCAAAATCATTCTCTGCACCCTCGAGAATCTCCGACACGATATCCATATTGCTGCAAACATAATTGTTTGCGGCAGCCGTCTTGGATTTCAAAAATGATCACAGAATTGTTCTCTGCATCCTCGATAACCTGGGACACGATATCCATATTGCTTAAATCATAATTTTGTGCGGCGGCCATATTGGATTTGAAAAATGTTCACCAAATCGTTCTCTGCTCCCTCAAAAACCTCGCTTACGATATCCATATTGCTGAAAACATTATTGTTTGCGGCAGCCCTCTTGCATTTCAAAAATGATCACAGAATTGTTCTCTGCACCCTCGAGAACCTCGGACACGATGTCCGTATTGCTAAAATCATAATTTTGTGCGGCGGCCATATTGGATTTGAAAAATGTTCGCCAAATCGTTCTCTGCACCCTCGAGAACCTCGCATACGATATCCATATTGCTGAAATTATAATTTTGTGCGGCGGCCATCTTGGATTTCAAATATGATCACAAAATAGTTCTCTGCACCCTCGAGAATCTCGAATACGATACCCATAATGTTGTCATCGTAATTTTTGCGCGGCGGCCATCTTGTATTTCAAAAATGATCCCGAAACCATTCTCTGCACCCTGAAGAATCTTGGACACGATATCCATATTGTTGAAATCATAATTTTGTGTGAAGGCCATCTTGGATTTGAAAAATGATCACAAAATCGTTCTCTGCACTCTCGAGAATCTCGGACTTGATATCCATATTGCTGAAATCATAATTTTGTGCGGCGGCCATCTTGGATTTGAAAAATGTTCACAAAATCGTTCTCTGCACCAACGAGAACCTCGGATACGATACCCATAATGTTGAAAGTATAATTTTGTGCGGTGGCCAACTTAGTTTTCAAAAATGATCCCAAAATCGTTCTCTGCACCCTCGAGAACCTCGGACACGATATCCATATTGCTGAAAACATAATTGTTTGCGGCAGCCCTCTTGGCTGTTAAAAATGATTACAGAATTGTTCTCTGCATCCTTGAGAACCTCGGACACGATATCCATATTGCTAAAATCATAACTTTGTGCGGCGGCCATCTTGGATTTGAAAAATGTTCACAAAATCGTTCTCTGTACCCACGAGAACCTCGGATACGATACCCATAATGTTGAAAGTATAATTTTGTGCGGTGGCCATCTTAGTTTTCAAAAATGATCCCAAAATCGTTCTCTGCACCCTCAAGAACCTCGGACACGATATCAATATTGCTGAAAATATAATTTTGTGCGACGGCCATCTTGGATATCAAAAATGATCACAAAATCGTTCTCTGCACCCTCGAGAATCTTGGACACTATATCCATATTGCTGAAATCATAATTTTGTGCGGCGGCCATCTTGGATTTCGAAAATGATCACAAAATCGTTCTCTGCACCCTCGAGAAACTCGGATACGATACCCATAATGTTGAAAGCATTATTTTGTGCGCTGGCCATCTTAGTTTTCAAAAATGATCCCAAAATCGTTCTCTGCACCCTCGAGAACCTCGCATACGATATCCATATTGCTGAAATTATAATTTTGTGCGGCGGCCATCTTGGATTTCAAATATGATCACAAAATCGTTCTCTGCACCCTCGAGAATCTCGAATACGATACCCATAATGTTGTCATCATAATTTTTGCGCGGCGGCCATCTTGGATTTCAAAAATGATCCCGAAACCATTATCTGCACCCTGAAGAATCTTGGACACGATATCCATATTGTTGAAATCATAATTTTGTGTGACGGCCATCTTGGATTTGAAAAATGATCACATAATCGTTCTCTGCACCCTCGAGAATCTCGGACTTGATATCCATATTGCTGAAATCATAATTTTGTGCGGCAGCCATCTTGGATTTGAAAAATGTTTACAAAATCGTTCTCTGCACCCACGAGAACCTCGGATACGATACCCATAATGTTGAAAGTATAATTTTGTGCGGTGGCCAACTTAGTTTTCAAAAATGATCCCAAAATCGTTCTCTGCACCCTCGAGAACCTCGGACACGATATCCATATTGCTGAAAACATAATTGTTTGCGGCAGCCCTCTTGGCTGTTAAAAATGATTACTGAATTGTTCTCTGCACCCTTGAGAACCTCGTACACGATATCCATATTGCTAAAATCATAACTTTGTGCGGCGGCCATCTTGGATTTGAAAAATGTTCACAAAATCGTTCTCTGTACCCACGAGAACCTCAGATACGATACCCATAATGTTGAAAGTATAATTTTGTGCGGTGGCCATCTTAGTTTTCAAAAATGATCCCAAAATCGTTCTCTGCACCCTCAAGAACCTCGGACACGATATCAATATTGCTGAAAATATAATTTTGTGCGACGGCCATCTTGGATATCAAAAATGATCACAAAATCGTTCTCTGCACCCTCGAGAATCTTGGACACTATATCCATATTGCTGAAATCATAATTTTGTGCGGCGGCCATCTTGGATTTCGAAAATGATCACAAAATCGTTCTCTGCACCCTCGAGAAACTCGGATACGATACCCATAATGTTGAAAGCATTATTTTGTGCGGTGGCCATCTTAGTTTTCAAAAATGATCCCAAAATCGTTCTCTGCACCCTCGAGAACCTCGGACACGATATCCATATTGCTGAAAACATAATTGTTTGCGGCAGCCCTCTTGGCTGTTAAAAATGATTACAGAATTGTTCTCTGCACCCTTGAGCACCTCGGACACGATATCCATATTGCTAAAATCATAACTTTGTGCGGCGGCCATCTTGGATTAGAAAAATTTCACCAAATCGTTAACTGCACCCTCGAGAACCTCGGACACGATATCCATATTGATAAAATCATAATTTTGTGCGGCGGTCATCTTGGATTTGAAAAATGTTCACCAAATCGTTCTCTGCACCCTCAAGAACCTCGAATACGATACACATAAAGTTGTCATCATTATTTTGCGCGACGGCCATCTTGGGTTTCAAAAATGATCCCAAAATGGTTCTCTGCACCCTCAAGAACCTCGGACACGATATCAATATTGCTGAAAATATAATTTTGTGCGGCGGCCATCTTGGATATCAAAAATGATCACAAAATCGTTCTCTGCACCCTCGAGAATCTTGGACACTATATCCATATTGCTGAAATCATAATTTTATGCGGCGGCCATCTTGAATTTCGAAAATGATCACAAAATCGTTCTCTGCACCCTCGAGAAACTCGGATACGATACCCATAATGTTGAAAGCATAATTTTGTGCGGTGGCCATCTTAGTTTTCAAAAATGATCCCAAAATCGTTCTATGCACCCTCGAGAACCTCGGACACGATATCCATATTGCTGAAAACATAATTGTTTGCGGCAGCCCTCTTGGCTGTTAAAAATGATTACAGAATTGTTCTCTGCACCCTTGAGAACCTCGGACACGATATCCATATTGCTAAAATCATAACTTTGTGCGGCGGCCATCTTGGATTTCAAATATGATCACAAAATCGTTCTGAGCTCCCTTGAGAACCTCGGACAAGATATCCATATTGCTGATAACATTATTGTTTGCGGCAGCCCTCTTGGATTTGAAAAATGTTCACCAAATCGTTCTCTGCACCCTCTAGAACCTCGAATACGATACACATAAAGTTGTCATCATTATTTTGCGCGACGGCCATCTTGGGTATCAAAAATGATCCCAAAATCATTCTCTGCACCCTCGAGAATCTCCGACATGATATCCATATTGCTGCAAACATAATTGTTTGCGGCAGCCGTCTTGGATTTCAAAAATGATCACAGAATTGTTCTCTGCATCCTCGAGAACCTGGGACACGATATCCATATTGCTTAAATCATAATTTTGTGCGGCGGCCATATTGGATTTGAAAAATGTTCACCAAATCGTTCTCTGCACCCTCGAGAACCTCGCTTACGATATCCATATTGCTGCAAACATAATTTTTTGCGGCAACCGTCTTGGATTTCAAAAATGATCACAGAATTGTTCTCTGCATCCTCGAGAACCTGGGACACGATATCCATATTGCTTAAATCATAATTTTGTGCAGCGGCCATCTTGGATTTCAAATATGATCACAAAATCGTTCTCTGCACACTCGAGAACCTCGAATACGATACACATAAAATTGTCATCATTATTTTGCGCGGCGGTCATCTTTGATTTCAAAAATGATCCCAAAATCATTCTCTGCACGCTCGAGAATCTCCGACACCATATCCATTTTGCTGAAATCATAATTTTGTGCGGCGGCCATCTTGGATTTCAAAAATGATCACAAAATCGTTCTCTGCACACTCGAGAATCTCGGACACGATATCCATATTGCTTAAATCATAATTTTGTGCGGCGGCCATATTGGATTTGAAAAATGTTCACCAAATCGTTCTCTGCACCCTCGAGAACCTCGCTTACGATATCCATATTGCTGCAAACATAATTGTTTGCGGCAGCCCTCTTGGCTGTTAAAAATGATTACAGAATTATTCTCTGCACCCTTAAGAGCCTCGGACACGATATCCATATTGCTAAACTCATAACTTTGTGCGGCGGCCATCTAGGATTTGAAAAATGTTCACCAAATCGTTAACTGCACCCTCGAAAACCTCGGACACGATATCCATATTGATAAAATCATAATTTTGTGCGGCGGTCATCTTGGATTTGAAAAATGTTCACCAAATCGTTCTCTGCACCCTCTAGAACCTCGAATACGATACACATAAAGTTGTCATCATTATTTTGCGCGACGGCTATCTTGGGTATCAAAAATGATCCTCGAGAATCTCCGACACGATATCCATATTGCTGCAAACATAATTGTTTGCGGCAGCCGTCTTGGATTTCAAAAATGATCACAGAATTGTTCTCTGCATCCTCGAGAACCTGGGACACGATATCCATATTGCTTAAATCATAATTTTGTGCGGCGGCCATATTGGATTTGAAAAATGTTCACCAAATCGTTCTCTGCTCCCTCAAAAACCTCGCTTACGATATCCATATTGCTGAAATCATAATTTTGTGCGGCGGCCATCTTGGATTTCAAAAATGATCACAAAATCGTTCTCTGCACGCTCGAGAATCTCGGACACGATATCCATATTGCTAAAATCATAATTTTGTGCGACGGCCATCTTGGATTTGAAAAATGTTCACAAAATCGTTTTCTGCAGCCTCAAGAACCTCGGATACGATACCCATAATGTTGAAAGCATAATTTAGTGCGCTGGCCATCTTAGTTTTCAAAAATGATCCCAAAATCGTTCTCTGGACCCTCTAGAACCTCAGGTACGATATCCATATTGCTGAAATCATAATTTTGTGTGGCGGCCATCTTGGATTTCAAAAATGATCACAAAATTGTTCTCTGTACCCTCGAGAACCTCGGACACGATATCCATACTGTTGTCATCAAAATTTTGGGCGGCGGCCATCTTGGATTTTATAAATGATCCCAAAATCATTCTCTGCACCCTCGAGAATCTCGGACACGATATCAATATTGCTGAAAATATAATTTTGTGCGGCGGCCATCTTGGATTTCAAAAATGATCACAAAATCGTTCTCTGCACCCTCGAGAATCTTGGACACTATATCCATATTGTTGAAAGCATAATTTTGTGCGGTGGCCATCTTAGTTTTCAAAAATGATCCCAAAATCGTTCTCTGCACCCTCGAGAACCTCGGACACGATATCCATATTGCTGAAAACATAATTGTTTGCGGCAGCCCTCTTGGCTGTTAAAAATGATTACAGAATTATTCTCTGCACCCTTGAGAGCCTCGGACACGATATCCATATTGCTAAAATCATAACTTTGTGCGGCGGTCATCTTGGATTTGAAAAATGTTCACCAAATCGTTCTCTGCACCCTCTAGAACCTCGAATACGATACACATAAAGTTGTCATCATTATTTTGCGCGACGGCCATCTTGGGTATCAAAAATGATCCCAAAATCATTCTCTGCACCCTCGAGAATCTCCGACACGATATCCATATTGCTGCAAACATAATTATTTGCGGCAGCCGTCTTGGATTTCAAAAATGATCACAGAATTGTTCTCAGCATCCTCGATAACCTGGGACACGATATCCATATTGCTTAAATCATAATTTTGTGCGGCGGCCTTATTGGATTTGAAAAATGTTCACCAAATCGTTCTCTGCTCCCTCAAAAACCTCGCTTACGATATCCATATTGCTGAAAACATTATTGTTTGCGGCAGCCCTCTTGCATTTCAAAAATGATCACAGAATTGTTCTCTGCACCCTCGAGAACCTCGGACACGATGTCCGTATTGCTAAAATCATAATTTTGTGCGGCGGCCATATTGGATTTGAAAAATGTTCGCCAAATCGTTCTCTGCACCCTCGAGAACCTCGCATACGATATCCATATTGCTGAAATTATAATTTTGTGCGGCGGCCATCTTGGATTTCAAATATGATCACAAAATAGTTCTCTGCACCCTCGAGAATCTCGAATACGATACCCATAATGTTGTCATCATAATTTTTGCGCGGCGGCCATCTTGTATTTCAAAAATGATCCCGAAACCATTCTCTGCACCCTGAAGAATCTTGGACACGATATCCATATTGTTGAAATCATAATTTTGTGTGACGGCCATCTTGGATTTGAAAAATGATCACAAAATCGTTCTCTGCACTCTCGAGAATCTCGGACTTGATATCCATATTGCTGAAATCATAATTTTGTGCGGCGGCCATCTTGGATTTGAAAAATGTTCACAAAATCGTTCTCTGCACCAACGACAACCTCGGATACGATACCCATAATGTTGAAAGTATAATTTTGTGCGGTGGCCAACTTAGTTTTCAAAAATGATCCCAAAATCGTTCTCTGCACCCTCGAGAACCTCGGACACGATATCCATATTGCTGAAAACATAATTGTTTGCGGCAGCCCTCTTGGCTGTTAAAAATGATTACAGAATTGTTCTCTGCACCCTTGAGAACCTCGGACACGATATCCATATTGCTAAAATCATAACTTTGTGCGGCGGCCATCTTGGATTTGAAAAATGTTCACAAAATCGTTCTCTGTACCCACGAGAACCTCGGATACGATACCCATAATGTTGAAAGTATAATTTTGTGCGGTGGCCATCTTAGTTTTCAAAAATGATCCCAAAATAGTTCTCTGCACCCTCAAGAGCCTCGGACACGATATCAATATTGCTGAAAATATAATTTTGTGCGACGGCCATCTTGGATATCAAAACTGATCACAAAATAGTTCTCTGCACCCTCGAGAATCTTGGACACTATATCCATATTGCTGAAATCATAATTTTGTGCGGCGGCCATCTTGGATTTCGAAAATGATCACAAAATCGTTCTCTGTACCCTCGAGAAACTCGGATACGATACCCATAATGTTGAAAGCATTATTTTGTGCGGTGGCCATCTTAGTTTTCAAAAATGATCCCAAAATCGTTCTCTGCACCCTCGAGAACCTCGGACACGATATCCATATTGCTGAAAACATAATTGTTTGCGGCAGCCCTCTTGGCTGTTAAAAATGATTACAGAATTGTTCTCTGCACCCTTGAGCACCTCGGACACGATATCCATATTGCTAAAATCATAACTTTGTGCGGCGGCCATCTTGGATTAGAAAAATTTCACCAAATCGTTAACTGCACCCTCGAGAACCTCGGACACGATATCCATATTGATAAAATCATAATTTTGTGCGGCGGTCATCTTGGATTTGAAAAATGTTCACCAAATCGTTCTCTGCACCCTCTAGAACCTCGAATACGATGCACATAAAGTTGTCATCATTATTTTGCGCGACGGCCATCTTGGGTTTCAAAAATGATCCCAAAATGGTTCTCTGCACCCTCAAGAACCTCGGACACGATATCAATATTGCTGAAAATATAATTTTGTGCGGCGACATCTTGGATATCAAAAATGATCACAAAATCGTTCTCTGCACCCTCGAGAATCTTGGACACTATATCCATATTGCTGAAATCATAATTTTGTGCGGCGGCCATCTTGGATTTCGAAAATGATCACAAAATCGTTCTCTGCACCCTCGAGAAACTCGGATACGATACCAATAATGTTGAAAGCATAATTTTGTGCGGTGGCCATCTTAGTTTTCAAAAATGATCCCAAAATCGTTCTCTGCACCCTCGAGAACCTCGGACACGATATCCATATTGCTGAAAACATAATTGTTTGCGGCAGCCCTCTTGGCTGTTAAAAATGATTACAGAATTGTTCTCTGCACCCTTGAGAACCTCGGACACGATATCCATATTGCTAAAATCATTACATTGTGCGGCGGCCATCTTGGATTTCAAATATGATCACAAAATCGTTCTGAGCTCCCTTGAGAACCTCGGACAAGATATCCATATTGCTGATAACATTATTGTTTGCGGCAGCCCTCTTGGATTTGAAAAATGTTCACCAAATCGTTCTCTGCACCCTCTAGAACCACGAATACGATACACATAAAGTTGTCATCATTATTTTGCGCGACGGCCATCTTGGGTATCAAAAATGATCCCAAAATCATTCTCTGCACCCTCGAGAATCTCCGACATGATATCCATATTGCTGCAAACATAATTGTTTGCGGCAGCCGTCTTGGATTTCAAAAATGATCACAGAATTGTTCTCTGCATCCTCGAGAACCTGGGACACGATATCCATATTGCTTAAATCATAATTTTGTGCGGCGGCCATATTGGATTTGAAAAATGTTCACCAAATCGTTCTCTGCACCCTCGAGAACCTCGCTTACGATATCCATATTGCTGCAAACATAATTTTTTGCGGCAACCGTCTTGGATTTCAAAAATGATCACAGAATTGTTCTCTGCATCCTCGAGAACCTGGGACACGATATCCATATTGCTTAAATCATAATTTTGTGCAGCGGCCATCTTGGATTTCAAATATGATCACAAAATCGTTCTGAGCACCCTTGAGAACCTCGGACAAGATATACATATTGCTGAAAACATTATTGTTTGCGGCAGCCCTCTTGCATTTCAAAAATGATCACAGAATTGTTCTCTGCACCCTCGAGAACCTCGGACACGATGTCCGTATTGCTAAAATCATAATTTTGTGCGGCGGCCATATTGGATTTGAAAAATGTTCGCCAAATCGTTCTCTGCACCCACGAGAACCTCGGATACGATACCCATAATGTTGAAAGTATAATTTTGTGCGGTGGCCAACTTAGTTTTCAAAAATGATCCCAAAATCGTTCTCTGCACCCTCGAGTACCTCGAACACGATATCCATATTGCTGAAAACATAATTGTTTGCGGCAGCCCTCTTGGCTGTTAAAAATGATTACTGAATTGTTCTCTGCACCCTTGAGAACCTCGGACACGATATCCATATTGCTAAAATCATAACTTTGTGCGGCGGCCATCTTGGATTTGAAAAATGTTCACAAAATCGTTCTCTGTACCCACGAGAACCTCAGATACGATACCCATAATGTTGAAAGTATAATTTTGTGCGGTGGCCATCTTAGTTTTCAAAAATGATCCCAAAATCGTTCTCTGCACCCTCAAGAACCTCGGACACGATATCAATATTGCTGAAAATATAATTTTGTGCGACGGCCATCTTGGATATCAAAAATGATCACAAAATCGTTCTCTGCACCCTCGAGAATCTTGGACACTATATCCATATTGCTGAAATCATAATTTTGTGCGGCGGCCATCTTGGATTTCGAAAATGATCACAAAATCGTTCTCTGCACCCTCGAGAAACTCGGATACGATACCCATAATGTTGAAAGCATTATTTTGTGCGGTGGCCATCTTAGTTTTCAAAAATGATCCCAAAATCGTTCTCTGCACCCTCGAGAACCTCGGACACGATATCCATATTGCTGAAAACATAATTGTTTGCGGCAGCCCTCTTGGCTGTTAAAAATGATTACAGAATTGTTCTCTGCACCCTTGAGCACCTCGGACACGATATCCATATTGCTAAAATCATAACTTTGTGCGGCGGCCATCTTGGATTAGAAAAATTTCACCAAATCGTTAACTGCACCCTCGAGAACCTCGGACACGATATCCATATTGATAAAATCTTAATTTTGTGCGGCGGTCATCTTGGATTTGAAAAATGTTCACCAAATCGTTCTCTGCACCCTCTAGAACCTCGAATACGATGCACATAAAGTTGTCATCATTATTTTGCGCGACGGCCATCTTGGGTTTCAAAAATGATCCCAAAATGGTTCTCTGCACCCTCAAGAACCTCGGACACGATATCAATATTGCTGAAAATATAATTTTGTGCGGCGACATCTTGGATATCAAAAATGATCACAAAATCGTTCTCTGCACCCTCGAGAATCTTGGACACTATATCCATATTGCTGAAATCATAATTTTGTGCGGCGGCCATCTTGGATTTCGAAAATGATCACAAAATCGTTCTCTGCACCCTCGAGAAACTCGGATACGATACCAATAATGTTGAAAGCATAATTTTGTGCGGTGGCCATCTTAGTTTTCAAAAATTATCCCAAAATCGTTCTCTGCACCCTCGAGAACCTCGGACACGATATCCATATTGCTGAAAACATAATTGTTTGCGGCAGCCCTCTTGGCTGTTAAAAATGATTACAGAATTGTTCTCTGCACCCTTGAGAACCTCGGACACGATATCCATATTGCTAAAATCATAACATTGTGCGGCGGCCATCTTGGATTTCAAATATGATCACAAAATCGTTCTGAGCTCCCTTGAGAACCTCGGACAAGATATCCATATTGCTGATAACATTATTGTTTGCGGCAGCCCTCTTGGATTTGAAAAATGTTCACCAAATCTTTCTCTGCACCCTCTAGAACCTCGAATACGATACACATAAAGTTGTCATCATTATTTTGCGCGACGGCCATCTTGGGTATCAAAAATGATCCCAAAATCATTCTCTGCACCCTCGAGAATCTCCGACATGATATCCATATTGCTGCAAACATAATTGTTTGCGGCAGCCGTCTTGGATTTCAAAAATGATCACAGAATTGTTCTCTGCATCCTCGAGAACCTGGGACACGATATCCATATTGCTTAAATCATAATTTTGTGCGGCGGCCATATTGGATTTGAAAAATGTTCACCAAATCGTTCTCTGCACCCTCGAGAACCTCGCTTACGATATCCATATTGCTGCAAACATAATTTTTTGCGGCAACCGTCTTGGATTTCAAAAATGATCACAGAATTGTTCTCTGCATCCTCGAGAACCTGGGACACGATATCCATATTGCTTAAATCATAATTTTGTGCAGCGGCCATCTTGGATTTCAAATATGATCACAAAATCGTTCTGAGCACCCTTGAGAACCTCGGACAAGATATCCATATTGCTGAAAACATTATTGTTTGCGGCAGCCCTCTTGCATTTCAAAAATGATCACAGAATTGTTCTCTGCACCCTCGAGAACCTCGGACACGATGTCCGTATTGCTAAAATCATAATTTTGTGCGGCGGCCATATTGGATTTGAAAAATGTTCGCCAAATCGTTCTCTGCACCCACGAGAACCTCGGATACGATACCCATAATGTTGAAAGTATAATTTTGTGCGGTGGCCAACTTAGTTTTCAAAAATGATCCCAAAATCGTTCTCTGCACCCTCGAGTACCTCGGACACGATATCCATATTGCTGAAAACATAATTGTTTGCGGCAGCCCTCTTGGCTGTTAAAAATGATTACTGAATTGTTCTCTGCACCCTTGAGAACCTCGGACACGATATCCATATTGCTAAAATCATAACTTTGTGCGGCGGCCATCTTGGATTTGAAAAATGTTCACAAAATCGTTCTCTGTACCCACGAGAACCTCAGATACGATACCCATAATGTTGAAAGTATAATTTTGTGCGGTGGCCATCTTAGTTTTCAAAAATGATCCCAAAATCGTTCTCTGCACCCTCAAGAACCTCGGACACGATATCAATATTGCTGAAAATATAATTTTGTGCGACGGCCATCTTGGATATCAAAAATGATCACAAAATCGTTCTCTGCACCCTCGAGAATCTTGGACACTATATCCATATTGCTGAAATCATAATTTTGTGCGGCGGCCATCTTGGATTTCGAAAATGATCACAAAATCGTTCTCTGCACCCTCGAGAAACTCGGATACGATACCCATAATGTTGAAAGCATTATTTTGTGCGGTGGCCATCTTAGTTTTCAAAAATGATCCCAAAATCGTTCTCTGCACCCTCGAGAACCTCGGACACGATATCCATATTGCTGAAAACATAATTGTTTGCGGCAGCCCTCTTGGCTGTTAAAAATGATTACAGAATTGTTCTCTGCACCCTTGAGCACCTCGGACACGATATCCATATTGCTAAAATCATAACTTTGTGCGGCGGCCATCTTGGATTAGAAAAATTTCACCAAATTGTTAACTGCACCCTCGAGAACCTCGGACACGATATCCATATTGATAAAATCATAATTTTGTGCGGCGGTCATCTTGGATTTGAAAAATGTTCACCAAATCGTTCTCTGCACCCTCTAGAACCTCGAATACGATACACATAAAGTTGTCATCATTATTTTGCGCGACGGCCATCTTGGGTTTCAAAAATGATCCCAAAATGGTTCTCTGCACCCTCAAGAACCTCGGACACGATATCAATATTGCTGAAAATATAATTTTGTGCGGCGGCCATCTTGGATATCAAAAATGATCACAAAATCGTTCTCTGCACCCTCGAGAATCTTGGACACTATATCCATATTGCTGAAATCATAATTTTGTGCGGCGGCCATCTTGGATTTCGAAAATGATCACAAAATCGTTCTCTGCACCCTCGAGAAACTCGGATACGATACCCATAATGTTGAAAGCATAATTTTGTGCGGTGGCCATCTTAGTTTTCAAAAATGATCCCAAAATCGTTCTCTGCACCCTCGAGAACCTCGGGTACGATATCCATATTGCTGAAAACATAATTGTTTGCGGCAGCCCTCTTAGCTGTTAAAAATGATTACAGAATTGTTCTCTGCACCCTTGAGAACCTCGGACACGAAATCCATATTGCTAAAATCATAACTTTGTGCGGCGGCCATCTTGGATTTCAAATATGATCACAATATCGTTCTGAGCACCCTTGAGAACCTCGGACAAGATATCCATATTGCTGATAACATTATTGTTTGCGGCAGCCCTCTTGGATTTGAAAAATGTTCACCAAATCGTTCTCTGCACCCTCTAGAACCTCGAATACGATACACATAAAGTTGTCATCATTATTTTGCGCGACGGCCATCTTGGGTATCAAAAATGATCCCAAAATCATTCTCTGCACCCTCGAGAATCTCCAACACGATATCCATATTGCTGCAAACATAATTGTTTGCGGCAGCCGTCTTGGATTTCAAAAATGATCACAGAATTGTTCTCTGCATCCTCGAGAACCTGGGACACGATATCCATATTGCTTAAATCATAATTTTGTGCGGTAGCCATCTTTGTTTTCAAAAATGATCCCAAAATCGTTCTCTGCACCCTCAAGAACCTCGGACACGATATCAATATTGCTGAAAATATAATTTTGTGCGACGGCCATCTTGGATATCAAAAATGATCACAAAATCGTTCTCTGCACCCTCGAGAATCTTGGACACTATATCCATATTGCTGAAATCATAATTTTCTGCGGCGGCCATCTTGGATTTCGAAAATGATCACAAAATCGTTCTCTGCACCCTCGAGAAACTCGGATACGATACCCATAATGTTGAAAGCATTATTTTGTGCGCTGGCCATCTTAGTTTTCAAAAATGATCCCAAAATCGTTCTCTGCACCCTCGAGAACCTCGCATACGATATCCATATTGCTGAAATTATAATTTTGTGCGGCGGCCATCTTGGATTTCAAATATGATCACAAAATCGTTCTCTGCACCCTCGAGAATCTCGAATACGATACCCATAATGTTGTCATCATAATTTTTGCGCGGCGGCCATCTTGGATTTCAAAAATGATCCCGAAACCATTCTCTGCACCCTGAAGAATCTTGGACACGATATCCATATTGTTGAAATCATAATTTTGTGTGACGGCCATCTTGGATTTGAAAAATGATCACATAATCGTTCTCTGCACCCTCGAGAATCTCGGACTTGATATCCATATTGCTGAAATCATAATTTTGTGCGGCGGCCATCTTGGATTTGAAAAATGTTTACAAAATCGTTCTCTGCACCCACGAGAACCTCGGATACGATACCCATAATGTTGAAAGTATAATTTTGTGCGGTGGCCAACTTAGTTTTCAAAAATGATCCCAAAATCGTTCTCTGCACCCTCGAGAACCTCGGACACGATATCCATATTGCTGAAAACATAATTGTTTGCGGCAGCCCTCTTGGCTGTTAAAAATGATTACTGAATTGTTCTCTGCACCCTCAAGAACCTCGGACACGATATCCATATTGCTGAAAACATAATTTTGTGCGACGGCCATCTTGGATATCAAAAATGATCACAAAATCGTTCTCTGCACCCTCGAGAATCTTGGACACTATATCCATATTGCTGAAATCATAATTTTGTGCGGCGGCCATCTTGGATTTCGAAAATGATCACAAAATCGTTCTCTGCACCCTCGAGAAACTCGGATACGATACCCATAATGTTGAAAGCATTATTTTGTGCGCTGGCCATCTTAGTTTTCAAAAATGATCCCAAAATCGTTCTCTGCACCCTCGAGAACCTCGCATACGATATCCATATTGCTGAAATTATAATTTTGTGCGGCGGCCATCTTGGATTTCAAATATGATCACAAAATCGTTCTCTGCACCCTCGAGAATCTCGAATACGATACCCATAATGTTGTCATCATAATTTTTGCGCGGCGGCCATCTTGGATTTCAAAAATGATCCCGAAACCATTCTCTGCACCCTGAAGAATCTTGGACACGATATCCATATTGTTGAAATCATAATTTTGTGTGACGGCCATCTTGGATTTGAAAAATGATCACATAATCGTTCTCTGCACCCTCGAGAATCTCGGACTTGATATCCATATTGCTGAAATCATAATTTTGTGCGGCGGCCATCTTGGATTTGAAAAATGTTTACAAAATCGTTCTCTGCACCCACGAGAACCTCGGATACGATACCCATAATGTTGAAAGTATAATTTTGTGCGGTGGCCAACTTAGTTTTCAAAAATGATCCCAAAATCGTTCTCTGCACCCTCGAGAACCTCGGACACGATATCCATATTGCTGAAAACATAATTGTTTGCGGCAGCCCTCTTGGCTGTTAAAAATGATTACTGAATTGTTCTCTGCACCCTCAAGAACCTCGGACACGATATCCATATTGCTGAAAACATAATTTTGTGCGACGGCCATCTTGGATATCAAAAATGATCACAAAATCGTTCTCTGCACCCTCGAGAATCTTGGACACTATATCCATATTGCTGAAATCATAATTTTGTGCGGCGGCCATCTTGGATTTCGAAAATGATCACAAAATCGTTCTCTGCACCCTCGAGAAACTCGGATACGATACCCATAATGTTGAAAGCATTATTTTGTGCGGTGGCCATCTTAGTTTTCAAAAATGATCCCAAAATCGTTCTCTGCACCCTCGAGAACCTCGGACAAGATATCCATATTGCTGAAAACTTAATTGTTTGCGGCAGCCCTCTTGGCTGTTAAAAATGATTACAGAATTGTTCTCTGCACCCTTGAGCACCTCGGACACGATATCCATATTGCTAAAATCATAACTTTGTACGGCGGCCATCTTGGATTAGAAAAATTTCACCAAATCGTTAACTGCACCCTCGAGAACCTCGGACACGATATCCATATTGATAAAATTATAATTTTGTGCGGCGGTCATCTTGGATTTGAAAAATGTTCACCAAATGGTTCTCTGCACCCTCTAGAACCTCGAATACGATATACATAAAGTTGTCATCATTATTTTGCGCGACGGCCATCTTGGGTTTCAAAAATGATCCCAAAATGGTTCTCTGCACCCTCAAGAACCTCGGACACGATATCAATATTGCTGAAAATATAATTTTGTGCGGCGGCCATCTTGGATATCAAAAATGATCACAAAATCGTTCTCTGCACCCTCGAGAATCTTGGACACTATATCCATATTGCTGAAATCATAATTTTGTGCGGCGGCCATCTTGGATTTCGAAAATGATCACAAAATCGTTCTCTGCACCCTCGAGAAACTCGGATACGATACCCATAATGTTGAAAGCATAATTTTGTGCGGTGGCCATCTTAGTTTTCAAAAATGATCCCAAAATCGTTCTCTGCACCCTCGAGAACCTCGGGTACGATATCCATATTGCTGAAAACATAATTTTGTGCGGCAGCCCTCTTAGCTGTTAAAAATGATTACAGAATTGTTCTCTGCACCCTTGAGAACCTCGGACACGAAATCCATATTGCTAAAATCATAACTTTGTGCGGCGGCCATCTTGGATTTCAAATATGATCACAATATCGTTCTGAGCACCCTTGAGAACCTCGGACAAGATATCCATATTGCTGATAACATTATTGTTTGCGGCAGCCCTCTTGGATTTGAAAAATGTTCACCAAATCGTTCTCTGCACCCTCTAGAACCTCGAATACGATACACATAAAGTTGTCATCATTATTTTGTGCGACGGCCATCTTGGGTATCAAAAATGATCCCAAAATCATTCTCTGCACCCTCGAGAATCTCCGACACGATATCCATATTGCTGCAAACATAATTGTTTGCGGCAGCCGTCTTGGATTTCAAAAATGATCACAGAATTGTTCTCTGCATCCTCGAGAACCTGGGACACGATATCCATATTGCTTAAATCATAATTTTGTGCGGCGGCCATATTGGATTTGAAAAATGTTCACCAAATCGTTCTCTGCACCCTCAAAAACCTCACTTACGATATCCATATTGCTGAATACATAATTGTTTGCGGCAGCCCTCTTTGATTTCAAAAATGATCTCAGAATTGTTCTCTGCACCCTCGAGAACCTCGAAAACGATATCCATATTGCTGAAATCATAATTTTGTGCGGCGGACATCTTGGATTTCAAATATGATCACAAAATCGTTCTGAGCACCCTTGAGAACCTCGGACAAGATATCCATATTGCTGAAAACATTATTGTTTGCGGCAGCCCTCTTGCATTTCAAAAATGATCACAGAATTGTTCTCTGCACCCTCGAGAACCTCGGACACGATGTCCGTATTGCTAAAATCATAATTTTGTACGGCGGCCATATTGGATTTGAAAAATGTTCGCCAAATCGTTCTCTGCACCCTCGAGAACCTCGCATACGATATCCATATTGCTGAAATTATAATTTTGTGCGGCGGCCATCTTGGATTTCAAATATGATCACAAAATCGTTCTCTGCACCCTCGAGAATCTCGAATACGATACCCATAATGTTGTCATCATAATTTTTGCGCGGCGGCCATCTTGGATTTCAAAAATGATCCCGAAACCATTCTCTGCACCCTGAAGAATCTTGGACACGATATCCATATTGTTGAAATCATAATTTTGTTGTGACGGCCATCTTGGATTTGAAAAATGATCACAAAATCGTTCTCTGCACCCTCGAGAATCTCGGACTTGATATCCATATTGCTGAAATCATAATTTTGTGCGGCGGCCATCTTGGATTTGAAAAATGTTCACAAAATCGTTCTCTGCACCCACGAGAACCTCGGATACGATACCCATAATGTTGAAAGTATAATTTTGTGCGGTGGCCAACTTAGTTTTCAAAAATGATCCCAAAATCGATCTCTGCACCCTCGAGAAACTCGGACACGATATCCATATTGCTGAAAACATAATTGTTTGCGGCAGCCCTCTTGGCTGTTAAAAATGATTACAGAATTGTTCTCTGCACCCTTGAGAACCTCGGACACGATATCCATATTGCTAAAATCATAACTTTGAGCGGCGGCCATCTTGGATTTGAAAAATGTTCACAAAATCGTTCTCTGTACCCACGAGAACCTCAGATACGATACCCATAATGTTGAAAGTATAATTTTGTGCGATGGCCATCTTAGTTTTCAAAAATGATCCCTAAATCGTTCTCTGCACCCTCAAGAATTGTAGAATGTCCGTATTGCTAAAATCATAATTTTGTACGGCGGCCATATTGGATTTGAAAAATGTTCGCCAAATCGTTCTCTGCACCCTCGAGAACCTCGCATACGATATCCACATTGCTGAAATTATAATTTTGTGCGGCGGCCATCTTGGATTTCAAATATGATCACAAAATCGTTCTCTGCACCCTCGAGAATCTCGAATACGATACCCATAATGTTGTCATCATAATTTTTGCGCGGCGGCCATCTTGGATTTCAAAAATGATCCCGAAACCATTCTCTGCACCCTGAAGAATCTTGGACACGATATCCATATTGTTGAAATCATAATTTTGTGTGACGGCCATCTTGGATTTGAAAAATGATCACAAAATCGTTCTCTGCACCCTCGAGAATCTCGGACACGATATCCATATTGCTGAAATCATAATTTTGTGCGGCGGCCATCTTGGATTTGAAAAATGTTCACAAAATCGTTCTCTGCACCCACGAGAACCTCGGATACGATACCCATAATGTTGAAAGTATAATTTTGTGCGGTGGCCATCTTAGTTTTCAAAAATGATCCCAAAATCGTTCTCTGCACACTCGAGAACCTCGGACACGATATCCATATTGCTGAAAACATAATTGTTTGCGGCAGCCCTCTTGGCTGTTAAAAATGATTACAGAATTGTTCTCTGCACCCTTGAGAACCACGGACACGCTATCCATATTGCTAAAATCATAACTTTGTGCGGCGGCCATCTTGGATTTGAAAAATGTTCGCCAAATCGTTCTCTGCACCCTCGAGAACCTCGCATACGATATCCATATTGCTGAAATTATAATTTTGTGCGGCGGCCATCTTGGATTTCAAATATGATCACAAAATCGTTCTCTGCACCCTCGAGAATCTCGAATACGATACCCATAATGTTGTCATCATAATTTTTGCGCGGCGGCAATCTTGGATTTCAAAAATGATCCCGAAATCATTCTCTGCACCCTGAAGAATCTCGGCCACGATATCCATATTGTTGAAATCATAATTTTGTGCGGCGGCCATCTTGGATTTGAAAAATAATCACAAAATCGTTCTCCGCACCCTCGAGAATCTCTGACACGATATCCATATTGCTGAAATCATAATTTTGTGTGGCGGCCATCTTGGATTTCAAAAATGATCACAGAATTGTTCTCTGCACCCTCGAGAACCTCGGACACGATATCCATACAGTTGTCATCAAAATTTTGCGCGGCGGCCATCTTGAATTTTAAAATTGATCCCAAAATCATTCTCTGCACCCTCGTGAATCTCGGACACGATATCCATATTGCTGAAATCATAATTTTGTGCGGAAGCCATCTTGGATTTGTAAAATGATCACAAAATCGTTCTCTGCACCCTCGAGAACCTCGGACACGATATCCATATTGCCGAAAACATAATTGTGTGTGGCAGCCGTCTTCGATTTCAAAAATGATCACAGAATTGTTCTCTGCACCCTCGAGGACTTCGGACACGATATCCATATTGCTGAAGTCATAATTTTGTGCGGCGGCCATCTTGGATTTCAAATATGATCACAAAATCGTGCTCTTCACCCTTGAGAACCTCGGACCCGATATCAATATTGTTGAAAACATAGTTGTTTGCGGCAGCCCTCTTGGATTTCAAAAATTATCACAGAATTGTTCTCTGCACCCTCGAGAACCTCGAACACGTTATCCATTTTGCTTAAATCATAATTTTGTGCAGCGGCCATATTGGATTTGAAAAGTGTTCACCAAATCGTTCTCTGCTCCCTCAAAAACCTCGCATACGATATCCATATTGATGAAATCATAATTTTGTGCGGCGGCCATCTTGGATTTCAAATATGATCACAAAATCGTTCTCTGCACCCTCGAGAACCTCGAATACGATACCCATAATGTAGTCATCATAATTTTAGCGCGGCAGCCATCTTGGATTTCAAAAATGATCCCGAAACCATTCTCTGCACCCTGAAGAATCTAGGACACGATATCCATATTGTTGAAATCATAATTTTGTGCGATGGCCATCTTGGATTTGAAAAATGATCGCGAAATCGTTGTCTGCACCCTCGAGAACCTCGGATACTATACCCATAAAGGAGTAATCATACTTTTGAGCGGCGGCCATATTGGATTTCAAAAATGATCCCGAAACCATTCTCTGCACCCTGAAGAATCTCGGACACGATATCCATATTGTTGAAATCATTATTTTGTGCGACGGCCATCTTGGATATGAAAAATGATCACAAAATCGTTCTCTGCACCCTCGAGAACCTCGGACACGATATCCATATTGCTGAAAACATAATTGTGTGCGGCAGCCCTCTTGGTTTTCAAAAATGATCACAGAATAGTTCTTTGCACCCTAGAGAACCTCGGATACGATATCCATATTGCTAAAATCATAATTTTGTGCGGCGGCCATCTTGGCCTTGTAAAATGATCACAAAATCGTTCTCTGCACCCTCGAGAACCTCGAATACGATACACATAAAGTTGTCATCATTATTTTGTGCGACGGCCATCTTGGATTTCAAATATGATCCCAAAATCATTCTCTGCACCCTGGAGAATCTCCGACACGATATCCATATTGCTGAAATCATAATTTTGTGTGGCGGCCATCTTGGATTTCAAAAATTATCATAGAATTGTTCTCTGCACCCTCGAGAACCTCGGACACGATATCCATATTGCTGCAAACATAATTGTTTGCGGCAGTCGTCTTGGATTTAAAAAATGACCATAGAATTGTTCTCTGCATCCTCGAGAACCTGGGACACGATATCCATATTGCTGAAATCATAATTTTGTGCGGCGGCCATATTGGATTTGAAAAATGTTCACCAAATCGTTCTCTGCACCCTCGAGAACCTCGCTTACGATATCCATATTGCTGCAAACATAATTTTATGCGGCAGCCGTCTTGGATTTCAAAAATGATCACAGAATTGTTCTCTGCATCCTCGAGAACCTGGGACACGATATCCATATTGCTTAAGTCATAATTTTGTGCAGCGGCCATCTTGGATTTCAAATATGATCACAAAATCGTTCTCTGCACACTCGAGAACCTCGAATACGATACCCATAAAATTGTCATCATTATTTTGCGCGGCGGTCATCTTTGATTTCAAAAATGATCCCAAAATCATTCTCTGCACGCTCGAGAATCTCCGACACCATATCCTTATTGCTGAAATCATAATTTTGTGCGGCGGCCATCTTGGATTTGAAAAATGTTTACAAAATCGTTTTCTGCAGCCTCGAGAACCTCGGATACGATACCCATAATGTTGAAAGCATAATTTAGAGCGCTGGCCATCTTAGTTTTCAAAAATGATCCCAAAATCGTTCTCTGGACCCTCTAGAACCTCAGGTACGATATCCATATTGCTGAAATCATAATTTTGTGTGGCGGCCATCTTGGATTTCAAAAATGATCACAAAATTGTTCTCTGTACCCTCGAGAACCTCGGACACGATATCCATACTGTTGTCATCAAAATTTTGGGCGGCGGCCATCTTGGATTTTATAAATGATCCCAAAATCATTCTCTGCACCCTCGAGAATCTCGGACACGATATCAATATTGCGGAAAATATAATTTTGTGCGGCAGCCATCTTGGATATCAAAAATGATCACAAAATCGTTCTCTGCACCCTCGAGAATCTTGGACACGATATCCATATTGCTGAAATCATAATTTTGTGCGGCGGCCATCTTGGATTTCGAAAATGATCACAAAGTCGTTCTCTGCACCCTCGAGAAACTCGGATACGATACCCATAATGTTGCAAGCATAATTTTGTGCGGTGGCCATCTTAGTTTTCAAAAATGATCCCAAAATCGTTCTCTGCACCCTCGAGAACCTCGGACACGATATCCATATTGCTGAAAACATAATTGTTTGCGGCAGCCCTCTTGGCTATTAAAAATGATTACAGAATTGTTCTCTGCACCCTTGAGAACCTCGGACACGATATCAATATTGCGGAAAATATAATTTTGTGCGGCAGCCATCTTGGATATCAAAAATGATCACAAAATCGTTCTCTGCACCCTCGAGAATCTTGGACACGATATCCATATTGCTGAAATCATAATTTTGTGCGGCGGCCATCTTGGATTTCGAAAATGATCACAAAGTCGTTCTCTGCACCCTCGAGAAACTCGGATACGATACCCATAATGTTGCAAGCATAATTTTGTGTGGCGGCCATCTTGGATTTCAAAAATGATCACAAAATTGTTCTCTGTACCCTCGAGAAACTCGGACACGATATCCATACTGTTGTCATCAAAATTTTGGGCGGCGGCCATCTTGGATTTTATAAATGATCCCAAAATCATTCTCTGCACCCTCGAGAATCTCGGACACGATATCAATATTGCGGAAAATATAATTTTGTGCGGCAGCCATCTTGGATATCAAAAATGATCACAAAATCGTTCTCTGCACCCTCGAGAATCTTGGACACGATATCCATATTGCTGAAATCATAATTTTGTGTGACGGCCATCTTGGATTTGAAAAATGATCACAAAATCGTTCTCTGCACCCTCGAGAATCTCGGACACGATATCCATATTGCTGAAATCATAACTTTGTGCGGCGGCCATCTTGGATTTGAAAAATTTCACCAAATCGTTAACTGCACCCTCGAGAACCTCGGACACGATATCCATATTGATAAAATCATAATTTTGTGCGGCGGTCATCTTGGATTTGAAAAATGTTCACCAAATCGTTCTCTGCACCCTCTAGAACCTCGAATACGATACACATAAAGTTGTCATCATTATTTTGCGCGACGGCCATCTTGGGTATCAAAAATGATCCCAAAATTATTCTCTGCACCCTCGAGAATCTCCGACACGATATCCATATTGCTGCAAACATAATTGTTTGCGGCAGCCGTCTTGGATTTCAAAAATGATCACAGAATTGTTCTCTGCATCCTCGACAACCTGGGACACGATATCCATATTGCTTAAATCATAATTTTGTGCGGCGGCCATATTGGATTTGAAAAATGTTCACCAAATCGTTCTCTGCACCCTCAAAAACCTCGCTTACGATATCCATATTGCTGAATACATAATTGTTTGCGGCAGCCCTCTTTGATTTCAAAAATGATCTCAGAATTGTTCTCTGCACCCTCGAGAACCTCGAAAACGATATCCATATTGCTGAAATCATAATTTTGTGCGGCGGACATCTTGGATTTTAAATATGATCACAAAATCGTTCTGAGCACCCTTGAGAACCTCGGACAAGATATCCATATTGCTGAAAACATTATTGTTTGCGGCAGTCCTCTTGCATTTCAAAAATGATCACAGAATTGTTCTCTGCACCCTCGAGAACCTCGGACACGATGTCAGTATTGCTAAAATCATAATTTTGTGCGGCGGCCATCTTGGATTTCAAATATGATCACAAAATCGTTCTCTGCACCCTCGAGAATCTCGAATACGATACCCATAATGTTGTCATCATAATTTTTGCGCGGCGGCCATCTTGGATTTCAAAAATGATCCCGAAACCATTCTCTGCACCCTGAAGAATCTTGGACACGATATCCATATTGTTGAAATCATAATTTTGTGCTTCGGCCATCTTGGATTTGAAAAATGATCACAAAATCGTTCTCTGCACCCTCGAGAATCTCGGACACGATATCCATATTGCTGAAATCATAATTTTGTGCGGCGGCCATGTTGGATTTGAAAAATGTTCACAAAATCGTTCTCTGCACCCACGAGAACCTCGGATACGATACCCATAATGTTGAAAGTATAATTTTGTGGGGTGGCCATCTTAGTTTTCAAAAATGATCCCAAAATCGTTCACTGCACCCTCGAGAACCTCGGACACGATATCCATATTGCTGAAAACATAATTGTTTGCGGCAGCCCTCTTGGCTGTTAAAAATGATTACAGAATTGTTCTCTGCACCCTTGAGAACCTCGGACACGATATCCATATTGCTAAAATCATAATTTTGTGTGGCGGCCATCTTGGATTTCAAAAATGATCACAGAATTGTTCTCTGCACCCTCGAGAACCTCGGACACGATATCCATACAGTTGTCATCAAAATTTTGCGCGGCGGCCATCTTGAATTTTAAAATTGATCCCAAAATCATTCTCTGCACCCTCGAGAATCTCGGACACGATATCCATATTGCTGAAATCATAATTTTGTGCGGAAGCCATCTTGGATTTGTAAAATGATCACAAAATCGTTCTCTGCACCCTCGAGAACCTCGGACACGATATCCATATTGCCGAAAACATAATTGTGTGTGGCAGCCGTCTTCGATTTCAAAAATGATCACAGAATTGTTCTCTGCACCCTCGAGGACTTCGGACACGATATCCATATTGCTGAAGTCATAATTTTGTGCGGCGGCCATCTTGGATTTCAAATATGATCACAAAATCGTGCTCTTCACCCTTGAAAACCTCGGACCCGATATCAATATTGTTGAAAACATAGTTGTTTGCGGCAGCCCTCTTGGATTTCAAAAATTATCACAGAATTGTTCTCTGCACCCTCGAGAACCTCGAACACGTTATCCATTTTGCTTAAATCATAATTTTGTGCAGCGGCCATATTGGATTTGAAAAGTGTTCACCAAATCGTTCTCTGCTCCCTCAAAAACCTCGCATACGATATCCATATTGATGAAATCATAATTTTGTGCGGCGGCCATCTTGGATTTCAAATATGATCACAAAATCGTTCTCTGCACCCTCGAGAACCTCGAATACGATACCCATAATGTAGTCATCATAATTTTAGCGCGGCGGCCATCTTGGATTTCAAAAATGATCCCGAAACCATTCTCTGCACCCTGAAGAATCTAGGACACGATATCCATATTGTTGAAATCATAATTTTGTGCGATGGCCATCTTGGATTTGAAAAATGATCACAAAATCGTTCTCTGCACCCTCGAGAACCTCGGATACTATACCCATAAAGGAGTAATCATACTTTTGAGCGGCGGCCATATTGGATTTCAAAAATGATCCCGAAACCATTCTCTGCACCCTGAAGAATCTCGGACACGATATCCATATTGCTGCAAACATAATTGTTTGCGGCAGTCGTCTTGGATTTAAAAAATGACCATAGAATTGTTCTCTGCATCCTCGAGAACCTGGGACACGATATCCATATTGCTTAAATCATAATTTTGTGCGGCGGCCATATTGGATTTGAAAAATGTTCACCAAATCGTTCTCTGCACCCTCGAGAACCTCGCTTACGATATCCATATTGCTGCAAACATAATTTTATGCGGCAGCCGTCTTGGATTTCAAAAATGATCACAGAATTGTTCTCTGCATCCTCGAGAACCTGGGACACGATATCCATATTGCTTAAGTCATAATTTTGTGCAGCGGCCATCTTGGATTTCAAATATGATCACAAAATCGTTCTCTGCACACTCGAGAACCTCGAATACGATACCCATAAAATTGTCATCATTATTTTGCGCGGCGGTCATCTTTGATTTCAAAAATGATCCCAAAATCATTCTCTGCACGCTCGAGAATCTCCGACACCATATCCTTATTGCTGAAATCATAATTTTGTGCGGCGGCCATCTTGGATTTCAAAAATGATCACAAAATTGTTCTCTGTACCCTCGAGAACCTCGGACACGATATCCATACTGTTGTCATCAAAATTTTGGGCGGCGGCCATCTTGGATTTTATAAATGATCCCAAAATCATTCTCTGCACCCTCGAGAATCTCGGACACGATATCAATATTGCGGAAAATATAATTTTGTGCGGCAGCCATCTTGGATATCAAAAATGATCACAAAATCGTTCTCTGCACCCTCGAGAATCTTGGACACGATATCCATATTGCTGAAATCATAATTTTGTGCGGCGGCCATCTTGGATTTCGAAAATGATCACAAAGTCGTTCTCTGCACCCTCGAGAAACTCGGATACGATACTCATAATGTTGAAAGCATAATTTTGTGCGGTGGCCATCTTAGTTTTCAAAAATGATCCCAAAATCGTTCTCTGCACCCTCGAGAACCTCGGACACGATATCCATATTGCTGAAAACATAATTGTTTGCGGCAGCCCTCTTGGCTATTAAAAATGATTACAGAATTGTTCTCTGCACCCTTGAGAACCTCGGACACGATATCCATATTGCTAAAATCATAACTTTGTGCGGCGGCCATCTTGGATTTGAAAAATTTCACCAAATCGTTAACTGCACCCTCGAGAACCTCGGACACGATATCCATATTGCTAAAATCATAATTTTGTGCGGCGGCCATCTTGGATTTGAAAAATGTTCACCAAATCGTTCTCTGCACCCTCTAGAACCTCGAATACGATACACATAAAGTTGTCATCATTATTTTGCGCGACGGCCATCTTGGGTATCAAAAATGATCCCAAAATTATTCTCTGCACCCTCGAGAATCTCCGACACGATATCCATATTGCTGCAAACATAATTGTTTGCGGCAGCCGTCTTGGATTTCAAAAATGATCACAGAATTGTTCTCTGCATCCTCGACAACCTGGGACACGATATCCATATTGCTTAAATCATAATTTTGTGCGGCGGCCATATTGGATTTGAAAAATGTTCACCAAATCGTTCTCTGCTCCCTCAAAAACCTCGCTTACGATATCCATATTGCTGAATACATAATTGTTTGCGGCAGCCCTCTTTGATTTCAAAAATGATCTCAGAATTGTTCTCTGCACCCTCGACAACCTCGAACACGATATCCATATTGCTGAAATCATAATTTTGTGCGGCGGACATCTTGGATTTTAAATATGATCACAAAATCGTTCTGAGCACCCTTGAGAACCTCGGACAAGATATCCATATTGCTGAAAACATTATTGTTTGCGGCAGTCCTCTTGCATTTCAAAAATGATCACAGAATTGTTCTCTGCACCCTCGAGAACCTCGGACACGATGTCCGTATTGCTAAAATCATAATTTTGTGCGGCGGCCATCTTGGATTTCAAATATGATCACAAAATCGCTCTCTGCACCCTCGAGAATCTCGAATACGATACCCATAATGTTGTCATCATAATTTTTGCGCGGCGGCCATCTTGGATTTCAAAAATGATCCCGAAACCATTCTCTGCACCCTGAAGAATCTTGGACACGATATCCATATTGTTGAAATCATAATTTTGTGCGGCGGCCATCTTGGATTTGAAAAATGATCACAAAATCGTTCTCTGCACCCTCGAGAATCTCGGACACGATATCCATATTGCTGAAATCATAATTTTGTGCGGCGGCCATGTTGGATTTGAAAAATGTTCACAAAATCGTTCTCTGCACCCACGAGAACCTCGGATACGATACCCATAATGTTGAAAGTATAATTTTGTGCGGTGGCCATCTTAGTTTTCAAAAATGATCCCAAAATCGTTCACTGCACCCTCGAGAACCTCGGACACGATATCCATATTGCTGAAAACATAATTGTTTGCGGCAGCCCTCTTGGCTGTTAAAAATGATTACAGAATTGTTCTCTGCACCCTTGAGAACCTCGGACACGATATCCATATTGCTAAAATCATAACTTTGTGCGGCGGCCATCTTGGATTTGAAAAATGTTCACCAAATCGTTAACTGCACCCTCGAAAACCTCGGACACGATATCCATATTGATAAAATCATAATTTTGTGCGGCGGTCATCTTGGATTTGAAATATGTTCACCAAATCGTTCTCTGCACCCTCTAGAACCTCGAATACGATACACATAAAGTTGTCATCATTATTTTGCGCGACGGCCATCTTGGATATCAAAAATGATCCCAAAATCATTCTCTGCACCCTCGAGAATCTCCGACACGATATCCATATTGCTGAAATCATAATTTTGTGCGGCGGACATCTTGGTTTTTAAATATGATCACAAAATCGTTCTGAGCACCCTTGAGAACCTCGGACAAGATATCCATATTGCTGAAAACATTATTGTTTGCGGCAGTCCTCTTGCATTTCAAAAATGATCACAGAATTGTTCTCTGCACCCTCGAGAACCTCGGACACGATGTCAGTATTGCTAAAATCATAATTTTGTGCGGCGGCCATCTTGGATTTCAAATATGATCACAAAATCGTTCTCTGCACCCTCGAGAATCTCGAATACGATACCCATAATGTTGTCATCATAATTTTTGCGCGGCGGCCATCTTGGATTTCAAAAATGATCCCGAAACCATTCTCTGCACCCTGAAGAATCTTGGACACGATATCCATATTGTTGAAATCATAATTTTGTGCGACGGCCATCTTGGATTTGAAAAATGATCACAAAATCGTTCTCTGCACCCTCGAGAATCTCGGACACGATATCCATATTGCTGAAATCATAATTTTGTGCGGCGGCCATGTTGGATTTGAAAAATGTTCACAAAATCGTTCTCTGCACCCACGAGAACCTCGGATACGATACCCATAATGTTGAAAGTATAATTTTGTGGGGTGGCCATCTTAGTTTTCAAAAATGATCCCAAAATCGTTCACTGCACCCTCGAGAACCTCGGACACGATATCCATATTGCTGAAAACATAATTGTTTGCGGCAGCCCTCTTGGCTGTTAAAAATGATTACAGAATTGTTCTCTGCACCCTTGAGAACCTCGGACACGATATCCATATTGCTAAAATCATAATTTTGTGTGGCGGCCATCTTGGATTTCAAAAATGATCACAGAATTGTTCTCTGCACCCTCGAGAACCTCGGACACGATATCCATACAGTTGTCATCAAAATTTTGCGCGGCGGCCATCTTGGATTTTAAAATTGATCCCAAAATCATTCTCTGCACCCTCGTGAATCTCGGACACGATATCCATATTGCTGAAATCATAATTTTGTGCGGCAGCCATCTTGGATTTGTAAAATGATCACAAAATCGTTCTCTGCACCCTCGAGAACCTCGGACACGATATCCATATTGCCGAAAACATAATTGTGTGTGGCAGCCGTCTTCGATTTCAAAAATGATCACAGAATTGTTCTCTGCACCCTCGAGGACTTCGGACACGATATCCATATTGCTGAAGTCATAATTTTGTGCGGCGGCCATCTTGGATTTCAAATATGATCACAAAATCGTGCTCTTCACCCTTGAAAACCTCGGACCCGATATCAATATTGTTGAAAACATAGTTGTTTGCGGCAGCCCTCTTGGATTTCAAAAATTATCACAGAATTGTTCTCTGCACCCTCGAGAACCTCGAACACGTTATCCATTTTGCTTAAATCATAATTTTGTGCAGCGGCCATATTGGATTTGAAAAGTGTTCACCAAATCGTTCTCTGCTCCCTCAAAAACCTCGCATACGATATCCATATTGATGAAATCATAATTTTGTGCGGCGGCCATCTTGGATTTCAAATATGATCACAAACTCGTTCTCTGCACCCTCGAGAACCTCGAATACGATACCCATAATGTAGTCATCATAATTTTAGCGCGGCGGCCATCTTGGATTTCAAAAATGATCCCGAAACCATTCTCTGCACCCTGAAGAATCTAGGACACGATATCCATATTGTTGAAATCATAATTTTGTGCGATGGCCATCTTGGATTTGAAAAATGATCACAAAATCGTTCTCTGCACCCTCGAGAACCTCGGATACTATACCCATAAAGGAGTAATCATACTTTTGAGCGGCGGCCATATTGGATTTCAAAAATGATCCCGAAACCATTCTCTGCACCCTGAAGAATCTCGGACACGATATCCATATTGTTGAAATCATAATTTTGTGCGACGGCCATCTTGGATATGAAAAATGATCACAAAATCGTTCTCTGCACCCTCGAGAACCTCGGACACGATATCCATATTGCTGAAAACATAATTGTGTGCGGCAGCCCTCTTGGTTTTCAAAAATGATCACAGAATAGTTCTTTGCACCCTAGAGAACCTCGGATACGATATCCATATTGCTAAAATCATAATTTTGTGCGGCGGCCATCTTGGCCTTGTAAAATGATCACAAAATCGTTCTCTGCACCCTCGAGAACCTCGAATACGATACACATAAAGTTGTCATCATTATTTTGTGCGACGGCCATCTTGGATTTCAAATATGATCCCAAAATCATTCTCTGCACCCTGGAGAATCTCCGACACGATATCCATATTGCTGAAATCATAATTTTGTGTGGCGGCCATCTTGGATTTCAAAAATTATCATAGAATTGTTCTCTGCACCCTCGAGAACCTCGGACACGATATCCATATTGCTGCAAACATAATTGTTTGCGGCAGTCGTCTTGGATTTAAAAAATGACCATAGAATTGTTCTCCGCATCCTCGAGAACCTGGGACACGATATCCATATTGCTTAAATCATAATTTTGTGCGGCGGCCATATTGGATTTGAAAAATGTTCACCAAATCGTTCTCTGCACCCTCGAGAACCTCGCTTACGATATCCATATTGCTGCAAACATAATTTTATGCGGCAGCCGTCTTGGATTTCAAAAATGATCACAGAATTGTTCTCTGCATCCTCGAGAACCTGGGACACGATATCCATATTGCTTAAGTCATAATTTTGTGCAGCGGCCATCTTGGATTTCAAATATGATCACAAAATCGTTCTCTGCACACTCGAGAACCTCGAATACGATACCCATAAAATTGTCATCATTATTTTGCGCGGCGGTCATCTTTGATTTCAAAAATGATCCCAAAATCATTCTCTGCACGCTCGAGAATCTCCGACACCATATCCTTATTGCTGAAATCATAATTTTGTGCGGCGGCCATCTTGGATTTCAAAAATGATCACAAAATTGTTCTCTGTACCCTCGAGAACCTCGGACACGATATCCATACTGTTGTCATCAAAATTTTGGGCGGCGGCCATCTTGGATTTTATAAATGATCCCAAAATCATTCTCTGCACCCTCGAGAATCTCGGACACGATATCAATATTGCGGAAAATATAATTTTGTGCGGCAGCCATCTTGGATATCAAAAATGATCACAAAATCGTTCTCTGCACCCTCGAGAATCTTGGACACGATATCCATATTGCTGAAATCATAATTTTGTGCGGCGGCCATCTTGGATTTCGAAAATGATCACAAAGTCGTTCTCTGCACCCTCGAGAAACTCGGATACGATACCCATAATGTTGAAAGCATAATTTTGTGCGGTGGCCATCTTAGTTTTCAAAAATGATCCCAAAATCGTTCTCTGCACCCTCGAGAACCTCGGACACGATATCCATATTGCTGAAAACATAATTGTTTGCGGCAGCCCTCTTGGCTATTAAAAATGATTACAGAATTGTTCTCTGCACCCTTGAGAACCTCGGACACGATATCCATATTGCTAAAATCATAACTTTGTGCGGCGGCCATCTTGGATTTGAAAAATTTCACCAAATCGTTAACTGCACCCTCGAGAACCTCGGACACGATATCCATATTGATAAAATCATAATTTTGTGCGGCGGTCATCTTGGATTTGAAAAATGTTCACCAAATCGTTCTCTGCACCCTCTAGAACCTCGAATACGATACACATAAAGTTGTCATCATTATTTTGCGCGACGGCCATCTTGGGTATCAAAAATGATCCCAAAATTATTCTCTGCACCCTCGAGAATCTCCGACACGATATCCATATTGCTGCAAACATAATTGTTTGCGGCAGCCGTCTTGGATTTCAAAAATGATCCCAAAATTATTCTCTGCACCCTCGAGAATCTCCGACACGATATCCATATTGCTTAAATCATAATTTTGTGCGGCGGCCATATTGGATTTGAAAAATGTTCACCAAATCGTTCTCTGCACCCTCAAAAACCTCGCTTACGATATCCATATTGCTGAATACATAATTGTTTGCGGCAGCCCTCTTTGATTTCAAAAATGATCTCAGAATTGTTCTCTGCACCCTCGAGAACCTCGAAAACGATATCCATATTGCTGAAATCATAATTTTGTGCGGCGGACATCTTGGTTTTTAAATATGATCACAAAATCGCTCTGAGCACCCTTGAGAACCTCGGACAAGATATCCATATTGCTGAAAACATTATTGTTTGCGGCAGTCCTCTTGCATTTCAAAAATGATCACAGAATTGTTCTCTGCACCCTCGAGAACCTCGGACACGATGTCCGTATTGCTAAAATCATAATTTTGTGCGGCGGCCATCTTGGATTTCAAATATGATCACAAAATCGCTCTCTGCACCCTCGAGAATCTCGAATACGATACCCATAATGTTGTCATCATAATTTTTGCGCGGCGGCCATCTTGGATTTCAAAAATGATCCCGAAACCATTCTCTGCACCCTGAAGAATCTTGGACACGATATCCATATTGTTGAAATCATAATTTTGTGCGACGGCCATCTTGGATTTGAAAAATGATCACAAAATCGTTCTCTGCACCCTCGAGAATCTCGGACACGATATCCATATTGCTGAAATCATAATTTTGTGCGGCGGCCATGTTGGATTTGAAAAATGTTCACAAAATCGTTCTCTGCACCCACGAGAACCTCGGATACGATACCCATAATGTTGAAAGTATAATTTTGTGCGGTGGCCATCTTAGTTTTCAAAAATGATCCCAAAATCGTTCACTGCACCCTCGAGAACCTCGGACACGATATCCATATTGCTGAAAACATAATTGTTTGCGGCAGCCCTCTTGGCTGTTAAAAATGATTACAGAATTGTTCTCTGCACCCTCGAGAACCTCGGACACGATATCCATATTGCTAAAATCATAACTTTGTGCGGCGGCCATCTTGGATTTGAAAAATGTTCACCAAATCGTTAACTGCACCCTCGAAAACCTCGGACACGATATCCATATTGATAAAATCATAATTTTGTGCGGCGGTCATCTTGGATTTGAAATATGTTCACCAAATCGTTCTCTGCACCCTCTAGAACCTCGAATACGATACACATAAAGTTGTCATCATTATTTTGCGCGACGGCCATCTTGGATTTCAAAAATGATCCCAAAATCATTCTCTGCACCCTCGAGAATCTCCGACACGATATCCATATTGCTGAAATCATAATTTTGTGGGGCGGCCATCTTGGATTTCAAAAATTATCACAGAATTGTTCTCTGCATCCTCGAGAACCTGGGACACGATATCCATATTGCTTAAATCATAATTTTGTGCGGCGGCCATATTGGATTTGAAAAATGTTCACCAAATCGTTCTCTGCACCCTGAAGAATCTCGGACACGATATCCATATTGTTGAAATCATAATTTTGTGCGACGGCCATCTTGGATTTGAAAAATTATCACAAAATCATTCTCCGCACCCTCGAGAATCTCGGACACGATATCCATATTGCTGAAATCATAATTTTGTGTGGCGGCCATCTTGGATTTCAAAAATGATCACAGAATAGTTCTCTGCACCCTCGAGAACCTCGGACACGATATCCATATTGCTGAAATCATAATTTTGTGCGGCGGCCATCTTGAATTTCAAATATGATCACAAAATCGTGCGCTTCACCCTTGAGAACCTCGGACCCGATATCAATATTGTTGAAAACATAGTTGTTTGCGGCAGCCCTCTTGGATTTCAAAATTATCACAGAATTGTTCTCTGCACCCTCGAGAACCTCGGACATGATATCCATATTGCTAAAATTATAATTATTTGCCGCGGCCATATTGGATTTGAAAAATGTTCACCAAATCGTTCTCTGCTCCCTCGAGAACCTCGCTTACGATATTCATATTGCTGAAAACATAATTGTTTGCGGCAGCCCTCTTTGATTTCAAAAATGATCACAGAATTGTTCTCTGCACCCTCGAGAACCTCGAACACGTTATCCATATTGCTTAAATCATAATTTTGTGCGGCGGCCATATTGGATTTGAAAAGTGTTCACCAAATCGTTCTCTGCTCCCTCAAAAACCTCGCAAACGATATCCATATTGCTGAAATTATAATTTTGTGCGGCGGCCATCTTGGATTTCAAATATGATCACAAAATCGTTCTCTGCACCCTCGAGAATCTCGAATACGATTCCCATAATGTTGTCATCATAATTTTTGCGCGGCGGCCATCTTGGATTTCAAAAATGATCCCGAAACCATTCTCTGCACCCTGAAGAATCTTGGACACGATATCCATATTGTTGAAATCATAATTTTGTGCGACGGCCATCTTGGATTTGAAAAATGATCACAAAATCGTTCTCTGCACCCTCGAGAATCTCGGACACGATATCTATATTGCTAAAATCATAATTTTTTGCCGCGGCCATATTGGATTTGAAAAATGTTCACCAAATCGTTCTCTGCTCCCTCGAGAACCTCGCTTACGATATTCATATTGCTGAAAACATAATTGTTTGCGGCAGCCCTCTTTGATTTCAAAAATGATCACAGAATTGTTCTCTGCACCCTCGAGAACCTCGAACACGGTATCCATATTGCTTAAATCATAATTTTGTGCGGCGGCCATATTGGATTTGAAAAGTGTTCACCAAATCGTTCTCTGCTCCCTCAAAAACCTGGCAAACGATATCCATATTGATGAAATCATAATTTTGTGCGGCGGCCATCTTGGATTTCAAATATGATCACAAAATCGTTCTCTGCACCCTCGAGAACCTCGAATACGATACCCATAATGTAGTCATCATAATTTTTGCGCGGCGGCCATCTTGGATTTCAAAAATGATCCCGAAACCATTCTCTGCACCCTGAAGAATCTAGGACACGACATCCATATTGTTGAAATCATTATTTTGTGCGGCGGCCATCTTGGATTTCAAATATGATCACAAAATCGTGCTCTTCACCCTTGAGAACCTCGGACCCGATATCAATATTGTTGAAAACATAGTTTTTTGCGGCAGCCCTCTTGGATTTCAAAAATTATCACAGAATTGTTCTCTGCACCCTCGAGAACCTCGGACATGATATCCATATTGCTAAAATCATAATTTTTTGCCGCGGCCATATTGGATTTGAAAAATGTTCACCAAATCGTTCTCTGCTCCCTCGAGAACCTCGCTTACGATATTCATATTGCTGAAAACATAATTGTTTGCGGCAGCCCTCTTTAATTTCAAAAATGATCACAGAATTGTTATCTGCACCCTCGAGAACCTCGGACACGATATCCATATTGCTGAAATCATAATTTTGTGCGGCGGCCATCTTGGATTTCAAATATGATCACAAAATCGTGCTCTTCAACCCTTGAGAACCTCGGACCCGATATCCATATTGTTGAAAACATAGTTGTTTGCGGCAGCCCTCTTGGATTTCAAAAATTATCACAGAATTGTTCTCTGCACCCTCGAGAATCGCGGACATGATATCCATATTGCTAAAATCATAATTTTGTGCGGCGGCCATATTGGATTTGAAAAATGTTCACCAAATCGTTCTCTGCACCCTCGAGAACCTCGGACACGATATCCATATTGCTGAAATCATAATTTTGTGCGGCGGCCGTCTTGGATTTCAAAAATGATCACAGAATTGTTCTCTGCACCCTCGAGTACCTGGGACACGGTATCCATATTGCTTAAATCATAATTTTGTGCGGCGGCCATCTTGAATTTGAAAAATGATCACCAAATCGTTCTCAACACGATCGAAAACCTCGGGTACGATATCCATATTGCTGAAATCATAATTTTCTGTTGCGGCCATCTTAGATTTCAAATAAGATCATAAAATCGTTCTCTGCACCCTCGAGAACCTCGGACACAATATCCATATTGCTGAAATCATAATTTTGTGCGGCGGCCGTCTTGGATTTCAAAAATGATCACAGAATTGTTCTCTGCACCCTCGAGTACCTGGGACACGGTATCCATATTGCTTAAATCATAATTTTGTGCGGCGGCCATCTTGAATTTGAAAAATGATCACCAAATCGTTCTGAACACCCTCGAGAACCTCGGGTACGATATCCATATTGCTGAAATCATAATTTTCTGTTGCGGCCATCTTGGATTTCAAATAAGATCATAAAATCGTTCTCTGCACCCTCGAGAACCTCGAACACGTTATCCATTTTGCTTAAATCATAATTTTGTGCAGCGGTCATATTGGATTTGAAAAGTGTTCACCAAATCGTTCTCTGCTCCCTCAAAAACCTCGCATACGATATCCATATTGATGAAATCATAATTTTGTGCGGCAGCCATCTTGGATTTCAAATATGATCACAAAATCGTTCTCTGCACCCTCGAGAACCTCGAATACGATACCCATAATGTAGTCATCATAATTTTAGCGCGGCGGCCATCTTGGATTTCAAAAATGATCCCGAAACCATTCTCTGCACCCTGAAGAATCTAGGACACGATATCCATTTTGTTGAAATCATAATTTTGTGCGATGGCCATCTTGGATTTGAAAAATGATCGCGAAATCGTTGTCTGCACCCTCGAGAACCTCGGATACTATACCCATAAAGGAGTTATCATACTTTTGAGTGGCGGCCATATTGGATTTCAAAAATGATCCCGAAACCATTCTCTGCACCCTGAAGAATCTCGGACACGATATCCATATTGTCGAAATCATAATTTTGTGCGACGGCCATCTTGGATATGAAAAATGATCACAAAATCGTTCTCTGCACCCTCGAGAACCTCGGACACGATATCCATATTGCTGAAAACATAATTGTGTGCGGCAGCCCTCTTGGTTTTCAAAAATGATCACAGAATAGTTCTCTGCACCCTAGAGAACCTCGGACACGATATCCATATTGCTAAAATCATAATTTTGTGCGGCGGCCATCTTGGACTTGTAAAATGATCACAAAATCGTTCTCTGAGCCCTCGAGAACCTCGAATACGATACACATAAAGTTGTCATCATTATTTTGTGCGACGGCCATCTAGGATTTCAAATATGATCCCAAAATCATTCTCTGCACCCTCGAGAATCTCCGACACGATATCCATATTGCTGAAATCATAATTTTGAGTGGCGGCCATCTTGGATTTCAAAAATTATCCTAGAATTGTTCTCTGCATCCTCGAGAACCTGGGACACGATATCCATATTGCTTAAATCATAATTTTGTGTGGCGGCCATATTGGATTTGAAAAATGTTCACCAAATCGTTCTCTGCACCCTCGAGAGCCTCGCTTACGATATCCATATTGCTGCAAACATAATTTTTTGCGGCAGCCGTCTTGGATTTCAAAAATGATCACAGAATTGTTCTCTGCACCCTCGAGAACCTCGGACACGATGTCCGTATTGCTAAAATCATAATTTTGTGCGGCGGCCATCTTGGATTTCAAATATGATCACAAAATCGCTCTCTGCACCCTCGAGAATCTCGAATACGATACCCATAATGTTGTCATCATAATTTTTGCGCGGCGGCCATCTTGGATTTCAAAAATGATCCCGAAACCATTCTCTGCACCCTGAAGAATCTTGGACACGATATCCATATTGTTGAAATCATAATTTTGTGCGACGGCCATCTTGGATTTGAAAAATGATCACAAAATCGTTCTCTGCACCCTCGAGAATCTCGGACACGATATCCATATTGCTGAAATCATAATTTTGTGCGGCGGCCATCTTGGATTTGAAAAATGTTCACAAAATCGTTCTCTGCACCCTCGAGAACCTCGGATACGATACCCATAATGTTGAAAGTATAATTTTGTGCGGTGGCCATCTTAGTTTTCAAAAATGATCCCAAAATCGTTCACTGCACCCTCGAGAACCTCGGACACGATATCCATATTGCTGAAAACATAATTGTTTGCGGCAGCCCTCTTGGCTGTTAAAAATGATTACAGAATTGTTCTCTGCACCCTTGAGAACCTCGGACACGATATCCATATTGCTAAAATCATAACTTTGTGCGGCGGCCATCTTGGATTTGAAAAATGTTCACCAAATCGTTAACTGCACCCTCGAAAACCTCGGACACGATATCCATATTGATAAAATCATAATTTTGTGCGGCGGTCATCTTGGATTTGAAATATGTTCACCAAATCGTTCTCTGCACCCTCTAGAACCTCGAATACGATACACATAAAGTTGTCATCATTATTTTGCGCGACGGCCATCTTGGATATCAAAAATGATCCCAAAATCATTCTCTGCACCCTCGAGAATCTCCGACACGATATCCATATTGCTGAAATCATAATTTTGTGGGGCGGCCATCTTGGATTTCAAAAATTATCACAGAATTGTTCTCTGCATCCTCGAGAACCTGGGACACGATATCCATATTGCTTAAATCATAATTTTGTGCGGCGGCCATATTGGATTTGAAAAATGTTCACCAAATCGTTCTCTGCACCCTGAAGAATCTCGGACACGATATCCATATTGTTGAAATCATAATTTTGTGCGACGGCCATCTTGGATTTGAAAAATTATCACAAAATCGTTCTCCGCACCCTCGAGAATCTCGGACACGATATCCATATTGCTGAAATCATAATTTTGTGTGGCGGCCATCTTGGATTTCAAAAATGATCACAGAATAGTTCTCTGCACCCTCGAGAACCTCGGACACGATATCCATATTGCTGAAATCATAATTTTGTGCGGCGGCCATCTTGAATTTCAAATATGATCACAAAATCGTGCGCTTCACCCTTGAGAACCTCGGACCCGATATCAATATTGTTGAAAACATAGTTGTTTGCGGCAGCCCTCTTGGATTTCAAAATTATCACAGAATTGTTCTCTGCACCCTCGAGAACCTCGGACATGATATCCATATTGCTAAAATTATAATTATTTGCCGCGGCCATATTGGATTTGAAAAATGTTCACCAAATCGTTCTCTGCTCCCTCGAGAACCTCGCTTACGATATTCATATTGCTGAAAACATAATTGTTTGCGGCAGCCCTCTTTGATTTCAAAAATGATCACAGAATTGTTCTCTGCACCCTCGAGAACCTCGAACACGTTATCCATATTGCTTAAATCATAATTTTGTGCGGCGGCCATATTGGATTTGAAAAGTATTCACCAAATCGTTCTCTGCTCCCTCAAAAACCTCGCAAACGATATCCATATTGCTGAAATTATAATTTTGTGCGGCGGCCATCTTGGATTTCAAATATGATCACAAAATCGTTCTCTGCACCCTCGAGAATCTCGAATACGATTCCCATAATGTTGTCATCATAATTTTTGCGCGGCGGCCATCTTGGATTTCAAAAATGATCCCGAAACCATTCTCTGCACCCTGAAGAATCTTGGACACGATATCCATATTGTTGAAATCATAATTTTGTGCGACGGCCATCTTGGATTTGAAAAATGATCACAAAATCGTTCTCTGCACCCTCGAGAATCTCGGACACGATATCTATATTGCTAAAATCATAATTTTTTGCCGCGGCCATATTGGATTTGAAAAATGTTCACCAAATCGTTCTCTGCTCCCTCGAGAACCTCGCTTACGATATTCATATTGCTGAAAACATAATTGTTTGCGGCAGCCCTCTTTGATTTCAAAAATGATCACAGAATTGTTCTCTGCACCCTCGAGAACCTCGAACACGGTATCCATATTGCTTAAATCATAATTTTGTGCGGCGGCCATATTGGATTTGAAAAGTGTTCACCAAATCGTTCTCTGCTCCCTCAAAAACCTGGCAAACGATATCCATATTGATGAAATCATAATTTTGTGCGGCGGCCATCTTGGATTTCAAATATGATCACAAAATCGTTCTCTGCACCCTCGAGAACCTCGAATACGATACCCATAATGTAGTCATCATAATTTTTGCGCGGCGGCCATCTTGGATTTCAAAAATGATCCCGAAACCATTCTCTGCACCCTGAAGAATCTAGGACACGACATCCATATTGTTGAAATCATTATTTTGTGCGGCGGCCATCTTGGATTTCAAATATGATCACAAAATCGTGCTCTTCACCCTTGAGAACCTCGGACCCGATATCAATATTGTTGAAAACATAGTTTTTTGCGGCAGCCCTCTTGGATTTCAAAAATTATCACAGAATTGTTCTCTGCACCCTCGAGAACCTCGGACATGATATCCATATTGCTAAAATCATAATTTTTTGCGGCGGCCATATTGGATTTGAAAAATGTTCACCAAATCGTTCTCTGCTCCCTCGAGAACCTCGCTTACGATATTCATATTGCTGAAAACATAATTGTTTGCGGCAGCCCTCTTTAATTTCAAAAATGATCACAGAATTGTTATCTGCACCCTCGAGAACCTCGGACACGATATCCATATTGCTGAAATCATAATTTTGTGCGGCGGCCATCTTGGATTTCAAATATGATCACAAAATCGTGCTCTTCAACCCTTGAGAACCTCGGACCCGATATCCATATTGTTGAAAACATAGTTGTTTGCGGCAGCCCTCTTGGATTTCAAAAATTATCACAGAATTGTTCTCTGCACCCTCGAGAATCGCGGACATGATATCCATATTGCTAAAATCATAATTTTTTGCCGCGGCCATATTGGATTTGAAAAATGTTCACCAAATCGTTCTCTGCACCTTCGAGAACCTCGGACACGATATCCATATTGCTGAAATCATAATTTTGTGCGGCGGCCGTCTTGGATTTCAAAAATGATCACAGAATTGTTCTCTGCACCCTCGAGTACCTGGGACACGGTATCCATATTGCTTAAATCATAATTTTGTGCGGCGGCCATCTTGAATTTGAAAAATGATCACCAAATCGTTCTCAACACGATCGAAAACCTCGGGTACGATATCCATATTGCTGAAATCATAATTTTCTGTTGCGGCCATCTTAGATTTCAAATAAGATCATAAAATCGTTCTCTGCACCCTCGAGAACCTCGGACACAATATCCATATTGCTGAAATCATAATTTTGTGCGGCGGCCGTCTTGGATTTCAAAAATGATCACAGAATTGTTCTCTGCACCCTCGAGTACCTGGGACACGGTATCCATATTGCTTAAATCATAATTTTGTGCGGCGGCCATCTTGAATTTGAAAAATGATCACCAAATCGTTCTGAACACCCTCGAGAACCTCGGGTACGATATCCATATTGCTGAAATCATAATTTTCTGTTGCGGCCATCTTGGATTTCAAATAAGATCATAAAATCGTTCTCTGCACCCTCGAGAACCTCGAACACGTTATCCATTTTGCTTAAATCATAATTTTGTGCAGCGGTCATATTGGATTTGAAAAGTGTTCACCAAATCGTTCTCTGCTCCCTCAAAAACCTCGCATACGATATCCATATTGATGAAATCATAATTTTGTGCGGCAGCCATCTTGGATTTCAAATATGATCACAAAATCGTTCTCTGCACCCTCGAGAACCTCGAATACGATACCCATAATGTAGTCATCATAATTTTAGCGCGGCGGCCATCTTGGATTTCAAAAATGATCCCGAAACCATTCTCTGCACCCTGAAGAATCTAGGACACGATATCCATTTTGTTGAAATCATAATTTTGTGCGATGGCCATCTTGGATTTGAAAAATGATCGCGAAATCGTTGTCTGCACCCTCGAGAACCTCGGCTACTATACCCATAAAGGAGTTATCATACTTTTGAGCGGCGGCCATATTGGATTTCAAAAATGATCCCGAAACCATTCTCTGCACCCTGAAGAATCTCGGACACGATATCCATATTGTCGAAATCATAATTTTGTGCGACGGCCATCTTGGATATGAAAAATGATCACAAAATCGTTCTCTGCACCCTCGAGAACCTCGGACACGATATCCATATTGCTGAAAACATAATTGTGTGCGGCAGCCCTCTTGGTTTTCAAAAATGATCACAGAATAGTTCTCTGCACCCTAGAGAACCTCGGACACGATATCCATATTGCTAAAATCATAATTTTGTGCGGCGGCCATCTTGGACTTGTAAAATGATCACAAAATCGTTCTCTGAGCCCTCGAGAACCTCGAATACGATACACATAAAGTTGTCATCATTATTTTGTGCGACGGCCATCTAGGATTTCAAATATGATCCCAAAATCATTCTCTGCACCCTCGAGAATCTCCGACACGATATCCATATTGCTGAAATCATAATTTTGAGTGGCGGCCATCTTGGATTTCAAAAATTATCCTAGAATTGTTCTCTGCATCCTCGAGAACCTGGGACACGATATCCATATTGCTTAAATCATAATTTTGTGTGGCGGCCATATTGGATTTGAAAAATGTTCACCAAATCGTTCTCTGCACCCTCGAGAGCCTCGCTTACGATATCCATATTGCTGCAAACATAATTTTTTGCGGCAGCCGTCTTGGATTTCAAAAATGATCACAGAATTGTTCTCTGCATCCTCGAGAAACTGGGACACGATATCCATATTGCTTAAATCATAATTTTGTGCAGCGGCCATCTTGGATTTCAAATATGATCACAAAATCGTTCTCTGCACACTCGAGAACCTCGAATACGATACCCATAAAATTGTCATCATTATTTTGCGCGGCGGTCATCTTTGATTTCAAAAATGATCCCAAAATCATTCTCTGCACGCTCGAGAATCTCCGACACCATATCCTTATTGCTGAAATCATAATTTTGTGCGGCGGCCATCTTGGATTTGAAAAATGTTTACAAAATCGTTTTCTGCAGCCTCGAGAACCTCGGATACGATACCCATAATGTTGAAAGCATAATTTAGAGCGCTGGCCATCTTAGTTTTCAAAAATGATCCCAAAATCGTTCTCTGGACCCTCTAGAACCTCAGGTACGATATCCATATTGCTGAAATCATAATTTTGTGTGGCGGCCATCTTGGATTTCAAAAATGATCACAAAATTGTTCTCTGTACCCTCGAGAACCTCGGACACGATATCCATACTGTTGTCATCAAAATTTTGGGCGGCGGCCATCTTGGATTTTATAAATGATCCCAAAATCATTCTCTGCACCCTCGAGAATCTCGGACACGATATCAATATTGCGGAAAATATAATTTTGTGCGGCGGCCATCTTGGATATCAAAAATGATCACAAAATCGTTCTCTGCACCCTCGAGAATCTTGGACACGATATCCATATTGCTGAAATCATAATTTTGTGCGGCGGCCATCTTGGATTTCGAAAATGATCACAAAGTCGTTCTCTGCACCCTCGAGAAACTCGGATACGATACCCATAATGTTGCAAGCATAATTTTGTGCGGTGGCCATCTTAATTTTCAAAAATGATCCCAAAATCGTTCTCTGCACCCTCGAGAACCTCGGACACGATATCCATATTGCTGAAAACATAATTGTTTGCGGCAGCCCTCTTGGCTATTAAAAATGATTACAGAATTGTTCTCTGCACCCTTGAGAACCTCGGACACGATATCCATATTGCTAAAATCATAACTTTGTGCGGCGGCCATCTTGGATTTGAAAAATTTCACCAAATCGTTAACTGCACCCTCGAGAACCTCGGACACGATATCCATATTGATAAAATCATAATTTTGTGCGGCGGTCCTCTTGGATTTGAAAAATTTTCACCAAATCGTTCTCTGCACCCTCTAGAACCTCGAATACGATACATATAAAGTTGTCATCATTATTTTGCGCGACGGCCATCTTGGGTATCAAAAATGATCCCAAAATTATTCTCTGCACCCTCGAGAATCTCCGACACGATATCCATATTGCTGCAAACATAATTGTTTGCGGCAGCCGTCTTGGATTTCAAAAATGATCACAGAATTGTTCTCTGCATCCTCGAGAACCTGGGACACGATATCCATATTGCTTAAATCATAATTTTGTGCGGCGGCCATATTGGATTTGAAAAATGTTCACCAAATCGTTCTCTGCACCCTCAAAAACCTCGCTTACGATATCCATATTGCTGAATACATAATTGTTTGCGGCAGCCCTCTTTGATTTCAAAAATGATCTCAGAATTGTTCTCTGCACCCTCGAGAACCTCGAAAACGATATCCATATTGCTGAAATCATAATTTTGTGCGGCGGACATCTTGGATTTCAAACATGATCACAAAATCGTTCTGAGCACCCTTGAGAACCTCGGACAAGATATCCATATTGCTGAAAACATTATTGTTTGCGGCAGTCCTCTTGCATTTCAAAAATGATCACAGAATTGTTCTCTGCACCCTCGAGAACCTCGGACACGATGTCCGTATTGCTAAAATCATAATTTTGTGCGGCGGCCATATTGGATTTGAAAAATGTTCGCCAAATCGTTCTCTGCACCCTCGAGAACCTCGCATACGATATCCCTATTGCTGAAATTATAATTTTGTGCGGCGGCCATCTTGGATTTCAAATATGATCACAAAATCGTTCTCTGCACCCTCGAAAATCTCGAATACGATACCCATAATGTTGTCATCATAATTATTGCGCGGCGGCCATCTTGTATTTCAAAAATGATCCCGAAACCATTCTCTGCACCCTGAAGAATCTTGGACACGATATCCATATTGTTGAAATCATAATTTTGTGCGACGGCCATCTTGGATTTGAAAAATGATCACAAAATCGTTCTCTGCACCCTCGAGAATCTCGGACACGATATCCATATTGCTGAAATCATAATTTTGTGCGGCGGCCATGTTGGATTTGAAAAATGTTCACAAAATCGTTCTCTGCACCCACGAGAACCTCGGATACGATACCCATAATGTTGAAAGTATAATTTTGTGCGGTGGCCATCTTAGTTTTCAAAAATGATCCCAAAATCGTTCACTGCACCCTCGAGAACCTCGGACACGATATCCATATTGCTGAAAACATAATTGTTTGCGGCAGCCCTCTTGGCTGTTAAAAATGATTACAGAATATTTCTCTGCACCCTTGAGAACCTCGGACACGATATCCATATTGCTAAAATCATAACTTTGTGCGGCGGCCATCTTGGATTTGAAAAATGTTCACCAAATCGTTAACTGCACCCTCGAAAACCTCGGACACGATATCCATATTGATAAAATCATAATTTTGTGCGGCGGTCATCTTGGATTTGAAATATGTTCACCAAATCGTTCTCTGCACCCTCTAGAACCTCGAATACGATACACATAAAGTTGTCATCATTATTTTGCGCGACGGCCATCTTGGATATCAAAAATGATCCCAAAATCATTCTCTGCACCCTCGAGAATCTCCGACACGATATCCATATTGCTGAAATCATAATTGTGTGCGGCAGCCGTCTTGGATTTCAAAAATGATCACAGAATTGTTCTCTGCATCCTCGAGAACCTGGGACACGATATCCATATTGCTTAAATCATAATTTTGTGCGGCGGCCATATTGGATTTGAAAAATGTTCACCAAATCGTTCTCTGCACCCTGAAGAATCTCGGACACGATATCCATATTGTTGAAATCATAATTTTGTGCGACGGCCATCTTGGATTTCAAAAATGATCACAAAATCGTTCTCCGCACCCTCGAGAATCTCGGACACGATATCCATATTGCTGAAATCATAATTTTGTGTGGCGGCCATCTTGGATTTCAAAAATGATCACAGAATTGTTTTCTGCACCCTCGAGAACCTCGGACACGATATCCATACAGTTGTCATTAAAATTTTGCGCGGCGGCCATCTTGGATTTTAAAATTGATCCCAAATTCATTCTCTGCACCCTCGTGAATCTCGGACACGATATCCATATTGCTGAAATCATAATTTTGTGCGGAAGCCATCTTGGATTTGTAAAATGATCACAAAATCGTTCTCTGCACCCTCGAGAACCTCGGACACGATATCCATATTGCCGAAAACATAATTTTGTGCGGAAGCCATCTTGGATTTGTAAAATGATCACAAAATCGTTCTCTGCACCCTCGAGAACCTCGGACACGATATCCATATTGCTGAAATCATAATTTTGTGCGGCGGCCATCTTGAATTTCAAATATGATCACAAAATCGTGCGCTTCACCCTTGAGAACCTCGGACCCGATATCAATATTGTTGAAAACATAGTTGTTTGCGGCAGCCCTCTTGGATTTCAAAAATTATCACAGAATTGTTCTCTGCACCCTCGAGAACCTCGGACATGATATCCATATTGCTAAAATTATAATTATTTGCCGCGGCCATATTGGATTTGAAAAATGTTCACCAAATCGTTCTCTGCTCCCTCGAGAACCTCGCTTACGATATTCATATTGCTGAAAACATAATTGTTTGCGGCAGCCCTCTTTGATTTCAAAAATGATCACAGAATTGTTCTCTGCACCCTCGAGAACCTCGAACACGTTATCCATATTGCTTAAATCATAATTTTGTGCGGCGGCCATATTGGATTTGAAAAGTGTTCACCAAATCGTTGTCTGCTCCCTCAAAAACCTCGCAAACGATATCCATATTGCTGAAATTATAATTTTGTGCGGCGGCCATCTTGGATTTCAAATATGTTCACAAAATCGTTCTCTGCACCCTCGAGAATCTCGAATACGATAACCATAATGTTGTCATCATAATTTTTGCGCGGCGGCCATCTTGGATTTCAAAAATGATCCCGAAACCATTCTCTGCACCCTGAAGAATCTTGGACACGATATCCATATTGTTGAAATCATAATTTTGTGCGACGGCCATCTTGGATTTGAAAAATGATCACAAAATCGTTCTCTGCACCCTCGAGAATCACGGACACGATATCTATATTGCTAAAATCATAATTTTTTGCCGCGGCCATATTGGATTTGAAAAATGTTCACCAAATCGTTCTCTGCTCCCTCGAGAACCTCGCTTACGATATTCATATTGTTGTAAACATAATTGTTTGCGGCAGCCCTCTTTGATTTCAAAAATGATCACAGAATTGTTCTCTGCACCCTCGAGAACCTCGAACACGGTATCCATATTGCTTAAATCATAATTTTGTGCGGCGGCCATATTGGATTTGAAAAGTGTTCACCAAATCGTTCTCTGCTCCCTCAAAAACCTGGCAAACGATATCCATATTGATGAAATCATAATTTTGTGCGGCGGCCATCTTGGATTTCAAATATGATCACAAAATCGTTCTCTGCACCCTCGAGAACCTCGAATACGATACCCATAATGTAGTCATCATAATTTTTGCGCGGCGGCCATCTTGGATTTCAAAAATGATCCCGAAACCATTCTCTGCACCCTGAAGAACCTAGGACACGACATCCATATTGTTGAAATCATTATTTTGTGCGGCGGCCATCTTGGATTTCAAATATGATCACAATATCGTGCTCTTCACCCTTGAGAACCTCGGACCCGATATCAATATTGTTGAAAACATAGTTTTTTGCGGCAGCCCTCTTGGATTTCAAAAATTATCACAGAATTGTTCTCTGCACCCTCGAGAACCTCGGACATGATATCCATATTGCTAAAATCATAATTTTTTGCCGCGGCCATATTGGATTTGAAAAATGTTCACCAAATCGTTCTCTGCTCCCTCGATAACCTCGCTTACGATATTCATATTGCTGAAAACATAATTGTTTGCGGCAGCCCTCTTTAATTTCAAAAATGATCACAGAATTGTTCTCTGCACCCTCGAGAACCTCGAACACGTTATCCATTTTGCTTAAATCATAATTTTGTGCAGCGGTCATATTGGATTTGAAAAGTGTTCACCAAATCGTTCTCTGCTCCCTCAAAAACCTCGCATACGATATCCATATTGATGAAATCATAATTTTGTGCGGCAGCCATCTTGGATTTCAAATATGATCACAAAATCGTTCTCTGCACCCTCGAGAACCTCGAATACGATACCCATAATGTAGTCATCATAATTTTAGCGCGGCGGCCATCTTGGATTTCAAAAATGATCCCGAAACCATTCTCTGCACCCTGACGAATCTAGGACACGATATCCATATTGTTGAAATCATAATTTTGTGCGATGGCCATCTTGGATTTGAAAAATGATCGCGAAATCGTTGTCTGCACCCTCTAAAACCTCGGATACTATACCCATAAAGGAGTTATCATACTTTTGAGTGGCGGCCATATTGGATTTCAAATATGATCCCGAAACCATTCTCTGCACCCTGAAGAATCTCGGACACGATATCCATATTGTCGAAATCATAATTTTGTGCGATGGCCATCTTGGATATGAAAAATGATCACAAAATCGTTCTCTGCACCCTCGAGAACCTCGGACACGATATCCATATTGCTGAAATCATAATTTTGTGCGGCAGCCCTCTTGGTTTTCAAAAATGATCACAGAATAGTTCTCTGCACCCTAGAGAACCTCGGACACGATATCCATATTGCTAAAATCATAATTTTGTGCGGCGGCCATCTTGGACTTGTAAAATGATTACAAAATCGTTCTCTGCACCCTCGAGAACCTCGAATAAGATACACATAAAGTTGTCATCATTATTTTGTGCGACGGCCATCTTGGATTTCAAATATGATCCCAAAATCATTCTCTGCACCCTCGAGAATCTCCGACACGATATCCATATTGCTGAAATCAAAATTTTGAGTGGCGGCCATCTTGGATTTCAAAAATTATCATAGAATTGTTCTCTGCATCCTCGAGAACCTGGGACACGATATCCATATTGCTTAAATCATAATTTTGTGCGGCGGCCATATTGGATTTGAAAAATGTTCACCAAATCGTTCTCTGCACCCTCGAGAGCCTCGCTTACGATATCCATATTGCTGCAAACATAATTTTTTGCGGCAGCCGTCTTGGATTTCAAAAATGATCACAGAATTGTTCTCTGCATCCTCGAGAACCTGGGACACGATATCCATATTGCTGAAATCATAATTTTGTGCAGCGGCCATCTTGGATTTCAAATATGATCACAAAATCGTTCTCTGCACACTCGAGAACCTCGAATACGATACCCATAAAATTGTCATCATTATTTTGCGCGGCGGTCATCTTTGATTTCAAAAATGATCCCAAAATCATTCTCTGCACGCTCGAGAATCTCCGACACCATATCCATATTGCTGAAATCATAATTTTGTGCGGCGGCCATCTTGGATTTCAAAAATGATCACAAAATCGTTCTCTGCACCCTCGAGAATCTCGAACACGATATCCATATTGCTAAAATCATAATTTTGTGCGGCGGCCATCTTGGATTTGAAAAATGTTCACAAAATCGTTTTCTGCAGCCTCGAGAACCGCGGATACGATACCCATAATGTTGAAAGAATAATTTAGTGCGCTGGCCATGTTAGTTTTCAAAAATGATCCCAAAATCGTTCTCTGCACCCTCGAGAACCTCGGACACGATATACATATTGCTGAAAACATAATTGTTTGCGGCAGCCCTCTTGGCTGTTAAAAATGATTACAGAATTGTTCTCTGCACCCTTGAGAACCTCGGACACGATATCCATATTGCTAAAATCATAACTTTGTGCGGTTGCCATCTTGGATTTGAAAAATGTTCACCAAATCGTTCTCTGCACCCTCTAGAACCTCGAATACGATACACATAAAGTTGTCATCATTATTTTGCGCGACGGCCACCTTGGGTATCAAAAATGATCCCAAAATTATTCTCTGCACCCTCGAGAATCTCCGACACGATATCCATATTGCTGCAAACATAATTGTTTGCGGCAGCCGTCTTGGATTTCAAAAATGATCACAGAATTGTTCTCTGCATCCTCGAGAACCTGGGACACGATATCCATATTGCTTAAATCATAATTTTGTGCGGCGGCCATATTGGATTTGAAAAATGTTCACCAAATCGTTCTCTGCACCCTCAAAAACCTCGCTTATGATATCCATATTGCTGAAATTATAATTTTGTGCGGCGGCCATCTTGGATTTCAAATATGATCACAAAATCGTTCTCTGCACCCTCGAGAATCTCGAATACGATACCCATAATGTAGTCATCATAACTTTTGCGCGGCGGCCATCTTGGATTTCAAAAATGATCCCGAAACCATTCTCTGCACCCTGAAGAATCTTGGACACGATATCCATATTGTTGAAATCATAATTTTGTGCGACGGCCATCTTGGATTTGAAAAATGATCACAAAATCGTTCTCTGCACCCTCGAGAATCTCGGACACGATATCCATATTGCTAAAATCATAATTTTTTGCCGCGGCCATATTGGATTTGAAAAGTGTTCACCAAATCGTTCTCTGCTCCCTCAAAAACCTGGCAAACGATATCCATATTGATGAAATCATAATTTTGTGCGGCGGCCATCTTGGATTTCAAATATGATCACAAAATCGTTCTCTGCACCCTCGAGATTCTCGAATACGATACCCATAATGTAGTCATCATAATTTTTGCGCGGCGGCCATCTTGGATTTCAAAAATGATCCCGAAACCATTCTCTGCACCCTGAAGAATCTAGGACAAGACATCCATATTGTTGAAATCATTATTTTGTGCGGCGGCCATCTTGGATTTCAAAAATGATCCCGAAACCATTCTCTGCACCCTGAAGAATCTAGGACAAGACATCCATATTGTTGAAATCATTATTTTGTGCGGCGGCCATCTTGGATTTCAAATATGATCACAAAATCGTGCTCTTCACCCTTGAGAACCTCGGACCCGATATCAATATTGTTGAAAACATAGTTTTTTGCGGCAGCCCTCTTGGATTTCAAAAATTATCACAGAATTGTTCTCTGCACCCTCGATAACCTCGACATGATATCCATATTGCTAAAATCATAATTTTTTGCCGCGGCCATATTGGATTTGAAAAATGTTCACCAAATCGTTCTCTGCTCCCTCGAGATCCTCGCTTACGATATTCATATTGCTGAAAACATAATTGTTTGCGGCAGCCCTCTTTGATTTCAAAAATGATCACAGAATTGTTCTCTGCACCCTCGAGAACCTCGAACACGTTATCCATATTGCTTAGATCATAATTTTGTGCGGCGGCCATATTGGATTTGAAAAGTGTTCACCAAATCGTTCTCTGCTCCCTCAAAAACCTGGCAAACGATATCCATATTGATGAAATCATAATTTTGTGCGGCGGCCATCTTGGATTTCAAATATGATCACAAAATCGTTCTCTGCACCCTCGAGATTCTCGAATACGATACCCATAATGTAGTCATCATAATTTTTGCGCGGCGGCCATCTTGGATTTCAAAAATGATCCCGAAACCATTCTCTGCACCGTGAAGAATCTAGGACACGACATCCATATTGTTGAAATCATTATTTTGTGCGGCGGCCATCTTGGAATTCAAATATGATCACAAAATCGTGCTCTTCACCCTTGAGAACCTCGGACCCGATATCAATATTGTTGAAAACATAGTTTTTTGCGGCAGCCCTCTTGGATTTCAAAAATTATCACAGAATTGTTCTCTGCACCCTCGAGAACCTCGGACATGATATCCATATTGCTAAAATCATAATTTTTTGCCGCGGCCATATTGGATTTGAAAAATGTTCACCAAATCGTTCTCTGCTCCCTCGAGAACCTCACTTACGATATTCATATTGCTGAAAACATAAAAATGATCACAGAATTGTTCTCTGCACCCTCGAGAACCTCGAACAAGTTATCCATTTTGCTTAAATCATAATTTTGTGCAGCGGTCATATTGGATTTGAAAAGTGTTCACCAAATCGTTCTCTGCTCCCTCAAAAAATTCGCATACGATATCCGTATTGATGAAATCATAATTTTGTGCGGCGGATATCTTGGATTTCAAATATGTTCACAAAATCGTTCTCTGCACCCACGAAAATCTCGGACACGATATCCATATTGTTGAAATCATAATTTTGTGCGACGGCCATCTTGGATATGAAAAATGATCACAAAATCGTTCTCTGCACCCTCGAGAACCTCGGACACGATATCCATATTGCTGAAAACATAATTGTGTGCGGCAGCCCTCATGGTTTTCAAAAATGATCACAGAATAGTTCTCTGCACCCTAGAGAACCTCGGACACGATATCCATATTGCTAAAATCATAATTTTGTGCGGCGGCCATCTTAGATATGTAAAATGATCACAAAATCGTTCTCTGCACCCTCGAGAACCTCGAATACGATACACATAAAGTTGTCATCATTATTTTGTGCGACGGCCATCTTGGATTTCAAATATGATCCCAAAATCATTCTCTGCACCCTCGAGAATCTCCGACACGATATCCATATTGCTGAAATCATAATTTTGTGTGGCGGCCATCTTGGATTTCGAAAATTATCATAGAATTGTTCTCTGCACCCTTGAGAACCTCGGACACGATATCCATATTGCTGCAAACATAATTGTTTGCGGCAGTCGTCTTGGATTTCAAAAATGACCATAGAATTGTTCTCTGCATCCTCGAGAACCTGGGACACGATATCCATATTGCTTAAATCATAATTTTGTGCGGCGGCCATATTGGATTTGAAAAATGTTCACCAAATCGTTCTCTGCACCCTCGAGAACCTCGCTTACGATATCCATATTGCTGCAAACATAATTTTTTGCGGCAGCCGTCTTGGATTTCAAAAATGATCACAGAATTGTTCTCTGCATCCTCGAGAACCTGGGACACGATATCCATATTGCTTAAATCATAATTTTGTGCAGCGGCCATCTTGGATTTCAAATATGATCACAAAATCGTTCTCTGCACACTCGAGAACCTCGAATACGATACCCATAAAATTGTCATCATTATTTTGCGCGGCTGTCATCTTTGATTTCAAAAATGATCCCAAAATCATTCTCTGCACGCTCGAGAATCTCCGACACCATATCCATATTGCTGAAATCATAATTTTGTGCGGCGGCCATCTTGGATTTCAAAAATGATCACAAAATCGTTCTCTGCACCCTCGAGAATCTCGGACACGATATCCATATTGCTTAAATCATAATTTTGTGCGGCGGCCATCTTGGATTTGAAAAATGTTCACAAAATCGTTTTCTGCAGCCTCGAGAACCTCGGATACGATACCCATAATGTTGAAAGCATAATTTAGTGCGCTGGCCATCTTAGTTTTCAAAAATGATCCCAAAATCGTTCTCTGGACCCTCTAAAACCTCAGGTAAGATATCCATATTGCTGAAATCATAATTTTGTGTGGCGGCCATCTTGGATTTCAAAAATGATCACAAAATTGTTCTCTGTACCCTCGAGAACCTCGGACACGATATCCATACTGTTTTCATCAAAATTTTGGGCGGCGGCCATCTTGGATTTTATAAATGATCCCAAAATCATTCTCTGCACCCTCGAGAATCTCGGACACGATATCAATATTGCGGAAAATATAATTTTGTGTGGCGGCCAGCTTGGATTTCGAAAATGATCACAAAATCGTTCTCTGCACCCTTAAGAAACTCGGATACGATACCCATAATGTTGAAAGCATAATTTTGTGCGGTGGCCATCTTAGTTTTCAAAAATGATCCCAAAATCGTTCTCTGCACCCTCGAGAACCTCGGACCCGATATCCATATTGCTGAAAACATAATTGTTTGCGGCAGCCCTCTTGGCTGTTAAAAATGATTACAGAATTGTTCTCTGCACCCTTGAGAACCTCGGACACGATATCCATATTGCTAAAATCATAACTTTGTGCGGCGGCCATCTTGGATTTGAAAAATTTCACCAAATCGTTAACTGCACCCTGAAGAATCTCGGACACGATATCCATATTGTTGAAATCATAATTTTTGCGACGGCCATCTTGGATTTGAAAAATGATCACAAAATCGTTCTCTGCACCCTCGAGAATCTCGGACACGATATCCATATTGCTGAAATCATAATTTTGTGCGGCGGCCATCTTGGATTTGAAAAATGTTCACAAAATCGTTCTCTGCACCCACGAGAACCTCGGATACGATACCCATAATGTTGAAAGTATAATTTTGTGCGGTGGCCATCTTAGTTTTCAAAAATGATCCCAAAATCGTTCTCTGCACGCTCGAGAACCTCGGACACGATATCAATATTGCTTAAAATATTATTTTGTGCGGCGTCCATCTTGGATTTAAAAAATGATCACAGAATTGTTCTCTGCACCCTCGAGAACCTCGGACACGATATCCATATTGCTAAAATCATAATTTTGTGCGGCGGCCATTTTGGATTTGAAAAATGTTCGCCAAATCGTTCTCTGCACCCTCGAGAACCTCGCATACGATATCCATATTGCTGAAATTATAATTTTGTGCGGCGGCCATCTTGGATTTCAAATATGATCACAAAATCGTTCTCTGCACCCTCGAGAATCTCGATAACGATACCCATAATGTTGTCATCATAATTTTTGCGCGGCGGCCATCTTGGATTTCAAAAATGATCCCGAAACCATTCTCTGCACCCTGAAGAATCTCGGACACGATATCCATATTGTTGAAATCATAATTTTGTGCGACGGCCATCTTGGATTTGAAAAATGATCACAAAATCGTTCTCCGCACCCTCGAGAATCTCGGACACGATATCCATATTGCTGAAATCATAATTTTGTGTGGTGGCCATCTTGGATTTCAAAAATGATCACAGAATTGTTCTCTGCACCCTCGAGAACCTCGGACACGATATCCATACAGTTGTCATCAAAATTTTGCGCATCGGCCATCTTGGATTTTAAAATTGATCCCAAAATCGTTCTCTGCACCCTCGAGAATCTCGAATACGATACCATAATGTTGTCATCATAATTTTTGCGCGGCGGCCATCTTGGATTTCAAAAATGATCCCGAAACCATTCTCTGCACCCTGAAGAATCTCGGACACGATATCCATATTGTTGAAATCATAATTTTGTGCGACGGCCATCTTGGATTTGAAAAATGATCACAAAATCGTTCTCTGCACACTCGAGAATCTCGGACACGATATCCATATTGCTGAAATCATAATTTTGTGCGGCGGCCATCTTGGATTTGAAAAATGTTCACAAAATCGTTCTCTGCACCCACGAGAACCTCGGATACGATACCCATAATGTTGAAAGTATAATTTTGTGCGGTGGCCATCTTAGTTTTCAAAAATGATCCCAAAATCGTTCTCTGCACGCTCAAGAACCTCGGACACGATATCAATATTGCTGAAAATAATATTTTGTGCGGCGTCCATCTTGGATTTAAAAAATGATCACAGAATTGTTCTCTGCACCCTCGAGAACCTCGGACACGATATCCATATTGCTAAAATCATAATTTTGTGCGGCGGCCATTTTGGATTTGAAAAATGTTCGCCAAATCATTCTCTGCACCCTCGAGAACCTCGCATACGATATCCATAATGCTGAAATCATAATTTTGTGCGACGGCCATCTTGGATTTGAAAAATGTTCACAAAATCGTTCTCTGCACCCACGAGAACCTCGGATACGATACCCATAATGTTGAAAGTATAATTTTGTGCGGTGGCCATCTTAGTTTTCAAAAATGATCCCAAAATCGTTCTCTGCACGCTCGAGAACCTGGGACACGATATCCATACTGCTTAAATCATAATTTTGTGCGGCGGCCATATTGGATTTGAAAAATGTTCACCAAATCGTTCTCTGCACCCTCAAAAACCTCGCTTACGATATCCATATTGCTGAATACATAATTGTTTGCGGCAGCCCTCTTTGATTTCAAAAATGATCTCAGAATTGTTCTCTGCACCCTCGAGAACCTCGAAAACGATATCCATATTGCTGAAATCATAATTTTGTGCGGCGGACATCTTGGATTTCAAATATGATCACAAAATCGTTCTGAGCACCCTTGAGAACCTCGGACAAGATTGCTGAAAACATTATTGTTTGCGGCAGCCCTCTTGCATTTCAAAAATGATCACAGAATTGTTCTCTGCACCCTCGAGAACCTCGGACACGATGTCCGTATTGCTAAACTCATAATTTTGTGCGGCGGCCATATTGGATTTGAAAAATTTTCGCCAAATCGTTCTCTGCACACTCGAGAACCTCGGGTACGATATCCATATTGCTGAAATCATAATATTGTGCGGCGGCCATCTTTGGATTTCAAATATGATCACAAAATCGTTCTCTGCACCCTTGAGAACCTCGGACACAATATCCATATTGCTGAAAACATAATTGTTTGCGGCAGCTCTCTTGGATTTGAAAATTTTCACCATATCGTTCTCTGCGCCCTCGAGAACCTCGAATACGATACACATAAAGTTGTCATCATTATTTTGCGCGACGGCCATCTTGGATTTCAAAAATGATCCCAAAATCATTCTCTGCACCCTGGAGAATCTCCGACACGATATCCATATTGCTGAAATCAAAATTTTGTGTGGCGGCCATCTTGGATTTCAAAAATTATCATAGAATTGTTCTCTGCACCCTCGAGAACCTCGGACACGATATCCATATTGCTGCAAACATAATTGTTTGCGGCAGCCGTCTTGGATTTCAAAAATGATCACAGAATTGATCTGAGCACCCTTGAGAACCTCGGACAAGATATCCATATTGCTGAAAACATTATTGTTTGCGGCAGCCCTCTTGCATTTCAAAAATGATCACAGAATTGTTCTCGGCACCCTCGAAAACCTCGGATACGATACCCATAATGTTGAAAGTATAATTTTGTGCGGTAGCCATCTTAGTTTTCAAAAATGATCCCAAAATCGTTCTCTGCACGCTCGAGAACCTCGGACACGATATCAATATTGCTGAAAATATTATTTTGTGCGGCGGACATCTTGGATTTCAAATATGATCACAAAATCGTTCTGAGCACCCTTGAGAACCTCGGACAAGATATCCATATTGCTGAAAACATTATTGTTTGCGGCAGCCCTCTTGCATTTCAAAAATGATCACAGAATTGTTCTCTGCATCCTCGAGAACCTCGGACACGATGTCCGTATTGCTAAAATCATAATTTTGTGCGGCGGCCATATTGGATTTGAAAAATGTTCGCCAAATCGTTCTCTGCACCCTCGAGAACCTCGCATACGATATCCATATTGCTGAAATTATAATTTTGTGCGGCGGCCATCTTGGATTTCAAATATGATCACAAAATCGTTCTCTGCACCCTCGAGAATCTCGAATACGATACCATAATGTTGTCATCATAATTTTTGCGCGGCGGCCATCTTGTATTTCAAAAATGATCCCGAAACCATTCTCTGCACCCTGAAGAATCTCGGACACGATATCAATATTGTTGAAATCATAATTTTTGCGACGGCCATCTTGGATTTGAAAAATGATCACAAAATCGTTCTCTGCACCCTCGAGAATCTCGGACACGATATCCATATTGCTGAAATCATAATTTTGTGCGGAGGCCATCTTGGATTTGAAAAATGTTCACAAAATCGTTCTCTGCACCCACGAGAACCTCGGATACGATACCCATAATGTTGAAAGTATAATTTTGTGCGGTGGCCATCTTAGTTTTCAAAAATGATCCCAAAATCGTTCTCTGCACGCTCGAGAACCTCGGACACGATATCAATATTGCTTAAAATATTATTTTGTGCGGCGTCCATCTTGGATTTAAAAAATGATCACAGAATTGTTCTCTGCACCCTCGAGAACCTCGGACACGATATCCATATTGCTAAAATCATAATTTTGTGCGGCGGCCATTTTGGATTTGAAAAATGTTCGCCAAATCGTTCTCTGCACCCTCGAGAACCTCGCATACGATATCCATATTGCTGAAATTATAATTTTGTGCGGCGGCCATCTTGGATTTCAAATATGATCACAAAATCGTTCTCTGCACCCTCGAGAATCTCGATTACGATACCCATAATGTTGTCATCATAATTTTTGCGCGGCGGCCATCTTGGATTTCAAAAATGATCCCGAAACCATTCTCTGCACCCTGAAGAATCTCGGACACGATATCCATATTGTTGAAATCATAATTTTGTGCGACGGCCATCTTGGATTTGAAAAATGATCACAAAATCGTTCTCCGCACCCTCGAGAATCTCGGACACGATATCCATATTGCTGAAATCATAATTTTGTGTGGTGGCCATCTTGGATTTCAAAAATGATCACAGAATTGTTCTCTGCACCCTCGAGAACCTCGGACACGATATCCATACAGTTGTCATCAAAATTTTGCGCGTCGGCCATCTTGGATTTTAAAATTGATCCCAAAATCGTTCTCTGCACCCTCGAGAATCTCGAATACGATACCATAATGTTGTCATCATAATTTTTGCGCGGCGGCCATCTTGGATTTCAAAAATGATCCCGAAACCATTCTCTGCACCCTGAAGAATCTCGGACACGATATCCATATTGTTGAAATCATAATTTTGTGCGACGGCCATCTTGGATTTGAAAAATGATCACAAAATCGTTCTCTGCACACTCGAGAATCTCGGACACGATATCCATATTGCTGAAATCATAATTTTGTGCGGCGGCCATCTTGGATTTGAAAAATGTTCACAAAATCGTTCTCTGCACCCACGAGAACCTCGGATACGATACCCATAATGTTGAAAGTATAATTTTGTGCGGTGGCCATCTTAGTTTTCAAAAATGATCCCAAAATCGTTCTCTGCACGCTCGAGAACCTCGGACACGATATCAATATTGCTGAAAATAATATTTTGTGCGGCGTCCATCTTGGATTTAAAAAATGATCACAGAATTGTTCTCTGCACCCTCGAGAACCTCGGACACGATATCCATATTGCTAAAATCATAATTTTGTGCGGCGGCCATTTTGGATTTGAAAAATGTTCGCCAAATCGTTCTCTGCACCCTCGAGAACCTCGCATACGATATCCATAATGCTGAAATCATAATTTTGTGCGACGGCCATCTTGGATTTGAAAAATGTTCACAAAATCGTTCTCTGCACCCACGAGAACCTCGGATACGATACCCATAATGTTGAAAGTATAATTTTGTGCGGTGGCCATCTTAGTTTTCAAAAATGATCCCAAAATCGTTCTCTGCACGCTCGAGAACCTCGGACACGATATCAATATTGCTGAAAATATTATTTTGTGCGGCGTCCATCTTGGATTTAAAAAATGATCACAGAATTGTTCTCTGCACCCTCGAGAACCTCGGACACGATATCCATATTGCTAAAATCATAATTTTGTGCGGCGGCCATCTTGGATTTCAAATATGATCACAAAATCGTTCTCTGCACCCTCGAGAATCTCGATTACGATACCCATAATGTTGTCATCATAATTTTTGCGCGGCGGCCATCTTGGATTTCAAAAATGATCCCGAAACCATTCTCTGCACCCTGAAGAATCTCGGACACGATATCCATATTGTTGAAATCATAATTTTGTGCGACGGCCATCTTGGATTTGAAAAATGATCACAAAATCGTTCTCCGCACCCTCGAGAATCTCGGACACGATATCCATATTGCTGAAATCATAATTTTGTGTGGTGGCCATCTTGGATTTCAAAAATGATCACAGAATTGTTCTCTGCACCCTCGAGAACCTTGGACACGATATCCATACAGTTGTCATCAAAATTTTGAGCGGCGGCCATCTTGGATTTCAAAAATGATCCCGAAACCATTCTCTGCACCCTGAAGAATCTCGGACACGATATCCATATTGTTGAAATCATAATTTTGTGCGACGGCCATCTTGGATTTGAAAAATGATCACAAAATCGTTCTCCGCACCCTCGAGAATCTCGGACACGATATCCATATTGCTGAAATCATAATTTTGTGTGGTGGCCATCTTGGATTTCAAAAATGATCACAGAATTGTTCTCTGCACCCTCGAGAACCTCGGACACGATATCCATATTGCTAAAATCATAATTTTGTGCGGCGGCCATCTTGGATTTCAAATATGATCACAAAATCGTTCTCTGCACCCTCGAGAATCTCGATTACGATACCCATAATGTTGTCATCATAATTTTTGCGCGGCGGCCATCTTGGATTTCAAAAATGATCCCGAAACCATTCTCTGCTCCCTGAAGAATCTCGGACACGATATCCATATTGTTGAAATCATAATTTTGTGCGACGGCCATCTTGGATTTTAAAATTGATCCCAAAATCATTCTCTGCACCCTCGTGAATCTCGGACACGATACCCATATTGCTGAAATCATAATTTTGTGCGGAAGCCATCTTGGATTTGTAAAATGATCACAAAATCGTTCTCTGCACCCTCGAGAACCTCGGACACGATATTCATATTGCCGAAAACATAATTGTGTGTGGCAGCCGTCTTGGATTTCAAAAATGATCACAGAATTGTTCTCTGCACCCTCGAGAACCTCGGACACGATATCCATATTGCTGAAATCATAATTTTGTGCGGCGGCCATCTTGGATTTCAAATATGATCACAAAATCGTGCTCTTCACCCTTGAGAACCTCGGACCCGATATCAATATTGTTGAAAACATAGTTGTTTGAGGCAGCCCTCCTGGATTTCAAAAATTATCACAGAATTGTTCTCTGCACCCTCGAGAACCTCGGACATGATATCCATATTGCTAAAATCATAATTTTTTGCCGCGGCCATAGTGGATTTGAAAAATGTTCACCAAATCGTTCTCTGCTCCCTTGAGAACCTCGCTTACGATATTCATATTGCTGAAAACGTAATTTTTTGCGGCAGCCCTCTTTGATTTCAAAAATGATCACAGAATTGTTCTCTGCACCCTCGAGAACCTCGAACACGTTATCCATATTGCTTAAATCATAATTTTGTGCGGCGGCCATATTGGATTTGAAAAGTGTTCACCAAATCGTTCTCTGCTCCCTCAAAAACCTCGCAAACGATATCCATATTGATGAAATCATAATTTTGTGCGGCGGCCATCTTGGATTTCAAATATGATCACAAAATCGTTCTCTGCACCCTTGAGAACCTCGGACACGATATCCATATTGCTGAAAACATAATTGTTTGCGGCAGCTCTCTTGGATTTGAAAATTTTCACCATATCGTTCTCTGCGCCCTCGAGAACCTCGAATACGATACACATAAAGTTGTCATCATTATTTTGCGCGACGGCCATCTTGGATTTCAAAAATGATCCCAAAATCATTCTCTGCACCCTGGAGAATCTCCGACACGATATCCATATTGCTGAAATCATAATTTTGTGTGGCGGCCATCTTGGATTTCAAAAATTATCATAGAATTGTTCTCTGCACCCTCGAGAACCTCGGACACGATATCCATATTGCTGCAAACATAATTGTTTGCGGCAGCCGTCTTGGATTTCAAAAATGATCACAGAATTGTTCTGAGCACCCTTGAGAACCTCGGACAAGATATCCATATTGCTGAAAACATTATTGTTTGCGGCAGCCCTCTTGCATTTCAAAAATGATCACAGAATTGTTCTCTGCACCCTCGAAAACCTCGGATACGATACCCATAATGTTGAAAGTATAATTTTGTGCGGTGGCCATCTTAGTTTTCAAAAATGATCCCAAAATCGTTCTCTGCACGCTCGAGAACCTCGGACACGATATCAATATTGCTGAAAATATTATTTTGTGTGGCGGACATCTTGGATTTCAAATATGATCACAAAATCGTTCTGAGCACCCTTGAGAACCACGGACAAGATATCCATATTGCTGAAAACATTATTGTTTGCGGCAGCCCTCTTGCATTTCAAAAATGATCACAGAATTGTTCTCTGCACCCTCCAGAACCTCGGACACGATGTCCGTATTGCTAAAATCATAATTTTGTGCGGCGGCCATATTGGATTTGAAAAATGTTCGCCAAATCGTTCTCTGCACTCTCGATAACCTAGGACACGATATCCATATTGCTGAAAACATAATTTTTGCGCGGCGGCCATCTTGGATTTCAAAAATGATCACAGAATTGTCCTCTGCACCCTCGAGAACCTCGGACACGATATCCATATTGCTAAAAACATAATTGTTTGCGGCAGCCCTCTTGGATTTCAAAAATGATCACAGAATTGTTCTCTGCACCCTTGAGAACCTCGGACACGAAATCCATATTGCTAAAATCATAATTTTGTGCGGCGGCCATCTTGGATTTAAAAAATGTTCACCAAATCGTTCTCTGCACCCTCGAGAACCTCGGGTACGATATCCATATTGCTGAAATCATAATTTTGTGCGGCGGCCATCTTGTATTCCAAATATGATCACAAAATCATATTGCAGAAAACATAATTGTTTGCGGCAACCCTCTTGGATTTCAAAAATTATCACAGAATTTTTCTCTGCACCCTCGAGAACCTCGGACACGATATTCATATTGCTAAAATCATAATTTTGTGCGGCGGCCATCTTGGATTTGAAAAATGTTCAACAAATCGTTCTCTGCACCCTCGAGAACCTCGAGTACGATATCCATATTGCTTCAATCATAATTTTGTGCGGCGGTCATCTTGGATTAGAAAAATGTTCACAGAATTGTCCTCTGCACCCTCGAGAACCTCGGACACGATATCCATATTGCCAAAAACATAATTGTTTGCGGCAGCCCTCTTGGATTTCAAAAATGATCACAGAATTTTTCTCTGCGCCCTCGAGAACCTCGGACACGATATTCATATTGCTAAAATCATAATTTTGTGCGGCAGCCATCTTGGATTTGAAAAATGTTCACCAAATCGTTCTCTGCACCCTCGAGAGCCTCGGGTACGATATCCATATTGCTGAAATCATAATTTTGTGCGGCGGCCATCTTGGATTGCAAATATGAAATTCAGAATTGTTCTCTGCACCCTCGAGAACCTCGGACACGATATCCATATTGCTGAAATCATAATTTTGTGCGGCGGCCATCTTGGATTTCAAATATGATCACAAAATCGTTCTTTGCACTCTTGAGAACCTCAGACACGATATCCATATTGCTGAAATCATAATTTTGTGCGGCGGCCATCTTGGATTTCAAATATGATCACAAAATCGTTCTTTGCACCCTTGATAACCTCAGACACGATATTCATATTGCAGAAAACATAATTGTTTGCGGCAACCCTCTTGGATTTCAAAAATGATCACAGAACTTTTCTCTGCACCCTCGAGAACCTCGGACACGATATTCATATTGCTAAAATCATAATTTTGTGCGGCGGCCATCTTGGATTTGAAAAATGTTCAACAAATCGTTCTCTGCACCCTCGAGAACCTCGAGTACGATATCCATATTGCTTAAATCATAATTTTGTGCGGCGGTCATCTTGGATTTGAAAAATGTTCACCAAATCGCTCTCTGCACCCTCGAGGACCTCGGACACGATATTCATATTGCTAAAATCATACTTTTGTGCGGCGGCCATCTTGGATTTGAAAAATGTTCACCAAATCGTTCTCTGCACACTCGAGAAACTCGGGTACGATATCCATATTGCTGAAATCATAATTTTGTGCGGCGGCCATCTTGGATTTCCAATATGATCACAAAATCGTTCTCTGCACCCTCGAGAACCTCGACTACGATACCCATAATGTTGTCATCATAATTTTTGCGCGGCGGCCATCTTGGATTTCAAATATGATCACAAAATCGTTCTCTGTAGCCTTGAGAACCTCGGACACAATATCCATATTGCTAAAAACATAATTGTTTGCGGCAGCCCTCTTGGATTTCAAATATGATCACAAAATCGTTCTCTGCACCCTCGAGAACCTCGAATACGATACCCATAATGTAGTTATCATACCTTTGAGCGGAGGCTATCTTGGATTTGAAAAATGATCCCAAAATCGTACTCTGCACCCTCGAAAACCTAGGACACGATATCCATATTGCTGAAAACATAATTATGTGTCGCAGCCATCTTGGATTTCAAAAATGATCACAGAATTGTTCTCTGCACCCTCGAGAACCTGGGACACGATATCCATATTGCTGAAATCATAATTTTGTGCGGAGCTTTCTTCCTCGTACCACGAAGCTGTGGAATGAGCTTCCTTGTGCGGTGTTTCCGGGACGATACGACATGGGTACCTTCAAGAAAAGCGTGTGGTTTTAGTCGGTTCGATTCCGACACACCACCCTACCGAAAACCCCGGTGGGGTGACGGCCCGTGGGGGTTTCCACACGTTTAAAAAAAAAAAAGGTTAGGTTAGGTTAGGTTCGCCCTCACTGAGCTGAGGGTTCATGTTGAGAGTGTGGTGGCGGATGGTGAGAGGGCGTTTGCGGTCTCCCTGGACATAGCCAACGCCTTCAACAGTCTCCCGTTCGGCGTTATTGCTGAGGCACTCGACTTCTTCGAGGTGCCCTGGTACCTGCGCCGAATAGTGAAGGACTACCTGGTTGGGCGCCGGGTGGCCTACGTGGCGGGAGACGGGAGGATGAGGCGGCGTCCCGTAGAGTGCGGAGTCCCGCAGGGGTCGGTGCTGGGTCCGCTCCTCTGGAACATGGGCTACGACTAGGTGTTGCGAGGTGCGCTTCTACCCAAGATGCGCATCTTCTGCTATGCAGACGACAGCTTGGTGGTGGCCCAGGGGGGTCCTTTGGGGAGGCAGCCTTACTGGCCTCGGTCGGGACCTCCCTTGTTGTCGAGCGGATCAGGCTGTTGGGGCTCAGGGTGTCGTTAAGTAAAACGGACGCCATCCTGTTCCACGGCCCAAGGAGGGGCCCACCTCCTGGCGCTTTTATCGAGGTGAACGGAGTGCGTGTCCCGGTGGCCCCCTGCATGAGGTACCTAGGCCTTGTGCTGGATGGCCGTTGGGGCTTTGAGGCGCACTTCAGGCACCTCGGAGAGAGATTGGTTGGCGCGGCTGGAGCTCTCGCGCGTTTATTACCAAACGCGAGGGGGCCGTCCCAACCGTCAGGAGGCTGCATAGCGGGGTCCTGAAGAGCATGGCTCTGTATGGGGCCCCCATCTGGGCAGATGCCTTAAACAGAAAAAGCAATGGGTCACTCCTCCGCAGGCCGCAGCGAGTGATAGCGAACCGCATAGCCAGGTGTTATCGGACGGTATCATTTGATGCGGCTTGCGTTATCGCGGGCACTCCGCCCTGGGCCTTGGAGGCTCGCATGAGCGACTTAAGGCGGAAATGGGCGGCGAAATGTGGAGGGAGCGCGAGGCGTCTATAAGGCGCGCGGCTGACGCTGCCATTATGCGGCAGTGGCGGGAGGAACTTGAGTACTCCCAAGTGGGCGCGCGCACTATAGGCGCCATTCTAAGTGACTGGAAGAAAAGACGAAAAGGAGATATCTCCTTCCGCCTGGCACAGGTGTTGTCGGGCCATGGCTGCTTTGGACGATATCTGTGCCGGGTTGTGAGGAAGGAGTTATCGCCTCGGTGTCATCACTGTGGTGACACCGAGGATGATACGGCCGATCACACCCTCCGGTATTGCGTCGCGTGGGAAACGAGGCGTCAAGACCTGAGGTCAGTGATAGGCCAGGACCTCTCGCTGCCTGGCATGGTCAACAGCATGCTGGGCAGTGAAGAGGCTTGGAAGGCGATTTCTTCCTTCTGCGAGCACGTAATGCTACAGAAAGAGGAAGCTGAAAGAAACAGAGAGAGGGCGTCAGTTGCCCCCCAGAGGGCAGCAGGGCGGGGCAGGAGGGGGAGAGGGGTCCAAGAAGACCTCTCAACCCCAGCCCCTAGCAGCCAGTAGAGGGCCACTGATGGCCTCTTCCCCGAGATTCTCCGGTGAAATGCCCTGCATAAATCCCGGAGAACCTCTCAAAAAGGGGAACTCTCTGCTTTCGAGGAGGTTTTAGTGGGTATTACCAAACTTGGCCAACTTCTAGAAGATGGTCTAAGTGGTTGAGTCCCACACTCCCTGTGCCACATAGTGCACAGGGGTAGAACGTAAATGTATTTCCTCGTCGTTAAATAATAAAAAAAATAGGTTAGGTTAGGTTAGGTTAGGCTAGGTTTTTTTTTTTTTTAACTAGTGGCCTACCTCCCTGGCAACTTTCGTCCCAGGGCCGAGGAGCCACTATGACTACTTTCTCCCTACCATTGAGCGGTAGGGGTTGTAGGTGTGGAGTTTTATTTATTAAATCAAAACATAACAATTTTGGGTTTATCCTTATGACTAACATTTTAATTAAGTGGCCTACATACTAACAAAAGATTATACTATTTTACGTCTATATTTATTTATTTTAATATTAATTGGTTAAATCTATTGCTATTACAAAAAAATTCTACTTACAATTAGGCGCTTTACTTAAATTCTATGGGTTGTATAAGAGCCCTATAATTTAATATAGGGAACCTTTATATACATTAACTACTACTATTTATATTTTAACTACACATTTATAAACTACCATATTAACTATTGTTTCACCTAACTATTTAATTACAATTAATACAAATTTATTTCAGTTTAACTTTAATATTGCTGCCGTTCCGCGGCAATACATCGGCTAAAATTCTGTGGCATTATTTTTCAAAATGCCTTCTCAACGGCTTTGCGACAAAGGTTGGCAGGTTGGTCTCCACAACGGCCATGCCACATTCTATCTCAAGGTCGCATCTCCACCGGCCAAACCTGGGGCAGTCGAGCACCAGGTGCAATGCGCTTTCGTCTGTTCGACCGTCGCATATGCACACTGGGCTATCCTTCAGGCCGAACCGGTGGAGATACGCCGAGACGCCGCCATGGCCTGAGATGATTTGGGCCATCAAGGCGGAGAAAGGTTCCTCCCTGACAAACTTGTAAGACGCCACGACGTCTGGCAGAAACGCTTTTGTAACACTTGCAGTTTGACCCGCGGTATAGCGTTCCTGCCAGACGCCGAGGGTCCTGGCTCTGATTTTGCGGCGGAGAGTTGAAATCGGCACTCCATCGTATGCAGCCCTCCATTTCAAGTGGAGCGCCGCGTCCTTCGCCAAGTGATCAGCCCTCTCATTCCCCTCGATATCTACATGTGCCCGAACCCAGGGGAACCGAATGGATTTACCCATATTTCGAGCCCGCCGGATAAGGTTTTCAATTTCAAAGGCTATCGGGTTAAATGAAGATCGATCCCTTAGCAGCTCTAGCGACGACCTGGAGTCGCTAAGAATCTCAACCCTCATGTCGGGCATCTTCAAGATGTCCTCGATAGCCTTCGAAATCGCGCACATTTCGGCTTGGAAGACAGAGCAATAATCCTCTAACTTGAGTTTTCTTGCTCTGAATTCCATGCCTCGCCGCCTGTATGATATTCCGGCTCCAACCCTGCCCTGTATCTTGCTTTCGTCGGTGTAGACTTGCAGGTAACCCTCTCCCGCTCATGAGTCATCCTGCACCTCTACCGCGTCGGTTTCGGCCTGTGTTTCCTCGAGACAACAGAACTCTACCTCAGGAGCGAGGGCTGGATGGGGAGCATCCAGGAAGCTAACCCGCTGTTCAGCCTTCCTGTCTGCCATACCATCAATGTCCTCACTCCTTTTATATCGGTACAATTCTGCTGCCTCTCGGATTCTCAGGTCGAGTGGCAAGATACCTGACAGGATCAGCGCCGCACTCAAACTGGCGGTCTTGTAGGTCCGGCTGATCTTTCGCGCGAAACCACGCTGAACTGCGTCCAGCAAATTCCGCACTCCGATTGGCTCCACAGCGGCGATGTAGATGGTCCTGACGACCTCTGGGTTCAGACCCTAGGTTGTCTTAGCCGCCCTTGACAGTTGGCCATAAATGGCCGTTGCCTTGCGGCAAACGTCAGCGACATGTGGTTTAAAAGACAACCTGTGGTCAATAATCAGACCCAGGATCTTGGACTCGGTGACCATATTTATATTTTCGCCGCCCATGGTGATCTGAATTGGAGGTAGTTTCAGCTTTTTGGTGATCACCATGGCGTTGGTCTTATATGGAGCGAATCGTAGCTTGTTGTCCAAGCCCCAGTCTTAGACCCGCCGGAGGACGGAATTAGCGGTCCGCGCGATAGTCTTCGGAGAGGTGCCCGAGAAGACGAGCACTACGTCGTCGGCGAAGGCTTGCACGCTTAGGCCCTCCTCCCTAAGGGCGCCCAGCAATGGATCGATCAGGAGGTTCTAGAAGGTGGGGCCCCCAATCGATACCTGAATGCATCCCTTGGAAGTGGGCCTCACGCACTCGGCGCCCGCATAACGAATAACGACCTCGCGGTCATTGAGGTAGCTGCACACGGTGGAGTACAGATTTCCGGGGCACTTCCTGGCAGCCAGCTGATGTTGACGCTATCGAATACCCCCTCTATGTCTAGAGACACCATCAAAACTACCCTCCTTGCCCTGACCTCAGCTCTTATGTGCTCGATCAAGGCAAAGAGGGCATCTTCAGTGCTCCGCTGTGGCATAAATCCAAATTGGCCCGGGTAAAGTGTCGGCAGTATGTGCCACTTTATCCGGCGTACCATCATCTTTTCCAAAATCTTACCGTGGACTGACAGAAGTCCAATCGGACGGTAAGACTTTGGGTGATGGTAGTCGGATTTTCCCGGCTTGGGAAGTGTCACAACTGCCGCACGCTTCCAGGGCCTCGGAAAGTACCCCACAGCGAGGCACCTGTTGGCTATCTCTAGGAAGAGCCGCTTATCTGCCTCAATGCTCTTGGCACTGATATCTGCCGTAAACGCGTCCGATCCAGGAGCTTTGCGAGCACTGAAGTCATGAACCGCCTCCCTGAGTTCCGAAATGGTGAAGGGCGGATCATCCGCTGCACAGGATAACTTGCACAGCGGACGCTCCGCTCCCCTCCTCATTGCGGAGTGTACGGGAGTGTCATCCTCCAGCCTGTCGTCCAGGAAGAACGTAGCTGCAAGGAGTTCTGCACTTTGCTTGGGATCAAGAGTCACTCCGTCTCTCACAAGAAGTTTGTCTTCTTGCTTTTTTGAGGTTTGACGGTAGACTCTGTAGATTCCGTCCCAAAGGCTTTCGCCTGTTTGCGCGGTGCAGTACTCCTTCCAGCTATGGGTCTGCGCCGCTTGCGCGGCAGACTCATATTTCTCCCTGGCTTCGAGGTACTGGCGGATGACGAATTCCCTCCTTGTTGGGGCCGCGCAGCGTATGCGTCTCTTTTTGGTGACCGCATCTCGCTGCAGGACCCGAAGTTTGGAGGTCATCCACGGGGGTTCATACTTCAGTATTCGCTTCAGCTTTGGGATCGCGGCCTCACACGCCTGTCGAACCGCCTCCTGATATTCGAGGACAACGCTTTCGATGTCCTCGGGGGCGGTTACGGCCGACACTCTTTCCACTTGGAACCACTTGAAAAGTGGGTTCAGTACCTGTATTCAGGATGTGCAGCTGATGGTCATCAAAGTATCCAGCCAATTCGGCTCCTCGGTGGTCCTCGTCCGTGCTACCCCACCATGGGCTCCATGCATTGACGTCACCTCCGATCACAACACTCACACACAGTTTTGATCGGACGCTGGACAGACGTTCCAGGTATGAATCCAGGGGTTTGTCTCCTTCCAGGTAAACGGATACTATTCCAAGTGTCCAGTCGGAGAACTCAATGGTGATTGCCACTTTGTTCTCCGAATGAAGGCTCGGATCACACGTTACCTGGAGGTCTTTATCAAAGACCGCTATAGCGGCCTTTGCTGGATTGGTCCTATTTATCCCCTGGTCCATTTGATAGACGCGAACCCCTGGGTATTGCTTCAAGGCACCTTGATTGCTTGTATAGGGTTCCTGCAGCAGTGCTAGGCTCACCTTCTGACTGACAACTTCCGCCATCAGCTCGTCGGTTGCCAACCGCTTTCACTGCAGGTTCACCTGTATCATGTGCCTTAAAGCAGCATCCCTGGGCCCGCGACCTCCTGGATTTACGACTGCGGTGCCCTCAGCAGTAGCACACGCCAAGGCGGGCAATGGCATACCACTTCCGCCTCACCGGTACAGTCACTGCTGAATGCACCGTGGTCCGTCTTTTCCAGCTTCGCGTGACGGCAGTTAATGCAGCTGGGCGGCTCTCCCACGACATAGTCGGGGCATTCGCTCCTAACATGTGGTCCCCCGCAGTGACTGCAAAGGTCTGAAGACTCTTTGCAGTGGCGCCGTCTGTGCCCGAAGGCTAAGCACTTCAAGCACTGTATAAGGGACGAGAAGTCCTCAACCTTTGACCGCCTAAGGTCAAGATGGACGGACCCCCCGTCCGTCATGCGACGCCACAGTGGAGGGGCCACACGCAGGACGACATGTGAGAGGTGCGGGTTGCGGCACCTACGTCGGAAACATGTTTCCGTCGTTTGATGGTTCTTCTGGAGGCCTGTGAAGAGCTCTTTATTCTGAGCTCTCAGGGCCGCAATGACCTCCTCGTCTTTGAGGCAAGAGAGGACGTCTCTGATGATCACCATCGGATTTCTCCCCTTTGCCTCTTGAACTTGGAGGCCCGAGTTGGTCCCGAGCCTTCACGGCCTCTACCTCACCTTTCGTGCCGCACGTTAACACTACCTTCTTGTTCCGGATTTTGCGGACGCTATCCACCTTGGCACCGGATTTCGTTGGGTGAGATCGCGCCGCGCACTATTTACCTGTAAAGTGGCCTCATACAGAAAGTTGAGGTCCTCTATCATGGTTATTTTGATAGAGCCTTTCAGGATTCCTGATTTTTCCAGCTCTTCTTTAGCCCGCTGTTAGACTCTGTTAGCGTGCTTTAATATTGTTGCCGTTGGACTTTCGGGTTCCCCGGCGCTTACTGATCGTCCACCGGATGGCGGGGTGTAAAAATCCCCGACCGCCTCCCATTGGATCGATTGCGCCAAGGCGCCAACAAAATTATGATTTTAGCAATATTGATATCGTGTCCGAGGTTCTCGAGGGTGCAGAGAAAAAATTTGTGATCATATTTGAAATCCAAGATGGCCGCTGCACAAAATTAAGATTTCGGCAATATGGATATCGTTTCCGAGGTTCTCGAGGGTGCAGAGAACGATTTGGTGAACATTTTTCAAATCCAAAATGGCCGCCGCACAAAATTATTGTTTTAGCAATATGGATATCGTGTCCGAGGTTCTCGAGGGTGCAGACAACAATTCTGTGATCATTTTTGAAATGCAAGAGGGCTGCCGCAAACAATTATGTTTTTAGCAATATGGATATCGTGTCCGAGGTATTCTAGGGTGCAGAGAACGATTTTGTGATCATATTTGAAATCCAAACATGGCCGCCGCACAATATTATGATTTCAGCAACATGGATATAGTGTCCGAGGTTCTTGAGGGTGCAGAGAACAATTCTGTGATCATTTTTGAAATCCAAGATGGCTGCCACACATAATTATGTTTTCAGCAATATGGATATCGTGTCCTAGGTTCTCGAGGGTGTAGGGAACGATTTTGGGATTATTTTTGAAAACGAAGATGGCCACCGCACAAAATTATGATAACTACATTATGGATATCGTGTCCGAGGTTCTTGAGGGTGCAGAAAACATTTTTTGGATCATTTTCAAATCCGAGATGGCCGCCGTGCAAGATTATGATCACAAAAATATGGGTATCGTATCCGATGTTCTCGAGAGTGAACAGAACGATTTTGTGATCATTTTTGAAATCCAAGATGGCCACCGCTCAAAATTATGATAACTACATTATTGGTATCGCATCCGAGTATCTCGAGGGTGCAGAGAACGATTTTGTGATCATTTTTCGAATCCAATATGGCCGCCGCTCAAAAGTATGATAACTCCTTTATGGGTATCGTATCCGAGGTTCTCGAGGGTGCAGACAACGATTTTGTGATCATTTTTCAAATCCAAGATGGCCGTCGCACAAAATTATGATTTCAACAATATGGATATCGTGTCCGAGATTCTTCAGGGTGCAGAGAATGGTTTCGGGATCATTTTTGAAATCCAATATGGCCGCCGCTCAAAAGTATGATAACTCCTTTATGGGTATCGTATCCGAGGTTCTCGAGGGTGCAGACAACGATTTTGTGATCATTTTTCAAATCCAAGATGGCCGTCGCACAAAATTATTATTTCAACAATATGGATATCGTGTTCGAGATTCTTCAGGGTGCAGAGAATGGTTTCGGGATCATTTTTGAAATCCAAGATGGCCGCCGCGCAACAATTATGATGACAACATTATGGGTATCGTATTCGAGGTTCTCGAGGGTGCAGAGAACGATTTTGTGATCATATTTGAAATCCAAGATGGCCGCCGCACAAAATTATGATTTCATCAATATGGATATCGTATGCGAGGTTCTCGAGGGAGCAGAGAACGATTTGGTGAACACTTTTCAAATCCAATATGGCCGCCGCACAAAATTATGATTTAAGCAATATGGATAACGTGTTCGAGGTTCTCGAGGGTGCAGAGAAAAATTCTGTGATCATTTTTGAAATCAAAGGGGGCTGCCGCAAACAATTATGTTTTAAGCAATATGAGTATCGTAAGCGAGGTACTCGAGGGTGCAGAGAACGATTTGGTGAACATTTTTCAAATCCAATATGGCCGCGGCAAAAAATTATGATTTTAGCAATATGGATATCATGTCCGAGGTTCTCGAGGGTGCAGAGAACAATTCTGTGATAATTTTTGAAATCCAAGAGGGCTGCCGCAAACAACTATGTTTTCAACAATATGGATATCGGGTCCGAGGTTCTCAAGGGTGAAGAGCACGATTTTGTGATCATATTTGAAATCCAAGATGGCCGCCGCACAAAATTATGATTTCAGCAATATGGATATCGTGTCCGAGGTTCTCGAGGGTGCAGAGAACAATTCTGTGATCATTTTTGAAATCCAAAATGGCTGCCACACACAATTATGTTTTCGGCAATACGGATATCGTGTCCGAGGTTCTCGAGGGTGCAGAGAACGATTAGTTCGATTCAGGCAGGCAACGCGAGAACACGTGCCGCGTTATCTGTCCTCCTTCGAATATTTTTATTACCTGCGTTATCGCACTATCTGCTCAGGCCACCTGGGCTAGCTATTGTTATCGCGCGCTATTGTTCGGGACTCTTTGAGTCTCGCACCTGTTACGTTCCTTCGCGGAACGTAGCTACTAAGCTTTAATAACTATATTATCTGTGTTAATTACCCGGTTTTACGATCGTGTTAGTTAGCACCTGTGCTGTGTTTCGCGATTCTGCACGCTAATCGTGTGTGTTGTGAGTGTTGCAGATCGTGCCGTGTGTGTCTTCTCCGTGGGTGCCTGCACAGCGTGCATCGGGGTTCCGGCCCAGCCAGTCTACATCCAGCAAAGCTAAGTCTTAGGCTTAATTATTATTATTAATTTCTTTTAATTTTGCATACTTTATTATTATTAATAGTATTTTATTAATGTGCAAGTGCACAACTAAACTATAGTTGTCCACTTTATTATTATATTCCCCCTCTGCCTGACTCGGGCAGCGGGGGTTGCCACCCGCTTAACCTAATTAAGAACAACCATGGCTTCACCAATGGTTGCCGACAAGGGCCTTCTACGCGCCCTGCTAGATGAGTTATTTACGGAGAAGATCGCTCCGTTAATTAAGGAAACAATAGATATCCAGACAGCGAAAGCCAAAAAATATATATCGTCATCTGACGTTTCGAGATCCGACGGGGAATCCGAAATGGAGATAGGTAATGCGTCCGACGCAAGTTCCGTGGCCTCGGTCAAACTGAGAAAAGTGATCACCCGATCAACCCGATCCGATCAACTATAAGTGGACCCCTAAGGTCCCCGCGGTCAGTCCTGACTATACGGAAACCCCTCAGGCTTCCGGTGCTTCACCGGCCCAGCCGGAAACCGCTCTACCGTCGAGAGCGGAGAGTGTCGCGTCGGATGCTGACGGTTTCATCACCGTCAGTCGCAAGAAGAAGCGCGGTCGCGAATCGCCTTCTCTTGATGGCACACCCGCGAAGAAAGCCGCGGCCACGACTGGCTCCGCTCCCGCGTCCGCGCCCGCGCCCGCTGAAGCCCGCGTACCGCCTCCGACCAAGCGCCCGCCTCCTATTTTTATAGGAGACCGAGGCCGCTGGTTAGTTATTAAAAATAGGATCCCGAAGACGCTCTCCTTCCAGGCGAGGGCGTACCAATCTCTCATCAAATTAGAGACCAGAGAGGTAGCGGACCACCGCGCCTTGACATCTCTTCTTAGAGAGCTGAGTGTGGGTTTCCACACGTACGCTCTGCCTGAGGAGAAGCGTCTGAGGGTCGTTATTAGGAACGTCCCCAGAGAAATAGACGAGGCTGACATTCTGTCGGACCTCAAAGAGCAGGGTTACACGTGACGGGAGGATGAGGCGGCGTCCCGTAGAGTGCGGAGTCCCGCAGGGGTCGGTGCTGGGTCCGCTCCTCTGGAACATGGGCTACGACTGGGTGGTGCGAGGTGCGCTTCTACCCAAGATGCGCATCTTCTGCTATGCAGACGACACCCTGGTGGTGGCCCAGGGGGGGTCCTATGGGGAGGCAGCCTTACTGGCCTCGGTCGGGACCTCCCTTGTTGTCCAGCGGATAAGGCTGTTGGGGGTCAGGGTGTCGTTAAGTAAAACGGACGCCATCCTGTTCCACGGCCCAAGGAGGGGCCCACCTACCAAGTCACGCCTAGTTTTACTTCAACACGTTTTTAAAACTATTGTTGGTTATATAAATGCAATTTTTACAAAAACATTTACACCATAGTTGTTTTCAAATTCAAATATTTTTATTCAAAATAGGATGTGACATCACTTATTGAAAATCAAAAAACTACCACCCATTCCAAAATGAATGCCTCAGACCTGAGAAGAATGAGCGCAACAAACTCAGCGGGCTTTTTTTTCGTCGAATAAATACGTTTACAAAGTAATTTTGTACAATTAAACTAATTTTTAATAGCCTGAGGGCGGTCACTCAATTCCCAATCTGTGATCAATAAGAAAGTCATTTATGTTATAGTAACCTTTACCACACAAACGTTTTTAACAATTCTTTAGAATAACGTAATACTTTTGTTTTAACATTTTCTGGGATCTTGTTGTAAAAGCATATACATCGCCCCACAAAAGACTTACTAACACGACTTAGCCGAGTAGTAGGCATCATAAGTTTATATCTGTTCCTGGTGTTAACATTATGGTTATGACAGTTTCTGGCAAATTCACTTATGTGCCTATGAACAGACATTACATTATCAATAATAAATTGAAAAGCAACAGACAAGATGTTAATTTCTTTGAATTTTGCTCTCAATGATTCTTTAGGACCTAGGTTATAAATAGCGCGAAAAATCGGCTGCGTTGCCCCCATAGCAATATACCACAGTCCATAATACTATGGAAATAACTAAAGTACACTAGTCGCGCCGTATCTATGTCATTTAATTGTCTAATCTTTTTAACCGCGTATGGTGCAGAACTAAGTCTGTTCGCCAATCCTTCAATATTATGTTGTAAATGTTATATACTTTTATGTTTTATATATTTATATTTGGAGAAGATATGGCTAATAAACTCATTGTCGGTTTTTGGATTTATCGTTTCCGTAGAGGAAACTTCGAATTGAAGAATAAATGCCGTGGAAGTTCAGCCACTAAGATAAATAATGATGAATTGTATGCGATGGTAGAAGCCAATTTGGATAAAACTAAAAAAGGATATTAATTTAATTAATAAATTCGTTTTATTTCCATAATTTTTCTACCTTAACAGTGATGCTAATTGGGTAATTACCAGTGGGCTAGATTATGGGTTCGGCGCCTTCTTCTGCCGTGAAGCTGTAATGTGTAACATTATTGTGTTTCGGTCTGAAGGGCGCCGTAGCTAGTGAAATTACTGGGCAAATGAGAATTAACATCTGATATCTCAAGTGACGAGCGCTATTGCCGTTCGGAGTTTTTGGGTTTTTCAAGAATCCTGAGCTGCACTGTGCTATGTGTGGAAGGGAGTATCAATTAGTATCAGCTGAACGTCCTGCTCGTCTTGTCTCTTATTGTTTAATAAAACCAGATGCTACAGGTATATCATCAAATTTCAATGAAACCCATTTTCAACAAATTTAATTTTTTCCACTTATTGTTCAAAAAACAAAAATATTCAATATAAATTGAATATTTATTTACATACCAGGAAAACTTCTAAAGGGTTTATCTGGGTAAGTTTTCACTGCAATTTTTATGATATATTGCAACAATAATAATAATTACAATCATTTATTGTAAAAAAAAGCGTGGGGTGTAGAAGAATTATTATCTTAATAATATCTTAAAAAGCACCCAAAATATAGTGCACATTATATATGTATATTGTTTTAGAATAGTGTTTTTGAAGGCGGTTGTTTTTTTGTTACAATTTTTTTTATTTTATGATTTTTAGTGAATTTGATGTACACTAACTAACAATTTGTCTAAATATGTGTAAATATACAAAATTTTTCAATGCAGCAATGAACTTAAGTACTTTGCAATTTGATTACAGACAGTGTTCCGTTACTTTGTCATGGATTCCGTAATCAGAACCAAACAAAACTCTCACGAAACTATCTTGGAAATATATGCTTTCCAATAAAAAAAGAATCATCGAAATCGGTTGGCGCGATATTGAGTTATTCGTGAATTTATCATCCACTTTGCTATACGTATGTATAGCAAAATTTAAGACTTTTATGATTTTCTCATGGATTCCACTGTCAGATTTGGACCAAATTACAATGGGACCACTCGGGAAGCACCAGCTTTCAAATAAAATAAGAATTATCAAAATCGGTTCTCCCAGTCGAAAGTTTTGAGGTAACAAACATAGAAAAAAAAATACCGACGAATTGAGAACCTCGTCCTTTTTTGAAGTCGGTTAAAAAACTTAAATTTAGGATTGGTCTCCGCTGTGCTCCAACAAGATACCGCCGGCGTAATCGCAAAGTGCGGCAAATAATACTACGCCCAAGTGGGCGTTCTTGAGCCTCAAACAATGTGATATTGATTATTGACATGCCACATTCTGTTAAGATTTGCTAATAATTAAAACTAAAATCAAAGGAAGCGTATACAAAGTTATATTATTTGAAAGATGCCATTGAGTGGCTTAATATCACGCACTTTAGCATCTAATAGTTGCCGTAATAATAAAGCTATTGTTCTTAGATAGTGCGGTCTCCGCTGCGCTCCAAACAATCGTTAATCTAAGCCTGTAATAAAATTTATTGAAGTAGGAGTTACTTTGCGGAAATCCATAATTATACAAATGATTTGAGTTTTCTTTAGTGTTAATTCCGCCAATATTTGTCTTTAAACAATTCGACACGTGACTGAAATTCAGTCTCGTGCCAGATTTTTGCGAGACAACACGTCCTGAGGATGCCTCGTGTAGAGGCGAAACACGTGTCGAATTGTTTAAGGACAAATATTGGCGGAAGTAACACTAAAGAAAACTCAAATCATTTGCATAAGCCTGTAATACTTAAATTTCTTATGAATCGGTTATAAATCTTTGGCGACGAGATCAGACTACGGTGCGCCATCACCAGGTCTGCAGTGGAACAACTGGGAAAGATTTGGAGGGACAGGAGGATTACCAAGAAGACTAAAGTCAGATTGATGAAATGCCTTGTGTTTCCAATCTTTCTCTATGGTGCCGAAACTTGGTCTCTGAGACTGCAGGACCGCCGTAAAATCGATGCATTAGAGATGTGGTGCTGGAGACGCCTCCTAAAGATCCCGTGGACGGCATTTCGCACCAACCGGCTTCATAAGATACATAATAGCTTTAAGGGTAAATGTATACACTTCTACAATAAAGTCCCAGCCACTGTTCAGGCATCTATAAATAAATTTAAATGTTTTATAAAAAAATGGCTCTGTCGTAAATCCTATTACTCCACTGCTGAATATCTAAATGATCGGACAGCCTGGGACTAGATTGTGATTATTTTATAGCAACTGTACAATATTGTATATTTTTATTGAAAAGAGCGCAAAAAAAAGAATGCTGGGAGAGTTTCTTGCGCCGCTTCTTCTCTCTCAGAGCGCCATTTGTTTCCGAAGCGGTAGTAGTATCTAGCAGTATAAGAAATGACATCAAAAAGAATTCTAAAGGAATCAATTTTGAGAAAATAAATGCCTTTATGCCTTTTAACGTATCCATCCTCAAAGAGCTTCGTATTAAAGACAGACTATCGTCAATTGTGCAACTAAGAATACTGAAGTTCTTTGGTGACGTCTCTAGAAATGAGAACTCGATGGAGAGACTGGTAGCTCAGGGCCAGGTGGAAGGCAAGAGAGCACGCGGTCGATCGCGAACTCGCTGGATAGACGCCATCACAAAGGCTACTGAGTCCACCATAATCCAGTGTACTCGCAACGCCTCTAACCGTCAGAAATGGAATCACATGGCCAGGAGACCCTCAGAAAGGATGTTGACCCACCGAACACCCCACCATGTACCTCGTCAGCGCAACCACAACCACTCTGACAAGAGTGTCCGACTAAGAAGAAGAAGAATAAAACTTTATTGAAATTTTTATTTGCCTCTTTTGCTTACTAAACACTTTTAGGGACCCTCCTTTCATATGTTATAATTATGCAAACGCGCAATAATATACACATAATATAATACATACATTATTCCTGTAATTTAAGAGCTAAAATAAGCACTGAAATAAGACGTAACTTATTATTATTTACATTTATTAGAGAATTAATATTGTACTTACCCATATTGCTAGGGTAATTTTGAAAAGCGCTAAAATTTTTTATATAATTTACCGTAGTAAGTTTTAGTGATATGAGAATCAGGCTTGCAAGTGGAGGTACAAATATCTCCACGCTTTTTCTTATGGAAAAGGAGGACAAACGAGCGTCCGCCCGCATTCTCTTATAACACCAGTGGAATCACCACGCTAATTGTAAAATTAAATATTTGTAACAGATAAAATGAATTTATTATATATTTTATAACATTTATGTGTGATTTAATATTGTTTCAAATCAATATAAACTCAATTATGTAATTATAATACACATCGTGCCAAAATTCCTCAGTCTGTCGCCCTAACCAACACCGGTGGAATTGTCGTGGACCAACGCCCGCGGATTCTATTTTTTATATTTATATTTGTAATATTATTTTTTTATGTATATGTTTTAATATAAATGTAGAAAATAAGATGAAATTATAACAAAGAGAATAATAATAAAAATACTAACACACTTTTTAAACAAATCATAATATAGCCTGTGTTATGGGTTGCAAGACAACGATATATTTAATACAATATACTTAATTAAATATAAAATGAAATTTAAGTTTCTCTATGTTTGTAGTTGTTGGGTGAAATGCCTGAAATAAATGATTTATTTAATTTTATATTATTGTGGATTGAAGAACCGAAGAAGCGTGCCAATAGAGAGATAATAACATGTTAATACAAGGAACAACCTGGGGGCCTACCATGAACTCTTATTGCGATTCAATTGACAACCTAAAATGAACTGCATTGGTATTTCGTACCACGACGTGATTAGAGCTATCTAATTTAGGTTGACGTAAAATCAACTGATTAAGTCGCAATGATGTCAATTGAATGTCAAAAATAAATGTCAATTGAATCGCAAACTGATTTAGTTCGTTCGTAAAACCAGTGGAATCTGCTATATTTCTTGGCATTACTCTTGATTCTTAATTGCAATGGGGCCCCCATATCGAAGGATTGGCGAATAGGCTTAGTTCTGCAGCATATGCGGTTAAGAAAATTAGACGGTTAACTGACATAGATACGGCGCGACTAGTATACTTTAGTTATTTTCAAAATATTATGTCCTATGGTATATTGTATATTGATAATGTTCTGTATGTTCATAAGCACATTGAGGAATTTTCTAGAAACTGTGAAAAATTCATAATGTTAACACGAGGAGCAAACATAAACTTGTTATGCCTCCTACTCGGTTGGGTCGAGTTAGTTCTAGCTTCTACAATATGATCCCAGAAAATGTACAAAACAAATGTGTTACGAAAATTAAAAGAATTGTTAAAAAACTTTGTGTGTGAAAGGTTACTATAGCAAAAACGATTTTCTTAATGACACCACAGACTGGGAATAAAGCGAACACCCTCAGGCTCTTAAATTATAAATGTTTATTGTACGATATCACAATGTTATCCATATTTTTATAATTAAAAAAATGCCCGCTGAGTTTCTTGCGCCCATTCTTCTCAGGTAGTCTTTTTTGAATGGGTGTTAGTTTTTGACGTTCAATAAGTGCTTTTGAATCCTATTTTGAATAAAAATATTTGAATTTGACTTTGAATCCTGAGCGGCATTGCATTGTTATGGGCAGGGCGAATCAATTACCATCAGATGAACGTCCTGCTAGTTAACATTGCAGCGATGTGTACAGCGAATTATTTCATTGCATGATACATTTCATTATAAATTTCATCAATCTGTACGCACCATTAGACGGTGTTACCCTGGCGGCCATAACGGAGTCCTATTTTAGGTGATATTACGCTATTCTATACAAGAAAGGAGCGTACGGCTCATCTGACGTAAAGTGATCAATTTCTTCCATATTCTCTTGCAACACTAGCGGAGACACAGGAGCGTCGCCAGCCTTTTAGAAAACTTTTTTTTAAGTTACCCATGTCATGTACCAACTCCCCATCCCGCCACTTGTCCGTTTGCTCCCTCTTATATATAAAAAAGTCGTTCTAGAAATACCGCACAAGGAAATAATTAAATGACATAAATTAGATAACTTAAGTAACTAACTTAATTATTATATTAAATGATGGATTTAGTGCGATGGCAGATGTAAATGTGCGTAGTATATATAGTCATAATATTATTAATATAAATATTAATACATAATAATTATAAATTTATGATGTAATTCACTACAGTTTCCTCAGATCCTATCTAGCAATAACAGCAGTTGTTTATAGAATTGAACATTGAACGAAGATCGTGGCACTCGCAGTGTGACGGTCCCGAAACGTCAACAGATCAAACTTCACAATTAAGGATACATGAAAACGCAAGGCACATTAAGGCCTTGGATGGCAATATCTAAACGAGGGTCAATACCTCAATGACAAAATATTTGATTCCTTATAAAAATAATTGTTGTTTTTTTTTTCATTAAACAACAATTTCATAAATTTTATATTTGGTACGATCAGATACTTAATATATTATATACAGTCATGAAAATACTAAAATCAAAGTGTATTATTATTATTATTATTATTATTATTATTATTATTATTATTATTATTATTATTATTATTATTATTATTATTATTATTATTATTATTATTATTATTATTATTATTATTATTATTATTATTATTATTATTATTATTATTATTATTATTATTATTATTATTATTATTGTTATTGTTATTATTATTATTATTATTATTATTATTATTATTATTATTATTATTATTATTATTATTATTATTATTATTATTATTATTATTATTGTTATTATTGTTATTGTTATTATTATTATTATTATTATTATTATTATTATTATTATTATTATTATTATTATTATTATTATTATTATTATTATTATTATTATTATTATTATTATTATTATTATTATTATTATTATTATTATTATTATTATTATTATTATTATTATTATTATTATTATTATTATTATTATTATTATTATTATTATTATTATTATTATTATTATTATTATTATTATTATTATTATTATTATTATTATTATTATTATTATTATTATTATTATTATTATTATTATTATTATTATTATTATTATTATTATTATTATTATTATTATTATTATTATTATTATTATTATTATTATTATTATTATTATTATTATTATTATTATTATTATTATTATTATTATTATTATTATTATTATTATTATTATTATTATTATTATTATTATTATTATTATTATTATTATTATTATTATTATTATTATTATTATTATTATTATTATTATTATTATTATTATTATTATTATTATTATTATTATTATTATTATTATTATTATTATTATTATTATTATTATTATTATTATTATTATTATTATTATTATTATTATTATTATTATTATTATTATTATTATTATTATTATTATTATTATTATTATTATTATTATTATTATTATTATTATTATTATTATTATTATTATTATTATTATTATTATTATTATTATTATTATTATTATTATTATTATTATTATTATTATTATTATTATTATTATTATTATTATTATTATTATTATTATTATTATTATTATTATTATTATTATTATTATTATTATTATTATTATTATTATTATTATTATTATTATTATTATTATTATTATTATTATTATTATTATTATTATTATTATTATTATTATTATTATTATATATTATTATTATTATTATTATTATTATTATTATTATTATTATTAGTCAGGATATGGCACATAGGGACAACTATTATTTTACATTTATAATACACGTCTTTTTCAGTCAACACACATAATTAATCTCTTTGGTAAACGCATGGTAACACTATTAAATCAAACTTTTGATTATTTAAAACATGGCCCTCACCGATATAGGGCGAAAGTATAAAACATTCGCGATGCCTAATTACGCAAGCGGACGGGTTAAACCACATACGCTCCGTATAGCGTATTTTAACGCCCAAGGCCTTAAGCCTCAACTAGACTTGGTGAAGGAGTTCGCTCACGAACATCAATTAGACCTATTCTTAGTGCAAGAGACATTTCTAAAACCACGTATACGTGATCCGCGTATCGCTAATTATAACTTAGTCAGGAATGATCGCACCACCCGTATGGGTGGAACCCTCATTTATTTTAAAAGGTCTCTACACTGTATACCTATAGATCCTCCGGTCCTCACTAACATCGAGGCCTCTGCCATCCGGGTCAGTATGGCGAATCACCAGCCGATCACTATTATTTCAGCTTATCTTCCGCCCAACAAAAAAGTATTATACACAGATATAGAAGCATTACTCGGCCACGGGGCTGCAGTCATAGTGGGTGGCGATCTTAACGCCAAACACTCCAGCTGGAACAGTAGAGCCACAAATAGAAACGGAATCTTATTAGATTCGCTGACAGACACGCTGAACTTTTCAGTAATAGCACCCGACGAACCAACACATTATCCGGATAACGTCGCGCACCGACCCGACATTCTAGACGTTGCGTTACTTAAGAACGTAACGCTAGGCGTAACGTAGGCGCCACCTCCGCTACCTACAGCGGGTGGTACGGGAACGTATCGCGGAACTCCGCGGCGAACGTTGGGACCGCTTGCTCGGCAACCTTAAGCCATCACATGTGGCTTTCTGGAAGCTGCGGAGCCGCCCACTGTCATGCCTCCTTTGGACAGACTAGGACTGCAGCCGGCGCTCGATGACGATGAGAAGGCTGAATGCCTCGCCGATAGTCCTCGAGAGTCAGTGCTCTCCAAATGCAGCAGCCGACCCGACACACGTTGACGAAGTTGATCGTGAAGTTGAACGTCGCTCCGCTCTGAGCCCTTCAGGTGATGTAATAAAACCCACCTCTTACGAAGAGGTGAAGCTAATCATTAAGGAGCTTCACTCCAAGAAGGCCCCGGGGCCCGACACTATAAACAATAGGGTTCTTAAAATCCTCCCCTCGACTCTTATTACTTTATTGGTTACCATTTTTAATATTCTATTGTCTAATAGCGCGTTCCCCGAACAATGGAAAGATTCCATTGTTATCGGTATCCCAAAACCCAATAAACCTATAGCTAATCCGAGTAGCTATAGGCCTATTAGCTTAATTAACTCGATCGGGAAACTTTACGAAAGATTAATTCTCGCGCGTCTTAATCATTACATCGCGGAGCTAAACCTGATACCCGAGATACAGTTCGGATTCAGAACCGCTCACTCGTGACCCCAGCAGGCTCACCGACTCACCGAGTACATTCTCGTACGGCGTCAACTTCACGCTACCACGGCAGCCGTGTTTTTCGATGTCGCGAAGGCATTCGACAAGGTATGGCACAACGGCTTAGTATTCAACCTGTATCAACTGGGAGTGCCAGACAGGCTCGTGCGCATCATACGAGCCTACCTTACTGATCGCTCCTTCCGATATCGAGTAGAGGGCACCCTATCCTCACCCAGACCCATCAGGTCTGGCGTGCCACAGGGTTCAGTCCTCTCTCCCACTCTTTTCTCGCTCTTCACGAGCGACATTGCCAAGTTTCCGAATGTCCAGCTTGCTCAGTACGCTGACGATACGGCACTCTACTTTGGCTCCGCTCTATTGAACCGCTCAACCTTGAGCAGGAACATTAAAGTGCTTCAAGCCGCCGTCGATGAACTAGGCAACTGGTTCAGAAAATGGCGGATTGAAGTGAACCCCACCAAGAGTGCAGCGGTACTCTTCGGTAACGCGAATAGCATCCGCGCTAAAAAACGACCGACCGACGTCATTAAATTGTATCGTTTCGGAGGAGTTCAAAGTTTAACACCATGACACGAGAATTTTATATATTATATTTATTTGTATATAAAAAACAGGATTTAAAAGCTGGCGAATAATTCGTTTGCGAGTGATTTCTTGATTATTGAAGTAAATCTTCTTTATGCACGCTTGACTTGGGGAGTAAGCTGGTGAATGCATGACAAGAGCGTTACGAACGAACGCTAGCGTTACGCGAACGGTGATTATGGTACGATAGTGAACGTACGTGATCGTAATCGTGAGGATTTCGTTCTTGAACAATTTTATAAATAAATATTTAATTTTCAGTTATAACCACACTTGTTTTTTATCATGGTACAACACTTTTCTACAATATTTATGAAAGTATTCGCTATTATCGAATAAGAGATTTTACGACTTTTTATTTCGATTTTTTAGATCGAATATTTGAGAGCGATCAAAGTACAAGGAATTATTAGATGACACAGAATTCAGGGTCACAAATGAAGCTGTGTGTATAACAGAATAACAGAATTAGTTTGATAACAAAAAGAATAGCGTAATATCACCTAAAATAGGACTCCGTTATGGCCGCCAGGGTAACACCGTCTAATGGTGCGTACAGATTTATAATGAAATGTATCATGCAATGAAATAATTCGCTGTACACATCGCTGCAATGTTAACTAGCAGGACGTTCATCTGATGGTAATTGATTCGCCCTGCCCATAACAATGCAATGCCGCTCAAGATTCAAAGTCAAATTCAAATATTTTTATTCAAAATAGGATTCAAAAGCACTTATTGAACGTCAAAAACTAACACCCATTCAAAAAAGACTACCTGAGAAGAATGGGCGCAAGAAACTCAGCGGGCATTTTTTTAATTATAAAAATATGGATAACATTGTGATATCGTACAATAAACATTTATAATTTAAGAGCCTGAGGGTGTTCGCTTTATTCCCAGTCTGTGGTGTCATTAAGAAAATCGTTTTTGCTATAGTAACCTTTCACACACAAAGTTTTTTAACAATTCTTTTAATTTTCGTAACACATTTGTTTTGTACATTTTCTGGGATCATATTGTAGAAGCTAGAACTAACTCGACCCAACCGAGTAGGAGGCATAACAAGTTTATGTTTGCTCCTCGTGTTAACATTATGAATTTTTCACAGTTTCTAGAAAATTCCTCAATGTGCTTATGAACATACAGAACATTATCAAAAATGTATTGAGAAGCAACAGTCAAACGTTTATTTCTTTAAATTTTTCACTTAATGATTCTTTAGGACCTAGGTTACAAATCGCGCGAATAGCCTTCTTCTGCAGCACAAAGATGGTATTAATATCGGCCGTACTGCCCCATAACAATATACCATAGGACATAATATTTTGAAAATAACTAAAGTATACTAGTCGCGCCGTATCTATGTCAGTTAACCGTCTAATTTTCTTAACCGCATATGCTGCAGAACTAAGCCTATTCGCCAATCCTTCGATATGGGGGCCCCATTGCAATTAAGAATCAAGAGTAATGCCAAGAAATATAGCAGATTCCACTGGTTTTACGAACGAACTAAATCAGTTTGCGATTCAATTGACATTTATTTTTGACATTCAATTGACATCATTGCGACTTAATCAGTTGATTTTACGTCAACCTAAATTAGATAGCTCTGATCATTCCTGACTAAGTTATAATTAGCGATACGTGGATCACGTATACGTGGTTTTAGAAATGTCTCTTGCACTAAGAATAGGTCTAATTGATGTTCGTGAGCGAACTCCTTCACCAAGTCTAGTTGAGGCTTAAGGCCTTGGGCGTTAAAATACGCTATACGGAGCGTATGTGGTTTAACCCGTCCGCTTACGTAATTAGGCATCGCGAATGTTTTATACTTTCGCCCTATATCGGTGAGGGCCATGTTTTAAATAATCAAAAGTTTGATTTAATAGTGTTACCATGCGTTTACCAAAGAGATTAATTATGTGTGTTGACTGAAAAAGACGTGTATTATAAATGTAAAATAATAGTTGTCCCTATGTGCCATATCCTGACTAATAATAATAATAATAATAATAATAATAATAATAATAATAATAATAATAATAATAATAATAATAATAATAATAATAATAATAATAATAATAATAATAATAATAATAATAATAATAATAATAATAATAATAATAATAATAATAATAATAATAATAATAATAATAATAATAATAATAATAATAATAATAATAATAATAATAATAATAATAATAATAATAATAATAATAATAATAATAATAATAATAATAATAATAATAATAATAATAATAATAATAATAATAATAATAATAATAATAATAATAATAATAATAATAATAATAATAATAATAATAATAATAATAATAATAATAATAATAATAATAATAATAATAATAATAATAATAATAATAATAATAATAATAATAATAATAATAATAATAATAATAATAATAATAATAATAATAATAATAATAATAATAATAATAATAATAATAATAATAATAATAATAATAATAATAATAATAATAATAATAATAATAATAATAATAATAATAATAATAATAATAATAATAATAATAATAATAATAATAATAATAATAATAATAATAATAATAATAATAATAATAATAATAATAATAATAATAATAATAATAATAATAATAATAATAATAATAATAATAATAATAATAATAATAATAATAATAATAATAATAATAATAATAATAATAATAATAATAATAATAATAATAATAATAATAATAATAATAATAATAATAATAATAATGCACTTTGATTTTAGTATTTTCATGACTGTATATAATATATTAAGTATCTGATCGTACCAAATATAAAAATTATGAAATTGTTGTTTAATGAAAAAAAAAAAACAACAATTATTTTTATAAGGAATCAAATATTTTGTCATTGAGGTATTGACCCTCGTTTAGATATTGCCATCCAAGGCCTTAATGTGCCTTGCGTTTTCATGTATCCTTAATTGTGAAGTTTGATCTGTTGACGTTTCGGGACCGTCACACTGCGAGTGCCACGATCTTCGTTCAATGTTCAATTCTATAAACAACTGCTGTTATTGCTAGATAGGATCTGAGGAAACTGTAGTGAATTACATCATAAATTTATAATTATTATGTATTAATATTTATATTAATAATATTATGACTATATATACTACGCACATTTACATCTGCCATCGCACTAAATCCATCATTTAATATAATAATTAAGTTAGTTACTTAAGTTTTCTAATTTATGTCATTTAATTATTTCCTTGTGCGGTATTTCTAGAACGACTTTTTTATATATAAGAGGGAGCAAACGGACAAGTGGCGGGATGGGGAGTTGGTACATGACATGGGTAACTTAAAAAAAAGTTTTCTAAAAGGCTGGCGACGCTCCTGTGTCTCCGCTAGTGTTGCAAGAGAATATGGAAGAAATTGATCACTTTACGTCAGATGAGCCGTACGCTCCTTTCTTGTATAGAATAGCGTAATATCACCTAAAATAGGACTCCGTTATGGCCGCCAGGGTAACACCGTCTAATGGTGCGTACAGATTGATGAAATTTATAATGAAATGTATCATGCAATGAAATAATTCGCTGTACACATCGCTGCAATGTTAACTAGCAGGACGTTCATCTGATGGTAATTGATTCGCCCTGCCCATAACAATGCAATGCCGCTCAGGATTCAAAGTCAAATTCAAATATTTTTATTCAAAATAGGATTCAAAAGCACTTATTGAACGTCAAAAACTAACACCCATTCAAAAAAGACTACCTGAGAAGAATGGGCGCAAGAAACTCAGCGGGCATTTTTTTAATTATAAAAATATGGATAACATTGTGATATCGTACAATAAACATTTATAATTTAAGAGCCTGAGGGTGTTCGCTTTATTCCCAGTCTGTGGTGTCATTAAGAAAATCGTTTTTGCTATAGTAACCTTTCACACACAAAGTTTTTTAACAATTCTTTTAATTTTCGTAACACATTTGTTTTGTACATTTTCTGGGATCATATTGTAGAGCCTTCTTCTGCAGCACAAAGATGGTATTAATATCGGCCGTACTGCCCCATAACAATATACCATAGGACATAATATTTTGAAAATAACTAAAGTATACTAGTCGCGCCGTATCTATGTCAGTTAACCGTCTAATTTTCTTAACCGCATATGCTGCAGAACTAAGCCTATTCGCCAATCCTTCGATATGGGGGCCCCATTGCAATTAAGAATCAAGAGTAATGCCAAGAAATATAGCAGATTCCACTGGTTTTACGAACGAACTAAATCAGTTTGCGATTCAATTGACATTTATTTTTGACATTCAATTGACATCATTGCGACTTAATCAGTTGATTTTACGTCAACCTAAATTAGATAGGTCTAATCACGTCGTGGTACGAAATACCAATGCAGTTCATTTTAGGTTGTCAATTGAATCGCAATAAGAGTTCATGGTAGGCCCCCAGGTTGTTCCTTGTATCAACATGTTATTATCTCTCTATTGGCACGCTTCTTCGGTTCTTCAATCCACAATAATATAAAATTAAATAAATCATTTATTTCAGGCATTTCACCCAACAACTACAAACATAGAGAAACTTAAATTTCATTTTATATTTAATTAAGTATATTATATTAAATATATCGTTGTCTTGCAACCCATAACACAGGCTATATTATGATTTGTGTAAAAAGTGTGTTAATATTTTTATTATTATTCTCTTTGTTATAATTTCATCTTATTTTCTACATTTATATTAAAAACATATACATAAAAAAATAATATTACAAATATAAATATAAAAAATAGAATCCGCGGGCCTAAACCCCCTGTCACTTGCTTTGTTACACAGCTTTCTTCTCTTTTGCTAAATATGGACCCAGCATTTCAAAAATTACCTAGGAGCAAATGAGCTAGCAGACACGAACCTCGACCTTCGCAAAAAGAGCTACTGGTATCACCAGTGCTGATTGTCACACAAGTGGGACCTCGACCTTTCCGGCGCAGACGTGACGGTGTCATATGTGTGTTTGTTTCGGGGTCCATGTTGGTGATTGTGTTGTAATCATCAGGATCGGAGAGGATGTGCTGAAATCTCCTGCAGAGAATGCCGGGTGAATATGATAGATTGACAATGTTCCATTTTTGGATACAAAAAAAAATTGTTGCGAAGTATTGAAGTACCTTAAAGATGTCTGGCATAAAAACTATACAGTAAAACAGAAATATTAAAAAAAAGCCCTTTAAAATTTTAAGGCAATTTTAATAAGCTAAACTTTGCTGGCAAAACAATGCAAGGGGTTATATATTATGTATCACTATTCTAATATAATATTATAGGTACTATAGTCTTCTTAAATTGTACAATATCCTTTTTTTATTATACTATCATCATCATCATCAGAAGACGTTCACTGCTGTCCAGCAGTTCCGAAATGCTTCCCCCAAAAGATCTCCACGACGATCGGTCCTGCATTGCCCTCATCTAACGGCAATCTTCACCAGATCATCGGTCCATCTTGTGTGCGGTTCTTGTAAGTGTTATTTTTAAAAGAAACAATAATTATCGAGCTATGTGCCCTGGCGATTATATATTATATCATATTATTATTATTGTTGTATATAATAATATAAGGTCCCACTTGTGTGACAATCAGCACTGGTGATACCAGTAGCTCTTTTTGCGAAGGTCGAGGTTCGTGTCTGCTAGCTCATTCGCTCCTAGGTCATTTCTCAAATGCTGGGTCCATATTTAGCAAAAGAGAAGAAAGCTGTGTAACAAAGCAAGTGACAGGGGGTTTAGATCTTTGTATGTCAACAAGGCTTTATCTCTTAATAACACGGCGACGGCAATCCATGCCACTTTCACATTGATGAGGCTGCAAACTACTAACCAAACGCCACTAGTAATTGTAATGAATAATTTATTTTGAGCGATGGAGTAGTGGTAGAATGAAATTACCAATGCATTAATGTCTTGGGAAATGAATAATGTAATGAGAAAGTCTGATCTTGACTTCGTCTAGTATTCTGATATTCTATTTTGGAAAATATAGCTTTCCAAAGGTTATTTACTGATATTTTGAGACTGTACACTAGTCTATGTTACCTTTACCTCTTTTATGGAAGAGGAGAACAAACGAGCGTAGGCTCAACACCCACATTCTCCTTTAGTTAACCAGAGGAGAATGTATGACTCCTTGTTTCTTCGAAGACAAAATTGAGTTTGCCTTCAAGATGGCCGTGGCAATTGTTCGAGGTTGCGAGACCAAGAATTACGAGACTACTTAAGGGGAGATCTGTTGTCGAAGAGCAGACAAATGGATTCTTTTTTATACCCATATCGAGATCCATTCAGAAATGAGGTGATCCGTTCAAAGTCACCGACATAGCCCGAATGAGTGCGAAACTAAAGTGGCAGTGGGCAGAGCACATAGTTCGCCGGAAAAATGGCTGGTGGGGCAGAAAGTTCTTGAATGGTGACCACGTACCGGATGGCGCAGTGTTGGTAGGCTCTCCACAAGATGGACCGACAAACTGGTCAAGATCAATCAAATACGTTGGATGAGGGCAGCGCAGGACCGATCGTGGTGGAGATCTTTGGGAGATGCCTTTGTCTACCAGTGGACGTCTTCCGGCTGATGATGATACCCCTATAAAAAATTTCATTAGAATCCGTTGGATGTCTATTTAAGTCGTAAAATAATAATAAACTTACTTTAGACTTACTAAGATCTTTATATTATTTGATGACCCAAGCGGCTGGTCCAATGCCACTCATGCGCTGCCCTTCAGCCAAATGCGGTCGTCAATACGCTTTCTCGATGGATAAATGTCTCAGAACTGACACGTTGACTTATTAGCCTAAATCATAGTGATTTAGTTTAGATTATCTTTGGCCTAAATAGACATGAAATCCGAATTATGGGTCACACATCACTAAACAAGAATCTATTTACAATCGGAGAAATTGACAGTCCTAAGTGCAGGGTCTGTCTAGCCGAGGATGAAACTTATGTACTCCTGGAATGTTCTGGGGTGGCCAATAAACGGGAAAAACCTTAGTAAATACAAGATCGCTCCAGGAAGTCTGCGAACACCCCGGGAGTGTTTTGAATTTCCGGAAGGAGTTGGGCTGGTTGGAATGACTGGCCAACACTGCTCGCAAACTGGACCCAGCCCCCTTAACAATTATTATTATATCGTAACATTATGTTTATTCCAAGGCTGAATTGGTCACTAATCGTAATAAGGAAAGTAATGCTTAGTATGCAGACAATATTCAAGTGAAGGTTATAATACCATCACTAATAATGTCATGGTTGTTGTATATTACCTATCATTATTAATCTACAATTATTATGTTGAGCGAATATTTTGTGTTCCTTGTAAGCAACCTTAGCTAATTTGTTTATTTTTCATATATTTCTGTATGCCGCAGAAACGCGGACATTGCGAGAGTTTGAAAAGATGAAGATAGACGCTCTAGAAATGTGAAATTAAATTAAAATTTGCAACACACTCGTGTTGAAACACAGGCTGAGTGGCTCCTTGTTTAAACACCACACGTTTTTATATTTGTATATTTTTAAGTTGCTTCAATTTATTATTTGTGTGTGTGTTGAAATAAATGTTTTTTCTTTCTTTCTTCAAAAAATGTGGTGTTGGAGAAGGATGCTTCGTGTATCGTGGGCAGAATTTTGTGCGAACGTTTTAATACTAAAAATTAAATAGCGCTTATCTTCCATAGTACAATCCCGCATACTCGTCTTCTTTAGACACGTATCGAGATGAAGCAGCCAGTCCATAGGACGCCTTTTCGTCCAGGGCAATGTGGAACGCATTAGACCACGTGGAAGGTATTATGCCACTATGCGATGGCCGGACCAGGGGGTCTACTCCCTTTCTCCAAAACGACACATCGTAAACGAACGAAATTTAAACGAAGTAGCGATAGTGACCCTACTCTATATAATTTTCAGACACATCGACGAAGTTCGGAACCATAGACAATATTTGTGAACGAATGGTGAACGATTGAAATGAAAATTATTTTTATCCAACTTATTTGAAGAGTTCTTTTTTAATGCCAACGATGAGTACTAACAAATAACAACCAAAATTATCTGTATTACACACGCAATTTAAACATGTCAACTTAATACTTACGATTTTTTGTTTGAATTCTGTAAAAAGTTTTCTAAAAATAGTTCTCAGGCTTAGAAATTCGAAATGTCAAACAATGACGTTTGGGACAATACTTCGGAACGAATGGAACCAAAATGGAACCGTAGTAGGAAACACCCGATCTTCGATCGAAACTTTGTTTTTCGTTGAATAAGAGTACACCTACAGATTAAGTCTGCTGTGCGCGGTCCCGTACATGAGTGTACTCGTATGACCTCTAACAGAGAGAGATGGAGAGAAATTGTGACGCGCATTACATCTGCCCCTATTGAATCTTATTGACAATCAGGACCGCTCTGTCAAGAGAGTATCGACCGGGAAGTAAGCTAATATAGTTTAGTATAAAAGTAGATATGAAAGAGTTTGAGCATTTATCCACCTTTTGCGAATTTAGTTCGTAGTGATACAAAATACATACATACATAAAATCACGCCTCTTTCCAGTAGGGGTAGGCAGAGACCACTTCTTTCCACTTGCTACGATCCTTACATACTTGTTTCGCTTCGTCCACTTTCATTATTCCTTTCATACATGCTCTCCGGTTTAGGGTACTCTTGACCTGGCCTTTTGCCAAGACGTCCCTGATTTGATCTTGAAACGTCCGCCTAGGTCTATCCCTTCCAACACTTTCATTCACACTGGCCTTATACACTTTCTTCGTCAATCGTTCTTCATTCATTCTCTCGACATGTCCAAACCATCTCAGCATATGATTTGATACAAAATGCGCGTCTGAAATAGTCTGCGAAGGTCAGGGTCAATCTTTAGTTATTTTCGAGATGTAATACACAAAGTTCATATAGTACATTTTTACCAAGGGAATAGTGTTAGCCATTCCTGTGAGGATGCAATTTTTAGGCCCGAGGCGAAGGGGAATATGGGCCTAAATACACCGAATCAATAGAACACATAAGATAAATATAATTCGGTTTATAAATAATATATAGGACCTAAGATGAAATTTTATTTTGTCATCCAAGATAGGTTTCTAACTACATACATAGTTATAGCTGAGATGTGCTTGAGTCGTGAGGAGGCGAGAGGTTAAAGCGGGTCGCGGTGGAAGGACACCGATTCCAAAAATAACAATAATCGTAACGAGTATTAGATTAATTAATTAAATTGTATAAAAAAACGCAATTATTTTTAAACTTTTTAGTGCATATTATATCAATTGTTTTGGAATAGTGTTTTTGAAGTCGGTTATTTTTTTGTTAAAATTTTTTTTAGTTATGCGCAGAGTTACTTGAAATATTTTTGATATGAGTAATTCGAAAGGCTTCCGTAGAGTTCCCTTAATCACTTCCCAAGTTCACTGAATCATTGTTTATTTTTGACAGATTTTGTATAATCTTAACGAATTTTATTTTGTATTTTTACCCTGAAAATATTAAAAATAACCTGCACCACATAGTTTGTGAAGTTAAAACTTCTTTAGGCACTTTTTGGAAGGGGAAAATCTTATGGGTTCGCGTCATGCTCATAACTGGCACACGCGATAAATAAATTATTAAAAAAATATATTAATATAAGTATAGTTAGACACTTTTTGGATCGGTGAAATCTCGTGAGTTCGCGTCACCGACATGCCAATAGCAGTATATCTGTAGCTATGCAGCTGACGTATTGTAAAACGGTTAATTACCTGGTAGGTAATATCAATATGAAAAAAATATTTTTTTGAGTTTCAATTACTATTGAGCAAATTGTTTTTTTCAACTGTCTTCCCATGTGAACCCCTTTACCGAGTGATTACTCGACGTACACGAGACGATATCTAGCAATTTGTTTAGGTTAGAATAAATATCATAATAGGCAACTATGTAAGCTTTTTTATATTGACACAATTTTACAAAAATTATCTTGCCACAAACTAGGCATAGCCTGTACTATGGGTACAAGACAACGATATATTTAATACAATATACATACTTAAGCATACATAAATACTGATAAACATCCATGACTCGGAAACAAACATCCATATTCATCATATAAATGTATGCACCTATCGGAATTCGAACCCGGGACCTCCAGCTCAGTAGGCAGGGTCACTAACCACTGGGATATAGGTATTTCAATGACGTTTCTCTAGTTACGGATACATTGCTGTCACCGTTTAATGACAAGATCTTATCTATCTATAGTTATGTCCAATATAGTAACGGCCGTTCTCAGTATACCATCTACAGATACATCTACCAGATACAGATAAATTATTACTTTCTACTGTCAGTAATTAGCTGTCAATAATCTGAAGCTGTCCCAATATATCCGATAAGTCATACTTATCGCCTTATATTGGGACGCGTCAATTGCAATTTCCATACAAACTTCTATCGCTGGTAAGCTATACGTTGTCCCATTGACAGACAGCGTGTACGGATAAGGTGAGTTACCGTCGATAAGTTTATGGGGACAGTAAAGTCAACGATAGTTACGATTTTTATCTCAAGTAAGAGATAGACTGAATATTAGGAACGGCCGTTATAGTCCAATGCTTTATGTCGATAGGTTATTGAAAACGGCCGTTAAACAATAGAACCCACATAAAACGACGCCCGGTTGCTTGGCAGTTAGAAATGTAATACGACCTTTAAACGCAGTTGCTATGCGAAACTAGTTGTCGTAACCAGTTTCAGGATAGCCAAGATGTATTGTTCTGTTAATATTAACTTATGCTAGATCAGCCTAGAAACCGGTTCCAACTCCAAGTGACTGGATTCGTATTGGATTTAATGTCGAAACCACAAGGCAAAATGTTTCAAGAGTATTGCTAGCATAGATTAAGGATTGGTATCCACTGCGCTCCTACTAGATACCGATATGTGCAGGCGAAATGCGGCAACTAGTACTGCGCACAAATGAAGGTACTCGAGTAGGTCTCGAACAATGTGTGATGTTGACGTGCCACGTGTTCTGTTAAACTTTCCTAATAATTGAAACTAAAATGCCGGGCTGCGTAGTAAAACTTAGTAAAAATAATACTTCAAGAAATAAGAAAGACACTGGGATCACATATCATCAGTAAGTATTTTGTATTTTATTAACTTCAATATAAAATAACATGAAGCGTATGTTACAAAACATGAAAGATGCCATTGAGTGTCAAGATGCCACGCACACAAGCATCTAATAGTTGCCGTAAAAAAAAGCAATTTGTTCTTCGGTAGTGCGGTATCTAGTTGGAGCGCAGCGGAGACCAATCATTGATGTAAGTTTTTTTCATTCATGTTCATAAAATTAAAAATGTAATTCATATAATATATGACATGGTTACCTTCCAAACAAGCGTCACCCACTGGCTACTGCCGGCAAAGCTGGTGTGATCCTTATGGTGTTGCAAAAGAGAATATGCGGCTGTGATTACTAATCATTAAGGGCTGATTTCACCATTGAAATAGAAGGCGATTAGAACACTACTAGGTTTACGCCTGTAAACGAGTTTACAGGTTCAATTCGCATTGCACCAACACTACAATTTAAATGGTAACCGCCGAATTTTAGACATTTAACCTATACGATCGCGTTCATCAGCTGTCACTGTCATTATCGTAACAGATCCATTGTAAGAATTTTGCTTTTTTTCATACTCGTCGATGACTCGTTACTGCCATTTGATACATTGTATTGTTGAGCGAAGCTGAGTGAAGCTCCCACTGGGTGACTTCAATTGATTTCTGTGTTAAATGGTTTCTCGGCCATTTCTGGACCGATTTAAAAAAAAATTTAAACTCATAGAAATTTTTTGAATTTTTCTAGGTTATCGTAGAGACAGAATTTTGAATTTCGTCTTGATTATTGAATCATGATCAATTATAATAATTGTATTATTAATTACAATTATTAGTTATTATAATAATTGGTCAATTATAATAATTGTATTATAATTAAAAACAAACATGATTTACAAATTATTTTTAATTAGCACGCGCTATTTATATTTATTTAAAAATTGAGCTGATTGATCAAATCTTGTTTGATTAATTTTGTTTTGTGTTTGTACACAGACTTAGTTTATCTCGCTTCGCTCAAATATACGCTGAGCGACTGCGGCATCCTAGTTTATGACATTTAAGCTCAGTTTTCGTGAACGAGCTCAAAATTTACCTATTGGTGCAATGCCTTTGTCTTTGTCGAGATCAAGACTGGCATTTGAACTAATTTAAGTAAAACTGTGTTTTATTTAACTCCGTTCGAAGTGTCATTTGTGAAATCGGGCTAGTTATGCGCTTGTTATTCTTCCTATTCCACATAAGATGAAATTAAAATATTAATAGAGCAACTAATGTTATAGCATAATACAAATTCCAAATAGAGAGTAATCAACTAAGTATTTATTTTTAACTTGCATTCTGGATCGTGATCTGATAAACTGGTTGTAACTGGCTTCGGGGCGCCATGCTGCTCAACTTGTGTTTGTATATCATACAATTAATACCAAGATTAAAACTTGTCTGTCAGTGTTATAGTTTTATTTAGTAGAAAGTGCCCAAGCTAGATTGACGGATCACTAACAAGTGATATTAATTTGGGTCGATAGGCATTACGTCCCGCTTCTGCAGTGCAACTGGTATGCTCACGCAAACGAAAGTCGATAATTAGTTTCGATACCCATATATTATTTAATATGTGTTAGAGCGTGTCCACACGGCGCGTTGCGTTGCGTTGCGTCGTCGCAACGCAAATATTTTGACGCATAGCCGGCCACACGGGCGCTGCAGCGTTACTATGACGCAGTCAACGTTCCGTCGGCGCAGCGGCGACGCACAGTTGCGGCAAGTATTTTGAAAAAAATTCGCAGTCAGTCTATAGCAAATCATGGATCGGAAAAGACGTCTAGCATTGCTCCTATTACTACGTCACCGCCGAAATCGACGCAAGATCACAAGACGGTACTGGATCAGTCCTTTCATTTCATTAAGAAATCGTGATGGACAGTTTTTTTTTTAGAATATCGGGAGTTGCTATTAGACGAAAAGAAGTTTTATAATTTTTTTAGAATGAGTGTATCCAGCTTCGAATGTTTATTGAAGTCCTTAGAACCACACATACGAAAAAACTATACTAATATGAGGAATCCAGTGGAACCAGTAGAAATGCTGGGAATCACTTTAAGGTAACTATATAAATATATTTAAGTAATAAAAATATAACAGTTTTTTTGGTTTGTTTAATTAGTAATCAACTCACAAATAATCAGCAATTGTCATAATTTTAAATTTAGACATTATTTAAGAGAGTAATCAACTCACAAATAATCAGCAATTGTCATAATTTTAAATTTAGACATTATTTAAGAGAGATATCATCCAGTAATTACAAATTAGAAAAATCGTATTCAGTTTCTTCACTTGCTTGAGATGTTTCTGGAGATGTAATTGAATTATTAAAATCAGAAATGTATGTACTTTGAAAATTTGCTGTTTGATACCCATATGGTGGTTGGTGAGACGTTGATGGGCCACTCACATATGATGATGTTTGTCCATACCGCATTTCATCTATAATTTGTATAACTTTACTTTGGAAACGGAGAGTTTCTCGGTCGGAAAATTCTTGAATAGATGGCAATATAGCTCTGAAAAAGGACATATGGCGATTTTCCGGCTCCTTGAGAAGTTTTAGTCCTTCTCTTTCAAACTCATCCATTTGCATTGCCCTTTTGCGCGCGACTGGAACATAGCGCGGAGTGTTGTCTGTGGTAATGTCATCATTTGTAGACGTAGATTCATTGTTGATTTCTCTAGGCGAGTCTAAGCTAGATTCGGTGGCATTTTGTTCCACTTTTCTCAAAAAAAGGAGTTGATTGTATAAATGATACTTCTTCAGTTTCGTAGCGCCCGAGCCCGATTTTGATGCTTCTTTTAATTTTTTTGAATATCTGAAGTAATTATCTTTTACACTTCTCCATTTTTTTATTAAATCATTACCTGCAAAACCAATAGTAAACATGATTTAATAATTTATACATAGTGAATTTCTCGATAAAATTTAATGACATATTCAGATATCGTTAACAAACACTATGTGACCGACTCTGGAATCGTGAAAATATAACAGCTGTTACATACAAAAAGCAATACCTACTGAATCAAAATGTATGCAACAGCTGCTATTTTTTTCGCGATTCTAGAATTAATTGGTTACATAGAGAAAGTTATTTGCTATCGATGTCTGAATATGTCAGTATTTTTTTTCGGGTATCTATCTATCTCATAAATGCATATTATAATAATTATTTTCTTTTCAGATACCTAGGAAGTGGAAATTCAATAACTGATTTACATTTCAAATTCAAACGGGGAAAATCTACTATTGCATATATAATACAAAGAGTTTGTCGTGCTATATGGACCAATCTTCTTCGAGACAACATCCCTGAACTGACAACTGAAAGTTTCCAAACAATAGCGAGGGGTTTTGATGTAAAGGCAAATTTTCCTCAATGTGTTGGTGCCATCGACGGCAAACATATCCGCGTGTGTAATCCTGCAAATAGTGGCTCACTTTTTTTTAATTATAAAGCCTTTTTTTCGATTGTGTTGCTAGCTATTGTGGATTCAAATTACAAATTCGTATTTGTCGACATCGGTGCATACGGAAAAGAATGCGATTCAACCATATTACAAAATTCTAAACTGTACGAGCTAATGATTAACAACAACTTACCACTACCTCAACCCCAGCCACTCTCTGGTAGCAATATACCAACCCCGTATGTATTTGTGGGTGACGAAGCTTTTGGACTGAGCAAACATATTATGCGTCCATATGGCGGTCAAAATCTCGACTTACAACAAAAGGTTTTCAATTACCGTCTAAGCAGAGCCAGAAGATATGTCGAATGCGCTTTTGGGATTATGGCTAACAAATGGCGCATTTTTCACAGACCGATAGACGTGTCCTATGACTTCGCTACTGACATTATAAAAGCATGTTGTGTATTACACAATTTTGTCGCTGATCGAGATGGTTTTAGACAAAGAGATAAATTTGCTATAAGTGTTGATGAATTTCTCCCAATACAACCCGTACATGAAGAACAGACAGCACCGAATGTCATAAGACAGCAATATGCGACCTATTTTATGACTAGAGGAACTCTGCCTTGGCAGCTAAATAAGGTATAATTGTATTATGAGGGTTTTCAAGATTTTCTTGCACCGCCAATTCCGCGATCAGTAAAAAAATAATATTTTATACCTACTCAGCGTAGTCTAGGTTAGTTTTGAGCTAAGTAATAAAATAGTACTCACGCTAATCTAAATTCCCTAAGTTTTAAAATTTTAGAGTGTCGAGATATTAATTTTGTACTGATCCCGGAATTGGCGGTGCAAGAAAATCTTGAAAGCCCTCTTAAATAAAAAAAAAAAATAAATATCTGTACTGTGAACTCACCAACTTTATTTTTTCGTTCAGCTGTGAAATTCTCGTAATCAGGAAATAAAACTTTTGATATGTCTTCCCAGGCTTTTGTTTTTAAATTTTTATTTTTAAAATCTACGTTTGACTTGTCCCATATAATTTCCCTTTCCTGTATCAATGTAATCAAGTAATCTATGTCAATTTCTTCAATGGTATTCATTTTACCCTGCAAATAAAACTAAATACAAAAACGTAAACGTAAAACGAAATGAGCTTCCGTGTATCCTCTCTGTCAACGCACAAGCAACTGAGCGCTGACGCTCCGACGTCGCACGAGTACACCCCCTCCCGCTTCGTCTCGGGGGCTGCTGTCCGTCATGTGTGCGTTGCGACGACGCAGCGCGCCGTGTGAACACCTTGGTTATTTGTATGTAAAACAACGCAGTGGTAGCGCTGCGTCGACGCAACGCTGACGCAACGCGCCGTGTGGACTGGCTCTTAGGTATACTAAAGCCGTACGGAGTGGGAAAATCTATGGCAAACTTAGCGAGGTGGGGTTTCATCTCTGGACATGATACGGAGTGCATCTGCGGTCATCTGAGACAGACCGTTGCGCACATGACTGGGTGCCCTGCGTGCCCGACAACATGCACAAACGAGGAGCTACACGAGGCTACCGACCGAGCTATCACGGTTGCGGGCTTCTTGGGTTGCCCGTATTTGAGGTGACCGTCGACTCGATTAGAAGAAGACTAAAGCTGTACTGTCGGTTGTTGATTAACTAGTGACCCTCTAGGTATACCTAGAGCTTTTATTTCTTTATTTTTATGGCGGCAGTATTATAATTTTCCATACCATATCCTGTGTTTCTGGTATTATTTTATTTGGAAACAAATACAGATACATCCATAAACACAAAATAGACATAGTGAGATAGAAATAAGGACAGTTACACTGAGTACACTTAATTAAGTGAATTTGACATCGTTCGAATTACGTTGCTGGAACAAATTTACGAGTTCACCAAATAAATATTAAAAATAAAGACAAAAATAATAATGGTGATTTCCAACTAGTAATGTTTGTGTTACTATTAATTGTTTTATTTAAAATTTGTAAGTTTTAGAGAGCACGTAAACAGATCTTCATCATAAATTTTTCACTTTTGAAGAGCTTGAATTTCAAAATAACTGCTGCTTTACAGAAAGAATCTTAAAAGCTAACATAGTCCCACAAAACTGTTTGGACAGTTTGTCTGCAGGATCAAATCTCTTGTTATACATTAATGCTTATTAGAACATCGATTTTATACAAGTGTAATTAACAAATATTGATAAAAAATATAATAAAAAAGTCTAATTTTACTGGTTTCTAGTCGGATGTCCTCAGGCAAGCTGTTTAATAGATAAGGTAGGTAGGCGTTTTTTCAAAGTCCTATCTCCGTAGTAGTTATTGATTCTAGGAACCTCGAACTTACCAGCGGACATCAACCGAGTATCGTGGTTGTGCATAATTGGGTTTATGTTCTTGATTGCCACGATTGTTAAAGCCTAATAAGTACTTATGTTTTAAGCTTACTGGCAATATTTTACATATTTTAAATAATTTTCTATTGTTTATTATTATGTTCATATTTAAACATACACTTGAATTTTTATTTAGGTAGTTGTAGATTAGGAATTTCAAAGTACAAACTTGAATTAGCTGTGATAATATCAAGGTCTATAAAACTGCATGTCTTATTTTATCAGTCAAACTCGATTATATTTTAAGATAAATGATCTTCATTCCAAAGGCCATAGTGAAACAAGTCGCAAGATTTACGACGGTTAGTGACCGGTAGGGAAAGTGAAGTCTTGTGCAAGCTGAGTGATGGGAGGTAGTGATGCGCGCGTTTATCGATACTACAATCATACACCATTCAATTTCACATTTACAGACTTCTTTACTATGTAAAATAATAATATGAATTATTTGTCGTTTCGGCTAATCAATATAAAAAGACAATCTTAAGAATCATTAATTGTTTTTTGTTTTTCAATTACATTATTAAGATTTTATGTTGATCTCGAATGTTTGAGAGTAAAAACATTTCTATCTGCTAATAGCATGTAATTATAACGCGGACAAGTACACTGTTAACTTAGCTGTCTGTAGAGAAAGTTATGTATATCAGTTGAGTTATATCTAAGGCTTTCCGTTTCAAATATATAAAAATCAAATCATTTTTTTGTACTATTAGCTAAGACAACATAAACATGCCGCTGCTAATTTGACCAAAGGAAAAATCTAATGCAAAATTGCAACTATAAATACCAATGAATTTATTTTATCGATACCTACATACGTCACTATAGGAGTAGCGCTTTGGTTTTCGAAAATTCTGGTTGTTTTTTTTAATGTATATATATATATATATATTGATAGTCTCGTAAATTGTTCAATAGTTTTCAGTAATTTATTATTTACCTACTTTACACATGCGGGAGGGCTATTGCTTGTTAGTAACGTGACCTTTTAGGTTGTTTCAACATTACGCGGTAATTTTACGCGGTCTGGAGTATTTCTTGGTATGTCAATGCTTTGTTGACTTTGCCAAGTGTTCTTGGACGTAGGCGTTAGTGAATGTTTGATAATAACATTGAATGAGAGTATAATATTGAAGATAGATTCAAGAGTTCAATACATGTATATATCGAAACTAAAATGGCAATGGGCCGGTCATATATCACGACTCACAGACCAGAGATGGACGATACAGAGAACAAAATGAAAATTTCCGGTGGACATCAGAAAAGTTGGAAGACCGTGTAAAAGGTGGGTATATGATATAATGGAATACGCTAGAATAAACTGGCTAATATTGGGCAAAGACTAGCGTATAGTGTGGAAAAAAGTGGAGGAGGCCCTCACCCAAAGAGGGGCCCATACTACTAATTAAAACATTAATTATTAGGAAATAGAGAAAAACTTACTAACATAAAACTTTTTCTCTTTTATAATTCTTATAATATTAGGCTTAAGCGAAGGTAGTTACTAACAACCATTATAAGTTCTTACATTTTTAAATTTAGTCAAATTTTATCTTGTAATTTACTATGGGGATTAAAAGGATTTTTTTTACTATTTATCTATCTTCATGACTGAGAGAATGGAATAAAGATTTAACTAAAATTTAAAACTTATAAAAACAATTTTTTTTTAAATTATTTAGAAATAAACATACAATAAAAAAACAGGCAATTTCTTATATAAAAAACTTTAAAGAGCTGATCTATCTATTCATCTGATGGCATAATCTAATGGTTTCTATTTATAGCGTATTTATCTATTATTTTTTCACGTATTTAAATTGTAAGGACTATTTAATAGTATATATAATGCCCGCAACTTCGTCCGTGAAGATAAAGGGATTTTAAAAATAATAAGCAAGTTATGAATTGATGACTCTCTCAGTACTATTCCAGTTCCGGTTCCCATTTTCGCTCCTGTTCCCAACATACTAAATGAATCTTATTTCGAGGATGATTGCTATGGCAAACTAAACCTTCTATTGGTATAGTTATAGCTCATAGACGTGAATTTCAGTTTCCATAAATCCTGCGGGAACCATGGATTTTTCCGGGATAAAATGTAGCCGATGGTCTTTTCCAAGCTCTAGTCTATCGCTGTACCAAATTTCATCAACATCGGTTCAGTAGCTCCGGCGTAAAAGCTTAAGAAACAAACTTACATTCACATTTACAATATTAGTAGGGAAATTTATTTCAGAATACGAAGTAATATTATGGCCAAGGACTGTGCCATTCTAAGAGGCCTTTTTCTAGTGACAAATGAATGCAGAATATATCATGAAATTATATTTTTAGTGTAAACATTTCATTTGAAAACGTCAGATATGGAATTAAGTCGTCAAGAAATTTTCACGAAGAAAGTCAAATCGTATTTATCGATTAAATCTCTTGATAGTCACGTCACTAGTGCTTCGTGTCTTGAAAACTGTGTTTTAAACTCGTCCCAGTGTTATTTTTAATTTTTAACTCCGGACTGTTTGGTCCGGTTCATATAATAAGTGTCAGTACTTCGTTGTTATTATACGTGTGCGCTTGTGTGTGTTGGTCAAGTCAGTGTTGGTTGTTGGGCGTTTCGAGAACTCGAATGGAATGTATTTAGGCACAGTATCTGGGTATGTATATGGTTTGTTCTTTGCCTGTGGCTTTTGGTTGTGATTGTTTAGTGTCAATGTCAAACTAACCAACTAACCGAAAAATTTGGCGATTTTTTTTAAATAAAAATTCAAATTATTTGTAAACCATAAAGAAGAGACTAGCGAAGTAGCGTATAGACGATCTGACAGCGCGATCATGCGTGATCAATTTTGATTTATGAACGATGCGGGGCTTGAACCTGCGACCTCTCGCGTTCCATGCGTGTTCTCTTCCACTGAGCCAAGCGTTCGAGTGACGTATTGTTTATAAATCTTGTATATGTCTCGTTCAACTCTCAGGTTGTGGCTCCATCTACAGGATCTACTTTACAGTTGATTGCCTGCTCAACCCTAATAATTGCATAAAATGAAATTGACTTGAGATGTCGCTCTTGCAAATCCAAACAATTTTGATGTCAATGTGTGCGTTAGATTTATATTCAAAATACTAAGCAGCTAATGTGAAGCTTGGCTGACTGTTTACGACTTCTCAATCAAAATTGGTTACAGTAACGATAGATTCGCTAATCTTTTCTATCTTGCTGTATCTGTTAGAGATATTTGTCTCTCTCGCACGCCCTGTTTGTCTTTACGCTAGTATGTTGTAAGACTTGTAAGTCTATTATTGTATTGTTAAGAGAAAACCGATTAATATAGGCTAGATTTATTACTCTAGTGTGCGTAACAAGCTACGTCTTACACTCGCGATTAGTATGTTACTTCGTGTTAGTGTGCGTGCATTGCTCAAAATAGAGGTTAACAGTTAACCTCTATTTTTTCGACGCTTTCACAGATGTCACGGTCTATCTAGACGTATAAATGATCTAAGGTCTTACCCGTTATCAAAGACAAATCTATCCGTACCTAAAGGATAATTCATCCATCAAAAGTTTTGCAACAAATTTCAAATCATATTAGGCAGCGGTACAACCCTTGATTTCATAGATCTTGACATACTTGGAGCCTCACCAGTGGGAGGCTCCTTTGCACAGGATGCCGGCTAGATTATGGGTACCACAATGGTGCCTATTTCTGCCGTGAAGCAGTTATGTGTAAGCTTTACTGTGTTTCGGTCTGAAGGGCGCCGTAGCTCGTGAAATTACTGGGCAAATGAGACGTAACATCTTATGCCTCAAGGTGACGAGCGCAGTTGTAGTGCCGCTCTGAATTTCTTGGGTTGTTCAATAATTCTGAGCGGCACAACATTGTAATGGGCAGGGCGTATCAATTACTGCCTGCTCAGCTCGTATTTACATAAAAAATAAAACTTCCAGTTCCCTTCTTCTTGAAGAACTAATAATACTTAATGTACACTCAGGATGCTCTCGGTGCTGATGAAATAAAAAGAACAAAATATATTATAAAGCACTCTACTTAGTATTAAGTAATATAATTAAAAATCAAATCAAGTCAAAATCACTTTATTCATGTAGTTCACGAAAATGGCACTTATGAATGTCAAAAAAAAATATTTTTCTAATTGAATTTACCGACACTTCGTAAGGAGTTCAGCTAATGAGAAGAAGTCACAAGAAACTTATTGCAACTGTTTTAAATCAATATTTATATCGTTTTACAAATCATTTTAATTACAATATAATATGTAATGTGATATACTTTATAATATACAAGTAGTCGATAAATATAAAGAAGAAGAAATCAATATTATAAAACTAAAAAACACGGTATTTTATAGAAAAATGAACTGAAAAATAGATAACATTTCCTAATTTTTAGTTTGGTTTATTTCTAAAAGCGTGTTTATTAAGATTTTTAACTACATTTGCATTGTTGAATTAAAAATTCTCTTTGGAATTCGAAAATTTCTTAATAATAGATAAATCGGTTAGAGATAATAGTTGAAATTTAAAATTAACATCAATGGTTGAAATTTGAAATTAGAATCCTGCCTTAGACAACAGATGAAAAATATAAAAATTAACAAAAATCTTTAAAAAAAAAATTAATGTAGGTAGTGTCATAAGTCTTCGATAAATCTATGAAATATAAACGATATCTGGCCATATAAAGTGGGTCAAAATCGCGCCCATATGAGTCGGTTAAAAACAAGAATACATACAGGTGAAGCTAATAAAAAGCGTGTAATAAAAATGTTTTTTTTAGATGAAGCCACAACCTGAGAGTGAACAAAGCATAAAAGATTTTATGACGATACGTCACTCCAACAGATGGCGCAGTGGAAAGAGCGCTCGCACTGAACGCGAGAGGTCGCGGGTTTAAGTCCCGCATCGTTCATAAATTTTGTTTTCAATTTTTATTTGTGTTTCAACACGTGTATATTCTTTCACGTCCATGCTAAGGTATCGTGGTTTAAAAGGGAATATACGACCAGTAATAAATAATAAATAAAGCTAATTTTGAGTTTTTAGATGACTAGTGGTGTAATAATAATAGAATATTACGCACCTAGGGAGAAAAGTAAGTCATTCTCAACCGCGGAATATTGACTATTGCCAATCGCGGGTGGCAATGTCCTACTTATCTCACGTGGTGTGTACACGATTTCATTTCCCACCTGGATGAAAAGCTCGCTTTTAGTCCCTGGTGCGAGGGACAAAAGTCGTCTGGCCGGGAGAGAATCGGTCACTTTTGCGCCTCGTAGCAGAGACTACAAGTGAGCTTTTCATCGAGGTGGGAAAAAAGAAAATTTATGAACCTTCAAAAAAATAACAAATTGTTTATATTACAAGTTCATTCAATGACTTACTTGTGATGAGATATATTAGAAATATTGACTATTCCAAGCTGTATGTAATCCACGCTTTGCACTGAATTTTTCTCTGCCAAATATTGTTGGGTTAATTAATTTGTTTTGGTGGCAAGCGAAAGGCGGCTATAATTGCTTTGTTGTTTGGCAACTGACAATCGAAATTCAGTCGAGATAATATCTTAATGTTCGATTTGTACTAGTAAAAACAATAGTTGGTCAATTGTACAACTAATAATCCTGTCTGTAAGTCCATCTGCCTGTCAATGGTATGTTTCTTATAAACCGTAATAGTTCGGCAGTTGTATTTCTGACAGATTTGTTATTTATACAATCATCTATGCCGATTTTAGGATAAACTAGATTTTCCTAGGCTAAATCAGTTCATATTCACCTTAAAGCGATAGGATAAAGTGGTACAGACTAGGTTAAGCTACGTTCTCCTGTCGGCCTAGTAAAATAAATCTAATATATAAAATTCTCGTGTCATGGTGTTAAACTTTGAACTCCTCCGAAACGGCTTGACCGATTCTCATGAAATAAAGAGTGCATATTGGGTAGGTCTGAGAATCGGACAACATCTATTTTTCATCGCCCTAAATGTTAAGGGTGGTCCACACGAAATTATTTTTTTTTAATTTTTTTGACATATTTTTTAAATTTGTTCGATTATGAGTTAGCATTAAAAAATACATACAACTTTAAATTTTCACCCATCTACGATCAACAGTTACGTTTGTATCGCAATTTTAATATCGGCAATACAACGTTTGCTGGGTCAGCTAGTATGCTATTATAGTTAGACACTCTTTGGATGGGTGAAATCTCGTGAGTTCGCGTCAACAAAATTCTTATAGCAGTGTATCTGTAGCTATACAACTGACGTATTGTGTAACATTAGGACTGTGTATATCGTGAAATTGAATGGATTTAGTAAAAAGTTCAATGTGTATATACTGTGCATTGATGAAATGGTTGTTTTTGTTTGATTAATATTAGTTGATATTATTTTAATTAATGATAGTATTGAAAATAAACTGAGAATTTAAAAAGAAATATTTTAAATTTAATAACACTTTTTTTTTTATGGAATAGGAGGACAAACGAGCGTACGGGTCACCTGGTGTTAAGTGATCACCGCTGCCCACACTCTCCTGCAACACCAGAGGAATCACAAGAGCGTTGCCGGCCTTTAAGGAGGGTGTACGCGCTTTTCTTGAAGGTACCCATGTCGTATCGTCCCGTAAACACCGCACAAGGAAGCTCATTCCACAGCTTCGTGGTACGAGGAAGAAAGCTCCTTGAAAACCGCACTCTAAAGGACCGCCACACATCCAGATGGTGGGGATGATATCGTAACTTGTGGCGTGTCGTGCGAAGGTGAAATTCGGCGGCAGGAATCAGGTTGAACAGCTCTTCGGAACACTCCCCGTGATAAATGCGGTAGAAGACACACAATGAAGCGACGTCTCTACGCAACGCCAAGTGATCCAGCCGTTCACAGAGTACTGGGTCCCCGACAATTCGAGCTGATCTGCGTTGCACGCGGTCAAATGGATCGAGCTGATACTGGGGTGCGCCAGACCAGAAATGACAGCAATACTCCATGTGAGGCCGGACCTGCGCTTTGTAGAGCGCTAGAACGTGGGCCGGCTTGAAGTATTGCCGTGCTCTATTTATGACGCCCAGTTTCTTTGAAGCCAGTTTGGCTTTGCCCTCCAGATGGCCACGGAATTGGCGATTGCTCGAAATTTCGAGACCCAGTATTCCGATACGAGGCGAGGCTTTAATGGAAGTGTTCTCGAAGAGCGGTGATACGGCAAATGGGGTTTTTTTAGTGGTAAACGCGCAAACTTGAGTCTTCGGGGGGTTAAATTGGACAAGGTTCAACTTACCCCATTCCGCGACCTTCTCGAGAGAGGACTCGATAGAAGACACAAGTTTCTCCCGGCACTGGTCGACGTTTTCCCGAGAGAGACCTGCATGGCCCGTGTATACGGCATCACCAGTGCTGTCATCTGCATTGCAATGAATGTTGGATGTGTCCAACATATCATTGATATGCAGAAGAAACAGCGTGGGAGATAGCACACAGCCTTGGGGCACTCCAGCGTTCACGGGCTTGGGATTCGAGCAATAACCGTCGATAAAGACCTGAATGCTGCGCCCAGTGAGGAAGCTGGAGGTCCACTTGCATAAGGAAGCCCAAATGATGGAAGTTTTGCGAGGAGCGCCTTGTGCCATACACGATCAAAGGCCTTCGCTATATCCAGACCAACTGCCAGGCCTTCCCCCTTGCTTTCAATAGCCGCCGCCCATCTATGTGTTAGGTATACCAGAAGATCGCCAGTCGACCGACCATGGCGAAAGCCGTACTGCCGGTCGTTGATCAACTGGTGACCCTCAAGGTATACCAAGAGCTGGCGGTTAATTATGCTCTCCATGATTTTGGAGAGTAGGGAGGTAATAGCAATAGGCCTGTAGTTTGCCGGATCCGAACTGTCTCCTTTTTTTGGGATCGGATGGACAAGGGCTGACTTCCATGAATCAGGGACTACGCCTTTTGAATAAGAGTGCCGGAATAAACGCGTTAGCACCGGCGTCACCTCAGGGGCACACATTCTAAGCACGATTGGAGAAATGCCATCCGGCCCGCTGGCCTTCCTGACGTCCAACGAAAACAGAGCTCGCCTAACAGTTTTCTGTCGGAACTGTACTTCAGGCATGGAGCTCTGACACCGCGGGATGGTCGGCGGTGTTTTTCCGTTGTCGTCAAGAGTCGAGTTGGAGGCAAAAAGAGTGCACAGGAGATCGGCTTTCTCTTTTGCCGTATGGGCCAGGGTGTCATTCCTCATGTGCAACGGTGGCATGGACGGCTGGATGAAGTTACCAAGAGCAGCTTTCGACAACGACCAGAACTTGCGTGTTTTGGTCGGGTAACTGGAAAGCTGCTCGCCAATTTTGACGACGTGCTTCGATTTCGCACGGGCGATTTGCCGCTTAAAAAATCTGGAGGAATGGTTATATTTCCTCTTCAGAACTTTGTAGTTCGGATCCTTTGAGCCCAGCGCCGCAACCCAAGTTCGATACGCCTGTTTTTTGCAGTCAGATGCTGCTTTAACTGACGCATCGAACCAGGGCTGTGATCTGCCACCGATCGGTACTACAGAGCTTGGTATAAAAATATCCATGCCCTGCAGTATCACATCGGCTACTGCAACGGCGCAGGCACTAGGATCATCCGAAGGGAAACAAACCCTGCCCCAATGGTAGGATGCAAAAAAGGAACGCATCCTATCCCAATCTGCTGACTTGTAGTGCCAAACGCGGCGGGTCGCTGGTGGTCCGCGACGTTGGCGTCGGATAGACACTACACTCCTGACCAGGCAATGGTCGGACGTTCCGAGAGGGGCGTCGGCAGAAACCTGTTAACCATCGGGATGTGTAGTCAGCAGAAGATCTAATAAGGACGGCATGTGGCTATCCACATCCGGGAGCCGCGTCGGCGACTCAACCAATTGGGACAGACCATACGCCAATGCAAAATTATGCACAGATCGCCCTGCGTAGTCTGTGGTACGTGATCCAAGCCATTCGGCATTGTGCCTGTTGAAATCACCCAAGACTACGATTTCAGCGGAGGGGATCTGAGCAAGCACGTCATCAAATGCCGCTTGAACGCAGCCCATGAGGTGATCCGTTTCTGCGTTACCACTATGGGACCTGTAGACACACGCATAGATGCGGAGGCGGTCCTCTAAATCTACGCGGAGCCAGAGAGTAGACAGGCCCCTACCCTCAAAATTGCCGAGACAGCGACAGCAGATATCCTCCCTTACGTACACACATACCCCGGCATGAGGCATGAAATTATGCTCAATTTTGTACCCGGGGTACGTTAAATATGACGTATCGCTAGGTCGAGATATCTGCGTCTCCGTAAGGAAACACAAGGCCGGCTGCGCCGTCTCAAGGTGGTGGTGGACGGCGTTTAAGTTGGAGTGAATTCCCCGGATGTTACAAAAGTCCACATTAAGCGTGGAGCGGGGTGCCGTGGTGTTGCTGCCCTGTTTGTCCTGTGACAGACGCGGTACTGTGCCCTCCCCAGAATACGAGGGGCAGCCCGAGCGCGAATGCTCGGGGAGGGATTCTCCGGCTCTACGAGAGCCGGTACCCTCCCGGACCCGGTAACCCGGACGAGTCTGGCCCGATTGTGCTGACGTCATAAGATAGCAGCGTGACTCTCCCACTTTCAAAAAGCCCGTAGTCGCCTCTTACGACACCCTTGGACCTGGGACTACCCTATTCTTTTTACGCCCCGGGGCAGCACAGGGCAAACACTTTTAACTTATTGATATATCTTGCCAAACTTTAGAAGTTTGTCGGCAATTAATAATTTAATTATTTTTATATATTTCGATACTAAAATTTCTAAGTTTTCACTCCTATCGTTACAATCGTTATTATCGTTACAACGGCCAATTTTTTTTTAACTTACTGTTGTTTGTCATTAAGTATTTTTGTTTTTTTTTTTTGTTACAAAATAAGGGATGAGACGAACAGGATGTTCAGGTGATGGTAATTGATACGCCCTGCCCATTACAGTGCAGTGCCGCTCAGGATTCTTGAAAAATCCAAAAATTCTGAGCGGCACTCCAATTGCGCTCGTCACCTTGAGACATAAGATGTTCAGTCTCATTTGCCCAGTAATTTCACTAGCTACGTCGCCCTTCATACCAAAACACAATAATGCTTACACATTACTTATTCAGGCAGAAAAAGGCGCCGTTGTGTTACCTATAATTTAGCCGGCATCCTATGCGAAGGAGCCTACCACTGGTGATTGTTGCATCATTTTACATGGATTCTAATTAAATAAACTGTAAAACGATGAATCTGGAAATGTTTCAACCAACTAATTTTTTTTATTCTACGCATCTACGTAGCAGAAATCGCAGGGCACAACTAGTAATATAATAAAGAAATTCTTGACAACCTATGAATGAGTTTCCATAGTAATATTGAAACAATAACAAACAACGGCCGTCAATGAATTTCTCGACTAATTATAGAATTGGCAATGACTTCTTCCCGAGGCGACAGCCAACATACTAAAGCTATAGATTCCATACACTATATCTTTATTCGTTGAGATCAGTTGGTAAGTTCCTGGTCGTGCAGATAAGATGAAAGTGGATTGACTACAAATAATTGTAGAGCGTGTGTTGCTGAGTGTTTTTTGTGACAAACGAGAGTACGAGTCACCTGGTATTAACAGATCACCGCCGCGCCGTCCACATTATCTTGCAACAGCAGAGGAATCACAGGAGCGTTACCAGCCTTAAAGCAAGGTGAACGTGCTTTTTATAAAGGAAGCTCATACCACAGCTTGGTTGTGCCTGGAAGAAGGTTCCTTGAAAATCGCACTGTGGAGGAACGCCACTCATTCAGAATTAAGTACTATTATTATACATTATTACGGCACTCCCACTCGAAAGACAGTGCACTCAATGAAGGCCTTGCCCTCCTCAGAGACTTGCTATTACCTCCCTGCTTATCGTACGAGTAACACGTTCTTCATATATGTGACCAGCCACCAGTTAATCATCATCAATGGAGAAGGCCTGGCAGTTACTCTGGATATAGCGAATTCCTTAAAATATTTATGGCATACGGTGCTTTTCTTCTTTTCCTCATTGTTCCCCGCGGGATTACCGTCAAGCATTTCTTCACGGGGAGGGACTTAGCTGTTAGCAGTTACTTTCACTTGATGCTGGCCATATTGGGATCTTTCTCTCTCTAAGGTTCGTAGCTACTTTAGCACTTTAGTTGCATAGCCGTCTGTAGCATCACAGATTTCCTGTGATTCCAGCAGTATGTAGTAAGTAATCTGGCTGAATCCTGGTTATGCTCTTTATCGCCTCTTCCCATTAACGTATGGAGGCTTCGAGTAGTGGACATATAAAGAAAACGTGCTCCGCGTTTTCATTGATCGCAGTTCACGTAGGTCATTCCAGAGAATCGTCATGCTTAAACCGGTACATGTAAGTTCGAGAGAAAGCATTTGTGTGAGGTAAGTAGTACCCAGAAGTAGAACTTCTGGTATGAGCTGATGCGTGTATGTGTGTGTGTGTGGGTGGGTGGGTGTGAGTGTTTGTGTGTAAGTGTGTGTATAAATAGCATACAGAACTAACTACTCAGCAATTGTTCTACCCAGTCATAGGATTTCGGTTCTAGCTAGTTATATAGAAGTGTTTTATATATGTTTTTATATGGTTTTTATAAGCTTCACCTGTATGTAGGTATGTATGTTCGTAACCGACTCATTTGGGCGCCATTTTGACCCACTTTAAACGGCCAGATTTCGTTCAAACTTCGTTAATTTATCGAGGACCGATGACAATATATGATAAAAAAATTCCATTTTTCAATTTGCAAAACAAGATTTTTATTATTTCATATAATTTTAATCTATCTTCTATAGGGCAGTATAATTACAGGTGGGAGGCTGCATTGCACCGAACGCGAGCTAGATTATGGGTACCAGAACGACGCCTCTTTCAACCAGGAATCAATATTGTATTTCGGTCTGAAGGGCGCCGTAGCTAGTGAAATTACTGGGTAAATGAGACTTAACATCTTATGTCTCAAGGTGACGAACAATGTTGTAGTGCCGCTCAGAATATTTGGCTTTTACAACAATCCTGAGCGGCACTGCACTGTAATGGGCTCGTCTCGTCCCTTATTTTTAATAAAAAAAGGGCAGGAATTGATGTTAATTTTATATTTATTTAAATTTTTCAGTTCGGTTTTCTATAAAAGCGTGTTTTTTCAACTACACTACAATTCATCATTTATTTCATTAAATAATTTGGTAGAGCGCTAAATAAACTGTCTATCAGACAGAGTCTACATTACTCTTCAGGATTGTGCAACTCGCGTTACATATATTGCTCTACTTATTAAATACATTTATGCAATAATCGTACTTAAACTTACTTGTGTAAATGTTATAGTGACTTGCGCTGATTTGGTGTCAAGGTTAGGGACTTGCTGCGTGCTCAAAATTATTTATTGGTTCCTATTGCGAAATTGTACTACTTTCAATTTAAAACTCATTCAAGTCGAATGCAATTTCAAAATTATCAACACTCACTTTCTAAAATCACTATTAAGAGCAAAAATGAGCTCCAACTAGATACCGCAGGCGTAGTCGCATAGTGCGGCAACTAATACTACGCCCAAGTGGACGCACTCGAGCCAGTCTTGAACAATGTGTGACGTTGACGTGCCACATGTTCTGTTAAAATTTTCCAATAATTGAAGCTAAAATGCCGGGATGAGTAGTAAAACTTTGTCAAAATAATACTACAAGAAATAAGAAAGACACTGGGATCATATATCGTCAGTAAGTATTTTGTATTTTATTAATTACAATGTAAAATAACATGAAGCGCTAAACATTAATTGAGTTTTGACAGACAATATTGATTTAATTTAAATATCAGATTTTTTACTGTGAGGTTCTGCTTTACGAGTTTGGGTAGGTCATTTACGACTGTAAATGGGAGACCTCGTTATCATAAACCTGGCCTGTTTTCATCTATTGTCTAGCACACTGACCTGTATAAATACCACTTGACAGGCTGTTTCATATGTTCGACAGCAAATTTTTTGACAAATTTTGACATATAATACAAATGGCCGCGAAGAAACGTACAATACTCTGAAGTATTTTTACATTTTGAATTAATTTCGTTCGTTTTCCGTGCTATTTATACTCCAAGAATTAACGTACTAAAGTATACAATATTTTTTGTAAATAGTTTCCCACCATCTATGTTGTCCACTAGGTTGTCATCACTAGTTCAGTACCGCAGACTCTCGCTAAATGGCCAACAGCGCCAATATGGCGAATATCAAACAGGCACAAAAGCACTTTGACAGCCGCAAGTCCAGATCAGTGGTCTAGCAGCAAGAGGCTCTATCTAGACATATAAATAATCTATGCTCGAAATATGCAAATAGGTTTGATAACCGGCGTCATGGCCGCAACTCGACACTGACACTGAGAAAGGGCGATTTATACAATATGTATAACTAGACAAAAAACAAGTTCCGCATAAAAACATAACGCGAATTATTTAGTTAAACCAGGAAATACAATTGTTATTTAGAACGATTCAATAAGAAAATAATCTAATTGTGTTGTTCATATTAATTTTAATAGGTTTCCTTGTGTACTATAGACTGGAGTTTTTGCCAATTTCAAGTTCGTTGGTTGAATTACGAAATAAACTTTCTGATGACATTCTTTTCATACTTATACAATCTTTGGCAGTGATTTGATTTTTATTGAACTTAAGCCGGTCACAGACTCAGCTGTAATACAAGAAGTAATAATGTATAGGTATGTATAATACGAATAAGTAGTGAATTAGTTTTATTCCTGATTCCTGCTGCCGAATTCCACTTCGTACGACACGCCCCAAATAAGGATAAGTGGCGTTCCTCCACAGTGCAGTTTTCATGGGGATTTCTACCACGAACTACAAAGCATCAAGCAGTGTTTCCGTGACGATACGACATGGGTACCTCCCAAAATATACCTTCCTTAAAGGCCGGACAGACTTAAGTGATTCCTCTGGTACTGCAACAGAATGTAGGCTGTAGGCTTTTGTGGGTAAAAGTGCATACCGTGCAGATTCCTCTCAGAGTACCAAGTTTTGCAGATAGAGCGACCTGAGCGGTATTATCTGCCAATGTGGGTACAGGTACATACCGCGCGGGTTTCGTTCAGGTACTAAGTTTCGCGGCTAGAGCGGAATAGTTCGGTGTTGTCTGTTGACGTCATAGATCCAATTATTTTCTTAGCTGGTGAGTTAATTAAAGCTGATAAAAGTAAAACTTCCTCTTCATCGCTGTCCATCACTGAAATCATATGCTGGGTAGAAATAACAACGTGCCTGACGTGTATATTCTTTGGCGAAACAGAAATTACTGGCGAAAACTTTTCACCTTCGTGGGTGAAATTCGGTAAAGGCGCGGTATTCTATCTACAAGGGTAGCGAAACCCGCATCAGGTCTGAACAGTAATATTACGGCATATCCACCCAGTTTTCTCTACCACAGGCGGTGGTGGATTCCGCTTACATTTAAACAACCCTTAAGGTTGAGGACCGAGCCAATGGTCTTGAGAAATCGAGCGGAGATAGGTTATCTCTCTCGTACAAGATCGCCATAATTTTAATTCAGAATTAGAAGCATTTTGAACTTATTACAAACATAATACAATTTTCTTCACAAAACTAACAAAACTATATCATGTTAAATAGTATTGGTGTACAATTCATAAATTTTCATACAATTTTGATCTAGATTGAATGATTAGCGTGGCTCGAACTGTTTTACAGTTCGAGCTAGAGGTATTTTGGTGAATTTTTTTCGCACTGTCTATAAAAAATAGAAATGTAAAGAAAAAATGAATTTTCTTCTCGTATTCTGTAGATATAATTTAATTCTTTTTGTAATAATATACGCTCCATATAAATCGTCAAAAAATGGTTTCAATAATCCGCTATTTTGGAGATTTCTTGGGATAGCGGCCTTAACGCTATAAAAATAGCTAGGTATGTCATAAATTATATTGCTTTGTATAACTAGAGTCGAAAATAACTTTATCAGTATAAGAAATATAAATTAAAATGATAATATTTACTTCTTTAGAATGTTCTTTGTCAACATTATTTTTGGTGTATTGTTTTTATCTTGCTGTGAATCTAAAATATTCAGATAGCGCTGATATTTCTTAGTGTAAGTTTAAATGCCATAAAAACCATTTTTTTTATGAAAATAAGGGACGAGACGAGCAGGACGTTCAGCTGATAGTACTTGATACGCCCTGCCCATTACAATGCAGTGCCGCTCAGGATTCTTGAAATACCCAATAATAATTCTGAGTGGTACTACAATTGCGTTCGTCCCCTTGAGACATAACATGTTGAGTCTCATTTGCCCAGTAATTTCACTAACTACGGTGCCCTTCAAAACGAAACACAATAATGTTTACACATTACTGCTTCACGGCAGAAATAGGCGCCGTTATGGTACCCATAATCTAGCCGGCATCCTGTGCAAAGGAGCCTCCCACTGGTTAAAATTCACCTTTAGAAATATACAACTTCGCACTGTTATTTATTTTCCGAAAGCTACTTCTGACAGTACCCTCAAAATCATTATTAGTCTTTTTATTTAAACTGTCTGACTTTCTGTCCTTGAAGTTTCAGGTTCGATCTCTGAGTTATGTCAGTTATACCGCAATATGTGTAGCCACGTGAGGCACTTTTGATATGGAAAAGAGCACTGAACAAGCATTACTTTTGATGTGTGTATTTAATGATATGCGTTTTATAACCTAGGTCCTAAAGAATCATTAAGTGAAAAATTTAAAGAAATAAACATTTCGACTGTTGCTTCTATATTGAGGAATTTTCTAGAAACTGTGACATGCATAATGTTAACACGAGGAACAAACATAAACTTGTTATGCCTACTACTCGGTTGGGTCGATTTAGTAAGGCTTTTGTTGGGCGATGTATATGCTTCTACAATATGATCCCAGAAAATGTACAAAACAAATGTGTTACGAAATTTAAAAGAATTGTTAAAAAAACGTTTGTGTGGGAAAGGTTGCTTTAGCATTAAACGATTTAATGAGAATAAAGCGAATACCCTCAAGCTCTTTAATTATAAATGTTTATTACATTGTAATCCATATTTTTATAGTAAAAAAAAAGCCCGCTGAGCTTCTTGCGCCCAGTCTTCTCGGGTCTGAGGCAGTCTCTTTTGAATGGAGTTTTTGACGTTCAATAAGTGATTTTAATTCCTTGATTTTGAATCATTTTTTGAATAAAAATATTTGAATTTGAATTTGAATATTTTGACGGACTACAACACTGCCACACAGATTATAAGCAAACTATCACCTAGTCCTAATCATTTTGAAAGGTATGTCTTAAGTACTTCAAATAGGTACATGTGTTTGCGATTCTCTCGGATGTATCACAATGCAGACATAAAACAGTATTTCAACTTCATACCAGACCACCCAAATCGACGGACGCACACATACATCTGATATACACGGCCGCTTAGTAATATTGGGAAGACAAAGTATTGAATGCCACGCCGTACGCTGCCGAGACTGGGGGTCTACTCGTAAAATCGATATTCGGTATATCGTGGCATTAGTCGTGTCGAATCCTACTCTAAGTTACATCGTATTCAATGTCGTAACGATGATTGAACGAATGAAACATTATTGGATATAATCGGTCCTAACCCTACTCGTAGTTGAAAATGTCAGAGACCAATATTCGAATTTGACAAATAATCAAACGTCACTTTTACGATTATCTCACCGACACCTTCTAAGCTGTCGTTGTTATTATCGTTGCAAGTCGTAGTTGTACTTTTATTTTGATTGTGAAGTCAATTTCTTGAGTCTCTTGGTGCACATTTAATAAATAAACATACGCCAAATATTTAAACATTAATTACATTTTCAACAGGAATTTTTTTACTACCAAGTAATTTAAGTCAGTTTATTGATCGTTTATGCGTAGAAAGTAATGCAAACCAAAAAATTCTGAGCGGCACTACAATTGCGCTCGTCACCTTGAGACATAATATGTTAAGTCTCATTTGCCCACTAATTTCACTACTATACTTATTTTGCAAATAATACACAACAAACTGATATGGTTAATTCATTTTTATAAGCTACCAGATATAGAACTTTAATCCCCTTTGTTCAGGCCCCACACAGGTCTAAATTTTAAAAACACTAGAAAAAATATTTAAAAGTTTCATGATGTTATCTTCATAAAATCATAAATCCTTTATTTTGCTAGAAAACATGTTAAAATGGGTGTAAATAGTTTTAAGGTATTTTATCGGCCATTTCTGGCATACAAAATTATTTTTAATAATATATTTTTTTCATTACAAAATTCAACTTATTATAATAATTGATTTTACATTAATAAACTCTTTATTTTAAGCACTTAGGTCAATTTAAATTATAATTATTATTTTTAAATGTCATTATTTAAAGACTAGAATTAATATATTTTAAGGTAAATTAAGTTTAATCTAATGTTTTTTGTTTGTGGCATTAAAACATTTCATTTATGGAATAAAATTATTTATCTATAAGCCATGTAAACTTCGATAATGATGACTCCAATTCCAACCCCTATTTCAACCCCGCCAAGCTTATTCGCGATATATAAGTAGAGTATGCCCTTTCCCAAGCTCTTCCATCTTTGCAATAAATTTCATCAAAATCAGTCCAAACAACCTTGCATTCACATTTATAATATAAGTATGCCTCATGATTTGTCTGTCTTTTATTAGATCTATGCAAAATAATTAATGCAACACGTTACGTGAACTAATATGTAATATAATTGCGTCACTAATGTTTATACTTCAGTCTATTTTGAAGCGTGTATGTTTTATTTATAATTACCGTGACATTCAAAATAATTTATAACTGTTGTTAACCTGATAACATATCTATACGGTGTTTATTTTAACTACTGCTTGGGGTATTTTTTGAGTAGTGAGTGACAATAACATAACAACACTTGGTAAGCGTCATGAATGTAGCTTCATAGCTTCTCGAATGGCAACCAGGTAACGGAAGAAGTAGTGTTAGTAGGCCCCGTAGTGAAGATGGACCGCCGGTCTGGTCAAGATCACCGGAATAGGTTGGATGAGGGCAGCGCAGGACCGATCGTCATGACGTCCACTGCTGCACAATGGCCTCCCCCAAAGATCTCAACGATTGTAAAGTTCTCGAATGGCGACTACGTACCGGAAGATACAGTGTTGTTAGGCCCCCCACAAGATGAATCGATGATCTGGTCAAGATCGCTGGAATAGGTACGATGAGTGCAGGGCGGGACCGATCATTGTGGCGATTTTTTATTCGCCTACAGTAATAATTGGCCTTTATTTCTTTAGTTATATTTCGCCTTCATTCGCTACATATAGATAGGGCATTAGTCGTTTTTTCCCACCTGTAAGGTACTTTTCTTTTTAAGCTTCGCAAATCCTTTCCAAATGGCCACCGTAATCTATACTAATCTATACTAATATTATAAAGCTGCAGTGTTTGTTTGTTTGTTTGTTTGAACGCGCTAATCTCTGGTACTACTGGTCCGATTTGAATGATTCTTTCAGTGTTGGGTAGTCCATTTATCGAGGAAGGCTATAGGCTATGTTTTTGTTTTCAAAATTAGGGATCCGTTATACAATTGCTACTTTGTAAAACAAGGTGTAAAATCGAAAACCTATTTTTGCTTGCGCTGCAAAAACTATTGACAATAGAACAAAATGATGTACAATATATATATAGGCAATATTTTATTTCTTATAAAACTATCGCGTGAATTATACTTTATATGGCAAAACAACGTTTGCCGGGTCAGCTAGTCTATAAATATTACCATGCTCATTTGAAAATTTTTAATATAGTTTAGTGAAAAAATAAGTAAATATACATAACTTTTCTGTAACCTTTAAATCTCATAATGTGGGACCATTGTCCTTGACTTTATAAATAAAGCTGCTGATTAAGTTAGTTCTCGGAATAATTACATGCCATGGTTGAACGGAGCCAATGTTCCGGGTTTCATGATTGACAGTGTTCTAAGCTAATTATAAAATATTTCACTTCTCATCGCTAAGATACTAATCGCTGTGAATTCGTGGAAAGTTCCAAGAGTGTGCGAATTGAGTTTTTTTAGAATTAACGAGAAGACCGAAGATTTATCTTAGAAAACCTTATTTAAGAAATTAAATGAAATGATATTTATTTATTTGGATGAATCGTGGTAACATAGTTCTTAACAGTTGGTAGATGCACAGCACAATTCGCCAATAAATCAGCATAAAAGTATTTGATTGGCAATATTAGAATTATTACATTTATACGTCATTAATCACATTACATAGCAATATTTCAATTAAGTATAGTATAAAATAAACATTAGTTTGTAGGAACCTCTTTTAAATAAAATATTGTCACTACTAACATAACTTTTTGATATAAATTACAAACTTAAATTAACTTAACTAGTAATTTGTCAACAAAGAACTTATTCAGTCTCTAGCTACTCTCATTCCGTCTGGTCCTCCTATCCTTTTAAAAAACGTCCTCCCATTCTTATAATCTGTCTACCTTTCCTTCGTTTTCCGCCTCTTGGATACCAACCTGTCACGGTCTTTCTCCATTTTACTTTCAGTTCCCTCAGATTGTGGTCAGTCCATTTCCACTTTACCTTTTTACAGATCTTGTGTGTGTTTTTGAATTTTGTTTGGCTCTTAATTTTCTCTTACTTTACTTTGTTTCCTCTCCTAATTCCAATTATGCACCTTTCTATAGAATTTTGGCACTCTTTAATTTTTTCTAAGAGATTGATTGTTAGAGCCCATGGTTGACATCCATACGTTAGACACTGGAGTATACACGTGTTAATTTTATAGACCTTTCTTTTTATTCCTTTAGATATTTAGGGGTTTATGATTTCACTCAAGGACCAGCAACTTTTCCAAGTATTTCAAATACGTCTGTCTATTTCTTTCTTCATGTTTTTTTTCAGGGGTTATTATTAACTGTCCTAAATAGATGTATTCTGTGATATATTCTACTGTTTCAATATTAGCTATGATCGAATCAATTGTACCGGATGAGTTGGTCATGTTTTTTGTTTAGGATGGATTTATTTACAAGCCAGCTTTAGCACTTTCGTTTGCATGTTGTTGCAATATTAACTCTAGATTGTTTTCATTCTCCGAAAATAGAAACATGTCATCTGCAAAGCGTAAATGGTTCAATTCTGTTCGGTTCCTGGACCGGAAATAATCGCTAGGACCATCGTGAAGAGATTGGGAGAAATAGAGTCGCCTTGTCGGACACCTCTCTCGATCTCTTCTCCAGCTGTCTCCAGTTTGTCCTGAGCAGTACTGTTAAAATATACACTTTGGAGAGACGAATGTACTCGTTATTTACTCCCTGTTTTCGCAATCCCAAATGTAGTCATGTTCCAGAGAATCAAATGCTTTATTTAAATCGACAACCTATAAAATATATTTAAGTACACTCAATATATTTTTCTTTTACTTGTCTTACCAGTGAGAGGTCTTTATGCACAGGATGCCGGCTAGATTATGGGTACCACAACGGCGGCTTTTTCTGCCGTGAAGCAGTAATGTATAAGCATAACTGTGTTTTGGTCTGAAGGGCACCGTTGCTAGTGAAATTACTGAGCAAATGAGACTTAACATCTTATGTCTCAAGGTGACGAGCGCAGTTGTAGTGCTGCTCAGAATTTTTGGGGTTTTTCAAGAATCCTGAGCGGCACTGCATTTTAATGAGCAGGGCGCATCAATGACCGTCCTGCTCGTCTCGTCCCTTATTTTCATAAAAAAAACTGTATTTGATCCACAGTTAAAAATTTCTCCGTATAAACTTGACTGTTCTTTTAGTTGATTTTCTTCTAAAATGGATGAGATACGCTATATGTAGTTTTGAGAAAACTGTGTAAATATTGAACATAAGGCTTATCGGACGGTAGTTCTCAATATCTTCTTTGAAATTCAGTAGTATTTTTTTAACATGCATTATATTCATATATTTGTATTGTGAGGGATTGATGAACTGTACGGTCGATTTCATAAACTGCATGATTTTGTATACTCACAAGTCACGAGCCACATAGCCCTACCTAGTTGTGTGTAAGTGTCCGTTTATCATAGTTGTAACTATGTCATGTTTTATCAATACCAGCTGTTATCTGCGCACGCGTCTGTCCGATTTGTCATATTTTAAATTGATGTCAACTCAATAATATTGACTCTGGGGACCTTAGATTATAAAATATTCGCAGAGCAACGACGCAAATATTCAATAACATTTATATAATTTTTAGATTATTTATCAATCATATAAAAATGACAGATTCCAATATCAAATGTAATACTTTGTTTATTTTTAATTATTGTAACTGTATTGTTATATTGCCAGACTAAGTATAATATACTTAATAAACAGTACACATTACTTACACATAAACTAATAAAATATAACATATTAATATAAAATTAAATAGAATAAAACCTAAATAATCTTTAATTTAAGTTTTTATAACTAACTAGATGAACTGACATACGATGTCCTGTTCATAATAAAAAAAAACGATAAAATTAAAATTATAAACTGATAAAAAACTAATAATTTAAAAACTAAAAAATGTAAGCCAATAATTAGAATAAAAATGCTGATCAATAGTTCCAAAAAATTAAAAAATTGTACATTGAATTACACAGCTACAAAAAATTCTACAAGTTTTTTATTTTTTTTTTATCTGCAACTACAGAACTTTCTTGCTAAATTGCCAATATTGCTATAATTCAGTTTATTCATTGATTTAATTTAGGTTTATATATGTTTTTCAATTAGTTATTTGTTTTTCTACTACCCTACTCTGTAAATACTATATCATATATAGGCTAGATCGCTTGGATTTGCGTAGAGATACCATTTCATGCCTATAATAATATCTTGTTGGCGCTGGCACAGGACCGCGATAAATGGGATAGGCTTTTGCCCAGCAGTGGGATCCGATAGGCTTATAAAAAGTTATTGACTTAGTATTGTTTTTCAAATCGTAGTATGTTCAGCAGTGATTTGTTATCAGCTGTTAGTCTTGTAACTGATATTACTCAAGGCTGAGTAAGTCACACTTGTTTCTTTAGTGTCTAGGGTTTGCAATTTATATTGTACGTAAATGGGTTTCATGTCCTAGGTATTGTAATCTCACTAAGTATTTTTGAATTGAATAATTAAGGCGACTTCTTCAAAGGCATCTATCGTAGGCCGCAGAGATTTCAGAGTGTGTAGATTTTGTAATAGTGCAGATGAAACTCTTACACATCCTCTCTGAATTATAACCCTTTAACCTTTCCATTCCGGGAAACTCTGTTCGCATGGTATGTCTCAGATCAGCGTGATTTTGGCGCTCGCACAGCGTTCTGTCAATGCGTATTATTTTACGTATATTAATAGATTGCTTACAGTTAGGATGATTTGAAGGAATGTATCTGAAAGCTCTTGAAACAAGCTATAAGACCATGCAAAATAAACCATCTTGTAAACAAAATAAGGGTCAAAACTTGGTGAGGGAATAGTGTGCCGTACAGCACTCTCGGTTTTGGTGTATCTGAAGGATTTAGTGCCCTGAGGCGCTGCCGATTGGAAGTCCAATTCTTAAACCACTAGCAAAAGATTTAATAAGATTCATTAAAAGAATCATTCTTTGCAGTGAGCTATAGTTAACAGTACAATACATCACATTGGTCGCAGAGAAACAGGGCTGCACTGAACTGTTCTAAAGCTGCTTCAAAAACCATAACCATAGGGCGCGCTAAATACTATGGTGGTAATAAAATTAATAAAAGCTATTACGATTGAATAGAAATAGTAAATGATTCGGCATTAGTGTCATCGACGAACAATATAAGCACATCCTCTTCCAAGCTGTCAGCGCGCATACAAAGCATTGCACGACAGCAACTCAAGACCGAGAGGAAGTACAAAAAATTCTTTGTATTCCCTGCAAGCTGCGGCATCGTTAAAAACATTTTTCCCTAGGTATATGTGCATGTTAAAATGCTCTTCATTCGAGTAGTTGATGCAATAAAACTATCACTCACACAGACACCAAAAATCATGCATTTGAAACTAGCGCAAATTTGCACTTCTCTCCGTAAGCGAGTTTGTTCGGAAGCGACACTTTGAATTTCCGCGATTGTCTACATTTTTTTGTCAAATGACAGCGGTGCGCTTCCACCCTGACCTTTTCCATTTGTAGCCGCACAGCTGATGCTAGCGATCCGCCATTGGACTGAGTTCAGGGCGATGACCTTAGTTTACGGGTAATATAAATGTGTCAGGGGTTCTAAGCATTTCTTTCAACATTTAATATGAAATGTTCATTTAACTGTAGCGTTTAATATAGGGGTGTTTATTTCTAATTTTATCTTTAATGGTGTCAAATATACTGCAGAAATATTTTAACAGTGTATAAAGTCTACCAGTTGAATTTGCAATAAGATTTCTGTTTCATGACAACCTTAGGAAACGTTATCAAAGATAATAATTATTGTAATAACGATCATTACTAAGCCAATGTCAAAACAAACTCCAAGTGTACGACGACCTTTAGCTTCTTGTGTGTATATTCTTGTCATAGCAAGATAAGCGCAAAATCACATGCTTTTAACAGAAATGATAAATAATAATATCAAATAGATCTATAAATATACCAGTTACTTAAACGGAAAAATTGGTTCATTCATTTAGAGGTTGCATCATATTAAGCTGTTATAGTTAAGGTTTAAGTCAAATTTAACCTTAACAGTAACGCTGACTGCGGAATGTATTGCACCTTGCTCCATCCTATTCCTTGGCATAGTTAAAGTTAACAATAGCTTTAACCGGCTAAGATTGTACGGTTACGGTTAACAGTTAAAGTTATGACCTCATCTAAAAATTGTCAAATTGTGCAACACATTTTTTGCTATTTCTTTTTATGAAAATAACGGATTAGACGAGCAGGACGTTTAGCTGATGGTAATTGATACGCCCTGCCCATTAAAATGCAGTGCCGCTCAGGATTCTTGAAAAACCCAAAAATTCTGAGTGGCACTACAGTTGCGCTCTTCACCTTGAGACATAAGATGTTGAGTCTCATTTACCCACTAAATTCACTAGCCACGGCGCCCTTCAGACCGAAACACAATAATGTTTACACATTACTGCTTCACGTCAGAAATAGGCGCCGTTGTGGTACCCGTAATCTAGCCCTACTGGTAAAAGAATACCTTAACTAGTTTGTTAAACTATCGTTAGAAGCATGGTAAAAACTGATCGAAAGTTATTATTAATAAAATTATTCTCTTTCTTATTTACTAAATGGATAACTTCTGTGTTATCACAGCACCCACAACTGACCTATCAATCGAACAAATAGAAAATGCATTGAATTATAAATTAAAAATGTATAAACAGGTCTTAATCTTAGCACAAAATATCTTGTATACAACTTGTCCAAAATGCCATAATAAGACATATTTAATAAGGCGTATTTTTTTAAAAAGATAATTATGCTTCACTTGACATCAAATTCCACCTTCGCACGACACGCCACGAAGTAAGGATATCATCCTCACCATCTGGATGTGTGGCGGTCCTCCACAGTGAACTGTGATCACTTAACAATAGGTGACCCGTACGCTCGTTTGTCCTCCTATTGCATAAAAAAAAATTACTGATCTTACTTGAGCCTCGAGTAGGACATTTAGGAGTAGACATTTGTACACGATAGTGGCGACAGGGTAACGCCCACATACCACTTCCACTAGTTTCTTCTGTTCCTTGTAAAATAACAAACTATTTATATTTGCAAGATTGGCATTTCAAGTCAATTTCCTAATTCTCAATTATTGGGGTTGAGTAGGCTATCGACTGTAAAGATTTTGTAGATGGAGCTACAACCTGAGAGTTGTCGTCAATAAGCTGTTAAGAGCGCTCGCATGGAACTCGAGAGGCGCAGGATTGATGCGTATAGTCCACGAATTTTGATACAAATTAAATTTGAATATACAAATTCATTATGGAAGCGAAAAGCGCCATTTGTTTCCGAAGCGGTAGTAGTATCTAGTATATTAGAAATGACATCAAAAAGAATTCTAAAGGAATCAATTTTGAGAAAATAAATGCCTTTTATGCCTTTTTAAATATTTAATTATTAGTCGCTCCAATAACAAAGAATTTGGTTACGTACAAATGGCCAAAACAAAATAATTAAGTCAAGGACTTGCTTCGGGGTAAACAACATAAAACCAGTTAATTGCATAAAATTAACTGTCCATATTATTCATACATATAATATACTAACTTTCTTTGGACATTCATACTATATATATATTTTTTATGACATTAAGGGACGAGACGAGCAGGACGTTCAGCTGATGGTAATTGATACTCCCTGCCAATTACAATGCTATGCCGCTCAGGATTCTTGAAAAACCCAAAAATTCTGAGTGGCACTACAGTTGCGCTCGTCACCTTGAGACATAAGATGCTGAGTCTCATTTACCCACTAAATTCACTAGCTATGTGCCCTTCAGACCGAAACCCAGTAATGATTATACATTACTGCTTTACGGCAGAAATAGGCGCCGCGCGGCTAGATTATGGGTACCATAACGGCAGTAAAGGTTACTAGAACATATATGACATTCTTAAGAGGTATTTTAATATAGGTCTGAGGTTTTTTTTGGAATGGTTGGTAATTTTTGACTTTCAATAAGTGATATCACATCCTTTTTTGAATAAAAATATTAGAATTTGAAAAAAAAAATATAATTGCAATTTCTATTCACATTGCTTTATTGATAGAACCTTATCATAACTGTTGCATCTTCTCAATGAAAAATGAATGACAACAGAAAATATCTGACCTTAATTGAATTTAATTGCAGTACAGAAATATCTTCAATATCATATACAAATATTTCCTGTGTCTTCATATGCGGGTTTTTACTATCATAGATACTAAATATTTTATCGTCTATTAATTAACTAGTTGCGCCCTGTGGAATCGCGATAGTAATTTTTGTTAAACAACACCTATTCTGGCTTATATATAAGAAATAGACATATATTCAGAACCTTTTTTACTAAGGGTATTATATCTTTGCAGAAAATTATATTTGTCTATTGTATATGCAGTTAGTAATTGTTGAATGCAATTACTTATTGTGACAGTAATCACGACCATCATGTTCACGAAGCATCCTTACACAAACAATGAATTCAAGCTCTTGTTTTTATGAAAATAAGGGGTGAGACGAGCAGGTTCAGCTGATGGTAATTGATACGCCGTACCCATTACAATGCAGGGCCACACAAGATTCTTGAAAAACTCAAAAATTCTGAGCGGAACTACAACTGCGCTCATCACCTTGAGACATAAGATGTTAAGTCTCATTTGCCCGGTAATTTCACTAGCTACGGCGCCCTTCAGACCGAAACACATTACTGCTTCACTGCAGAAATAGGCGCCGTTGTGGTACTCATAATCTAGCCGGCTTCCTGTGCAAACGAGCCTGCCACTGGTGAGTCTTAAGATTGATGCGTTAAATATAGGATAATTTATATTTATACAGTTAATTCTTTATTGCTTTTTATGGAATAATTTATATTATTTAAACACGACTCATAAATTGTTTGCAGCACCTTACACACTCATTTGTTATCCATATAATAGCCATTGTAAAATACTCTATTTGATTGAAAAGATTGGCCGTTGAGTTTCTTGTATGCTCTTCTTACGAGCTCAACTTTTTACGAACATATGGTAAATTCGGTGCTTTAAAAGAAATATTAATAGTGATGTTTCAACAGCGCTTAGTTTAAGCTTAGTTTTAGTTTGACGTCTGATATTCTAAAACCGAAGAACTTTGTGCCTTTCACTGTCACTTTGTTTAATCAATTAGCAATACGACTTAAAGAGCTTCCAGCTAAGAGATTACGCGCACTTTAAAGCTCATATACCAAGAAATCGCAAAAAAGCGCATAGTTGAAAGCATTTCTCGACGGTTTATATAAAGCTTAAATTTTTATAAAAAATAATTATATATGTACAGAATTCGAGAAGAAATTTCATTTTTTCATAACATTTCTATTTTTTATAGAAATTGCGAAAAAATATCACCAAAACAACCCTAACTTATACAGTTGGAGCCATCATTTAATCTAGATAAAAACTGTACGAAAAGTAATTAATTGTACACCAATACTATTTAACATGACATACTTTTGTTAGTTTTGTAAAGAAATTTGTATTATGTTTGTAATAAATTAAAAATGCTTCTCATTCTGAATTAAAACTATGGCGATCTGGTACGGGAGAGGTAACCGTAGTACCGCTCGATTCCTCAAGGCCGTTGGCTCGGTCCCCAGCCTTAAAGGCCCGCAACGCATCTCTTGACACCAGTTGTTGCGGATGTCCATGGGCGGTTCCCTCACCTCTCCCCACTACGTGAGCCTCTTGCCCATTTGCCCCCTCTTCACATAAACAAAACTTCTTCAATACTTAAAATAACGATAGTTTCTTACCATTATTTTATACAAACAACTAATCGGTTGTGTTGTGCAGGATGTATCACTTATATATCATTTCATTGATCTGATTATTGTGCCTATAGACACAAATAAAAAGTTTTGGACTAGATTTGAAAACAATTTGTATACGTAATTACTTATAATTGGTCCTAACCAGTGTATTTCAATCGCGACCCCTAAGGGGGTAGTGAAGCCTTATTTTTGAGGTCGCCGGCAGAAGAAAAAATGCAAGGTAGTCTACAAAAAAAACAGGATTTTAGTAAGAAGATTGGACTTACTTACCACAAGTTGCACAAACCGTTAAGTTAATGTTTCATTAAATATAATACCGTCTTTAAACTTTCTTTTTCATTTTGACAGTCAAAGATAGCATGTGATATAATGAAACATTAACTTTAAGAATGTTTTCTGCAACAAACGGTTAATTTTCTAAAATTTGTCAATTCTGGCACATTTTTTGAAATCAAATTATTTTCAAATCGAAGTTTTTTTCTCCTTGCACAAGTATCAAGTGGCGAATGGTGATAATAACTTTAGAGCTTCCCTTGCCAGCTAATTCTTATTCAAATTATAAATTATTTTTCTGACTAACAAGAGGGTCGCCACAATTTTTCAACCTGTAATGGGGTCGCGATATAAGTAAGATTGAAAAACACTGTTCTAAACTAAACCAGTGGGAGGCTCCTTTGCACGGGAAGCCGGCTAGATTATGGGTACCACAACGGCGCCTATTTCTGCCGTGAAGAGTAATGTGTAAGTATTACTGTGTTTCGGTCTTAAGGGCGCCGTAGCTAGTGAAACTACTGGGCAAATGAGACTTAACATCTTATGTCTCAAGGTGACGAGCGCAATTGTAGTGCCGCTCAGAATATTTGGGTTTTTCACGAATAGTGAGCTTAATGTAATGTAATGGGCGTATCAATTACCATCAGCTGAACGTCCTTCTCGTCTCATCCCTTATTTTTACACAAAAAAACCAATAAACGCGCAGACAGACGTACACAATAACCAATAAATAGCCTTATTACGTCACCACACGTGGTTTTATATCAACAAAGATCGGTATAACTTGAGATAGGAGTTAGTTCATATTCAATAGGCACTTGACAGAACAGTTGAGTGCGGACTCTATAGTATTCAAACGTGGAGTGCGTATTGTGATTTTGTGATTGTTTTCGGAAGTAAAACTTAAAAATGGTACGTTTTTTTTTAATTTATCCTGTTATTGTTATAAAATATAATAATTAATGGGCGTATAATTTGTTATTCCATTTATAATTAGTCCAGGAACGAATCGTTTTTAATATTAATTATTGAGTGTTGGTAAAAGTAAAAATATTATAATACAATTTAATAATTAAATTATGGTAATATTTTTATTTGATAGTAAGTGGTTATTTATGATTTTATTTATAATTTAGTTACATAATTTACAATTTATTTCCATAATTCGAACAATAACAATTTAAATAATATATTTCTTATTAATTTCTAATAGTTTTGTTTGAGCGAAAGCTATTGATCCCTTTTTAACTGCCATTTTTTCTTATTCAAAATTATGGTTATTTGTGGAATTTGTTTGACGTCAAAATTTATTACCTCCTTGAATATATATGCTCAAAGATAGGCTCACACCAGAAACTCAGCAGGATTATAAAAGATAATTTAATCTTTATTAGTTACATAACTGAATTTACTATGTATTAATAAGATAATGTCTTTTTTAAATATTGGGCTTAGCTTTTATATAAATTCTCGTGTCATGGTGTTAAACATTGAACCCCTCCGAAACGGCTTGACCGATTCTCACGAAATTTTGAGTGCATATTGGGTAGGTCTGAGAATCGGATAACATCTATTTATCATCCCCCTAAATGTTAAGGGTTGACCACACGATTTTTTTTTTAATTTTTTGAATTTTTTTTTTAAATTTGATTGATTATGAGTCAGCATTAAAAAATACATACAACTTCACCCATCTACGATCAACAGTTACTTTTGTATCGCGATTTTAATATCGGCAATACAACGTTTGCTGGGTCAGCTAGTATATATATACATACATATATATATATATATATATATATATATATATATGTATATATATATATATGTGTATATATGGACGCATTTTTATACGGACCATTCGGTCGTGATGTTAAGTGATCACCACCACCCCTATTCTCTTGCAAAGAGGAGGAATTACAGGAGCGTTGCCAGCCTAAATTTCCCAGTGAAAGGCATTCTCCAGAGTTTTTATATGCTTCTTCCAATGTCAAAGCCCCATTACGAACTGACGTACCTTCATGACGCTTACCAAGTGTTGTTGTAATATTTTGTATTTACTAGTGGGAGGTTCTTTTGCACAGGATGCCGGCTAGTTTATGGGTACCACAACGGCGCCTAATTCTGCCGTGAAGCTTTTTTTTCGAGAGGAGTAAAATACATTTACGTATTGAAGACCCCGAAACGGGGCCCATATGTCGGGCTCGGGTGTAAACACCCCCTGCCGAATAAAAACGTCCTCTGTGCTGATAGCCCTGAAGGCTTTTACAGCGAAGCCGGGCGGGGGCCTTGGATGCCGTGTAGCAATAATGTGTAAGCATTATTGTGTTTCGGTCTGAAGAGCACCGTAGTTAGTGAAATTGAGCAAATGAGACTTAACATTATGTCGCAAGAAGTTTTTCAAGAATCCAAAGCTACATTTTAATGGGCAGGGGGTATCAATTACCATTACTTGAACGGTATGCTCATCTTATTTTTTTTTTTATACAAAAATTCTAATAGTCATTCCTTATCTATATCTATATATATATAAATGAATTGCTGTTCGTTAGTCTCGCTAAAACTCGAGAACGGCTGGACCGATTTGGCTAATTTTGGTCTTGAATTATTTGTGGAAGTCCAGGGAAGGTTTGAAAGGTGAATAAATGGGAAAATGCTGCTTAATTAAATAAAAACAAATTTGTTTTTCCTTTTTTGTGTCCATACATAATTTCTATGCGAGAATTTATTGACGTACGGTTTGACAGTTCTGCTGTGAAACAATTTCATTACGACAGCAGGGTGCATATTTTATGAAGTAATTTTTGATGTTATGATATATTATTGACAAATTCATATAAAAACATTATTTTATTTATTATATACAGAACAACGTCTGTCGGGTCAGCTAGTCGTAAATAAATATAAAATTTCTATACTATTCTATTATATTATTATAAAAGAGGTTTTACTCCATCGCAGTTTCTCTTGAGTTTCTCTTCAACACTACGTCTAATGATGAGTTGCATATTTAGCTAATGGCAATTTCAAGAAAATTGGCTTTAATTGTGCGATAGTTACAGCTTTTTACACAAATCCAAAAAACGTACTAGAATTTTATTTTCTATAATTTAATCGACACAATTTTACACAAATATTCTTGACTCAAACGAGGCATAATTTACTAGTGGGAAGCTCCTTTCCACCGGATGCCGGCTGGATTATGTGTACCACAACGGCGCCTTTTTCTGCTGTGAAGTAAACATTATTGTGTTTCGGTCTGAATCGCGCCGTAGTTTGTGAAAGTACTGGGCAAATGAGACTTGACATCTTATGTCTCAAGGTGACGAGAGCAATTGCAGTGCCGCTCAGATTTTCTTCAAGAAGCCTGAGCGGTACTGTATTGTAATGCGCAGGGCGTATCAATTATAACCTACTGAACGTCCTGCTCGTCCCGTCAGTTATTAAAAAAAAGGCATAGCCCGTATTATTACAAGAAAATGATATATTTAATACAATACACTTACATAAACGTACATAAATACAAAAAAAAACATCCATTACTCGGAAACAAACATCCCTATTGATCATAAAACTGTTTGCATCTACCGGAATTCGAACCCGGGGCTTCTAGTAAGCATAATAAAATTATTCCATTATATTAATTTTAACTTTCAACCATTATAAATAAAATAATAAATTTATTTTCAATCAAAGCCTGTTTTTTAGTTTTCTTTTAACTATTTTTATTCTCAATTAAATTTACAAATCATTTTTATTACAATATATGCAAAGTAATGCAACAAAAATAATCAAACATCAAATACTAAATGACTTACACGAGTTTTAAAAAACATCCGAAATTAATAAGTAAATCAAAACACAAGAGTTTTTCAGTACATACATACAGATAATGGTTAAGATGCGAATAAAGTTTGAAAAACAAAATTTTTATGAACTATGCGGGATTCGAACCCACGACCGCCGGCGTTCCGTGCCGGTGCTCTAACCAACTGAGCCAACCGTTCGATATTGTTTAGATTTACAAGACCGACATCTCAAGTCAATTTCCTAATATGCAAATATTGGGGTTGAGCTGATTATCATAACTGTAAAGTAGATCCTGTAGATGAAGCCACAACCTGAGAGTTGAACAAAGCAAACAGAATTTTATAACGAGGCGGTACTCAAACGATTAGCTCAGTTGGTTAGAGCACCGGCACGGAACGCCGGCGGTCGTGGGTTCGAATCCCGCATCGTTCATAAAAATTTTGTTTTTCAAACTTTATTTGTGTATTAATCCTAGAAGTGAGGGTTATCACTTTAAAAACAACATGATGGTTAAGATAATAGAAAAATCATCTTTCACATTTTCATCAATAAAAAAATTATTACAGAATTGATTATCGATATGATATAATTGGAATCCTTTTGAATCATTGAATTAATTTGTGCAATGGTTTCATCACGAAGGTCAAAGTTATTTTTTTTTAATTAGATGTATTGTCTTTTATCCAGTTCTATTGTATTTTATGTAAGTCATTGACGATCTGCACATGCGCATGCGCATTTGCTTATTGAATATCATAAGTAATTCGTTATTTATCGAAGTATATTAAGACTTTAGAAAATATAATCAATTTTACTCAAATTAAAAAATCTTTGTATTTCAAATATGTTACGCGATGTCTTATGCCCCCTTCTAGAACCTAAAGCAAATTCATTGATACCTTGAGTGATAAAGTTGAGAGTAATATATAACAATTTAGATTTCTGTAATTTTTATTCAAAAAAGGATATGATATCACTTATTGAAAGTCAACATTAAAATAATAAATTCTTTTATATAAAAAGAGCGACATCTCAAGTGAATTTCCTAATGATACCATTTCGAAATAAGAAATTGTTTAGATTTGAAAGAGCGACATCTCAAGTCAATTTCCTAATGATACCATTTCAAAATAAAAAATTGTTTAGATTTGAAAGAGCGACATCTAAAGTAAATTTCTTAATATGCAATTATTGGGGTTGAGCAGGTTATCAACTATAAAGTAGATCCTGTAGATGGAGCCACAATCTGAGAGTTGAACAAGACATACCAAGACTTACGAACCATTCGAACGGCTATAATTAAACCCAGAAGTGAGGGTTATCAGTCAAAATAACAAGTTGTTAAAACAATTATTGCAAAATCAACTCTAAGAAAGTATTGTAATGTTTTTCACCTTTAATACGTCAATTAGTCTTACTCTGGGGTATCTATAGATAACATTTCATAAACAAATATTATGTTATAATTGCGTTAAGTCAAGCAAATAATTTCATCATTTAATGAAAAGACAATGAATCGCACGACAGGCCGCAGATTTTTAGGTTATCGAGAGTGACGTCATAAGTTCACAAGTCCCTGATAATGAATTTGTATCACACAAGCTCATAGCGCCAGTATGACAGTTAAATAACACCGCAATAATACCTTTTTAGGTGGAAAATATGTTCTACAGACTATCAATCTTAATATATAAAAATTACGTGACACGTTGTTTGTCCGCGATGGACTCTTAAACTAATGAACGGATTTTAATGGGGATTACTTCATGGAGTGCCGTTTGGTCCAACTTGAGTGATATGATAGGTTTTATATCGATTTGGGACCCATAATTATTTTTATTTTCAATATTTGTTATGTATGGACATATTTTCTATGAGAGAATTTAGTGACGCACGGTTTGACAGTTCCGCTGTGAAACAATATCATTATAAAAACAGGGAGCATTTTTTACGAAATAATTCTTGATGTTTTGAAATATTATTGGCAAATTCCTATATAAAGGTATTTTTTTATTATCTACAGAACAACGTCTGTCTGGGAAGCTAGTAATAATATATAATAAAAACATAACTTTACAGCAACTTGTTCCCGGAGTCACCTTTTAGGCAAATAGTACCTGTACCAGGTGGCTCCGCTCTTACATTAAGGCAATGGGTTCGAGTGAATTTCATCGTCATTATCATCAGCCGGAAGATGTCCACTGCTGGACAAAGGGCTCCCCTAACTAGCATACGATCGCGCTCGCTGCCCTCATCCAACGTTTTCCGGCGATCTTGACCAGATCGTAGGTCCATCTTGTGGGCGGCCTACCAACTATGCGTCTTCTGGTACGTGGTCGTCATTCGAAGACCTTACTGCGCCAACGGCCATCTGTCCGTCGAACTATGTGCCCTGCTCATTGCCAATTCAGTTTCGCAATCATTTGGGCTATGTTGTTAACTTTCGTTATTAGATAAGTTTTATTGATATGCTAGTTAAATAATAACAAAGTTATGAAATTAATAAAAAAAAATCAATTTAAATATTTGGAAAGTTTTTTGAATACTTTAACAATGCAGCGACCTTAGAATAAAGATCGGTCTCCGCTGCACTGCAATTAGATACCAAAGGAGTAGCCGCAAAGTGCGCCAAATACTACGCCCAAGTGGGCGTATTCGAGCCAATCTTGTTACGTTAGATTTACTACAGTTTATGTAACACAAGTTGTGATCCGGCAAACGTTGTTTTGCCATTTAAACAAAGTACCTCACGCCCGCTAATTGTGTGAATTGCCGTGAACGCAATATCATTGACTGAATTTTTGTATTGCGTAGTTACAGGTATTTCGAAGTAAAAAAATATAGGTTCCTCATAAGTAATTACTTACCAACATATCATACAATAAAACCTTCTCAAAACACGCAGCATCTAATGGTATAAGTATTATTCCGATCGGTTCAATAGTTTTCGCTGTATACCTGAAAAACAAACCGGTTCTGCGTTTAAAAGATTAATAAATTATGTATTTAATTGCGTAAGATTAGAAAAAACTAGAAGTAAAATAACAAAATGATTCATAACATATCGTTGATTGGTAAGTCACTTAAGGCCATGTTTAAACAGTGCGTTTGCGTGAAAAATGTTATAGATTACAATATAATTATTTTATTAATGTATTCTGTTGCTTCCTCAATGAGTCGTCTTGCACTGTACAGCCTTATATAATATTTATTTATTTAATTCGAAAAATAAGTAGGTAGTTTTATGTCGATACGATCAGTGGTTTAGGCTTGATTGAGACTCAAAGACCATTTTCATTATATATATATATAGATAGATTGGTATTGTTAAAAATACATTCTCTTTTGTATTTCAGATATCTATTGGCATAGATAAATTACAGCGTTATTGTTTTAAGATTGTTATTATGAAAGACACATAAATACAATTGATTAAGATATTTCTTATAAGTGGTAATTATTTAGTAAGTCTTATAATTAACTTAATTTCGATTCGAAACATAGATATTCCAATATTTTTAGGACCATAAGTACGAGACGAGCAGGATGTTCAGCTAATGGGAATTGATACGCTACGATACAGATTTTAAGTCTCATTTGCCCAGTAATTTCGCTAGCTACAATCTGAAGGGCGCCCCTTCAGACCGAAACACAATAATGTTTACACATTACTGCTTCACAGCAGAAATAGGCGCCGTTGTGGTACCCATAAATAATCTCGTATGGATTTTTTTTACATTACAAAAATGTTTTTTTTGTATTTCGCTATTATTGAAAATTGTTTTAAATATATAATTATTTTATTTTGTAAAAACTCAATAATTAAAATCGATATTTTGTATACATACCAAATAATACTTAAAAAAAAGTTGATTTGTAAATTACCAGTAATTTCGACTAACATCAGAGCCTTATAGTGAGTTTAAAACCTTATTGAATAATATCAATAGAACAATTATAAAATTCTACAGTTTTAATCGTTTGTTCGATATTAATTGATGATTTAACAATGAAGCTACTATATAAATACCTACAAAACTTAAATCTTATAACTATATTTACAATACTATTACATTAAATTTAAACTATCATTTCGGGGAAGCGTACCAAGAATACTGGCAGCATTTCCGCGTTGGATTACTAGGCTGATCCGTTAACCGAGATAGCTGCCAGCGCTAGGGTTTCCAGTAGCCCGGGTGCTATCCCAAGAAATCGCCAAAAGTGAATAGATGAAACTATTTCTTGTCTTGACGGTTGAAATAATTATATATTTACAGAATATGGGAAGAATTTTTTCATAAGTATATTTCAATTTTTTATAGACAAGAAAAAATCAGCATAATACCTCTTTTAATACTATAATATCATTGCTAAATACACCTATATTTTAAGGAGCCATGCTAATCATTCAATCTAGATAAAAATTGTACGAAAATTTATTAATTGTACACCAATAACTATTCAACATGACATGGTTTTGTAAAGAAAATTATATTATGTTTGTAATAAATTAAAAATGCTTCTAATTCTGAATTAAAACTATGGCAATCTTGTACGAGAGAGGTAACCTAGCACCGCTCGATTTCTCAAGGCCGTTGGCTCGGTCCCCAGCCTTAACGCGCGTTGATAGTACTTTGTACATTCTCCACGCCTCTGGGCCCCACGGGCCAAGTGTCTCGACACCAAACAATAGTATTATCAACGAGCAAAAAAAAAACATTTTTACTTTCATTATTTGTTTCAATCTTAATCAAATGATTAAGATTGAAACAAATAATTTGTAAATAATGTTAATTTTAATAGGTGTTCTCCGCTATTTATTATCTCCAAAAAATTTTTCATTAATAAATGCACTATATTTAATTCTAAAAATTTTTTACTTTAAAGTAACTATTGTAAGCAATGTTTGTTGTTCAAAAAAATAATAATAATTAAAAAGTATTTGTATTTTATCGTAAAAATAATCATTACTGGGCAAACGCTACTAAAACTATTGATAGCTTAACAAAGGCTCTATTATATATTAATAATTGAAGCGAAGAAGATAATTAGTTAATGATAATTTTTAAATAAAAATACAAAAATAAATAATAATATCAAATGCCATTCAAATATTGAAAGTATATACCCAATGTAGGAAGGAATGTATGATAATTTTAACATGTATATAGAATGTCAATATATATACAGACAAAACCAGCTCATTATTTGAACAGTGCTTACTTCATGAATTATTAACTCGTTGGTACGATTCTATTCATGGAAATATTGACAGGTAGACTTTGCCCGCAAAAAAACGATGTATGGATAAGTCTATTCGACAAAGTGAATACGTCATCAAAGCAATGTTACTAAATAATAGTTTAAAAAAACTAAAAAACACGTTCTTTATAGAAACAGAACTAAAAAAATAATTACTTTTTAATTTGGTTTATTTATCATAGCTTGTTTTTTTTTTTAATTTAAAAACTATTAATCATTGTTCTAATCAACTATTAATTCCCTGATAACTATTCATAGAAAAATAAAGAAAAGTCATTCAAAGAATTTAATTTGCATTAAAAATTCTGTTTGGTTTTCGAAAATTTCCCTAATATTAGATAAATCGATTAAAGATTATGGTTGAAATTTAAAATTAACATCAATTCCAGCCTTATCGAAGATAGATGAAAATTATATAAGCAAACAAAAAACTTTATTTAATTTTTTCCAAATTAAAAAATGGAATAACTCTATCAAATTAATATATTGTCATTGGTCCTCGCTAAATCTACAAAGTTTGAATGAAATCCGGCCGTTTAGAGTGGGTCAAAATCGCGCCGAAAGGAGTCGGTTACAAATAAACATACACACAGGTGAAGCTGATACATGTTTTTCTATTTTGATACAGTAATAATATTTGCAAGTATCAAATCTATACTAATATTATAAAGCTGCAGTGTTTGTTTGTTTGTTTGAACGCGCTAATCTCTGGTACTACTGGTCCGATTTGAATGATTCTTTCAGTGCTGGGTAGTCCATTTATCGAGGAAGGCTATAGGCTATGTTTTTTTTTTTCAAAATTAGGGATCCGTAATAAAATTGCTATTTTGTAACACAAGGTGTAAAATCGAAAACCTATTTTTACGTGCGCTGCAAAAACTATTGACAATAGAACAAAATGATATACAGGCTATAATAAAGGCAATATTTTATTACTTATAAAACTATCGCGTGAATTATACTTTATATGGCAAAACAACGTTTGCCGGGTCAGCTAGTCTTAATATATATAAATTACGTGACACGTTGTTTGTACGCGATGGACTCCTAAGCTAATGATCGGATTTAAATGGGGATTACTTCATGGAGTGCAGTTTAGTCCAACTTGAGAGATGGGATACTTTTTATTTCGATTTGGGACCCATATATTTTTATTTCCAATATTTGTTTTGTATGGACATATTTTCTGTGTGAAAATTTATTGTCGCAACAGGAGCATACTTTAAGAAAAAACTCTTGATGTTATGAAAATTTATTGACAAATTCATAAAAAAACAATATTTTTTTATTATTATGTACAGAACATCGTCTGTAGGATCAGCTAGTTATGTATAAATTAAACAGAATGCTTTCTCTGACTGAATGCGTATCCTTAGTCCACTCAAACCGATTTTACCGAGCATCACATTAAAGACATTTAAAGAGAATAGACCGACAATACAAACTATTTATTCAAACAAAACAATGCCTAGAGGTATTTTATTTTATTTAAACCGCGGAACCGACGTGATCCACAAAGATTCGTTCTACAGACTGTTCGGAAAATTACTCAATATAATAAAAGTTGTGTATGTACTTGTGTTTGTGTTTTTAATAAGCTATCGAGAAGCATTTACAATTTAAATTCTAGATTATTTGACAATAACCTATATAGTTGGCTAATTGTTTGTTTTATGAAAATAAGGGACGAGACGAGCCGGACGTTCAGCTGATGGTAATTGATACTGATACGTGCTGCTAGGGATAGTGCTAGCAAAACATTGCAGCTCATTATTATAATATTTTAACACCATGATATACTATGATTTGATTGCAAATTAATATATTATTAGATACTACTAGACTAATAGAAAAATTAAAAGAAATAAACATTTTTAATGTTGCATCTCAATATTTATTATGTAATATTATGTATGTTCATAGGCACATAGAACAAACATAAATTTGTAATTCCTACTACTGGGTTAGATCGAGTTAGTAAGTCTTTTGTTGAGCTATGTTTATTCTTTTCCAACATGATCCTAGAAATTTTACTTAACAAATATGTTGAGAAACGTTTGTGTTTTAAAGATAAGTATAGGATAAATTAATTATAATAAATAAGAAAAAGAAGCCCGCTGAATTTCAAGCGCCTGTTCTTCTCACGTCTGAGGCATACTCTTTCAAATGGGTGTTTTGAAGTTTACCATCACGCTTTGCCAGCATGGTCGGCTATAAACTACAGAATCAAAAAAGGGCTTGAACCTAGATCCCCTTAAACTAAACATCCCCTGTAATCTAAGACTAAAAAAAGTTAAATATTATTCTCTGTTTCAGACAAGCATGAGCGGAGATAAAGCTGAAACAGAAGAAACCATAGCTGAAGAACAAAAAGAAGAAGAACAGACGCACACAGAAGCAAATGGACGAATTACTGATAATACTGAAAAGTCTAATTATGTTCAGAATATAATCCATTCAGAACTATCATTGAACAACAAAGTGATGAGAGACGATATGCTGTTGCCAGATTCAAAAACTGTGGCAAAATTTTCACCGATATGGAAACAGGTATGGCTTAAAATATTTTCAAACTGGTTCACGTTTAAACTCTATTATTATGCTAATAACGGACGAGACGAGCAGGACGTTCATCTGATGGTAATTGATACGACCTGCCCTTTACAATACAGTGCTGCTCAGGATTCTAGAAATTCTGAGCGGCACCACAATTGCGCTCGTCATCTTGAGACATAAGACATCTTATTCGCCCAGTAATTTCACTAGCTACGGCGCCCTTCAGACACTAAAACACAATATTATTGTAACCTCTTTAGTTTTTTTTCTTTATCCGTCTTAAACTGCCACGCTTATTCAAGCGTAGCCATCTTTTTCTCTACTCCCATAATGCATCAGAGATTTATTATATATATCATCCTCATTCCGTTACAAAACTACCTTAAAATTGCATTGAATTTTTTTCCATATTAGGTTATTGAACGTCCGCCGAAAAATTTAGAAACATTATAAAAAGTTTGTATATACTTATGTATGCAGGCAACAGCAATATGCTTCTTTGGCGTAACCATCCAGAATCCATAAAAAAATATACGTAAAATAGGACATTTTTAGAAAGAACAATTATTGTTATAAAGAAGATATTAAATACAACCAAATAATAATATTATTATACCGCATAATTTAGTTAAGGCTAGGGACCAAACCAACGGCCTTGACGAATCGAGCGGTGCTAGGTTATCTCTCGTACAAGATCGCCATACTTTTAATTCAGAATTAGAAGCATTTTAAATTTTTTACAAACAATTTTTATCAACATTGAATGATTAGCATGGCTCAAACTGTAAAAGTTAGGTGTTTTTTTGCACTGTCTATATAGAATAGAAATATAATGAAAAAATGAATTTTCTTCTCATATTCTGTAGATATCTAATCTATCTAGACTAATATTATAAAGCTGCAGTGTTTGTTTGTTTGAACGCGTTAATCTCTGGTACTACTGGTCCGATTTGAATGATTATTTCAGTGTTGGGTAGTCCATTTATCGAGGAAGGCTATAGGCTATGTTTATTTTTTTTCAAAATTAGGGATCCGTAATAAAATTGCTATTTTGTAACACAAGGTGTAAAATCGAAAACCTATTTTTGCGTGCGCTGCAAAAACTATTGTCAATAGAACAAAATGATGTACAATATATATATAGGCAATATTTTATTACTTATAAAACTATCGCGTGAATTATACTTTATATGGCAAAACAACGTTTGCCGGGTCAGCTAGTATAATATAAGCTTTAAACCGTCGAGAAATGGTGAACTATGCGCTATTTTGGCGATTTCTTGGGATAGAAAGAAGGCTTAACTTACGTTTTTAAACACCATTAAATCATTTTCATACAATAAGAAAGAATTGTTCTTTTTTGCTTTAAAACTTATACATATTGAAATTTATTTACTTCTCGTCCATTGGTTCAGTAGACATTTGAGTTACAAGAGATTTATGTTATATCATCATAAGCTATGAAACAAATTACCAGTCATAATATTATTAATTATTAATTTTTAATAATTATTATTTTTTTACTAGTCCGTGAATGTCAGGGTGTAGAATTTTCGTGTAAATTCACTCCAATTATAATCGAAAATTGTTATGAATCTGCATTTGATAAACGATGACATATTCCGTAAATTTAGCTTAGTTAAATAAAGTGATTAAATTTAAAGTGTAAATTTAATTGCTCAAAGATAATTTATATCGATGTGATTGACCTGAGTATTTGATGCTTCATTGACAAGGCCAGTAGATATGCAAAAACTTTAATGAATGGTGAGAAACTTGTCTGAGGTGTGACCATACATAAGATTTATATGTTTATATAAATATCCCTACTAATAGTATAAATGTGAATGTAAGTTTATTTGTTGTTTCACATCTCAACCACTGAACCGATTTTGATGAAATTTACTACAGAGATAGACAAGAGCTTGGGAAAGGACATAGGCTACCTTTTATCGCGAATAAAAGGCTTGGGGTGATTGAAATAGGGGGTGAGTCACTATCGAAGATAGCACCATGAAACTTTTAAAAATTTGTTCCAGCGTTTTTCAAATTTAGACCTGTGTGGGGTGAAAAAGGGGGATGAAAGTGCTATAGTTGGTAGCTTATAAAAATATATAAATAACCACAGCTGTTTGTAGTGTATTATTTGCAAAGCGAGTATATTAAAAAATAAAATATGCTGTCCAAAGTAACTATTGTACGCGCACGAAGTTGCGGTTAAACCTAGAATAAATATAAACAATTTGTTATGTTTTTAAAGTGATAACCCACTTCTGGGATTAATACACAAATAAAAACAAAATGAATCCCAGAAGTGAGGGTTATCACTTTAAAAACATAACAAATTGTTTAGATTTACAAGAGCGACATCTCAATTTCCTAATATGCAAATATTGGGGTTGAGCAGGTTACCAACTGTAAAGTAGATCCTGTAGATGAAGCCACAACCTGAGAGTTGAACAAAGCTTACAAGATTTTATGACGATACGTCACTCAGTTGGGAGGGCACTCGCACAGAACGCGAGAGGTCGTGGGTTTGAGTCCCGCATCGTTCATTAAAACTTTGTTTTCAAATTTTATTTGTGTTGAATAAATATTGAGCACACTAGAAGATTTGCAATCATGGTTGGTAGGATTTGGTCGTAGACTTGATTTTCTATATTATGCCGTAGACTTGGATAACGTTTGAAAACCGAATCTGTGAGACTCTGATTGACTTTATAGAGAACTTTATATTTGTCTTTGCTCTACCTTAAATCAATATTTTAGTGTTTTTGCTGACATAAGTACGTTATATGTATATATATTGCTATGGGGCAACGCTGCCGATATTAATACAATATTTGTGCTGCAGAAGAGGGCTATTCGCGTTATTTATAACTTAGGTCCTAAAGAATCATTGAGAGCAAAATTCAAAGAAATTAACATCTTGACTGTTGCTTCTCAATATATTCTTGATAATGGTAGAATGTTCATAGGCACATAAGTGAATTTGCCAGAAACTGTCATAACCATAATGTTGATAAACTGATGATGCCTACTACTCAGCTAAGTCGAGTTAGTAAGTCAAAAGACTTACTAACTAAGCATGTACATCGCCCCACTTTTGTGGGGCGATGTACATGCTTTTACAACAAGATCCCAGAAAATGTTCAAAATAAAAGTATTACGTTATTCAAAAGAATGTTAAAAAACGTTTGTGTGGTAAAGGTTACTATAACATAAATTACTTTCTTAATGATACCACAGATTGGGAATGGAGTGACCGCCCTCAGGCTATTAAATAAGAAGTTTAATTGTACAATATTACTTTGTAAACATATTTATTCGATGAAAAAAAAAGCCCGCTGAGTAGGTTGCGCCCATTCTTCTCAAGTCTGAGGCATTCATTTTGGAATGGGTGGTAGTTTTTTGACTTTCAATAAGTGATGTCACATCCTATTTTGAATAACAATATTTGAATTTGAATTTGAAAGTTTCCCTTCATAAAGACGCAACAGTTTTTTACTCCTATCATTATCGCCGATCTGGCTTTTTTATGGAATAGATAAAGATAACTGAAAACACCTTAATTATTAAATAATTTGTGACCTTTTTAATGTCATCAAATTCAGCAACTTACAAAATACCTATAGCTCGTACATACAGCTAAAGAGATTTTTTTTAAATACAATATGCGATAATACTCTTTCCCTGACCTATTAAATTATAGATAATAATAAAAGTAAATAAGTATAATAGTATTTTATTAATATTAAAGTTAAAGGTTTATTAAATTAAATTTTTAGTTATTTGATACTTTTCAGTTATTGAAGTAATTTTTTTTAAACGTAGTTTTTTTTTTTATTTTTTCTTTTTAGTGTCAGTTAATAATTATAATATCTAATCAACCTGAATGAAAACTCCTAAAAAAGCCGTACACAAAAAACAATTATATCATCGAGGTAAACAAAGATTTTCATTAAATGAAAACTACTGGGCCAAACTATTTAAAATTTTTATGGGACCAAATGGCATCTATTCTGCATCGAACTAAAGAAAAATTATTCGGATCATAAATCTCAGAGTAATCGGTGCATATACATAAAAAAAGTACCGATCGAATTGATAGGCTCCTCTTTTTTGATGTCGGTTAAAAATAAACATTGTCTATGCTTAGGAAGTATTGCACTAAGTCTAAAGTTTGGTTCATTAAGTCCTTTCATTACTTCAGTTTGTGATAACAAGTAATTGCAACAATCATTAGCCCAGATTCCTTCTTGGCTTTGTTATTCTAATCAATGCTCTGTACGAGCCATTTGAAAAACCCTTGGTTTAACTTGCTTTAACTAATTAAAATTTTTTATATGTGAAGATACACTTAATAAGTCAGTCTTCTGACTTCTCATTCATTCAATACTGAATCGACAGATGGTCTAGCCATACTGAAACAAAGAAAAAAATATTAAAATAATTTTCTATTGCAAATAATTTTTAAATTTTTAAATAGTTTGGCCCAGTTGTTTTCATTTTATGAAAATTTTTGTTTACCTCGATGGTATAATTTTTTTTTGTGTACGGTTTTTTAGGAGTTTTCATTCAGGCTGATTAGATATTATAATTATTAACTGACACAATAGTAAAAAATAAAAAAAACTGACTTCAAGAACTGAAAAGTATCAAATAACTAAAAATTTAATTTAATAAACCTTTAACTTTAATATTAATAAAATACTATTATACTTATTTACTTTTATTATTATAATTTAATAGGTCAGGGAAAGAGCTGCATTATCGCATATTGTATGAAATAAAATTCTCTTTAGCTGTATGTATATGTACTATATTTTGTAAGCGGCTCATTTTCATGACATTAAAAAGGTCACACATTAGTTAATAATTATGGTGTTTTGAGTTATCTTTCTCTATTCCATAAAAAAGTCAGATGACTCGCCGATAATGATAGGAGTAAAAAACTGTTGCGTCTTTATGAAGAGAAACTTTGATAATGTATTTATTTCAGCAAAAGCACTAAATTATTGATTTAAGATAGAGCAAAGACAAATATAAAGTTCTCTATAAAGTCAATCAGAGTCTCACAGATTCGGTTTCCAAACTTTACATTTATTACTATTACAGTGCGTTAGTTTAATACATAAATATAAAACAATTTAAAATATAAAAAGCTTATTTGAAGTGGTCTCCATTGGCTAAAATTCATTTAAAAGTTTAGGCCAGTTATCAATAGAAGCACGCACTCTTTCCATGGTAAATATCTTCACTGCCAGTCGTACGGATTGTTTTAGGGACTCCAAATTATCGTGGCGTTTAGAGCAAGCCGTACTCTCTAAAATTGACCATAAATCATCATCCAGCTAATGAAGATTGGGACTAGAAGACGGCCAGTCTGCAGCTCTGATGAAGTCCGAAAAGTTCGTATCCAATCAAGACTGTTTAGACCGAGTTTGATGACCCGGCGCCAAGTCTTGCTGGAAGGACCATTCTTGGTTATTGAACATGGCTTCACTAACTTCTCAAGAACGGTATCTTGGCCGATGTTTTGATACTTTTTTCACAAAAGTATGGCTCAGTCACTCCTTCATAGCCAATACCCCACCAAACCATCAGTGAAGTCGGATAGTGCCCACGTTGCAGTCTGTCGACTTATCGGGAAGCTTCCTTAGAGCTTTGAGCATAAATGCGGTCATTTTGTTTGTTAAAATGTCGCTCAATTGTAAAAAAATCTCATTCGTAAGCTAATTAATCTGTGACTTGCGTACCGCTTCAGTAGTTATTTCGATTTTACCAACCTATTATTTTTTAAATTATTTGTTAAGAAATGACAAGTACGTCTCTTATGGGCTGCAAGTCCGAAGTCATCTATTAAAATACGCGACATGGTTCGACTAGGTGCTATCTTCATCTCCCGAGATAAAATCTTTTGCTTTCGGACAGGATTTCTTCGAATTCTTTCCCTTAATGCTTTGAAATGACATGAAATTTATTCATTTTGAAATTAAAGGAGATTGAAACGCTTCCAAACATTCCTGGGCCCAGGTGATAATAAGATGAAAGTAGCACCATTTAAAAGATAACATTTAAATAATCCATAATTGAAAATTTAGCAAGATTTGTCAATCTAGGAGCTGAGTAATCAAAGATATAAAAATGAGGTTATGTCTTAAACTATGAGTTGACAGCTCATCTATAGTAGGTTTATTAAATGCCTAGCTGCTGAGGATTTATCACATACTTATATTAGATGGGTAGCAACCTTGTTTATTTTAGATAAAAAATAACTACCTCCGTATACCTATCTGCAACGACATTTTTTGCATTATTATATAAGACAATTGGTAATTAGATATAATATAGTATACATAAATAAAAAGATAGTTTTATTTGCTCAGATAAGACTAATATATACTCATTAGCTCACACATGAACTGTAAAACAGTTAACAGACTGCTAGAGACAACTTTTCTTGGAATTCAATTGGGTAGGTAGTTAACAAGTCGGTAACTCAACGAATACAACAAGAAACGAAGTGACAATGACGAAGAAACGAAAATATGATCTGTCAGACTGTCATTGTCAAAGTGAAGTTAGCGTTGAGGAACAAGGATTTCACTAGTATCGACTTTTTATATAAATCGATTATTGATAGTAAAATAATTGCTCAGTTCTGTTTTATACTGAGAAAATAATATATTTTATTCTTAATATTATGGTCATTCGAACACAAACTATGCACCTAACTAATATTATTGAAATTAAACAACTGGATCTAAATTTTAATCGATTAAATATTCATTCAATTACATTTTTATCGATTTTCTTTATTTTAATGTTTTTTCGGCTTGTAGATTGCAAAATGAGCTAGTTTTTTGTATTTTACATCAGAAAAATATACCCGTTTTTTTTTAAAAGTATATTTCAACTTGTTAACCATCAGGCCCAAAAGTCCCGTTCTCCTTTATGAACTGAAATTAATTTATATGCAAGAAACATTGTACTTAAGAAGTTAACATAATATTGTTGATAATCTAATATGTTTCGTCAATTGCAATTGCACATTCAAATTGACCACCTATAATTAGCCCGGTACATAAACATTTTACTAATACCAAGCGTATGGAGAGTTTTAAAAATTGTATTTGGCTCCACACCTACGTTGTGTAATGCAATCACAACGATTCGGTTCTCTTTATCACCCCACTCTATTTTAATATACCAAAATATTGTACACTGTATTGGCGCCAAAATGAGAAAGCTCAATGAACAATCAAATAATTAAAAATGGCAGATTCCAAATTCAAATGTAACTTTATTATTTGATAATTGTCTTATATCAGCGATTGATATTACTTTATCGGCAATGAAACTATACACTGCTTTATTAGTTTCCTGTATTGTTTATCTTCATTAATGCTGTAATCTAACTTAGAATGATGTTGTTGTGTCTAACATTAATGTAGGACGCAATAGGACTCTTCAATTATGCAATTATGAAAGGTCACGCGATTAATGCTATTATGCATAACAATGAGTTGGAAAATACAAGTTAAGGTCTTATCAATATTAGACTTATCTGCTTTGGAATTTATACAGCTTCTATTGTCCGACAATTTCGTGCGGGAACGTGTACAAACGGTAGCGCGGACGGGGCTAAGAAGTCAGCGGGTAGCGGGTTAAGGCAATCTCACGCGTTGCTCTTCCCCGCAACACCATCTGCTACTATAAAGATATCTTTAGTATCGCGTCCCCGCCACTTTCTGTCACCCCGTAGGACGGTCGCATACGCAGTTATTGGACTATAGACCCGCCGGGGCAGATATTTCTAATTAATTTTTGAAGTATAATGTTGTTAGCCATTAAAACCATTTATGCCTTGGCTAGTATTGGAAAAAGGGGTCTCGAAATTTCGATCGAAGAAAAGGGTTACAAATAGAGCAAAGTAATTTTTCAAATGATTATCATAAGAAGTTAGATAGTGTTATGTTTTCAGACTTCAAAAAAGGAGGAGGTTCTCAATTCGTTGGTATTATTTTATGTTTGTTAACTCAGAACTTTTGACATAATAAAATTGTCGAGATTTGAGAAAGCCAACTTATTACAACTAAACGATTATATTTTATACTGATCCTCACACTAGGCTTTGCATGAGACCATGGAGGAAACGGCTATTGACAGCAAGTTGATAACTAAAAGAAATTTATTTAACCATAAGTAAAATAACTATACATAGTAATTTCACTATTATAAATTGTATGTATATAATATAATGTTATTTTAGACACGGATCAGCCTATTGAGTATTTAATTGAAATCCAGCTTTTTATGAACGGGCGGGCTAGCTGATTGAACAAGACGACTGCAACATGTTTACAATTGAATTTGCGAAATCTCTTAATACATTACGAAATAATGATTCGTTTGCCCTTAGATTAAGGATTGGTCTCCACTGCGCTTCAACTAGATACCGCAGGCGTAGTCGCAAAGTGCGGCAACTAATACTACGCCCAAGTATTCGAGCTAGTCTCGAACAATGTGTGACATTGACGGGCCACATGATCTGTTAAACTTTGCTAATAATTGAAACTAAAATGCCGGGTTGCGTAGTAAAAAGCTATTGTTCTTAGGTGTTAATCCAAACGTGTGTCATCAATAGTATAAATTTTTATAGTTTTCTGATAATCCATTGATGGCATCTATCTTGTGGCAAGTCTTAAATGGCATGGGTACGTCATAGCTGGGTAACATAGCTCGTGGGGCATAACGGTCCCGGAATCCTGGCAGTAAGCCTGGATATAGCGAAGGCCTTTGATCGTGTATGGGACAAGGCGCTTTTGTCAAAACTTCGATCTTTTGGGCTTCCCGAGAGTTTAAGCAAGTAGACCTCCAGCTTCTTCACTGGGCGTAGCATACAGGTCGATGTCGATTGTTATTGCTCGAACCTGAAGCCCGTGAACGCTGGAATGCCCCAAGGTTGTGTACTATCTCCTACACTGTTTCTTCTGCATATCAATGATATGTTGGACACCTCCAGTTTTATTTATTTTCTAAAAGCTATCTCTTATTCAATACAATGATTTACGTTAACTATATGTCTTTGTTACATAGATAATGCTTGGTGCAGTTAAGTAGAATTCTTGATTAATTATTCGGTTAATTAATGAATTTATTTATTTACATGCCAAAACTACATAAATGAAAACTTTAAAAAAAAAAAATATATATATATGTATGTATATATAAATTCCGTTTTCAACGCAGGTATACTGGCAGGTTTAGCTCCATTCATTTGTTTTTTGATACAAGACAATAACAGCCGTTCCCAATATACTATCTAGATAGAGATAAATTACTACCTTTTAGTGTCAGTAATTAGCAGTCAATAATCTGAAACTGTCCCAATATACCCGATAAATCATTCATATCGCCTTATATTGGGACGCGTGAATTGCAATTTCCATATAAACTTTTTTTCGCTGGTAAGCTATACGTCGTTCCATTGACAGACAGCGTGCACGGATAAGGTGAGTTACCGTCGATAAGTATATTGGGACAGAAAAGTCAAGGATAATAACGATTTTAATCTCAAGAAAGAGATAGACTGAATATTGGGAACGGCCGTAAGAATAGTAATCATACGAATATCAAAAATCAAAATAAAATTGCCATATTCTTAGGATACTTAATGGCGATCAATCAAAATTCAACAAATTTAACTTCATATGAACAACACATCCAGAGTTATTAAGCAATCATGACTTGCAATTTAACTATGACATTTTGCATGAGTTATTGCTACATTAGTATGTACGTAACGGACGGGTGCTCATTTGACGAAATGGGTACGTACTTATTAAGAAATAAGTTGTGCCATTGATGAAATATTTTAATAAACCTAAGGTATATAATTTATCCCTATTCAGAGTCAAACTTATAGCTACCTATTAGTTTTCAAATAAAACTGTCCACAACCCAGAATCACCATAGTAAATATCTATTAATATTCCAATTAATAGTTCCATCCCAGAATTATAATATAACCAATTCAAATTCCAATTAAAGTGCCCATCTGAAAATAAAAAAAAAATACCTTATATTAATTGTCCAATTAAACAGAGAACGAAGAGAAAACAAAAAAAGAATGCTAGGAGACTTTCTTGCCCCGCTTCTTCTCTCTCAGAGCGCTATTTGTTTCCGAAGCGGCAGTAGTATATAGTATATTAGAAATGACATCAAAAAGAATTCTAAAGAAATCATTTTTGAGAATATAAATGCCTTTTTGCCATTTTTTGCCTTAAACTGTCTCATCCCAGAATGAACATAATAACCATCTAATAATATTCCAATTAAAGTGGCCCATTCCAGTCCATTCCATCAATATTAACCTTAACACTGCGAAGAACTTGAAAGGGTGTGTGTGAAAGTGACACACCCGCACTGGGCTTACAAGGTGCGTGCATCTATTTACCTAAATATTTAAATATTTCAGTGTCTTGCATCATTTGCAACCATTCTGCTGACTTTTACTTCCGGTCTAACTTCGGGCTACTCAGCAATCCTACTGCCGCAGCTGAGAGATACTGGAAGCAGTATACCATCAGATGAAAGCACAGCGTCGTGGATTGGTAAGATATTCCTAAATTAAAGATTTTGTTTCATTTATTTACTTTAATAAAAATGGTTGGTTGTGCTACAATTGCCTATTCTCTTTATTGTATATTTTTGTTATGGCAAACTATAGTGCAGACAGTTCCTGTAGAAAAAGAGGGATACCTAAAGACAAGTGACGCATTGGTTTTTGATTGGCTAATCTAATGCCAATTGACTCTCGCACCGGTTAATAACAAAATTTTCACCGAGCACCGAACACAGTCGCACGCATTAATAATTCATCAGTGATCAACGACCTAATCGCATCGCATCAAAGTACTCGGTGTAACACCAAGTACATTTATTTTAAAGGCAACAGATTCATTCATCTCGCTCAAAGTACAGCATTCTGATAGTATTCGCGTCCATTCATCCGCGAACAAGTCCAAACTCAATGTCTGCCTCCAGAAGAGCTTTGAACGCTGTGAGGATGCGGGGTATAGGTGGATGTGCATGTGCTACTATGCCCCTTTGCGGAACCGCAAATATTTCATGCTTACGGTTACGGAGGTATTTGTTAGGAACAAAAAATAGACACAGCTTATCACTTTTAGTTGTACCTGTTATTTTGTTCGACCTGTCTCGGTGTCAGCTTAGTTCACACTACAATTTAGGTACGAATAACGGAATTTAAGGGCATATCTGCAAATAAAAATTGTATAATATTATTCTCTTTTTTCTGGTGTAGTGTTTATGGAGAGTAATACCAAAGTAATTTCCGTAACGTTTATTTTAGCTTTTTGCCTTATTTGAAGTTATTGTTTAATTTTATACTTATTTTCTGTCCCAAAAATCTTACGCAAAAATGTTTTCCTATCTCTTTTACCTTACTTTTGGGGAATTACCCACATGGTTTCACAACGCCAATACCTTTTTAATTCATTTTGAATGTGTACCCTTAAGATAAATTTCACAAACTTAGAAACAGGTGTGTTTTATATTTAATTATATTAAGTATACATACCAACTCATTTCCATCGTTATTATTTGGGTAAAACGAATATATTGGTAGATCGCAAATGAATGTGGCCAAGGGCAATAATAATTCTTACCCATGACCCAATCTGAGCATTATTTTTGACATGATGATGATGATGGAAGCCAACTGAGCTAGTGTACTAACTATGACGTATACGCTGCGATCTATTTGTTTCAATAACAGATAAAACTCGTATTGGAGACCTTGAATTGATTGCGAGTTGTACGCAATTGAATCATTTAATAATAAATTACTGACGCAGTTTCGTATAGAACAACACTAACAACTTGTGACGTTATCACGGGGAATGCTTCCTTAAACTTTCTGGCCTGATCAATATCAGGCCATCTTGATTTGTGGCGTTCTTCCACAGCGCGGTTGTCTACTGTGATTTTCTTCCACAAGCAGACTGTAGAATGTTCCTTTCACTGTATTTAAAAATATCGTATGTAACATGTACATGTGGTAAGAAACGAACGTTTTTGACTTTATGAGCAGAAATTTGATCCCTTAAGCCGTCCAGTACTTACGTTAATTCGCTGAGTTATGATCTTTGGTAAGGTCCCTATAGAACTTGAAAAAATCTGTGGAGTATCAAGCTGCATGAGGAAAAATAAACTATATAACTGCGCCTGAACCCAATGTACTGGGATGGGACTAAGAGACAAGAACACTCAAAATAAATGAAAGACTTTGATAAATAACATGCTTATTAGGTACTTTTTCTCAATAAGGATTACTTACTATCGCAGGCTTAACCAATAAGCAATATAGGATAGAATGAAGGATTATTCAAGGATTGGCTAATAGGTTTAATTCTGCAGCATGCACTGTTAAAAAGATTAGACAATTAACTGACGTTGATACGACGCGACTAGTTTATTTAGTTATTTTCATAGTATTATGTCCTATGGTATATTGCTATGGGGCAATGCTGCCGATATCAATACCATCTTTGTGCTGCAAAAGAAGGATATTTACGCTTTTTTTATCCTAGGTTCTAAAGAATCATTGAGAGCAATATTTAAAGAAAATAAACATGTTGACTGTTGCCTCTCAATATATTCTGGATAATGTTATGTATATGCACATGGGTGAATTTGCTAGAAACTGTCATAACCATAATGTTAACACCAGGAACAAACATAAGCTTATAATGCTTCGGCTAAGTCGAGTTACTAAGTCTTTGTGGGGCGTTGCATACGCTTTTACAACAAGATCCCACAAACTGCTCAAAACAAATGTATTACGAAAATCAAAAGAATTGTTAAAAAACGTTTGTGTGGTAAAGCTTACTATAACATAAATGACTTTCTTAATGATACCACAGATTGGGAATGGAGCGACCGTCAACAGGCTAAATAATATAATAAGGCTTAAATAATAAATTTTATTGTACGATTTTACATTTTTTTTTTTATTTTTTTTTATATTTATTAATAAAAAACAAATTTTACATTGCGACCATATTTTTGTAAAAAAAGAGGCCCGCTGAATTTTGGAATGGGTGGTAGTTTTTGACTTTCAAAAAGTGATATAATAATTATCCTGTTATGATTAAAAATATTTGAATTTGAATGATCATCCCAATTGTAGGCTATGTCGGGATAAGGACGAAACACCTTTTCAAATTCTGAGTGAATGTCGTGTGCTCCACTCCAAAAGGTGGCAGTATGTAGAGGAGGACATGAAGTCCTTACAGATTTTCTAAGAACATACGAGTCATAGAAGCTATCAGCCGGAGAAGAATTTTAGAAACATCGTATGATTGGGCAAAGATTAAAATATTACCATAAAGGTATAGTTCGGCAGGACCTAAGCCCAAAATTATTTGAAAAAAAAATGATTTTGGTCACCCTTAGTGTAAATGCCATTATAATTTGGAATACCTAAAACAATGCATACTCGTAAGATTGGGATTGAAGGATTTTCCTATCTAAAAAATGAGTGTTTAAATTATTAGCGCGTACACCTTCCTTAAAGGCCGGCAACGCTCCTGTGATTCCTCTGGTGTTGCAAGAGAGTGTGGGCGGCGGTGATCATTTAACAACAGGTGACCCGTACGCTCGTTTGTCCTCCTATTCCATAAAAAAAAAATATTAATAACTGGCCTCAACATGTAATAGTTTGTATCAATGCCAAAGGAGATCATATAGCTTTATATTATTTAATTCTTTTAAATTAATGTAGTAACAGACACTACCATAATATTTTATGAAATAAAAGAATTTTTTTTCCCTACCTCCATGCAAAGCTGTCTAGTAGTGCCTGGTACGAGGGAGAAAGTGGCCGATTTTCTCACGGCAAGACGACTTTAGTCCCTCACTAAAAGCGAGCTTTTCATCCAAGTACGAAAAAAATCGTCACGTGAGATAAGTACGACATTGCCACCAGCAATTGTGTCAATATTCCGCGGGTTAGAATGACCTACTTTTCCCTAGATGCGTAATATACTATTTTCTTGTACAATACATAATATTATGACAACTCCAATTCCAACTTGTGAATATGAGGTGTTAAGGACTAATTTCACCGTTACAGAAGAACACGATTAGAAAGAATTAAGTTTATGTTTGTAAGCAAGGTCACAGATTCAATTCGCATTTCACTAACACAAGCTAAACGCAGTAATAACTAAAGCGCGTTTAAATACTGACCGCCGAATTTTGTACATTAACATATTTGGGCGCGTTTAAGAGCTGTCACTTTTTTTATGGAAAAGAAGGACAAACGAGCGTACTGGTCAACTGGTGTTATGTGATGACCGCCGCCCACATCCTCTTGCAACACCAGAGGAATCACAGGAGCGGCGCCGGCCCTTAAAGAAGGTGTACGCGCTTTTTTTGAAGGTACCCATGTCGTATCGTCCCGGAAACACCGCACACGGAAGCTCATTCCACAGCTCTATAGTACGTGGAAGAAAGCTCCTTTAAACAGCACTGTGGAGGACCACCACACATCCAGATGGTAGGGATGATATCCTAATTTGTGACGTGTCGTGAGAAGGTAGAATTCGGCGGCAGGAAACAGGTGAAACAGCTCTTCGGAACACTCCCCGTGATAAATGCGGTAGAAGACACACAATGAAGCGACGTCTCTACGCTATGCCAATTCATCCAGCGGTTCACAGAGCACTGGGTCCCCGACAATTCAAGTTGCTCACTTTCACTTTAGATATTATAACATTAAAGTTGACTTATAAACAAATTTACATATCAGTGACAGTTTTGACAGCTATTTGACACATACTATACATGTTTGATACATCAAAATGTATTGTAGAAATCACTTTTGTGTTGTCTTTAATCTAGATCAAGACTGGCATTTGAACTAGCATAAGTAAAACTGAGTTTTAATAACCTTAGATTTGCTTATTAATTTCATAAGATCGGTGACCTTGAAGACCGCAAACTGAGGCGAAATCAAAAAGCTTAAACTCAGTTTAAAGTGTCATTGGAATTGGAATTAAGGCTAAGAGTTATTAGCCCAGTTATTTCACTAGCTACAGCCTCTTTGCCTTCTTGGAAGATGACGCCTTAACTAAACTCTTCTAAAAGTTGTCTTTTCAATGCCAAAACGCCATAATTTTCTTGCAAATGTTTTATGTTACAAAGTTCATCGTTCGCACCAAAGAGAACAGTTGATAAGAGTTTATCTCAAACGACAACGATTTTCCTTGACTTACTTCCGCAGCGCACGCCCAGAAACCACATCTCTTTATTGCATACCCAAACGGTAACAAATGGGAGCCCTATTACTAACACTCTGCTTTGTTGTCCGTTCATCTGTCTCTCAGCAGGCTGTATCTCATAAGCTGCAACATGTACAGAACTAAAAATTTGACAGAGTTCATAGTAGTACCATACGATTCCATGAAAACGTATTCCAAGGTTCCCGTGCAATAAAATACTCTCTTTTACAAATCTTTCAATAAAGAACATAGTATTTTAACTTGATTTTATGGAACGTCAATCGAATCAACACATTAGCCAAAAAGGGCATGCAAATTACATTACCTCCATGTCATTATATAATAATAAAATTCTAATATTACAGCACATAATATTTCATTGTTACATTATATTAGCATCTACACAAAATATACATGTCATATACATATTATGTAGTCAAAGTTAAACACAAGATTATAAAAATAGTAAATCACAAATTTAAAAAGTCGGACACGGCATAAAAATTGTAACTAATTAGCCATTCATATAATTGAGTTTTAAAAGGACCGATATTTAACATTTTAATAGCATCGGGAAGTTTATTACATATTTGAATACATATGGCATGAAAATTTTCAGTAAACAAAGTAGTCCTGCGTGCTTTTTTGTAAACAAGTCTATTTGGATATCGAAAGTAATAGAAACATCGGGTAGAAGGTTTACAATATTAAATATTCACCGCCGCCGCCAATATTATTCTGCAATTCCAGTTGAATCACAGGAGCGTTGCCGAACTCTTAGAAAAGTGTACGCGCGAAAGCCAGACATCCATATTATGGTAGGGATATTATCCTAGTTTGTAGTGTGTCCTGCAAAGGTCAAATTCGCGGCAGGAATCAGATCAAACATCTCTTGGGAATACTTGATGCGATAGAGGGCACGATGCGTTAATAAATTATAATGGACCTTGTTTCGTCGGAATTTACTAACTGAAAAATTAAATGCGCTGATAATGACTCATACTTTCCACTAAAACCTTTTAGAATGACTGGTCAAAATTTCTATTTAGAAAACTGTTACGAAAACTTTTGTGGACTTGCTTATCAAGGTAATTAAGAAAAAACATTACACACCAATGCTATAGGAATATTTATATATTTGTTAATACTTAAACCTAAAAGCTATATTATAATGTATTTAAATAAATTAGGGTTCTTGGTTATAATTTAAAAAATTGCCAATATGTTTTCTAGTATTGTTAATGTTATAATGGAGGGCGAAATCTGATATTATTGCCAGAAACCATCAGAGTCATGTCCGTTCTATTATTCTTAATACTAATTAAATTCGTATTTTTATTGTTCCAGCGGCAATGGCAGCACTTCCAATGGCACCTGGATGCCTCATCGCCGGTTGGCTCATGGAGAAATTTGGCAGAAGAAACTCCCACTACATGATATGTGCACCATTCCTTTTGGGATGGCTACTCATTGCCTGCGCCAATAATCTAGCTCTTATGCTCCTCGGAAGATTTTTTACAGGCCTCTGCGTTGGATTACTTGGCCCATTAGGACCAGTATTCATCAGTGAAACAACAGATCCAAAATACAGAGGCATTTTCCTTGCAGGGATATCTTTAGCCATAGCTGTTGGTATTCTTGTGGCACATGTTATTGGCACTTTTGTTCACTGGCAATGGACCGCAATGATTTGTTGCGTGTTCCCAGTTATATCAATTATGCTACTAACAATAATACCAGAAAGCCCTACTTGGCTGATATCAAAAGGCCAAACTGAAGATGGTATTAAGGCTTTTGGTTGGCTTAGAGGCTATAGTGACGAGGCCAAAGCAGAACTGAAAGGAATTCTGGACAGTAAGAAAGCTGAAGAAAACAAACCAGTGATGACTTTAGGGCAACAACTTGCAAATTTAAAGAGCCCTGAACTATTGAAACCTTTAATGATAATGATTATATTCTTTGTTACTTGTCAATTTTCTGGTGTTAACGCAATTGCCTTTTATTCTATAGAAATAATTGAAAAGGCTGTAGGGAAAGGTTTAGATCATTATTTAGCTATGATTGTAATAGACTCATTGAGGACTGTGATGTCCGTTGTAGCTTGTGTTATCTGCAAGAAATACGGTCGTAGGCCTTTGTGTATGATAAGCGGAATTTTCACAGCAGTGTCAATGGTTGGCTTGTCAATGTACTTGTATTGGACAGAAGGCACCCAGACCAATATGACATGGCTGCCATTGACATGTCTGATGACGTATATATGCGCTATTTCTATAGGCTTAGTGCCATTGCCTTGGATGATGTGTGGCGAACTATTTCCAACCAAAGTTCGAGGTTTAGGTTCTGGTATAAGTTCAGCTACTACTTTTGTAGCTTTCTTTGTAGTTGTTAAGACCGCCCCTGGCATGATGTCCAATTTGGGTGAAGTAACTACGTTCCTAACATACGGCTTGGTAGCACTAATTGGCACTTGTGTACTATATTTCATTTTGCCTGAAACTAAGGGCAAAAGCTTACAAGAGATCGAGGAAAAATTCAAAAAACCCAAACAGAGTATAGCATAATTAATTTAGCTAATACGTTAACAAGAACCAATTATAGTGTTTATCTGTGATATTTAAATATTTAGAAAAATATATTATTAAATAATTATTTTAATTTAAATGGTGTTTTATTTCGAGAAATTAAAACAATTTATATTAACACTGTTTATTATAAAGTTAGATGGCACAAATATTTTGTCAAAACATTAATAATAAATGCAAATTGGTACATAGTAAAATTGAAGCAATATTAATAAAATCACAATTAAGTATAGAACATGAGGAAGAAGTACAATATTATGATTAGAATATAAAGTTACAAAATTTAATTTCGCCTAATACGCCATCAAAATGTTATTTCAAACAATATTCTATTACAATGATTCGATTAAGTACGGCCGTTTTTGGTGTTTATTTCGATCTTGGCTTGACGAGTCTTGATGCAGGGGGAGCGAATTTAGTGAAACCTTGCTGATCAAACACTGGAAGTAGATCTCTTACCCTGGCTGATACAGTTCCTCCTGTCACCCTGGAATAATATGCTCTGTGAAGAGATAAATTGATGTCATTAGAAGGTGCTAAGGTGCATCTACGTGAGTTACGCTATTGAGTGGAGCTTACTAGCTAGAGTTTCCTATCTAAATTATATATTTACACATTGATAGTTAATGTTATCACTGTGTTGAAATCAGTGAAATGTGCATGTTGCATATAATATTGAAAAGTGCTGAGTGCATCTGGATAAAAAATTATATGTTTGGGCTTTGACCAAAATTTTGTATCTTTTCCTTTGTTATTTCTTAACAATGTATTCTTTCTTTTTCATACTTATAGTTAATTTATTCAGAATCTAAACACCTTCCTATGAGATGATATACTAAGTCTACGTTTTTATTTGTTGTCACCTTATATACATTTTTTAAGTACGGAAATATTTAGAATATAAAATACAAGGGGTCTAAAAATTTACCCTGCCCTATTAAGGAAAAATAATAGCAAAACAGAAAATTTATGAGAAAGAAATCATTTATGGATTAAATGAAATTACTCTCTAAAATTTATATAAGAATTATTTTATTATTTATCATTACTTGTAAGCAACTCGTAAAATATGTTATTTATAACAAATGAAGTAAATAAATAGTGACATTGGTTAGCTTTCACTATAGTATCTTACTACTTAAAATAAGCATGCGAGAGAGAAGAATATTTCTAGATGATAGCGAATCTATAGTTACTGTAACCGATTTTTATTGACAAGTCAGCCACGCTGACCTGCTTAATATTTTGAAAATTAAACTAGCTAACCATTAGCTGTCAGTTTTGTCAGCTCGTCTATACGTTAGTGTATAGTCTAAGTCTATTGTAAAACTTTGAAACCTTTGGTAAAATGACCGAGGTGTCTGTTGGGTGATGTGTATGCTTTTACAATATGATGGCAGAAAATGTACAAAACAAAATATGTGTTACGAAATTTAAAAGAATTTTTAAAAAACGTGTGTGTGGGAACGGTTATTATAACGTGAATGATATTCTTAATGATATACTACAGACTGGAAAATAAGCGGACACCCTCTGGCTCATTAATTATAATTGTTTATTGTACGATATAACATTGTAATCCACATTTTTATTTAAAAGCCCACTGAGTTTCTTGCGCCCGTTCTTCCCAAGTCGGAGGCAGTCTATTTTGTATGGTAGTTTTTGACGTTCAATAAGTGATTTTGAATCCTAAATTGAATAAAAATATGTGACTTTGAATTTGAATTTTTCAACGCAATTTATTTTTAGTGAAATGGAATCGACGTTATAAGTTACTTCATACCCCTAAAAGTTTAAGAATTCCAATTTTATAAAATCTGTCAATCGATCATGTATGAGCATTTCAGTAATATTTCAATCTTTATTTTAAAATCCAACGTTTCATACGATGCTTATTGAAATACCAAAAGTAGGAAATGAAAACAAATTCAGAATGCGGTAATACGAGCGCGCTGTGGTTTGAAAGAAGATGTTGTGACAAGGAATGAGAAAGGAATGCTGATATGGTTTGGACACGTGGAGCAATTGAGTATAAAATACTTATCAAATACTAGCTGACCCGACAGACGTTGTCCTGATCATAATAAAAAAAAACTCTTGCGGGTGGAATTTTGTAAAATCGGAGGAAGGAATATTCCTACCAAATTTCAAGTTTCTACGCCTTATAGTTCCAGAGATATCGTGATGAGTGACTATATACGTGGAAATCTCTTATATATATATATAGATATAAGGCAAGTGTGTGTGGGTAAGTCGGTTGAGCGAGAGACCTCCTAGAACATTCGGGGCCTGAAGAGAAGCACCAGCATTTACCAGGTCAGTTCCCTCCGTCTCCGTATTTCTTTCCTCACCCGCACACCCACCTAAGGTAATTGGTAAGTCCCAGGCCCCTAGGGAGTCGCAGGAGGCGATAAAGGGCATTTACCAGTGGGAGCTCCTTGGCACAGGATGCTGGCTAGACTATGGGTACCACAACGGCGCCCTTTTCTACCGTGAATCTGCTGATAGTAATGTGTAAGCATTATTGTGTTTCGGTCTGAAATTACTGGGCAAATGAGATCGCTCAGAATTTTTGGGTTTTTCGAGAATACTGAGCGGCACTGCATTGTAATGGGCAGGGCGTATCAATTAAACATCAACTGAACGTCCTGCTCATATCGTCCCGTATTGTCATAAATAATTACCTGCTCGGTTTTACAAGCTTGGCAGCTTGGGCTGGAGTGCCAAGTTCAGTCGGGAAATATGTCGCTCCATAGAAATCAAGACCATTCTGCAGGAGAATGTTAGCTTCTTCTATATTGGCGAGGGTGATACGCATGACACTGGAAGCTTCTTTTGGGATCATGCTGCTGACGAGCTCACCGTCGATGGTGGTTATGGCACGAGACTGCGATTTTTCAGAAGGCTTCGGTGTAGATGCTCCTGCGAATTATTTATTTTACGCCAAAGTCAAATAAACTTTGTTCAGTGAAGCTTAAACTAAATGCTGTTAAATCGTCACTATAAATAAAAAAGAAATTACTGAATCTATCACATTAATATGTTCGGAAAAAGTAATGCTCGTGAGAAGAACATATAAGAAACTCAACGGACACTCTTTTCAGTCAATAGGGTATTTTACAATGGCTGTAATATACAAAACAAATTAGTTTGTAAGGCGCTGCATCTAATATATGATACGTGCTTAAAGTAATAAAAAGTAAAAATGTTTTTATTCAAAATCCTATTTTGAAATACTTAAATTTGAACTGTTATAATTTTATTAAACACTGACGGCCTTACATATAAACTTGGTATAAAGTTTATAAACCTGAGAATAAAAGAAAGCACTATGCAAAATGTTTACAAATACACATTTTGCTTATGATTGGTTTATTTGGACGAAAATGTTTCCCGCGTTTATTTTTCCAGGCTGCCTGACATTCAGGAATGTTCAGAGTTATCATTGTATTGACAGCACTATCAGCGATGTAGTCAACATTCTGCATATCTTGGTTTATTCTCTGGTATAAATTTATACCAAGTTTATTTGTAAGGCAGTGTCAGTCCACAAATTGTCATACAAACTTTCTCGTGTTGTTTTTGGGATTTTAATAATGGTCAGCAAAGTTGGTCAGGAATCAATTTTGTCGATGGTGAATACAAAAAGAAAAAAAAACATGTGTTATATATTTAAAAAACCGTGGTAGAAGTGAAACCTTCAAAAATGGTGAAGAATTTTACTATAAAATTGATGAATACATACATGACAAACGTATAGAATAAGAACATACAAAACACAACGGTTGTTGTGATGCCTTTTCTCAGCCTATGTACTACGCATGCGCGCACAAACACGTATTAACACATGTACAACGCTGAGGCCGAAGCAAACTGTGGGAGTTTGCCCTGCTGAGCTCGAGAGGAAGGGGTGCGAAGCAGAGCACAAAGATAACCACGAACACAAACATCGGGTAAGCACTTGTATAATAATTTTAAGATGTGCGTTGTTCATGAACCTCTAAACTGCATATGAGGTCCTGGTACATGTTGCTTGGATGACACATGATTTCAACCTGCTATCTCATTCCGCAAATGACACTTAACATCTTATGTTGCAAGGTGACGTGCGCAATTGTAGTGCCACTTAGAATTTCTGAAGTTTTTCAAGAATCCTGAGCGGCAGTGCATTGTATTGGGCAGAGCGTATCAATTACCATCACCTGAACGTCCTACTCGTCTCGTCCCTTATTTTTATAAAAAGAAGACGTTTATGATATATAGACACATCTATGTTCTCCTGGTGTCTATGTAGTAATACGTCGTGCGCATGACGTCAGAAGTTAATAATTATTACGGTATATTCGAGTCATACATAAGACTGTCTCTTCTTCAACTATGATCGCCTGGTACCAAAACACTGTCTCATTTTCTCCCACGTTAAATCTTATGAATGTGTCCATCTCATTCTCTCTGCGGGCGGAATCCTATACATTTACCTATTTGTGTCTCTATCGTCTCGCTTTTTCGTTTCATCGAGTTTCAAATCACGATTCCTATGAAATTTCACTTCAAAAAATAATCATTTGGGTTAACCAACCAGTTCCAGTCTCTCTAGGCGAGCCAGAGTAATGGAGCCGCACCACTTCAACAACAGAAGTAAACTTATACAGGGCATGCCGAACATCCTCCTCCGGGATCTCATCAGGAATATCGTACACATAGATTGTGAAGGTCTTCTGTGGACGGCATGGGATTGCAATCTGGAACAGAAAAGTATTTCCATCACAGCAGTATTCTTCTTGATTTGATTTTGATTTCACGTTCACCAAGTACAAGACGAAACGGAAACCGATTGGTTAATCTGTCTCAGTCCCGTGTAGGTAACGTAACTACGCGCGGCGGCCACGCCAGCGTGGCTATCCAGTAGGGACTCACGGTGCTCACAAACGAGCTGTTGACCGATCTTTTAAAATGGAGAAACTTAAAAACAGCAAAGCATAGGTACCTACTAAAGGTCATTGCGATCCGAATTTAAAAAAAATAAGCTTCTTAAAGACGCTGAAACAATCTAATTTAAATTGATTATTATTTTTATGAAATTACTAGGCTCAATGGGTGTGTTTCGTATTTCGTACTCAGTCCAAGGGCCGATCGCAAAAAGTTCTTTTTTATTTAGATGTTATTTAGATAAATAACTTTGATGAATATGTCGTGGTCTTCCAACGCATATATTACTATCTGCAGCTATGTAGGTTTGACAACGAAAGAATATTGATTTAATATTACCATTACATACCTATTTACATTACAAACTCTGATTTATTCTACGTCTTTTGTCGCATTTATAATGGGCTACAAAATAGCAATTAGACCTGATTCCTGTTATACAAATTTAAATTACCAAAATATTATTATTTTTATATACACCCATGCTTTTAATCCTCTATTAAAGATTCAAATATAGTTAGCTTATTGCCAACATTAAACACCCAATGTCCTAGTAACCATTACATCATCCAAACGAGTGTTATAATTAAATTCAGTACAACATTACAACACTCGTTTGGATGATGTAATGGTTACTAGGACTGGATTTTTAATGTTAGCAGTAAGCTAATTGTTTCAGAATCTTTTATAGAGGATTCATATTATGGGTGTAGATAAAGTCTTGTATGCTACTGTTGATATTTAGGTATTAAAACACTCACATTTTCATGTTTTAGTACCCCTTATTACATTGCATAAATTACGTTACAGTTGCATAAATAACTATTACGGGATAGTGCATCTAAGGACACTCCAGCGCTTTTACCAACCAAACCAGCCAACGGAATGACGCATGATTCGTAAATCTCGGTGTGTTTGCTAAAATCGCAGACTGTGGGGCCATCTACAATATCTTCTTTACAGTTTATAGCTAGCTCAATAATTTCATATTACGAAATAGACTTGAGATGTCACTCTTTCTAATCTAATCAATTGTTATTTATTCGAGTCCCGTATCTTCTAAAAATTAAATTTGTATTTTAAATCTTTTTTTATGACAGTAAGGGACGAGACGAGCAGGACATTCAGCTGATGGTAATTGATAAGCCCTACCCATTACAATGCAGTGCCACTAAGGATTCTTGAAAAACCCCAAAAATATTGAGCACTACAATTGCGCTCGTCACTTTGAGAAATAAGATGTTAAGTCTCATTTGTCTTGAAATTTCACTAGCTACGGCGCCCTTCAGACCGAAAAACAATAATGTTTATACATTACTGCTTCACGGTAGAAAAAGGCGGCGTTGTGGTATCCATAATCTAGCCGGCATCCTGTGCAGAGGAGCCTCCCACTGGTATAATTTTAATCTCAGAAATGAAGGAAAATCACTTAAAAATTTTTGTATATCTGTTTCCGTATTTTTACAAATAAATAAATTCTTTATTGCCATACAAAACATTACAAATATAATATGAACAAATAGGCTACGCGATGAAACAATAGGCAAAAGAAAAGGCTCAGCTTCACCTGACATGGAATTATGGATTTATGTTTTGTATGCTGCAGCACTGTTTTTCAGCCATCCCTTCCTCTCTAAGGAGTGGATTTATTAGGGCTCCCCGATTACCTACTTAAGCTATTTTTTTATAAAATGTAATATTAAAAAAAAAGTGTTTTTATTACCCTTGCAAATATATGTAAGTGTGTGTTTGTGTTTATCAACTGATATACCTGTCAACCATCTTTTTGGCTGCCTTAGCCCTATTCATTTCGCTGAAAAAGCTAATAGGCTAACGGTCACATAGGAGGTTTTTAGTCGGTAGGGGGTACTAGAGAATGTGCACCCCTGAGCTTCTGGACACATGGACTTCTTCGTAAGGGCCCAAATAACTAAAACTAATCTCCTCTAAAAGGGCACTCAAAAAATATCTGAGTTACCCGCAAATCGCACCTAAATAGGTTTTACTTCAAAAATCGTCTCCATTTAGATCTTAGATGGATGTTGCTCAACCACAGTGTCTTCAAGAGATTTCCTATCCTGTACACTCAAACGATGTGACAATTCATCATAATTTTCGTACGGTGTTTTAGTGTAGATACGACAAGGGTACCTTCAAAACAGTATATTTTGCCTGGTAATACCTTTGCAATTGCTTTGGAAGAGAGAAAAAGAAGCAGTGAAAACCTGCCATTACATTTTCTGTTTGTTTGATTGTTTGATTGAATCCCACAAAAAGAAGAAAAGCAAATATTTAAGAGCTTTTTACACATATTTTGTTTTTTTGTTATATCCGAAAAATTATAGCAATTAAACATCAAAATGATTGTAATATAAGTTAATATCTAGGCGTTTTAAAAGTGTATTTTTTAGAGATCAATTGCATCGCAATTGTGGTGCCGCACAGAATTTTTGGGTTTTTCAATAATCCTGAGCGGCACTGCATTGTAATGGGTAGGGCGTATCAATAACCATCAGCTGAACGTCCTGCTCGTCTCGTCCCTTATTTTCATAAAAATAAAAACTACAGGTAGTAAATACTCAGTCGCGCTTGACATTAGCTCCTTAGTAATTTGAAAGCACTAGTGTGAAGGGTAGAGGTAAGAAGAATCATCTGTATGATCATATGAAAAAGTGTCCCTCAAAAGCATTAAATTGGGGTGGCGCCACAGTAGCACCAGGGTAAATCGTAAAAGAAGCGCCAAATATAAAATAATACTAATCTAGGTGCACGTTTTCTCATAATAATTCAGTTAAGGTTATATTTACTACATTAATTAATAACAACGTAAATTTGTGAATTTAAATAATAATATAAATTTTAAGTTGACAATAATATTACTTTTTTTTACTCGACATACTTCAATTCGTTTAGAATTGCTACATTCACCATACTTCATACCATACCCTGTGCCTACACCAGCGCCATTGTGGAAGCTTTTTGAACTGTTATTTACTACATAAGCTGGACACTTTTTCAACTTTTCTCCCTTAAGGGATACTCCTTACCTCTACCCTCCATAGCCACTACCTAAAGCACACATTGATGAATTTAAATTGCTCATGCATCATCGGGCTGTCAGAATGTTATACGCTACATTCACCAGTATATTTTAAGTAGGTATTTAGTACCTTTCTATAAAATCTGGATCCTGTCACTTTGTGGAATCCCTTCTTGAAGACCATTTGGTAATCATCAACGCTTGAGAACTTAAAGAGTATCCCGGTTGCGGTCTTGGTCAAAGAGAAACACCCTTTGAACTCCATTTTCTCGCAGATCGTCGAGGCTTTCTCCATGCTGAGGCCATGTGAGGGAGTGAGAAGGAAAGCCCCTTTTGTAAGGAAGTGTTCTGAATCAGATATATCTGACTCGCTCTCTCCGCCCTTCATCATCGTATGGATTTGTTCCTTCCACATGTATGAGTCTGACATCTGGTAAGAATAAAGATATAAGTTTGAGATATTTTATGTGTAATAATAATATTTATCTATATCCATGCTTTAAATCCTCTATTAAAGATTCTAAAACAGTTAGCTAATTGCCAACATTAAAACACCCAATGTCCTAGTAACGATTACATCATCCAAACGAGTGTTGTAATGAAATTCACTACAACATTTTATTTTCAAAAATTAATAACAACACTCCTTTGGATGATATAACGGTTACTACGGCTGGCTTTTTTAATGTTAGTTGTAAGCTGTTTCAGAATCTTTTATAGAGGATTCATATTATGGGTGTAGATAAAGTCTTGTATGCAAATGTTGATGCTATTTTCAAACGATAAACCCACCATCGTGTTTTAATACCCCTTATTTCATAACAATTGCATAAATAACTATTAAATACAAAATTTCTAAGGCACAATATATTTTACTTAAGGCTGGGGACTAAGCCAATGGCCTTGAGGAATCGAGCGGTGCTAGGTTACCTCTCTCGTATAAGATCGCTATAGTTTTAATTCAGAATTAGAACCATTTTTAATTTATTACAAACATAATACAATTTTTTAACAAAACTGACAAAAGTATGTCATGTTAAATAGTATCGGTGTACAATTAATTAATTTTGGTACATTTTTATCTAGATTGAATGATTAACATGGCTCCAACTGTAAAAGTAAGGGGTGGTTTCGTGATTTTTATTCACACTGTCTATAAAAAATAGAAATGTAATGAAAAAATAATTTTCTTCTCATATTCTGTAGATATATAATTATTTTTTGTAAAAATATAAGATTTATGTAAACCGTCGAGAAATGGTTTCAACTATGCGTTATTTTGGCGATTTCTCATGATAGCAGCCTTAAATAGTATCAGCCCATGAACATGGCACTTGCAACAGTGCCATGCCTTCGAAGGTCATTAGGAACGATATCCCGTAAGCAAATTAGAGTTATATTTACTGACCTTTAAAGCTTAAAATAGTAGAATCAATTGAGTATAATACTCAAAAAATGATTGTTATGTGTATAAACGTATATAAGGCATCAAATTCTTAATATTATTCGCTTTTAATATTTTTCTTGCCAGTGGATTACGTACCTAGTATTAATTAGTACTGAGTACTTACACAACAGTTTAAATTCTTTGTTCAACTAAATAATAATATCATTTAAAACTGTTTATAATTAATGTATTTAAATTGAATACTTTTTAAAGGATTAAAACGCATTTATCTGTAACTGTATTTTTCACATAAGATATTTGCCTCAGTCCACCTCAAAACTTGCGTCTGCAAAGTTTACGAAACCCGACGCGTCGGGTTAAAGAATTAGATTATTAAAATGTAACTTTTACGCAAATATTTTATGTTAAAAATATAGTTACAATCTTTTATAGATAACAAACACACTGTAAATGTAATAAATGTTAATTGCAATAGATTTTTTTTACTTTGTTTCAGTATTTACGGCAAGACTAGGTATAAATGTGAATGTAAATATGTTTCTTACGCTTTTACGCCGTAGCTACTGAAACTATTTTGATGAAATTTGGTATAGCGATAGACTAGATCTTGGGAAAGGCTACATTTTATCCTGGAAAAATCCATGGTTCCCGCGGGATTTGTGAAAAACTGAAATTCACTTCGATGTGCCATAGCAAACTTCCTCGAAATAAGATTCATATAATATGTTAAGAACGGAAGCGAAAACGGGAACCGGAATTGGAATAGGACATGAGAAAATCTTCAATCCCAAACATATTACTATTTTTAAAAACCCCTTATCTACGCGGACGTAGTCGCGGGCATCAGCTAGTACCTAATATATTTGTCAACGAAAAATGTAGTTCATGAAAACTAATAAGCATACAATAGTATGTTACGATATGGTTGATCGGAGTCGAGGCATCATTCATGGGTGCCTTCTGCTCGTCTTAATTATAGCATTGTTTTTGATATCCGTTGAAAAAACCTATCAATTATTATAGACGGGAATTTAATAAGCTGTGTCGAAATCGCTGACCTCAATTATCAAATCAATCATTGAATACGTATTTTTTCTAGAAGATTCTTTAACATACAGTGGGAATCGTCCTTGCAAATGCTAGCAGCCAGACCAGTGCCTTTTTCTGCGGGGAACCAGCAATCATCACCAGCTGAAAGACGTCCACTGCTGTACAAAGGCCAAAAGATCTCCACGACGATCGTTTCAGCGCTGCCATCATCCAACGTATTCCGGCGATCTTAACGAGATCGTCGGTTCATCTTGTAGGGGGCCTACCAACACTGCGTCTTCCGGTACGTGGTCGCCATTCGAGGACTTTTCTGCCCCCGGTGGGGCATTTTTTTTAAATTAGATATTACTAACCAATAATTTCAACGTTACTTTTTTACTAAGGAACATATAGAATTTACATTACTAAGCAACTTTGTAAAAATTCGATCATTACAATAATTATTTCGTTTTTCCATATTCTGGGGATGAAATAATATCTCTATAGAGCTGTAAAACTGTGCGTTAATAAATTATCTCATAGAATTATACAAAAATTAATAAAATAAATTTAAATTAAAAAATATTAACGGTCACGAATCGAAACATAATAGTTGCTATCCCTCAATTTGTATTTGATTGCATTGAGCAAAAATTGATTTAAATCGGCTTAATAGTTTAGGAGTTCATCGCGGACAAACATGGTCTGAAATTTTTGTATAATAAATACTAGCTAGCTAACCAGCAAAGGTTGTATTGCCATATAAAGTAATAAAAAAAATATAGTAGTTTACATTTTTGGGGTACAAAAAAAGCTGATGGTTTGTCCTACTATTCCATAAAAAAGACAACCAAGAAAACATGCCAAGCTTATTAGTTTAGTGTGCGTGACAAGCTACGTCTTACACTCGCGACTTGTATGTCACTTTGTTCTAGTGTGCGTGCATTACTTAAAAGGGAGGTTAACTTCCGGTGGCACCTTTGCACAGGATGCCGGCTAGATTATAGGTACCACATCGGCGCCTATTTCTGCCGAGGAGCAGTAATGTATAAGCATTACTATGTTAGTGAAATTACGGGGCAAAAGAGACTTAACATCATATGTCTCAAGGTGACAAGCGCAGTTGTAGCTCAGAATTTTTGGGTTTTTAATCAATCCTGAGTGGCACTGCATTGTAATGGGCAGGACGTATCAATAAATTACCATCAGGTGAACGGCCTGCTGGATTCGCCCCTTATTATCATAAAAAAAAACTGACAACCCCAATACTTGTGACATTTTCACAGCGGTAACAGTTTTTCTAGACGTAAAATTATAATCTAACCATTTCACAATTGTCACGCCTGTCACCGTAGAGAATTAGGAAACAGAATTTAGATGCTCAAAAATCCCTTAGGTACTATTAAAGCAGGTAATTTTACACATTTTTATCCCAATAAAAAGCATAAAAGGCATTTATTTTCTCAAAATTTATTCCTTTAGAATTCTTTTTGATGTAATTTCTAATGTACTAGATGCTACTACCGCTTGGGAAACAAATGGCGCTCTCAGAGTGAAAAAGCGGCGCAAGAAGCTCTCCCAGCATTCTTTTTTGCGCTCTTTTTAATATAAATATTCTCTGTTGTACTGTTATTGCTATTGCTATAAAATAATTATAATCTAGTCCCAGGCTGTCGGATCACTTAGATATTCAGCTGTGGAGTAGGAGGATTTAGGAGAGAGCCGTTTTTTAAAAAACATTTTTTCTAATTTATTTACCCTTGAAGCTATTATGTATCTTATGAAGCCTACTAGAATTAGATTACATTTTAATACTTACCCACGTTTACTCAATTAAAAACTAAAGAGGCGTAATTGCTATTAAACTTACAAGGAGTTACATAAATGTCAGTGCCTACAATCATTCTATTAGTCAACTACCAATTAATACCATTTTTGGGTTTATATTGTTGGTCAATAGTTGTTTTTCTATTGTAAGATTGTTATTCTATTAACTTCAATACTAAATACACACATCAAAAAAAGTCTAAGCAACATGCATGATATTACAAATTTACCATTTATATTACATATTTCTAACCCCCTTATTCATAATGGTCCGCTAACTTTAAACAGCCGCTAAGGAGTGTTTTTTCTCATTCTGACTTAGGTCAATAGAAGAAGACAGAGTGCGAATTAGCAATGCTTTAAGTTAGCAGACTATTATAAATAAGGGGGTAAGTCTTTATTCACTCAAAGTGCATGGGTATGTAAACTTTTTTGTTATTGATGACATACTGGCTGGTTGTAAAAAAATATTTCGAATATGTTTTGTTTTTTTCATAAAAATAAATGAAAGGGAATTTGTTTGTATTTTAGTGCATTTTTATTGCTACGTTTAGTCTTGATTTTATAATTTTACCAACCATTTAAATAAAGTTAGCGACAAAATTGAATTGTTAGATATTCTTTACGTCATGGAGCGACGTCATTTGACGGCAAATAAAATGCAAAGAGCTGTAGGGATGTTGCAAGCAGGAAGAAATCAATCTCAGGTATCTCGGAATTTTGGCATTCATAGAAGTGTTATTTGTCGTCTTTGGCTGTGCTACAATAATACAAGGGAACCCGCTGAACAGCATTCAGGCCGTAAAAGGAGTACAACCATACGACGAGACCGGACATACAACTGACTGCAAAACGCCAGCCGATGTTAACCGCTCGAGAGATAAGTTTGATGCTACAAAAATCAAGTGGTGTTTGTGTAAGCCCCCAAACTGTACGAAAGTAAATGAGTACGGCCTACGAGCTCGACGCCCAATAAGGTGCCCACCGATACGTCACGGGAATCGCGTTCGTCGAAATGAATGGTGTAGAGAACGCAGAACATGGGCCTAAGAACAATGGGATAAAATTATGTTTTCCGATGAGTCGCTATTCGGGTTTAGGCCTGATACAAGAAGGGTGCGAGTCTACCGTCGGCCCGCAAGTACTGAAAGGCTCAGTTGCATTCAGGAAGTTCATCCATACAGCGGCTCAACAGTTGTGGTATGGGCGGGTATTATAAAGAACAGGCGAACTGAGCTCGTTTTTGTAAATGGAAACATAAACGCTGAAAATTACGTTGAGGATATTCTCAGACCTTATGTCCATCCATTTGCACAAACCTTTGGATCCGACTTTACGTTAAAGCATGACAATGCGCGTTCACATACAGCTCGCGAACCAGTCAATACTTGGTAACGGAGAACGTCCGGGTATTGCCCTAGCCTGCACAATCGCCAGACCTCAACCCTATCGATCACGCATGGAACTTGCTCTAAAGACGTGTTTTGAAGGACTTGGATGGAGTGACAACAACCCAACAGCTGAAGGATTTGCTACAATTTTATTGGGAGCGAATACCGCAAGATGACATAAACTCATTAATTCAATGAATAATCGTTTCCGATGAGTTCTGAATAGCAGAGGAGGTCATACTTTGTATTAAATTATCCTATTCTTTCACAATAAATTCATTTTCTTTAGAAATTTCATTTTGTTAAAAAAATGTTTAGTTGCTTATGTACCTTAGTTTCTGCAGTATATTCTAATATTGTTAATTTCTGTTATTAAAAGCACTTATAAAGACAACAGCTGTTATTTTTACATCATAGGACTCTAAAAATATTATTTAAAAAAAAATACGTTATTATTTGAAAAACCATCCTAAAATTTAAATTAGTACATGGTTCTTACACTTTTTTGTTGTGTGTATTTTGAAGTTATACTTCTTAAGGCGCGTTATGAAAAAATGATGAGAGTGTAATTTTAAGATGTACGCACAGTTACAGTGATAACATAAAAGTAACAGGGTGAAGTTGGTTCCTAACATTTTTTGACGTTTGCGATATTCGTTATTTTTTTTTTGGTTTCTTCGTCTATTATTAGGATGGGCAAAGGCTTCAAGCACATACAGCCGTATCATACAGGACGAGACAAGCAGGTCATTCAGCTGTTGGTAATTGATACGCCCTGTCAATGGACAATTGTAATGACAATGCAGTACCGCTCAGGATTATTGTAAAACCCATAAATTATGAGCGGCACTACAATTGTGCTCGTCACCTTGAGACATAAGATGTTAAGTATCATTTGCCCAGTAATTTCACTAGCTACGGCGCCATTCAGACCGAAACACAGTAATTTTTACACATTACTGCTTCACGGCAGTAGTAGCCGCCGTTGTGATACCCATAATCTAGTCGGCATCTTGTGCAAAGGAGCCTCCCACTGGTGATTACCAAATTTGTTGTATTTACATTAAATACATAGTATTTACAAAAATAGTTACTAGAATATTATCTATACCTATCATAATTAACCAATTTCATGTGAATAAATGTATAATAATTTGACCGAAAGGTTAGACACTAGATTTAAATAAACTTATAACTGCTTTATTAAATGTTTTAGTTGATTTTAGTTGAAACATTTCTTTCACCAAAAGTTAAAACATAGAGTTACTCTAAACCATAGATCATTAATTATTATACGTCTAGATAGACGATGACAGTTGTGAAAACGTGGAAAAAAAAAAAGACGTTAGTTCTAAACTCAATTTTTAAAAGTTTATTGTCTGTTTTCCATAATTACTTCTCACCATTGGCATCTCAATATGACTAACTCTTCTTGTAACAATTCCGGTTGTTAGACAACCGATAAAAACAGGCCAGTAATATTAGTTTAGTGTGAGAGCTACGTCTTACACTCGCGAATTCTATGACACTTTGTGTTAGTGTTGCTCACAATAGAGGTTACTCTATTGTTTGTTCTCTGTTGAGGTTGTCTAACAACCAGAATTGTTACAAGAAGAGTTAGTCATATTGAGATGCCAATGGTGAGAAGTAATTATGGAAAACAACCTTTGAGGGAGTTCAGATATATAACAACCTGCCCTCAGAAATAAGAAATGCCCAAAAAAAATTAACTTCTTTTAAAGCGAGCCTTCAAAGGCACATACTCAATAATTATGAAATGTTTCAATAACATATGTAAGTTGTTTTACGTCTTGTCTGTTTGCCTAACATTGTATTGCATTCTGTACCTACCAAAATCATTGTTTTGAAAGTACCTACTTTAATTGTTTAAAATATTAATTTATCATGTAAGTGACAATAGGTCTTAATGATAATAAAGTTATTTAAACCTAAACAGCAACAAACTCTATATAAACGTATAAATTCTCTAAGCACTTTATGTAATACCATCTCATTTGTTAAGCCTTTCAGCATGGTCTTACAATATACTATCGTATAGACAAACAAATCGTGCGAGAGAGAAGAATATCTATAACGGAGACACAGCATCTATTTATATATTTTTGCTCTTAATAGTGATTTTCATTATTATAACACTAGAAATAAGGGATTGTTTGTAACTAATTATAGTAAGTAGGCTTCATAGGATACATAATAGCTTTAAGGGTAAATGTACACACTTCTATGATAAAGTCCCAGCCACTGTTCAGGCATTATCTATAAATAAATTTAAATGTTTTATAAAAAAATGGCTCTGTCGTAAATCCTATTACTCCACAGCTGAATATCTAAATGATCGGACAGCCTGGGACTAGATTGTGATTATTTTATAGCGATAGAAATGACTGTACAATATTGTATATTTTTATTGAAAAGAGCGCAAACAAAGAATGCTGGGAGAGTTTCTTGCGCCGCGTCTTCTCTCTCAGAGCGCCATTTGTTTCCGAAGCGGTAATAGTATCTAGTAGTTATTAGAAATGACATCAAAAAGGCATTCTAAAGGAATCAGTTTTGAGAAAATAAATGCCTTTTATCGTTACTGTTACCGATTAATTGAATGATAAGTCGTACAAACTCAGCCATGCTTGCCATTTTGAATAATCAAGCAGAAGCAACACATTGACAAGTTGTTCACGTATTATCGGGCTGTCAGGTCATCTATACGATAATATATTCTAAGTCTACGGTTAAACCTGTGTTGAGGAAATAAAGATATTGTTTAGGAAATTGTATTGGAAATAAAGATATATAATGAAATAGTATTTTATGCGACAGTTTTTTTTATGATAATAAGGGACGAGACGAGCAGGACGTTCAGCTGATGGTAATTGATACGCCATGCCCATTACAACGCAGTGCCGTTCAGGATTCTCAAAAAACCCAAAAATTCTGAGCGGCACTACAATTGCGCTCGTCACCTTGAGACATAAGATGTTAAGCCTCATTTGCCCAGTAATTTCGCTCGCTACGGTGCCCTTCAGACCGAAACACAGTAATGCTTACACATTACTGCTTCACGGCAGAAATAGGCGTCGTTGTGGTACCCATAATCTAGCCGGCTTCCTGTGCAATGGAGCCTCCCACTGGTATCCCAGTTGTATAAAGATTATCAAAAAACGCGAGTGGCGCGGGTTGCGATTGACATTAAAATGTTTAGTCTATTGATTTGAACATGAAAATATTATGTATGTAACATAGTAGGTATTACCTAATATTTCTATGAACCTACCATACCTTACCTAGATTAAGTTGTCTGTGACACCAAAACAACGTTTTGTGCTTTTTTGGCGATTATATTACGGTAAACAATGCTTTTTAGGCCATAGAGTATAGACTTTTTCAAAAATTACTGATCGTGGATATATAAAAATAGAAAAATAAATAAATGACCTCAAAAATATTTTAAAGAGAAATAAGAGATTAACTCACCGAACCTCGTCCCTCTTTCTTCTGATTCTTATCTTCTTCTTGCCTCTGTTCTGTATCAGAAGCACCTTCGGCTAAGGACATGGTACTATCACTGACTCCGACACGCGCCCGCGACTGGTTTTGCTCCTCCAATGGCAATCATGCGTGGAGACGCGCCTAGAACAAAAAGATATGGAGTGGGACTTAATTTATAGTTTTGTTTTTGTGTAGGCGTCCTTTATTACATGGAAGCTTAGTGCATTTTGTAAATTGGTATTTTGCTTGTTTTGGGATTATTAGTTAATAGTTTAAATGTCGCCACGACTGTGAGCACGATGCTGGAAATACGGTCTGTACGCGGTGGCAATATAAAAAAATCATTGAACTGTTTTTTTCATCCTGCAAAAAGCCCAGTTATTTAGATCTATCATAGTTTTAAAAGGTATAATATCGTTTCATTGTTTTATTCTCAATGCCCAATTATGTATCATACCGTAGATATTTTCTATTTTAATCTATGTGAAGTGACGCAACAGAAAAAATCAAACGTCTTGAACTACACGAGTAATTAAAAAATGTGAACTTATTAAAAAATAAACTCAACAGTTTAATTGAGTTACAGGAAATGTATAATGCTATACACACTATATATAAATAATGCTATATTATATATAGCATTATTGTAAAATGTATATTATTTTAGTAACTATAAACACATATATTTATTTTAAAAATATGACATGGAGCAGAGTTCTCGAAGACAGGATAATCCAGCCAGCACAATTTTAGGGAAAAGAACCCACTCCATGACGCCGCCACAAGTAATAACATTTAAGCGAGTGTAACGAAGCCTGTCACAAAAACTCAAAAACAACAGGAAAGAATGTGTATCTACATTACACTCACTTATTACCTCTACATACCAATTTACTATCTTTATTGCTTATATTTAAGCATGTATATAATTAATTATAAATTCCTTTATTTTTCTATAAATAATTGAATGCTCAAGAAATGAAGCAATTTTATTGCTAAATAACTCACACCCAAACATTTTTATGATAAAAATAATCAATTATATATTTTTTTATTATGACTTTGAATTTATTCATTGTGTAATTGACACAAAATTACGAAATATGTAGTTTATGGTTATTGTTTTTATAGTAAAACTTGAGATGGTGTAATAAACTCATCTTAATCAGTCAATTTTAGAGGACCACTAAATCTAGAAGCAATTTTGTGTATTTTCTTATAAATAGTTATATTAAATAATATATTGTACTTATTTTATTACAGAATACTGTCTTTCATCGTCTTAAATAAAATAGAAAAGTGGTCAAGTCTGATGGTTTCTAAGTCTCTGTTTTGGTTTCTTATTTTTGTTGTTATAGCTATAGTAATCTCTGTCGATATCAAGCTTTTAGGTGATTTATATATTTATTATATATTATATACCTGTTTAAAACGGGTTAATGAGAATATACCCTACGGAGACAGACAGCCGCCCTACCCTTACCGCTATACCCTTTGGGCCTAAAACTAAACCTTAGTTTTTTTATGGAAGAAAGGAGCGTACGGCTCATCTGACGTAAAGTGATCACTTCCTTCCATATTCTCTTGCAACACTAGAGGAGACACAGGAGCGTCGCCAGCCTTTTAGAAAACTTTTTTTTAAGTTACCCATGTCATGTACCAACTCCCCATCCCGCCACTTGTCCGTTTGCTCCCTTTTGTCTTATATATAAAGAAGTCGTTCTAGAAATACCGCACAAGGAAATAATTAAATGACATAAATTAAATAACTTAAGTAACTAACTTAATTATTATATTAAATGATGGATTTAGTGCGATGGCAGATGCAAATGTGCGTCATACTACGAATAAATTTATGATGTAATTCACTACAGTTTCCTCAGATCCTATCTAGCAATAACAGCAGATGTTTATAGAATTGAACATTGAACGAAGATCGTGGCACTCGCAGTGTGACGGTCCCGAAACGTCAACAGATCAAACTTCACAATTAAGGATACATGAAAACGCAAGGCATTGGCACATTAAGGCCTTGGATGGCAATATCTAAACGAGGGTCAATACCTCAATGAAAAAATATTTGATTCCTTATAAAAATAATTGTTGTTTTTTTTTCATTAAACAACATTTTCATAATTTATATATTTGGTACGATCAGATACTTAATATATTATATACAGTCATGAAAATACTAAAATCAAAGTGCATTGCGCCTCCACAGATTTTTAGTAATTTTTATTACAGGAAATGTATAAGAATGATCTATTATAGGTAAAATATTAGATCGTCTTGTATGTGTGTAGTCAGGATATGGCACATAGGGACAACTATTATTTTACATTTATAATACACGTCTTTTTCAGTGAACACACATAATTAATCTCTTTGGTAAACGCATGGTAACACTATTAAATCAAACTTTTGATTATTTAAAACATGATTTTCACAGAATTATAATATTATCTTTAACAAAAATATGTCGGAAATTATTGTTTATTTTTTTGATACCATAAATTTAAAATATTTGGATAGTCACGGTGAGTCGTGATTAAATAATTGATAATTCAAAATCAATCAAAACTATTCAAGGAATGTCTCACAGCAAAATTAAATAAAACAGTAGCTCAAGATAAATCGCTTTATTCTCTCTATATTAATACTTATATAGATATATTCAGCGAAACAAAAAAAGAAAATTCGTAACACCGCTACGCAAGAAAAATGTCGTGAGTGAAAATTGAAACAAAATATACATTTACCGCTGCCCTCCAACTAGATACCCCGGGCGTAAACGCAAAGTGCTGCAACTAATACTACGCCCAAGTGGGCGTACTCGAGCCAGTCTAGAACAATGTGTAGACGTTGACATGCCACAATATTTTCTGTTAAACTTTGCTGATAATTAACTAAAATGCTGGGTTGCGTATTAAGACTTTGTAAAAATAATACTACAAGAAATAAGAGAGACACTGGGATCACATATTATAATCAGTATTTTGTATTTTTTAATTTCAATAAATAAAAAAATTAAAAAAAAAATCAATAATAGATAACACGAAGCATATAAGCGTGTCAAGATGCCACGCACACAAGCATCTAATAGTTGCCGTAATTAATAAGCTATTGTTCTTAAGTAGTGCGGTATCTAGTTGGAGCACAGCGGAGACCAATCCTTAATATAAGATTTACCTACTGTATATGGATGATCACAAGTAGGTATATATTATAGGTTTATATAGGACATAGGTTTTAGCGTGCTGGTTTCCGCAACTCCAAATCTTATGTGCGGCTTTGCGTAGTGGGTTGACAGTGTTACTCCTGCCATCCCAATTCTTCCAGAAAGCCCAGCAGACCCTTGATGATGCCTACCTCTGACCCACTATACCTCGGTCTTCCGAGGTAAAGTGCCTTGTACACCTCTTGACACTCCAGAATGACATGGGCAGCTGTTTCTTCCATCCCTAATCACGCTCTACAAAGAGAGACGATCTCTAGTATTTTGTTATTTTAATTTACCTTTTATTTTATTTTTTTTTTACCCATTTACCTGGTATTGATAAGAAAAAATCTTATAGCACATGACCACGCAGAAATTAAAGTTTCAATTAATTCCAAAATATGTTCCTATCCTTTTTGCATTCTTTTTTTAAGGGATAGGGGACAAACGAGCGTATTATTCGGATGTACGGATCTTAAGTGATCACCGCCGCTCACACTCTCCAGTAACGCTATGACGTTGCAATCACAACAGCGGTACTGTTCTTTACGAAGGTGAACTTACGTTCTTCTTTGAAGGCACTCAGGTGGTTTTAAAGTGGAAAAACTGCGTAAAGCAGTTCAATTTTGAATTTGAAACCTACTCGCCTATTTTAATGACGTGCAAAGGTTTTCAACTATAAATATACTTTTCAATATTCATCATCAGCCGAAAGACGTCCACAGCTGGACAAAAGCCTCCCCCAAAGATCTTCACGACGATCAGTCCGCGCTACCCTCATCCAACGTTTTCCGGCGACCTTGACCAGATAGTCGGTCCATCTTTTCAATATTGCTTACACAAAATAGGTAGACGCTCAGAGGGCAAAGAAAAGGGCTATGCTCGGAATTTCCCTGCGAGATCGAAACAGAAATGAGGAGATCCGTAGGAGAACCAAAGTCCGGACAAACTCCAAAGGACAGATGGCCGTTGGGGCAAGACTCGAATGGAACATGTACTGGAAGGCGCAGTGTTGGTAGACCTCCCACAAGATGGACCGACCATCTGGTCAAGATCACTGAAATAGGCTGAATGAGGGCAGCGCAGGATCGATCGTCACGGAGATCTTTGAGGCATTTGTCTAGGATTGGACATCTTTCAACAGCAGTAGAACTAACCGTATAATATGCTATTGCACGGGAAAGTGCTGTTATTACATCTACTTCGATAAAAATGGAAATCAAATAGCAGTTTGTAAAAAAAAATATCTTCAAGTCATCGATTTGACGTCATCGAACTCCGAACATATGATTTCAGGGTCATCGCTCAAACAATTCAACTATCGAAATTATCAAGATTAAAATTTAAAAATCTCAAGATTTCGTAATCGGTAATCGTAGATATCATACCTGCATTCATAATATCTTATGCATATCGCAATATTTGATAAAAGAAATATGATAAACAACTAATGGTAAATTTTTCAGCCGCTTTCAGTTTCTTGTGGTAACTAGTTTGTATACAATAAATATATTGCAGTGTATTTCATGGAATTATTATTGAAATAGAAGTTCTATGCGTTCGAAGAAATGACGGATAAAGATAAGTTTTCGCCTTTAGTTAAGCAAGTGAGTATTTCTTACATTACCTATAGCTGTGCCCCGTGATTTCAGTCCAGTAAATAGTTTTATCGATAAAATAAGAAAAGTAGGACAAACGAGCGTACGGGTCACCAGGTGTTAAGTGATCACCGCCGCCCACATTCTCTTGCAACATCAGAAGAATCACAGGAGCGTTTTCAGTCTTTAAGGAAGGTGTACGCGCTTTTTTGAAGGTACCCATGTCGTATCGTCCCGGAAACACCGCACAATGAAGTTCATTCCACAGCTTTGTAGTACGTAAGAAAGCGTATGCGTAAAAAAGTGTGCAAATAGTGGATAAAGTATTTCGGGAGCCTTTTTTCTTCAAAAACCAATATTTAGGACGTGGAAGAAAGCTCCTTGAAAACCGCACTGTGGAGGACCGCCACACATCCAGATGGTGGATGATATCCTCACTTATGGCGTGTCGTGCGAAGGTGGAATTCGGCGGCAGGAATCAGGTTAAACAGCTCTATTAATACAGGCGGGTCAATCTGACCCATAATTTGATAATTATGAAGAAGAATTCCCTTAACCTGACGATTCGAAATTTTTGTTTTCAAACTTTGTGACTCTTCCATTTCCTTATGTCACGCTATAACTAACTTACTAACCTCAATCTGACAAGCTCGAGTTTTATAAAGATCGATTTTTTTACTAATCTGATCGGCTGCCCTAGATGTTCCACCTTATATACAGAAGGTCTACTCGCAAAATCGACAACAATATATTCGGAACGATACGATAATACTCCGAATATATCGCACCTACCCTACTCTAACAATTGTTCGTATTCCATATCGTTTATCGTATCAACATCGTAACCATAGACTAATATTTTGATTTTTACGAGGTTAGTGTGAATGAATTATGCGCAAATCTTGAAAAACTAAATATTAATTGTGCTATGTCGCTGTTAAAGTCAAAACCAACAACAAAACAAAAATGCCAGACTCTGCACCACCAATTTGCATCATTTACACAAAATTTAAATATTTAAAAATTATGTAATGAATATAAAATGTCCATTTAAAATTGAACAAATAAGACAAAACTTGCGGATAATAAAATTTAAAAAAAAGTAACTCAACCCTTCACGTCGACTTCCTATTTCTCAGGCGGCCACTTGCATTACTACTATTACGCATAAACGATCAACAAAATGACTTAAAGTATTTCGTAGTAAAACAATCCTGTTGAATAGTAAATTCATATAATATTTATTAAGTATGTATATTGTATGGCAAATATATCTATACAATACTCAACGACAGCCTAGGTGTCGTTGAGATTATCGTCAAAGTGAAGTTTGATTATATGTCAAATTCGAATATTCGTCTCTGTCATTTTCAACTAAGAGTAGGGTTAGGACCGATAATATCGAAAATTGTTTTGTTCGGTCAATCGTCGTTTCGACATTGAATACGATGTAAGTAAGAGTAGGATTCGACACGACGAATGCCACGATATATCGAATATCGATTTTAGGAGTAGGCGCCCAGAGCTCAGGTATGGTGGGAGTACTTCACAAGGTGCACGTTTGCCTTCTTGTGTTTTTCTGACGCGCTCGAAAAATCTCAAAGTTTCCGCAAAGAAGCCACTGTTGAATTATTATATATTAATTTTAATTTGCAGTGCTTTGTCACAGCAGCCATTTGTAGCAATATAATCGGCCACGGGTGTTCCTTTGGCTACCCAGCGATTCTTCTCCCTAAACTGCTAGCAAACGATTCAGTGATACCTATAACGAAATCCGAAGCATCATGGATTGGTGAGTAGTACCCACTGCCACTGTTGCTTTCAGTTGACAATCATTTGGGCTATGCGGTGACTTTAGTTCTCCTACAGATCTCCTCATTTCTTATTCGATCTCGCAGGGAAACTTTCAGGCGTAGCCCCTCCATTGCCCTTTGAGTGACCATAAGCTTTCTCATCAGGCCCATAATTAGCGACCACGTCTGCATACCGTAAGTCATCACCTGAAACACACACTGGTTGAAAACCTTCGTTTTCAGACACTGTGGTATTTGGGACGTGAATATTTTACGGAGCTTCCCGAATGCTGCCCATCCGAGTTAGATTCGACGAGTGACCTCTATCATGAAATTGAATCTGCTTCACTGGATTGGTTGTCCATGGTACTTACTCGTCAATAATTTTGAGAGAACAGTCGTAAATATCAACATACAGGTCAAGAAGGACAAACGAGCGTACCTGGTGTTAAGTGATCACCGTCACCCACATTCTCTTGCAACACCAGAGGAATCACAGGAGCTTTGCTGGCCTTTAAAAAAGGTGAACGCACTTTTTTTGAAGGTACCCATGTCGTATCGTCCCGGAAACACCGCACATGGAAGTTCATTCCACAGCTTTGTGGTACGTGGAAGAAAGCTCCTTGAAAACCGCACTGTGGAGGACCACCACACATCCAGATGGTGGGGATGATATGTGTATACTTGTGGCGTGTCGTACGAAGGAGGAACTCGGCGGCAGGAATCAGGTGAAATAGCTTAAACAGCTGTAATCACATAATGTGTTTTAAACTTTCAGCGGGAACTTTATCTCTCACGATGCTGATGGCTTATTTTATAACAACTCCATTAATGGATAGCTTAGGACGAAGGTATACTCACATAATATTGACCATACCTGCTATAGCTGGATGGCTGGTTATCGTCATGGCAACTACAGTTTCAGTAAGTGTCCACAACTCTTTAATCATACATAAATGAAATAATAAATCAAATCCAACAGTATAAGGGCAATAATACTTTATTACTATTATTTTAAATTCAGTTCTATTATAATAATTTGTAAATGCTTGTCCAAAGTTGACAGAGATTATGGAGCTCCAGATTTTTAGTCATCCGTGAATAACCTCTAAGGGATGTTTGCGATAATTTATCTGTATGCTTCTCTGAAGGCTGAAGATAAGCTTTTCTTTTCCGCTCGTCAGATTTTAGAATTCCCATCCAGGATTAAAAGTTTTCGGTTCCATATAATTTTCCTGCGGCCTCTACCATTGCTTCCCTCTATCTCGCCCTCAATGATCCTCCTGATTATATCATTTTTATTGTTTCTGTAGATTAGCTATAGTACGCAGCTTTTCTTCTCTTTTCGGTTTTGACAACTACCATCGTTAATTATTTAGGATTACAATTTAATAGTTATAGCTGTATCATCCTCATATGCTATTTGCAAAAAAAAACATTAATTCTATAAGTACTTTTTTTCCTGTTCCTGGGATATAAATATTAATACCTTTTGTTTGCAATTACCATTTTAACTTTTATTTAACCGTCTACTTCGTCATCCATCAAGTATCATTAATGATTTCTGGCCTTTGCAGTGCTTTAGCATTATGCTGCTAAAATAACATTTGAAATTTTGGCTTTCAGGAAATCATAATTGGAAGAATACTGAACGGTATTTCCATAGGAATGCTGTTCACCCTTAGATCAGCATTAATTGGGGAGTACACTAGTCCACAGTATCGCGGAGGACTACTAACGACAGCTTCACTATCACAAGCTTTCGGTATTTTCTTCGTACATCTCCTCGGATCATTCACAAGCTGGCAAAGAACAGCCCTTATCTGTGTTTTCTTCCATTTCATTAGTCTTTTAATGATTATCTATAGCCCAGAATCTCCTAGTTGGTTTTTAGCTAAAGGACGGTATGATGAATGTAGGGATGTTTTCAAATGGCTAAGAGGTAATAAAGAAGATAATGAACTAGAGCACATGATTCAAGCTCAAACAGAATTAAAGAAACTCAATAATGAAATACCTAAATATAGTATTAGGACGTGTATAGAAACACTGAAGAAGAATGAATTCTATAAACCAATTGTTTTGATGTCTCATTGCAATATAATTCTTCAGTTTTCTGGTGGAACTACAATGGCCGCTTATGCGACTGTCATACTCAGTCATATTCTGGGTGAAGGTGCTAATGTATCGTTTTGGATGGTATTTTTGGACACCCAAAGAATAATTTTCAATACAGTTGCAGTGTTTGTTCTCAACAAATTTAAGCGACGTACTATGATGTTCTTAACAATAGGAGTATGTATATTTAGTCACATAGCTATAGCTACGTATGTGCTGTCTACAACACTTGGGTGGATGTCAACTTCAATATGGCTTCCTGCATTATTAATAAACATACAATTTATAACAGTTGCTGTAGGAACAGTGCCGCTTCCAATAATTGTAACTGGAGAAGTTTTTCCATTAAAATACAAAGGTATTGGTGGAACCATCAGTTCTTTTGTTAGCGGATTGTTCTCCTTTTTAATTGTGAAGACTTTTCCAGATCTAACTTATAATTTGGGATTTTATGGGACTTATTACTTATATGCTTTAATTATGTCGTTCAATTTGATTATGGTCTGGTTTTTATTACCTGAAACGAAAGGTAAAACATTACAAGAGATTGAGGATGAATTCAGAGGTCAAAAGTTAAGATTATATGATCAGCATCCCAAAAATTTGAAACATTCCAGATCATTAATAGATCTCGAGGGAAAACTAATTTGTGATTCAAAAACATAAACGGAAGGGATGTTAAAGCTATCCCAACATAAAATTAATTTGGATGAACAGGGTCGGCAGATAGCGAATTGGAAATTTACGGATTGGTTAGCGTCTTAAGAAAATAAAAGAGAATTTTTTGGCAAGTATTTTATTTCTTAGTATTCTAATATTCATAACATTTTATCCTAAGTATTTTATAAGTGCAATAATAATTACTAAAATAAGGGAAACATAAAATTAAATATCACATTCTAATAACATCAGTTACACACACTGCTTCAACAGTTTCGTAGCATTTCGGCGACAATTATAACAAATCACACAGAGATATGAATAACACGGAAATGAAGGAATTAATAACTATTGCTACTTAAATATAACAATATATTTCGTGCATGTCATCTTTTAAGGTTTGCTATATATGAAGTACTGTTATACCTACTCCATAAGGGATTATTTCTGACTAGCAACACTTGAAAAAATTAAATGTATCATTGTAGTAGTGGAACCATTTCGCGTGGTTGTATGAAATTAGACTCTAAACCGTTTTATTTACTCATTTGCTAACAGGTAGTACTGCTTACATCAACATTACAGATATTCACATCAACTATTCTATTGAGATGAACTGTGAGTTCACTTAAGTAGTGTTCTGGAAACAAAACTCTAAACACTACATTACTTACTTTTTTTAGAGTAAAATTCGATTAAAAGTCGTATAACAGTACCCATAATATAATAGGCAGGTATACAGTATGAAGGATGTATTTGAATTTATAACAAAAATAAAGTTCGACATTCTGGACAAAACAATATAAATTTCAATACCTTTACTCTTTAACACTCATTATTATGATATGATTCAATCTAGCAGACATAAATTTTATACAAATTCAGAGAAAAAATGTAATTGAGAACATGAAATCTAATAACCTACTTATATTCTAGATTTGTATGCTGACCGTACATTAATCTAGAATAATACATGATAATTTGAGCGGATCTTGCAACTCCATCGTTTGCAACAAGTATTAAGTGTGTTGTATATATATTGTGTACTAATAAACTATATAACTTTGTGATATTTTGAGCTGTATCTGTTGATTTTTGTATTCAGTTATATTGTTTATATAGATACGTTACACTCACAAAAAAACAAAAACAGTATTCCGCGCACCACACTCACACACTGAAGTAATTTAAAAATAATGGCGTGATTAAAACAATAATTAAAAATACGTGTTGTCACTCGCAAGTGGAAACAAACATTACTCGCTGTCAAAATGCGTCATTATTGGGACGCTTTTTAGTCACGCAATGATATATAATATACATATACATACATAACAATACCTTTTTAATATATAACAATAATATAGGATATATTGCTGTCAATAAACAAGGCACATTTTTTATTGACAGCGTATAAACTAAGTTAAGAAATATAGTCTATTATTTATAGGTTGGCATGTGTCTTTAAAACGAATTAATAACTTATTCTAATTAATTATTAATTATTAATTATATTAAGATCATATTCGATTTTTTTTTTATGAATGACTCGTATATTCAATAAAGTTTGAATCCCCCTCCTATTTCCCTGTTATCTCCTACAAGTTGAGTTACTTCATTTTTGCAATTTAAAATATTTTATACAAGACAGGTAATTAGTCCTTTGCCAATAGGTGATCATTGCCGCCCACATTCTCTTGCAACACCAGAGGAATCACAAGAGCGTTGCCGGCCATTCAGGAAGGTGTACGCGCTTATTTTGAAGGTACCCATGTCGTATCGTCCCGGAAACACCGCACAAATAAGTTCATTCCACAGCTTTGTGGCACGTGGAAGAAGGCTCCTTGAAAGCCGCACTGTGGAGAATCGATACACATCCAGATGGTGGAGATGATATCCTAATTTGTGGCGTGTCTTGCAAATGGGGAATTCAGCATCAGGATTCAAGTCAAACAGCTTTTCGGAACACTCCCCGTGATAAATGTGGTAAAAAAGACTGACAAGAATGGATGGATCACTTGGCGTTGCGTAGAACGCCTCGTGATCCAGCCGTTCTCAGAGCACTGGGTGGGTTATTACATAAAAGGAACTTGAAAGGGTTGTTTTGGAGGATATCAGGAATTATATAGAGGGATACATTTGTACGGAGAAATTGTAGACGGATATGCGCTTAATATATTAAATCCTTAAAGTCTAAGATTTATTATAAAAGCCTTACATAATTTATACGTCTAGATAGAGTCTCCTGCTATTAGACAACCGATGAAAACATGCCAGGATTATTAGTTTAGTGTGCGTGACAAGCTACGTCTTACACTCGCGATTTGTATGACACTTTGTGTGTGCGTAAATTGCTCAAAATATAGGTAAGTTTTTCGACGTTTTCACAGCTGTCATAGTCTATCTAGACGTATAAATGATCTAAGATAAAAGCAATAAAACAGATCGGAACGCTATGGAAGCACCACACTGACCTCTACTATATACAACTGGACTGGCGGCTGTCAAAGAGCTTTTGTGCCGTTGGCCATGTAGCGAGAGTCTGCGGTACTAAAACTAGTTATGACAACCTCAGCAAAAATCGACAGATGGTAGGAAACTATTTACAAAAAAAAATGTGCACTCTAATACGTTGATTCTTGTAGTATAAATAACACGGAAAACGAACTAAATTAATTAAAAAGGAAAAAAAAATGATGTGGTGTCGTGGGACACCAGGTAGGAACGAAGTTCCTTCGGCTAATGTAGAATCGACACAAATTGCAAAAAAAATCGTGCTCAATTAGGTATTATACACTACTCGCATGTGTATGCGACTGTCGCGCCTGCGCACGTCTCATTTAACGGTTTTATTCCACGCACTTTTCCACGCACTTTTTTCCACTGATTTTTTCTTACGGTTTTACTATAACATTTTTTTCTGTTCGGTCGCGCAGCAAAATCCCTATCCCCTCCAAGCCTGCCGTAAGGAACTTCGTTCCAATACTTCAGAGTATTGTACGTTCCCGCGCAGCCATTTGTATTATACGTCAAAATTAGTTCTCTGGACAACTGTCACAAAAAAATTGCTGTTACATAATATAAGGTACAGCCTGTCCAGTGGTATTTATACAGGTCAGTGAAGGGCCAACTAGCTCTTACATCGCATATCTTAAAGAGGATCACCGCTTAAAAACGAAAATTGATTCACTATTTTCAATACGCAGATAAGCTCGTGCGGACCATTTAGGTGGGCTAAATTCGAATTATGTTCAGCCAGTTCATTTCATGTTATTCGTTAGCTATACGGTTATAATATCAACATGTAAAAGGGTTTTTGAATAAAAAAATAACTGTCAGTTTGCTTTGTAAATATAGTATTATACTTAGATTAAGGATTGGTCTCCGCTTCGCTCCAACTATATACCGCACTATCTAAGAACTTGTGTTAAGAAGCTGCTTGTGTGCGTGTCATCTTGACACTCAATTTTATCTTTTCTATTTTGTAACACACGCTTAGTGTTATTTTACACTAGCTGACCTGGCTAACGTCGTTTTTCTATATAAATTATATATGTAAACCTTCCTTGAGCTTCAACGAATCTATTCCAAAAGATTTCATTGAGATCGGTCGAATATTTTAGAAGTTATTAGGGAACATACAAACATTCATTCTCTTTTATATATATAGATTGAAATTAATAAATTACAAAATATTTACTGATGATATGTGATCCCAGTGTCTTTCTTATTTCTTGTAGTATTATCTTACAAAGTTTTACTAAGCAACCCGGCTTAGTTTCAATTGTTAGCAAAGTTTAACAGAACACGTGGCACGTCAACTTCACACATTGTTCGAGATTGGCTCGAGTACGCCTACTTGAGCGTAGTATTAGTTGCCGCACGTTGCGACTACGGCTGCGGTATCTAGTTGGAGCGCAGCGGAGACCAATCCTTAATATAACGTATTACAGCACCTAAAATTGATTACAATGAAGAAATGTGGTAAGTTGTGGTATTATATTTTAGTGCATGGGGTTTTCTATCTACATAATTGTACTCAAATAAAATTTAAAAAACAAAATTTTATGAACGATGCGGGATTCGAACCCACGAACTCCGGCGTTCCGTTTCGTGGGTTCGAATCCCACATCGTTCATAAAATTTTGTTTTTCAAATTTTATTTGTGTATTAATCCTAGAAGTGGGGGTTATCACTTTAAAAACATAACATATTGTTTACATAATTGTAATACTACCTATAGGTAGGTATAATAGGCATAATGTAGAGAAATTTAACTGAAATCAAAATTAATTATATCGATATATGAGAAATGAATACATTACACAATATACACCTAATATTGTTTTAGCCTACTCTATGATAAATACTATCACAGATTAAATCGTATAGAACAATTATAACGGTGAATTAAATACTATAAAGGAGAGGTTTAATAATTAATATATTATACAAGTTGAATATATGTATGTAAATATATGCATAGTGCATTAAAAAAATATGTATTAATACAATATTTCATCGAAAGTGAAGTGATATAAATTTAGTTTAAAATTTCGCTTCTAAAACATAATTTTTAAATACGTATTCATCAAATAAACAACATCTATTTCGTACTATTCTCAGCACAACTTAAGATGGAGAACTTACTTACTGTGCTTTTCACTGTAAAAAAAATCCCTCGTCAGAACCCATTTCTGAGCTTTACCGCAAAAGTCATTTATTGATAATCAAATATAGTATTTTCATTGATCAACGCATAAACACATTTAAATGAAATACTTTTTAAAGTATTACAACGCGTCTAATTGTAACTATATTACTTTAAATAGTATTTTAATTAAATAATCTAATATACGCAGCAAATTTTATATCTGTGCTGTTTACCACTGCAAACGTCCATTATGTGGAGTTTAACCTGGATGTTGATCGAGCATATGCGTATCATAAATAATATGCTATGATAAGCATATGCTCGATCAAATTATGTTAGCAGATTTAAGATTCAATTTTTTCCACATCTGCCAACAGAACAAACGGTAACATAAATATAATATTGTGCAAAGGCTTAAAAACCATTTGCTTGCAAAAATTGAGTTAACAACCTCTTTTAATGACGACTAAAGTGGAGCCAGTGTTGGTGAAAATAGAAAATAAATGAGTTCGTTGAGAGTTACAATAACTTGTATAATATATGTATCGTTTTGTGTTCTTGTCCCACTTGGTATTTTGAATGCCAGCTTACAACTACTAATAAACTGTTGAAAAGGGTCTTCTTCTGTGATAATATCACTTTCGTAAAACCCAACTCTAGTGCAGTTGTATACACTAGTAATTACTCTTCAAAAATATCACTGACAAACATAAGACTGTCAAAAGTTTAACCACTCTTTTATCAAGAATTAAGATTCTGCGGCTAAAGGCTTGCTTTCTATCAATAGTTCCGGCTTAGCCCGTATTATACCCTTAATCTCATCTTCTATTTCTTGTAAAGTTTTATCTTTCGTCTCATTCAATGTGAATAAGAGCAAAACTAAACATACAAGCATAATTGTTCCAAATACTCCAAAAGTACCTCCAACTCCTATGCTTGCCATCATCATGGGTAGAGATTTCATAGATGTTGCGTATAGGAACGTAAAAATAATTCCTGTAGCAAACGACCCTAGTCCTTTGTGCTCCAAGGGGAATATTTCTCCTAATATCGTAAATGAAAGCGGAATAGCACCAGCGCTTGAGATAAAAGTGATGAAAATAATTATTGTAGGTGTCAACCAATTTAAATTTTCACCTATGCCATGAGCAGTTTTTAAATATACGACTGTACTTAACAAAAACATGAAAAATGCTGTAAGAAAACCGGAAGTAAACAGAATAGTACGTCTCTTGTACGTGCGTATAATGTATATTGACAAAGTTGAAGCGAAAATTGTAATGAGATCAGAAGCCATAGAACAGTAAACTGCAACCGAAGAATCCCCTGTTATTTCGATGACCATTTCAATTATATATGCTAATAAATAATATCGTCCACATGCATCGACAGCTATCGTTAGTAAAAAGGCAACTATGATTGGTTTCAGGAAATCTCTTCTACCAAATGTCTTGATGCATCGGGAGAAAGCGTCAATCTTTTTCATCTGCATTTGTTGCCGCCTTTCCTTTTGTGTTGATATCAGATGCTCCAAATTTTTCTTACTTTTTGGTGAATCTCCAAATAAATATGTGAATGACTGAGTACATTCCTTGTAGCGTCCTTTCATTGCATAATAAGACGGACTCTCAGGCCAAAGGAATGTCAAGATTATTGATATCAAATAAGGGACAATTGATAACGCTGCAACCTGTCTCCAATCCCAGCAGAAGTACAAAGAATGGCAGACTAGTGATCCTAAAGAAACTGTCATATTCTTTAAAATCATGAAGTAACCTCTTCTTTCAGGATCTGAATATTCTGCTATAATCATGGCAGTGAGTGTAACACCAGCTGCTGATAAACCTTGAACAGATCTTGCAACAAATAATGCTGGGACACTATTCGCGAAGAAGAATATGATGAATCCAAGTGCGACGACGGCATTCAGCATGATGTGAACAAATTTTCTGCCCAGGCCCTGCATTATCGGTGGTACAACGCAAAATCCAAGCATGCCGGCGAATCCGAAACTTGCATCTGAAACATAATAATATTTGTCGTCATAAAACTACTTTGTGTTTTGCAACGCGACCATAACATTGGGCATTTCAAAACCCAATAATCCGGTTCTAAAAATGGAATGATTTCATCTAATGTTCTATAGAGTCTTCTTAAATAAAAATAAAGTGTAGGTATCATATTTGTACAGCTTTATACTAAAGGAATATAAGTGTGTATTATTTTATTTGTAGAATATTATTACGTACATACTTTCTTTATGGAAATGGAGGACAAAAGAGCGTACGTGTCTTGATCACTTAACATCAGAATGTTAAGTGATCACGGCAGCGCCCACATTCTCTTGCTACACCAGAGGAATCACAGGAGCGTTGTTGGCCTTAAAGGAGGGAGTATGCGCTTTTTTGAAGGTTGAAAGATTGTCCAGGAAACACCGCACAAGGAAGCTCATTCCACAGCTTTGTAGTACGAGGAAGAAAGCTCCTTGAAAACCGCACTGTGAAGAACCGCTACACATTCAGATGGTGGGGATGATATCCTAATTTGTGGCGTGTCGTGCGAAGGTAAATTCGGCGACAGAAACCAAACAGCTCTTCGTAATACTCTGTGTTTGTTTGCTTGTCCGAATCTTCTAGAAAATGGGTTAAAATTTCGCAAATTCACTGTAGTTAATATATCTTCATGTACTTACTTATCCATGACGCTTCTTGCGGTGTGGCGATGATGTCAGTAGCATTTGGAGACAGTATAGCTGGGTTCAGTATCGAAGGAAAGCTCAGCAGAAACCCTGCGCCGATGGAATGTATTGAATCGGCAATGAGTATTAAACTCTGAAATGGAAAACATAGAATTAATTATTATAGTTATATAATTCCATTCATTCCCCACTCTAGGCAATTTTTTTATGAAAATTAGGGACGAGACGAGCAGAACTTTTTCTTCTGTGAAACAGTAATGACGATTAAACATGTGTTTCGGTCTACAGGGCGCCGTAGCTAGTGTAATTACTGGCCAAATGAGACTAAATATCTTGCGTCTCAAGGTGACGAGCGTAATTGTAGTGGCACTCAGACTTTTTGGGTTTTTCAAGAAAAGAAAGAAAAAAGAGTGGCACTGCATTGTGGTAGTATCAATTACCATCAGCTGAACGTCCTGCTCGTCTCATGCCTTATTTTCATTCTCTCATGGAAATTCTCTCCCTGATCGGAAACCTAGTTAGGGGGTTTATTAAGAAAGAAATAATAAAGGAGTCTTTAAAAAGACAGCCCCTTAATTTGTAAATCTCAAGTTCGTATAGCCTTAAGAATCATTGAGAGCAAAATTTAGAGAAATAAACATCTTAACTGTTGCCTCTCAGTATGTTCTTGATTATGTTATGTATGTACATAGGAACATAACTTTTTGAATTTGCTAGAAACTGTCATAGCCATAATGCCAACACCAAGAATAAAAGTAAACTTATAATGGCTACAACTCAATTAAGACGAGTTAGTTAATCTTTTGTGGGGCAATGTATATGCTTTTACAACAAGATTTACCCCTAAAATGTACCATGTATTACGAAATTTAAAAGAATTGTTAAAAAACGTTTGTGTGTTAAAGGTTACTACAACATAAACGAATTTCTTAATGATACCACAGATTGGGTATGGAGCGACCACTCTCAGGCTATTAATTAATAATTCTACTGTACGATATTACATTGAACCCATATTTTTTACGAAAAAGCCCACTGAGTTTCATGCGCCGGTTCTTCTCAGGTCTGAGGCATACTTTTGGAATGGGTTGTAGTGTTTGACTATCAGTAAGAGATATCATATCCTATTTTGAATAAAAATATTTGAATGTGCAATCTAAATATGTAGACTCAGGTTTTTAAAGTGAAACTTTTATTACATCGTCTCAAACTTTTTCGTCTGTATGTAGCATGTCGCGTGACGGTCGGGCGGCGCCTATAGTTCGCAGCAGCTGACCGTGTAGTGTATAGACTATTACTCATTTAGTTGGAGACTTAGTCTACTTTTATTATTTCCCATTATCATTCCAATTTTCCAAGCATAAAATTAAGTTTGATAAAGCGATTTTTATACCCTTAATGGATTGTTATTCCAAAAATTTTTAGTTAAATGTCTATAGCGTGAAAAAGTTTCACTTTTACCGCTGTTTCATAAAACCATACAATCCTTTATTTAGTTACCTTCGGGTCGCTAGGGCTAAAATGCTAAAGGAATTATAGTCGGCGGTTCGTTGTACTTCTGCATCTGTTCATTTGTTCGCCTGTGTAAATGTTATTGTAAATAAGTTTACTTAAGAATGCAGAACTAATAGGTCACATAAATGCACTGGTGCACTCATGATAAAAAAACATGAAGGTGTTGTTATTGTTGAAGTTATGAGTCATTTAATTAGCAGTCACATGGTTATGCGACGGATACTACGAATCATTACAAATTATAAAACAAAGTATTCCGCCACGTCTCTCTGTCTGTTCGCGATAAACACAAAAACCACTGCATCGATTTTCATGCTGTTTTCACCAATGGATAGCGTGGTTCTCGAGGAAGTTTTTTTATACATCAAAGATATTTGTTGGAGATGTTTGAAATAATAAGCCGTCTGGGAGCTTTCAACGGAAACGCTGTCTAAGCCCTTTGAGAACAAAATGATTTATGGTGGAATTGTGTATCTATATAGGTCTACAGAAATATCCGCGATGGCATATGTGTTATATGTTAAGGATACCATACTATATCCATTTTAATACTTTAAAAATTGGCAATTATAAAGCGGTAATGTAGTCGCGGTAAATATACCGCGAGTAATAACTCGCGATTTGTATGTCAATTTGTGTTAGTGTGCTTGCATTGCTCAAAATATAGGCTAACAGCAATCTACATTTTAATCGAGTTTGAATAGCTGTCACAGTCTACCTAGACGTATAAATGATCTGAGACTAGTCATACTAAAATCAGCCTAGAGAAACTCTCTAAGAAAAAAGCGATTTACTATTTACTCGATTGTATGAAACGTGCAGTCATTGATAGATTGACAGATGACGGCTATAATCTTGAAAAAAACGGAGATAGCCGAAGTCCACTATGTTTTAAGCAACTTATCGCTTACAAACTTAGCCGGATTATACTTCGTCGCCAATCGCCATACTGTAATTACTACTATTTCAAACTTATGTCAAATCACTGCACGTTTCATACTAAACTAAATTTAATTTTTACTTAATAAGAATATTATACGTCTTGAATATTTTTGATATGTCGCATCGCAATTGACTAATAAAAAAAAATTAAACATGTTAAAACAGGACTGACCTGTGGTTCTTTTATTCAAATTGATTCAACACTCAATTATATCATGATCTTAAAGATACATTAAAGTAATGTCAAGGTCGAATGTGCTTTATTTGAAAAAACATGTGAATTGTGATCATTATATATTACAATGTCTCGACATTAAATTTGTTTTATTTTTGGAAGCGTTATAGACTATTTGTTGAGATAATTTATTCATAAAATAATATTCAAAATATGAATTGAATCGTTTGTTAAGCCCTCTTTACACAAGGTGTGTCTCGATATTTCGCTTTTGCAGACAAGCGATTTTTTATCCTATTTTTATGAGAAAAAGTGATGAAACGAACAGGTTCACCTGATAGTAAGTAATACGCCCTGCCACGTAGGATTCTTAAGTCGTTACGCTAATAGGTTAAATTTATAATTTGTACTTTCATTTCATTATTTTGTTTTTATTCATTTAGTATATGTTCTATTTTTCAAAAGTAATTATGGAGTATTTTTCGTAATTTTTATGTTCACTATAATTGTCTTATACTTTAGAACTACTAGTTGTAAATTAAATTAAGAAAATTGTTTTGTATTTGATGTGTTGTGTTTTAATAAATAAATAAATAGCGCTTATCACTTAGAGTACTTTCGTTAGGTATGGCGATCGCAAAAAAAATCACAATAATATATAACAGTGCAATGACAGAATAAGGCCAAGTTGTGGAATCCACTTAGCCGGTATCATGTCCAAAGAAACCTCCCGTTGGTATAAACCCCGTTTTTGGAGTTAGCTACTAACCCACGCAATGTTCAGTTAAAATTAAAAAAAAATATACAGTGTAAATAAGTTTTATCTACACCCATGCTTTAAATCCTCTATTAAAGATTCTGAAACAGTTAGCTTATTGCCGACATTAAAACACCCAATGTTCTAGTAACCATTACATCACCCAAAAGAGTGTTGTAATGTTGTACTGAATTTCATAACAACATTCCTATGTTTTTTTATCCCTTCATGCGCAAAGAGTTTCAACATACAGCCACATTCTTATTGCTCGATGCGTGGTGTCTGAATGAATTTCAAAAAAATAACATTTTCGTTTACGTGCGCTCCACACTCCCACGTCGCGCACCGTTAAAAAAAAGTAGATTATTCGAATCCCCGCCATTTTTCTTCGATATTTTTGAGCGATTCATTTTAAACGCTGCAAAAGAACATTATATTCGAGTGAATTTTAATTATTGCACTAAACAAAATGCAAATAACTACTTAAATAAATAATTGTTTCATTAATACTTAGTTTATTTGTATATAATCAGTAATGAATGATATTAGGTTACTACTAGGACTGGTGTTTTAACTTTTAATGTTAGCAGTAAGCTAACTGTTCCAGAATATTTTAGAGGATTCATATTCTGGGTGTAGATAAAGTCTTGTATGCAACTGTTGATAATTAGGTATTAAAACACTCATGTGATACTATTATTACACTCGGCTTCGCCTCGTGAGATAAATCCACATTCGTGTTTTAATACCTCTTATTACACAACAGTTGCATAAATAACTATTACTATACATGTCTTTCATAAGTAATAATTTTAACATCGACTCTGTATTTATACGTAGTGATTATATAATGATGATTTTCATAGAGATACATATTCTTTTATAAAGAATATAAAGCCTTTATATATATATATTGGTAAAACAATTCTAAGTTCTGTTTGGTTGCTATAAAAGCTAAAATATTCTCTTTGATATAAGCGAATATAAAAAAAAAGTGATAAATAATTCATCAAACCAAACGAAGCACCATCATAATTCCTAAACAGTATACAATGAATAAGCTGCTCAGTTATAAATACGAAAATAGTTATAAATTCTATTATTTGACACAGATAATAAAATTAAGATATTGATATGTTACCCTAAATACACAAATTCAAAAATAGAACATAGACGTTTTGCATATTTTTATGATATCGCCTTTACATCAGTTTGGGTTCGACGAACTCTTCTCGTGTAAGTGGTGTGTTATGCATATTAGTAATAACATAATTTATTTTATTATCATTGAAACATATTATTATGACATTATTGCTTTTTTATTCATTATCATTATTTCGTTTTCACTTTTAATAATATCAAAAGCGGACAGACTGCTAATTAATTCAGTAGTTGTTTTCTGTAACTTTAATTGTCGTTTTATAATTTGTAATAAATATTTATCTTAATGTTACGACTAATGACAAATACAACAAAACTATCGAAAGAACCTTGTACCATTTATAAAAAAAATAATTTGTGTAATTAGATATCACTTTATAAATAAAAATTTATTAAAATATGAAAGAGCTACATCTCAAGTCGATTTCCTAATATACAATTATTGGGGTTGACCAGGTTACTATTTATCCTGTAGATGGAGCCACAACCTGAGAGTTGAACAAGACACACCAAGATTTACGAATCATGCGTTACTCGAACGGCTGACGCAGTTGGTAAGAGCGCTCGGACGGAACCCGAGAGGTCGCGGGTTTCAAATTTATTTTGTACTAGCTGACCCGGCAAACGTTGCTTTGCCATATAAATTATTTTTAGAGTTAGATTAGACCGTTTCTTGGACATGGCAACATTACTTTATTTTTCTAAAATAAAAGAATTTCTATAAAATAAACGTAGCCTAAGTTACTTCTTATTACATCAGCTACCTGCCAATAAAAGTCCCGTCAAAATCGGTCCAGCCATTTCATAGATTAGCCGGAACAAACAGGCAGACAGACAAAAAATGTAAAAAAAAAATTTTGGTGTTTGTACCGTATATATGTATATTCATATACATGGAGTATAAAACGGTTATTTTAATATCACAAACAGACACTACAATTTTAGTTATATGTTTATATAGATTACACAAGTACCTTCAAAAAAGGACGCACAGCCTAGTAAAAGTCAAAGTCAAATATATATTTCATTTCAATTACTGAATTTACCATAATATATTCTCAACAAGCAGAGCTCTTGAGAAGTACAGAAACTCAACGGCCAGTCTTTTAAATCAAAAAGTATTTAACTGTTGCTGTAATATACTTCCATAACATATTAGTGTAAGGTGCTATTAAAAACAAATATTTCATTAAAAGTTATAAAAAAATATGCTGTATAAATCTAAATTAGCGAACATTGGATGCATCAATGATGGCCGTGAAGTAATCGCATAAAACAAATACAATGATTTATAAACTATAACAGCTCGACCAGGCAACACAAGGAGCACTCGTTCACGAGTTGACGTATGGACCAGCCATAGCTCCCTTCGCTCATATTTTTGTATGACAATAATGGATGAGACGATCAGGACGTTGGCAATTGCCCTGCCCATTACAATGCAGTGCCGCTCAGGATTGTTGAAAACCCCCAAAATTCAGAGCGACACTACAATTGCGCTCATCATCTTGAGAACTATAAGATGTTGTCTCATTTGCCCAGTAATTTCACTAGCCACGGCGCCCTTCAGACCGAAACACAATAATATTTACATATTACTGCTTTACGACACAAAAAGGCGCCGTTGTGTCCTGTGTAAAGGAGCCTCACACTGGTGAAGTTGAGGAGTTTACTTGAAACAAACACCAGGACACTAGATTTATATACATTAAGATTTTCGACCTGAAATTGAAATTCAATAAGAAATCTGCCACGTACAAACAAATGACTGCTAAAATTCTTATTAAATTATTAGTTAACATTTTAACTTTCAATACAAAATGACCTTACATTGAATATGATATCGCATCAGAGAATACAGTAGAAAAATTAACCGTAGGTTTTTGAATGTATAATTATTTGAACCGGGAAATAAAGTTGATTTACATGTTTCTGGTTTATGAAGTTCACATACGTTTTAGTAATTTAGAAGTTTTTTATTTCATTTTTAGTTTTTGTGTATTGATGTTATATTTATTTCCAGCTCTTTGAAATTATTATTTTCTATTATTATTATTGATTTTATTACGAGCAACCGCCTATTTCATTGCTCCTATTATCCTGTATTGTAATGGGCAGGGCGTATCAATTTCATCAAAAAATAAAAAACGAATGAACGGATTTTATTGGGGATTACTTCATGAAGTGCCGTTTAGTCCAACTTGAGAGATAGGACAGTTTTTATTTCTTTTGTGTTTTTACTTATCAACTAGCTGACCCGACAGACATAGTTCTGTACATAATAAATAAAATACTGTTTTTTTATGAATTTGTCACGAATATTTCATTAACGTACTTCAATAAATTCTCTCATAGAAAATATGTCCACACAAAACAAATATTGGAAATAAAAACAATTATGGGTCCCAAATCGAAATTAAAACTATCCTATCTTTCAAGTTGGACTAAACTGCATTCTATGAAACCATTAAAATCCGTTCATTAGTTTAGGAGTTCACTGGAAACAAACATCAGGATACTGGATATCTTCTAATACATAAAATTCTCATGTCGCAGTGTTTGTAGTTAAACTCCTTCGAAACGGCTTGACCGATTCTCATGAAATTTTGAGTGCATATTGGGTAGGTCTGAGAATCGGACAACATCTATTTTTGATCCCCCTTAATGTTAAGGGTGGTCCACGCCAATTTTTTTTTTTAATTTTTTGACATTGTTTTTTAAATTTGTTTGATTATGAGTCAGCATTAAAAATACATACAACTTAAAATTTTCACCCATCTACGATCAACAGTTACTTTTGTATCGCGATTTTAATATCGGCAATACAACGTTTGCTGGGTCAGCCAGTATATATATATATATATTAACATTTACTTTTTTATTGACTTACTCGCGTAAGGCATTGGGTATTTGACGTTTGACTATTTTTCTCTCTCATTGCAATTTTAGCAATACAAAAATTAACTCTGAGGAAAATGCTTGTCGATTAGAAATTTTCTTTTTTACATTCCAGTTACATTCCTATCACAAGCACTCTTGTCATCTCCACCAACCAGAGTTGCTGTCACATCTTTTGGAAAATGATAAAGATAATTAACAAAATTTAAATTTCAGATTTGTTAGCCAGTAATGTAAGCATAATGACACAATGTAAAAATAATTAGTTCGATAATTGAAGTCATAACAGTATACTTTGCAATCGTTTTTAATATCTGTTGTAAACATGGCGTGTTCCCTGACCTTCAGAAATATAGTTTACTGTCACCAATACTTAAGTCAGGAAACACTTCTGACCCGAGTAATTATAGACCAGTTAGGAACACTTTAGGAACAATTTTTTGAAAATAAATTACAGCCAATTAATAAATATAAATAGATAAATAATAAGCTATTCTTATAGGTTGCTTAGTATGAAACAGTTTGGCTTTACTAGGGGACGTTCAACTACCGACGCAGGTGTTCAGCTAATCAAGAATAATTTTGATGTATAGAAGGCATCACGGAATTCACTTGGTATTTCCTGCGATTTAACTAAGGCTTTTCATTGAATTTTAACACTAACATTTAACGCTGGTCAGGATTCTACTGCAACTATGGTATCAAATATTCGCAAATGAAACAATTTAAAAAAAGGGACCCGGCGTGTTTCCTTGGTCCGTTCTTTTAAGATTTGAGTCGCCTGCAGTGTCTTATGTTCCTGATTTTAAAATACTAATTTGATTTAAAATATTTTGTATATATAATATAACGCTAAGTGTCATACAAATCGCGGGTGTAAGACGTAGCTTGTCACGCACACTAAAGTTCATAAACCTGGCCTCTTCTGATCGGTTGGCTAGCAGCAAGAGGTTTTATCTAGACTTATAAATTATCTAAGGTTATTTCTATTACACGGAAATATCAATCCAACAATAGCAGGAAAAATATAAATACAAAAATCATCTATGATTTTTTTTTATCATTTTAAAATTTTCGGTAATTAAAACTTATATGCAAACAATTGGTATCGCAATTATATTAGCATTGAACTATAAACCATACTTTAAACAATATTATAAAACATTATGCAATATAATGCTTCGAAAAAGCTGCGCATGAGTTTTAAAATAAAAAGGCTTTAATACTCGACATACAAGATTTCATTAACAAGGAAATTATTTATAGTGACAGGTTTTAGATTAAAGTCATTATTAATGCGCGCCTAGGAATATTTTTTTACAACAACGTCTTAACTCTTAACTATCTTAGTATTATTTTATGTTTTTATTTATAAGATTTCTTACCCAAAGGATAGCCAACGGATACTTTTTTTTTGTTCGATGAGTGGAGAGGTGTTACGAAATTCTCTTCTTTATTTTTTTTAGGTTAAAGTTTTTTTTTATTTCTTATATATTTTACCTAATAAAATGCTCGCTTAATGCCTTTATTTTTTTTTCGGGATGTGTGGATAGACTCATCAACTGTTTTCTACTATATAATGTATTTACTCAATAACTATAACTTTTATTTTTTTACTCATTAATTTACATATTTTTTTACGAACTCGTGTAGGGCATTTAGTTTTTGACTTTTGAGTATTTTTGTTGCATCACTTTGTATATATTGTAATTGAAATGATGTGTAAATTTAATAAATAACTTGTAAACCGTTCTGTTTTGAAAAAAGCAACCTTAGAGTTTCTTGCTCGTTTTTCTTTAAGGTAATCTGCCAGCTGTATGAAAAAATGACATATTTTTACAAAAAATATTTTTGATTTGATTTGATTTGAATCGTGTAGGAAGTGTCTGAATTCAGTTGGGTGTAAAAATGAATAGTCTTATTTGAGATTCGTACAATTGTACATTGTGATACAAGGGTGGAAGGTAGAGTATTGCAAATGAGTTGTTATTAACAAGCATGAGCCGAAGGCGAGGGTTTTTACTATCACGAGTTCACGAGCAAGACGCATGGACCATCGACTCCCTTGACTATATTTTAGGGAAGATAATGACCCGTCCCACGATGTTATCACAGGCAGTGGCAAAACGAATCCAAAAAGCAAAAAAAGAATGTTGATCTACATGATGCCATACTCGATTCAGTATTTATTGTTTCTATAACTGTTTTTGACGTGAAGCAGTAATGTGTAAGCATTCCTGTGTTTCGGTCTGAAGGGCGCTGTAGCTCACTAGCTATATTACTGGGCAAATGAGACTTGACATCTTACGTCTCAAGGTAACTAGTGCAGTTGCTGTGCCGCTCAGTATCTTTGGGTTTGTCAATAATCTTGAGAGGCACTGCATTGTAATGGGCAGGGCGTATCAATTACCATCAGCTGAACGTCTGATGCTCGTCTCGTCCCTTATTGTCATAATACAAAAAAAAATTAAATATTTTTAGCATTTAGTTTGATTTTTCATTATGCATAAAGTGCATTTTTCTCTAACAGAACCGATATTCGTAATAATCAGTTATAAATAATTCATTGTTAATTAACTATCATCATTCTTCTATCGTAATTAATGTCAATCAAAATGACATTAATTAACCATTATTTATCATAGATACCCGTTGTTATTGTAACAATTACTGAATAACTTATTTAATATAGTGACCTTAATACAATATAGCCTAACGAATATCTTCACAATGTCCATTTCCTTTAGGTCTGTTCATGGTCTGTACCAAACATTACCTTGATATACGGGCTTGACTTAATATTGTGGCAATTATGCCAAATGTTACAATACAGGGTCAGATCTCTGGACCTCGCTGAAGCCCCGTGAACGTAAAGCCCCCTCTCGTTCCCCTTTCATCCCATCGCGCTCATCCTGTTGCGTCAGTACGGTTTGCAGTTTCATTATCGTTGGCTAATTGTCAATATTTCGTATAAATCATTCAACTATTTCCAATTGTTTCAATAAATCAGCACGGACGAGTAAAAAAAGAGGGACTCTGCGCCGTGATATTAGCAAGTGAAGCACCGTTATGCTAGTGTGTGTGCGGTTACGGGGGATACTAGTTACACAATTTTTTCACCCTTAAATAATCATATATGGCCACAAATACTTATATAGTATGGTTTTTACACTTTTCCCAACGCACGACGGCATTTTTAAAATATTTTATTGAGACGCAAACTGATCTGACAAAGACGATGACAATTCTCATAATCGTCCCGTAGTCGTGTAAGTGTGTGTGCGTGGGGCTATGTACTTACACGTTAAGGCGAAGAGTAAACAGAAAACACGCAAACATGGTGTTTTTAGACAAGTTTTGTGGTGAAGTATAGCATTTCGAGCTATGATCAAAACTTAATTCTGTTACACGTATCCTTAAGTCTTATTTGCAGGTTGCTAATGCTTGCTGTTGGTTATAGTTAACACTGCCGAGCCTTTTTGAACTACCACATTTCTTTGAAGCTAAACAAGTTTTTTGGCATGGCGTGACGCATTTTTTTCGTACTTCTCTCAGAAAAGTTATTCTTATAGCTTGTACTATTTTGTGTAGGTTTATTTATTCAGATTAGTAGTGAATAACGAGGATCGGCTTGTTTTGGTGCTAAACTGTTATGTAAGGTGACATGGTTTTTATATTTTACTAGTCCGTAATAATCAGATAAGTTTTGGATATTCTTATAATTTAGTAAACTCTCTATTCTAAAAGTTTGTTTAATAATAATCGACAGTACTGTGTATATTTAATCGTGCGTCTGACGTTTCTATTTGGCTGTCTTAGCTTAAGTTTGTCTTGTCTTAGATTAAAGATTGGTCTTCACTGCGCTCCAACTAGATAGTTGGAGCGCAGTGAAGACCAATCGGTATCTACCGCACTACCTAAGTACAATAAGCTTTTTTATTAGATGCTTGTGTGCGTGGCATCTTGACACTCAAGAACATCTTTAATACATACGCTTCCTGTTAAATTAAACATTGAAATTTATCATAAACAAAATACCTACCGATGATATGTGATCGTAGTATTTTTTTATTTCTTGTAGTATTATTTTTACATAGTTTTACTTCACAGTTGGAATTTTAAGTTTCAATTATTAGCAAAGTTTAACAGAATGTGGCACATCTACGTCACACATTGTTCGAGACTGGCAGGAATTAGCCCACTTAGGCGTAGTATTCGTTGTTGCACTTTACGACTACGCCTGCGGTATCTAGTTGGAGCGCAACGGAGACCAATCCTTAATCTAAGATAAAAATACATAGTACAAAGAAGTACATACATATGTAATATAAAAATATTTAAAAAAAGAACAGGTATTTTAACGAAAGCGTCTTATCCAAATTAAGTAACACTTCAGTATCAGTAAGTTAGAAATAAATTTGAATTAAATTTTATTATTAGAATGCTGACGTTTTGCTGACGTTGTTATCATGAGCTTCTATCCCAATATATGAAAACTGTTATAAATATTATTTTTACGTTTCCATTGTAAAGTCCCTTCTGGGAAATCAGTATTCGGAACATATGCATCAGAGCTGAGAAAAACAGGCGCAAAAACTATGTGAGCTTCTTCTTTTTAAATTAAATTTCATTACAATTTTTTTTTTATTAAATAGCCTGATTGAGGTCGCTCCATTCACAAGTTATTATTCAAATTCAAATATATTTATTCAAAATAGGATTTTACATTACCTATTCAAAGTTAAAAACCACCCAATCCAAAAAGAATGCCTCAGACCTGAGAAAAATGGGCGGAATAAACTCGGCGGGCTTTTTTTATCAAAAAATATATTAACAAAGTAATATTGTACAATTAAACTTATTATTTCATAGCCTGAGGCGGTCGCTCTATTCTGTGGAATCATTAAGAAAGTCACTTATGTTATACTAACCACACAAACGCTTTTTATGAGCGACCTCGAGTCACTATTACTGTCTATTTTTCTTTGAACTCTCCGACATTTGCTAGGCGTAATAATATTTGATAAACTTCGATAATACAATTCTCTCAATAAATTATTGTCAATAGCGGACATTTTCCTGATGCATCTACTTCCCAGATCGTAAATAATAATTTATGTCTCATTAAGATGTAAAACACAGCACGCAATAAACATCCTTATCAATGCTATTAATAATGGACATTATTGATGCAAGATTTTTTTTTGTAATTGATTCAGTTGTTCGTCAAAAATTGTTATAATTTTAATTGAGTTACAAAGGTTATTCGTAATAATGTCTACAATTATTATATTTTAATGATTTGTACTGAATTCTTTGACATTTCATTGTTAATATAATAAAGGTTCTGGTGTTATAGAAAATAGCGATTTAGCGATGGATTACTTTCTCTCCCGAAAGATAATAAGATATAATAAATGATAATTTCATTATTATAACACTAGAAATAAGGGATTTCTTGTATCTAATTCTAGTAGCCTTCATATGATACATAATAGCTTTGAGGGTCAATATATACATTTACAATATATACTTTTATGACATTTATATGACACATAAAATGTTTGAACCCTACCATTGTGTTACCCTATCCGTCATGTATAAGGAAGTTATCTAAATTATCTTCAAGGAAACCTCCATTAGTGACATAATTCTGAAGCGACAACTATAAAGCAACAATAAATTGATAACCTATTCATATTTCAAAGCTAGCTGATAAAAGCAAAGAGTTATTACAATATAATATTAAATTTATTTTGTAATAAATCTTAATTAATTGATCGCCGCTCTGCAAATGCGTTCTGAATACATCTTCTTTAATTTATGTTTGACAATTATTAAGTTGTTATACGCAATGCGGATATTAGCTGTAATTATTGTTGATAATATGTTATGTCTCTTAGCGACTTCCAAGGGCCGTAAGAATCCGATTTCTAAACTTATAATAATACTATCTGATGCCCTCGACATCGTCCGTGTAGATAAAGGGTTTTTGAAAATAATAAGCAGTTTGGAATTGACGATTGTCTCATGTCCTATTCCAGATCCGATTTTCGCTCCAGTTCCCAACATTCTACATGAATCTTATTTCGGGGAAGATTGCTATGGCAAACTAAACCTACTATTGGTATAGTTATAGCTCATCGATGAGAGTTACAGTTTTTCACAAATCCCGCGGAAACCATTGATTATTCCGGAATAAAATGTAGCCTACGTCCTTTCCCAAGCTCTAGTCTGTCGCTGTATCAAAATTCATCAAAATCGGTTCTGTAGCTCCGGCGTAAAAGCGTAACAAACAAACTTACATTCACATTTATAATATTAGACCTAGCACACGAGGTTACTGACATGTGGGATGTTAATAAAACAATAATTTCACATAGTATTTTCTTTGACTAAGTCGACCGTTACACATTTTAATTAAACACTTTTTAGAGGATTAAAACGCGTGTCAGATACTGAAGGTAGCTAATTTGGGAACAGAACGTATTGTACAGAAGTTTCTCAGTCTGTCGCCGTAACCACAGGCGGAATTTTTAACTAACTAACTAACTAAGGTCCTAGGAAGCTGTATGGAACACATACACACACACACATAACCTCTTATAACTTTTGAACGACTCGACCGATTTCATCGTGGTTGGCGCCATTCGAAGGGGCTTAGCCAAACTTAGATTTTGAATAATTTTAACAGTATCAGTACCAAAAATAACAATTTAAATATATAGAAATATACAAAAATAATATTGGAATAGGATATTTTGTGTGTGTGTCTGTGTGTCTTTGTGTGTTTTGTCCTTTTTGAGGCACTACTTATTGAGATAAATAACAATTGAATAAAAATCCTTAAAGAGTGAGCAACATTTGGCTAAGTTAAATAAACATCGTAGAAAACGACGTGCTAAGTCGTAAGTAATAACATTGTTAATAATATTTTATTCTTTGGTCACGGATCTGATAAGAAATATTTGTTTATTTTCAACGGTTTTTTTTTTACTTTTTAACAACACGTTATCTTGTATTACAAAGGACTACTAGCAAAAGTAATCTTACACCTAATGTGAAGTGATGACCACAGAAGTGTTATCGGCCTTTTAAGCTTAGATCATTCATATGTCTAGATAGACTATGACAGCTGTGAAAAGATCGAAAAAAATTGAATTAAGAACTTAAGCCTCTATTTTGAGCATTTCACGCATACTAACACATAGTGTTAAACAAATTGAGAATGTAAGACGTAGCTTGTCACGCACACTAAAGTATTAAATCTGGCCTGATTTTATCTGTTGTCTAAAGGGTAAGAATACTGCCTGTGTGTTTTTTTTCAAGACGTTCAGCTGTTGGTATTTGATACGGACTGCCATTTCAATGCAGTGCCGCTCAAGATTATTGAAAAACCCAAAACTTCTGAGCGGCATTACAATTGCGCTCGTCACCTTGAGACAGAAGATGTCAAGTCTCATTTGCCCAATTTCACTAGCTACGGCGCCCTTCAGACTGAAACACAATAATGCTTACATATTACTGCTTCACGGCAGAAATAGGCGCCGTTGTGTGTATCCATAATCAAGCCGGCATCCGGTGCAAAGGAGCCTCCCACTGGTAAACTAATACCACCAATAACAAAATATCGTAAACATACGCTACAATTTCTATAAGATCTATGTTTCTTCTGTGGTGTCTCAAAGCGTTCGCCCTTAATAATACCCCAAAACACATGATCGGATTTGGTACGGCCGAACCATCGGACGCGGTGTGGTACCGGACCATATTCCATTGTATGTCGCATTGTCCATAACACAAAATGATTACCATCCGGACCGTCAGATGGTCCGGTTTGTTAAGGCGAAGAGTAAGCAGAAAACACGCAAACATCGTGTTTTTAGACAAGTTTTGTGGTGAAAGTATAGTATTTCGAGCTATGAACACTACTTAATCCTGTTACACATATCCTTAAGTCTTATTTGTAGGTTGCTAATGCTTGCTGTTGGTTATAGTTAACACTGTCGAGCCTTTTTGAACTACTACATTTCTTTGAAGCTAAACAAGTTTTTTGGCATGGCGTGACGCATTTTTTTTGGTACTTCTCTCAGAAAAGTTATTCTTATAGCTTGTACTTTTTTGTGTAGGTTCATTTCTTCAGATTAGTAGTGAATAACGAGGATTGTAAACATATAAACTGTTTTCCACGCAAGAATTATGAAAATATTGGCTTTGTTAAATAGACGGCGGGCCGGCAGCCGTGAACTCATATCGCTCAAGGTCGCTGGCATTTAGTGTCGCCTTAAGGCTTTAAGACTTCTACAGGCTATGAGGTCAATGGCCGCTACACACGTGTCTCTTGCGTGCGTGATTGCATTAATCTGAATGCATCTAGAAAAACAATCATATTTTTGTTCTGTACGGTAAACTAAACTTCAACAACCTTACAAATAAACTTGGAACAAACTTTTTTTTATGACAATAAGGGACGAGACTAGCAGGACTTGCATCTGATGGTAATTTATACGCCCTGCCCATTACAATGTAGTGCCGCTCTGGATTCTTGAAAATCCCAAAATTTTAATTCTGAGCGGCACCACAATTGCGCTCGTCTCCTTGAGACATAAGATGGTAAGTCTCATTTTCCCAGTAATTTCACTAACTACGCCGCCCTTCAGACAGAAACACAGTAATGCTTATACATTACTGCTTTACGGCAGAAATAGGCGCCGTTGTGGTTCCCATAATCTAGCGGGTATCCTGTGAGCCTCCCACTGGTATTTGTAAGGCCGTAAGTGTTAACTGTATCATAAAATTTTACTTCAAATTAATGCAATTAATCTTAAGATTACGTCATTTAGTAACAGATAAACAAAATTTGTGTTCGTGCAATTTTTACAACAAACACTTACATAGCAATGTTACATTTAAATGTATTTTTGTTAACATTGTCAATTATTATTAACGACTTTTACCACTTATATTTTGTTTACGTTTAACTATTGACTAGGGTTTGGTCATTATTTTATAGTTATTATATAAATAGCATTGTTGCTTGTTTTATTTCTGAAATAGGTTGTTTGGTTGGTGGTTTTGCTCTTAATAGTGATTTTCATTATTATAACACTAGAAATAAGGGATTGCTTGTAACTAATTCTAGTAGGCTTCATAAGATACATAATAGCTTTAAGGGTAAATGTATACACTTTTATTTTAAAGTCCCAGCCACTGTTCAGGCATTCTCAGATCTGAGGCAGTCTCTTTAGAATGGGTAGGTTTTGACGTTCAATAAGTGATTTTAAATCCTATTTTGAATAAAAATATTTGAATTTGAATTTGAATTATCTATAAATAAATTTAAATGTTTTATAAAAAATTGGCTCTGTCGTAAATCCTATTACTCCACAGCTAAATATCTAAATGATCGGACAGCCTGGGACTAGATTGTGATTATTTTATAGCGATAGAAATGACTGTACAATACTGTATATTTTTTCCGCCTCTTCTCTCTCAGAGCGCCATTTGTTTCTGAAGAGGTAGTAGTATCTAGTATATTAGAAATGACATAAAAAAGAATTCTAAAGGAATCAATTTTGAGAAAATAAATGCGTTTTTTTGCCTTTTTATGCCTAAACTATTTTCCGCCAGTGGATTGTCGGTCAAAATTCCAGTTTACTCGGAACAGATCACAATAATAATGTAGTTTAAGAAAACTAAACTAATGAACGGATTTTAATGGAGATTACTTCATGGAGTGCAGTTTAGTCCAACTTGAGAGATAAGATAGTTTTTATTTCGATTTGGGCCCCATAAATATTTTTATTTCCTAAATTTGTTTCGTATGGACATATTTTCTATGAGACAATTTATAGACGCACGGTTTGACAGTTCTGCTGTGAAACAATTTCATTATAACAACAGTAGACATATTTTATGAAATAATTCTTGATGTTATGAAATATTATTGACAAATTCATAACGAAACGATATTTTTGTCGGTGCCAGGCAAGGTAGGTTTGTAAGTACATACATAGTTATAGGTGAGATGTGCTTGAGTCGCACGCGCGACGTGAGGAGGCGGGAGGCGAGACCGGGGCCGCGGCGGGAGGAGACCGATTCGAGAATAACAATAATCGTAACTAGAATTAGATTATATTGTTTAAAAATACGCAATTATTTTTATACTTTTTAGTGCATAACATATCTATTGTTTATGAATAGTGTTTTTGAAGTCGGTTGTTATCTTTTTTAATTTTTTTTATTTATCATGTAAAGAAATACGTCTAACGGGTCGGCTAGTATTTTATATGATACTAGTGGACCCAACAGACGTTGTCCTGTACACATGTTTTAAATTTGGAAAATCGGTCCAGCCGTTAGGAGCAATTCACTAACATACACATGAGCAGGAGAATTATATTATATGGGCGGAATTGAGAATCTAAACCAATCTCAAATTCACTGAAACAAACAAAAAATTCATCAAAATCAGTCCAGCCGTTTAGGAGGTAGTTTAATTGTGAATCTAAACCATTTTCGAATCCACCTGAAGACACACCAATCTCAAATTCACTGGAACACACAAAAATATCATCAAAATCGGTCCAGCCGTTTAGGAGGTAGTTCAATTGTGAATCTAAACCATTCTCGAATCCACCTGAATACACACAGAAAGTTTCATTAGAATCGGTCCAGCCGTCTAGGAGGAGTTCAGTGACATACACACGCACACAAGAATTATATATATAAAGATTTGGGAATTATTTTTTGGTTATACGTATGACAAGTAATTCATGTTCATTCATTCATTTATGTTTAGATGATTATTTCATGGAATTAATTTTAAGTTGTTGTGATGACGTGTTCAGCGTAATACTAAACAATAGTTTATTCGTGTGAAAATCGTCTAAACACGTTTATTTTGATAGTTAAAATAGTAATATGCTTAATTCAAGGTGATCAATTCGTAACTAGTTGAGACGAATGTTATGAGTCCAAAATTCATAGGTTTACTAATAGTAGTTAGTAGTAGTTCAGAATTTCGTCTCCTGCCTTTGAGTGCAATCATCAGAGTTTTTGTGTGGTAAAGGTTACTATAACATAAATTACTTTCTTAATGATTCCACAGATTGGGAATGGAGTGACCGCCCTCAGGCTATTAAATAATAAGTTTAATTGTACAATTTTACTTTGTAAACTTATTTTTGATGAAAAAAAAGCCCACTGAGTTTATTGCGCCCATTCTTCTCAGGTCTGAGGCATTCTTTTTGGAATGGGTGGTAGATTTAAACTTTGACTTAACTTTTTTTTTAATATTTGAAATTTGAATTTGAAAGTCCATATTTTGGGGGCCTACCAACACTACGTCTTCCGGTACATGGTCGCCATTCGAGGACATTACTACCCCAATGGCCATCTGTCCGTCGAGCAATGTGCCCTGTCTACTGCCACTTCTGTTTCCCAACCATCTCGACTATTTCGGTGACTTTGGTTTGATTTCCTCATTTTTAATTTGATCTCGCAGGGAAACTCGAAGCATACTCCTCTCCATTGCCTTCTGAGTGACCACGAGCTTTCTTATAAGGCCCATAGTTAGTAACCATGTCTGCGTTCCGTATGTCATCACTGATGACCCTATAGCCTGTTCCAATCTCGATCACATTAAATTTTAAACAAACGCCTCGTAATCTGTCCAAACGTACAGAAGCAATGATGCCACAGTCAGAAAACTCCCCTTTTCGCAAAATTATAAAAAGAATCAAAGGTTTTATAATTTAAAGAATGGATTTCTTCTTATTTCGTATGTAGTCAATATTTTTTTATTAACCTGGTGATCATGACAAGGCTAAATTAATGAAAATAATATACTGTCATCAATCCTTTTAACAAATTCTTATGGTAACCGAGCGCCTTGAAGTAGGTGAAAATCCCTTTCAAAGCTTTCGTTAATACATAAAGTGAAGCTAAAATAGAGTGTAATTATAGTAAAAGTAAGAAAGGCAATTTAATTTATTACACTGTCATTGGTGCTTGATAAGTGTGAAGCAGCCTAGCGAAACTCTCTAAGAAAAAAGAGATTCAGTCGATTGTATGAAATAGATTGACAGATGACGGCTATAATCTTGTCAAAAACGGTGATAGCCGAAATCTACTACGTTTTAAGCAAGTTGTTCGCTTTCAACCTTAGCCGGATTATACTTCGTCACCAATCGCCATCCTCTAATTACGCAGTATTTACATTTGACGTAGTTTTTACACCCTCTTTGGTGTGCAGTTTTACTTCAATCCGACGTTTTATAGTGATTGAAATTCATATCCAAAGACAGGATAATTTTATTTTAATTATTTAGTCTATACCTTTGCCTTTAAAATGAGACTAACATTAAGCCCCTACAAGACGTAGAACTTAAACAGCCGTTGTTTTACAAATTAAGGTGAATTTTGCTAAGACAAAAATCAAAGAAGTTGCAGACTGGTAGGGTTTTGGAATGGACCCCTGTATGGGGTATTTTCGTCGATGAAATAGTTTTTGGTTACTGCTCTTAAGTTTTATTACTACACGCTGGGACACATTGTATATTATACTCTCTACATTTTGTTAACTGTAAAGATTCATAGTAATATGTATCACATGTAGTTAAATCAATCAAAAAAAGCATATTATTAAATGTAATTATATTCTTAGTAATGGGGCGTCCATATTCGTAGCTTGGGGTAAAAGACTCAGTTTTGTAATATACGCAGTCAAAAAGATTAGACAATAAACCGACACGACACAGAAACGACCGGACTAGTTAGACCAGTGGGAAGCTCCTTTGCACAGGAAGCCGGCTAGATTATGGGTACCACAACGGCGTCTATTTCTGCCGTGAAGCAGTAATGTGTAAACATTACTGTATTTTGGTCTGAAGGGCGCCGTAGCTAGTGAAATTACTGGGCAAATGTGACCTAACATCTTATGTGTCAAGGGGACGAGCGCAATTGTAGTGCCCTCAGTACTCAGAATTTTTGAGTTTTTCAAGAATCGTGAGCGGCACTGCATTTTAATGGGTAGGGCGTATCAATTGCCATCAGCTGAACGTCCTGCTCGTCTCGTCCCTTATTTTCATAAAATAAAATAATTTACTTTAGTTATTTTCATGTCCTATGATATTTTTTTATGGGGCAATGCAGCCGATATTAATACCATAATATTACTACAGTACAGGGCTAGTCGCACTATTTATAACTTATGTCATGGAATCATTAAAATTGAACTTTTTTAAAATTTTAAGAATTTTAACATATTATTAACTGTTGCCCTTCAATATACTGTTCATAATCAAATCAACATATTATATACCTACCAGAAAAAAATATAAACATGCTATGCAAAATACTCGGTTCGTAAGTCTTTTGCTGGTTGATGCATAAAATGCTAACCGGCTCCTATAAAATAATACCGACGAATTGAGAACCTCCTCCTATATTGAAGTCGGTTAAAAATAAACAAAACACTTTGAGTGGTTCGAAATTTAATAGAAAAATATGTTTGTGAGGCAAACATTACTATTACATAAATAACTTTATAATTTATACCACACCATGGGAATGGAGAAATCGCCCCAACCTTACTGAACGTACTTCTCATGTCTAGGTCACATCTTTTCAAATGGGTGGTACACTTTGAAGCTCATTTGATTTGAAAATATTATTTTAAAAAAATTGAGTTTGCCGATATTGGCGTTCTTACCCCTTATATTATCTTCCTCACAACTCTTAGAACAAAACTAACATTTAAATATATTTCAAGAAAAAGTCGGGTAAGTAAATAAATATAAATATGAATGCTTCATGCTAAACGATATTTTTTTGAAGTAGTTTAAACACAGACAAGTTGATATAAATATATTATTACCTTCTTACTTTTCATCAACTTTTCTGATAATTTTATCTCTATAATAAAAAAATATATATTTTCAATAAACCATTGAATTTTTTGTTTTATCACGTTATTATTTACACAAATGAAACTTTATGAACGATGCGGGACTCGCACTCGCGACCTCTGGCGTTCCGTGCTAGCGCTCTTTCCAACTGAGCCAACCGTTCGAGTGACATATCGTTGATAGAAATTTTACTATTTTATGTACTTATTTGCTTCTTACATAAGAATGTTATTTGCGCCTATAATTGAAGCAGCACTCAGCTTGTATTTTTGTCTATAATATATATTTTTTTGTATGTATTAGTGAACATTTTGTTAGTGCAATAAATAAATAAATAGATGAGTTGACCGCCTGATAATTGGGCTAGTATGATTGAATTAAACAATGTGTCTGTTAGTTAGTAACTAACCGACTTCAAAAAAGGAGGAGGTTCACAACTCGTCGGCATGTTTTTTTTTAAATAATTGCGTATATTTATACAATCTCATTAATTAATAAAATAAATAAATAAATAAAATAAAATCATTTTATTGCAGGTCAGGGACCCATAGAAAACATGTTTACATATAAGTAGGTAGTCAAAATATTTTAAAATTATAAATAGAATATGTATGAAGATAATTAATTAATTAATTAATACAAAATTAAAAGCACTTCAAAATAAATAAAAATAAATAGTCATTTTACGTTAGGGATCTGGTGTACCCTTAGCCAGTGTTTGTAAAACACATTGTCAATGGATGCCTCAGCGACAACCTTAATCATCTTATTATTAGAATAACGGACGGTTTCCCAGAAACCCGCTATTCTATTCCGTATAACAGCGTAGTAGTCCGGGACTCCAGCGTCGGCGAACATGCCCGACGCGCTACAATACCTCGGCATTTTTAATAAAATGCGAAGGGCATCATTATATTGAACCCTGAGGATGTTAAAGGATCTTTTGGTGTAGTTGATCCATAATTGTGAAGTATAAAAACTCATACAGTACGCATTAAACAACGTAACTTTAACATCCTCAGTGCACCGAGAAAATCGGCGAGCGATCATGTTGCACCTTATTGCCAGTGACCTTCGCTCTCGCTCTATGTCCAGGTCGTCGCTGAGGGACCCCGTCAACATGTATCCGAGATACCTGAACTGTTGCACAACCCGAACTGGTGTCCCATCTAATAAAACTGGTGGTATCCTCTCCGGACCTTTACCAGCTCTAAAGATCAACATTTCTGATTTGCGTACATTGTATTTTAATCCATGTCTTAAGGCGTAACTTTCGCAAATCGATACTAATTTACGAAGACCGTTTATTGAGGGGCTAAGTAGCACCATGTTATCAGCGTAGCTTAAGTTGTTAAAACAAACTCCGTCAATATGACAACCGATGCCAGTACCACTCAGCTCCCCAATAAGGTCATTAACGTAAAGATTAAACAGGTCTGGAGAGGTTAGCCCCCCCTGACGTACACCACACTCTAATCTAAACTCACTAGAGGCTGTGTCGCCCCAACGCACAATGTTCGTTTGATTCTCGTACCAATATCTCATCAGCACGACAATACCGCTGTGGACGTTTGAGTCACGCATTTTTCTCCATAATATATTATAATTAACAAGATCAAATGCGCGACTCAGATCCAGGAATCACGCATAGATTGATGTTTCACGACTTTTATAATAATTCACGGCATGCTTTAGAGACAGAATTGCCGAGTCTGTAGAGAGACCGGGACGAAAACCAAACTGAGAATCATTAATCCGTATATTCTTCATCAGTTCAGGCTGCAACAACCGCTCTAGTACCTTACCAGCAATTGTCCCTAGTGAAATAGGCCTATAGTTAGCTATATAGGACATGTCACCCGTCTTGTTTTTCGGCACAGGAACCACTACTGTCTTTAACATATCTGCAGGAAGATAGCCATATTTAATACACATATTAAATAGCGTTGAGAGGGCCTCATACAATTTGTTTCCAGCGTAGAGCATGTGCTCAACACCCAGACCATCATGGCCTGGTGACTTACCGCATTTCATATCTTTAATCGTTCGGAATATAACTGTTGGACTAAAGTTTACTATTTCAGACGATGGTGTCAATGGCTGGGAGTCAGTCACATGCGCCACGTCTAATGGTTTCACGGAGAAATGTTTTGCGAACATGTTGGCTATCTCCGTGCTATCCTGTACGTTACTGACATTTAGTGGCCTACTTTCTTTTTTATTTAATGACTTAGTAGCTTTCCAAAACTGTGTATAATTTTTGTCAGCTCTATGCGTCGCTAAAATGTCCATTTTTATAGATTCCTCATTATTCAGGCACCACTTTAATTTCTTTTTAATATAGCGCGTTTCTTCGCCATATCATTATATATTTCACCCAAAACTTAAAAAAAAAATTAATCTAATTCTAGTTACGATTATTGTAATTTTTGGAGTCGGTGTCATCCAAGATAGGTTTGTTACTACATACATAGTTATAGGTGAGATGTGCTTGAGTCGGAGGAGGCGAGGCGTGAGCGAGCCGCGGCGGAAGGACACAGATTCCAAACATGACAATAATCGTAACTAGAATTAGATTAATTAATTAGATTGTATAAAAATATGCAACTATTTTTATACTTTTTAGTGCATATTATATCTATTGTTTTGAAATAGTGTTTTTGAAGTCGGTTGTCTTATTGTTAATTTTTTTTTAATATTCAGAATACTATAGAGCTAGTGGCTGTTTAAGATTTCTTAATCAAAATTGGTAACGGTAACAATGGATTCGCTTACCTTTTCTATCTTGCTGTATCTACAGTAGGTTTGTCTATATGCTACTAATTTGTAAGTCTATGCAATGACCTAACGTTATCTTAGGACTTTGACAAGTGACACGTTATCATGTCGCTAACTTACCTCTGGTAATCATAGGGTCAATGCACCAATATTGTACGTTACATTGTAACTGATGATACGATATTCGCACTATAGATCTAACAACATCATTGAAAGAAAAATATAAATAAACATCTCCACTGTTTGCCTCTCAATATATTCTTGATAGTGTTATGTATGTTCACAGACACATAAGTGAACAGTGAACAATAAGGGACGAGACGAGCAGGACGTTATTATGGTAACTGATACGCCTTACCCATTACAATGCAGTACCACTCAGGATTCTTGAAAAATCCAAAAATTCTGAACGGAACTACAATTGCACTAGTCACCGATGATCCGTCGATGAAGATGTTAAGTCTCATTTGCCCAGTAATTTCACTAGCTACGGCGCCCTTCACACCGAAAGACAATAATGTTTAAACATTACTGCTTCACGGCAGAAATAGGCGCCGTTGTGGTACCCATAATCTAGCCGGCTTCCTGTGCAAAGGAGCCTCCTACTGGTAAAATAATGCGACTTGGCTAAGTCGAGTTAGTAAGTCTTTTGTGGGGCGATGTATATTCTTTTACAGCAATGGCAAAAGAGAGGGTGGCTATTTGGCTAGTCCTAATGAGTCCTAGTTACGCACGAGAACAGGAACTATTGTGTCACTCATCAATCACACAGATTGGGAATGGAGCGACCGCCCTCAGAATTTTAAACAATAAGTTTAATTCTACAAATTTACTATGTAAACATAATATTTTCGATGAAAAAAAAAGCCTGCTGAGTTTGTAGCGCCCATTCTTCTCAGGTCTGAGGCATTCGTTTTGGTATGGGTGGTAGTTTTCGAGTTTCAATAAGTGATTTTATATCCGATTTTTAATAAAAATATTTGAATTTGAATACTTATAGCTCGTCGTCAAGCCCTACTGCTTTTAGAAATGCAGTATCTTCTTGACGAGAGTTTTAAAAACAGCATCTGGGAGCAGGGTGTTACGCTTATGCATTAGTGGGCCGCAATTACAGAGAAGATGAAGAGGCGTTTCATCGGCCTTAAGGCAAAATCTGCAAGTTCTTTCGTTTTTTATTCCGACCACACTGAGGTGCTTATTTAAGCGACAGTGCCCAGTTGGCATCCTGGGAACATCATCAACACCTTACAGCAAGTTTTATGACAATTCTTGCAAACTTTTAGCTAATTAGACTAGATGTGTTCCAGACGTTACCAGTGGGAGGTTCCTTTGCACAGGATTCTATTTCTGCCGTGATGCAGTAATGTTTAAGCATTACTGTGTTTCGGTCTGAAGGGCGCTGTAGCTAGTGAAATTACTAGGCAAATAAGACTTAACATCTTATGTCTCAAGATGACGAGCGCAGCTGCTGTAATGCAGCTCAGAATTTTTGGGGTTTTTCAAGAATCCTGAGCGGCACTGCATTGTAATGGGCAGAGCGTATCAATTACCATCAGCTGAACGTCCTGTGCGTCTTGTCCCTTATTTTCATTTAAAAAAAAACTTATTTAGCGACAAAACAAAGGAGTTGACCCACTATTTGCATTACATATGATAAAGCTGTATAGTGTACATGCATTCGCCTTTGTTCTCGTTATCATTTGATAAATACGCCACCTCATCTCAATATTTCTTTTTGCTTTTACAATATCTTGGCCACTTAGATTAAGGTCTCCGCTGCCTTCCAACTAGATACCTTACTACCTAAGAACAATAGCTTTTTTATTACGGCAACTATTATTAAAAATACACTGGCCTTCAAAAGTAAGTATCACACTTTTAAAATTGGGATAACGTTTTAAGTTCACAAGGTATACTTTCGATATAAAAAGGACTCCAAAGAGAATTTAATTTTTTACATAAAAACTTTATAGTCGGTAACCTTCTTTTAAGAATTGTCTGAAAAAAAACTTCAAAAACAAAACCATTCCTTTTTCAAAGTGGACGTTTCCGAATAACAATTTTACCATTCACATTTTTCTTTCTGTTTTAAATTTTTTTCAAGATCGATGGGTCTTGTTTTAAAAATTTATGCTAAAAAGTACATTACATTTATTTATCATGCCTCTTTCAGTTGAAGAATGTGCTAGGATCATGACTTTTCTGGAACTTGGCATCTGTATGCGTCGCACTGCAAGAATGGTGGGTGTGACAGTACGAACGGTCCAGAAGGTAAAGCGAAGGTACGAAGAGACTGGACACCATCTGAGGAGACCTTGTAATAGCAGACCCAGGTGTACCAGTTCCCGAGAAGATCGTTATATTATTTCCACTGTGTTAAGAAATCGCCACCAAAATGCAGTCGAAGTCCAGCAACAGCTACTTCAGACCTGGAAGGACTACATTAGTGACAGTGCAGTGAGAAGAAGACTTGCTGAAGCTAATTTGAAACCCCGAAGACCAGCGGCCCAAAACTCGAGAGACAGCATCGAGTAGCGAGACTGCGATACGCCCGTAAACACATGCAGTGGGATGAAGAAGAATGGTCAAGAATTTTGTTTGCAGATGAGTCTCAATTCTCCCTTTACACTTCTGATGGAAGGCGAAGTGTTTACAGGCGACCTGGTGAGCGATACCTTCAAGTCTGCATATCAGAAAGAGTCCAATACGGTGGAGACAGTGTACATGTATGGGCTGGCATATCTTCAGAAGGTCGCATAGAGCTAGTAGCCATAGAAAATGGCACCCTCACTGGGTAAAGATATGCTCAAGAGATTCTCAATGAGTATTCAGGGCCGTATTTAGCAAATATGGGTGATGGATCGATGCTGATGCATGATAATGCCCGGCCACACACGGCTCATATCGTACAAGAGTATATTCAGGAGGTTGGTATCAGCGTGATGGCTTGGCCATCAAGAAGTCCTGATCTCAACCCGATTTAACACGCCTGGGATGAGCTTGGGAGGCTAGTCAGAAATCGCAGACCATCACCTACTACCCTCAGGGCACTAAAGCAGGCCCTGGTAGAAGAATGGGAGAATATTCCCCAACATCGGCTCCGAAACCTAGTGTTCAGTATGCCAAACCGGCTCGAAGCTGTAATCAGAGCTCGAGAAGGCAATACCAGTTATTAAAAATTAAATAACATGTAATACATTTTACTTGAATTTATTTACACTAAACTAAAAATGTCTATTTTCATTGTTTTATCTTTTTTAAGTTAAAAATGTTACTAATGTATAATTTTAGTTTCTAAGATAATTCTTAATAAGCCTATAAAATTTGCAACAGAACGTTTTTAATCTTAAATCTACCTTCTACAGTTAAGGAAAAAAAATTGAAAAGTGTGATACTTACTTTTGCAGGCCAGTGTATTATTATTAAAAAATACTGCATAAATAAAATAAATAAATAATTATAATTGCATAAGTTGATAAAAAATGCTATGCAATAGCTTTACCGCGGCAGTCCCCGAGTGCAACTCCTCTTTTTTTTTAACACACACACACAGCGGCTAAATCGCGAGGGGAGTCAGGGTAGTTTTCTGTTACCTTATAACGTTGAGATCTGATGAAAACTCAATATTTGCAATAGAGAATAAAACCCATAACTTTTCGATTATTGAAATCCTTCGATTTTTTTAGCGGGCAGTTGAAAAATGATTTCTCTAAATTTTTTTCTGGGTTTACCGGTAGCATTAATTAAGCACTAATTAGTAACTCTTTTCAATTTCACCAATACCGATTTTAAAGTCATCTTTCAGCTCTATGATTGCTCGTATCGTTATGTCAGCAGTTATCTATAAGTACTTAAAAACTGAATTTTTTTTTTTGAAAAATCTGTTTGCTTGTACAGGCAGCACTAATTGAGCACTAAATTATTAGGTGATGAGCCTCTCGCTCCAACTGTATCATAATGTGGTCACGAATGGTACACTGCTAGCTTAATGAAAAGTTAGCAGTGTTCTCATTTTTAGTCCCTCTATCACAGCACCAAATATCTGTTAGCAGCACTAAATGAGCACTAAATTTTGAGATATAAAACGAGTGATTCTGCCGACTTGGCCTTTTTAGTCACGAATGGTACACTGCTAGCTTAATGAAAAGTTAGCAGTGTTCTCATTTTTAGCCCCCCTATCACAGCACCAAATATCTGTTATCAGCACTAAATTAGCACTAAATTTTGAGATATAAAACGAGACATTCTGCTGACTTGACCTTTCTAGTCACGATGGTACACTGCTAGCTTAATGAAAAGTTAGCAGTGTTCTCATTTTTAGTCCCCCTATCACAGCACCAAATATCTGTTAGCAGCACTAAATTAGCACTAAATGAGCACTAAATTTTGAGATATAAAATGAGTGATTCTGCCAACTTGACCTTTCTAGTCACGAATGGTACACTGCTAGCTTAATGAAAAGTTAGCAGTGTTCTCATTTTTAGTCCCCCTATCACAGCACCAAATGTCTGTTATCAGCACTAAATTAGCACTAAATGAGCACTAAATTTTGAGATATAAAACGAGACATTCTGCCGACTTGACCTTTATAGTCACGATGGTACACTGCTAGCTTAATGAAAAGTTAGCAGTGTTCTCATTTTTAGTTCCCCTATCACAGCACCAAATATCTGTTATCAGCACTAAATTAGCACTAAATGAGCACTAAATTTTGAGATATAAGACGAGTGATTCTGCCGACTTGACCTTTCTAGCTTTACAGACGTTGCTATGTACACGGACGAGTAAGAAAAGAAGGACTCCGTGTCATCTCACATAACAGTGAAGCAACGAAACAAGCCGGTAAACGTGTAAATAGATAGCCCCATGCACATACCTACACTAATATAAGCCGATCGGCCGCTATTATGAGATTTGCCATAGTCTGTGACAGATCAGTTTGCGTCGCAATAAATAATATAATTTAAAAATGCCGTTGTGCGTTGTGAAAAATTGTAACAACAATACTATAAAAGTATTTGACATAAATGATTATTTAAGGGAGAAAAAAAGTGTAACTGGTATCTCCCGTAACCGCACACACACTAGCATAAAGGTGCTTCACTTGTTAATATCACGGCGCGGAGACCTTCTTTTTTTACTCGTCCGTGGCTATGTATTTTGTTTTATTTCTGTTTTATTATCATATTATTTTTGTATGGAAACCCTTTATTGATGTACTAATTTCTCAAGACATAAAATATCCACTAGTCTACCTGGGGTTCTTCTCAAAACCAGCGCTGATCATATCACCTGTGGCGATGACCAGTAGAATTATGCTGAAGGGAATTCCAATTCGTCGTGTGTCAACTGTCAATGTCCGAATCAAATCTGAACTGAGTAAATATTTTACATTGCTCCTTATTGACGAATAATATTTTAAGCAACTTAATTAAATGCGGCAATGTATAGATATACCAGTCAAAGATTATTATGGTGTAATTTTTAGAATTTTCCATATTTCGGCTTTGTTTTTATACGAAGATATATGTAAATATGTATAGAACGTCATTGGCAATAGTAAACGTTCTTTGTCAAAAAAGTTTTTATATATATTTCTTAAATTGTTGTTCAGTGATTGTGGTCACAGAAGTGTTTGTGTTTGTTTTTTGTTTTTTTTTTTTTTACATATTGATGACATGAGATCTGGACTACTATATATCTTACATACACGGTACAGACAACGAAATGAATGGTGGCATTAGAAAAGTTGTAAGACCGTGTAAGAGGTGGGCTGATGATGTGATTGAATACGCTGGAAAATACTGGCTAATATTGGGCAAAGACCGTAAAGTGTGGAAGAAAATGGAGGAAACCTTCACCCAAAGAGGGGCCCAAACTAATTAAAACATTAATATGGGAATAAAAGGCTTTTTTATTTTATATCTTATTAGAGATCAAACGTAGAATCTATATTTTATAGATAAACTAGTTGACCCAGCAAACGTTGTATTGCCGATATTAAAATCGCGATACAAAAGTAACTGTTGATCGTAGATGGATGAAAATTTGAAGTTGTATGTATTTTTTAATGCTGACTCATAATCAAACAAATTAAAAAAAAAACTAAAAAAAATTGGCGTGGACCACCCTTAACATTTAGGGGGATGAAAAATAGATGTTGTCCGATTCTCAGACCTACCCAATATGCACTCAAAATTTCATGAGAATCGGTCAAGCCGGTTAGAAGGAGTTTAACTACAAACACCGCGACATGAGAATTTTATATATTAGATAATATGCAATGTGCGATAACTATTACGTAATATAAGCTTCGCTCACGAAATCAATATAAAAATGAAAGTCAAAATACCAATGTCAAAATAATATTGTGTTTATGATTTTTTCAATGATAATAAAAAACCAGTCTTGGCCGGAGGGTTTTGATTGCGTCAATGAGTTGCAATCCCTTCCTGTCCTTAAACAAATATTCTTTTATCAGATATGCTGATAATATGATATAGTTTTAAGTTTCCGCACCCATAGGCAATTTAACTTATTTTTTTTTTAAATACAGTTCTTCGTCTGTTAGAGATCCGAATCACTTATATAATCTATGCATAAATATTTAAATAAAACACATTTAAAGGATTAAAACGCGTGTAACTGTGTTTTACATTAGATTTTTGCGTAAAAGTTACATTTTTATTTCTATTTTAGTTAACCCGACGTTTCAAGACATTACCAGATCTCGTTTGAGGGGGACTGCAAATGAAAGTTTGAAATATGGAGTATAGAAGACGCCTGCATTTCGCAGCTCTACTTTTCAATGTGGTCACCTCTAAGGCTCCCGCATATTTATATAAAAAATTGAACTGGTTGAGCAACACGAATACCTTGTACCACACCAGAGCGGCTCTATACGGTCTTTTATCTATTAGTCGGCATCATACTGCTGCCTTCAAAGGTAGTTTTAGTTATAATGCAACTAAGTGCTGGAACAATATACCACCACCTTACAAAGCCCCATTATCAGTTAATTTATTTAAATTAAAAATGAATAAATATCTCTTAAATGAACATCAAAGTCAGTATTTCAGCCTTAGTTGCATTTAAATAGACTAGAAGCTTTTAATTTTGTTTTATTTTATTATTTATTATGATTTTGTTCTAATTTGTATTTACTTTTATGATCTGTATGTTTTGTTCTAAATCTTAGGTTTAGTAGTAACTGTTTTTATGTTAATTAGTAAAGTCAATTTCGTTCAGGCGAGGTGTCCCCTTGAAGTCTTTTGTCACGCGGGGGCCACAGAAGATCAGCGTTGCATCACATTTGTGGTGAAACATGCTGAGTGGCTCCTTTTTTAAACACCACACGTTTATATATATATATACCATATTTTTAAATTCAGTTTCATTTTTGTCATTTGTGTGTGTGTTTATAAATAAATATTTTTCTTTCTTTCTTTCTTTAAATGAGTCAAAGATAATATTTGTCGCTATGAAGTTCAGCGCCATTTATTGCCTCGGAGGTGCTAATTGCTATAGACATTTGGTTTTTGGTAAAATTTACTGACAGTGTCCTCTTCTTTTTTGATATGTGTAGTTGTGGGTTTTAGTCCATAGTCCAATGCTATCTGTCGATAGGTTATTGAAATATAAGTAAGCTTAAAAGGATAGATTTGTCTACCTCATGTAAGTTAAACTAAGGATAGATAGGTTATTGAAAATCGCCGTTAGAGTCACGTCTGTGTTTGATTTCCGCTATAAAAAAAAATTAACTTTTACACATAAAACTAATGTGAAAACACAGTTACAATTATACGCGTTTTATGTGTAACACTCGCGTTAGTCAAAGAAAATACTACATGCATAAATATTTAGAATAAATTTATCTAAATTATTATGTACGGTTTATAAAAACCACTTTTGGGTTAACGTCTTCTGCACCAACTTTGCCCGCCACAAGTCACTTTATCACCTCTATTTGTTTAATTGTTGTTTTATCATTTTGAACACAATGGTAAATGTTAATAGAGTTCAAAAAGCAATGGATTTTCTAGCTTATGAGTCGAAAAAGATCGTTATCAAAAGAGCAAAAAACCATAGCCTTATCCGTACAAAATCGAGGAAATAATAATTATGCATATCAAAGTGGATATTCTATAGCAAAAATAAATAAAATAATAATATTATAAGAGCAATGATTGTTTGGACAAGCTTACTTCGATAATATATTACTTATAATATCCACGGACTATTAAAAAAAGATGGACTCCGCGCCGTGATATTAGGAAGTGAAGCACCTTTATGCTAGTGTGTGTGCGGTTACGAGGTATACCAGTTAACAGTTTTTTCTCCCTTAAATAATCATATATCCACAAATACTTTTATATTATTGTTTTTACACTTTATCACAACCAACGACGGCATTTTTAAAATATTTTCTTGCGACGCAAACTGATCTGTCACAGACGATGGCAAATCTCATAATGGCGGCCGATCGGCTTGTATTAGTATAAGGATTAATGTCACAAATTAAATTTGAAAACAAAGATTATGAACGATGCGGGTCTCGAGCCAGCGACCTTGAGGTCAAATTAACTTTTAAAATAACAAAATATTTAGATTTGTAGGAGCGACATCTCATATCAATTTCCTAATATGCAAATATTGGGGTTGAGCAGGTTATCAACTGAAAAGTAGATCCTGTAAGTGAAGCCACAACCTGAGAGTTGAACAAGAGATACAAGACTTATCCACGATACGCCACTCGAACGCATGGGACCTGAGAGGTCGCGGGTTCGAGTAATCCCCGTAATTTGTGTAATCAATAGAATATTGCATTATTGCCAGTCTTATATTTTTGGGGACGAAAAGCGATCAAACTAGGTCGCACCTCGGGGAAAATGCGTTTTTCAATTTAATTCATGGATATAGAATTATCTGCTTTTCCTACAATTATAAAAAGCACTGGCACTTAACACAAGGTAACTAGAAATATTAAATGATGTTTAAAGCGACGAAGCCGTAAAAGTCTTTTTAAATATGTGGCAAAGAGTTTCTTGCCACTTCTTCTCATAAAAGCTCAACCTTTTTCTTCTTTTCCTTGACCTACGTGATAAAGTAGTATTGATTTGCTTTTGCTTTATGTAGCTTAAAGTTGTTACCAATTTAGTTACAATTAATCACTTAAGAACAGGTGACCCTTACGCCCGTTTGTCCTCCTATTCCATAAAAAAAAAAATTACTACATTCAGTAAGTACTTAATGACCGCACGATCACATTCTGTCAGACTTTCTTACCTCTCTCTATCTCGCACACACGTTTATTTTCTAAATTTAAAGTCTATCAGACGTCTCGAAGATAAGAATCTGGACTGAACGATTATTTAATCTGACTTCGAGTATGTTTTTTATGATAATAAGGGACGAGCAGGACGTTCAGAAGATAGTAATTTATACGCCATGCCCATTACAATGCAGTGCCACTCAGGATTCTTGAAAAACCCAAAAATTATTAAAGACACTACAATTGCGCTCATCACCTTGAGACATGAGATGTTAAGTCTCATTTGCTCAGTAATTAAGTTTGGTAAAATCCAATTTTAATTTTGATATTTGAATTTACCTGTAAATCGAAGGTATGTAACTTACGGCCGTTCCCAATATACTATCTACAGATAGAGATAAATTACTACCTTCTACTGTCAGTAATTAGTTGTAAATAATCTGAAGCTGTCCCAATATACTCGATAAGTCATTGTTATCGCCTTATATTGAGACGCGTGAATTGCAATTTCCATACAAACTTCTATCGCTGGTAAGCTACACGTCATTCCATTGACAGACAGCGTGTACGGATAAGGTTAGTTAACGTCGATAAGTTTATTGGGACAGAAAAGTCATTATACTATTAGATAGTTACGATTTTTATCTCAAGTAGGAGATAGACTGAATATTGGGAACGGCTGTTAGTCGACAAGAGTATTTACGTTTGCGCAATCAAACTCGTTCGTAGTAAATTCCACACAGTTAACATATCAATGAAAATGTTAAAAAGTAATAATATAGCAAAAACATTGCGATGAAAATATGAACACTGTGATCCTTCTTATAAACATATTCATGATAGATATTTTTCTTATGAAAAAGAGGAGAAACGAACGTACGGGTCACCTGGTGTTAAGTGATCACCGCCGCCCACATTCTCTTGCGACATCCGAGGAATCACAGGAGCGTTGCCGGCCGTTAAGGAAGGTGTACGCGCTTTTTTTGAAGGTACCCATGTCGTATCGTCCCGGAAACACCGCACAAGGAAGCTCATTCCACAGCTTTGTAGTACGTGGAAGAAAGTTACTTGAAAACCGCACTGTGGAGGACCGCCACACATCCAGATGGTGGGGATGATATCCTAACTTGTGGCGTGTCGACGCCAATCACACAGACACACATACAATCACAAATAAATCTACATAGTCTGTTCTTAGATTCGATTGTTTGTAGTACACACGGTAAGTTTTTTTTTTTAATTTTAATTAATGTTTATACTTTGTTACCATTTTATTATAAGTATATATGACTAAGCTTCATTCAATTCTCAATTATTATTTAAGTGCTCAAGTTTATAACAAATTGATACCATATTAAAGTTAATTAACATGGAGATAAGTCTTTCATCTGTAACGGCTCATAAAATATTAAGTACGTGTTTATCTTAATTGCGTTAAATATAAAAAATTCTTCGCGTTATGTTTATCAATAATGTGATGTAATTGCCTGTATCTCTCTCAATATTCTCAAGACTTACAAATCAGTGACATATCATTTATCTATACAAATAAGTAAGGTGTAATTAATATACTAGCTATTTAAATTCAATTATGTAATAGGATAAGGTGTCACCTGTATGCCTGAGAAGAACGGTTGCAAAAACTCAGCGGGCTTCTTTTTTTTTTTCATAAAAAATATTGTTACAAAGTAACATCGTAGAATCATATAACTTATTATTTAATAGCCTGAGGGCCGTCGGTCCATTGCCAATCTGTGGTATCATTAAGAAATTCATTTATGTTATAATAAGGTTTAAAATAAAAAAATCACACTAACACATCCTTCTTTAAAAAAAGGAATTTAACCAAAACTGTTACACGAAGAGCTAGTCATATTGAGCTGCCAATGGTGAGAAGTAATTATGGAAAACAGACAATAACCTTTGAGGGAGTTCAGATATATAACAACCTGCCCTCAGAAATAAGAAATGCCAAAACATTGACTTCTTTTAAAGCGAGCCTTCAAAGGCACATACTCAATAATTATGAAATATTTCAATAACATATGTAGGTTGTTTTATGTCTTATCTGTTTGCCTAACATTGAATTGCATTGTGTACCCACCATAATCATTGTTGTTAAGTACCTACTTTAATTTGTAAAATATTAATTTCTCATGTAAGTGACAATAGGTCTTAATGAGAATAAAGTTATTTAAACCTAATAACCTTTACCACACAAACGTTTTTAGCATTTCTTTTGAATTTCGTAATACATTTGTCTTGAACATTATTTGAGATCTTGTTGTAAAAGCATAATATTATATATATAAATCGCCCCACAAAAGCCTTACTAACTCGACTTGGGCATGTAGCAGGCATTATAAGTTTATGTCTGTTTCTGGTGTTAAAATTATGGTTAAGACAGTCAGTAGCAAATCCATTTACTATTACCAGCGACTTCGTCCATATTTACCAGTGTATCAATATTCGTTGGTATGCAATGCTGCCACATATATACAAAACAATCATATATACCTCTCATCGTTAAGAAAGCATTTCGTTAGAATCATTATCGTTGACCGCCTTTTCTCTGACTTTGCAAATCTGACTACCACGAAAAAGTCTTTTTATTTTTTCAAATTCTAAGTTTGTGTGTGCATTCGCCCAACCCGTTCTTGGCTTATCACAAGGGCTTGAAACTAGGACCATTGCGTGTTTTTCTTTTAATATAATTTAAGTGGGCGTGGCAGTCCGTTTGCAGCCTGTTATGTCAATAGCACGGTCATGGCATGATACAGTGTCGTTGGCCGAATATAAGATATCTTTATTCTCAAACGAAACCGATTCAGCAGGAAATATTTTGTCTGCTTTATACGTGTCTCAGTTAAAACCACGCTTGACCGGTTATCCATCACCTGTTTTCGGCATATCACAACTAATTATTCAACTATGTAAAATTAATACATGTTTATAAATATTTAATGCTTTATTAGAATTAGGAGTGGTATGATAATTATCTTAAGCGAGATTTTCGCTTACACAATATTAAATTAACGCTGATTTATTTGCAACAGACGCCTAGTATTTGAAATTCGATCCTGATTTAGTATTTACTAAAGGACTTTACATTATTCATGATTTTCGTTAAAATATGTATGTTTTCTATTGTTTTTTTTTAATTCAAATTTGTAACGTGTTTATTATGTTACATACTTTTGATTTCTCCTCGTTTTAATTTTTTTTTTTGAGTAAAATTTAATCACAATTATTTAATCATGTGTGGTTTTCAAGGAACTTTCTTCCACGCACAACAAAGCTGTGGAATGAGTTTCCTTGTGCGGTGTTTCTGGGACCTTCAAAATAAGCGCATACACCTTCCTTAAAGGGGGTACCACAAGGGTATATTCTTGGGCCGTTCCTCTTCTCTATTCACATTTATTTACATCAACAAAAAAAATCTAATTTGTATCCTTTATAAAAAAACCCATATTCACCTTAACCCCATTCGTATCCCCGATGTTGGTGCATTTAAGAGGATTGTATTAGAAATTAAACGGAAATTGTCACTTTTTTTAAACTTCAAACAAAAAATTATTTCTATTAAGTATATTATGAATTTTTTTTTCTTTTTCTTTCAAAAATAGATAGTATATAGAAAACACTGAAGCAAGATTTTTAAATTAACATTAATTTAATGTGAAACAAATTTCTGAATTACTTTGATTTCTTATGTCGATCTATCTACTATATTGGATAATTATTCTGGAATAAAATTTGCGCCATTTTATAGAGAATTAGTTTTATAGACACTAAAGCTTATTTGAAAAGAATCAGATTCTAGTAATTGTTAAACTACAAAATTCACCAAATAACTGCGCTCGATCGCTGAGTGCAGCGCGTTTATCTGTATAAAACAAAATTGCATTTTTGTTTCGCGATAATATTGGCACTGCAATTAAAAGACACGTGTTTGAGAATAATTATCGACTCACGTGACATGTCGTTAAGGTTATTTTAAACGCAACACACTTTTTCATACACTTCCTATATTATTACGCCGATTTTTATGCAAGAATAGATTCTAGACTTAGTAATATGCTGCTTTTCGTGTTCATTTAAAATATAGTACCTAAATAATCTAATATATAAAATTATCATATCGCGGTGTTTGTAGTTAAACTCCTTCGAAACGGCTTGACCGATTCTCATGAAATTTTGAGTGCATATTGGGTAGGTCTGAGAATCGGACAACATCTATGTTTCATCCCCCTAAATGTTAAGGGTGGTCCACGCAATTTTTTATTTATGTTTTTTGACATTTTTTTTTAAATTTGTTTGATTATGAGTCAGCATTAAAAATACATACAACTTCAATTTTCACCCATCTACAATCAACAGTTACTTTTGTATCGCGATTTTAATATCGGCAATACAACGTTTGCTGGGTCAACTAGTCGTTAAAATAAAAATGAACCACATATTGACAGTTCGTTCACAAAATATTAACGATAATTTGAGGTTATTAATGACTTTTCATGTAAGTAATTGATATAATGATAATATTAAGGCCAGTTTTTTTTTAATATTAATATAAATTCGTTATTTTGCAGAAATCCATAGCTATTTAAAATGTTATAAATGGCGATATTTTGTGTTAATTCCGCTAAGTTACACTGAAACACTTTGACAAATGTTAAATAGAGTAAAGGCCGTTCCCAATATTCAGACTATCTCTTACTTGAGATAAAAATCTTAACTATTACTTTTCTGTTACGTTGACTTTTCTGTCCCAATAAACTTATCGATAGTAACTCACCTTATCCGTGCACGCTGTCTGTCAATGGGACGACGTATAGCTTAGCAGCGATATAAAATTTGTATGGAAATTGCAATTCACGCGTCCCAATATAAGGCGATAAGAATGACTTATCGGGTATATAGGGACAGCCTCAGATTATTGACAGCTTATTACTGACAGTATAAGGTAGTAATTTATCTCTATCTGTAGATAGTATATTGGGAACGGCTGTAAGTAATTAAGGGTTGTGTTGGGCAAAATATTTGTGTTTCTACAATGGAATCCCAGAAAATATGCAAAATACATATTCTGTTTAAAATTTTGAAAGAATTGTTAATAATATTATATGTGTGGTAAGCGCTAAAAATAGCATAAATTGATTTATAAATGAAATAATAATGTAATTGTATCCTAAAAATAGGCCTTATTTCAAATTGTACAAATAATTAGATATAAAATATGATATTGGGATACTAAATACACTGGCCAGCGCGCCTAACAATGTTTGAGTCGAAAAAATACCTGACATTTTTAATGATAAATTCTCTGCCTTTTGACAAATTATGCTTAGTAAATTTATATGCTAGTTAAGCTGACTCAGTAAACGGTGTATTGCCACATAAAGTAATAAAAATTATTGAAATTTATAGGTATCAAAAAAAATGCATTTCATTCTCAGACCTACCAAATTTATCGTAATACAATTGTTGTAAGTTCCACCTTCGCACGACACGCCACAAATTAGGATATCATCCCCAGCATCTGGATGTGTGGCGGTCCTCCACAGTGCGGTTTTCAAGGAGCTTTTTTCCTCGTACTACTAAGCTGTGGAATGAGCTTCCTTGTGCGGTGTTTCCGGGACGATACGACATGGGTACCTTCAAAAAAAGCGCGTACACCTTCCTTAAAGGCCGGCAACGCTCTTGTGATTCCTCTGGTGTTGCAAGAGAATGTAGGCGGCGGTGATTACTTAACACCAGGCGACCCGTACGCTCGTTTGTCCTCCTATTCCATAAAAAAAATTTTATTCGAGTGCCATCTTGCAACCCTATAGCAGATTTGTGGATGGAACAGAATAATATAAAAATTGCAATACAAAAACAGTTGTAGATCGTGGATGGGTGACAATTTGACGTTATATGTATGTTTCATTGCTAAATCATAATAGAATAAAAATAAAATAACACATATTTAGGGGTGGATCACTCTTATCATTTAGGGGTATGAAAAATCGATATTGGCCGATTCTCTGACCTAACCGATATGCACACAAAATTTCATATAAATCGGCGCTGTTTCGGAGGGGTTTGGCTACAAACACCGGGACACGAGAATTTTAAGTATATAAATAATTTTAACTATATATAGAATAGACAGGAATTTAATTTGTGGTTTAGAAAAAAATATGCATTTTCTGAAATATTTGAATCCTGCCTTTAATTTAATAAATTGTGTTTTAATTAATTTTTTCACTTTACTTAAACTAATTATGGTACTGAACGGTATTCAATAAATTATTTTTTTTAATTTTTGCTCGGATACCTGATATTTAAAGATAAGCCTATTACAATTACTTACCATAGAGTCTTACAGTATCGTATTTGACAAGATAATTCACTCATACCACAGATTAAAACACAAAATAAATACGCAAGCCGACTCCACCACTCTGGTTGCCTGGACGTTTGACTGTCTATAGAAAAAAGCCGCTCTAGTTGCCCGGACGTTTCAGTAGCTTTATTATGTTGCACAATTAAAATTTAAAATTTCTTTAGGTATGTAATATTTGCATGTAGTTATGTTTATAGCGAGTGCAATAACACTTAGATTGGGATTTATTTATTATTATTATTTTTTTCCCTCATTTTTTGTTATCCCCTGATAACTTTTAAATTTATTTATTCAGTCAAAAAATTATAATTATTATATTATTATCTATCTATATATATAAAAATGAATTACTGTTCGTTAGTCTCGCTGAAACTCGAGAACGGCTGGACCGATTTCGCAAATTTTGGTCTTGAATTATTTGTGGAGGGCCAGAGAAGGTTTAAAAGGTAAATAAATATGAACATGCTCGGAATTAAATAAAAATAACAATTTTGTTTTTCCTCTGATGTGCCCCCATAAAACAAATTGAAATAATAGTTTAATATGAATAACTAATTAGAATCTTTATATCTTTCTAACTTTCTCAGGAGGTAATAAACAAGCTTTAATTTAATTATTGATTTTTTCTTATAATTATATATGGCAATACAACGTTTGCTGGGTCAGCTAGTAACTAAATAAATAAGTACTAAAACCATCTCGGAAACACGCTGCATCTTATGGTATAAAGTTTTTTCCGATCGGTTCAGTAGTTTTTGCAGTATTACTGAAGAAAAAACGGCCCTCCATTTATTAGTATAGATTCGATGCAAATAGTGGAGGCTATATGGTACATACACCGCTCCCCCATCTTGGAATACATACGAAGTGTTAACAAATTGTTATTTTTTAAAGTGATAACCCTCACTTCTGGGGCGAGCGCTCTTTCCACTGAGCCAACCGTGCGAGTTCGAGCGACATCTCAAGTTAATTTCGTAATATTGCAAATCTTGGCGTTGAGCAGGTTACACTGTAAAGTAGATCCACTAGATGAAGCCACAACCTGAGAGTTGAACAAAGCATACAAGATTTATCAACGATACGTCACTCGAACGGTTGGCTCAGTGGAAAGAAAGAGAGTTCGCGGTTTCGGGCCCCGCATCGTTCATAAACTTTTTTTTCAAATTGAATATATGTGAAGTGATTCTTAAGAAAATCATTAAATAGTTAAAGATATACCTTCGGTTAGGAAAAGGTGCACTTAGCATCTTATCTTCAATTTATAACCCAAGTAAGTAAGACATGTCTCAAAACGATTTGAAAACCAAATAATTAGAATATATAAACGCATTGACGACCGGACAGCCCCATAACGATTGACTAATTTAATATTCAAAATATCAAGGAGCTAATTCTAAGCGTGGCTGACGTTTTACGACTTGTCAATCAAAATCAGTTACAGTAACAAAATATTCGCTTTCCTTATGTATATTCTCGTATCTGTTTGTTTATAGGCTAGTATATTATTTGGGTCCCAATAAAACTATCCATCATTTAGATAAGGGGTCCCTCAGGATCTCCCGAAGGATAAGATTCAGCTATTCAGATGTATCTCATAAACAACAATAATTAGACATTTAAAAAAAGTGCTGTTTTCTATTGCCACTATATAACTGCAAATAATAAAACTTTAAAACAATGTTTTTTACATTAAAATATTTAAAAAGGGACATATAGTCTATTTTATGAAAATAGGGGACGAGACGAACAGGACGTTCAGCTAATGGTAATTGATACGCTCTGCCCATTTAAATGAGGTGCCGGTCAGGATTACAATATAATGTAATGGCACTATAACTGCGCTCGTCACCTTCAGACATAGATGTCAAGTCTCATTTGCCCAGTAATTTCACAAGCTCACGGCACCCTTCAGACAGAAACAGAATAATGTTTACACATTACTCCTTCACGGCAGAAATAGGCGCCGTTGTGGTACCTATAATCTAGCCGGCATCCTGTGCAAAGGAGCCGTAAAGGTAAAGTTTACATTGTGAGATTACGAAAGCTCTTTATGCAAGACTGTACCGGTTTTTATGAACATGCGGGAGAAACCGCGGCGCATAGCTAGTAAAACGTACATTAGTATTCATGCGAAGGAAGGTAGATATTAATAGTGCCTAATAATATACATAAAAACTTGATTATGTAACCTACCTGCCTACATTAATGTTGTTAACATAAATATATTTCGAATAACATTACATACTCAAGTAATTGCCACTCCACATGTTTGTATGTTGTTATGTATGACGTAAATTATACAATAATTGCAGTCTCCACCAGTGGGAGGCTCCTTTGCACAGGAAGCCGGCTAGATTATGGGTACCACAACGGCGCCTATTTCTGCCGTGAAGCAGTAATGTGAAATGTGAATGTGAAGGGCGCCGTAGCTAGTGAAATTACTGGGCAAATGAGACATCTTTATCTCAAGGTGACGAGTGCAATTGTGGTGCCGCTCAGAATTTTTGGGTTTTTCAGAAATCCTGCGCGGCACTGCATTGTAATGGGTAGGGCGTATCAATTACCATTAGCGGAACATCCTGCTCGTCTCGTCCCTGATTTTCATAAAAAAAACTCTACCTGATTTGGATTTTTAACAATTTTGAAGTGAAAACTTATTATTAAAAGATTTTGAATTGACGAGCGCAATCGATACTGCTCTGATTTAGGTTCAATCAATAATCCTGAGCGATAATGCATTGTAATAGGCAGTGCTTCGTGGAAAAAATAAATATATTTAGAACTAACCTCTATTTTGAGCAATTCACGCATGCTAAAACAAAGTGCCATACAAATCGCGAGTGTAAGACGTAGCTTGTCACGCACACTAAATTAATATTCCTGGCCTGTTTTAAGCTTCTTCTCCATTACTGGAGGTTAGCAGTCAGCTTTTTAAACTACCTTGTTCAGGTAGTAGTGTCTAATATATTAGAAATGACATCAAAAAGAATTCTATAGGAATCAATTTTGAGAAAATGAATGCCTTTTATGCCTTTTTATGCCATGGCTAAGCGGAATAGTTCTTGGACTGTCTTGATGCCAGTCCATTCCCTTATATTACTGAGCCAGACATAATAAGAGACTCTATCTAGACATATTAATCATCTAAGTAGCAGGGATTTCTGCCATATCGAAGGAAAAATGCTCTTAAAAACATAACATCATTAAAACGCAATCGCGATGTCGCTCTTATTTTACCAGTGGGAGGCTCCTTCGCACAGGAAGCCGGCTAGATTATGGGTACCACAACGGTGCCTATTTCTGCCGTGAAGCAGTAATGTGTAAGCATTACTGTGTTTCGGTCTGAAGGGCGCCGTAGCTAGTGAAATTACTGGGCAAATGAGGCTTAACATCTTATGTCTCAAGGTGACGAGCGCAATTGTAGTGCCGCTCAGAATTTTTGGGTTTTTCGGGAATCCTGAGCGGCACTGCGTTGTAATGGGCATGGCGTATCAATTACCATCAGCTGAACGTCCTGCTCGTCTCGTCCCTCATTATCATAAAAAAAAAGGTTCAATCAAAATCAGAATTCTGATTGGCACTGAAAGTGGCAGGGCGTAGCAGTCCTTTACCATCAAGTGAAAGCCTTGCTCGTGTTGCCTTTCCTCGTAAAAATAACATCATAATATTGTATTTTAGTTTTCATCAATATAAAAAGCCTTTTATCTCTCGCAACTTTTTATTAGACTATAACATTTAGATTTTAAATAATAATAATGCTATTGACTTTTTAATGATTCTACAGATTGGGAATGGAGCGACCGCCCTCAGGCTAGTAATTAATAAGGTTAACTGTACAATATTACTTTGTAAACATATTTTTAGATGAAAAAAAGTCCGCTGAGTTTGTTGCGCCCATTCTTCTCAGATCTGAGGCATTCTATTTGGAATGGGTGGTAGTTTTTGACTTTTAATAAGTGATTTCACATCCTATTTTTATATTTAAAAATTAATTCCTGTTCGTTAGTCTCGCTAAAACTCGATAACGGCTGGACCGATTTGGCTAATTTTGAACTTGAATTATTTTTGGAAGTCCAGAGAAGGTTTGAAAGATGAATAAATATAAAAATGCTCCGAATTAAATAAAAACAACAATTTTGTTTTTCCTTTGATGTGACCCCCGTCGTTCAAAAATCAAATTGAAAGAATAGTTTAAAATGAATAACTAATTGGAATATTTATATCCCTCTAACTTTCTCAGGAGGTAAGAAATAAACTTAATTTTAGCTTTTATTTCACTAATATTAGGCAATTTGCTAAGTTTGCGAGAACTTTTCTCACTTTGATTTATTATTACAATTAATGATGCCGAGGAGAAGACGACCTGACTTATCTCCTCGCAGTCAATCAAATGTGTGAAGAGAGAGACAGATAAGGAAAATAGTCGTACTGCTATGTCAGTGAATTCACCCACCATTGACGAAGTGGCTGTTGTCATTGTGGGAGAAAATTTACAATTGAAAACAATCATTCTTATTTCCAATATTTGTTTTGTATGGACTTTTATATGAGAGAATTTATTGACGCACGGTCAAACAGTTCTGTTGTGAAATAATTTGATTATAGCAATAGGGAGCATATCTTAGGAAATAATTCTTGATGTTATATATATATATTATTGACAAATTAATAAAAAATATTATTTTATTTATTAAATACAGAACAACGTCTGTCGGTTCAGCTAGTTTTAAATAAAAATATTTGAATTTGAATAATAGTTAAATAAATTGAATTGATTAATCATATACGCGGTCGCTAACTTAAATAAATTATGAGGAAGCTCGTAAGGTCATGGTCGCTCAGATGGCAATGAAGAGGGCTCGGAGTTTCCCTGCGAGATCGAATCAGAAATGAGAACCAAAGTTACCGACATAGCCCAGATGGTTGCGAAACTGAAGTGGCAAAGGGAGGATATATGGTTCGATATAGCTTTACGTTGGTCAAATTAAATGTAGAAGCAATTATTGATTGTGTTAGGTTATAATATTACAAAACGCACCCACTAAAATATTTGCATGTCTGTCAAGACGAAACATGTGCCTACTCTTAAATTTGTAACAACTTTACTTGTGAATGTTTCTGGCAAATAAAGAACTTTGACTTTGACTTTGACTTCGACTTCGTCTTTGACTTTGAAATTGAATTTGACTTTGACTTTGACTTTGACTATGAATTCGACGGACGGATGGCCGTTGGGGCAGTAAAGGCTTCGAATGACAACCACGTACCGGAAAACGCAGTGTTTTCACACCCCTACCTTAAAATGACAAAATGGACAGATTACCTGGTCAAGATCGCCGGAATAGATTGTATGACGGCTGCGCAGGACTGACCGTCATGGCGATTTGGGGGAGGCCTTTGTCCAGCAGTGGACTTCTTCCGGCTGAGATGATGATAAATTATATAATAAAAATATACCTGGACGACCGAGCCTTGCTCGGATTTTTAAGAAGGCACAAAAGTTTAACCAAAGAAAAAACTAATAGGACATCTGGATTCGAACTGGGGTCTTCTGCTTTCCGAGCTCTTATAGTATTGTATATATTGGCGAATTTACCTTTGTATTCTAATGTTATTGTAGCAGTTTTTCAATAAATCACGGATAAATCTACATTTTTTAACGGCCGTTTTCAATAACCTATCTTATTAGTTTAACTTACGGATACATTGCTGTCACCGTTTAATGACAAGATCTCCATATTGCATATTCGACATACAACTTCAATATTTACACCTCAAAACCTAGTACTGTCGGAGTTTTTTTTTTTATGGAATAGGAGGACAAACGAGCGTACGGGTCACCTAGTGTTAAGTGATCACCGCCGCCCACATTCTCTTGCAATACCAGAGGAATCACAAGAGCGTTGCCGGCCTTTAAGGAAGGTGTACGCGTTTTTTTTGAAGGTACCCATGTCGTATCGTCCCGGAAACACCGCACAAGGAAGCTCATTCTAAAGCATTGTAGTACGCGGTAGAAAGCTCCTTGAAAACCGCACTGTGGAGGACCGCCACACATCCAGATGATGGGGATGATATTTTAACTTGTGGGGAGTCGTGCGAAGGTGGAATTCGGCGGCAGGTTAAACAGCTCTTCGGAACACTCCCCGTGATAAATGCAGTAGAAGACACACAATGAAGCGACGTCTCTACGCAACGCCAAGTGATCCAGCCGTTCGCAGAGCACTGGGTCCCCGACAATTCGAGCTGCTCGAGCTGCTGCGAGCTGCTGAGTAAAGCGAAACTACGACTAGTTAAATCTAAAATGCCTACCTTGCTTGAAAAATAATGCACGCCCCTGCGTAATCCCAACGAGTTACCGGTCTGCCTTTCTTTCTAACACCAGCAGGACGCAATTCATCGATAAATGAAACAATTATGAACAGTAATTAATAATTATACACAGTTATTGTATGATAGTGTGTATACCCGCGTAATTGCAGGCACATTCCGAACAGTAGTACCTAACAGGTTTACAAATATGTCTGTATTCCAGAACGCATATAATCAAGTATTTTTTGCTGTTTTCATATTTTTTTATGGAATAGGAGGATAAACGATTGTAAGAAATATCAGAGGAATCACAGGAGCGTTGTCGGCCTTTAGGAAGGTAATAGTAATTGATACGCCCTGCCCATTACAAATACAAAAATTGTGAGCGGCATTATAATTGCGCTCGTCTCCTTGAGACATAAGATGTATTCATAGCAAATAGCCAGGTTTTCCCAGTTTCCTAGATTTTCCCCCACAAACGTTTTGTATTCGTTTTAAGCATAATAAAGTTTTATCCCTCAAAACGTAGATAGGGTTGTAGAAATAAGTTTTCTGAGACCTACCTACATATAAAGCTTAATTGTAAATTGCTATAATAAGTAGATTATTAGTAATTTTGTATATATTTTATTAACAAATATAGAAATTTGATTTTTTTTAAGACTAGATGTTAAGTCTCGGTGCCCAGTAATTTTACTAGCTACGGCGCCCTTCTGACCGAAGTACAATAATGTTTGCACATTACTGCTTCACTGCAGAAATAGTAACTATAATCTAGTCGGCATCGCATGCAAAGGAGTCTCCCACTGTGTCGTATCGTCACGGAAACACCGCACAAGGAAGCTCATTCCACAGCTTGGTAGAAGAAAGTTCATTGAAAACTGCACTGTGGAGAGCCGCCACACATTCAGAATTTGGGCATGATATGCGGTTGAAGACACACAATGAAGCGACGCGGTCTCTACACAACGCCACGTGATCTGATAAGTGAGCATAAAAGCGACATAATACAGATTTTTTTTATCAAATTAAGGGACGAGACGAGCAGGACGTTCAGCTGATGGTAATTGATACTACCCATGACAATGCAGGGCCGCTCAGGATTCTTGAAAAACCCAAAAATTCCGAGCAGCACTACACTTGCGCTCGTCACCTTGAGACATAAGATGTTAAGTCTCATTTGCCCAGTAATTTCACTAGCTACGACGCCCTTCAGACCGAAACACGGTAATGTTTACACATTACTGTTTCACGGCAGAAATAGGCGCAGTTGTGGTACTCATAATCTAGCCGGCTTCCTGTGCAAAGGAGCCTCCCACTGGTCATGGCGGTGGTGGATCACGGAATACGGTCATATTGGCGATGGTAGTTAAGCATACGTCATTAAGTTTATGTTTAGTAAAAAGTATTTTACGTGCCTATTATCCTTGTATTACCTTTGAGTATGTTGATATTAAACAGTGAAGGACTCATAATCTCGGGTACAAATCCCGGTAGATGCAAACATTTGTTTGAAGAATATAAGTGTTTATTACCGAGTCGTGGATGTTTATATATATGATATAAATAGTATGACTGTTCATTGTCAGTACACAAAAATCGTCACCTTTTTGCTCTTAAATATTGATTTTCATTATTATAACACTAGAAATAAGGGATTGCTTGTAACTAATTCTAGAAGGCTTCAGGCATACATACATAATAGCTACATATTCAGGCATTATCTATAAATTAATTTAAATGTTTCATTAAAAATGGCTCTTTCGTCAATCCTCCTACTGCACAGGTGAATATCTAAGTGATCGGACAGCATTGGACTAGATTAAGATTATTTTATAGCAATAACAATGACAGTACAATAATGTACATTTTAATAAAAGCAGTGCAGAATAAAGAATGCTGGGAGAGTTTCTTGTGCCGCTTCTTCTCATACATATCTCAGACATATTTTCTATGAGAGAATTTATTGACGCACGGTTTGACAGTCCTCCTGTTATGTGCTATTTTACGAATTAATTCTTGATGTTATGAAATATTTTTGACGTATTCATAAAAAAAAATAGTATTTTATTTATTCTATACACAACAACGTCTGTCGGGTCAGCTAGTTATTATCTAAAGAACTGATGCACCGGAATTTTTCCGCGTTCTTTCATCTAATTCTCCCGCGGGAAAGTTTAAGATTTTCGGGATAAAATATACCCAATATTCTTTTCTGCAATAACATGTGTGACAAATCTTGAAAAGTTATTTGAGTAGTTTTAACTACTATTAGTATGGAAGCGTAAGACAAATAAAAACTCTCTTATACATAATTATAAGTAATGATAGACTCAAATAGATGGGGGTAAAAACCTTATTAAAAGTTAAAATATTAGTCAAATGTAACATTTTTGTAATTAACTTTATCAAACTAATGGGTATTAAAATACAAATTAAATTACATTTAATATCTAAATCGTGTACCAAAGATTGCATAATTATTATTTATAATATTTTATTGTATTTGGTGCATGGTTCGAAGTTAATGTTAAATTAATTCAAATGTTTGATAAATAAAGGTTATATCTCTTATGTAAATGACTATGTAAACTTTTCTTATTCACTTTCGATTTTCAAAAAGCAAACACAAAAAAAAAAACAATTGTTATATATTTACCTATTATAAATATTTATTTAAAATTCAAGTTTTGTAAAATTCACTGATTTAACTGATAATTAAAATAAATATTTTTTGCTGTGAAGATTTACTTCCGTTTGTACTAAACAAATTAAATTTTGTTTACTATTATTAAAGTATAATTTTAATGAATATAATACCTGTATTTCTAATTTAATATACAAATAAAATTATTAAGTATTCACCTGTCTCCAGAAATATACGTCCGCCATCACAAGTCACTGTAAGAACTGTGAGTGTCTCGTTAGCATCAACACCGACTGGTTCAAAAAGCAGCTTCACTTTAATAATATACTGTTTTCATTTTCACACGTTATCACTTTCATTGTCATTCATTTTTATAGTCTGTGTTCGTTCATTCATTGCTGAATTTGCAAATTATTGTAAACATATATTATGTGAGAAATTTAATTCTTGTTTATAAATGGGGTTAAGTGTTAAGTAATCTTATTGATCGGATTTGAGCTTTTAATTACTGTTAGTAATAATATAATATTAATAATTATAAATTATGTTAATTATATATCTTACCTTATACCTTTCAACGAGCAATTCTTGTATATATAATCTGAATCTCAGAAACGGCTCCAACGAGTTTAATGAAATTTAGTATACAGGTAGTTGATGGGGCGAGAAATCGATCTAGCTAGGTTTCAATTTTATAAATTGCAGTGTTATCCGTTTTTTTAATGGGAAACAGCTACAATAACGTTAGAATATAAAGGTAAATTTCCCCACTACATACAAGACTATAATAGCTCAGATGGGACATTAGGTGATCCGGAAAGCAGAAGACCCCGGTTCGAATCCAAGTGTCCTATTAGTTTTTTTTGTTCAAGTTTTGTACCTTCTTAAAAACCGAGCAAGGCTCGGTCGTCCAGGTACTAATATTAATTACAAATTTAAGCAGAATTGTCAAATTGTGAGTAGAGGTATTTGGTGAGGATTGCATAATATGTAGATTAAGATTCTTTTTTGTTGTTTGGTCGAGTTCTCGGAACAGGCTTGCCGTGCTCGCTTTGCCGAGCAGGACATTCAGCTGATGGTAATTAATACGCCCTGCCCATTACAATGCAGTGCCACTCAGGATACAACTGCGTTGGTCACCTTGAGACATAAGTTGTCAAGTCTCATTTGACAGACAGAAATACAATAATCCTTACACATTACTGCTTCACGGCAGATATAGGCGCCGTTATGGTACCCATAATATAACCGGCCACCGGTGCAATGGAACCTCCCACTGGAAAAGTAAATTGTAAGTGAATTTGTTTTAATGTGCGTGCGTTCCTGTAAATAGAGGATTACTGTCAACCTCAATATTTTTCGTCGTTTTAACAGCTGTCTCAGTCTATCTAGACGTATAGATAATTTAACCTATTGCCCTTAGATTACTTATACGTCCAAAAAGAACGTCTTGCTGTCACGCAACATTACAACAGGTCAGGTTTAATAATGTACTAGCTGACCCGGCAAACGTTATTTTGCCATATAAATTGTATTGATCTTTTGCTTGCTAGTTGATAAGAGATGGCGCTAGTTGTATTCATTAGTAACAATCACACTTCTTTTATATTTTGTATAATTCACACTATATTGCTATGGGGCAACGCTGCCGATATTAATACAATATTTGTGCTGCAGAAGAGGGCTATTCGCGCTATTTATAACCTAGGTCCTAAAGAATCATTGAGAGCAAAATTTAAAGAAATTAACATCTTGACTGTTGGTTCTCAATATATTCTTGATAATGTAATGTATGTTCATAGACACATAAGTGAATTTGCCAGAAACTGTCATAACCATAATGTTAACACCAGGAATAGACATAAACTTATGATGCCTACTACTCGGCTAAGTCGAGTTAGTAACTCTTTTGTGGGGCGATGTATATACTTTTACAAGAAGATCCCAGAAAATGTTCAAAACAAAAGTATAACGTTATTCAAAAGAGTTGTTAAAAAACGTTTGTGTGGTAAAGGTTACTATAACATAAATGACTTTCTTAATACCACAGATTGGGAATGGAGTGACCGCCCTCAGGCTATTAAATAATAAGTTTAATTGTTCAATATTACTTTGTAAACATATTTATTCGATGAAAAAAAAAGCCCGCTGAGTTTGTTGCGCCCATTATTCTCAGGTCTGAGGCATTCATTTTGGAATGGGTGGTAGTTTTTGACTTTCAATAATAAGTGATGTCACATCCTATTTTGAATTTGAATTTGAATATAGTTTTATAAATTATAGCCTATTTGTTATTCTTGTGTGTAACCTATATTATTGTAAAGTTTCATCAAAATCTATTCAGTAGATTTTGCGTTAAAGAAGTTCAAACATACATCCAGAAATAAACTTTCACATTTATAATATTAGTAGGATTGTGTCTTACACTCGCGATTTGTTAGTTAATTTATTTTAGTGTGTTTGCGTTTCTGAAAATAGAGGTAAAAAGTTCACCGTTATTTTTGCGCTGCGTTCACAGCTTTCACAATATATGAGCCTCTTCCTAGGTGGTACTTCTTGCTGTTAGGCATGAAAACAGGCCAGGTTTATTACTCTTGTGTGCATGACCGCTATAGGTCTTACACTCGCAATTTGTTAGTTACTATGTTTTAGTATGCTTACATTTCTGAAAATAGAGGTTAACATAACGAACATTTCATAGACACCTTGAAATGATTTCATCATCTTCATATCAGCCGGAAAACGCCAACTGCTAAAGAAAGGCAAGATCTCCATGGCGATCGGTACTGCGCTGCCCTCATCCGGCGATCTTGACCAGATCGTGGGTCCATCTTGTGGGGGGCCTACCAACATTGCGTCTTTCAGTACGTGGTCGCCATTTGAGGACTTTACAGCCCCAATGTCCTCTGTCGCTGGAGCTATGTCCCTGCCCACTGCCACTTCTCATTTCTGATTCGATCTCGCAGGAAAATTACGAGCATAGCTCTCTCCACTGCCCTCTGGGTAACCATGAGCTTTCTCATCAGGCCCATAGTTAGCAATGTGAAGACTTTTATGATTCGAATTTTATGAATTAATATACTAGTTACGTATTAATTTCGATATGTTTTGTTAGTCTTCAAGGGTATCAAAGTGATTTAATCTTCCGCCCGCACGGCCTAGAGGGGGTTAATTAAAACAGTATTCACAGTGGTACCGTAACGTTTACATAGGCCTCCGAAAAAGTTTACGTGATAAATAATTAGTGTTTCTAAATCTGAGTTACGTTGATACCAAAGAGTAGATTCGTTCCCGTGTTTCAATAATAAGTTATCACACACAAATTTGAAGCAGATATTACACTAAACACAACCTAAATCTAAACATATTTTTCGAGGTTCGTGTGTTTGTGTACATTAGATATGGCAACTGAGTGAAATCATTGTGTGAATACACTGGAAGAATCGTCATCATTCACCAAGAACTAATGGGCTTTTCATGGGCTGCGTTCAAGCGGCAATTGACGACGTGCTTGCACAGATCCTCTCCGCTGAAATTGTAGTCTTGGGTGATTTCAACGGGCACAATGCCGAATGGCTTGGATCACGTACCACAGACTACGCAGGGCGATCTGTGCATGATTTTGCATTGGCGTACGGTCTGTCCCAATTAGTTGCGTCGCCAACGCGGCTCCCGGATGTGGATAGCCACATGCCGTCCTTATTAGATCTTCTGCTGACTACACATCCCTATGGTTACCAGGTCATTGTCAACGCCCCTCTCGGAACGTCCGACCATTGCCTGGTCAGGAGTGTAGTGCCTATCCGACGTCCACGTCGCAGACCACCAGAGACCCGCCGCGTTTGGCACTACAAGTCAGCAGATTGGGATAGGATGCGTTCCTTTTTTGCATCCTACCCTTGGAGCAGGGTTTGTTTCCCTTCGGATGATCCTAGTGCCTGCGCCGTTGCAGTAGCCGATGTGATACTACAGGGCATGGATATTTTTATACCAAGCTCTGTAGTACCGATCGGTGGCAGATCACAGCCCTGGTTCGATGCGTCAGTTAAAGCAGCATCTGACTGCAAAAAACAGGCGTATCGAACTTGGGTTGCGGCGCTGGGCACAAACGATCCGAACTGCATAGTTCTTAAGAGGAAATACAACCGTGCTTCCAGATTTTTTAAGCGGCAAATCGCCCGTGCAAAGTCACAACACGTTGTCAAAATCGGCGAGCAGCTTTCCAGTTACCCGACCGGAACACGCAAGTTCTGGTCGTTGTCGAAAGCTGCTCTTGGTACCTTCAGCCAGCCGTCCATGCCGCCGTTGCACATGAGGAATAACACCCTGGCCCATACGGCAAAAGAGAAAGCCGATCTCCTGTGCGCTCTTTTCGCCTCCAACTCGACTCTTGACGACAACGGAAAAACACCGCCGACCATCCCGCGGTGTCAGAGCTCTATGTCTGAAGTACAGTTCAGATAGAAAACTGTTAGGCGAGCTCTGCTTTCGTTGGACGTCAGGAAGTCGAGCGGGCCGGATGGCATTTCTCTAATTGTGCTTAGAACGTGTGCCCCTGAGTTGACGCCGGTGCTAACGCGTTTATTCCGGCACTCTTATTCCAAAGGCGTAGTCCCTGACTCATGGAAGTCAGCCCTTGTCCATCCGATCCAAAAAAAAGGAGACAGTTCGGATCCGGCAAACTACAGGCCTATTGCTATTACCTCCCTGCTCTCCAAAATCATGGAGAGCATAATTAGCCGTCAGCTCTTGGTATACTTAGAGGGTCACCAGTTGATCAACAACCGACAATACGGCTTTCGCGATGGTCGGTCGGCAGGTGATCTTCTGGTATACCTAACACATAGATGGGCTGCGGCTATTGAAAGCAAGGGGGAAGGCCTAGCAGTTAGCCTGGATATAGCGAAGGCCTTTGATCGTGTATGGCACAAGGCGTTCCTCTCTAAACTTCCATCATTTGGGCTTCCCGAGAGCTTGTGCAAGTGGACCTCCAACTTCCTCACTGGGCGCAGCATACAGGTCGTTGTCGACGGACATTGCTCGAACCCGAAGCCCGTGAATGCTGGAGTGCCCCAAGGCTGTGTGCTATCTCCTACGCTGTTTCTTCTGCATATCAATGATATGTTGGACACATCCAACATTCATTGCTATGCAGATGACAGCACTGGTGATGCCGTATACACGGGCCATGCACGTCTCTCTCGGGAAATCGTCGACCAGTGCCGGGAGAAACTTGTGTCTTCTATCGAGTCCTCTCTTGAGAAGGTCGCGGAATGGGGTAAATTGAACCTTGTCCAATTTAACCCCCAGAAGACTCAAGTTTGCGCGTTTACCACTAAAAAAACCCCATTTGTCGCATCACCGCTCTTTGACAACACTTCCCTAAAAGCCTCGCCTAGTATCGGAATACTGGGTCTTGAAATCTCGAGCGATTGCCAATTCCGTGGCCATCTGGAGGGCAAAGCCAAATTGGCTTCAAAGAAACTGGGCGTCATTAATAGAGCACGGCAATACTTCAAGCCGGCCCACATTCTAGCGCTGTACAAAGCGCAGGTCCGGCCACACATGGAGTATTGCTGTCATCTCTGGTCTGGCGCACCCCAGTTTCGGCTCGATCCATTAGACCGCGTGCAACGCAGAGCAGCTCGAATTGTCGGGGACCCAGTGCTCTGCGAACGGCTGGATCAATTGGCGTTGCGTACAGACGTCGCTTCATTGTGTGTCTTCTACCGCATTTATCACGGGGAGTGTTCCGAAGAGCTGCTTAACCTGATTCCCGCCGCCGAATTCCACCTTCGCACGAATCGCCACAAGTTAAGATATCATCCCCACCATCTGGATGTGTGGCGGTCCTCCACAGTGCGGTTTTTAAGGAGCTTTCTTTCGCGTACTACAACGCTGTGAAATGAGCTTCCTTGTGCGTTGTTTCCGGGACGATACGACATGGGTACCTTCAAAAAAAGCGCGTACACCTTCCTTAAAGGCCGGCAACGCTCCTGTGATTCCTCTGGTGTTGCAAGAGAGTGTGGGCGGCGGTGATCACTTAACAACAGGTGACCCGTACGCTCGTTTGTCCTCCTATACCACAGTGCGTAACCATCACTCATGAGGTTCTAAATTAAACTAATTTGTGTCATAGTTTTGTGATAATTAATACAGTTATAACGTGAGGGTAGTTTTAAATTGCACAAATAAACACCTAATCTCCTAACGTCGTCAAGCTCACGTATTAAAACACACGTTTACAAATTTCAATCAATCAAGTGTGTAGTGTGTGGCTGTGCAGTAAAAGAATGTCTATACATCGCGGGGAACCCTAGTTCAATTCCAAGAAATTATTTTAAATGAACAATTTTAATAATATTTTATTATTTTTTAAATTGAAGTTTAATATAATTATTTTTTGGTCTATTCAGTTTTTTTTAAATAATATATTGAGTACTGATAGTACCTAATTAGATTATATACTAAAGATGAAATTAATCTATGAACAAAGAAACTATGAACATTACTGTTCGTAAGAAGTTGCTTTGCCAAAATCTTTAAAAGGCTTGTGTATACACATGTTTTTAACTATCTGAAGCCCATCTTAAGCTCACGTCAGCACGGTTTCTTTGCGGTTCGTTCAACTGTTTCTAACTTACTTGTATATACTTCATTCCTATGTGACACAATTAAAGATAAGAGTCAGGTTGATTCAATATATACAGATTTTGCGAAAGCTTTTGACTACGTTCACCATTCAGTGCTTTTATGCAAGCTACATCACCAGGGAATTCATGGTAATCTTCACAGATGGTTCACATCTTATTTATCAAATTGTACGCAACTAGTTGCGTTAAGTGGCTTCGAGTCAATCCCGTTTCTTGCTAGCTCTGGCGTGCCTCAAGGCTCAAATCTTGGTCCTTTGCTTTTTTTGGCATTTATAAATGATTTATTATCCAAAATTCGATGTGAGTGCCTGGCGTACGCTGATGATATAAAAATCTTTCGTAAAATAAATGGACCAGAAGACTGCTCATTGCTCCAAAGGACCATCCACACTATTTTGTAGTTGTGTAAAAGTAACCGCATGAAGCTGAATATAAAAAAGTGTCAACTGATTTCATTTACTCGCAAGAAAAATCCATTTATTCATGATTATGTTATCGACGGCAATGTTCTAGATCGTGTGAATGTGATAAGGGACTTGGGATTCATATTTAATTCGGAATTATTAAAGCCATTATAATGATATGTGTTCAAAGGCAAATAGGACGTTAAGCTTTGTTAGCAGAATCGCCAGACCTGAGAGGAAAACTCCTGGATATTATTATACAATGGTTTAGTGAGAAGTATCCTGGAGCATTGCCCAGTGATTTGGTCTCCAATTTATAATGTTCACCGTGATAGAATAGAGTCAATTCAGCGGCGGTCTGTAAGAGTTCTTTGTAGCAGGTTGGGTGTCAGACGTAAAATTCCCGAATACTCTGAGCACTTACGTAAATTTAACTTGCATAGTCTTTATAAGCGAAGATGGGTATCTGATATGTGCGTCTTACATAACATTGCGAATGGTGTTATGGATAGCCCTCTATTAAGTTTGATAAACTTTAAAGTGCCAACACGTATATCTGTACGTATTCCATGTCTATTTTCGATCAATTCCTCAAATAATAATGTATCGCATAACAAGCTGATTTTGATATATTCTTTACAAATATAAACTTGTTTAACATTACTTTCTATAGAACTTGCTAGTTTACGTAAAATAATTTAATGTTTAGCTTAAATTTCATCATAATGTAATTTCTGTTGTGTCCACTTATTATTTTTTACTGTATTTGGTGAATGATGTGTACAATTTTAATTGGTTCTCAGGATCATAAAAATATGCTGTAATTGTAATTAGATGATAGTTTTATCTTGTTATCTGTTATTGTACCTACTTGTAAATAAATGTTACCATCAGCGAGGAAACAACTCATGCCAAACTCCTGAGAATGCCTCGTGAATAGGTTAAACATGATTGAATTGATTGCAGCAGTAAGAAGCAGTTTACATTAACAATAAACCCAGACCATAGTAGGTGCATGGAGTAACAGAACTTAGGGAGATTAACACTAAATATAATTCAATAAATAACCCATGATTCAATGATTTTTCTGTGTTTCGATGAAGAAAGGGACATTTAAGCTTGGGAGTCCCGTGTTCTTATAACTTCAGTAGAATCTTTATCGATGTGATATAAAAAAATATATCATAAATAAATAATACGTATTCTTAATATATTTAGTACCTTTATAATATTATATTATAATGTTTGTTTTATTATTTATACTTATTTTATATAACTATTTCACACATATTTTCTCATGCGGTATTCACCTCAAATTCATTTATCTAAGACCTTTATCTTCTTCTTCTTGAAGTGCCATCTCCTACCGGAGGTCGGCTATCATAAGTGCTATTTTTATTTTTGACACAGCAGCTCGGAACAGGGATTCTGTGCTAAGGTTGAACCATGTCCGGAGGACGCTTTCCCTGGATTTTCCCTTGCATGATGAGTTGGAGCAGGTTGTATTTATCATTACGCATTATGTGACCAAAGTACCTGCAGCTTACTTTTCTTGACAGTATTCGAGATCTCTATCTTTTTGTTCATCATCTACAAAACTCTTTCATTCGATATTCTATCCGTCCACGATGTCTTCAGAATTCTTAGGTACACCCACATTTCAAAGGTCTCTAAGCGGTTGCTCATATTTTGGGTTAAGGTCCATGATTCTACACCGTACAAAAGAACCGGAAACACATAGCAACGTGCCAACCGCACTCTGGTAGATATCTTCAACAATCGATTGCAGAGGAGATGGCTTAGCTTCAGAAAAGCGTTACGCGCCTGCTCTATCCGGCACTTGATTTCAATGCTGTGTAATAATTAACGCAGCCGGCTGCGTTGGCATGAATGACCACCACCTCCCTCTCATCGTTGTCCGGGAGGGTAACCCTATCTCCTTTTTTTTTATGGAAAAGGAGGACAAACGAGCCTACGGGTCACCTGGTGTTAGGTGATTACCGCCGCCCACATTCTCTTGCAAAACCAGAGGAATCGCAGGAACGTTGCCGGCCTTTAAGGAAGGTGTATGCGGTTTTTTTCAAGGTACCCCAGTCGTTTCCTTTGTTGGGTGCAAAAAAAGCAATTATAAGTGTGAAAAACATAGCATTTAAATATCTGTGCATTTTAAAAAGCGCGAGCCTTAGGGGGTGTGGTTCAAGTGAAATCTCACGATATCTCACCAAGGTAGGGGATATATTTGGATACAAGGAGGGGTAATATTTGGATGCCACATCGATAATAGTTAATATGATTATATAAGAAGTGTACCAAGAATTCCTTAAAGGCCGACAACGCCCCTGTGGTTCCTCTGGTGTTGCGTGGACGGCGGTGATCACTTAACACCTGGTGACCCGTACGCTCGTTAGTCCTTCTTTTAAATGAATAAAAAAATTGCTGCCACGGTTGGGGTTTCTGACTGAATGTTGTTTTGAATTTCACATTTCTATTGATATCTTGAACTTCATTTAAGTTAATCGAAACTTGAAATAAATTTATATCTAATACTATTACAGGAGCAAAAATTACTATAATTTGCATGTATAGCAGGACGTTCAGCTTATAGTAATTGATAGGCCTTGCCCATTACAATAGAATGCCGCTAAGGATTCTTGAAAAACCCAAAAATTCTGAGCGGCACTACATTGCGCTCGTCACCTTGAGACATGAGATGTTAAGTCGCATTTTCCCAGTAATTTCACTAGCTACGGCGCCCTTAAGACCGGAACACAGTAATGCTTAAACATTACTGCTTCACGGCAGAAATAGCCGCCGTCTGGTATCCATAATCTAGCCGGCATCCTGTGCAATGAAGCCTCCCACAGGTTGCGGTGACCATCAGGTGACCCGTTTGTAGGAGCGTTTGTCCCACTCTTCCATAAAAAAATACATTACGTATCGTGCATACTTCCACGAGGTGTTTTAAAGGTAATGAAAACAATCAATCTTCATAACGAGTTGTCAAGTTATTTATAAATGCCATTCGTAAGTTATTCTGCTCATATTAACGCTTACCAATGTCAACATAATAATTATAAACAATACTACAATTTAACGTTACGATTTTGGAGGCATGCAGCCGGTATCAGCTCGAACCATTTGATCGCGTGACAGCTGCTCGAATTGTCAGGGATCCAGGGTTCTGTGAAGCTGGCGTTGCGAGGAGACATCGTTTGATTGTGTGACTTTTACCGCATTACAGGGAGTATTCCGAAGAGCTGTTTGATCTTATTCCTGCCTCCGTATTCCACCTTCGCACAACACGTCACAAATTAGAATATAATCCTAACCAACCTTACTACAAATTTATCGATACTGAATTTAAAATAAAGTAAAATAAAAATAAAGTAACACCATGTGTGTGTTTGTTATACATGTAGGTAGGACAAATTAAATACAAGGGATCTAAATATTTTCAGTTTTTTCGTAAGCTAATTCTCCTTGGTATTTACTGATTTTTATTTTCATATTCTTTGTACTTAAGTCTAATATGTTTATGCATAAAATTATATATTATATATATGAGATGCCAGTCGTTCCGAAAACTTGGTATTAACTCTTAGGCGAGTTATGTTAAACGTGCGTTTCAATTAATTAGTGGCAAAACCCGGAGTATTGAGAACGTTTTTGTGCTTCTTCATTACACTAGCCAATATGAATAATTGTCGCTTCGTGGCTTCCTGAGAAAGGCTCGTTTAGCTCTCTCTAATATTATTAGATGAGATTTTGCAGCTCCTCCCCAGACTGTTATACAATACATAAATGACTGATTGACACAGTGCAATATAAATATATTTAAGCAATTGGCAATCAGCTTGGTTTATGATATAAGTTTTGTAAGTCTTCCAGATAAGGATAAGATGTGCGACAAGAAGGTGAGTTTTTCATCCAATTGGACTCCCAGGTACCGTAATTCTGTCGTCCTCTGTATCTTTGGACAAAAGCATGGTGATTCTGCTGCTTTATCACATCTATTATGTTGTTGTAAGCTGGATGTGTGGCGTTCCTCCACAGTACGATTTTCAATGAACTTTCTTCCATGTACAAACAAGCTGTGGAACTTTCTTGTCCGGTAATTCCGAGACGAAACGACATGGGTACCTTCAAAAAAAGCGCCTACACCTTCGGCAATTCTCTTGAGATCCCTGTGGTGTTGCAAGAGAATGTGGGCGGCGGTGATCACTTAACACCAGGTGACCCGTATGCTCGTTTGTCCTCGTTTTCCACAAAAAAAATACCCATAGATGCATGTTGGAGCGTAGAGGACTGCATAGCACACTGTTGTTAAGTATACAAAAAAATCTCCAGCAGATCGACCATGACGAAAAACGTACCATTGGTTCAACTGGTGACTCCCCAGGTACACCAAGAGTTGGTCGGAAGTTAGCCGGATTTGAGCTATCACCTTTTTTAGGGATCTTAACGTGCAAGAAAAACCTAGCTTACCGAACTATTCTGCTAACCAAGCTGTCTAAATTATCTATGCCTTTAAGTTTTGACAACTCTCGTCATGTACGCCGAAGCGTTGCTACGCGACACTGCCCCCTCCCAAGACATGATCGTCCCGATCGTCCGTCATCGTTGCTTCCGTAGTACTTACCCGATGGACATGTACGATTCTTCGATGGGTACGCTGGTTCCCGACAGTCACATCATTTATCCTTGTGATTACTTTGTATGGCCCCTCCCAACTTTATTGGAGCTTCGGAGACTTCCCCTTTCGCCTTGTGTAACCAAACCAGGTTTCCCTCTTTAAAACTAGGAACATTAGCTCTTCAATCGCAGCTGGTCATCATCCGTTCACTTACCTTAAGACCAGGATTTCCGCCGTAAAGCTCTACACCATAGGATGGTCGGCAGTGTCTTTATAGTGCCTTTAAGAATGGAGTCTAACAGAATCATGCAAACAGTTTCAACATCGAAAAAGAAAAACTGAGAGTTAAAGGGATTACTATTGTTGATTTAACAAAGGCGAAATTAAAGAAATAAAAAATGATAACTGACATTTGAAAGCATGCTTAAAAGAATTAAAAAATAAGAATATAAATTGAAGAAACAAGGGAATGAGTTATCATGTTGTGTTTGTGAAAGGTGCTTCAAATGAAACTGAATGCAATACAAAGTGTGGCCATTAGAATTGCAGTTTCAAAAAATATCGAAATATTCCCAAAGAATGCTACGAAAAAACCACTGATTTGATTCAGTTAAAATGTTCGTGTTGTCTCCAACAGCAATATTTTTATCTCGTTAATTGAAGCTAGTTCTTGGCAAAAGCCTTAACCACAATATACAGATGTTTCACATTTTAGATTTATAATATGAACGATTTATAATTTTAGATTTATAATAAACAATTTAAAACTGTACAAATATTGGATTGTACAACTGTACAAATATAAGATAGATTATTAACTATACCAAATGTCAAAAATGTAGATGCGAATATTTTATTAAATGGAGAGGTGGTAAAACCAGTGGAATCTGCTATTTTTATTTGCATAACTCTTGATTCCAAATTGCAGTGGGGCCCCCATATTGAAGGATTGGTGAATAGGCTTAGTTCTGCAGCATATGCGGTTGAGAAAATTAGACGGTTAACTGACATAGATACGGCGAGATTAGTATATTTTAGTTATTTTCATAGTATTATGTCCTATAGTATATTGTTATCTTTGTGCTGCAGAAGAGGGCTATTCGCGCGATTTATAACCTAGGTCCTAAAGAATCATTAAGAGAAAAATTTAAAGAAATAAACATTTTGACTGTTGCTTCTCAATACATTTTTGATAATGTTTTGTAAGTTCATAAGCACATTGAGGAATTTTCTAGAAACTGTGACATTCATAATGTTAACACGATGAACAAACATAAACTTGTTATGCCTACTACTCGGTTGGGTCGAGTTAGTAAGTCTTTTGTTGGGCGATGTATATGCTTCTACAATATGATCCCAGAAAATGTACAAAACAAATGTGTTACAAAATTTAAAAGACATATTAAAAAACGTTTGTGTGGGAAAGGTTATTATGGCATAAACGATTTTCTTAATGACACCACGGACTGGGAATAAAGCGAACACCCTCAGGCTCTTTAATTATACATTTTTATTGTACGATATTACATTGTAAACCATATTTTATATTTAAAAAAGAAGCCCGCTGAGTTTCTTGCGCCCGTTCTTCTCAGGTCTGACGCAGTCTCTTTTGAATGGGTGGTAGATTTTGACGTTCAATAAGTGATTTTAAATCCTATTTTGAATAAAAATATTTGAATTTAAATTTCAATACTTAATATCTTTTACTTTTTAGATTATCAAGGTGAATGTACTTAGCCTTATAATATATACCGACGCCTAAATAATTTGAGGACGGAATAATCCAATCCGGATATATGCGGAATCGGAACTGAAATATTTTAACGACGTGATATATCTAATTATAGCAAAACATTATTCATAACAAGACTATGTTTTATAATTATATTTACTATACTTACTATGATTACCTGAAGTAAAAGTATCACAACATATATTGTTTACTAGCTGACCCGACAGACGTCGTTCTGTACAAAATATGGCGATGTGCTACCTGTCTCTAACATTTTTTTTAATGACAGTAAGGTTCAGCAGATTCTAATTGATACGCAGAGTTCAGCAGATTTTAATTGATACGCCCTGCCCATAACAATGCAATGCGGCTCAGGATTCTAGAATAACGCAAAAAACCTGAATGGCACTACAATTGCGTTCGTCACCTTGAGACATAAGATGTTAAGTCTCATTTGCCCAGTAAATTCACTAGCTATGGTGCCCTTCAGACCGACACACAGTAATGCTTAAACATTACTACTTCAAGAATAGGCGCCCATAATCTAGCGGGCATCCTGTGCAAAGGAGCCTCCCGTTTGAACTGCCAAACAACTGATCATATCAGTTAAGTTTTTTAAGTTTCTGCGCATTTTTTTGTAATTTATTTAAATGTGCGAACCTTCTACGAAGTATTTGAAAACGTTTAACAAAAAGATAAATGAAATCGGTAAAGCAGTTCTCAAATTATAGCGTGACCGGGATATCTATGGGTTCTCTTCTATATTTATAGAAGATTACATAATGGAAATTTAATTACGAATACAATTTTCTTAAATCGTTCGTTTAAATTTCTTTCTCTTGCCTTACACTGAAGTGGTTCACTAGCTATTTAAGTGGCCGAAAAAAGTGTCTGCGTGTAAGCCGATACATTAGTAAACTACAAGTGGTTGCAGTGGGTGTGCCACAAGGTTTGATCTTGGGTCCAATACTGTTTCTAATGTTTACTTAAATTGAATATTGAAAACGCAGATATCATTTGCTATGCTTACTACACCGTAAGTAAGGAAGTCTTGAGAGTAAGCAAACACACGTTCAAAAAGTAGTAGTAAGTAACCTGTAAAGTAATAACCTTTAGAATCTCAGCCCTGCGAAAACGAACTATCTGTTGCTCACATACCTAAAACCGACCAAGCAATCATACAAAAACACAGATATGGTAACGCAGCAGGAGTTCCCTGCTATTGTCTACCGATACAGAGGATGATACAATTTCGACATCGGGAAGATCAATTGGATGAAGAACTCTTCTAGCCGCAAATATTTGGCAGATTCGGGAAACTCATGACTATCATTAAGTTATTCAGGAATACAGCTCATTGTGAACTGCTTCGATCAATTTGCATTACAACTACGGTTTAAACTCTCCCATGCGGAATTCACGTGCTTAGAGTTCGACAATTATTCACATTGGCTAGTGTATGAAGGAGCACAAAAAGTTCCACAATACACAACACTCAGCTCAGTTTTCTTGACAATGAGGGAGATCCAGGTCTTGAGGATAAAATGGATTATCTAGAAATGGATAAGCGTTTTGAAAAGGCTTTTAAAAGAGCGCCACACACCCAGATGGTAAGAAATATATCCAAAATTAATGGCGTATCGTGCGATACTGGAATTCGGAGCGGTAAGACGCCAAAAATGCTTATTTTATCATACTAGATAAACTGCAATGTCTAATTAAATGACTACTGACTTGAAATTGCATTTTAATCAAAATCTATTCATTAAGACAGTCTCTGTTCATTTGCCCTTTAGATAATATTAAAAAAAATTAAAGGTTTGTTAATATTTTCCTAAAACGATATTCTCTCTGTAAATTTACTAATTGTATTCTAATTAGTATGAGACAACAAATACATATTATTATCATTATGCCTATTTTTTGCTGGTATTCACACCCTACAAGCTAGAACATAAGTATACAAGGCAACGTATTGTCATAAAGTCGACTCAACGTTCATTGCAATCCTTCTAGTATTCACAAACCCAATACTTTTGAGCTGCATGAACCTTGAACCAATTGAACACTCAGTTTGAGGTATGAAAAGCTGTTCTGCTTAAATTTTTATGTTATAATAATTAATAAAATTGTCTAGTATTAGTTATGAGTTGATTATAAAATTAGAGTTTACTGGTGAAACTTTCTAAGTGTAAACAATAACCGGGAAAGATTAGAGAACACAAGTACAAATGCGCCGCTGTTTGATAGTGGAACAGCTGTGATATCAGCAGTTCACTCAATTACTGCTAAATTCAAATATAAAACAAAATATGATTCGTAGTTGTATGAAATTTATTATAAATTAAGCGCAGATATGTTTTCAGTCAAATAATACAATATGGTAATTTTGTTTAAATTTCTGAATACCAGTTCTGTTTCGCTGATGTGTTCGAACAATTTCAAGGTTATAAAATTGTCTCAAGTCTTATAGAATACAGAGCAAATTAGTCGTAAGGCAAGGTTCCTCCCGGGCGAAAGGATTTATTGTTAAAATAAAAATAAACTTAGGTGGTAGCTCAATTTCTAACTAACCTTGCAACATATAAAATTTAAAAATAATATTGTATGAAACATTATAATAGAGTCTGTCTGTGTTCGACAAATTAATTGTCCATACACATTCCATATACATAAGGCAACTTTGATTGACACGTACCTGTCACCTTTTGCATTGAATAGAGACTAGATAATTTGTTAAAACTAAATGTGCTTTTGATCTTGGAAATTATAAATGCTAAAATTGTTTTTGGAGAGTAATTAAAATTTTATCTTGATTAAAACCTGTAAGAAGTGTTACACACCACGTTATGCTCGAGAGAGCTGGGGGAGTATCTGAAATGAAAGGACCTAAAATTAATAATTTTCCAGATGTTCGATACCTACTGACATTCGAGTAGAAAATCATTCACCATTATGTTAGTTTTAGTAGAAGTTAATAATCTTTACTTAGACAAAGGGTTGTGCTACAGTGAGTGAACAAGTAGTGGATTAGTTTTACGAGGGGAAAGTCGACCATGGATGCGGTAATGGTACATATTAAACTTGTGTTTGACTCTTGGGAGAACTCCCAAGATGTAATAATTATTTTCTGTGATCTTTCAAAAGCTATTGATTCCGTGGATTTTAGTACCGTTTTACTTGAGCTTAAGTTTTATGGCCTTTTTAACTTCTTCTTCTCTAACTTCATTGTTGTCAGCGCTCGTAGAGTTTTGCGGCAATCAAAAGGCTTCAATGTAGATATAGGTATGCCACAGGGTTTAATCCCTGGCCCGTTCCTCTATTTAGTCTATATTAACAATCTTTCATTTTTGATAGAGACACGCTGATATAGTTTTATACTCCAATAACACCTCAGTTTTATTCTAAATGGAAAGCAAAAATAATACTTAATGTTACTATGTCAAAAGTTTTAAATTGATTCTCAAATCAGGCAGAGGAGATCACATACCATCAGGTGACCCGTATACTTTTTTGTCATCCTCTACCATAAAAAAGTTCTGATCATTTTCTATTATTATCACATTATAAAAATATTATTATTATTCAAAATCAAAGTCTAAAATCATTTATTAATTTGATCAAAGATTCACACTTCTAGCTATGAATATCAAAGATACATATAGATACATACTTTATATAGATATACCACCACTTTGTTAAAGTTCAGGTTAAACGAGAAAAATTGGCCGAAATACATACATGGCTATTCAAACAATACACGAACGTCAATCATCATCTCAAGTCAATTTCCTAATAGGCAAATATTGGGGTTAAGCAGCTTATCAACTATAAAGTAGATACTGTAGATGAAGGCCATAAAACCTGACAGTATCGTTTTATCAACGATATGTCACTGAAACAGTTGGCTCAGTTGGAAGAGCGCTCGCACGGAACGTGAGAGTTCGCGGGTTCGAATCCCGCATCGTGCATAAATTTAGTTTTCAAATATTATTTAATATTAATATTTGATAACTTAGAAAAGATTATGTTCATCCTTCTTCCTCCTTCAATTCCTTTTTCCGGGTTTCTTTAGTTACATATAAAAACTATTAAAAAAATGGTATGTTTCCCAATGTAGAGCACTTATGCAAAATGTTTCAAACCAACATAAGTGTGGCGGAAAGATTAGCCAAACGGATAATTTATAAATTGAGTGATTATAAACCAAGGCCCCAGAAACTCAACCTCATCAAGTGAAGACAACAAATGAAAAAAATCCAATACGAATCAAGATTTGTAGAAAATCTATCTTTATTCATAAGCTGTCCATCTTTTCTCCTTCGTGACCGTTATATTCTATGATTTGAGTACCTATGAAGGTAATGTTTGTATAAGTAATTTGTAATTATTGTAATTAGTGCAAAGAAAAGCCAATTAAAGATATGAAATGGGGTAGTTGAGGTCATTTGTCGCCAAGCACGATAATTAAACAATTTATTTACTTAAACAAGTTTTGAAATGAAATATCCTTTAACAAGCTTTCGTTTAAAGCACCTTCTTATCAATGTGGATAATCTTACAACAGAATTTTTTGAATGCATTAGCCAACAGAATGAGATAAACTTCTGTATTCCTTATAGATTAGGATGAGAATACATGGCTATTTGAAAATCAAATGACGTCATAATATATTTAATATTGTGAACAAAATTTTCTTATCTACCAGCATGTTATACGTGGGTAACACGAAAAATGTTTAGAACTAGCCAGTTGGAAACATTGCTAATGAAAACTTTGTTGAATTTCAATTTTAGAACTCTTTGGTAACCCAATGTAGTATATTGCGTTCATTTGTCATTTGTTTTTATGAATTGGCGGCAAATCTAAAACTCTTGTTACACGTGAAAATAAATCTAACGCGAGAAAATTTTTGGTCAATGATTTATTATGACTTTCGTCGTGGGCTTACTCAACAACAAAGCTATGATAGGCTGCGATTAGCATTTCTTAATAAAGTCCCATCGTCGTGCCACTATTTACAATTGGTTTAACGAGTTTAAGCGTGGACGTAGCAATCTCAATGATGATCCGCGTGAGGGACGTCCATTAACAGCGACTACTGAAGGTAACATCAGTGCTGTGTGACGCATGATAGAGGAAGATAAGCAGATACAGGCAAGCCTAGGCATTGCTATGAGTCAATTTAAACAAATATTACACAAACATTTAGGCGTCAGGAAGCTTTGTACCAGATGGATTCCCCATACTTTAACCGACGACCAGAAACATCTTCGCATGGACTGGTGTCGCCAAATGTTAGATAAGTTCAACGGCGGTGACTAAAATGCCGTGTTTGACATCGTCACAGGTGATGAAAGCTGGATTTATTGCTACAAACCCGAAACCAAAAGACAATTAGCTCAGTGGGTGTTTCCTTTCGAGGATCGGCCTCTACGCAACGCCAAGTGATCCAGCCGTTCACAGAGTACTACGGGTCCCCGACAATTCGAGCTGCTCTGCGTTGCACGCGGTCAAATGGATCGAGCTGATACTGGGGTGCGCCAGACCAGAGATGACAGCAATACTCCATGTGAGGCCGGACCTGCGCTTTGTAGAGCGCTAGAATGTGGGCCGGCTTGAAGTATTGCCGTGCTCTATTTATGACGCCCAGTTTCTTTGAAGCCAGTTTGGCTTTGCCCTCCAGATGGCCACGGAATTGGCAATTGCTCGAGATTTCGAGACCCAGTATTCCGATACTAGGCGAGGCTTTAAGGGAAGTGTTGTCGAAGAGCGGTGATACGGCAAATGGGGTTTTTTTAGTGGTAAACGCGCAAACTTGAGTCTTCTGGGGGTTAAATTGGACAAGGTTCAACTTACCCCATTCCGCGACCTTCTCGAGAGAGGACTCGATAGAAGACACAAGTTTCACCCGGCACTGGTCGACGTTTTCCCGAGAGAGACCTGCATGGCCCGTGCATACGGCATCACCAGTGCTGTCGTCTGCATAGCAGTGCATGTTACTAAGGTAAAGAAAGGAAGAAGTTAAGGAAAAAAGATGATTGCCTTATTCTTTGGTCGGATAGGTCATGGAAGGACAGTTACTGCAGACTGAGATGTCAATCGCTGTTTGCCTGTTGTCTTGGAAAACATTCGACAGCAGCGCCCTCGAAGCAGGATCCTTCTTCGCCACGACAATGCTTTAGCGCACTCCGCAAAACGAACTATTGAATATTTGACTATGGCAGGTGTCAAGATAATGAGTCATTCGCCATACAGTCCTGACCTGGCGTCCTGCGATTTTTATTTATGCCCAAGAACTAAAGATAAATTCGAGATATTCACTTTACGAGCCCCGAAGATGCGGTGAAGGCGTACGAAAATGCCATAGAAGAGACCCCTAAGGAAGAATGGCCCACTGCTTTTCTCAGTGGTTCCATCGAATGCAACATCACTGAAGACATCCACTGCTGGACGAACGCTTCCCCCAAAGATCGCCAAGACGATCATTCCTGCGCTGCCCTCATCCATCCTATTTCGGCGATCTTCATCAAACTTTACTGCTCCAACGGCCATCTGTCCGTCGAGATGCCCTGCTATGTCGGTGACTTTGGTTCTTGTCATTTTTGGAATATCTCGGAGGGAAACTACGAGCATAGCCCACTCAATTGCCTTTTGAGTTACCATGAGTTTCCTCATAGTTAGCAACCAAGTCTGTTTTCCGTATGTCATCACTGGCAACACACACTTGTTAGGACCCTTCGTCTTCAGACAACGCTGCCCACCCGAGTTGGACTCTTTGACCTCTTTCCTGAAATTGGACCCGCCCTCGTCAACAATTTCGAGGGTATAGTTCCCAAATGTTGCGAGAATAGGTGCGACATGGACATCATATATGATCTTCGTCTTGTCTATGTTCATTTTGAGACTTACTCCTTGGAAGCTCTTTTGAGGCTATCGAGCATATGCCTTAAGTCTTCTATGGTCTCAGCCATAATTAAGATATTGTGCGCGAAACGTAGTTGAGGAATATAATCGTCGTTGATATTGATGCCCAAACCGTAACAGATTCGGCGATATGACATCGCCTTGTCTGACTCCTTGCTGCTGCTGGATAGGCTTCGAGATCTGATTCTGGAGCCAGATTGACATGGTGAAGTTTCCATATACACATTTTAACGTTTCGATAGATCAATAATCAATATTGTGGCACCCCTGGAGAGACTGAAGCACCGTCCAAGTATCGATCGATTCAAAGTCTTTCTCAGAGTCCACGAAGAGAGATTAACCTACTCAAAATGCTTTCAAATAAAATCAATATAAATTTTATTCATGTAGGGCAAGCAAATGACACTTATGAATGTCAAAAGTTTTTTTTCTATTTACATTTACCACCACGAGTTACAGCAGTATATAGATACTTACGAATATAGTGTGATATATTCTAAATACGTAATAGATAAAAATGTTAGATATAGTTAGAATAAATATGATAGATTTTAAAACATAATTATATGAAACTCAGTATCTGTTATTATAATAACAACATTTGAAAGTTCATTTTAAATTTTCTTGGTGATTTATATCTGGTGGACGTGGACTCTAACCTCTAATAACACCTCAGGGACAGGGACGGCTGAAAACCTGCGCTGCATGGAGTAATGTATGCAAAGCAGCAGAAGCCACCGAATTCCACCTTCGCACGACACGCGACAAGTTAGGATATCATCCCCACCATCTGGATGTGTGGCGGTCCTCCATAGTGCGGTTTTCAAGGAGTTTTCTTCCACGTACTACAACGCTGTGGAATGAGCTTCCTTGTGCGGTGTTTCCGGGACGATACGACATGGGTACCTTCGAAAAAAGCGCGTACACATTCCTTAAAGGCCGGCAACGCTCTTGTGATTCCTCTGGTGTTGCAAGAGAATGTGGGCGGCGGTGATCACTTAACACCCGGTGACCCGTACGCTCTTTTGTCCTCCTATTCCATAAAAAAAAATAGAAGCTGAGCCGCTACCTTTTGTTTTCATTTTAATTTGTAATCTGTAGCATGTGTATGTTATTCCGTATTTTTTTTCTTTGAAAACAATAAATGTGATTTTTATTTATATTTATACATATTGATATATCGTGGAGTTGCTTATACACCAATAGTCAGAGAAAATAACCTTGTAAATGTTGTCGTATTAACAGCTAAGCTAAAAACTTGTATAATTTTGATTTTTTTAACTTCCTGATCTGAATAACATAACGTAATAATATGTCGTAACTTAACAATTACTTTTATTTAAGTACACGAATGTACTGTTTCATAATGTTGTGACAATAATATATATGAATTTAAATTATTGCTTACAATGCTTTTAGTTACTACGTTATAGTTCTAGTCACAAAGACTAGAACTAAATCATACAAAGCATATTTTTGAATTTGTGTTCTTGCGCAAATAAAATTTTATGAACCATGCGGGATTCGAACCCACGACCTCCGGCGTTCCGTGCCGGTTTTTTGTGTATTAATCCTAGAAGTGAGGGTTATCAGTTTAAAAAAACATAACATATTTGTGTTCTTGTCTAAAATATATCTATTATATACATATTTAATTACCTAATACGATAATAAACTTAATCTACTTCATACCTATAAGCAAATCTTAATATATATAAACCCTGTGTCCTGATGTTTGTTTCCAGTGAACTACTAAACTAATGAACGGATTTTATTAGTTTTGTAATGTTTCATTTCGATTTGGGACCCAGAATTATTTTAATTTCCAATATTTGTTTTATATGGACATATTTTCTATGAAAAAATTTACGTAAGTTAGTAAGTAAGATCTTTATTTGATGACTAGGGTAATACATTATAGATACATTATTTAAATACAGTTTAGCTCTCCAAGTCGTGCCCGTTATTGAGCATACAAATATTTGACATATAGATATTATAATCAAATCATAATAATTATCATAAAACAAAATTGATTACATCATGAAATAAAGTAAAATTAAATTAATTGCATCATGAAGTTAAAAATAAGAGCGACTATATCATTATTTAGAAAAAATATTATAAATGTCATAGTTAAATTAAAAAACAATGTTCAAAATATTTGTCAATGTTACTTCAAGGCAACAAAGTCATTTTCTATTAAAAATTCATTGATCTTATAATTACATTTATGCGCTAAATATATTTTAAGTTTATGTTTAAATTCCCTTTTAGTTTCTCACATGCTCTGGTAATTTATTATAAATTTGTTGTGCCATGCAGATTATACTTGAGTGTTTTAAAGTGGTGTTTGATTTAAATTTCTCAGTAAATTTCTCGTTTGGCCTTCGGATCTCGTTTTGTAAAGGTGGGGGTTGTCTTTTACGTACGAAGACAGCTACTTCTAGAATATATAGCGCAGGTAACGTTAAAATACTGTGTTTTTTAAAGTAGGGTACGCAACTTTCTGTCCTTTTTAATTTAAACATAGCTCTTCTACAGCTTTTTTGTGTTCGACAATTCTACTGTGAAATAATATTTTCATTATAACAACAGTGCTGAGATAATTTATATGTCTAGATAGAGTCTCTTGCTGTTAGACAACCGATAAAAACAGGCTGGGAAAATTAGTTTAGTGTGTTTGACAAGCTACGTCTTACACTCGCTATTTGTATGTCAGTGTTAGTGTGCGTGCATTGCTCAAAATAGAGGTTAGTTCTAAACTCAATTCGACGTTTTCACAGCTGTCACAGTCTGTCTCAACGTTTAAATGATCTAAGGTCAAAATTTATAAATTATACCATTTACCACCACTTCGGAAAACGTTGAGCTTTAATGTGAAGAAGTAGCAAGAAACTGATTGCCTGTCTTTCTTTTATCGACTTTTTCACAGCAGTCACAGTATATCTAAACGTATAAATGATCGAAGCTATTTTGAGTTTGAAAACGTGACGTAAAATGAGTAATTTTCTTGAGGAAAGTATTATAAATAAAGGAAGTTAAGGAGGTTGTGTTCTTAGAAATGAGAAGTAGTATAAAAACACTGATTTCCTGAACTTAAAAATAATTTATATAAGACAGCCTGTTTCGCGGAAATCCAGCTTATTGCTGTAAAGTATTTATACATTTTTTTTTGGGATACACTCTTACACAAATTATCTTGCCCCAAACTAGGCAGAGCCTGTACTATGGGTGCAGGACAACGATATATTTAATACGATATACTTACTTAATCATTTATACGTCATTGGTAATAGTTATTTATGCAACTGTTATGTTTAATACCTAAATATCAACAGTTGCATACAAGACTTTATCTACACCCATAATATGAATCTTCTAAAAGATTCTGAAACAGTTAGCTTACTGCTAACATTAAAACAGCCAGTCCTAGTAGTAACCTAATATCATCCATTATTGATTATATACAAATAAACTAAGTATAAATGAAAAAAATATTTATTTAAGTAGTAATTTACATTTTGTATAGTGCAATTATTAAAATTCACTTGAATTTTATGCTCTTTTGCAGCGTTTAAAACATCTAGCGGTGTGCTGTCAAAACTTGAATCGCTCATTTTTTGTAAACAAAACAATAAAAGTATTGAAGAAAAATGGAGGGGATTCAAATAACCTACTTTTTTTATACGGCGCGCGAGGTTCTGGTAGTGTGGAACGCGCGTATACGCAAATATTCTTTTTTTGAAAGCCATACGGATACCACGCATCGAGCAATAAGAATGTGGCTGTCTGTTGAAACTCTTTGCACATGAAGGGATCGAAAAAAAAACAAAGGAGTGTTGTTATGAAATTCAGTACAACATTACAACACTCGTTTGGATGATGTAATGGATATTAGGACATTGGGTTTTTTAATGTTGGCAATAAGCTAACTGTTTTAGAATCTTTAATAGAGGATTTAAAGCATGGGTGTAGATAAATGCATATAAGCATCCAAGACTCGGAAATACTTGTCAGATGTAGGGGGGGTTTGAACCTACTCCCTCACGGGAGCCCGAGCTTAAATCTGCCGCCTATACCGCGCCGCCAAACTTACTTGAAAGCAGTAGTTGAAATTAATGATACTACTTCACCCCTACTACGATTGTGATGCGATAGATAAGCGAAAAAATTTAAGTCGATGTAATAAAAGTTTCACTTTAATATATAAAAAGGAAGGAAAATTATGACCAGTTCTTTGGATTGTTATGTTATGAATGTTTATGATAAAGACAAATTTTATATTTTATCCGAAAGGAATTGTCCCACCCTGTTAAATGAACAAAATAGCCCCTTAGGCTTACGAAAACTAGATATAAATCACAACTACTATCTAAAAAAAAATAATAAATATGGAAAGAGAACTGAACCTAATACCAGTTTACATTAACTAACTGCCCAAAGACCTGCAAGAAATGTTCATAAATACTAGAATGTATAGAATAATAGAATGTTACTTCCTGAAAAAAAAATAGTTTTCATGAAGTGAGTGGCTCTCTGTACCAAAGAGTATATAAATACTACGTAATAAGAGGTGGGACTGCCTCAGTAAAAATTGTAATTTAGTTTATTATTGACATTTGACATAAGTTTGAAATAGTAGTAATAACTGTATTGTGATTGGCAACGAAGTATAGTCCGGCTAAGTTTGAAGGCGAACAGTTGCTTAAATCGTAGTGGATGTCGGCTATGTTTTTTTTTTATATGAGAGGGGGCAAACGGGCAAGAGGCTCACGGTATGGGGGGAGGTGAGGCAACCGCCCATGGACATCCACAACAACAGGTGTGTCAAGAAAGGCGTTGCCGGCCTTTAAGGTGGGAATATGCTTTTTTCTTGAAGGATCCTAAGTCGTATCTGTTCGGGAAGACCGCTGCCGGTAGTTGATTCCACAAAGTGGCTGGGCGAGGCAAGAAATTTCGAACAAAACGCGTGGTTGTGGAATGTCAGACGTCTACGTGATGCGGATGGTACTTTGCATGTAATGTCCGGTGGTGGAATTCGGCCGCTGGAATCAACCCGAACAGCTCCTCTGAGCACTCTTCGTGATAAATGCGGTAGAAGATGCAGAGAGAACCCACATCTTTACGCAATGCTAGAGAATCAAGCCGATCGAAGATGACTTGATCGTCGATGATTCTAGCCGCTTTTCATTGTATGCGGTCAAATGAAAGAAGCTGGTACTGGGGAGCACCCGCCTAGAGGTGAAAACAGTACTCCATGCGAGGCCGAATTTGCGCCTTATAAAGTTGCAGGCGGTGGCTTTTAGTGAAGTACTGTCTCGACTTACTGAGTACATCAAGCTTTTTTGAGGCCTTCTCTTCCAAGTGACCACGGAACTGAACGTCGCTTGATATATCGACGCCAAGTATGCCAATACAGGCTGTGGCAGTTAGATGAGTGATCTCGAATCGAGGAGATACGATATCTCCATCTTTTACAAAATTATATCAAATCAAATCAAATCAAAATCAGTTTATTCAAGTAGGTCACGAAAATGACACTTATGAATGTCAAAAAAAATAAAATATTTTTCTTATTGAATCTACCGCTACTTCGTACAGGGTTGAGCTAATGAAAAGAAGTAGCAAGAAACTCATTGCCACTCTTTTATATCAAGATTTACAGATCATTTCAATTACAATATAACATGTAAAATGTAAAATGATGCAACAAACACACTCAAACGTCAAATGGTCAATGTCTTACACGAGTAAGTCAAAAAAATAAATGTAAATTAATACAAAAGTTATTGAGTACAGTAGTTGCATCATCCACATACGCCATAAATCAATAAAGGTATTCTGTGAGCATTTTATGAGCTATTATAAATGAATAAACATGTATATATCCATACATATATATATACACAATAACTTTAAAGAATCTGAAACCGAGTCCCCGGCAACAGGATCATCCCGCCACCACAAGCAGCGCCCGTTCACGAGCATGACGCATGAGCCAGCCATCGCCTCCCTCAACCATATTTTAGGGAAGGGGACGACCCGTCCCATGTCGACGCCACAAGCAGTGACATTTAAGCAAACAATAATATAGCCGTCATCTGTAAATCTATCAATGACTGCACGTTTCATACAATCGAATTAATCGCTTTTTTCTTAGGGAGTTTCGCTAGCTTGCTCTTTACCCAGCTCATTCTATTATTCTACATATTCTATACATTCTAGTACTTATGTAATTTCTTGCAGGTCTTTGGGCAGTTCGTTAATGTAATCTGGCATTAGGTTCAGTTCTCTTTCCATATTTATAAACCCGTGAACTTTTAGCTGTACTTATCTGATAAAATATTATGTATTTCTTCTGTATTGGTCAATAAATCATAAAATTACAAGTATTTGTATACAGAACCTGTTATTTGATAAGATGACGAGGATGACAACAAAAGACCACTAGAACTTTTCAACTAAATGTTATTTCGAGTGACTTTGCTGGCGTTTTTTGTTAACAATAATAGAAATTTTTATTTTTATTTTAACTCGGATCTCTACTTCGTGAGTTGGGTACTTATTATAACATAATTTATCAGAAATCAAATCAAATCGATCTAGCCGTTTCGAAATAAGCCGAAATAAAAAGACATCAAGACAAAATATCAAACTCCCAGTCATTTTTTAATGACAATAAGGGAAGAGACGAGCAGCACTATCAGCTGATGGTAATTTTAGTTATAAAATAACGGAAGCAAATTAAACTAAACTTATTTAGGTTCATAATGAGATAGGCACTGTCTAATTGCCTATATGATATGCATGGGGCATGTTTAAGACCCGCCCCATGATACCACCACCACCACGAGCGAGAGAGTGTCATTTAATCCAATTATTTAACCAAAATCCAAATTATTTAAGTAGTTATTCAAATCAAAACATAATCTGCAAGCGATCCTTGATACTGTCAACAATTAGCTTTCAAACCGAAGGAAGGTTACACTAAATAGAAAACAATTATGTACTAATGGTCTAATAATATCAGCATTCAATAACTTAGTTAGTAATTAGTTTCACATTGACTTCGTTCATTAATATTTCCGTGTATAAATACATTTTTAATCAAGCATTTGAGTTTGTTTTAACATTGAGATAACCAGAAGAACTTCTTTCCTGTTCAAAGTGACATGCAAGCTAACCTTAATAATTATTTTGATTTAATAATTAAAAATAATTGACATTTAAAAATTTTTGATAACTTTGATTAATTATTCGACTAAATTCAGCTGTTACAACTTTTAATATTATTTTTGAAACGTTTAACATCACTGCCACTATATATTATAAAAATAAAATAATTGAAATTTTATACACATCCTATGCAAAACCTTACCTTTAATATTAATAAAATACCACTATTTGTATGTGCCACATATTTATAGGTTTTAAGACGGTGTCAAGCTACCTCGGTACCAAGCTACCTACACTCGCCACGCGTGATATTGAGAGGGATAGCTTCGTCTAGAACAGAAAAACCCAAGCGGGCAGACGATCTTAATAATTACAGAAAGTAAGCTGTTTATTAGATGTATATAAAGTTAAATTTTTATTAAGTTATTTTGTACTTTTTTGTGTTTGTTAATAATAATGATATATAATCAACTCGAATGAAAACTCTTAAAAAACCGTACATAAACTACAATTACATCATCCACATAAACCAAAATATTCTTAAAAATGTTTCTAAAATAAAAACTACTAGGCCAAACTATGTAAATTTTTTATGGGACCAAAATTGCATCACTTTCGCATCGAACTAAAGAAGAATTACGTAAATCTGATAATAAATCTCAACGTAATCGGTGTACATACATAAAAAACTACCGATCGAACTGAAAACCTCCTCCTTTTTTAAGTCCGTTAAAAACAAAGTCCTCCACCACGTCTGTCTGTTCGCACTAAACTCAAAAACTAATACACTAATTTTCGTGCAGATTTCACCAATGTATGCGTGGTTCTCGAGGAAGGTTTTAGTAAAATATAATATGTTAAGTTTTTATATACATTTTTGTGTACATTAACGATATTTGTTTGCCAAAAAAAACCCGCCTGATAGCTTTCAACGAAAACGCTGTCTAAGCTCTTTAAGACAAACAATAGTAGTTTGTTAACCGAGGGCCAAAAGAATCAATTCCCGAGGTATTTAGGCTATAGTCCGAGTAGGAATTGATTTTTTTACCCGTGTTTTACACTCAACTTTTCATTTCCAATATGAGGAAAATAAAACTATTTGCTTATCTAAACTACGAGTATTCATAGATAAATTGTAATAATATTAGTATTTAAAATTTATTGTCAAATTAGGACAATTTATGTCCACTTTTTGAACTTTAAATATGGATCTCACCGCGTAATTGTTGCGGCTTATTCCACTCAAAGAAGTTTGCGCCAAGTTCACACTGGCTGTTTAGGAAGTCACATGGCCGCAGCGATTTTTTTATTAGTTTTTCTTTTACATAAAACTCTTCACACGAGAAATGAAAAATAATGTATGTTGGAATTGGGTATACTGTATATTTCTACAGAAAAGTCCGCGATAGCGTATGTCTATATGTTAAGTATAACATAATATATCCATTTTAATAGTTTAAAGATTGTAATATCAAACCGGTAATTTAAAACCTGTATACACAAATACGATATTAATCCTTATCATTTTATTACTACATATTATAAAATCATTCAGAAATACGTTTTTGTTTCATTTAACTTTCATTGCACATTACCGATGGCTTTAGACTACATTATTCCCGAATACTTATATTCTTTTTTCTATTGAGAGAACAGCGTCTGACGGGTCAGCTAGTTTACTGTATATTTTAATTGTACCTATATTTTCGGGACAGTAGTATCAAAATTAGTAAAAAATTGGAAAATCCAAAAGTGCACGCCTCGAACGCTCATGCGTTATTTTTTTTTAATAAATTTAGAATAAAAACGAATCACCTACATTTAAAAAAAACGAGAAGGCAACAGTAGTGATTTTCGAAAGGAACCTTCTCTGCTTAATTCTGAAAAATGTGAAAATAAAATTAAGTCGTTTCGTCAAGTCGTTCTCGAGATACCCGTACCACGCCGTTTTTTTGAACCACAGATGTCCAGGATATTTTTTTAATGAACTTTTTTATATTAATACGAATTCGAAAACTTAAAAAAAGGATTATTCATTAGTGTCTCAGCTTTATATTGATGTGCTGTTGATAATGTGTAAGAGTAATAGAAAAAAAATACGCAGTTTAAAGAGTGGAAATCGTGTGACCTTGACAGGTCGGTTACAAAGCACAACCTCGCCGCTTCGCGTTCGAAGCGTGCAATTAAAATTGTTGTTTAACAATAGTTATTACTCCACGGGTCACCAGAGGTTGCTGAAAATCAATGCTCTGCTGGTATTATAATAAAGCAGAATGACGTTTAGTCAGTTCCTTTTTAACAATGACTACACACAGTACCTACTTTTAAATTAAAATATATCCTAATTTATATAAATCCAGTGTCCTGATGTTTGTTTCCAGTGAACTCCTAAACTAATGAATGGATTTTAGTGGGGATTACTTCGTGGAGTGCAGTTTAGTCCAACTTGAGAGTTACTATAGTTTTTTTTCGATGGGAGAGCCAATTATTTTTATTTCCAATGTTTTTTTTGTGCTGTGTAACAATACGGAGCATATTTTACGAAATAATTTTCTTCTTTTTTACTTGTATTATTTTGTGTGGCTTGTTTTGGGATATAAAAATATATGCAACCGATTTTCAGACTACCAAATATATCGTACTACAATTAATGTATTCGATTGCCATCTTGCAACCCTATAGCGGTTTTGTGGGTGGAACAGAATAATATTATAAAAATTGCGATACAAAAATAGTTGTAGATCGCAGAGATTTATAAACATTTTAAATTGCATGTATTTATAACGCTGATTCGTAATAAAATAAAAAAATAAAAATAAATGTCAAAAAATTAAAAAAATATATTCAGGGGTGGGTCACGCTTATCATTTAGTTGAATGAAAAGTAGATGATGGCCAATTCTCAGACCTATCCGATATGCACACAAAATTTCATACAAATCGGTTCAGCGTTTTCGGAGGAGTTTGGTAACAAACATCGAGACACGAGAATGTTATATACTAGATTATCAGGTTGTCAGGTCATCTGTACATACGCTAGTTATTCTAGGTGACCTGTAACGTTAATGAAATGATAGAAATCGTTGCGAGGAATCAGGACAAGCATTCAAGCAATGTATGTAAGAGGTGTCCAACATATCATTGATATGCAGAAGAAACAGTGTGGGAGATAGCAGATAGCCTTGGGGCAATCCAGCGTTCACGGGCTTCGAGTTCGAGCAATAACCGTCGACAATGACCTTTATGCTGCGCCCAGTGAGGAAGCTGGAGGTCCACTTGCTCTCGGGAAGCCCAAATGACGGAAGTTTTGAGATGACCGCCTTGTGCCATACACGATCAAAGGCCTTTGATATATCCAGGCTAACTGCCAGGCGTTCCCCCTTGCTTTCAATAGCCGCTTATCTGTATGTTCTAAAGTGTTTACCACGAAGAGTGTTTTGAAGAGTTGTTTCACCTGATTCCTGCCACCAAATTCCACCTTCTCACGACACGTGTGGTCGGTCACGGTCCTCCACAGTGCGGTTTTCAAGGATCTTTCTTCTACTACAAAGCTATGGAATGAATTTCCTTCTGCGGTGTTTCTGGGACGATACGACATGGGTTCCTTCATAAAAAGCGCGTACACCTTCCTTAAAGGCTGGCAACGCTTCTGTGATTCCTCTGGTGTTGCAAGAGAATGTGGGCGGCGGTGCTCACTTAACACCAGGTGACTCGTCCGCTCGTTTTTCCTCCTTTTACATAAAAAAAGCGAAGTCTCTATTCAATGCCAAGCTATTAACATATGCATCTCTGTTCTTACGCACCCCAGTATCAGCTCGAACTAATTGACCACTTGCAACGCAGAATTGCACGAATTGTCGATGACACGTTGTGTAGAGACATCGCTTCATTGTGTGCCTTCAACCGCATTTATTACGAGGAGTGTTCCGAAGAGCTGTTTGACTTGATTTCTGCCGCCGAATTCCAACTTCGCCAAACACGACACGCCACAAATAAGAATATCATCCTCACCATCTTGATGTGTGGCGGTCCTCCACAGTGCGGTTTTCAACTAACTTTTTTCCACGTACAACGAAGCTGTGGAAAGAGCTTCGTTGTACTGTGTGCCCAGGTCAATACGATATGGCTACCTTTAAAAAAAGCGAGTACACTTTTTTAAAAGGCCGGCAACTCCCTTGTAATCCCTCTGGTATTGCAAGAGTATGTGGGCGGCGGTGATCACTTAACATCAGATGACCCGTACGCTCGTTTGTCCTCTCTTCCATAAAAAAGCAATACTCCAAATGTGGCCAAACCTGCACCTTCGACCAACTTCGAACGTAGGCTGGCTTCAAGTATTATCTCTGACGTTCTCGACGACTCATTAGTGTTCCAGATTTATCGAACTTTTTTTTAAAAGTTAACTCACAAACCTGTATCTTTTGGGCGTTAAGTTGGACAAGGGTCATTTTAACCTAATCGGTGAGTTTGACAAAAAGGTAAGATAGTCTTACCTTTTTGTCAAACTACGGCATTTAAGAACCACGATTTTTGTAAGTGTACTACAACGTGTGTACGCGGATGAAGCCGCGAGTATCAGTACTATTTCAAATTCCTCGATTAGTCTACTGGATATTATTTGAGTTTTATTGTTAAGTAAACTTCACTACTTTATCCCTTTAGGGATGTGTAAATGAAACATTGGTAGTACTTACAAAATATAAAGGGCATAAAAGATATTTATTTTCTCAAAATAAATACCTTTAGAATTCTTTTTGAAGACATTTCTAATATACTAGATACTACTACCGCTTCGGAAACAAAAGTCTGGTAAAAATTTAATTAAACGCTGTTTTTTGAATTTTGAAACGGCAATAACTTTTGAATGAATGAACCGATTTTCTTATTTGATTTCTAATTAGACAGAATCTTTGAATTTGAATTGATCGATCTCGGAATTTCGGAGTAATTCCGAAAAAACATGTTTTTCGGTTTTCTTTCATCAACGATAACTCATGAACGAATCAACCGATTTTGAACGGCACGGTGTCGATCGACGTGGTATTCAAATTCAAATATTTTTATTCAAAATAGGATTCAAAATCACTTATTGAACGTCAAAATCTACCACCCATTCTAAAGAGACTGCCTCAGACCTGAGAAGAACGGGCGCAAGAAACGCAGCGGGCTTTTTTTTTAATATTAAATATGGATTACAATGTTATATCGTACAATAAACATTTGTAATTAAAGAGCCTGAGGGTGTTCGCTTTATTCCCAGTCCGTGGTGTCATTAAGAAAATCGTTTATGCTATAATAACCTTTCCCACACAAACGTTTTTTAACAATTCTTTTAAATTTCGTAACACATTTGTTTTGTACATTTTCTGGGATCATATTCTAAAAGCATATAGATCGCCCAACAAAAGACTTACTAACTCGACCCAACCGAGTAGTAGGCATAACAAGTTTATGTTTGTTTCTCGTGTTAACATTATGAATGTCACAGTTTCTAGAAAATTCTTCAATGAGCTCATGAACATACAAAACATTATCAAAAGTGTATTGAGAAGCAACAGTCAAAATGTTTATTTCTTTATATTTTTCTCTTAATGATTCTTTAGGACCTAGGTTATAAATCGCGCGAATAACCCTCTTCTGCAGCACAAAGATGCACTGCCCCATAACAATATACCATAGGACATAATACTGTGAAAATAACTAAAGTATACTAGTCGCGCCGTATCTATGTCAGTTAAACGTCTAATTTTCTTAACCGCAAATGCTGCAGAACTAAGCCTATTCGCCAATCCTTCAATATGGGGTCCCCAATGCAATTTGGAATCAAGAATAATGCCAAGAAACACAGCAGATACCACTGGTTTTACCACCTCTTCATTTAATAAAATATTGGAATTTACATTTTTGACAATTGGCGCGGTAAATTTAATATATTTGGTTTTATGACTATTTAACAATAAGTTATTGGCGCTAAACCAGTACACGATGTCAGATAGAGCATTGTTTACTTCGTCATATAAAAAGCCCTTTCGGATGGCGCCAACCACGATGAAATCTGTCGAGTCGTTCAAAAAAATATAAGAGGTTTACACATAGATACACACGCACACACACACACACACACACGTGCATACATACATACAGACGTACGGACGCGGGATTAGTCAGTTTCCTAGGACCTTAAAACGTGGAGATGAAAACTCGATTTTCTAAAACCATTTAATTTGTAAACCTGTCCGTTTGGTATAAATACACTTATTCATATGAGGAACATAATAATTTATGTACATCGGTAAGTAAACGGCGAATTTTTTACAATTAAAATAACAGTAGGCTTAAATAAATAATAGTTAAGTCATTTCCCTTTTCAATTTCATATGCGTTTATTCAACGTTTTATAAGATTATCAACGCTCTTGTGAATCAGCTGGTTTTACAAGAGAGTAAGGGCCGCAATGATCTTCATTTGACCCGGTGTTTAGTCGATTGTTTCGCATCGAATCTTTGTATTAACATTTCATGTTTGTACCTACTCGAATCAACATGACACCTGGCTCGATCTTGACAGTCGCCTTGCGAGGGCAGTAGCGATAGCAGAGTTGGATTAGTCGTAAATTTTGTTTATCTGCACCCATGCTTTAAATCCTCTTTTAAAGATTCTAAAACAGTTAGGGTATAGCCAACATTAAAACACCCAATGTCCTAATAACCATTACATCATCCAAACGAGTGTTGTAATGAAATTCAGTACAATACTATATCATGCGTTTTCATAATAACACTACTTTGGATGATATTATAGTTACTAGGACTGGCTTTTTTAATGATAGCAGTAAGCTAACTGTTTCAGAATCTTTTATAGAGGATTCATATTATGGGTGTAGATAAAGTCTTGTATGCAACTGTTGATAATTAGATATTAAAACACTCATCTGATACCATACATTCGTATTTAATACCCTTTATTACACAACAGTTGCATAAATAACTATAACTTAAAACGTTAATTATTATAACACTCTTAAAAATTATAAGTAAATACAGTGCTTCAAGTTTCGAAAACTGTTGTGCGCACTGTACATTGCACAAACGACATTCGAGCCAGGTGTCATGTTGGTTCGCCCGAGTAAAACATACTGCGTACGCCATCTGTACTACAAACGTACATCACTACATATTATTAAACAAATTCCCCGCCGCATCTGTCTGTTAGCGATAAACTCAAAACTTACTGCACTGATTTTCATGCAGTTTTCACCAATGGAGAGCGTGGTTCTCGAGGAAGGCTTTAGTATAATATAACGTAGTAAGATTTTGTTTTTTTTATTACATTAATGTATTGTCCCTTAAGGGACGGGACGAGCAGGACGTTCAGCTGATGGTAATTGATACTCCTTGCCCATTACAATGCAGTGCCGCCCAGGATTCTTGCAAAACCCAAACATTCTGAGCGGCACTACTTCTGCGCTCGTCACCTTGAGACATAAAAACGCTATCTAAGCCCTTAGAGATATAAGAAATATACATATAAATAATGTATTGTTGAATTGTGTATCTTATATAGGTCTACAGAAAATTCCGCCATGGCATATGTGTATTTGCTAAGGATAAAATACTACATATTTTTTAATACTTATAAATAACTGGCAATTATAAAGCGGTAATTTAAATACTGTTTACACAAAAACGATATTAATCCTTATCATTTTATTACTACATAAAATTATTAAATCGTTTATAAATTTACGTTTTTGTTTCATTTTTAACTCATTAACTTTGATTACATATTTCCGATGGTATTAGCCTACATTATTAGTGAATACTTACATATTTTTTTTCTATTTGCAGAATAGCGTCCGTCAGGTCAACTACTACCTACCTATATTATATACTTCAAATATCATTTTGTTCTTGCAATATAATTTATTACATTTTAGCCTTAGATCATTTTAGGTATGTCTAGGTAGACTATGACAGTGTTTTTTATTTAAATAAGGTACGAGACGAATAAGACGTTCAGCTGATGGTAATTGATACGCCCTGCCCATTACAACATTACAATGCAGTGCCGCTCAGGATTATTGAAAAACCAAAAATTCGGAGCGGCATTACAACTGCGCTCGTCAAATTGAGACGTAAGTTGTTAAGTCTCATTTGCCCAGTAATTTCACTAGCTACAGCGCCCTTCAGACTGAAACACAGTAATGCTTACACATTAGGCTAGGCTATTACGGCAGAAATAGGCGCCGTTGTGGTACCCATAATCAAGCCGGCGTCCGGTGCCTTTCACGGTTGAGAAAAAATTGACTTTCATATAAATCTCGAGTGTAAGAGGCAGCTTGTCACGCACACAAAACTAATATACCTGGCCTATTTTTATCGATTGTCTAACAGCAAGAGACTCTATCTATAAATTTTGTTGCAAAGTTATTTAAGCAAACATGAAATAAAAAATACAATTTAACTTTCAATGGAATAAAATAAAAAAACAGACGCATCGGAACCTGTTCGATAGTCACAAAGATATTTAATTCATTTTATGTGATCCCTTTGCTTAAGATTAATATTAAAAGCCATTAAAATACGAAATCCAGTTCCAACCCGTGCACCTGACTTACCAAATGTTGCACAATTTTGACCTTTCTTGTAGATATTTTAAGTCGGTATGCAAATCTAACGAGTAGCTTTATTTTTATTAATATATTCAACTTTCCGACTTAAATATTCAGTACCATAGAGTTCATTTCTATAAAGAAAAAAATATTATGACTGTTCATTGTTAGTACATTTATGAAAATGTAATATACGTTTACAAAAGTCGTCACCTTTTTGCTCTTAATAGTGATTTTCATTATTATAACACTAGAGATAAGGGATTGCTTGTAACTAATTCTGTAAGCTTCATAATATACATAATAGTTTTAAGGGTAAATGTATACACTTTTATAAAAATTCAGTTTACATAATATTATATCAATGAAAAATATAATAATAAATGTAAGAAGAGACACTTTTGCTATGAATATTTTGTAAGGCGCTGGAAGGAACACAACTCACCCAAGAAAAACTTCACGTAACTTTCGTGTCAGAAATTATAACTCTGATTCGACTGTACTCCCGAAGTAATGGTAAAACATTCGCTTTAGGATTGTTCTCCGTTGCGCTCCTACTAGATATCGCAAGCGTAGGAACAAAGTCTCGAACAATATGCGACGTGGACGTGCCGCATGTTCTGTATAACTTTGATAATAATTGAAACCAAAATACCGGGTTGCAGAGTAAAACTTTGTAATATTTTTACACACAACAAGAAATAACAAAGAAACTGGGATCACATATCATCTGTAAGAATTTTATTAAAATAACACGAAGCGTATGTTACAAAATATTAAAGATGCCATTGAGTTTCAAGATGCCACGCACACAAATATCTAATAGCTGTCGCAATTAAAAAGCATCGGAGACGAGGAGTAACGTCAGAGTAAGTCTTTTGTGAGTCCCAGAAAATGTACAAAACAAATGTGTTACGAAGTTTATCGTTGTAAAAAGAATTCACAAAAATCTCTACGTTATACAAAAATAATACAAAATATTGCGTATAATAAATTCGAAACACTCTTATTAATGAAACTGGTTCCAGCTTCTTTCAATGTGACTTTACAATTTACATAATAATTAATCATTAAATACACAACACAAGATAAACTTTATCTCATCTTTAAGACTTAAAGACGTATTTCAACTTTATTTATTGCAGAACGTATTGATAATAATTTCGCTAATTCGTGGTACAATTTATTATGGCGATAACAAATAGGTACAGACTATGTTTCATCCTTTAGGCGATAGGAAATACTCGGTAAAGACTATGCATAACTTGTTTCGCCTATCGGCTGTAGGAAATCTTGAATATTCTGAGAATCAATTTTCAAAATGCTACCATCATCATTATGGTCAATTTGTTTCGGTTCAAATCCTCTTCTATAACTTTTCTAAGGTCATCCTTATGCTGAATCTGCCACCCTTCTATCCTGTCTCAATGGCACCATCATTATCACTGTCAATTTGTTTCGATTCGAATCCTCTTCGATAACTTTTCTTAGGTCAGCATTATCCTGAATCTGCTAACATCTAAACCTGTCTCAATGGCACCATCATTATCATTGTCAATTTAACCCCCTGACTGCTAACATCATATCACATGAGCTACATCATATAGCTGAGCAGCCTGTACATAGTATTTTATATTCTCTTCTGTCGATGCTATAAGTTTTTTCACATCTCCAATTTTTAGCATACCAAATCGTTTCAATCATCGTTGTTGTAATGGCGTTCTTTTTTCTGACTTATCGGAATCTTTCCCACCAGTTCGAAATATTTATCTGATGGCAACATATAATATATATATGGCAACAATAATGAGAAAACTTCTTAATTTTACTTTCTAAAATTTCTGTTAAAAACTTTTCCCCCCACTGTATTCGATCAGATCAAAGCTGAATGTGCTTCTAAAATTAGCAAGCATGGCAAGTGAAGAAGGTGGGGCGCGGGGAGATGTGAGAAATACGATCGGGGGATGCACAGGTTTCAACACGTCTTGCTTATACATCTTTGACGAGGCAGAAAGTCCGTCAACTTATCTCGGGACCTGTCTCGAATGACAGTTCTAGGAAGTACGATCAGCAAGAAAAACCCAAGAAAAGCGGCTTAAATCAAGTAGGCCAGTAAAAATAGAATTTAAACTCGCACTGATTTTTCGCTCCAATTTTTTTGTAAGACTTAGGGGTCACTTACTGAGCATAAAATTAGAAAATACTGGCAGATCCAAATGGAGCTATTGAAAAAAATTTTTGGTCAATATCTCGGAAACTATGCACTTTATTACAAAAATTATTCAAACGATTATTGTATAAAATAAAATTTTGCATCGCAAAATTCTTCAACAAACAAATTAAAAAATTATCCCGATTGTTTATGTTCTAAAAATTAATATTTCATTTCGTTAGGTTAACTTGCAATAGTAAACGAACTTTTTTATATTTTTATTTTATTATATTCCGTACTACCAAAAATATTATTAATATATAATAATGAATAATAATATACGGGTGTTTAGTGTGCTAAGTTGCTAACGCTACTAACAGGACGACAGCGGGGTGGGAAACGCGGAGAGGGAGAATGCTCACTTCTCGACTCAGGTCCCGAGTTATCTTAACCGGCTTGTATAAACTATGTCGAACCAGTTTATCCTGAAATGTTACTTATTCATTTTAGGCTCAAAAACTTCAGCCTAGGCTAAACGAGTATGTCCTATGATCGATTGGCAAAACTAGTTTGACCTAGTCTGTACCAGTTTATCTTATCACCTAAAGAATGAACTGATTTAGCCTAGGAAAAACTAGTTTGTCCTAAAATCGGGTTTTGCCGGTAACATACAAGCGATAACTACATTTTAAGTGCTTGCTTTAAATTAATGTTAAGCCAGATAAAATAAAGTTATTCATTCTAGAGATAAAGGTTTTTATTTGGCATAGAGCACCAACAAACAAACGGAAGCTATATTTTTATATGACACGTATACACCGAAGTAAATGGTGTCAACTTTATTTCGATTTCTTTTAATATTATAATGCCATTTGTTCTCGCTGTTGTCTATATATACACACTAAAGTATATAAATGGAGGAGGCGTAGATGAATTAAAGGCCGCATGGCGATATCAAGAACTGTGATAGACAAATTGAAGAAAAGATGGAAGAACTAAATAATAAATAAATAACAGAAGCCACGAAAATCCGGCTTGTCCAAACACATGCTTTTACCATATTTTTGTATGCTGCAGAGACGTGGACTTTGCGACATGTTGAGATAAACAAAATTGATGCTCTGGAGATGTGGTGCTCGAGGATAATGCTGGAAGTTTCATGGACCGAGTTTCGCACCTACGTCTCCATTCTCCAAGAACTTGGCATAAAACAACGCCTTTCGGTGTTAGTACAGAGTCGCATACTTAAGTTCTTCGGACACGGCGCGAGAGTGAGTCCATTAAGCGCCTTGTCGTGCAGGGCAAAGTGGACGGCACCAGAGGGCGAGGAAGGTCGCCCATGAGATTGAAACACTTAATTAAGTCTGCTGTGGGTGGTCCATTGAACGAGTGTACCAGACTGTCGGCCAGCAGGGAAAAGTGGCGAATGCTCGTGGGGCGAATCACATCTGCCTTAAAAGATGTCACTTCGTGACTACCACGACCGCTCTGCCAAGATTCGATCACGAAGAAGTAGAATTTGCTTTCGCTTGTATTGTTACGTACGCTTGAACCGCTCCAGATATTAAGGTCAATGATGTGCAAAATCATGACAATTCGAATAAATTAAAAATATGTAGGCTAGTGGTTAGAGACCCTGTCTATTAAGGTACAGGTCCCGGATCCCGGTAAGTGCAAGCATTTATATGATCAATGTGGATGTTTGCTTTAGTTTGATATATTTAGTTTGCTATGCCTGGTTTGGGGAAAGACAATTTTTAAAAATGTATGTCAATATGATTACGTAGTCTCCATTGGCTGCAATACAGTCTTTTAATCGTAAGAGCTAGTTATCAATAGAAGCATGCACTCTTTCCATGGAAAAGTTCTTCACTGCCAATCGTACGGATTGTTTTAAGGACTCCACATTATCATTGCGTTTAGAGCAAGCTGTACTCTCTAAAACTGACCATAAATCTAGACTAGAGGGACTAGACGACAGCCAGTCTTCAGCTCTGATGAAGTCCAAAACGTTCGATTCCAACCAAGACAGCGTAGATCGACCTTTATGGCCCGGCGCCGATTCTTGCTGGAAGGACCATTCTTGTTTATTGCACATGTTGTTGTAAAGGGGATTCACTACCTTCTCAAGAATGGTATCTTGATACACTTGTGCCGATGTTTTGATACCTTATATAAAAGTATGGCTCAGTCACTCCTTTATAGCTAGCATACCCCACCAAACCATCACTGAAGTCGGACTCGTTGTACTCTGTCGACTAGTTGGGAAGCTTCCTTAAAGCTTTGAGCATAAATACGGTCATTTTGTTTGTTAAAATATTTCTTATTTGTAAAAAATTTCGCATCCGTAAACAATTTTTTTCTGTGACCTCCCTTTGCGTACCGCATCAGTAGTTGTTTCGATTTTACCACCCTATTCTTTTTTAAATTATCAGTTAAGAAATGACCAGTACGTCTCTTTTATTACGTGCGTACGTATGCGTACGTCTATTACTTATTAACAGAGTACAAACCCATTGAACCTATGAATAGCCCGGTATACAAACATTTTTAAATACCGAGCGTATTTAGAGTTTTAAAAATTGCATATGGCTCCATACCTACTCTGTGTTATGCAATCACAGCACGATTCGGTTCTCTTTGTCATCCCACTCCATTTTAATATCGCAAAATATTTTATATTGTATTGGCGCCAAAATGAGAAATATCAATGATAAATCATATAAAAATGACACGTTCCAAATTAAAATGTAATATTTTGTTTATTTTTAATTATAACAGTATTCATGGCCAGAATAAGTATTTATTTACAACAGTCTTTACTCATTGTTTCTCTTTTGTCAATAAATTAATACTACTACCGAGTTACATTATCTATGGACCTAACGTCGATGACGTCACATCATCGCTTTGCTACGGTGTGCAAAACAGGCATCACTAGGATATTAATTATTATTATAAATAAACAACGATTTACTTTGTCAGTATTGACTATTATAGATTAATGTAAAGGTGTTGTGTTGTGATTCTGATTATTATTAATATTATAACATGAAAATCAATTAAGTAATCAGAGTTGAGTAAAAATAGGGTATTAATTTTTCCGGCACTACTATTATAGCGACAAATAACAACAGAAACTACAGAATTATTAACAACAAAATTCAAAACTTAACAATGAAAACTTCAAAAACACAGCAATGATAGTATGAAAATATCACGACATGTACCTAACGGTAATGAAACTGCAAACCGTACTGACGCAACAGGACGGGCGCGAGGAGGTGAAAGGGGAACGGCTTCACGTTCCAGCGTGGTCCAAAGATAATGTGGCTATGTAGTAAATCACAATTTACACGATGGTGATCTATAAGTCACCTGTGAGACGAATTGTCAATGCGGATATGTCATTTCTAGTACTAAACTATTTGAAATTTTATAGTATTTTATGAGGAATAAATTACATGCCAATAATAATTATATGTTTACATAGCAAACAAATGGAAAAGCTTTAGTATGATACAAGTGCAACTTTGTCGTATGTGACACGGAATGTAAGGTAATTAAATAAATTAATAGAATCTATTTTTTCTTATTGTTTTGTTACTTATAATTTATTTTTATGACCAACCTTGCATAGTAAACCACTTCTGTTCCTTATATATTGTTATTTCTAGGATAATACTCAATTAAATTAAAAATAGAATGATTTGCACTAAGGTACTTACGTACCCATTGTATAGTTCACTAAAATATTAATGTTTCATTTATGTGGATAAATTATGACGGCATCTGATGCATTGGGCCTTCTGCTAACTTGAAATTGTATTTAGTTACGCATGAAAGGTCTAGATGTGTCTTCGAGTGGTCTGCCTGTCGTGATTGATTCTATAACTTTAAGTGTTTTTGTGTGCCACGTGTCCGCTGCATATATTTTGAAGACTTGCTTATGACATCAATCTAGTTCCCGACTATACCGTGGAAGCTTTCCTGATTGCTGTGTTTATCCGCTCTGCTGCGACAACGACAAGCCACGAATCAAGACTGATCTGCGAGTATTCCTCCTAAGGAAACTCTGGATTCAATACAGGTTAGTGGATTGGTTCTTGCATTAGTTGTCGCCATAATTATCCGCTTTCTTTTTCGATTTATGTTCCCCGCGGTTGACTGTCTATTTACACGACAGCCTACCATAATTTATGTGTAGGGTTTAAATGCCCTACCAGTACTCCTCCACAAATTTTGGGTTATTATCTCTAAAACCCGTATATCCAGCAAAACAAAACTTTGAAAAAATAGTACCTACCTGCGATCAAATTGAAATTCAAATAATTTTATTCAAGATAGGATTTAGAATCACTTATTGAATTCACCACCTCTCCGTTTAATAAAATATTCGCATCTACATTTTTGACATTTCGCGCGGTATTTATGAATATTTAACATTAAGTTATTGGCGCTAAACCAGTACACGATGTCAGATAGAGCATTGCTTACTTCGTCATATAAAACTTGGCTTCGTCATTCGATCATTATGACATTTCGAACTCCAATACAGAAGTCCCGAAAATATCCTTGCTTATTTCCCGCAAAGAAGAAGCTGAAGATTGTTGATAAGTTCAAAAATTTAGGTCACATCATTTCGAATGACTTAAGAGATGATTTTGACAAAGTGCGGGAGCTGAGAGCGCTGTCAGTGAGGAGTAATATGCTCGCCCACAGGTTTGCACGAAGCACAAATAATATTATTATATATATTAAGTGCTATTATTCAAAGCATTCTACCAGTCTTTTTACTCGAGGGGCTTGTGGGTGTCGTATTCGCGCGGGGCTTATAGCGTGTCACATATATAATGCGTTTAGGAGGCTGTTAAGGCTACCGTGGCGTTGTAGTGCTTCTGGAATGTTTGCTAATGCATCTGTGGATGGTTTCCATGCCATAATGCGCAAAAAAGCGGTCTCCATGTTGCAGCATCTACGTGTAAGCAGTAACAGCATCCTAAAGATGATTGCTGCCAGAGCTGACTGTTCCTTCCAGAAACACTGAACACACTTAGTTCATAAGAAATTTTTTTTTTTCTAATATGTATGATAAATAAATTTAGGCCTTTGCCCTAAATCTTGGCACATGAACCCGGCATTCCTTTGATCATCATTGCGTGGAAGCATCTCTTAGGTCATACAATTGACAATTGATTGTACTCAGTAGTTGTAACGCTATGACTTGACATCGAAATGGTTGGTGAAACAGCTTTAGTACGCTACAGTTTTCAAGGAACTTTCATTGACACAGGGACGTGTATATCATACAGGCAATAAGGCAGTGCTTACCTCGTTACGAGCCTAAATGAATATAGCACTAGTGTTATAGTTAATTTACTGCCTACATTAGGCAGTCTACAGATTGTATAAACGAAGCAAGCAGCGTTTCATACAACTTATGTCGTAGTGTTGAAGTAAAGTGCAACTAAGACTAGTTAGATCTACAGTGCCTACTTTGCTAGAAAACCAATGCACGCCCCTGCTTTCATATACCACAAAGCTGTGGAATGAGCTTCCACAGCTTTGTGGTATATGCTATGTAAATTCAAAAAGAGCGCGTGCACCTTCCTTAAAGGACGGAAACGCTCCTATGATTCCTCTGGTGTTGCCAGAGAATGTTCACATGGACGGCGGTGATCACTTAACACCAGGACGAATAAATGACAGTGCAGCCCTGTTTCACTGCGACCAATGTGATCTATTGTGATAGCCACTGTTAACTATAGCTCATTGCTAAGATTGATTCTATTCATGAGTCTTATCATATCTTTTGCAGTGAGCTTATGTATCTCAGAATGTTTTGCAGAATTTTCTCTGTGAACCGCTGGATCACTTGGCATTGAGTATAAACGTCCCTTCATTACAAATACAAATATTTATTTATTACAACAAAATACAAAATATACAATATCAGTGTTGGGGTCTCCTTTTACGCTAAGAGTTGCCTGTAGCAGGAGGACCCGCTCTTCCATAGTAAAAACATAATAATATTATGTAATAATAAACAAGTTGACCTTAACATAAATATAATTAACTAAGGGGAAGAAAACTACTAACAATAATACCATAATAAAAATTGATTTATTTGTAATCTAGACTTAATGTGCTGTGGGTGTGTGTATGTATGTATGTGATCGTGTGTGTGAGATTGTATATATGTGTTAGTTTGAATAAAAACTTAAAGATTTAGTACCTAACTATAAGTAGGCTTTCTATGTCTTCATAATTATATGACCTTATCCACTCAAGTATTATTTTCTTGCATTCATACTATGATTTTTCATATATATTGTTGAGTTTATTTATTTTATTATACAGTATGGCCGCACGTTTTTCATACTGTATACTTGCATACGTTGTTTTGATGTGAGGTACATGAGCAACAGTGTGTTCAATTCTCTTATTTAGTAATGTACTATTTTAAGGAATAGTTTTATGTATTTTTAAAACCGAATGTACTATATACAACTTTCTAACTGTCAATAAGTTACTATCAGAATAGAGGCTATGCGTGGGATGACGCCATTTCTTAAAATACATAATTATAACTAAAGTACGTTGCGCCCTTTTAAGTTCTAAAAATTGTGTTCTGAAGAGCTGTTTCACGTGATTCCTGCCGCCGAATTCTACCTTTGCATGACGCTCTACAAATTAGGATATCATCCCCACCATCTAGATGTGTAGCGGTCTGCCACAGTGCGGTTTTCAAGGAGCTTTCTTCCACTTACTACAAAGCTGTGGAATGTGCTTTGCGGTGTTTCTGGGACGATACGACATGGGTACCTTCAAAAACAGCGCGTACACTTTCCGCCATGGCCGGCAACGCTACTGTAATTCCTCTGGTGTTGCAAGAGAATGTGTGTGGCGGTGATCACTTAACACCAGGTGACCTGTACGGTCGTTTGTCTTCCAAAAGAGATGCTACATTTACGCGTAAAAGGACCACATTAATAGAGAATGTGTAACGGGGTTTCATCTGCTCTATTACAGAATCAACACGCTCTACAAAGGGAAGGAACTGCAGGGAACTTGGGTGAACTCTATTACTTGAGATATGTTAGACAATAAAAGCGGAACTAAAGCAACTGTACTGTACTGTACTGTTTCAATTCGATGAGAAGTTTATATCAAAAACTTTACGATTAAAAAAGGTAGCATCTAAAATTAAACCCAATATGTTTCAGTTGATAGCTGTGACTTTAATTTCGTATAACTACAAAGAGTTTACATAATAAGATTTATAGCCTTAACACATGATCGGACTTGGCACGACCGTACATCAGACGCAGTCTGTTAGCGAACCATATTCGCATTGTGCATCGCAAAAAAATATTATTAATACCGTCCGGACTGTACCGAATACGACACCAGACCAATTGTTGCGAGGCGCCCACCGGACCGTGCAATAGTCCGGCCGTACCAAATCCGACTATGTGTTTAGGCTATAAGGGACGATTAACACAATATTTAAAATGCTTGAGCGTGCACTAAATAAAGGCATCAGCATATCTCAATACGCATGCGCTAAACTCTTTCACGAAGGTAAACATTAGTTTTTGATGACGTATGTTTTTCACCTGTCAACTGTGTTAGATCAGAAACTCTACGTGCCTTTTGATCTAAGAAACGTGAAGTAGGAAAATGTGGTCTTCAAAATCTGTAATTAATACAACAATCTCAGATTAAGATTAATTGGTCTCCTCTGCTCTTTAACTAGATACCGCAGGCGTAGTCACAAACGAATACTACGCCCAAGTACTACTCGAGCCAGTCTCCAACAAAGTATGACGTTAACGTGCCATATGCTCTGTTAAATTTTGTTAATAATTGCAACTAAAATGCCGGGTACGTAGAAAAACTTAATAATACTAAAAACCTTAATATAATAGTAAAACTAGGTAAACAATTGGAAATACTTGTCAAGAATTATGATTAATTATTATTACTACGAATTAAGGTAAGTCGTAAAAAGAGCGTTATAGGCAATGACCCCTATAACGCATTTTCCTATAACGCGAATCCACTCTACCACGGATTATGGATTCGAGAATGGTTTATTCACAATTGAACTACCTCCTAAACGGCAGGACTGATTTTAATGATTCTTTTGTGTATTCCAGTGAATTTGAGATTGGTTTAGTTTCTCAATTCCTGCTCATGTGTATGTTAGTGAACTCCTCCTGACGGCTGGACCGATTTTTCAAATTTAAGACGTGTGTACAGGACAACGTCTGTCGGGTCCACTAGTAGTATATAGTTTACTTGTACCTTAAAGTATCAAAGTGTCAAGCTCAATTGCAATGCCGCTCAGCTATATAGCGTTCTTAGACTTTGCTGAGACTTTACTTATGTAAAACTTAGCTAACTGTAAGCTTAGCAAAATCTATGATTTCTTGTTCATAGTCATTTGACAGCTGAATTTATGCCTAGGTTATGCTAAGACAGCCCAATGCAAAGGTAAATGCAATTCACAAGTGAGAAGCTCCTTTGCACAGGATGCCGGCTAGATTATGGGTACCACAACGGCGCCTATTTCTGTCGTGAAGCAATAATGCGTAAACATTACTGGGTAACTGTTTGTGGTCTGAAGGGCGCCGTAGCTAGTGAAATTACTGGGCAAATAAACTTAACATCTTATGTTTCGAGGTGACGAGCACAATTGTAGTGCCGCTCAGAATTTTGGGTATTTCGAGAATCCTTGTCAATCAACTGCATTGTAATGGGCATGACGTATCAATTACCATCAGCTGAAGGTCCTGCTCGTCTCGTCCCTTATTTTCATAAAAAAAAAGGTCAAGTTCCGTTTTATCAAACTCAACTAAGTTTAACGTAAGAAAAGTCTGAGCAAAGTCTTTCAAAGTACGCTTTATAGAACTCAGCCTTCATACTAACCGCAGCCATAGTTCCTACGCCCACGGGTGTCATTCCCATACAGGTGACATGTATGGTCTTCTGTACGCGATTCAGGAATATATACACAGTTCTTTGATTCCTTACATCCATGCATTCCCAGGGCAACCCATACACGTTGTCAATAAGCTTCTCACTCTGAAAAATAAATAGCATAATTCGTACCCCACATTGATTGGATAAAATATTTGGATGAATTTGGCAAAGCTGATACAAGTAAAAAGGATGATAGCTCTAAAAGTAGTAAAGATGGATATATATGAAATATAGAGATTTTTAATAGAAGTTATTAGGAGTAGGCCTAAATTATTATTAGTAGCCACAAATAAAATCAGGACCTGTCAGTGGGCTAGAGAGGAGTATGGTCAACATAAGGAAGATTAATAAAGTAAGACATACTAAGATAAGAAGAACCACCAATGCGACCGACGCTCTAACTTATGCATTAAAACCAAAATGAAAATGGATTGGCCATGTCGCGAGATAGACTAGAGATGGACTGCGAGAGTAACATCGTGGAGCGGCCCAGCGGGCAAGTGAAGCCGAGGGAGGCCAGCAACTAGTTGGGAAGACGACCTCAGACGGACAGCTGGCCCAAACTGGATAGACGTAGCACACATGGGCATATTTGGAGGAGGCCTTTACCCAATCCGGGGTTCTTGCTAACTAAATCTACTTACAATATTTAAAAAACTTTGTAATAGCAAGAAATAACGTAACGTCTATGGAGAGTGGAGAGGACACGGCTAAAGATTGTGCCCACAATGTGAAAAAAAACAAGGTGCGTTTACTATTACTACGGAAGCGAATCCAAAGGGTTTAATGAAATGAACCGTAGAAGACAATAAAGTAAATAATAATGAATTGATTGCGAAAGTAAAAGCTGATTTGCACCAAACTGCAAAGGAATTAGCGACAAGATTTGATTTTAGCAAAGCGATATATTTCCCATTTGAATCGAATCAGTAAATAAAAAGGCGGAGATTTTGTGTTGTGAATTGTATCGTGTGACGAATTGGATTCTGTACGATAATCACAAGCGATTTTATTGCGAATGTCGCTTGTAATGCTGAATACAAGTCAATCGCAGCAGCAATGCCATAAAGTGAACATTACTCAAAGAAGAGGGATATTAACTATTTAGTTTTTACTTTATGATGTACCTCGTTGCCTGTTTATTTACTACTAAATGCCATTTCTATAAAGATACCTACTTACCAAAGATCCAATAATTTCAAAAATAACTGAAATTTCTATTAATTGTGCTAGACTTATAACTGTTAAGGGTCCGAATCGAGCTAAAGCTTGTGAGTCCTAAAAAATAAAATTTGAATTAATATATATTTTTATGAAATTTACTTTAATTATCTTCTTATTATACTTAGTTATCAGTGGGAAGCTCCTTTGCACAGGATGCCGGCTAGATAATGGTTAACACAATGGCTCCTCTGCCGTGAAGCAGTAATGTAAACATTACTGTGTTTCGGTTTGAAGGGCGTAGCTAGTAAAATTACTGGGAAAATGAGACTTAACATATTATGGCTGAAGGTGACGAGCAGCACAATTGTAGTGCAGCTCAGAAATATTGGGTTTTTCAAAAATCCCGAGTGGCACTGCATTATAATGGGCAGGGCGTATCAATTACCATCAGCATTACGTTCGGCCCGTCTCATCCCTTACTGTCATAAAAAAAAAAGTTGTTAGACCTAATACCGGTTAGTTCATAAATGCATGCATGCGCTTAGTATATTTATACGTATCTATACAATATCAGCCGTGGTTAGTTTTATGTCGTATATTATAAAAAAATGTAAAAATATCATAAAATATATCATAAAAAAACTCAATAGCATAACTTCATATTTAACAACACCCTGTTTTTGTTGTTAAATATGAAGTTCTAGATCGTTCTGCCATCATAAATAGCGCCTAACCCGTGGAACAGTCATCACTTTCCTCGATAAAGTTTTAGAGAAAGGAACCATGCCAATAACAGTATAATAAAGCCTGCCACGAGAAAAAAAAATAGGCGGAGAAGATCACTATCCAATAGGTAACGTCGCGGTCGTCTTAGCAGCACTGCGATTACACCTCTCCATAGGCAAGTAATGACCACTACTAGCTAACTAGCACATACAATAAATTGTGCATAATTTTTAATATTACTTTAAAACAAATATATACAATTATTGGATTCTAGGACCGAACAGATATTTTAAGTATCATATAACTCGTACCAATTGGGAACATTCCAGAAGCAATACACAGCTCGCGAGTAATTGATATAAATAATTTGCAGCTATTATTGGCCCAAAACATGCTGACATATCGTCTGTAAAACTGACCACATCATTAATTACAACAAATACAACATAAACAAACATGTGAAATAATAAAGATAATTAAAAAAAATTAAGATTCTTATCAACTTTTAAAGTCGCAGACATTTGTCAAATCTTTTCCGATTTTCTATTTGAATAGATTTGGAAATCCTATATTCTACCAAATCTGATGTAAACAATTTGATATTTTTTTTTAAAGATATAACTCTCACTTCTGGGATTAATTACACAAAAGGTATGTATAAAAAAAAGTATAAAACGTGCGGGACTCGAACCCGCGACCTCTCGCGTGCCGTGCGAGTGCTCTTCCATTAATCCAACCGTTCGAGTGACATATCGTTGATAAATCTTGTATTATATGTCTTTTTCAACTCTCAGGTTGTGGCTTCATCTACAAGATCTACTTTACAGTTGACTACTTTGCATATATTGCATTTTAGGAAATTGACTTGAGATGTCGCTCTTGCAAATTTGTTATTTTTTAATGTGATAGCCCTCACTTCTGGGATAAAAACACAACTTAAATTTATAAACAATATTTATAAACGATGCGGGACTCGAACCCGCGATTTCTCACGTTCCGTGCGAGTGTATTTCCACTGAGAAAACCGTTCGAGTAACGTATCGTTGATAAATTTTGTAAATGTCTTGTTCAACTTTTAGATGAAACAGACAAACACAACCTAAGTCACAAATTGAGGTGACTAAAATGGACCATCTGTTCCATTAAATTTCTAACCGTATAAGTGTCGCGTAGGTAAAAAATCATGTGAACTAACCTCACAATAAATCTATGATGCTCCACATTTTCAATAAGGTTACGATGAATACATCTATTTTCCTCTTCATCAAATTTGTCATTGTTAATCGATTGATTTTGATAAACAACGATTGCTGATTTCTCATTTTTAGGCCTCGAAAAACCATCAAGATTCATTTGCAGTATTTGAATGTGCCCAATTATTTGGAAAACCATAAGGCACAGTAATAAGTCTATCGCGCAGATAGATATCGTACACGCATATGACAAATACACATTAAGATATGTTACGAACACAAAATAATCCTCCGGCTTGAAGCCAGGGTACTCATAAATGATTGAGAATCGCACTGACACATTTGCACGATACTCCTTTTTAAATACTCCATTTGCAACATTGTACCACATCGGTGAAATATTAAAAAGTATTAATCCAAAAAATGAACAGACAACCATAAGAAGTGTAAAATAAAGCGACATTTTGTCTACTTTTTCAATTACCTGCAATTTCATTAATTGAATTATCTATTGTGATAAACGACACAGTACTAAACTGCCACATTATCTCTAGATCTCGCTGGAACGTGAAGCCCCTCCCGTTCCACTTTCACCCCCTCACGCTCGTCCGTCCGTTATGTCAGTACGGTTTGCAGATTCATTAACGTTTGGTAACTGTCTTGATATTTTCGTGCTATCAATGCTTTGTTTTTGAATTTTTCATTATTACTGTTTGACTTCTGCTGTTAATGCCGCGTTTTCACAAGAGGACATTTGTCCCTCGACTCTGTCGCTCGACACGAAATCCACGTGTCCCGAGCGATGTCGCCCAACGTCGCTTGGGACATTTACGTGTGGCGCGATTTGTCGCTAGTCGATGCTCTGTGAGCGTCAACGCGCGCGACCTTCGTGTCCCTCAAAAGACGCCGGTCAGGCTTTGAGTGGTGAGAACGTGTGTCGCTTTGTGTCGTATGTTGCTTTGTGTGTGTGAACAACACTACTTCCTAGGGCGTCATACTGATCACGACTGGCAATGTGAACGAGTCATATGTCACAATTTTACAGAGACAACTATGTGAAAGTCGAGCGATATGTCTCTTCGATATGTCCCCTAGTGAAAACGCGGCTTAATAGTTCTGTAGTTTCTGTTGTTCTGTGTCGCTGTAATGGTAGGCAGTGCCAGAAAAATAAAAACTTTTTTTAGTTAACCCAGAATATTGTTTCATTTATTTTTCATTATTATAATAATGATAACCAGCATAACAACACAACACCTTTATACTAATCTTTAATACTGAAATAGTTAATTGTTGTTTATTTATTAATAATAATATCCTAGTGATGCTTGTTTCGCACACCGTAACAAAGCGGCGATGTGACGTCATCGACGTCAGGTCTATAGATAATGTAACCGAGTAGTAGAAGATAAATACATTAAGATAAAAATTAATCACCTTCGAAAAATTTCCTCCTTTCCATGCAAAATTAATCAAGTGAAAGGATTTTAGGAATCTTATGTACATCACTTTGTATTGTTCTACATTTAAAAAGAATGTCCGCACCTGAAAAGATGGAACTCTAGATGGGTATTTAAAAAAAACTGCTAAAACGGCACGTATAACTTTATTTTTTAACCGGATTGAAAAAGGATTAGATTCTCAAGTTGTATATAGTTTTTATTGTTACTTTCGAACTCATTGACAATAACGGGCCTGTACTGTCATGTTTAGTGTGTTTGGATCGATTGAAGTAAGAATCTTTGAGGAACATGGCCAAACATATTTCAAATAACAAATTATATATTATCATTGCAACATCAACATAACATTAAGAAAATAACAAATATATCACACCACTACTAATTGTTAAACATAAGTATGAAGTAAGGGGAGACGATATTTCAAGCCAGAAATGATTAAGTAAGGCTGCAAAACCAAAATAAGGGCAGCTTCTCAACGATAGAAATGACATCATAATTAAGAATTAAGAAGTGAAAAGACACAAGAAAATGTTCCAAACAAAATGTATTACGAAATTCAAAAGAATTGTGAAAAAACGTTTGCGTGGTAAAGGTTACTATAACATAAATTACTTTCTTAATGATACCACAGATTGGGAATGAAGCGATCGATTAAGTAATAAGTTTTATTGTACGATATTATATTGTAATCATATTTTTTGAGAAAATGAAGCCCGCCGAGTTTCTTGCGCCCGTTCCTCTCAAGTCTGACGCATACTTTTTCGAATGGGTGGTAGTTTTTGACTTTCAATAAGTGATATCATATCCTATTTTAATTGAAATTATTTGAATTTGAATTATACTTACAAGAGCCAGAAGAGTTAAAAACGTAGTTATACATACATCTCCAATAGTAAAAAAATCAATATCTTTATGACGCTTTAACAGAAAATATACCTCACCCACAAGTACTACAGTAGGCTGAATAGGTGCTAACTTTACAAATGGCCCATAGCAACTTGGCATTTTTTCGCCAAGTGCAGTACCAGGCCATATACCCAAAGGATAGCTGAATAAACGCAACAATTTTATATACAGCAAATTGAAAACTGTCATACTCGTTTAAATGAGAAAATATTGCGCCCAGTAGTCTGTCGCTTGAAATACGTGGATTAAAGGCTTAATTTGCATTTTATACGATATTACAGTTTGCATTTGTTAATAACATAATTAATAGGCAAATAGGTAAACGTTTTTATGCATTATCATATTAATATTATAAGTAAACTTTAGCAGCATGATTTGTTTCTGTTATGTCTTTTTGAAGTGAAACTTCTAATACGACTTCCAACAAGGTTGCGTTAAACGTTTAACGCTACCATGGAGGGGGTATGAAAGCACTGTTGCGTTAAACGTTCAACACTCCTGGGGAGATCCCAAGCGATATCGCCAGGTCGATCATCTCGAACAACGATGATTGCAATTAAATAATAATAATAATAATAATAATAAAGCCTTTATTACAGTTAACAAAACAAAAATTTACTTACTAGCTAATAGACATACTATAAAACATTTTAATTAATTAATTTATCTTACATAACTATATTATTAACCTAATTATTAGCAGTAACTTTTAAACAGTCTGTGTCCTCTTTCTGTTAACTGTTTGTCCTTCGACAAAGGCCTCCTCCAAGGTCTTCCATTCTTTCCGGTTCCTTGTTATTCTATTCCATAGTGGTCCTCCTATCTGTTTCAGTTCATTCTCCCATCGTATGAACTGTCTTCCTCTATTCCTCTTATCTCCTCTGGGGTACCATTCAGTTATTGATCTAGTCCATTTTGGTGTTTCATCCCTCATAAAGTGGCCTACCCATCTCCATTTCAAAGTGCGTATTGTTTTCTCTATGCTTTTGAACTTAGTTTTTCCTTTGATATGATCCAATCGCACTTTGTCTTAGCGCTTTACCCCGACTACACTTCGTTCTATTGAGTTTTGGCAAACTTTTAACTTACTTAGTTGTTTTTGGGTAAGGGCCCAGGTCTGACAACCATAGGTAAGGCAAGGCAGTATGCAAGAGTTGAATACTTTTCTCTTGTCTTTTATAGAGATTTCCATATTCTTCATCACTTCTTTTAATGACCAATACTTCTTCCAAGTGTTTGTAACCCTTCTGTTGATTTCTTTTTCTGTTGACTCCTTAGTAGCTATCACATGTCCGAGATAAATATTCTATGGGTTCATTATTTACTGTTATTATAATTTTGTCAGAATTTGTCATTATTTTCGTTTTTTCGGTGTTGATAGAGAGTCTAACTCTCATGCTTTCTTCTGCTAACTGCTGAAGCATAACCTCTAAGTTTTTACCATTTTCAGAGAAAAGTATCAAGTCGTCAGCGAAGCGTAGATGATTTAGGTACTCTCCATTTATTCTTATGCCATATTCCTCCCAATTCATCTTACGAAATATCATTTCCAATACGGATGAAAATAATTTTGGCGAGATTGGATTTCCTTGACGGACGCCTCTTTCTATGGCAAACTCTGAACTGAATTGGTCGAGTCTTATAATAGCTTTACTCTCGGCATATACTTTTTTCAGGATGCGAATGAATTTCTGATGTACACCTTGTTGTTCAAGTGCGCACCATATAGCATTGTGGTCCAACGTATCAAATGCTTTGTTGTAATCTACAAAGCCTATGTAATATTTCTTTTTATATTCCGAGTATTTTTGCAGGACTTGCTTGACAACATGGATATGGTCTAAAGTTGAAAACTTACTCCTAAATCCTGCCTGTTCTTTCGGTTGGTTAAATTCTAATATATTTGTGCACCTAGAAAGCAAGATTTTGGAAAATATTTTATATACGTTTGACATAAGACTTATCGGTCTGTAATTTGCAATGTCTTTTTTATCACCCTTTTTGTGTATTAATATTATAGTTGATTTGGTCCAGTCTGCCGGAATAACTTCTGAATCTAGGATATCATTATATAGCTCTGTTAGTCTTGGTGCTGATTCTTCTATTGTGACCTTTAATAATTCGTTCGTTATTTGATCTTCTCCCGGCGCTTTGTCATCTTTTTGGGTTTTTATTGCTCTTAGAGTTTCTGAAAGTAGAACTCTGGGAACAGGTTCTTGATTTCTTATTTCTTCAGTACCTTGGTTTGCTCTAATTTTTCGGTCTACCTGGTTTTCCCTTCTTTTATAAAGCTCTTTATAATAATTTGCTGCTGTGTTTGCTATTTTTTGTCTCTTTAGTATTTCTTTGTTGTTTCTGTCTTTTAAACTTGGCATCCATTCCTTTGCATGTATCAGTTCTTTGAAAGCCTTCTTTACTCCTCCTGTCTTTTCTATGTGTCTTTGTAATGTTGCAGTTCTTTTTGATTTCCTTTCTTTCCTTATATTTTCTTTAATTTTTTTACTTAATGTCGTAATTTCTTTTATATGTTCTTTTCTATTTTCCAATAATATTTTTCTTCGATCCATCAATTCCTTAATATCATCGGAAATTTTGGTTTTGTTGGATTCATTATGTTTTTTTGTGTCTGTTTTAAGATTTGTTATAAAACTGTTGGATTTTTCTTCTATGGTCGTGCATTTTCCCATTGTAATGTTATTTATAGACTTTAATATTTGCGTTAACTTTTTTTCATTAGCTTTACACCGTAGTGGCCTTTCTGCTCTCTGTAATGTTCTTGGCCGTTTTGCCATAGAAATCATCAATTCTGATCGTACCATTCTGTGGTCTGTGTCGAAATTGAATTGAGATTGACTTATAATATTTATTTTATTAAAGTATTTTCTGTTGTTCGTCATAATGAAATCTATCTCGTTTTGGTATTTGCTGTCGGGTGAAATCCATGTCCATTTCTTGTTCTCTTTTAAGTTGCATGAGCTATTCAGAATGAATAAATTATTCTGCAGTGCAAAGCTTATCAATCTTTCGCCATTTTTATTTCTTTTCCCGTAGCAGTATTTATCTAGTATTTGTTCTTCGCCATTTTTCCGTTTACCTATTTTTGCATTGAAGTCGCCCATCAAAATTATATTTTTATGTCCATGCTTTAAAGTATTTTGCAGGGTTTCAAAAAAATGTTCTGTTTTCAGCAAACCTTCTTTATTTGTTGGTTCTGTGGGTGGATATACCTGTATGATAGAAATTTTTTCTTCTTTGCCGTTGCTGTTTGGAATAGTGAGATGTAAGACTGCTATTCGTTCGGAAACTCCGTTTATTTCATCTAACATGTGAGCAATATTTTTTCGTATTAAAAACCCAACTCCGAATTGACCTGGTGTTTCACCTTTGTAAAATAAAACATATTCCTTGTATTGTTCTATTTTTTCTCCTAGTCTTCTTACTTCGCTCATGCCAATTATATTCCACTTTAAATTTTGTAAAGCAGTTTCAAGCTCGATTAATTTTTCTGGGGTACTTAATGTTCTGACATTGATTGTTGCTACATTTAAGCAAACAGATTTTTTGTTTATGTTCCTTGGTCTTGATTCCCCGCGGGGACCAACCGTTTTATTTTTTGCTTATCTTGTCTATTTCGGTTACCGCGTACTAATTGCTAGTTACTACTTTTTTTCTCCATCTGTAAGCTGTTAAGTGAATCTGATCTTTTTCTCATGAAGTTTGTGATCCTATTTACCTTGTGGGGGTTAACAATATCCTCTACTGAACCACTAACTCCAGATGTTGGGTTAAATCTCTTCCTTGTTTGGAATTTTGTTGTCTTGTTTTCTTGTACTACCAACTTGTCATACTTGATGAAAGCGTATCTTCCCTTTTTCCGTTCTTCTTGTAATTTTACCTGCAGTTCTTTCCGCATCGCTAAAATTTCTCTAGGGTAATCTTCACTTATATATATTTTATTTGGAAGATATTTTTTTGATTTAAGGATTTGTGTTTTTTTCCACGTTGTTGTTAAGGTAAATAGAATAGGTCTCTTGATTTTCTCATTTTTCTTTCCAAGTCTATAAGCTGCTCTAATTTCTAGATGCCCTATTTCGATCTTCATGTTTCGTAGGACTTTGGTAATTAGTTCACTTAGCTCCATCGAGTTGGTTTCAACTTCATCAACTCCGTGTAGTATCAAATTGTATTTTCGTATATCTTTTTCTAATTTGCAAACTTTGTTACTCAATTCATCCACAGTATTTCGTAGCTCTAAATTTTCTTTTACTAAAACATTAATTTTTTCTTCAAATGATTGTATTAATCTATTAGTTATTTCCTCTGTTTGTTTTTTCATTTCTGTTTGCATTTTTGAAAATAATAATTGCATTTGTACATCCATTTTGCAAAATTTTAAATAAAACGAATGAAATGATTATTGTTAAAATCTGTAGTATGTATAGTATATTTTCTAAATGGCAATACTATAGAGTGAGCCGTCCTTTTACGTTTTGGCTTAAAGGTCTTATTACCAGGCCATAAACTCTAGCCCTTTTACACTCTCTATGGCATACAAATGTCTTGTTGATCTATGTCACAGTTTGACAGTTTTGACTTTGACATCCAAACAATAATTTTTTATGATAATAACAACATGAATATGAATGATTTATTATTATGTATTTATAATGATTAATGATTATTAATTTATCTCCCAGCAATGTATTCACACTTCAGCTTTTTATTTCGTTAAGTTGTTGAATATGATAATTGAAATTGTTTCAAATCTTGTAATATCCCCAATTCTTAACTCTGTTTAGTGAAATAAGGAATGATGTGACTCCCTCGATTTTTACCGTAAGTAAATGCTTGTAAATAAGGTGATTTAATTTGTGTTTTATCTTCAGTTTAAATCACTTACTCAATCCAGTCAAGTATTCACACTTTAAAATCACAATTTAAACACTTATTTTAATATTTTATTTATGTTTTATTGGAGCGTTGTTAAGTACGTGTTTCTGTTTTGACAGCTTGTAACCGAATCGATGATTGCAATTAGTTCTTGTTAATTCACAATTATTTTATTTATTGAAGTGAAAACTTCTGTAGAATCATTCTGATTTGAAAGTCGATGAAATGAAGAAGCGACAGTAAAAATACACATAAATTCATAATATTTAACAGGGGAGATAATGAGATAGGACGTATTATACAGTGGTTTGATACCAGGCGATCAAAGTTGAAGAAGAGCATGTCTTCTGTATGACGTGAGTATACCTATATTCTGACGCCATACGCACGACGTACACCAGCAGAAAAAATATATATATAATGTAATGTCATTCATAGCGGTTGAAATCATGTGTCATCCCAGCAACACGTACCAGGACTTCATATTATGCAGTTTAGAAGTTCATGTACAATGCAGGTTTCACTTCTGACATATCTACTTTGTACGCAAGCAATTTTTTTATGGCAGCCTATTTAAATCGAGCATTGGGTTCAAATGTTTACAACTGATCACTTCCACGTCGTAAACACCAAAGCATTAGGGTTGATATATGGCAATCGAACGCAAGGCTCTGACCACGAGGTGGAAACAATAAGCTCCGAATAAGTCAGACTGGAAGTTTGAAATCAATTGGATAAGGCCCAAGCGGAAGACCATAAAAATCTAAATAGGAAAGTATTAGAAGTGAACTCATACACAAAGATAGAAAGAATGAAAAATATTTTATTATGCAATTTACTTAACCTAATTTAAATTTTTTGTTAATGTAAGTATTGAATATTAAATTGCAAAATTGAGTTTTATCTTAATGCAAATTATAGGTGATATGATTGGCGCTGGTCTTCCGGTGCAGCCAGGTGATATTGTGGATATCTTAGCTTAAGGTAAATACACGCAATCAAGGATTTCAGTATTGAAACAGAAGAATAGAAACAAAAAATTATACTTATAAGATGACCTGACCTTAGTTCAACAAAAGTAATAACAATTGTTTATATAAATATCATTTCTTATATTTATTATTCAAACAAAACAAATCTTATAACTATATATACAATACTACGACTACATAAAATTAAAACTATCATTACGTGGAAGCGTGCCAAGAATACTGGCAGCATTACCGCGTTGGATAGCAAGGCTGATCCGTTGACCGAAATAGCTGCCAGCGGCTTCCAGTAGCCTTATTGAGGCGCGAAGATAGTATTTTGAACATTCTCCGCGCCTCTGGGCCCCACGGGCCAAGTGTCTCGACACCAAACGGCACAAAGATGTATGACTCTCTGATATATCATTTATTTGTATTAAAAAATTTGTGCAACTGACTATAGCGGATATACTGATATGCTTGTGGCGGCGTTGTGGGGCGGGTCGTTTTCTTTCCTAAAGGGTTGAGGGAGGCGATGGATGGTTCATGCTCGTGAACGAGCGCTAATTATTGTGGCCGGGTGATCCTGTTACCAGAAACTACTTCATGGGTTTTAAAATTACAGTTATTTAATATAATATTGCACGCCTCATAAACGAAGCCTCACGCTTATGAGCCTTAGTGCTCTCTCTCGATATGTGAAAAAAGCAGTTCAATGGAAGTAAGAATACTGAATTGGATCCAAACTCAAAAATTCCTACTACAAATTCATTTAGATTTAAAAAGATGAGGCATGTCAAAGTTATACATAATATTATATGCTTATATTGTAGAAACCAAACAATAATAGTGAAAAATTTAACCAAACGACTATAATCTTTTTAAGTTACTTTTTCAAGAAGCAATTACACGTATTACTGCAGATAAAATAAAAAACTGCTGATATATTGGTATAATTGCATGTCAAATTACCCAATTAAGATAACTACTTCATTAACTATATTATATGACTTCATTATAGTAGAAACGGGTGATATTGAATATTTTTTCCAACGAGGGATCTTAATTAACTTGACATCTCGGTTGTTCAACAAATAAGTACTCGTAATTGTCAGCCTTACAGCAACAGATCTGAGAAAGGCATCCGTAACATTTTCTTGTGTTGAATCTTTGTACTGTCATTCTATTATTTTATGTTTAGTGAGCAGTCTTACCTACTTAACTTATACAGCAATTTCGCACTCTTAAAATATGTTTACGTGACAATCTGACAATGGAAACCAATTTTCTTAGTTAGTATCTCTCCAATGTCTAATTCGGGCCACTTTTATTCCTCTGATATTGCACGAATGTGTGGGGGGCGGTGATCACTTAACGCTCAGTGATACATACGCTCATTTGTACTCCTCATAAAATAATACGTGAAATTCACAATTTTGTGTGTGTTTTAATTAACTGGTTTCAATTCGAGAGAGTATGAGAGAATTATATCTATGTTGACCTAAAAAAGCAAGTAGTCTTACTCATAAATTCCAAGTAACGTAATATGTTGTAGAAGGCCTGGGGTACATGTCTGATTGCTTTTCCACAAACGCTTTATGCAACTTTTTTGATGATATTATTATACGGGTCATCTGATGATAAATAATTCCAATCTGATGATCATCGGATTTTACGTATGTTATTCTCGTGACCAAAAAGCCAAGTGCCGGGGATTTCACGGCTATTACGGGCTTCATTTAAAGCTGGGGACTGAACCAGCGGCCTTGAGAAATCGAGCGGAGCTAGGTTACCTCTCTCGCACAAGATCGCCATAGTTTTAATACAGAATAAGAAGCAATTTTTAATTTATTACAAACATAATACAGTTTTCTTTACAAAAATAACAAAACTATGCCATGTTAAATAGTATTGGTAAACAGGTAATAATGTTTCACACTATTTTATTTACAATATATAAATGTATATACAATTATTGAGGCTAGTTTTTTTATTGTAAGCACCGTAAGGTAATTATAGGATTGCATGTTTAATGAAACATTATTAATAACGACTGTTCATAATTTATGTTACGACAATTGTAATAAAGTACTTGATCAATGTGTTTTATTTAAATATATTATCTATTAACATTAATAAATATTACACTTAATTTTTTATACTTTTCTATTTCATAACCTTGAAATCAATACAAAGAATTATTTTTTATATTTTATCATAGTTGTTTAATATATTTGTACAATTTCTAACGCCAAAACTATAAATAAACTTAACAAAACAGTTAGTAAAATAAAGAAAATAAACAACAATAAAGATAAAACTAAGTTATACAAAAGAAGCAGCGGAAATGATGATAGAATTCATAAGTACGGTAGGGAAAACTACCAATCTTCTCTTTCAAACTTGAACAAGATAAAAATTTACAAAAATATAATGAACACTAATCACATTTTTTCATATCTTGTTCAAGCTAAATTGATAGTAGATATTAACAAATTTAATGAATCTTGATTTAAGTAAAGAGTATTTATGAATTCAGTTCTATTACACTTCGCCGATATTTAGTATAAAGATACAAAAAGCTTCAATGCAGTACACATATACCATCAAAGTCATCCGTCATACTTCCCTGACATACTAACGTCTTTTGAATCGACAAAATTTATGCTGTTTTAATACCTCAATCCGGGCTCATTCGTAACAGGAGGTGGTGTAACGATGTACTTACCATCTGCAATACTTTATACGGTTGTTGGTGTTTCGGCTCTACCATCTCCCGTTTATGCAGCTTAGCATGTGGTCGTCACAAGGATATCAACTAGATATCATTTAGATTAATATTTAGATTCTTAAATTTCTTTTTAATTATATTTTCTCCTATTTATATTTATGATCATAAGACTTCGATTTCATTATTTAAATTTAGGTATTTGCAACACCCTCTTCTGTCATTAGAATAATTTGAGTTCTCTTAATACCCTTCATTTCATCCTCTATTTCTTGCAGACTTTTATCTTTCGTTTCGTTTAGAGTATATATCAATATCACTAAGCATACTAGCATGCAAGATGCAAAAACAGCAAATGCTCCTTGAGTGCCTATATATTCTAATAATGACGGGATAAATTTCATGGTAATAGCGTATAAAATTGTGAAAACAATTCCTCCAATTGACCCTCCTAAGCCCCTGTGTTCTAAAGGAAATATTTCACCAATAATTATAAACGCTACTGGTACTATTCCGATATTAGCTACAAAAGTACTAAGTATTATTAAGCCTGGCGCCAACCAAACTGACAGTATAGATTGATCATTTGATGCTACTAAATGAACTGTTAAACTTACAACATATAACAAAAAAGTTGTGATAAAGCCTGTCACAAACAAAATAGTTTTTCTGTTAAATAAATGTATAATTACGATAAATAACAATGAAGAAATCATCATAGTGATGTCTACACCTAGGGAACAATAGAAAGCAATTGATGCATTACCAGTTATATCAACAAACATTTGACTAAGATAAACTAAAATAAAGTATCTTCCAGAAGCATCAACAATTAATGTTAATACAATTACTACGATAACAGATCGCAAGAAATATCCTTTCCCAAATGCAGTAAAAATTTCTTTAATATTGCTAAAAAAACTATTTCTACATCCAATGTTTTGTTTCGACTGTGCAGAAATTAACGCTTCTAAATGACCTCTGCTTTCTTTCGAATTACCAAATAGCCACGTATGTACCCTATCACATTCTTCAAATTGTCTTTTCTTGGCTAAAAATGGTGGACTTTCAGGCCATGTGAATGCTAGAATTATGGCTGTAAGTAAAAATAGCATTGCTACTGCAGCAATATTCCTCCAAGCGTAAAAGGCAGATAAGGCGTGACACATCAGTGACCCAGCACACAAAAACATACCTTGGGCTGCCAGAAAATAGCCTCTACGTTTTGGATGAGAATATTCAGCTAATATTATAACTGTGAGTGTAATTCCAGTCGCAGATAAGCCCTGCAGTAGTCTTCCAATAAAAAGCATGGTAATGCTATTTGCTAAATAAGTAAGAAAAAATCCGAGACCCGTGAAAATATTTAGTAGTATATGGGTTAATTTTCTTCCTCGACTTTGCATTAATGATGGTATGAATAAAAACCCAATCATACCCGACATCCCGTAAAGTGAAGCTGGGGAACAAAATAAAAATATGAGCTAAACAAAATATCATTAAAATATAAATTATTTTATACATTGTAAAAATTAAAATTTATTAAATCAAAATTTAACAATCTGTTGGTCTGAATTAACTTTCACTTGGTGGTTAATCTTATGTAGTTGTTCTCCATGGTCATGTTCGAAAATCAGAAATCATATCATCATATTAATTACTTCATAAATGTTAAAAAAGTAATATTCTCAGATTATTAAAACCTCTTTTGGTATTGTAGTTTCTAAATGGACGGAAAAACATAAAACCGCCCGTTTTTTTTGCAAATGAGTTATAAATTTAAGTTAAATGCAGTGTGTGTAAAGAGATAAAATAAATTATTTAAAATGTACTTAGAATCTAGTTTGAAGAATTGTATTTACCTATCACCAACCGAAAGTATTTCAATACTAAGCGAAGCTTTAAAGGAAGTGTTATCGAAGAGTGGTGATACGACAAATTTTTGTGGTCAAAGCGCAAACTTGAGTCTTCTTTGGGTTAAATTGACCAAGATTAATTTTTATTCCACCCCTCAACCTTCTCAAGAGAGGACTCAATAGAAGATACAAGTTTCTTCCGGCGCTGGTTGTCCACAACACTTCCCTTAAAGCCTCGCCTGGTATCGGAATACTGGGTCTCGAAATCTCGAGCGATTGCCAATTTCGTGTTCATCTGGAGGGCAAAGCCAAATTGGCTTCAAAGAAACTGGGCGTCATTAATAGAGCACGGCAATACTTCAAACCAGCCCACATATTAGCGCTCTACAAAGCGCAGGTCCGGCCACACATGGAGTATTGCTGTCATCTCTGGTCTGGCGCACCTCAGTATCAGTTCGATCCATTTGACCACGTACAACGTAGAGCAGCTCGAATTGTCGGGGACCCAGTGCTCTGTGAACGGCAGGATCACTTGGCGTTGTGTAGAGAAGTCGATTCATTGTGTGTCTTCTACCGCATTTATCACGGGGAGTGTTCCGAAGAGCTATTTAACCTGATTCCTGCCGCCAAATTCCACCCTCGCACGACACGCCACAAGTTAGGATATCATCCTCACCATCTGGATGTGTGGCACTCCTCCACAGTGCGGTTTTCAAGGAGTTTTCTTCCACGTACTACAAAGCTGTGGAATGAGCTTCCTTGTGCGGTGTTTCCGGGACGATACGACATCGGTACCTTCAAAAAAAGCGCGTACACCTTCCTTAAAGGCCGGCAACGCTCCTGTGATTCTTCTGGTGTTGCAAGAGATTGTGGGCGGCGGTGATCACTTAACAACAGGTGACCCGTACGCTCGTTTGTCCTCCTATTCCATAAAAAAAATTGTACTAAGAATCTACTTTGTAAAATTGTATTTACGTATCACCAACCAAAAGTATTCCAATACTAGGCGAGGCTTTAAAGGAAGTGTTATCGAAGAGTGGTGATACGACAAGTTTTAGTAGTCAAAGCGCAAAAACTTGAGTCTTATTTGAGTTATATTGACCAAGATTAATTTTATTCCACCCCTTGACCTTCTCAAGAGAGGACTCGATAGAAGATACAAGTTTTTTCCGGCGCTGGTTGTCACGTGCGTGTAACAGAATAATCTGTTCATAATAGTATTGTTTGAGTTGTGGCGCCATCTAAAGCATTGCGTAATGTGAAAGGACATTGTTCTGTGTCCGTACATCAGCAATGAAAAAATGCTTAAAATATGTTAAATTATCTATGGATTATCTTCATATATTTTTTATAAAACAGTCGCTTATTTAATCAAATATACCAGATTTTGAGGTTATAAATGAGCAGTGAATAACACATTTATGATAATACAATTGCAATATTATTTAAAATGATTTTAAAAGATAGATTATGTTTACACAATGTAAGTGACTAAAAAGTCAATCAACCAATACTAATAGTACCAACCCCAGAAATCAAAGCTAGACTACTTCGATATAAATGCAAGCAATCACAGTTCGTTAGAATAGCTGCGTTATAAGTAGGTCCAAATAAAAACAGAATTACAGTGTCAACAACTCATCTGTGAACTGATGGGTGTTGTGTGGACAAAAGTCGGGGCATATTTAACGCTTAAAATTCAGAAGTATCGCAATAAAACACACGGAACACTCGAAAGTAGTAGACACTGACAGTCAAATGACATTACAATATGGCGACCGTAGATCATATTTTTGCCACTTGACAGATAAGTTGGTATTACTATACTGAGAAGTTGAGAACAGACAACACAACACAATCACGGGAATCGAGAGCGAGAGTGACAGTGACAGCCCAGATTAATATGAGTTACATCGAGACACAACTAACATGAATAATTGTGATCCTCTTTTAATTTTGAAGCACAGATGATTCTTTGTCTGTCATAAATAATCAACTTGAATTGCTATGAAGCAACATTTAAAAATATACCTTTAAATATACCTATTAACAAAAAATCAATTATTATTATGATTATTATAATTGGTCGGACACAATTGTTTTTAAACACACGTTTTTATTCATAAGTCCGATCCCAAAAAAAAAGGAGACAGTTCGGATCCGGCAAACTACAGGCCTATTGCTATTACCTCCCTACTCTCCAAAACTATGGAGAACATAATTAATCGCCAGCTCTTGGTATACCTTGAGGGTCACCAGTTGATCAACGACCGGCAGTACGGCTTTCGCCATGGTCGGTCGACTGGCGATCTTCTGGTATACCTAACACACAGATGGGCGGCGGCTATCGAAAGCAAGGGGGAAGGCCTGGCAGTTGGTCTGGATATAGCGAAGGCCTTTGATCGTGTATGGCACAAGGCGCTCCTCGCAAAACTTCCATCATTTGGGCTTCCCGAGAGCTTATGCAAGTGGACCTCCAGCTTCCTCACTGGGCGCAGCATACAGGTCGTTATCGACGGTTATTGCTCGAATCCCAAGCCCGTGAACGCTGGAGTGCCCCAAGGCTGTGTGCTATCTCCCACGCTGTTTCTTCTGCATATCAATGATATGTTGGACACCGCCAACATGCATTGCTATGCAGACGACAGCACTGGTGATGCCGTATACACGGGCCATGCAGGTCTCTCTCGGGAAAACGTCGACCAGTGCCGGGTGAAACTTGTGTCTTCTATCGAGTCCTCTCTCGAGAAGGTCGCGGAATGGGGTAAGTTGAACCTTGTCCAATTTAACCCCCAGAAGACTCAAGTTTGCGCGTTTACCACTAAAAAAACCCCATTTGCCGTATCACCGCTCTTCGAGAACACTTCCCTTAAAGCCTCGCCTAGTATCGGAATACTGGGTCTCGAAATCTCGAGCAATTGCCAATTCAGTGGCCATCTGGAGGGCAAAGCCAAACTGGCTTCAAAGAAACTGGGCGTCATAAATAGAGCACGGCAATACTTCAAGCCGGCCCACATTCTAGCGCTCTACAAAGCGCAGGTCCGGCCTCACATGGAGTATTGCTGTCATCTCTGGTCTGGCGCACCCCAGTATCAGCTCGATCCATTTGACCGCGTGCAACGCAGAGCAGCTCGAATTGTCGGGGACCCAGTACTCTGTGAACGGCTGGATCACTTGGCGTTGCGTAGAGACGTCGCTTCATTGTGTGTCTTCTACCGCATTTATCATGGGGAGTGTTCCGAAGAGCTGTTCAACCTGATTCCTGCCGCCGAATTTCACCTTCGCACGACACGCCACAAGTTACGATATCATCCCCACCATCTGGATGTGTGGCGGTCCTCCACAGTGCGGTTTTCAAGGAGCTTTCTTCCTCGTACCACGAAGCTGTGGAATGAGCTTCCTTGTGCGGTGTTTCCGGGACGATGCGACATGGGTACCTTCAAGAAAAGCGCGTACACCTTCCTTAAAGGCCGGCAACGCTCTTGTGATTCCTCTGGTGTTGCAGGAGAGTGTGGGCGGCGGTGATCACTTAACACCAGGTGACCCGTACGCTCGTTTGTCCTCCTATTCCATAAAAAAAAAAAAAAAAAAAATAAAAGTGTCCATTTGATATAAATACGAGTAATAGAATAAAATATTCACCAGTTCTGGGGCGGATTTCGACATTGTCCTTTCCGCTAACACATCGCCCCCGCCTTCACACAATAGTGCACACGCACTGCCCTTGTACTGCCGTTGTATAAAAGGTTTAAAATTAAAAATAAAATACTTACTTAGCCATGAAACTTGGTCAGGCGTTGCTGTAATATCGGTTGAATTGGCAGATAATAATGCAGCGTTTAAGGCTGCTGGAAAACTTAGAAGAAATCCCATTCCCATATCACTAATACCCATGGTAATAAGAATGAGGCACTGAAAATATTATTCAGTATTACTTGACACATAATAAATATGTAACTATAAAACACAAAAATGGAACGTGACATAATGCTGCTACACGGTGACAAATAAATACCGTATTCTCTAATAACTCTTATAACACGTTCCATATAACGCTATTTCAGTCGTGCGTATAACGCGGGCAGTCCATCATATAACGCGGGGATTTCCCACATACATATTTCTGTACTGTAAAATTTATAATCATTTGTACAGTTCATAATTAGCTTCGCGTACCTTTGCATGTGTGTCAGTCATGTTTTTACAAAATTAAATTTGTGTATTATAAACCTTAATAAACTAGTAAAACTAGGCACAATTTGATATACTTGTTACGAATTGTGATTCATTATTATTATTTTTATGACGAATCAAGAGTTACCACGATATAGGGGGTATTTATCCACAGATAGACCACCAGTGGGAGGCTTTTTGCATAGGATGCCGGCTACTGGCCACAACGGTGCCTATTTCTGCCGTGAAGCAGTAATTTATTTATTTATTTATCAAAGATACAATGTAACATTACAGATTAAATCTAAAGCGTTACAAAGATATTATACTAAAGAAAAAACAAACAATGAAAATTATAAACTAGTTATCTTATTTTATAGAGCTTACAGGCATCAAACTCTCAAATCTTTTCTTACATTCTTTGACCAAACATTCCATCGAGCTAGCAAATAGATCACACTGTGGTGCTACCTCAAGTACAGAGTTTAGAAGACAGATGGCTCGTATTACAGGCGTGTGCTTATGCGCTTGAGTGCGTGCAGGTGGCTGCGCTAATAGTGCGTGTCGCCGCGCGCGTACGTACGAGGTCGGTACAAAGAAACGCAACAAACGTAATAAGCATACGCAGTCCACTCTGCCCCGAATTATTTTGAGAACAAACTTAGTAAGAGCTACGTACCTACGTAACCACAGTGAATCAAAGCTCAGATGTCCTTGTAAAAAGAGTGTGGGGTACATAAATGGATAGTATCCATATTGCCTCTTATACAAATGTCTAAGGAATTGTAATGTGTAAGCATTACTGTGTTTCGGTCTGAAGGGCGCCGTAGTTAGTGAAATTACTGGGCAAATGAGAATTAACATCTTATGTCTCAAGGTGACGAGCGCAGTAGTAGTGCCTTTCGCAATTTTTGGGGTTTTTCTAGAATTCTGAGCGGCACTGAATTGTAATGGGCAGGGCGTATCAATTACCATCAGCTGAACGTCCTGCTCGTCTTGTCCCTTATTTTAATTTAAAAAAATCGTAAATGAAATTACTAGGATGTTGTCCCAAGATGACAAGCAGTGGGTTTTGATTTATTTATTATATTTTATTTTATCACACTGCATTGCACAAAATAAAATCAAAATAAGATAAAAGACCAGAAAACTGTATAAGTTTTCTGGTCCGTTCTTCCATGCTCAACCACGAATTAAAAAGGTTTATACAATATTGCACCTTTTTTATGTTAATAAGGGACGAGACGAACAGGATGTACAGCCGATGGTATATGCTCTGTGCATTACAATGCAATACCGCTCAGGATTCTTGAAAATGCCAAAAATTCTGAGCGACACTACAATTGCGCTCGTCTCCTTGAGACATAAGTCTCATTTGCCTAGTAGTTTCGCTAGCTACGGCGCCTTCAGACCGAAACACAATATTGGTTACACATTACTGCTTCACGGCAGAAAAAGGTGCCGTTGTGGTGGTACACATCTGCCTTATCTAATGTTTATTATTAAATATTCGTAATAATAAACTTAAATAAAATGAGGTTTATTTTTCCACCAAATCCATTAAAAATAAATCTTCAAAAAAAAAGTAAACATCGCAAACAACCACTTTAAATTGAGCATTGGTACTGAAATAATGTTAAGAAGTGAAGTTGTCAAATTGAAATATTTTTATTCAAAATAGGATGCGACATCACTTATTGAAAGTAAAAAAAACTACCACCCATTCCAAAATGCCTAAGGCCTGAGAAGAACGGGCGCAACAAAACTAGTAAGTAACCTTTACCACACAAACATTTTTTAACAATTATTGTGTTTTATTATGGTTATGACAGTTTCTAGCAAATTCACTTATGTGCCTATGAACATACACATATTAAATTATCAAGAATATATTGAGAAGCAACAGTCAAGATGTTAATTTCTTTGAATGTTGCTCTCAATTATTCTGTAGAACCTACGTTGTAAATAGCGCAAATAGCTCTCTTCTGCAGCACAAATAATATTTGCTGCCGCTGCTACCGACATTACAATATTATCGTATTAATATCGGTAGCGTTGCCCCATAGCTATATACCATAGGACATAATACTATAGAAATAACTAAAGTATACTAGTCGCGACGTATCTATGTCATTTAATTGTCTAATATTTTTATCCGCGTATGCTACAGAACTAAGTCTGTTCGCCAATCCCTCAATATCCCCCATATTAATATCCCCCATTGTAATTTGGAATCCAGAGTAATGCCAAGAAATATAGCAGATTCCACCGATTTTATCACCTCTCCGTTTCGCAAAACGCATCAAAATTTTTGACATTTATTACGGTAAATTTAATATATTTCGTTTTCTTGCTATTTAATAATAGGTTATTAGCGCTAAACCAGTACTCGATGTCAGATAGAATACCGTTTACTTCGTCATTCAAAGCTTAGTTTCTTTTCACTTTGAAAATCAGTGAAATGTCGTCCGCAAACAGTACTACCTTATGTTTTTTCTCTATAAGATTAGAAAGATCATTTATATAGATAAGGAAGAGGAACGGTCCGAGAATAAACCCTTGTGGTACCCCATAGTGAGAGGAGTCCGAGGAGATCTCCTGTCATTAACGTCAACCTTCTGAATTCTATTGTTTAGATATGAAATCAGAAGATTGAGCGCTTTTCCTTTTATGCCATAGTGATATAGCTTCCTGACCAGCGTTGAATGTTGAACACAATCAAAAGCCTTAGATAAATCACAGAAAATGCCAAGTGCATTCTGAGATTCCTGCCAGGCATCAAAAATATTCTTGATAAGCTGCATCCGTTGTTGAACGTCCCCTAAATAATAAAGTAACGTGTAAACATTACTGTTTTTCTGTCTGAAGGGAGCCGTAGCTAGTGAAATTACTGGGCAAATTAGAGTTAACATCTTATGTCTCAAGGTGACGAGCGCAATTATTGTAGTGCGGCTTAGAATTTTTGGGTTTTTCAAGAATCCTGAGCGGCACTGGTAATGGGAAGGGCGTATCTATTACCATCAGTTGAACGTCCTACTCGTCTCGTCCCTTACTTTCATAATTTTTTTTTAACTAAAGCCGCTTTAATCACACTTGCAAAACTTGTTCTTATAGCAAATAAGTACAGAATAAGCTGTTTTTTGTAATTGATTTGATTAGTTTTGTAAGATGAAGACCAAATAAATGTTTAAAGGGATGAAACCACAATATTCTTTGAACAGTTGGAACAGTTTACCCGCAGAATAGACTGTTCCCATAGTATGCTTCCTCAGTGCTTTCAAGCGAAGGGTGACCACGAAAGATAATAGATGAACTGCTATACTATTTTTATCTGATAGAGGTTTAGTAATAAGGTAACAATGGATTATATGCAATATCCACGTAAATTTATATCAATTGAAGATTTTAGAAACATAATTAAATGTTGCCTATTTCTGCCGTGAAGATGTAATATGTAAACATTACTGTGTTTCGGTCTGAAGGACGTCGAAGCCAGTGAAATTACTGGGTAAATAAGACGTTACGAGCGCAATTATTGTAGTGCCGCTCAGAATTTTTGGGTGTTTCAAGGACCCTGAGCAGCACTGCATTGAAATGGGCAGGGCGTATTAATAACCATCAGCTGAACCTTCTGCTCGTTTCGACCCTTAGCATCATAAAAAAAAGAATCTCAAAATTAAAAATATATTAAAAAAAATATTTACCTGCCGCCAAAAGTAAATATCATTACAGGCCATTTCGAATACAACACAAATTAGACTAAGTTACTTGACTGGAAAGCTATATAATATATCGGCGAATATGTTGTTGATCAAAAGGTGAATAATTTAAATAAATTAAATAGTTTTTATGTAGGTACCTTTATCGCAACATGAATATTCATATGGCTTAGTAACTTATATAACTGATCCCGAGTTCTGTCCAAATAATAAAAACCAGACAAGAGCGGGTTTGGCTCGCCCACTGAGGGTTCCCTACATTTTTTTTTAAATTTAATTACAAATAATAATTTTCAGAATTTCCCCAGTAAGGCAGCGGACGCGCATGTGTGCGTCTAGTGAAGTTTACTTTTTTAGGGGAGGAAAATACATTTACGTATTTAGGCCCTGAAATAGGGCCAATATATCGTGCTTGGATGTCCTCGGATACCACCTACCGACTGCGATGCTAATTATGCGGATGCGATTACTAATTATGACAGTTCACGAAGCATTCTTATACAAATGCTAATAAAATTATACAAAAAATTAATTCAATCTCTAAAGTTTGATACATCCAATATACGATAATTTATATTTATACAGACTACAAACACAAGTTTTATATTTACAATACTACGACTACATAAAATTAAAACTAATATTACGTGGAAGCGTACCAAGAATACTGGCAGCATTACCACGTTGGATAGCAAGGCTGATCCGTTGACCGAAATAGCTGCCAGCGCTTGGTTGACTACAAACTAATTTGTTATATATATTACAGCCATTGTAATATTATACTCTTTAGATTGAAAAGAGTGGCCGTTGAGTTTATTGTTGCTCTTCTCACGATCTTTACTTTTTCCGAACATATGTTAGATTCAGTAATTTAATACAAATATTTATAGCGATGATTAAGCCTAATTGAATAAAGCCTATTTGACTTTGACTAAGTACTTCCTTTGTGGTGAACAATTAGCTCGAAAGCTAATTTAGCGAAGTCATGCGGAAGGCCGTGGAGGCCAAATTTGTAGCTCAGGGAAACCGTGCGTCTCTGAAGGAGATTCCAACCTCGGTCTCACTGCTCGCTAGGCTGGATGGAGGGAAGATCAGACATTATCTAACCAGACTTGAGAATTTAGGTTTAAAAAAATATTGTAAAAAATCCAATGCTTTGTGAACGGCTCGATCACCTGGCGTTGCGTAGAGATTTCGCTGCATCGTGTGTCTCAACTGCATTTATCACGGGGAGTATTACGAACCGCTGTTTCACTTGATTACAGCCGCCGAATACCACCTTCGTACGACACCAAATTAGGATATCATCCTCACCATCTGGATGTGTCCTCCACAGTGCAATTTACAAGAAACTTTCTTCCACGTACAACAAAGCTGTGGTTTACAACAAAGTTTCTTTGTGCGTGGTTTCCGGGACGATACAACATGGGCTCCTGTAATAAAAGCTCGTACAGCTTCCTTAAAAGCCGTCAACGCTCCTGTGATTCCTCTGGTTTTGCAAAAGTATTTCATTTAACGAAGTGACAGTAGTTTAACTAATTCCATATGAGTTGAAACTCATTATTAATTTGAGTTTAAGTAGCAAATACGGACTTAAACCCTATCAATAGGTAGCAGATACAAATAATAGTAGGTTTACTAATATTAATGGTATAAGATTTGCAAAAGAGGTGTATTAAACTAAATTTATTTTATGTTATTTTATACTTTTGAGTTTTTTTATATCTTACATATTGTGCATGTAATTTGTGTGATGTCCATTTTAACAACACGTCAGCAGCGTCCTTTACACAACTTATTTGTAAAGATGAACTACAAATGTTAGACTCGGTAAACCAGATATCGCTAATTAGACTTTTTATAAATACAAAGTAACTGAACACATATATTATTTAAAGTTACAGCAAGAAGGTAATAATATTTACTTTAGTTATGCTTTTAAGCAACAGATGGCGCAAGATATCTCCTCTCTCCAGCTTTGACTTTATATCAGCATATTATATTTTGACTTAAATATGGAAAAAGAACCTTAAAATGATATTTAAAATTCCCCCGCCAAATTATCGGCTTTCCCAATGAGGGAGAAAAAGCCGACCGTTGAAACTTCTACTTTTTAAATTAACTATAACGCGACCTCAGATTGCCCGCAATTTAATTTTTGTTATATTCTCTTTATTTTCCAATGGGTTTCATCCTACTTTTATTATTTCTTTACTTTTTATCATTTTCAAAGGCTTCAGCACTGGTTTAGACAGTATTTCGAGGTAATTGTAACGGTAAAATTATCAAGGTCGTACCGCAAATATATCCTATTAATATTATAAATGTGAAAGTTTGTATGTCTGGATGTATGTTTGAACTTCTTTAACGTAGAAACTACTGATTGGATTTTGATGAAACTTTACAATAGTATAGCTTACACACCAGTATAACACATAGGCTGTTTATTATTTATAAAACTATCGCGTCAATTATACTTTATATGGCAAAACAACGTTTGTCGGGTCAGCTAGTTATATATATAAGAGATTTCCACGTATATGGTCACTCATCACGATATCTATGGAACCATAAGCCGTAGAGACTTGAAATTTGGTAGGAATATTCCTTTTGCCGAGTAGAGGTCAGCTTAGAACGGACCTTATGAAATTCCACTCGCAAGATTTTTTTTTTATTATTAACAGAACAACGTCTGTCGGGTCAGCTAGTATATTATATACACATAGTATGCATTTCATACTACTATAACAATTGTATTTGGTATCACAGGGATTAGATGATACCTCCTTTGTGTAGGGCGTCGTCAGTTTTCATTCAGCGGCATGAATCAAGTCTCAGATAGAGCACTAAATGAAGCTGCATCTTTTAAAGAAAGTGCGTACACTTTTCTATAGGACTGGCAACGCTCTTGTGATTACTCTGGTGTTGCAAGAGAATGTGGGCGGCGGTGATCACTTAACATCAGGTAACCTCGCTCGTTTTTCCTCTCTTCCATGAAAAAAAATCTCTACGCCATATCGTTTGCAAAGTACTTAAAACTTAAGCCTTAAGGTTTAATCTGGTGATACTTGGAACCTTTATTATGATGAGAGTAAATCTCCACGTCATCTCCACCACCTGGATGTGTAGCGGTCCTCCACAGTGCGGTTTTCAAGGAGCTTTCTTCCACGTACTATAAAGCTGTGGTATGAGCTTCCTTACAGTATTTCCGGGATGATGCGACATGGGTACCTTCAAAAAAAGCACGTACACCTTCCTTAAAGGCCGGCATCGCTCCTGTGATTTCTCTAGTGTTGCGAGACAATTTGGGCGGCGGAGATCACTTAACACCAGATGACAATTACGCTCGGTTGTCCTCCTTTTCCATAAAAAAATATATTGCGGATGCGTCATAAAGCGCTAGAACTTGTAGTATTGTCTTCTTCTATTGATGTTTCCCAGTTTCTTCGAAGGCAATCGTTTGGCTTTTTAATTTGGGCACAAAAATCGAGTCTGGTATAGACTAATGATTCAAAATGACTCACTAATTTCACCCCTTCTATGGGCAAATATTCGACTGTCTGTCTGGCGGAGTGAGTTGAAGTGTTGCCGTCTTATCGTGAAAATCGGGAATAATGCTCTAAAAGTGCTGTTGTTTTTCGAGTAACTACGATTCCAATGCGCAGTAAAAGTTACTTTGGTGGACAAATATACAGTTATTAATAATTATAATAGTAAATTATTATTAATAATGAATTAAAACATCCTCTGGGTAGATTGCTTTTGGTTTCGAGCTCTTAACGATGTACCTATCCAGCTTTCACCATCTGCTTATCGTAAATAATGTAAAACAATAAAAACAACAGTCTTTAAAAAATACATATATTAGTAGCAATTTATGAAATTAATAATAAAGGGAAACATCCATTGGGTAGATTACTTTTGGTTGAGAGCTCCTAACAATGTACCTTTCCAGCTTTCACCACCTGCTTATCGATAATAATGCAATCGATAGAAATAACTGACAAACTCGCAATAAACTAACTATCAATCATACAAACTAATAATTACTTGATAGAAATAACATTCAAAGCTGATAGAGTTCTAAAAAGCAAAGGACGAAAAAGAAGTGTTTTTATACCTGTCATGTTAATATTTTCGGGATAATTACGTCAAGAACCGGAACAAACTTTTCTGAGATTAGGCCTATGCTAAGTAAAGTTTTGAAATGGGACCGGAAAAATTTGTTCCATTTCAACTTTGACTTCAAGACACTAGTATGTGCTGTTAATACGAAAAGACTCCTTTTGAGTAATCTAATAAATAATAATAATAATAATAGTAATAAAAATATTTTGGGAAACTCAATATCTGCCACAGCCAATATATATGGCGTCGATATATCGAGCGACGTTCAATCCCATAGTAAATTTGAAGGGGCATCCTAATCGGTGTTCATAATAGCAGTGAATTACATGATTAATTTTCCTCACCATCACTGTAATTCGAAATTTCAAATACATATAGCCGCTTTGTGAAAATAGATGCCGGCTGTAGGTAAAGCCATGTTATACAAGACCTTAGTTATACAAATGTCCACGCGCGGCTGTTCTTAGCTTTCATAAGGTCATACTCAAATTTGAATCGGATCTGCCAGATCGGAATTCTGATCAGTACAATAGCTAACAAATGATTCAGTATATTTTTTAGATTACAATTAATAAATACATATAGTTTTATATATTGACGTTTTACAGACATATATGTTATTTGGTCGAAATATAATTATGAAGAATTAAATAAAACTAAAATAATCTTGAAGGTTCTTCAATCTGTTATGACTTCCTCCGACATTAGAATAATTTTGGCTCTCTTAACACCCTTAAACTCATCTTCTATTTCTTGTAAAGTTTTATCTTTTGTTTCATTCAGTGTAAATTTCAATAACACTAAACATACAAGCATGCAAGATCCACATACAGCAAATACTCCTTGAGTGCCTATGGTTTCTATTAACACTGGGATACATTTCATGGTAATACCGTATAAGGCTGTAAAGACCATTCCACCAAGTGATCCTCCTAAACCCCTGTGTTCTAATGGAAATATTTCACCAATAATGATAAATGCAAGTGGTACTATGCCGCTGTTAGCTACAAAAATAGTCAAAACTATCAAACTCGGCATCATCCACGCTGAATGCACTAATTCACCGTTCATAAATTTTAAATGCGCTGTTAAACTTATTACGTATAACAAAATAGTCGCGCAAAAGCCTGTCACAAACAAAATTCTTTTTCTGTTAAACAAACGTATAATTACGATAAATAACAATAAGGAAATCATCATTGTGATGTCAACACCTAAAGAACAATAGAAAGCAATTGACGCATCACCAATTATTTCAACAAACATTTGATTCAAATAAACTAAAATAAAGTATCTTCCAGAAACATCAACCACTAATGTTAACACAATTACTACGAAAAGAGGTCGCAAAAAATATCCTTTCCCAAAAGCAGTCACAATGTTTTTGATATTTTTGCAAAAAACATTACTTCCATCACTGTTTTGTTCTGACTGTGCAGCAATTAATGCGTTTAAGATATCTTTACTTTCTTTTGAATCTCCAAATAGCCATGTATGTGACTGATCACATTCCACAAATTTTCTTTTCATTGCTAAGAACGATGGACTTTCCGGCCAAATGAATGTTAGAATCAACGCTGTAAATAACGGCAGCATTGCTATAGCAGCAATGTTCCTCCAATTCAAAAAAGCGGATAAAGCATGACAGATAAGTGATCCGAAACACATCCACATACCCATCGCTGCCAGAAAAAGCCCTCTACGTTTCGGATGAGAATATTCAGCCATTATTATACTTGAAAGGGTAACACCAGTTCCAGAAAAACCCTGAAGTATTCTTCCAATAAAAAGCATCGTCACATTGTTCGCTAAGTAAGTTAAAAGAAATCCAAGGATTACAAAACTATTGAGAAGTATATGAGTCAATTTTCTTCCTCGACTCTGCATTATTGAAGGAAAGAATATAAATCCAACCATACCAGATACTCCGAAAGTCGCAGCTGAAACATAAAGTAAAAATTTCGTTTCACAAATATTGTATATAAAAACGACGGATAATTACTAAATTAAACTTTTTTTTTAATGATAATAAGGGACGAGACGAGCAGGACGTTCAGCTGATGGTAATTGATACGCCATGCCCAATTACAATGCAGTGCCGCTCAGGATTCTCAAAAAACCCAAAAATTCTGAGCGGCACTACAATTGCGCTCGTCACCTTGAGACATAAGATGTTAAGCCTCATTTCCCCAGTAATTTCACTAGCTACGGCGCCCTTCAGACCGAAACACAGTAATGCTTACACATTACTGCTTCACGGCAGAAATAGGCGCCGTTGTGGTACCCATAATCTAGCCGGCTTCCTGTGCAAAGGAGCTACACTACTACTTAATATTTTTAATTGCTAAGATTGATAGCATAGTTACAAACTTTTTATTGTATAATATAAATATTTTTCTTGTTAATTTAAAATTAAATATATAAATAAGAAGAAAATATATATTTCATAGTTTAAATATATTATAGTAAACGACTACAGATAGCGTGTTCAATACGAACAGAAAAAAGAATGGGCCCAGGACTGATCCTTGCGGAATCCATAACGATTCATCAACGGATTCGACATTGAAATTTTAACTGTTATTATGTTATGCATTTATTTTTTATGATGTAATGTAATCTTTATAAAACTTAAATGTTTTAATTTATTAAAGCCTAAGCAATAATAAAAGAATATTCTATTCAAAATTAATATTTTTTATGTTTCGTTTTGTTAAACGTAGAGGTGGTAAAACAGGTAGAATCTGCTATATTTCTTGTCATTGCTCTTAATTCTAAATTATAAAGGATTGGCTACTAGCGATGACGTTCTAAACACATAAAGACTTAAGTGTGCTTAAACACAATGTAAGCACACTTTTCTCTGTAGTCGTGTGTCAACTGTCACTGTCCAAATCGGAACTGAATTGAATAAATATTTATCGACACTCATGCTTTAAATGCTCTATTAAAGATTCTTAAACAGTTAGCTTATTGCCAACATTAAAACACCCAATGTTCTTATAATCATTACATCATCCAAACGAGTGTTGTAATGTTGTACTGAATTTCATAACAACACTCCTTTGTTTTTTTTCGATCCCTTCATGTGCAAAGAGTTTCAACAGACGCGTGGTATCCGTATGAATTTCAAAAAAAGAATATTTTCGTTTACACGCGTTTTACACTACCAGAACGTCGCGCACCGTAAAAAAATGTAGGTTATTCGAATCCCCGACATTTTTCTTCGATATTTTTTTGTTTTGTTTACAAAAATGAGCGATTCAAGTTTTGACAGCACACCGCCAGATATTTTAAACGCTGCAAAGGAGCATAATATTCAAGTTTTAATAATTGCACTATACAAAATGTAAATTAGTACTAAAAATAAATAATTCTTCCATTTAAACTTAGTTTTTTTGTATATATAATCAATAATTAATGATATCAGGTTACTACTAGGACTGGCTGTTTTAATGTTGACAATAAGCTAACTGTTTCAGAATCTTTTAGAGGATTGAAATTCTGGATGTAGATAAAGTCTTACATGCAACTGTTGATAATTAGGTATTAAAACACTCATGTGATCATAATATCACATTCGGTTTCGCTTCGTATGATAAACCCACATTCGTGTTTTAATGCCCCTTAGTACACAACAGTTGCATAAATAACTATTACATTGCTGCTTATGGACCAATAATATTATAAACAACTTGAGTAAATTGGGCAATGAACAGATATAGCAGTGGCAGCTTATTATAGTGTAATTTGTGGCATGTTTTTCAGCTTTGTTTTTATACGAGGTGATTTGTTATGTATAGAACGTCATTGACTACTATACTTCTATCTGCAGCATGCGCGGTTAAAGAGATAAGACAATGACGTAAATACGGCGCGACTAGTTCATATTAGTTTTTTTTATAGTATTATAGCCAATGGTTACTATGGGGTATAATAAAGATATAAATATTAATATGGGGCAATGCACCCGATATTAATACTATCTTTGTACTGTAGAAGAGGGCTTTTTTTAATCGAATAGCCTCTCAGTACACTCTTGATAATTTTATGTATATTCATACTTTACACATTTAATTTTTTTCTGGAACCTGTTTTAATCATAATATTAACACTAAGAACAAATATAAAAATGTCAGGCCAACATTCGATGTCGAGTTATTAAGTCGATATTAAGTAAGTAAGAGTTATTAAGTTTTGTTGGGCGATTTAAATACAGCATAATATTCTGTTACAACGTAATCCCAAAAACAAAAAAAAATGTGTTATGAAATTCAAAAAGATGAACTTTTATGTGGTAAAGGTTGCTATTACATAAATAACTTTATTAAATAATGACACGACACCCTAGTAGCGATCGCCCTCAGATTATTTAAGCCCGTTAAGTTTCTTGTGACTGTTCTTCTCAGGTCTGAGGCATAAAATTTCGAATGAGTGGTATTTTTGACGTTCAAAAAGTAATTTAAAATCCTTTTTTTTGCCGACCCGCTAATATCAACTATTGAAACTAAAGTCGCCTCCCGATGAAAGCCAGTGTGATCCTTATTTCATGCAGTGAAAGTGATTATTTTCTGTATCTCCTACACTGCTTAGCAAGTTTATTCGCTATATCGTTACCTTTTCTTTCCACTCAGACAAGGAGAAAAAACTACCTACCGGGATAACGACGGGAGGGACGTGGTGAATGTTTTTTGCATACCAAAACAGCCGGCTGCGTTGGTTATGTGGGACTAACAAGAACCTAAGTGCCTACCAACTTAACACCACCTGAGGTTGGCATTGGGCAAGTGCCCGCTAAGTCATCATCGGAGGCGACCTCTCTTGGGCGGTAAAAAACGCTACCGACGCTTAGGGTTATCCGCTAGGATATACCACTGTAGGTATAATCTAATTGACTAGTGACATCTGAAGGATGATCACAAGAAGGAGCGTTACCTAAAAAAACTCCTGTGTCCCTTAATCCATTGTAGAGTCTTCCGGTTCTCAAAGGCGATCCTTTCCAGGGATTGATAACACTCGTAGGTTAGCGCTGAGATGAAAATTCTTGAGCGGAATCAATACAGCCTTACTATGTTTTGTATGACAATCATTCGTCCTTGCATTCAATCGTTTGAGATGAAGGTTATTCAGAGCAATAAATACAGCCTTACTATGGTATATGACAATCATTCGTCTATGCATTCAATCCTTTTCTAAAATATCCGGGACTTACTTAGCGACGAAACTTGGTCAGGAGTTGCTGTTATATCGGTTGTATTAGATAACAACGCTGCGTTTAAGGCTGCAGGGAAACTTAATTGAAATCCTATACCCATCTTATGGAGACCCATGCTGATGAATACCAGGATCTGAAAATTGTATTACTAGTTAGTATTTTTATTTTTTATTTTTATGTTTATATCATCACTACGGAACGAAATCTCTATAATTTATGTACATTGTGTCGTAAGTCGCCTTTTAGCATTATTTACTTGAATTTTATTTTTCTAAACTGCAATTTCATTTCTTAAAATACTCTTCATCCTGTCTTTTAAAATGATCATTCAATATTGGAAATACAAAGATATCGCTAGAGGCTAGGTCAGGTAAGGGAGGATGCTCAAATATTTCAAATCCTGTATCTCGAATTGCAGTCATATGAACGAAAAAACCGGGACAATTACAAAATTAGCTTAAATTATCCTGTAAATCTGCATTAACTTTATTCGTACAAATTTTTTTAATTCCGTGCGCAATTCAGTTTTATCCACTTAACACCAGATGCTCTGAAAAACATAAGACTTATATTTATAAAAACTTTTGGCTTCCAAAGAATTTGCACCTTATTCTCACTAATTATTGAATTCTTTTCGTATATCAAACCATAGCGGAAGCGAAATCGCAACAGCTTGGCTGCGTCCTGTACACGTCCCTTATATATGTGAAACACGTGGACCTGTATGTTCTAACATTCGTATCCTTGACAGGTAATGTGCGGCTTTTTGATTTCCTATTTTATGAAATACTACCTACTTATGGCAAGCAGACATCGCAAAAGTAATTAACATCTTTTCACCTTGGATATCGCTTAAATTATACGTTTTAATAAAGTTTTTCCAAAATCGGTAGTAATATTAAATATTTTAATTGTTATGTACCTGACGCCAATAGTAAACATCCTTATAACAGGCCATTTTGTACACAACACAACTAGGACTGAACTGAACAACTATCAACAAGCTGTTATCAATAAATTTACTTTTAATCAAAAAGTGAATAATTTAAATATTATTTAGTGGTATTTTTTATCGATATGTTGATGTATAGTAAATTTTGAGGTTATTTAAACTAGCTTGTTCAACAACAACTTACAACACCAACTAACAACTTTGATGTATTGAAATTTTAAATAAATATGGGCCGTTATAATAAATAAAAGTGGTAAATGATAAGACAAATACATGGATATCAAAATGCACTGCAGTTCATGCATATCTTCTTCAAGAAATTCTTAATGCAATATACAAATGGTGTGATAGTAATAAAATGATATTGAACACAAGTAAATGTTACTCTTTTACTTTCACGCGCAACCGCGATATACTCAGAACTCGATATAGTATAAATGGTTTAGTTCTAGAGGATAAAACTGATATTAGAGACGTAGGGGTTTTTTTCGATAAGAAATTAAAGTTTCTGCCTCATATTGATAATGTTATTAATAAATCTTCAAAAATGCTAGGCTTTATTATGATAAATTGTTTACAGTTACGTAACTGTAAACCGCCATTAAACAACTAAAGTAACCCTGTACAATGCTTGTGTGCGCAGTAATCTAGAATACTGTAGCATTGTTTGGTCACCTCAATACAACATTCATCAATTATTATGAGTTGAACGCATTCAAAAACGGTTCTTATGGCACCTTGCCTTTTCTTGTGGGGTACATAAGCAATTGCCATCGTACTTGGATAAATTGAGACACTTTAACTTGAAAAGTCTTTCTGTTCGACGACAAATGCTAGATCTAATATTTTTATACAAAATAATTAGAAATCAGCTCACTGCACACTCGTGCATTCATCAGCATACGAGTTCCCCGCCGAGTACCAAGGCGTGCGCAGGTCGGAGCCGACCTGTTCCATCAGCCATTTGCCAAAACTAACCTTAAGCAATTTTCTCCCATACCACGTCTATCAAGAACTTATAACTCCATCTGTGGTGAAGTAGATATTTTTAAACATTCTTTACCTGCGTTTAAACAAAATATTACGAGATTGTTAGGCGCCAAATGATTATAATTTTTGTTTTATTTTATATTATTCTTTTCTTGGTGTCACGGAAGCAAAGACTGTGCATGTTGTGACACCTTAATTTGTTGTACATTCAACTCATTATTTGCTCATATTTGATATATTTTAAGCGTATTAGAATGTAACAACTACTCGTTGTCCTATAAATAAATAAATATCTGCACTATATGGGATTCAGGAACGAACCAAATCTAAGCAGAACATACTTTCTTCTCTTCAGATAGTGGAAGTGTGTTCAAGACAAGGCCGCAATTAGTTGTTCCCTGGAATCAGTGGGAAAAGGAGATTGACCAGCATTGTTTGGAGCCTGGAGCCTGAGCAACTCACAAATATTCATGTGTCTCGATAAAATATGTTAGTATAAAATAATTTTATTTTCAATCACATCCGAATCCCAGATTCAGAGAAAAACTGTTTTCTCGATTGTTAGGTTAGGTTGGTAAGAAGGTAGCGCTCGTTTGCATGAACTTTACTGCCTATGGTGGGTAGTTACCTACAGAGTTATCCTTATTTAACCCATAATTAGGCGCATAGGGTCAAGACGATTTTTTATCGAAAAAAAAAATATGTTTGAGTGTTTAGACCACGGCAGTGGTCTTTCTAGGTACCTACCTCCGCGCGTGGTCACACGCACTCGTCGCTGTTTTCTTGTGTGCAGACCCCATGCGACCAATTACTTAACATTTTTGGCAAAAGGTTAGTTAACATTTCTGTGTTTTTTTTTTTCAATTTTATATTTATTATTTTGACTTATTATAGTGTAAATTTGTGTTGCATACTAACATTTAAGTATTTTTTCTCTTTTAGTTGTCATTATGGATCGAGAAAGACAAATATGGCAATGGCTGTAAGAGATGTCGGATGAAGAGCAAGATGTCGCGGGTTCTATCTCATAAGATGTAATTGCAAATGATATACCTGTACATATGGCCATGAATCGGTAACTGAGTTGGATCTCAGTTACCGAGAGCAAAATAGCCTAAATGTTTCTGGATCATCGGAGGGTAACTGGTGTCTATGTAGACATAGTCAAGGAAATGGTGGAAACCAAAAGTGAAATGATCTAAAGTACCAAATAATACGAAAGGAGGTGTCGGCTGCAATGATCAACTATGCGCTAAGGACTATAGCCACGAGCAGTCAGTTATATAAAAAAAATTCAAGAGCTTGAGAAGTTGTTTAATTTTTTCAATGATTAGAAGCGAGAGTAATGTTTTATATTTTTATTATAATTACTATAAGCCATTAAATGTTTTTTTATATAACATATCTTATTTTCATTCATAGCTTTGGGGTCAGATGTGACCCCATGCGACTACTTGTGTGATGTTCTTAATGTGCTAAGTAAGGGTTCAAGAATGGTGTAAAAGCCACGTATATCTTTAAATAGGTAACTAATCGCATAGTAAAGTAAGTAGGTAAAATACCTTATACTACGTAGTTAATTCATAATGAATGATACGTACTATAATCGTTTTAGCAAATATGGAGGAAATATAATTATAGTATCGCACCTTGACGTAAATAAATACAAAATAACAATCCTTTGCTGATGCAAATTACATGCAGATATTTAGTACACAAAAAATTACATGAACTGAAAGCACATACCCATGATGAGTTGTTTCGATGCGTTTGCGAGATATACTCCAAAAAAAGAAACGTTCTATTTTTTTTTTATGGAAAGTACGGGTCACCTGGTTGATCCCCGCCACCCACATTCTCTTCTAACATCAGAGGAATCACAGGAGCATTGCCGGCCTTGAAGGAAGGTGTACGCGCTTTTTTTGAAGGTACCCATGTCGTATCGTCCCGGAAGACCGCACATGGAAGTTCATTCCACAGCTTAGTAGTACGTGGAAGAAAGCTCCTCGAAAACCGCACTGTGGAGGACCGCCACACATCCAGATGGTGGAGATGATATCCTAACTTGTGGTGTGTGGTTCGGCGGCAGGAATCGGAACACTCCACATTATAAATGCAGTAGTGTACACACAATGAAGCGATGTGTCTACGCAACGTCAAGTGATCCAGCCGTTCACAAAGCACCGACAATTCGAGCTGCTCTTCGTTGCACGCGGTCAAATGGATCGAGCTGATACTGGGTGCGCCAGACCAGAGATGACAGCATGCTCCATGTGTGGCCGGACCTGTGCTTTGGACAGCGCTAGAATGTGGGCTGGCTTGAAGTATGGACTGGGACGTCGTCACGCTCGCGCTGCCCGTTGAATAAACAAAAGTAATAAAATACTTACTCGTGTAGTTTTCTTTGGAAGAACCAATGAGTGATCTTCAGCAAGATAACACACAATTGTGATGACAACAGTAATGACGTCACACCTTTTAAAAACAATACAGAGGTTCTTTCCTCGTCATATATATAGAGTTCGATTCAGGCAGGCAACGTGAGCACAAGTGCCGCGTTATCTGTCCTACTTCGAATATTTTATTACCTGCGTTATCGCACTATCTGCTCAGGCTACCTGAGCTAGCTATTGTTATCGCGCGCTATTGTTCGGGACTCTTTGAGTCTCGCACCTGCTACGTTCCTTCGTAGAACGTAGCTGTTATTATCAGTGTTAATTACCCGGTTTTACGATCGCGATAGTTAGCACCAGTGTTTGTGTTTCGCTATTCTGCACGCTAATCGTGTGTGTTTGTGTGTTGCAGTTCGTGCCGTGTGTGTACAACTATACCATAGTTGTCCACTTAATTATTATATTCCCCCTCTGCCTGACTCGGGCACCAGTGGTTCTCGACGAGGGTTCCCTCAAGGCCTTCATGGCCCAACTGGCACCGCTCATAGCGGACCAGATAAGATAGGGCGGTAGAGGCCGCCATAAAATCTAAAAAGTGCAACTCGGCATCCGACAAGTCGTCGGATGAATCTGAATCTGAATTGGACGTCGGAATGCTTTCCGACGCGAGCTCCGCGGCCTCGGTTAAACCGAGGAAAATGATCTTAAGATCAGCTCGTCCGCCTGTCCTACAGGCATATTTTAACGCCCAGGCGACCCATAAGGTCCCCGTAGACACTCCCGACCGCACGGAAGTCCCTCAGGCTTCCATTGCCGCACCGGCCCAGCCGGATACCGCTCTGCCGTCGAGAGCGCCGAGCGTTGCGTCGGATACTGACGGCTTCATCACCGTTAGTCGCATGAAGAAGTGCGGTCGCGAATCGCCTTCCCTCCATGACACGCCCGCTAAGAAAGCCGCGGCTACGACTGGCTCCACTCCCGCGCCCGCGTCCGCGACGGTACATGTACCGCCTCCTATTTTTATAGGAGACCGAGATTGGTTATAAAAAATAAGATCCCGAAGACGCTCTCCTTCCAGGCGAGAGCGTACCAATCTCTAATCAAATTAGAGACTAAAGAGGTAGTGGACCACCGCGCCTTCACAACTCTTCTTAGAGAGCTGAGTGTGGGTTTCCACACGTACGCCCTACCTGAGGAGAAGCGTCTGAGGGTCGTGCTTAGGAACGTCCCCAGAGAGATAGACGAGGCCGACATTCTGTCGGACCTCAAAGAGCAGGGATACCCAGCACACGAGGTGCACCGTATGCGCGGCACCATCACCAAACAACCATTCAACATGGTTCTCGTCGTCCTCGACCTCACGCAAGAAGGAAAGGACATATTCAATATTAAATCGGTTTGCTCCCTTCAGGGCATCCGGGCCGAAGCTCCTCGCAACCGCGGGGGGCCCGGTCAGTGCCACAGATGCCTATTATACGGGCACTCGGCGCGCAACTGCGAGCACACCCCGAGGTGTGTGAAGTGCCTCGGCAAACACGGCACGCCGGAGTGCCCTCGACCAGCGCAACGCGCGGAGCCCCCGGACTGTGTCTTGTGCGGGGAGAAGGGGCACCCCGCGAGCTAGCGCGGGTGTCCCAAGGCACCCAAACACAAGCGTCACCCAGGGCGCCGCCAGCCGCAAGGCAGAGCAGAGAAGGTGGAGTTCACTCCGACCTTCAAACCTGCGCCGCCTCCTAAGGCAAACGCTTGGGCGAGGTCTCCTCCGGCTGCCAACGCTGCCAAGGAGGCTACTCCCACCACTCCCACGGCCCCCGCGCCCGTCCGGCCTATTCTTAGTGCAAGAGACATTTCTAAAACCACGTATACGCGATCCGCGTATCGCTAATTATAACTTAGTCAGGAATGATCGCACCACCCGTATGGGTGGTACCCTCATTTATTTTAAAAGGTCTCTACACTGCATACATATCCGGTACTCACTAACATCGAGGCCTCTGCCATCCGAGTCAGTATGGCGAATCACCAGCCGATCACTGTTATTTCAACTTATCTTCCGCCTAACAAACAAATATTACACACAGATATCGAAGCATTACTCGGCCACGGGGCCGCAGTCATAGTGGGCGGCGATCTTAACGCCAAACACTCCAGCTGGAACAGTAGAGCCACAAATAGACACGGATTTTATTAGATTCTCTTACAGACCTGCTGAACTTTTCAGTAATAGCACCTGACGAACCAACACGATATCCGGATATCGTCGCGCAACGACCCGACATACTAGACGTTGCGTTACTTAAAAACGTAACGCTCAATCGCGTTACTTAAAAACGTAAATTCAATCGAAGTTTTTCACGAATAAGAGTCAGACCACCGGCCCGTCGTACTAAATCTAGGCCCACCGGTTAACTTTCAACCACCGACGAAAACAGTGATCGACTGGCAACGGCTGGAAAAGGATCTCGGGACCATCAAGTCCTAAGACCTTGACCTTATACCGGACGTCATCGACTCGGTTGACACGGCTCACAGTGCTATCTCTCATGTGACGTCACACATCCAGAACAGGATCAAGGCCTGCTCCAGGCAGGTCCCGACGATGCAACCGCATCGCCTAAACCTGCCACCAGAGGCCAGGGACTTACTCACGCAGAAGCACAGAGCTACTAGAGTTTATGATAGGTATCCGTCGGTCGAGGTCGGTGGTAAGGGAACGTATTGCGGAACTCCGCGGCGTACGTTGGGACCGCTTGCTCGGCAACCTTTAGCAATCACATGTGGCTTTCTGGAAGCTGCCTCGCGCGTTCAAACAGGAGCCGCCCACTGTCATACCTCCTTTGGGTAGACCGGGACTGCAGCCGGCGCTCGATGACGATGAGAAGGCTGAATGCCTCGCCGACAGTCTCGAGAGTCAGTGCTCTCCAAATGCAGCAGCCGACCCGACACAAGTTGACGAATTTGATCGTGAAGTTGAACGTCGCTCCGCTCTGAGCCCTTCAGGCGATGAAATAAAACCCACCTCTTACGAAGAGGTGAAGCTAATTATTAAGGAGTTTCACTCCAAGAAGGCCCCGGGGCTCGACACTATAAACAATAGGGTTCTTAAAATCCTACCCTCGACTCTTATTACTTTATTGGTTACCATTTTTAATATTTTCTTGTCTAATAGCGCGTTCCCCGAACAATGGAAGGATTCCATTGCTATCGGAATCCCAAAACCCAATAAACCTAAAGCTAATCCGAGTAGCTATAGGCCTATTAGCTTAATTAACTCGATCGGGAAACTTTACGAAAGATTAATTCTCGCGCGTCTTAATCATTACATCGCGGAGCTTAACCTGATACCCGACATGCAGTTCGGATTCAGAACCGCTCAGTCGTGTCCCCAGCAGGCTCACCGACTCACCGAGTACATTCTCATACGGCGTCAAGTTTACGCTGCCACAGCCGTGTTTTTCGATGTCGCGAAGGCCTTCGACAAGGTATGGCACAACGGCTTAGTATTCAAGCTGTATCAACTGGGAGTGCCAGACAGGCTCGTGCGCATCATACGAGCTTACCTTACTGATCGCTCCTTCCGATATCAAGTAGAGGGCACCCTATCCTCACCCAGACCCATCGGGGTCTGGCGTGCCACAGGGTTCAGTCCTCTCTCCCACTCTTTTCTCGCTCTTCACGAGCGACATTCCCAAGTTTCCGAATGTCCAGCTCGCTCTGTACGCTAACGATACGGCACTCTACTTTGGCTCCGCTCTTTTGAACCGCTCAACTTTGAGCAGAAACATTAAAGTGCTTCAAGCCGCCGTCGATGAACTAGGCAACTGGTTCAGAAAATGGCGGATTGAAGTGAACCCCACCAAGAGTGCAGCGGTACTCTTCGGTAACGCGAATAGCATCCGCGTTAAAAAACGTCCGACCGACGTTATTAAACTGTATGAAACAATCATACCGTGGGTGAAGGATAACAAATACATAGGAGTCACGTTCAACAGCAATATGAACTTCAAGAAACATATCGATACGGTATGCAACAGAGCCCGATTTGTCCTCAGTCGCCTTTATCCTCTTGTATGTGGGCGAAGCAAACTTCCGTTCAAACACAAAGTGACGCTGTACAAAACCATCGTACGGCCCATACTGTCATACGCAAGCGTCCCAGGCACGTCACGGTAGACCCTGATGACGACATCACCATCGCGAACGCGGCACCCACACAAACACCGACACAGACACGCACACAGCGCCTTCGCAGGCGTAGGCGCGGTCAACCGCCGCAAGCCACTGGCACTCATCACTCTGACGATGGCCAGCGGCCCCCAACCTAGATACAACACACATTCTTTTGATACCCGACGAGACGTTAGTCCTCGTCCTGTAAGCGTTTCACTCCACTCACACTCAGATATATACTATATATACACTGGCCTGCAAAAGTAGGTATCACACTTTTCAAATTATTTTTTTTTCTTAACTATAGAAGGTAGAGATTTAAGATTAAAAACGTTTTGTTGCAAATTTTATAGGCTTTAATTCTTAGAAACTAAAATTATACATTAGTAACATTTTTAACTTAAAAAAGATAAAACAATGAAAATAGACATTTTTAGTATAGTGTAAAAAAATTCAACTAAAATGTATTACATGTTATTTAATTTTTAATAACTGGTATTGCCTCCTCGAGCTCTGATTACAGCTTCGAACCGGTTTGGCATACTGAACACTAGGTTTCGGAGCCGATGTTAGGGAATATTCTCCCATTCTTCTACTAGGGCCTGCTTTAGTGCCCTGAGGGTAGTAGGTGGTGGTCTGCGATTTCTGACTAGCCTCCCAAGCTCAACCCAGGCGTGTTCAATCGGGTTGAGATCAGGACTTCTTGATGGCCAAGCCATCACGCTGATACCGACCTCCTGAATATACTCTTGTACGATATGAGCCGTGTGTGGGGCATTATCATGCATCAGCATCGATCCATCACCCATATTTGCTAAATACGGCCCTGCCTACTCATTGAGAATCTCTTGAGCATATCTTTGCCCAGTGAGGGTGCCATTTTCTATGACTACTAGCTCTGTGCGACCTTCTGAAGATATGCCAGCCCATACATGTACACCGCTTCCACCGTCTTGGACTCTTTCTGAGATGCAGGCTTGAAGGTATCGCTCACCAGGTCGCCTGTAAACACTTCGCCTTCCATCAGAAGTGTAAAGGGAAAATCGAGACTCATCTGCAAACAAAATTCTTGACCATTCTTCTTCATCCCAGTGCATGTGTTCACGGGCGTATCGCAATCTCGCTACTCGATGCTGTCTCTCGAGTTTTGGGCCACTCGCTGGTCTTCGGGGTTTCAAATTTGCTTCAGCAAGTCTTCTTATCACTGCACTGTCACTAATGTAGTCTCTCCGGGTCTGAAGTAGCTGTTGCTGGACTTCAACTGCATTTTGGTGGCGATTTCTTAACACAGTGGAAATAATATAACGATCTTCTTGGGCACTGGTACATCTGGGTCTGCCATTACAAGGTCTCCTCAGATGGTGTCCAGTCTCTTCGTACCTTCGCTTTACCTTCTGGACCGTTCGTACCGTCACACCCACCATTCTTGCAGTGCGACGCATACTGATGCCTAGTTCCAGAAAAGCCATGATCCTAGCACACTCTTCAACTGAAAGAAGCATGATAAATAAATGTTATGTGCTTTTTAGCATAAATTTTTAAAACAAGACCCATCGATCTGGAAAAAAATTTAAAACAGAAAGAAAAATATGAATGGTAAAATTGTAATTCGGAAACGTCCACTTTGAAAAAGGAATTTTTTTGTTTTTGAAGTTTTTTTTCAGCCAATTCTTAAAAGAAGGTTACCGACTAAAAAGTTTTTATGTACAAAATTAAATTCTCTTTGGAGTCCTTTTTATTTCGAAAGTATAACTTGTGAACTTAAAACGTTATCCCAATTTTAAAAGTGTGATACTTACTTTTGAAGGCCAGTGTAGACAGAGTCACTATTGTAACCATAGTAACGATTATTGACACAAAAACTTGTTGATTAATAGAGAAGTAGTATGTGAACCAATCAAATCACTATATCCGTTTTGACCAACCAAAAATGAAGAAGTTGGAAGACAGAGAGAGAAAGTCTTTGAAATTAAAAAGCATTCAATTTTGAATAACGAAAACGAGCTAATATTATCTAATAATTAAATAATTTTCAAATTTATACCCAAAGCTACAACAAAAAGAAGAAAACACTGTCAGTAAAATTTTCACGATGAGCTTGCACTGAAATTTGTCTCACCACTTAGTGGAATCAATTACACCCGACCCGACTACTTTACGACCCGATACGACTTGGAGAATTCAAGAAAAGAGCATACTCCCACCTTAAAGGCAGGCAACGCATGTCTTGACACTTGTTGTTGCGGATGTCTATGTCATGACATTAAAGGTTAAAGGTCTATCAATAGCTGTATTGTTCGACCCATTTTTTAATGTAATTTTGTAAGTGACTATGACGTAGGCTTCTTTCTCTATATCCGAGTGGTTGAGTTCACTACTGCTTAGCATTTTTGTGGGAAATGCCACAGGTCTGCCAGCTTAAGACAAAGTTGCTGCAATAGAATGATTTGATGCGTGAATTGTCATCAATGGCAGGAAGAAAAAATAGCCTTTGCGATGTCAGGTTTGAGTTTTTCAAAAACTGCAATCAACACCTCTTTCTATGACTGTTTTCCAATTACAGCACTAGAGCGCATTATGCGGCATAATGCTCAACGTTGAGTGTTCCAACTACAGCAACGCTTCGCACAATCGAGCACTCTCAAAAGTACTGCTATCGCGTGATGCGTAGAATAGATATTAGAGACCAACTCAGTAGCAGAAAATTAACGTGTGTTTTATCTATAAGTTGGCATTAATCCAAATTTTATTTACTATAGTAATATAAGTTTATTTACGGTAGTAATATTGTTTATTATTGATCAAAATTTGAAAGCTTTCGTTTCGTCGTAGTTTTTTAGAAATAATTCAGATTGTGTTAAAAAAAGTATGGATAAAGGTACAAATTTACCGAAAAAATATTTAAATATTCTTCGTTTATTATATTTTGGTTTGAGCTGATGGTCTTGTTACCAATGCTCTATATAAAAAGAACTAAAACTTATGAAGGTACAAACATTGGCTTTTATATACCACATTAAAAATGTAAATACAATTCCATTTTAGAATTCTAAAGTATACACAAATTTATTGAACAGAAATATACTTTTCACTTCTCATGCTCCTGAACTTGCTTATTTGTGCACGATATAGGCTGCAAAAAATCGATTTTTGTGCACAAGTGCATTAACGTATCTACTCATAAATGTATCTATATTAAGGCAAAGAAAATGAGCTGTACTGCCAAACACAATAATAAGTTCAGAGATAGAATTTGTTATTTTATAATATTTACTTTAATTTATTGGCCTCATATGTTTTTTAAGACAAAAAAGATATTTAAATTTAAATTAAAATACGGTAGGTTATTTAATTAATAAAAAAATATATGTATTACAAAATTAATTTAATAGTAGGCTGTATAGGTCTGGAGAACAATCCTAATACCAATGTCGTAAGATTAAAAAAAAAGCGGCTGGAAACGGGTCTTGTTTTTTCGTGCGTTTATTTTAATTAATTTCTTCAAATTTGCCAAAATTGTTAAAAATGTATAGTGAAGAAGAGGATTTAGCAGTCTCTCCTTGCACGCTTATGGAAATTAATGCACAGAGAGTTGTGCAACAGATATTACCGCCAAAGTCTCGGGAAAAATATCTCAAAGTTTACGATAATTTTGTAAATTTCGTCAGAGACATCTTCTAATAATATGCCATCTTCTCACAATATGTCAACTTCACAAATTCTGAAAAATACCGTTAATATGCCGGGAAAAACAATTTCCTTCAGTATTCGAAACTGAACTAATTTTACTTTGAATATCAATTAAAAAATGTAATGTTATACTACTGTTTAATTTCCTCGCAATAGAAATGAAAAGTAGAGTTTATAACTCGTCCAGAAAACCTTTTTATCCTCGACATTACTAACATGCTAAAAGTCTCGGATAGAAATGGTTAGTTTTGTGCACTCGTTATAAAATCTACTATTAGACTTAGGTTATTTTCGACTTAAAATTACTATTTTATGAGCACGTGGATTCTATTATAAAAAAAGCATCGAAGGCGTTAGGTTTCTTACTCAGAACGTCATCGGAGTTCAGTTCTCTTAAAACTATTAAAGTTTTGTACTGTGCATATGTACGGAGCCACCTCGAATACGGTTCACAAGTATGGAATCCCCAATATAATGTCTACGTTAACCGTATTGAAAGAATACAAAAACGTTTGTGAAATTCCTTCAACACCGAGCCGAGACCGAGTGTAAAACATTTCATTTGCTACCGCTTCAGCAGAGGCATCGTACAGCACATTAATTGGCGTATTTATGCAGTATAGCGAACAGAAAGATCGACTGTCCAGAGTTACTTAGCAAGCTTGGACTAGTAGCGCATGCCTTTCCAATTCGTAATCCTAGCCTTTTACATACTCCCATGGCGAGGTGTAACTATCGTGCAAATAGCTTCATTACTAGATCCTGCAGAAGTTATAACGACTTGTCAAATGACGTAGATCTAGATATATTTTCTACATTATTTCAGTTTCAGTTCTTCCAGTTTAAATAATTGTAGTTGAGATAGTTTTAAGCGTAAAATTAAATTATATCAATAGTTCTACAAAGATGTGGAAACTTTTAAGTAGCCTTCATTACTTTCAATTATTTCATAAGTTATAATTGTAAGCTAGCTGTAAGTCCCCCAAATATTAATAAATAAATATAGAATAACTAGCGGACCCGACAGACGATGTCCTGTAGACGCGTCTTAAATCTGAAAAATCAGTCGAGACGTTAGAAGGAGTTCAGTAACATACACATGGGCAGGAAAATTATATATGGACTGAATTGAGAATCTAAGCCATTCTCAATTTCACTGGAATTGGAACTTTAATTGTGAATGAATCCACTTGAACACACACAGAAAAATTTCGCTGTCAACACACGTACAAAAAGAATTATAATATATATCTTAATATATATAAATAACGTGACACGTTGTTTGTCCGCGATGGACTCCTAAACTAATGAACGGATTATAATGGGGATTACTTCAAGGAGTGCAGTTTAGTCCAACTTGAGAGATAGGATAGTTTTTATTTCGATTTGGGACCCATAATTATTTTTAATTCCAATATTTGCTTTGCATGGACATATTTTCAGTTCTGTTGTGAAGCAATTTATAACAACAGTGAGCATATTTTACGAAATAATTCTTGATGTAATTAAATACTATTGGCAAATTCATAATAACATTAGGTGTCCTCAATGGTGATCATGATAATTGATATGCTGGTTAGGGAAGCTATTTTTGATTTTTGAGTAATAGACTTTTTCACAAGCAAACTTTAAATAAAATAATCGGTTGCGAGTCGGACTCGTACACAAAACTCGTACGTAAAAGATGTAACACTTTGTACGTTTGTAAATCTCCTTTTTAAAATGAAACTTTTATAACACATACTTTTACTTCACATTTTTTCGTCCATGTATCGCATGTCGCCTTACAGATGGCCGCGGAGTATGGGTGAAGTGGAATCATTAATTTCAAGTACTGCCTTTAAGTTAGTTTGGCCGAGTCTAACGCGCCAGATTAAAACTCTGATTCCCGAAAGAGAGCGAGGGTTTGAACCCCGCACCTGATAAAAGTTTTTTTTATTACATTACTCCGTTTACAGACAGTTTCCCTCAGTCACTCTTCTTTCAATATCTCCTTCATATCTTCCGTCTTTTGTAAACATGCTTCACAAATATACGAATTCTGTAACTTGTTCTACCCTTTCATTTTCAATCGTAATATTACACTCAGTCAACCGTTCATCCTTCTCAAATACCTTCACTTTCGTCTTTCTTGCATACACTTTCAAACCTCTCGCTTTAAAGCTCCTGTTCCACCAGTCAATCATTTGTTGCAACTCATTCGTCGATGAGCGAACCTATACAATCCAAACACAGTCTCAAGAATCCTTGTACAGAGGTTTCAGGGCCCTTACTAGAAAATTGTCCACCATGGGGTGTTATCTATGCATGGACATAGATAACACCTTCCATAATTCCTTTCTATTAACCCCATCATAAATCTTTTCCAAGTCTATGAACGCGCAATATACTTTCTGGTTTTTTGCCAGACATTTTTCAGTGATATTAAAAAAAATAATTTCAGCGAATGCAAAAAACTTGATCCATACATCACATTCCCTTCCGAAATCCCGCTTGCATATCCCATACCCTGCCATTAGTTACATTCATTACTCTTTCTGACATACACTTTTCCAACAACACTAAGAATGGTGATAATTTTAATATTCCTGCTGCGAACCTTTGCCTTTATAAATTAGGACAATCACTGCCTTCGTCCAATAGTCTGGAACTTGGCCCTATTAGTTCATCGTCAGCCTTCAACATTTCGTCACTCGATCACACCCAGTAGACTTTACTGACGTAATACCTCTTAACATTTTCATAATTTCATCCATTCAAATTTCATCACTCGGGTCCACATACAAAGCAAACAGAATTTTATAACGAGGCGGTACTCGAACGGTTAGCTCAGTTGGCTAGGACACCGGCACGGAACGCCGAAGGTCGTGAGTTTGAATCCCGCATCGTTCATAAAGTTTTGTTTTTCAAATTTTATTTGTGTATTTATCCTAGAAGTGAAGGTTATCACTTTAAAAACATAACATATTGTTTAGATTTACAAGAGCGACATCTCAAGTCAATTTCCTAATATAAAAAATATTGGGGTTGAGCAGGTTATCAACTGTAAAGTACATCCTGTAGATGAAGCCACAACCTGAGAGTTGAACAAAGCAAACTGAATTTCATAACGAGGCGGTACTCGAACGGTTAGCTCAGTTGGTTAGAGCACCGGCACGGAACGCCGGAGGTCGTGGGTTCGAATCCCGCATCGTTCATAAAGTTTTGTTTTTCAAATTTTATTTGTGTAATCTAATAATTAATAATATAAGTAATAAATCTATTTGAGGATAGTCCATATTTGCCACAGCCAATATATATCTCGTCGATCGAGCGACATTCAATCCCAAAGTAAATTTGAAAGGAAAGCCAAATCGGGTATTCCCAATTTGGCTTCCAGATTGAAGCAGATCTTCCAGGTCTGAATTCTGAGCAGTAGTAACAATAGCTAATAAATGACTTATTATATTTTTTAGCTTACAATTAATAAGGATCACTCAAATGATGCGAAGTTTTGTAATAAATATCTTAATACATTTAATAAAAACTAATATAGTTTGACGGTTTACAGACATGTATGTTATTTTGTCTAAATATAATTATGAAGGATTAAATAAAACTAAAATAATCTTGAAGGTTCTTCAATCTGTTATGACTTCCTCCGACATTAGAATGATTTCAGCTCTCTTAATACATTTAAACTCATCTTCTATTTCCTGTAAAGTTTTATCTTTTGTTTCATTCAGTGTCAATTTCAATAACACTAAACATACAAGCATGCAAGATCCACATACAGCAAATACTCCTTGAGTACCTAGGGTTTCTATTAATACTGGGAGACATTTCATGGTCACACTGTATAAGGCTGTAAAGACCATTCCACCAAGTGATCCTCCTAAACCCCTGTGTTCTAATGGAAATATTTCACCAATAATTATAAATGCTACTGGTACTATGCCGCTGTTAGCTACAAAAATAGTCAAGACTATCAAGCTCGGCATCATCCACGCTGAATGCACTAATTCACTGTTCATAAATTTTAAATGCGCTGTTAAACTTATTACGTATAACAAAATAGTTGTGCAAAACCCTGTCACAAACAAAATACTTTTTCTGTTAAACATACGTATAATTACGATAAATAACAATGAGGAAATTATCATTGTGATGTCAACACCTAAAGAACAATAGAAAGCAATTGACGCATCACCAATTATTTCAACAAACATTTGATTCAAATAAACTAAAATAAAGTATCTTCCAGAAACATCAACCACTAATGTTAACACAATTACTATGGAAAGAGGTCGCAAAAAATATCCTTTCCCAAAAGCAGTCACAATGTCTTTGATATTTTTGCAATAAACATTACTTCCACCACTGTCTTGTTCTAACTGTGCAGCAATTAATGCGTTTAGAATATCTTTACTTTCTTTTGAATCTCCAAATAGCCATGTATGTGACTGATCACATTCCACAAATTTTCTTTTCATTGCTAAGAACGATGGACTTTCCGGCCAAATGAATGTTAGAATCAACGCTGTAAATAACGGCAGCATTGCTATAGCAGCAATATTCCTCCAATTCCAAAAAGCAGGTAAAGCATGACAAATTAGTGATCCGAAACACATCCACAAACCCAACGCTGCCAGAAAACGCCCTCTAAGTTTCGGATGAGAATATTCAGCCAACATTATACTTAAAAGGGTAACACCAGTTCCAGATAAACCTTGAAGTATTCTTCCAGCGAATAACATCGTCATATTGCTCGCTAAGTAAGTTAAAAGAAATCCAAGGATTACAAAGATATTGAGAAGTATATGAGTCAATTTTCTTCCTCTACTCTGCATTATTGAAGGAAGGAATATAAATCCAGCCATACCAGATACTCCGAAAGTCGCAGCTGAAACATAAGATAAAAAATTTCGTTTGACAAAAATTGTATACAAAAACGGATATATTAGATACGGTAAGTATTTTTAATTGCTAGGATTGATAGAATAGGTATAAACTTTTTATTGTATAATATAAATATTTTTCTTGTTAATTTAAAATTAGATACATAAACTCCGCCGTTGTCGGTCCCAAGCCCGAATGAGAAAGGAGGAGGGTTGGTGTGGAGGAGACCTACCCATCCTGTAAAACAGTCAACACCGAGTTTCGGGCGGTGGTATCTAACCCGACATCCCTGTGTGGACATTGAGCCCATGGGGCGGTAACCAGTGACCGTGAGGATCTAAATACCCTCTAAAAGACTGACGTGGAAGGATGTGGGAGCCCACCGCGCTTATTTTCCCATGAAAACCCCCCTTATGGAATCAGAAACAGAAAAAGTGAGTATGTTTGGCGACCTGACTAACCATCGGCGCCACCCAGTACCCGGGCTGGATGGTGTGAAATTGACGACCGAAGCTTCCCCTGGGGTGAGTCGACAGGCTTCAGAGGAAATGCTACTGTCGGTGTCAAAACATATAATATCGAGAAGACCTCAATTCGAACCCATCGTCGCATTGGCACTTGGAACGTCCGAGGTCTGCTAATGGCGGGCAAACTGGCCATCGTGGAAAAGGAAATGGAATCACTTAACATCTCCATACTGGGCGTTGCTGAAACTCACATGCGTGGTAATGGCCACTACAACACTACAGCGGGGAACACCATGTACTTCTCGGGCTGTGAAGATTCGAGTAGGAACGGGGTCGGAATCATATTGCCGCCCACATGAATTATGTCCTCGGTTATAACCCGGTGTCGGATAGAATCCTGACAATGAAGCTGAACACCAAACCGTGTGTGCTGAATATTATACAAATATACGCGCTGACGGCACAAGCTCAAGATGAGGTAATTGATTACTTTTATGGGAAACAGGAGGAAACGCTGAATTCAATTCCTGGTCGGGAAATTAAAATGATCCTTGGTGACTGGAATGCCAAAGTCGGTAGTACACTTGCGGATGACCATATCAGAAGCACAGTTGGAAAATTTGGACTTGGCATTAGAAATAAACGGGGTGAAAAACTGACCGAGTTCTGTACAGCCAGAAATCTCAGTATTATGAACACGTATTTTCAACATCATCCAAGATATGATACAATTTAATACACATGGAGATCTCCAGGCGATAGGCACAGAAATCAAATCGACTATGTCATTCTAGATACCCGCTGGAGATCCTCAGTTTCGAATGTGAAAACCTATCCCGGCGCAGAGTGCGGCTCTGACCAAATTGGTCACGAGTAGGTTACTCGTGACCAATTTCTCGCTCCGCTTAAAGGCGCCTAGACGCCAATCGCCAAAACCCAGAAGCCTGCATCCTTCTGAGCGACCTTTCTTCCGGGAGGCGTTAGAGGCCAAACTAAGGGATGACCCAGCGCATGAACACGCTAACGCCGATACTCAGTGGAAACATTTGAAAGGTCATATCAACGATGCACTGGACCAGACCTCAAAGCGGAAAATGCCGGAGCGGAAGAGAGGATGCTGGATCTCCGATTGTTCATGGGAGCTTTTTCAACGCAGGAAACACTTAAAAACCAGGGGTCTGCAAGATCATGAAGTAATGACCGAATACTCCGGGCTTAGCAGAGCTATCCAGGCCAGTTGTCGCCGCGACAAGAACAACTTTATTGAGGGCATCTGCAGCGACATTGAGAAACATTCGAACAAGCTATAAACTGCAGACCTTTTCAGGAAGGTTAGAGTCCTTTCCAAGCAGTTCAAACCTAAATCGTGGATTATCGAAGATGCTGACGGCACTGTACTACACGAGCTCGACCACATTGCTGAAAGATGGCGTACCTACTGTGAGCAGTTATACACAGATCCCCACTCAACGCCCGAAGTTAGCCCAGTTTGGAGGGACCTGGCACTGGAGCCCGTGATTCTTGGTTCCGAGATATCTAATGCTCTACAGTCCAACAGGAAGCGACTAAATAACAGCAGAAGTGCTTAAAGCTATGGGTGACCTGGGTGAAGAGACACTATACAATATTTGTTTACACGTCTGGCAAAACGGTGATTGGCCGCGGGACTGGTCGGAATCCGTAATTCTTCTGCTGCATAAGAAAGGGTCAACCAAGAGCTGCGGCAATTATCGAACCTTATCCCTCATCTCGCATGCCAGCAAAATTTTGTTTCATATTCTCAATAATCGCATCCACTACTATCTGGATTGGCAAATTCCGCAGGAGCAAGCTGGTTTTGTGAAGGGCAAGGGCACTCAGGAGCAGATTCTCAATGCCAGGCAGCTCATTGAGAAGGCATACGAGTTTGATACGCCAGTGCTTCGTCGACTACAGTAAGGCTTTCGACTGTGTCAATTGGAGTTGCTTATGGAGGGTTCTGCAAGAGCTTGGTGTACCAAATCATCTCATCGCTTTGCTTCGCACCCTGTATGGCTCAAGCCAGGGAGTTGTAAGAGTTGATAAAGCAACCTCGAAACTCTTTAAGTTTCATCAAGGAGTGCGCCAGGGATGCATTTTGTCGCCCATTCTCTTCAACGCCTATGGAGAGCACATTATGAGACGTACCTGCGAGAACTGGGAGGGAGGCATCACAATTGGTGGCGTGAAAATCACCAACTTGCGCTACGCCGATGACACTACTCTTCTTGCAGCAAGTGAGTCAGAAATGGCTGCACTTCTTGAACGTATGGAGTGGATTAGTGGAGAGATGGGACTTCCCATAAACAGGTCCAAGACCAAAGTCATGGTGGTGGATAGATCTGGGAAGTTGGAACTAACTGGTGCGCTGGGCCTAGAAATGGTGGACAACTTTATCTACCTGGGTTCCAACATAAGTAACGATGGTTCGTGCGAGAGGGAAGTACGCAGGAGAATTGGCATGACTAAAAGCGCTATGTCTCAGCTTGGAAGAATCTGAAGAGATCGCAACATTTCCGTAAAATCTAAGAACAAACTGGTACGGACCCTAGTCTTCTCAATATTTTCGTACGGCGCTGAGACTTGGACACTGAAAGCTGCAGACCGCAAACGCATTGACGCCTTTGAGATGACCAGCACCAGCTGGTGAAAGATGCTCCGTATCCCTTGGACAGCATTTCGATCTAATCTCTCCATACTGCGTGAACTCAGGACCTACTCGCGATTGTCTTCCGAATGTCTGCGCAGAGTTTTAGAATACTTCGGTCACATCGCAAGGAAGGACGATGGAAACCTTGAGAGGCTCATTGTGGTCGGCAAAACAGATGGGAAGAGGACGCAGTCCAACACGATGGTCCGATCAGATCCGCTCCGCCCTCGACTCTACGGTTCACAATGCCTTTCACACCGCCAGAGACAGGAATAGATGGAGAGCGATCATACGTGAGAAAGTGATACAGAGGGGTGGTCACGACCCTCAGTACTGAGGCTTACGACGTAGGGAGGACATAAATAAGTAAAAAATACATATTTTATAATTTAAACGTATTATAATAAACCTCTCCAGATAGCGTGTTCAATACAATCAGAATAAAAGAATGGGCCCAGCATTGATCCCTGCGGAATCCATTACGATTCATTAACGACATTGAAATTTTGACTGTTTTACGTACCTAGTCTGGCCAAAGTTCTGCTACAAATAAAAATGCATTTATTTTTCATGATGTAATATAATCTTAATAGAAGTTGAATGTTTTAATTTATTAAAGTCTGAGCAATAATAAAAGAATATTCTTTTGAAATTTAATATTTTTATGTTTCATTTTGCTAAACGTTAGAGGTGGTAAAACCAATAGAATCTACAATATTTCTTGGCGTTACTCTTAATTCTAAATTATAAAGGATTGGCTAGTATCGATGACGTTCTAAACACATAAGGACATAATTTTCATTCGCAGTCTGATAGTGGAACGGCAAAAGTGTGCTTAAAGACAATATAAGCAACTTTTCTCTTTAGTCGTGTGAAATGAATAAATATTTACATTGCTGCGTATTGACCAAGAATATTTTAAGCAACTGGAGTAAATGGGGCAATGTACACATATAGCAGTCGAAGCTTGGTATGGTTGAATTTGTGGCATGGTTCACATAAGACTTTGTTTTTATGCAACGTGGTTTGTTATCATGTGTAGAACGCCATTTTCTACTAGAGTTATTTCTGCAGCATGCGCAGTTTAAAAGATTAGACAATTAACTGACATAGATACAGTAGCTAGTGTACTTTAGTTATTTTCATAGTATTATGTCCTATGACAGTCTCTATTATGTCCAAATGATTGCGAAACTGAAGTGGCAGTGGGCAGGGCACATACTTCGACGGACAGATGGCCGTTGGGACAGTAAAGTCCTCGAATGGCGACCACATACCGGAAGACGCAGTGTTGGTAGGCCCCCCACAAGATGGACCGACGATCTGGTCAAGATCGCCGGAATACTTTGGATGAGGGCAGCGCAGGACCGATCGTCGTGGAAATCTTTGGGGGAGGCCTTTGTCCAGCAGTGGACGTCTTCCGGCTGATGATGATAATGATGTCCTATGGTTACTGATATGGGGCAATGCCCCCGATATAAATACTATCTTTGAGCTGCAGAAGAGTTCTAAACGCGCTATTTTTAATCAACTAGCCTCTCAGAACACTCTATTTTTTATGGAATACGAGGACAAACGAGTGTACGTTCGGTACGGTCAACTGGTGTTAAGTGATCACCGCCGCCACCACATTTTACTTGCAACATCAGAAGAATCACAGGAGACCGGGTTTTTAAGGAAGGTGTACGTGTTTTTTTGAAGGTACCGATATCGTATCGTCCCGGAAACACCGTAAAAAAATTGTCATGCCTCCATTCGAAGTCGAGTTATTAAGTCTTTTGTTGGGCGGTATATACAGCATAAATATGCTTTTACAACATAATCCCATGTACGAAGGAAATGTGAAATGAAATTCAAAAAGATTGTTATAAAACGTTTTTATGATAAGGTTACATAAATAACTTTATTAAATAATGATACGACACCTTAGAAACGTACCTATGATCCTCAGATTAATCATAAGCTATGTTCAAAATAAATTTATATAAAAAAGCCCGTTAAGTTTCTTGTGGCCGTTCTCCTCAGGTCTGCCGCATAAATATTCTGATTTATGGTAGTTTTTGACATTCAAAAAGTGATTTAAAATTCTAATTTGTCCGATCCACTATTTAAACCAAATTCAAAAGTCATCATTCTTATTCCATGCAATGAAAGTGATATTTTTATGTATCTTTTACCCAGACAAGGAGGAAAAACTACCCTCCGAGATAACGATGGGAGAAAGGTGGTGAAGCTTGTGCATACAGCCGATTGCGTTGATTATGTGGGACTCAAAAGAACGTTCAACGTTCAAAAACGTCCCTACCCACTAAACACCACCTGAGTTTTGCTTTGGGCAAGTATCCGCTAAATCAGTATCGGAGGCGATTTCTCTTGGGGAGAGAGAAGCGCAACCGACTCTTGGGAGTATCCGCTGAGATATAGCACAGTAGGTACTGTCTATTTGACTAGTGACATCAGAAGGATAATCACAACAGGGCGTTACCTATAAAACTGTGTCCCTTAATCCATTGTAGAGTCTCCCATTGTCAAAGACGATCCTTTCAAGGGGTTGACAACACTCGTAGGTTAGCGCTGAGATGAAGGTTATTCAGAGCAATTAATACAGCCCTACTATGGTGTATGACAATCATTCGTCTATGCATTCAATCCTTCTCTAAAATATCCTGGACTTACTTAGCGACGAAACTTGGTCAGGAGTTGCTGTTATATCGGTTGTATTAGATAATAACGCTGCGTTTAAGGCTGCAGGGAAACTTAATTGAAATCCCATGCCCATGTTATGGAGACCCATGCTGATGAATACCAGGATCTGAAAATTATATTACTAGTATTATTATTTTTATGTTTATATCATCACAACGGAATGAACTCTCCATAATTTATGTACACAATGTACAAAAGTCGTCGCAAGTCGCCTTTTTGCTTTTGTAAAATACTCTTCATACTGACTTTTAAAATGATCATTCAGTCTGGGAAATACACAGATATCTCTAGAAGCTAGGTCAGGTAAGGGAGGATGCTCAAATATTTCGAATCCTGTATCTCAAATTGCAGTCAAATGAACGATGAAACGGGACAATAACAAAATTCACGAGAAACGGCGAGACAAAATAGTATTTTTTTTTCCCTCGGTAACCATTCTGGTAACACAACGCGAGTTAACGTTTTTCATCCCTAAGCGTTTTCATAATATTTATGCGAATTAATTGCTAAGCATACTTCCAGTTGAAATATTTGTCTTCTGGCTATAAAAAAGTACTGTGACACGATAATAAAAAGCCAAAATATTTTTTCAACTTAAGGTTCATCCTGGAAACACTGCACAAGGAAGTTCATTCCACAATGGTTGGTAATTGGTGAAGTGTCGTGCAAAGGTGGAATTCGGCGGCAGGAATCAGGTGAAACGCCTTCGGAACATTCCCCGTGATAAATGCGGTAGAAGACACACAATGAAGCCGTGCTATCGGTCGTTGATCAACTGGTGACACCACTGCGGGACGGTGTTTTTCCATTGTTCCATCATCAAGAGTTAAGTTGGAGGCAAAAAGTGTGCACAGAAGATTTTTTGCCGTATGGGCCAAGGTGCCATTCCTAATGTACAGCGGCGGCAGGGACGGCTGGTTGACGTTACCAATGGCAGCTTTCGACAACGCCCATAATTTGTATTTCCCGGTCGGCTAACTATAAAGCTGCTCAGAAACGTACTTCGATTTCGCATGGGCGATTTGCCACCTTAAAAAATCTGGAGGCACGGTTGAATTTCCTCTTTAGAACTATGCAGTTTGGACCCTTTGTGCCTTAACGTCGCCACCCAAGTTCGATACGCCTGTTTTAAAGTCAGATGCTGCTTTAACTGATGCATCGAACCAGGACTGTGTTCACCTCCGTTCGGTACTGCAGAGCTTGTTATAAAAATATCCATGCCCTGTAGTATCACAACGGCGTAGGCACTGGGATCATCCGTAGGGAAATAAACCTTGTCCCATGGGTAGGATGCAAAGGGGAAAGCATCGAATCCCAATCTGTATAAATTAGATGTTTGTGTAAATATATTAGATATCCTACTTATGGCAAGCTGACATCGCAAAAGTAATTAACATCTATTCGCCTTGATATCGCTTATATTACACGTTTTAATAAAGTTTTTTCAAAATCGGTAATAATATTTTTTTTATAATAATAATCTTAATATATATCAATAACGTGTCACGTTGTTTGTCCGCGATGGACTCCTAAACTAATGAACGGATTTTAATGGGCATTAATTCATCGAGTACAGTTTAGTCCAACTTGAGAGATAGGATAGTTTTTATTTCGATTTGAGGCCCATAATTATTTTTAATTCCAATATTTGTTTTGTATGGACATATTTTCTATGAGAGAATCTATTGACGCACAGTTTGACAGTTCTGCTGTGATACAATTTCATTACAGTTAACAACAGGGAGCATAATATAGAACGTCCTTGACAGGGAACATATTTTACAAAATAATTCTTGGTGTTATGGAATATTATTGACAACATAAAAAAACAGATCATTCCAATTATCTAAGTATAAAATTAAGATTGATAAAGCGATTTTTATACCCTTAATGGAATATTATTCCAAAAAATTTTAGTTAAATGTCTATAATGTGAAAAAAAGTTTCACTTTTTCCGTGGTTTCATATAACCACACAATCCTTTTTTTTACTATGCACAGAACAACGTCTGTCGGGTCAGCTAGTATAATAGTATATTGACACAAATTATCTTGCCCCAAACTAGCCATAGCCTGAACTATGGACAAAGATAATATATATAATACAATATACAAACTTAAACATACATAAATACAAATAAACATCCTTGACTCGGAAACGAACATTCATATTCATCATATAAATGATTGCACCTACCGGGATTCGAACCCGGGACCTCTCCGTCGAATTAATAATATTAAATATACAATAGAAAAATATTTTAATTCATGTATACCTGACGCCAATAGTAAACATCCTTATTGCAGGGCATTTTGAACACAACACAACTTAGACTGAACTGCAAAACTATCAAAAAGCTATTATCAATTAATTTATTTTTAATCAAAATGTAAATAATTTGAGTATCATTTAGTGGTTTTCTTTTTATCGATTTGAATAAAAAATATAAATAATAAGACCAAACATGTATATATATATATACTGCAGTTCATGCATATCTGCATCCCTATGGAAATCAGGAACGATCCCTGGATGTTGTCTGTTCATAGAAAGAGGGAAGGCAGTGGGCAAATTAGTGTGAGAGGAACTGTTTATGGGGTCTCAAACTGTGCCCTCCCAGATACCACAGGCAGCCAGAATCAGATAAACTCGGGGAGGTAATCTCCGACTCCGGTAGAGCCGGTACCCTCCTGGGGTAAAATCTCTTTGAGGACCGCCGACATAATCTGGTGGAGGGACAGGGGATAGGCTCCGGTCCTCGACACTGATCTTAGTATTTCGCTAATTTGATTCAGTGGCACAGTATAGGTGTTGCGTCAGACAGAGAATCAAAGGATCCTATCAAAATATCCAGTCACGGTAGCTTCTGTATCTTATGTGCCGTTATTTTCTAATGTCTCTCCTGATTGCAAGTTTTTGCTGTTGCAATATTGTCTGAGTTTACTGATTTTAATTTTTATCCAGCTATAACTATAATTTAAAAAATGATTATTAGCTGCTATTAATGACTATTTTATTAAGATAAAACTATTATATTTATTTATATTGGCTTTTACTGACTTTATTTTTTATTCAATTATATTAATAACCTTAATTAAAATTACTATTAGCTGCTACCCAGGAGTTAGTTAGTTAGTTAATGTTGGGGCTACTAAAAACCAGTGCTACATTGGCGCGACTTCAGTGGAGCTTATTACTAGCATTGATTCCGTACTTTTTAATTTTCTATTCTATTTTTTTCTATTCTGAAATCTTCGTCAATAAAACTGATGAAGGTGTCTTAGGAATAAATTCTTAAATTAAAGGCTGTAATAATAGCTTTCCTTAAATATTTTGGAGATGTATACAGGCTGAGCTATTATGACTTCTGTCTCCAACCTCAAAAGCAGTAGAAGGAATGCTATATTTCTTAATAGAGCTACGGCATACTTTGGCGCAAAGAGAATGTAAATACTACGTAATAAGAGGCGGGACTGTGTGTGTGGGAAGTGCACATTGAAATTTGGTTGAAATAGTATTAATATAGTATGGCGATTTGTGACGAAGTATAATGCGGCTAAGTTTGAAAGCGAACAGTTCCTTTAAACGTAGTGGATTTCGGCTAAATCCGCTTTTGACAAGATTATAGCCGTGATCTGTCAATCTATCAATGACTGCACGTTTTGATACAATCCAGTGAATTGCTTTTTTCTTAGAGAGTTTCGGTAGGCTGCTCTAGCGAGGTGAGTGTTAAGAGCTGGGCAATTCTTACTTAAATGTATCGCGTTCGCCATAGAAGAAGCATTTGTTTTTGGAAGACATTGCTGCTGTTGAATCCTTATTTTCTGATAAATTTTGAACAGCACTCTTACTTGTTTCATTTGTGCTATTTCTAATAAAAAAGCTAAATTGTAAGTTTGATCTATTGCTAGTGTCAAATGCTCTAGTAATCTTAGGCGAATCTTATTTGACTTTATACTGCCAATAAATGCATCTTCAATTTTGTCATATTTGTTGGTCTCGGCATTACTTTTAAAAAATAGAAATAATGTCATCCACTACTTTCTGTCGACAGGGTAATGCATTCACTCGGAGAGACAATTTTCAGTGTCGCTATACACCCAACAAGTTTATCACTAAATTATTTATTAAATGTGTACTTCGATGACGGTTTTTGAAAGTGTGATAGAAGTAATGCGATAATGGAGTAATTCAACAGGATGCCCCAATTTTAAAAATGATGGAGAAGGAATCTCTTCGCCTTTAAGAATCATTCTCAGCAGATTTAATAGAAAAAATCTAAATTTAAACAAAATTCAGACCGCTACTATGCATATATTCCATATGGAATATCATACAATTCGGTTTTGTCTTTTTGATCCCAAACTAACATATTTCAAAGTCAAAGTTTTTATTTGCATAAACATGTCAGATTGAGGTAACATAAAAATTATAAAGTACATATGACGTGCAAATTATACAAATTACGTTAAAACAGGACTAAATAATTAAATAATTATCAATTTAATTCAAATTTAAACTATTTAATTCGATTTTGTTTACTTCAATGTTGCCGTTTTCGAAACCATGTTAGGCTCTTCCATTCGAAATCTACACTAGACCCTAATCAGCAACTTATTCTTGTTTTCTTTTTACAGTGTCGACTGTTATTATATTATTACAGGTAATGAAATTGCCGATTTGGACTGAAAAATTTAAATTCGTTTTTTTTTTATTTAAGATATTTATTTATTCAAAATAATTACCATTATTATCTATACATTGCTGTCATGTAATAGGAAGGTCATTTATGCTGTTGCTGTAGAACTGTGGTGATCTAGATTCGACAAACTTTGTGAAAGCATTTTGTACTGCCTCCTGAGAAGAAAACTTTTTATCACGTACAAAATTGTCCAAATTACCAAAATAATGTTAGTCCATTGGAGCAAGGTCTGGTGAATACCAAGGGTGATGAATAGTTTTTAATTGCAGTTCCTGTAGAGTTAAAACGGTTTCTCATGTTGTATGAGGTCTCGCGTTATCATGGAGCAATAATGGTGAAGATCGAATCAGCTGTTTCACAGCTAGTTTTGCTATCATTGTTTGGAGTTCAGCACAGCAGACATTTGCCTTTATTGCTTGACCAGATCGGAGAAAGCTATAATGAATAACACCATGTTGTCACCACCAAACAGTTACCATTACCTTTTAAGCTATTGCATAGCTTCTATCGCGGGCCTTGAGCGTGGAGACGGAATCCAGAAATTCCGTAACGAAAATAACCTAACACTTACTAGATCTATATAGTGTATTTCGCCACGGTCGTTACAGTTGCCGTGGAACAGCGGTTACACGTATGCTTTATGTGCCATATGTGCCAATATGGTCCCAGGTTCGAGCCTGGGGTACGTCTTGATTTTTTTTAATTTATTTATTTTTTTTATCACGTTTTTTTTTTTATTATTATGACAAGCATTTTTATTTAGTTTCACCTGTCCCGTTGTCTGTCTGTAATCAAATCTTGCAAGTAAAATTTTACATAGTTCCCGTTTGTTTTTTTTTTAAATTAATTTTATCACAAAAAATACTTAACATCTTATGTCTCAAGATGACGAGAGCAATTGTAGTGCCGCTCAGAATTCTTGAACCCAAAAATTCTGAGCGGCACTGCATTGTAATGGATAGGGCGTATCAATTACCATCAGCTGAACGTCCTGTTCGTCTTGTTCCTTATTTTCATAAGAAAAGGTACCTGTTACAATAAAACAGCAATTTCATACTTTAACCCTTATTATTATCTTTCCGTCACTAAGATACGGGCCGATGGTGTATGTGGAAATTGCTAAAGATGCTTGGAAAGTTGAATTTCCAAGTGAATTTTTTTTTTAAGTCCGCGTTAACAGAAATTTTGGAAACAGGCAACGTAGAAAGTAGGCCTTTGCTACACTCAACGAACCGAATGTTACTTGTGACGATCGCAACAGACCTGATGGCATGGTGTAGATTTTCCGGAGTCGTGGAAGGGCGCTTAAATTGGAATCACATCTAACGTGGTAGCTGCAGTGGTGAATACAGCCGAAAACCTATAGTGGAGGAAATATGCGATAGTCGGTGATGGATACAATTGTTCCCTTTGACGTAGAGATGATTCACCGAAACTACCTCTTTTAGATAATAAGTTTGGCCATACAAAGAAGTAACGTTTCTTGCTTCATGGGCACCTTATCTGCCTCCTGCACCCTTAATGATATTAACTATTTGTAATTAGGAATTGATAAATAGATTAAGTCTTGTTTTTCATATTATTTTTTTTATTTTATTATACATTACACAATCATCATCTCAACATGCGAAAAATTAAGCCGCGCTTTGTAGATATGTGGCAATTCACAAACACATGGTATTCGGGAAACCTCCTGCCTCACACGGCCACTTGTATTCAAATACAATTCCCGAACTGATACGATTAAGGAACCTTCAAGCCTAGATAGGTTTTTTTAAACTCAATTCAAAATAAATCCCGGGTTCGAAATCTTGGCCGAGTAACAAAAAAATAAGAAAGCTACCACATGTATAATTATATTTTCAACTTATGAGTTAATATCACAATGATGATTCGGAATTTTCCGTTTCATATTCCTGCTACATTTAAAAGAAATAAAAGTGCACGGAATATATTTGAGATAAATAGATAATATCAACAAGAATTGAATAGGCACAAAATCATCTTGAACTAAATTCTTCAATCTGCTAGTACATCCTCCGAGATAAGAACAATTTTAGTTCTCTTAATACCCTTTAACTCATCCTCAATTTCTTGTAAAGTCTTATCTTTAGTTTCATTCAGTATAAATATCAATATAACTAAACAAACAAGCATACAAGTTCCTAATACAGCAAATACTCCTTGAGTGCCTATGTGTTCTAATAATATTGGAATACATTTCATGGTAACACCGTATAAGCCTGTAAAGACAATTCCACCAAGTGATCCTCCTAAGCCTCTGTGTTCTAAAGGAAATATTTCTCCGATAATTATAAATGCAATTGGTACTAACCCGCTATTAGATACAAAAGTGCTTAGGATTATCAAACCCGGCGTCAACCACACTGAGTCGTTGTCTGTGGATTTTAAATGAACTGTGAAACTTACCACGTATAACAAAATGGTCGTGCAAAAACCTGTCACAAACAGTATGGTTTTTCTGTTAAACAATCGTATAATTACGATAAACAATAATGAAGATATCATAATAGTGACGTCTACACCTAGAGAGCAGTAGAAAGCAATTGACGCATCACCAGTTATTTCAACAAATATTTCACTGAGATAAACTAACATAAAGTATCTTCCAGAAGCATCAACCATTAATGTTAAAACAATAACAACGCTAAGAGGTCGCAAGAAATATCCTTTCCCAAAAGCAGTCACAATGTCTTTGATATTTTTCCAATAAACATTCCTTCCATCACTGATTTCCTCTGACTGTGCAGAAATTAATGCGTTTAACATATCTTTGCTTTCTTTTGAATCTCCAAATAGCCATGTATGTGACTGATCACATTCCACAAATTTTCTTTTCATTGCTAAGAACGATGGACTTTCCGGCCAAATGAATGTAAGAATCAACGCTATAACTAATGGCAGCATTGCTAGAGCAGCAATATTCCTCCAATTCCAAAAAGCGGATAAAGCATGACAAATTAGTGATCCGACACACATCCACAAACCCATCGTTGCAAGAAAATACCCTCTACGTTTCGGATGACAATATTCAGCCAATATTATAGTTGTGAGGGTAACACCAGTTGCAACAAGACCCTGAAGTGTTCTTCCAATGAATAGCATTGTGATATTTTTCGCCAAGTATGTTAAAAAAAACCCAAGGATTATTAGCACATTGAGAATTATATGAGTTAATTTTCTTCCTCGACTCTGCATTAATGATGGCATGAATATGAATCCAACCATTCCGAATAGTCCGTATGACGCAGCTGAAACATAATATAAAATAATAATTTAAATAAAAATGTGACAGCGAAGGTTGAAATAAATACGGTCAATTTGAATTGCTGATAATTTTTGCATAAAAACCAGTATTCTTCTAGTAAAAAAAATATATGTAGTATTTCTTTAGTGTAGGTAGTTATTTGTCTTTAAATAAATGAAAAAACATGCATACTGTATATATATAATTTACGGTAGAATAAATCGGCGAAAGTATAAATAGTAGCTTAGATAGATATAAGCCAGGTTGAAAGGTAGTTGTTGAAGTGATTCCGTATGGTTGGTTGTAAAATGTATAACTTAACATATTTATTTACACCTAAATATAAAATATGACCGTTAATGGTTTTAGATACAAAGTATGAGTATTGATATCAATTGTTTACCACAGTGGTGACTAACGAATTAAATCGAATTAATTACTTGCCTATGTTACTCAATATTAGTGACATTACTACTCAAGTCCTTAATTTATTACGCTCCTAAACAATGAGAGCTTCTTATGAATCATTCCGATTTTTTTCAAATTTTCAATTTTCTCAGCGGGAAGTTAAAAAGATAATTGTACTACCATTTGCTCGTGTGCATGGTAATATTGCTAGTAGTAGTCTTCAACAAAGGGAAATCAAATAAGTATATTATCATTGCTGAGCCATATGATAATCAAATATTTTTATTATTTATTTCGATATTATGCAAATGCTCTTAACTGACTTAAGTCGGTATATGAAAAAAAATTGTGTGCCCGCTAATTTAACAGATCCTAAAACGTATTAAAAAAGATCGAAACGCAAATCCATGAAGATTTTATTCATCACCTTTTCTAGGGATAGGGTGAGGAGACTAAGAAATGTTAGACAAGCTAGAATAGAATAGAATAGAATAAAGCATGAATTACTAATTAGTTTCGTTCGGAGTCCGTTTAAGAGATGAAATGACCATCGCAGTCCACACAACATTTTATAGAAAAAAATATTTATTAAACTAATGTAAATTTAACGGAAATAACAAAGTTTTTATTACATATCACTGATAAAAAGGACATTTTTTTATGCGGACTATCCGTCTGAAGTTTGGCGTAAAATTGTTGCAAGCTATTGACATGAAATGCTGGAGATTTTCATCAGTAAGTTGAGATCTAAATTTAATCTTTATGAAGTTTATCTATGAACGTGCTGTAAGCCCGTTATCTACTTCGGCCGGCGGTTTTCAAATAGACGTCAACAAAGATAATATGGAGGATACATTTGCTGATCCAGCAACCGTAGCAAAATATATGACAACGGATTCTCACACCTACCAAATATATCGTACATAAATTTTATTGTACTACAATAATCATTATATTCGATTGCCATCTTGCAACTCGATTGCGTATATGTATTAAAATCGCGATACAAAAATAGGTGTTGATCGTAGACGGGTGAAAATTTGAAGTTGTATGTATTTTTTAATGTTGAATCATAATAAAATAAAATAAAATACCCGATATACACATAAATTTTCAAACAAATTGGTTTAGCTGTTTCGGAGGAGTTTGGTAACAAACTCTCTGCTGCAAGTTGCTGTAGTCTCGCGGTCCGCAAAAAATGGTTTAAAATTTTAGCGATCCCTGAGCTAGAGGCACGTTACTAAGTTCTTGTTATCCACATTATACTCATAAATATACTAATCATTTATAACAAAAAAAGATTTTTCAGTTCAGATTTTTCAGTTTATCGTCTGTTTTTTTATTTTTTATACGTTTGCAATTATAATTTAACTTAGTTGACACAGATATCCATGATACTTCGATATTATATAAACACGCATTCCTATATGTATTTTAAGTTATTCTCATCAAGGCCTGTACCTATTATAGTTGCTGTGGAATAAAATTCCAACACCGAGTATGTGCTTTATATAGTCTATATATATAAAAGTGAATGTATGTTCCCTTATCTATTCCCTAAACTATTCGACCGATCGCAATGAAATCTTTTGTAATAGATTCTTTGAATCTCAAGGAAGGTTTACATATATAGTTTGTCATGTCACGATCCCACCTAAGCATTAACCATATCTCTCGGACCGTTTATTGACAGAACAACGTCTGTCGGGTTAGCTAGTACGAGTATATAGAGATCTGTATTCAGTTGTTGTGTCAGCTACCAACGGCTGATCATGGGGATAATTCGATCAATTTTATTTAATCCTTGATCCATCTTTCGTTAAATTTTAACTTCGATTACTATGAGGACTACAAGATCGTAAATTCCTCTTTTTTAAACGTTATCCATTAATCCATAACCCTGTCAGAGTTTATGAACTAAACGAATGCAATGTGCCCAACAGGGATCGTCAAAAATAATATGACTATAACGGTCTGCCTCGAGTCTGATATGCTAGAAGATTATGAATGAAAAAATATACAGGGTGGGTTTTTGAGAAAGGCGGTGATCGCCAAGTCGGAAACTACGAGTATTAGAGAAAAGTCGTATGCCCTCAATTTATAAGAAAACAATCACTGTTGAAACAATTACAATCACTGACGGAAAACGACCCGAATGATTTTCCAAAAAAAAAAATACATCCTGTATTATTGGACCAATAGACTTTGTTGCTGATAAGGATTAATCTTTGTAAAGAAATGTATTACTTAAAATGAAAGGAAATACCAAATTTTTTGTTTTATTATTTTTACACGGAAGAAAACTCCCCTCCTATTCAAACTTTTTGTTAGAAATCTTACTTTTTTTTGTTGATATTCTATCAACGATAAGTCCTGTCATGGTATCAAATGCAATACGGTCATTAGAGAGACGTATAAACTTATGCATTGGAGCCAACTAAAACCATTTTTGAGCAATTTATAATTTGGTAAAAATGAGATATGAAAAGCAATTTTTTAATTTCATTTCATTTTTAGTAATACATATTACATACGATTTCCGACAAAAGTTCAAGAAATTTTTAGAAACTCAATATGCAGTTATTGTTTTAAGACTTGTAGTTTCCAACTTGGCCATCACCGCCCTTCTCAAAAGACCAACCTGTATATTAAACCGATCATCTACAGAAAAAGTTGACAAAATCATCAGTGACTTAACTTTACAGACAATATTAGAATCACTCCAACAAGATCTATATTATTCTACTTTCTATGGAAATAATCATCATCATCATCAGCGGGAAACGTCCACTGCTGCACAAAGGCCTCCCCCAAATATTTCCACGACGATCGGTCCTGCGCTGCCCTCACCCAACGTATTCAGTAATATAATCGTCATTTATAAATTTAGTAAATGTATCTTTTTACATTTATCTGCATTGTCTTAAGATTATAATAAGTTTTAATATTTTACACACTTATTATATGTATATGTTACGGGCTACGTGATTAACTGGGCATTATTAATAAGGACCGGCCATTATTAATAATGCCCGACGGCATGTAATACGTCAGTGTTTGAGATAGCTTGAATCTATCACTTGGACCAGGCAATGTGATAAAATGTTGGTGCGTTCAAATGCAAAATTTCCTACTGCAGAAATAGGCCAAAGCATTCAAGTAAGGATACCAGATGTAGATTAGGCCAAGATGGATAGTCGTAATATACTTGCTATTATTATATCTGTCGAAAAAGAAAATCTTTATTAGCTTGGAACTAAATACGGTATTTTATACCAACTGTTCTCCAGAAATCAGTTTACTGTGTCTAAAGAAAAGTTCATTTCGATCGACGATGTTCCAAATTGACTCTTCGAGAATGTGCTCGAAGAGACTCTCATTTTGATGGACAAGGCTTCCAGCATTGTATCTGTAGTGGTGACTGCAATTTAAAACGTTGTAAATGCAAGAAATCAAACATTCTTTGCAATTCCAAGAATAAATAAACCTAAACTTAATAACTTTCTTGCACAGTCCTTAATTATTAGATATCCTTGTTGATTTTTCTGAGTTTACAAATTTTTAAACTATTGTTCTTAAGTAATATTTTTGTCAAACTAAAGGTAGGTAACTAATGATGTTATTACATTTTTAATGATTATTTTTTAACTACTATGTGCAATAGTTTATTTTTTGTTAACTTTTCATGGTAATTTTGTGAGTTTAATTTCATTTATTAAACAAAAACACTACAGTTCATCTATTTTATTACTTTGCCCAAGATAGGGTGGGCATTATTAATAATGGCCGGGAAAAGTGAATAATCATGCTGTTTTAATCACATTGTACAATTGAGTCGGGCATTATGAATACAGACCGGCCATTATTAATAGTGCCCGGACTTATCAAATTGCCCGTAACATATACATGACTACATTGTGATTGTCTATGAAACGCCACACTACTCGAAGACTCGTGTGAACAAATTAAACAAATTACAATTATAAATTATGGCAAATTTTGAAGACTAAAAATATAAAGTGTGTGCGTGTAATCTTTACGCGCGATTGAAATAAAACTTAATATATACTTTTTTTTGCTTATCTGAAAGCTCATAGACAAAATATGTTTTTTCCGTTTGCCCTTGTTTGGCCCACCTATTTGACATCCTGTTTCAAAGGCTGTTTGACATTCTAAAACCTTCAGAATTATCATTGAATTGTCTGTAAGCAAAACTATTCAATGCAAATAAAATACTTTATAATTGAAAGTTTTTTAGATTAAGGCCTTTCAATCTAGTCTTATTTGATGATTAAATTAATTTCAAACACCTGCGTTTTCACAAAAAAAACTTTTGAATATCACTATCACTAACATAGAAAATCTCATCGTTTCGATGATTTTTTTTTTGTTTTATTGTAAAAATAACATTCAATGATATTTTTTTTTCATTTAAATGATAATTATTTTATTTAAAACAAATAAATATATTTTTGTATGTATCGCATTTTTACATGCTAGCAAGACACTCACAGATTATTATTTTTTTATTCCCAATATCTTTCAAGTGTCAATTTAAACGTTTTATGTGATTGAGAGTAGGTGTCCCTCACTGCTCAAAAGTCACAACAATCAAAAGTACATACAACAACACAATAAATAGATTATTTTTGCTGTAGCCTCCAATTTGCAATATAGAGTAAACTGGGGGAATATTTAAACTATTTTAGGATAGGGCTCGGAGTTGATAGTAAACATTAGTGTCTTCTACCGCATTTATCATGGGGAGTGTTCCAAAGAGCTGTTTAACCTGATTCCTGCCGCCGAATTCCACCTTCGCACGACTCGCCACAAGTTAGGATATCATCCCCATGTGTGGCGGTCCTCGACAGTGCGGTTTTCAAGGAACTCTCTTCCACGTACTACAAAGCTGTAGAATGAGCTTCCTTGTGTGGTACTGCTTTGCGAAGATACTGTCTTTAAACAGATACCAGTAAAATTACGTAGTAAAACATTATCTGCATACTTCAGACATCAATTCCCTATATACCATATCTAATTGGTAAATTGTATCGGCCTTACAAATAAACTTGGTATAAATTTACACCTGACAATAAGCCAACAATATGCAAATCGCTTACAAAAAGACATTGCTTATGATTGGTTTATTCGGACGTATAACGTTTCCCGCCTTTATTTGCAAAACTGTCTGACATTCGCAAAACTTCAGAATTATCATTGTATTGACAGAGTTGTTAGCAATATAGTCACCAATTTCATATTCTTGTTTTAATCTCAGGTATAACCAGTTTATTTGTAATGCCGTAAATTTATAAGTTTCAAACTTTTCTTTAAAGACGTCTTAAAATGGACTAGTGTAAATGTGGTTTCAAATTTGTTTTGGACTTACTTAGCGACGAAACTTGGTCCGGAGTTGCTGTGATGTCGGTTGTGTTTGTAGATAATAACGCTGCATTTAAGGCTGCCGGGAAACTTAATAGAAATCCTATACCCATGCTATGCAGACCCATGCTAATGAGGATCAGGCTCTGAAAATATTGTTTATTTGAATGTAATAAAATAATACATTTAATGTTACATATTTTCTTCAGTATCGCAAAAGTATCAATTCTTCTTATAATTTTTACTAGTTATGAAAACAAAACGTGTATAAAATTTTAAGTATATTAGACAAATTGATCTTGGTGAATATTACATAAAATGGCGTTACATAAATAGATTAAAAAAAAAGTCAAACTATATACCCATATAAAAGTGGAAAATATATTTTAAATTACTGTGGATGTGATGTGGTGGATGATGAGGGATATGGGCTGCTACCAATAGCGGAAAGAGCAGTTTGTATGTGTTTTATTTGAAAACCATCCTTAAATATAAAAAATAAATTGCCTAAAGTAACTATTCAACGCGGACGAAGTCGCGGGTAAAAGCTAGTAATGATAAAAAAGACTCAAGACTTCAAATAATCCGACACATTCAAGAAAGGATTTTTTTTTAATGACAAGACGAGCAAAGCATTCACCTGCTGCAACACAATAATGCTCTCAAGTAAATCAACGATTACACAGACTACTGGATCCCCGACAATTCGAACACTCCGTTGAAGGAAAATATGCCGAATAGCTTCACGGCTTCGTAGACGTTAGTATTCATTTAGCTTGACAGATCTTTAGACCAATCTATAATTTTTAATGAACGGCGGTGATGAATGAAATGAACAGTGAACGACATTTTGTATTTAGACGCAAATATTAAAGTAAATGGGATGGAAAAATAGGGGATTTCTTGTAACTAATTCAAGTAGGCTTCATAAGATACATACTAGCTTTAAGAGTAAATGTATACACTTTTATAATAAGTCCCAGCCACTGTTCAGGCATAATCTATAAATAAATTTAAATGTTTTATAAAAGAAAATGGCTCTGTCGTAAATCCTATTATTCCATAGCTGAATATCTAAGTGATCGGACAGCCTGGGACTAGATTATGATGATTTTATAGCGATAGAAATGACTGTAAAATATTGTATATTTTTATTGAAAAGAGCGCAAAAAAGGAATGCTGTGAGAGTTTCTTGCGCAGCTTCTTCTCTCTCAGAGAGCCATTTGTTTCCGAAGCAGTAGTAGTACCTAGTATATTAGAAATCAAAAATAATTCTAAAGGAATCAATTTTGAGAAAATAAATGTCTTTTATGCCTTTATAAAATTTCCTAATATTAGATAAATTGGTTACAAGATAATGGTTGAAATTTAAAATTTACATAATTTCCTGCCTTATAGACGATAGATGAATATTATATAAATTAACAATAATCTTGTTTTACAAATTGGAAAATGGAATTATTTTATCAAATTAATGTATTGTCATTGGTCCTCGATAAATCTGCGATGTTTGTACGAAATTTGGCCGTTTAAGGTGGGTCAAAATCGCGCCCAAATGAGTCGGTTACAAACAAACATACATACAGGTGAAGCTAATAAGAAGCGTGAAAAAATGAACCGTCAAATATCGTCCGACAAGCTAAAAATAAAGTGGCCATCCTATCAAAGTAATTATTGTGAAAACAAAGCACACACTTGTGTAGGTACTTATTATATTAGAATTAATCTATATATATAAAAATTTATTGCTATTCGTTAGTCTCGCTAAAACTCGAGAACAGCTGGATCGATTTGGCTAATTTTGGTCTTGAGTTATTTGTGGAAGTCCAGAGAAGGTTTAAAAGGTGAATAAATAGGAAAATGCTTCTTAATTAATTAAAAACAACAAATTTGTTTTTCCTTTGATGTGTCCATATACATAATTTCTATGAGAGAATTTATTGACGCATGGTTTGACAGTTCTGCTGTGAAACAATTTCATTACGACAGCAGGGTGCATATTTTACGAAGTAATTTTTGATGTTATGATATATTATTAACAAATTCATATAAAAAAATATTATTTTATTTATTATATGCAGAACAACGTCTGTCGGGTCAGCTAGTATTTTATAAATAGTAAGCACCCAAGTGTCAAGTGTGTAAGATCCAAGAAAGTATTTATCGCAATAATTTGGTGTGAATAAAGAAAATAACAAACATAATAATGTAATAATTAATATTATTATACAACACAGTACTTGTATTGAATAAATTGTAAATATTGCATAATAATTACACAACTTAAACTTGAAAACAAAATTTATGAACGATGCGGAACTCGAATCCGCGACCACTCGCGTTCCGTAACTTTTGTTCACTTTAAAAAATAATAAATTGTGTCATAATAACTATTAAATATGAAGGTTATATTTATAATATAACATAAAACTCAACGAAAACAACGATTTTAAAGTAAAATTATAATCTGCTTAAGTTTTATTAGAATACAATTAATTCACGTCGGTTTGTTCATATTTCTGGTATACTCTTCTAAATACTCTTAAACTTCTGGTAAATACTCTTCACCACTCGGAAAAAGTGGCTTTAGCGGCCTACCACGCTTACGTGGAGTCTATAATAAGGTATGGGATCATAATATGGGGTAACTCAACAGTAGTAAATAGAGTCTTAATAGCGCAAAAAAAATGTTTGAGGGCTGCAGCGGGAAAAGAACCCCTTGAAAGCTGCAGACCCGTATTTTAAAAATATAACTCATAAACAATTATTGAATTTTTTATTTGAGTGCTGTATGTTTGTTCGAAAAAAAATTAGCGAATTCAATAAGCATGAAAACACTTCTCTTTTCCCATCCAGGGACCCCACCAAACTACTAGTACCTTTCTGTAGAACTACATTATTCCAGAGAAACTGTGTGTGTATGTGCATAAAAATCTATAATCACATTCCAAAAATAATAAGAGAGGTATCGTAATTATATTATATTATAATTAATAATAATAATTATATTATATATATTATATTATTATTTATTATAATTATTATTAATTATATTATTATATTCGAATCCCGGTAGGTGCAAGCATTTATATGATGAATATGGATGTTTGTTTCCGAGTCATGGATGTTTAAATGTATTTATGTATGTTTATATAAATTTATGTATGTTTAAGTAAGTATATTGTATTAAATATATCATTGTCTTGTAACCCATAACACAGGCTATATATGCTTAACTTGGGGCAAGATAATTTGTGTAAAAAGTGTGTCAATATTATTATTATTATTATCGTCAAATAGGAATTTCTCATCTAAATTGAAAATATACCTTAGTAAAAACTGCTTATATTCATTAGACGAATATTTTCAACTTGGCTATATACTATAAAATACTGCTACTAATCTTTTGTTAAATTTATATTATTGTAACTAATGATTAAGAAATGTATTTTATAAATTTGCGTGTCATAAATGTGGCAAACATGTACTTAATAATTTTTATGTAACATCAATCTAACATGTTTATGCAAATAAAAACTTTGACTTCGACCTTTTTATTTAAATATTAGATTAATTAATTAAAAAGATTACTGAAGTGTGAAAATCTAAAACACAGAGAAATTAAACAAAATATACGTTTATATCTTATTTAATGTTTATAATGTAAATAAAATACTTTTTTTATGAAAATCAATAATATTTCATAACATCAAGAATGATTGCGTAAAATGTGCTCCCTGCTGTTATATTAAAATTGATTCACAGCAGAACTGTCAAACCACGCAAAATAAATTCTCTCATAGAAAATATGTCCATACAGAACAAATATTGGAAACAAAAATAATTATGGGTCCCAAATCGAAGTAAAAAAAAATATCTTATCTCTCAAGTTGTACTATACTGCACTCCATGAAGTAATCCCCATTAAAATCAGTTGACTGGTAACAAACATCAGGACACTGGATTCATATATATTAAGATATATATTTAATTTTTTTCATTTCAATCCGAACATATTAAATAGAAACGTCACACTAGAAAGCGCGTGATTCCTTCAACATTTAATAACTGCGATAATAATTTCACCAACAATGTTAAAATATTAATTATTTTATTACCTGACGCCAATACAGTATATCATTGAAACAACTCATTTTGAACACAACATAGAGACCCGACCGAGAAACATTGAATGAAAAATTGTTAATCACACAAGTGTCAGAAAATGAATATTTTAATTGCGTTTTACAGCGGCCTTATACTATCCGACACGATATTTATACGCGATCGGGGGACGATTTTTCGAGAATCTAGCGCTCGAAATCAAAGTCGACCGCTTGTGAATAATAATATTGTCTCACAATAGGAATAATAAATATTTTGTTATTTTAAAGTGATATCTCTTCTTCTAATCACTCACCACTTCTGGGATTAATTATTCAAAATAATTTTGTTACCAAAATTTATGAAATATGTGTGCAGACTAAAAAATATAATTCAGTGTTATTATAAAAAATTACGATGACAAATAAAAAGGCAGTGTTGGTAGGCCCTCCACCACACCCACCACAAGATGGACCGACGATCTGGTCAAGATCGCCGGAATACATTGGATGAGGGCAGCGCAAGACCGATCGTCATGGAGATTTTTGAGGGAGGCTTTTGTCCAGCAGTGGACGTCTTCCGGCCGATGATGATGATGGTGATGATGATTAAAAATAACAAAAATATATTTAACATATGACGACTCATTTTACGTCAAACAAGCGCGTCGCGACGCATTAACACTTTAGCAGATGCTGTAACCTGCTGCGTTTTATTTATTTTCTTTATTGATTTATTATTATTACACGTCTTGATCAAGCTATTACAAGCCAATACGACACTGTCTTCACTCTGTTGGGATTTACAAGATCAAGATTAAACCAACAAAATCTTAAAAAATGTTCAATAGATTCTTGGAATTGGTTGTGAGAGACGCACTGTTGCTGTTAAAATATCTACTATCGCGTTACTTGAGTAGCTTTATAAGGTAAGGAAATATATATATTCATATACAGTCACATTATATATATACTAGTAGTTGCCCGTTGCATTCGCAACTAAAGGTTTTATCTCAACACTGCATGTCAGCCAATAAGTTGGCATAGCGACATCCCATTCTGCACGGACGCGCGCCAAGAAAGGGAAGTTATATATTAGATTATAATGTGCCTAGTGACTAGAAACTGTGATATTCACAATGCTTACACACTTATGCTTACTATTTGGTAAGGTCGAGTTCCATGATATAACATGATTCCACAAAATGTGCAAAAGAAATGTGTTACTGTGGTACTCATAATTATTGTTAAACAGCGTTTGTGTGGTAAAAGTTCCTAAAACGCTAATGACTAGCTTAATGATACCACAGAATAGAGCAACCGCCCTCAGGCTATTAGATAATTAATTGAATTGTAAGATATCTGTAAATAATTGATTTTAAATGATATTTTCAATAAAAATAATAATTTGAATTTAATTTATATTGTATAATACTACTACACTACAAATATTCTTAACCTAAAAGTGTAACGATGACACAATTTTTATTTTATTTTAAATGTATTATATATTTTATGCGAAAGTAGTAAGACATACAAGACATTCAGCTGATGGTAAATTCACCCTACCCAGTACAATGCAATGGCACTTATGATTTTTGATTGAAACCATTTTTTTTTTGGACTGGTTGCACTTAATTGCACTCGTCACTTTCAGATATATTAGAAGATGAGCAAAGTGATTTCGAGATTTTTCACTTATATATATTACTGGAAAACGTAGTGTTGGTAGGCCCCCCACAAGATAGACAGCTAGACGATCTGGTCAAGATCGCCGGCTTAGGTTGGATGAGGGCAGCGCAGGACCGATCATCATGGAGAACTTTGGGAGAGGCCTTTGTCCAGCAGTGGAAGTCTTCCGGCTGAAATGATGATGATGAATACCTATATTATAATTAACTATAGTTGTTTATAATTACTATATATATTGCCAAATAATATATACAGCAATTTCAAAGTATTCTTTAAAAGTATTTTTCAATTATATCGTTAGAACGGTTTTTTTACATACCGCCGTTCCCGTGACCCTCGTTGCACAAACTGTATATTTATTGTATTTACAGATAACATCATATTTACAAACACCTTTTCACAATCGGCGTAACGGACAGTCCTAAATGCAGAGGCTGTCTGGCCGAAGACGAAACGGTCGCTCACGTAACCCTGGAATGTGCGGGGCTGGCTAACCAACGCGCAAAAACCTTAACCAATACGAGGTCGCTCCAAGAAGTCTGCGAACACCCCAGGAATGTTCTGAACTTCTGGAAGGAGCTGGGCTGGTTGGAGTAACTGGCCATTACTGCACGCAAAATGGACCCATGCTAGTGGTTTAATTGCGGAAACAGGAGCCCCTATACCATACCAACATCATATTTAAAGCTTGCTTGTCATCTGTTCCAGCCACTCATTCTTCATTGAAAACTATTTGAATGACAGCAGCGGTAAGAAGTTATTTTTAATTGGTGAATGCACACGGTCAAGAAAAAAGATCGTTTAGAACGATTAATCGTGTCGGTCAATGTAAAGTGGCCTATCGTATTGACAGCCATCGCAACAGCGCAGTTCAAAACAGGTTAATTGTATAAAATATTAATAAAATAAGGGACAAGTTTTGCGGCCCTGTTTATTTAGGGTCAGCCTTGCCATGAAAAGGTTATTGATTCGATAGCGTATTAGATAATTGTTCTAGTTGTCTTCGATTTTTATAATTTACCAGTGGGAGGCTCCTTTGCACAGGATACCGGCTATATTATGGTTACCACAACGGCGCATATTTCTGCCGTGAAGCAGTAATGCATTCTTGTGTTTAGTAAGCATTATTTTGTTTCGGTCTGAAGGGCGCCGTAGCTAGTGAAATTACTGGGTAAATAACACCTTATCACATGTTCTGTCTAGCTATTACAGAAACAATATTTATAGCGTTAAAAATTCTTCATTTTATAATAAACCACCAAAAAATATCAAATTTACAGTTCATAAATATAAAGAAAATATTACTATCAATGTATACGTGTTGTTTATTGGAATCGTGCAATTTATAACATAATTTGGGTAAAGAGTTATGAATAAGTCTTTTTTTTTCGACTACTTTCTCTTGCAACACCAGAGGAACCACAGGAGCGTTGCTAGCCTTTAAGGAAGGTGTTAGCGCTTTTTTTGAAGGTACTCTTGTCGAATCGCCCCGAAAACACCGCATAAGGAAGCTCATTCCATAGCTTTGTAGGACGTGGAAGAAAGAACCTTGAAAACCGCACTGTGGAAGACCACCACACATCCAGATGGAGGTCATGATCCAGATCGTAAGTTGTGGCGTGTTGTGCGATGGTGGAATTTGGCGGCAGGAATCAGGTGAAACCGCTCTTCGGAACACTCCCAGTGATAAATGCGGTAGAAGACACACAATAAAGCGATGTCTCTACGCAACGCCAAGTGATCCAGCCGTTCACAGAACACTGGATCCCCCACAATTCAAGCTGCTCTGCATTGCACGCGGTCAAATGGATCGAGCTGATATTGGGGTGCGCTAGAGCAGAGATGACAGCAAAACTCCATGTGTGGCCGGACCTGCGCTTTGTAAATGCTAGAATATAGTCTATGGTAAGACTTTAATTCATGTCAATGCAACAGCATTTGGCGGTTCTTATTATCATTTACTCTATGTTTATACTCAAGTGAATGTGTTTTATTATTAGACCAGGGTCGATAATTTTGTAAATCAAGGAACCAGGAAATGCATAATTTTGCTGGTACGAAATGTAATTTATTCAAGTAAGTAAGTAACATTAGATACACTATTAATCTTATACTAATCATTAATCAATTATTCTATTTTTTAACAATACAATTTTTTGCAAATTTAATACGAACAGCTGAAAAATATAAAGATAAAAATAAAACATATTATAGCTGTGAAGACGTTATATGAATGTTATCACAAAAAATAAGCGTAAGACGAAAGTAATTATAGTTTTACATAATTAGTGCTTGTAATAATTAATTAAAATATTTTATATTATTTTAGTTGTCACTAGCATTAAACTAGGCCGGGCCTGTATTTTAATACTAGTTACTTCCAGATACATTGTTTTTTACAGTTACTTCAGTACATAAAAGCGTATATAAGAATTTAACTTATGAAAAACATTTTTTAACAGTTCTACGAGAAAATAAATAACATTTGTTTATCATACATATTACTGGTCAGTAATAAAATTGAGGGTATTCTTAAAAACATTTGGGTTGACTACAAAGACAGTTGACTTAGTTTATTTTCATAGAATAATATAGTAAGGTATTATTGATTGGGTATATTTTGAACATTTAAAAGTAAGAATGTATAATAAAGAATTAAAGATAATAAATTTTAAAGATAAATATATAAGGGTACATGTATACATATAGATAAATATACATATTAATTTATTGTAGGTGTGAAATATAAGCTATTATTATGCATACTATAATTTTATAAGATAAAGGGTAATAAAATAAACAATGAAATTTAAATAAATTTCTGTATGTTGTTTCTATATCGGTAAGGTAAGTTAGGCTGGATAATTAATAATTTAACGTAAGCTATAAACAAATTTTCAATTTCATCATTAATTTTATTTTTTAACCAAAGAGTTAGCTTTTTTTACAGTTGAATTTGTTTTCAGAGTAGATAGTAATAATTTTGTTTAATTTATTAAGAGCATGGGACCATGATAGCATTGAAATTTACGTATAAAAAAGTTTTAAAAGTGTAGGACAGACTTTATCTTTACGTCGTTTTGTTACTGCTTCTGGAACAAATATAAGTTTTGAGTGTTGTGCCATTATAGTGTCGCTTATAAATATTGTCTTACAGACAAGACATCGCATTTAGTGAACAGTTCACAAGTAGGATACCGAAAGGGTTTGCAAATAATAACCTTTAATAGAGCACGTTGGGCCCGTTCAAGTTTCAAAAGACATGATTTTCGTGCGCCACCCCACGATTTTATACAATAAGTTAATAAGGATTGTGCTAATGCAAAGTAAACATTTCTCAAAAGAGTGAAATCAGCAATCTGACGTAAGGTTTTAAATACGAAAATAAGTTTTCTAGTCCTTTCTGACAGTAGATCAATTTGCGGTTTCCATAATAGAGTCTCATCTATTAGAACTCCTAGGTAATTAATTATTTTCGTTTTATTAAGGTAAACACAAGAGCATCCTTTATTTTGATTCAAGACTTTCATAAAATTATGAACTTGTACGGAGAAAATTTCGTCTGAGGGAAGTAGTCGTGTAGTAATACCAAAGGTGATATATTTTGTTTTAAGAATGTTTAGAGTTAACAGATTCTGTTGAAGCCATTGAAAAGTTTTTCGAAGTCCTATTTCAACCTTGGTTTCGACATCTGCCCAAGAATCGGCATGAAAAATTAAGGCCATATCATCGGCATACATAAACGTTTTGCGGTTAATTGGATTAAGATGACAAAGGTCGTTCACATGAGGTACACCGTAATTTACTGGATGAAAAGAGCTTATATAATCACCTATTTTTACACCATGATTTCTGTTTGTAAGGTAATCCTTAAAAAGTGAATACACACCTCTTATTCCAATTGCCTCCATTTTGTCTAAAAGAAGTGGTATAGAAACTGTGTGAAAGGCTTTCGCAAGGTCAAGAAAAACGCCCACACATTTTTCTTTAGCATCAAGACGGGCTGCCACAAATTCTGATAGATCCGATACTGCATCCCCTGTTGATCTTTCTGCCCTTTATGGCTTTAGCCATACTGATACTTAGAAATTTTTTTTATCTAGAAAGGACATAAGTCTTTTACTCATAATTTTTTCAAATAATTTGGAAATAGTCGATAAAATTGAAATAGGGCGATAGCTATTGGCACGTGATTTTTCTCCTGATTTATATATGGGTAGAATTATGGAGAGTTTGAAAACCTGTGGAAAAGTACTCGTTTCAATACATTAATTAAAGATGTGTGTCAAAAGTGGAACAAGGATGTGTCTGCTCAATTTTATTATTTTTGGTGATATATTTACTTTCCCATCCAACATCTGAGTCTTTTTTAAGGTTTGTTATTATGTTTTCTATTTCTTTTTCTGTTGTTTTCAACATCACCATAGAGTTTGATGGCGTCATTGGTTTTTTATTAGAACAAATTAAATCTACGGGACATTGAACGTGAGGAATTTTATCTGCTAGGTCCTTGCCAATACCAGCAAAATAGTTATTAACTTTTACAACAGCGTTTTCAGGCTTCGTGTCAATCCTCAGAAGATCCTGTTGTAATCCTTTTTTGTTAGTTGTATTTGTGAATTTTCTTATTCGTATTAGTGTCCACATGGACACTAACAAGAATTTTTAGAGTGTTTCTTTAACTCATTTTGTTCATATGCTCTTTTTAATATTTTTAATAAATCGTTACAGTGGTTTTTGTATCGCTTGTAAGTAATGCTGAGAATTTGATTGTCTGGTTCTTTTTTAGACCTTGTATGCATTTTGTCACGGGTTTTGATACAACGTATTAGACCAGGAGTAATCCAAGGCTTGATACATTGATACTTCTTGGGAATTAATGTTGTGGTTGTATATTTTGAAATTGTTTTAGTTAAAGTATCATCTATTTCTTTAGAACACCAATTGGGATCATTTGAGTTGATGATAGGCTTAAAGTCTATTTTCTCAATTTCTTTAGCGATCAAATCATATCTTATTTTGATTTTTGCTATCTTGGTATTTTGCGTATTTTTAGTTTTGTAATTTAAACTAATCTTAATAATGACCGCTGAGTGGTCTGTAATCGATGGTGTTATAACAAGAGTCGTGGATGGTAATTTCGCTTTTATCATAGCGTGGTCTAAACAATTTTTACCTCTGGTAGGATAGTTGTGACTTGCCATAAGCCCGTGACTTGCCATTAAATAGTCAGCAGAATTACAATCAATGTCATTTCTTACATCAATGTTTATATCTCCCAATATAGCAATCGTTTTGTGCGTTTTATACGTATCAAGTAAATTGTGAAGTGAATTCACAAAATTTCTTGTGTTTTTGAAAGAAGGAGAACGGTAGAGGCTTATAACTACTGTATCTGTATTGACTGCAATTAATATGCAAGTTGCATCACTTAGTATGTGTTCTTTTACTACATAATTTAAACCTTGCTTAACATATACAACGATCCCATCGTTTTGATTGGAATTGTTCTCAGTATAGTAGGTATTATATCCTAGCAAAGAGGGAAAATGAATTGTTTTAGAATTCCAGGACTCTGTTAATATGTAAATATCAATGTTCACATCAATTCTTGTTAGTAGTACTAGTAATTCTGAAAAATTATGAGAGATACTTCTTATGTTCTGTGTAAGGATTATAAGGTTTAAGTTATCATTCGGTGATATTAGCAATTCTATACATGTTTCAGAACGACATTCCTATGCGTCCCCTGCAGATATTTTATTCAGATCTTTAGCTAGAGTTTTTTATTTGCGACATAAAATTTTATATTTGATTAAACATGACTTTTGAAATCCTATCGGTAAGGGTTTGAAATTATATATTATGCCCCTAAGTTTACGACAGTTTTTTACCTTGAGAGAAATACAATAAATATGAGTATATGCACAACTTATACAGAAATAATGGAAAATTATTTGTAATCAACAGTATTGAATCTAGTCACTTTTTGCTTCTGACACTGATTAACTGAATTTTTTTTTTTGATTTCTATGTGTTGATCGGTTTTCCTCAGAAATATTTTACCGTTACTTACCCAACAGTACCTAAATTCTTCTGTCTTGGCTAAGTCACGCGCTAGATAGAATAGTCTTCGTGCTTTGTAACTGAGTGCCTCAGATATATAGATAGGTTTTTTATCACCGTCTAGTCCTATAACAGAAGTATTCAAGCGAGAGTTGGGGTGTTGTTTATTATACAATTTTACAACTTTGATGACATTATGTTTTACTATATTAGATGTGAATTCAGTCTATCTATATACCTTTTATTTCTCGTTTCTCTATATCTACATTTAGAGCCTTACAGGTTTTAACTACGATACTGGACAGCTCATCCTTATTTTCATAGTTTTTCATAGAAGGCATATTTCTTAATTCGGTAGATGATGATTTTAGTGTACGATTTAATTCTTCTACTTTTAGTTCAAGAATTTCGATGTGTGAAATATGCTCTTTGCGTTCACTTTCTAATAATTCCATTTTCTTCCTCACAGCTTCATACTGACAATTCAAGAATTCTAAGGCTTTTTCAATTTCTTTGTTAGATTCTTTTATTTGAGTATTTTGATGTTTGATTTCGGCTACGTCATTTACCAGCTTATTAAGTAGAGAATTTTCGTTATTCTTCCATTCCGCCAGTATATTCTTGATATCCTCCGTCGTGCATGACTTATCAGTGGATCCACCGCGTCTCTTGCTGCTGCGCTGTGTCGCTGTTTCATGAGTTTGTGTTTGTGCTATGTCAGAGTCTGACATAGTATGCTGTACATCTCGATTTACAGGAGGTCTGATTAATTTCGACATTTTTCAATTTACATAAGTAACTTGAGTTCAAAGTTTATATGTTTGCACAAAGTATTTGATTTGCAACGAAAAATCTTGGTTTAGTTTACCTTGGTTGTTTGTGGATATCGGTATTGAGTTCCTATTTGTGCAGTTCTTTAAGTTGTTATTCTACGTTTTGTGCTATATTGAAATAACAGGTATGAATTCTCTATGAAATGCCTTTTGATAGGCTTGAATTTTCCGAACATTTACCATTGTAATGTATATTTTTTTACACCATCGAAAGGAGAGATTTCAGCGAACAGAAAGCCTACAAATTTTTTGAAAAATGCTGATATTTTGACGGGTAAATTTTCGCTTGAAAAATAAGGGTTCTCTTTAGATATTTGGGCCAAAAGGTAAGTTGTATTTGCGACATAAAAAGGTAAATTTTCACCAACTTTCATGATTTTTTTTTGTAAGAATTATCAAACCAAAAGCTTGGTAATGTAAATGTAAAATCGAGGTAAACCGTTTTCTACTCTTAAACTTCCCGACCTTCCCGACCTACAGAACGAAATTAATTTTTCCATTCAGTTTTGTTATATTCTTCTTTCATTTCCAATAGGTTTCATCCTACTATTTTTTTGTTTCACTTTTTATCATTTTCAAAGGCTATTGCGTTATTGTATTTTCAGTGAATTTTCTAAGACTCTGAATGAATCACGGAACTTGACAAAACTTCTTTTCACAAACTGTAATTTAATATATTTTTTCAATACACTTTCTCGCAAAGTGAGCCTTATTACATCTTTCTTAGGGCTTATCACTTTAAATACCACACACGTGCATAATAATATTACACACTAGTGCATAATTGAATTAAGTACCCCTGAAAATTAAGTACCTTTCTGCAAATTATATGAGAAAACACAGAGGATTTTGAATTATACATTGTTTTGTAAGTAATAATAAAGAGGTTTTACGCAGCTGAAAATCCATTCACATTTTTGGAATAAATATATGTGTAAATAATTAAGACGAAGAAACATTTACTATTATATTTTTTTTTTACAATACACAATATTTTGGTACAAAATATGAAGGAAAATTAAATATAATAATATAATAATACTTTGTTGTGGTAATTAATTAAACGTGATTTGATAATATAATTAGTTTATTAATTTTAGTTATTTAAAGCTGATTGTAAATTTATTTAGTTAATTGAAATTAGACCTGAGAGAGAACACAAGTTAACAGGTTATAATTAGTTTGATCGAGACTAGCTAATACGACGCCCGCCGGCCTCGTACCATCACACTAATAAAATATTAATATCACGTTTACAATTTTGAAGTAGGCTATATGTAATCCTAAAATTTGTCGCGTGCAAAAAAATTGTGTGCGTGTAATCTTTATGCCCGATTGAAGTAAACAATATTACACACATGTAAATATTACACTAGCTTCTGCCCGCGACTTCGCCCGCGTGGAACATGTTTATATCGTAGCTCTACAACGATGATACGACTCACTTGACAGACTCTAGCAGGCAGGTTAATGAATAAGGTTTATTCGCTATTTTCGCTATGGTGGTAGAATTGTGCTGAAGTTTACCAACAAAGTGATATTACAAATTAAAATGCATTATTGTAAATGCAAGATATTATTGTTGTTTAAACAACAATATTGTTATTGTTGTTGCATTAGCTATAGTACTTCCTTATACACTACATTAGTGGTTCTGCCTTGAGGTGTTAGTATGACCAAACTTACTCTAGAACAAGCCACGTAAAGCTGCCCGTGTGAGAAGCAGTCCCTCCTTAAGTCAATTCCTGCCGTTTTTAATGCCTGACCCTGTGATTTATTTATGGTCATTGCAATACAGACCTTAAGGGGGAACTGCAACCTTTTAAATTCAAACGGGTAGTCAGATGGTATTAGAGGTATGCGTGGTATATACATGGATTCACCTCTAGCGCAACCAGTAATGACAGTGGCCTCTACCACATTTTTATGTAACGCTTTTATACGCAACCTGGTTCCGTTGTACAACTTGGGAGGGTTCAGATTACGTAGGAACATTACTGTAGCACCCACTTTAAGGACAAGTTTATGAGTTGGTAGTCCAGGAGGGTTGAGTGCATTCAAGAATTCCACAGGATACTGAACAGCATCATCCGTATTTACTACAGAGTCCACAGAGTTGTATTGAAGTTCTGCGCCTTCGAACGCCTTCAATAAAGTGTCATTAATGACAGAAGCCTGGTCGTTCTTAGGACTCAGAATAGCACGTTTACACAACCACTCCATGGGTTTATTGGGCAGGTTTTGGACATTTGGGTAAATTCGGGCTATAAGGTCTTGAATGGTGTGCACAACTGACGCAAGTTCTGGTGGAATTACAATTTTGCCCTCTGTTATCGGATATTCTCCATTCCCTATTTTGAGCAAAAGATCGGAGAATTCCCCGGCGCACACGTCGCCCTCAAGATGCACTCGCATGATATTGTAATGTTTAGTTTTATATTAAGGGCCAAATATTTGACGCCTTAATGCATGCTTTGACTTCGTCAGCTCGAGTTACCCTCGGCACTACGGGCAGAGTCTGACGAAAGTCTCCAGCTAATTAAACTGTGACCCATCCCATCGTGAAGTTGTTCCCTCGGATGTATTTTATGATTCTATTTAACGCTTCAAAGACCCCCTTATGCGATATAGTGCTTTCATCCCAAACTATAATTTTGCAATCGCGCAACACCTGTGCTGCGTTGCTTTGTTTTGGGGTATTGCACAATGGAATTTCAGTATGATTAATATTTAATAAGTCTGTAAGTAAAGACAGTAATTCAAGAGGCAGCCTGAAAGCCATGTGAGCAGTTTTGCCTCCCTCCAGTAGTGTGGTAGCGATTCCTGATGACGCGACAGCCAAAGCGATACCCCCGGTTATTTCTTACTTTTGCTAATATTAAATTTATAAGAAAAGGTTTTCCAGTTCCACCAGGTGCATCTAAGAAAAAATGTCCCCAATCTCTCCTTCAATGCTGGCTAGAATTTGTTGATAAACATTTGTCGGTTCATCTGACAATAATTCCTCGTGATGAGATACTACCTCTCACAGGGTGCAAGGGTCATAATTTGTCTCTCGTAGATATTCGCGATTATCCAGGTTTACTGCGGATCGTTTTGGTTTAAAACTACATCTTCGATCAATATCAAGCATCTGTTAAACACCTCATTTTGCAATTCTCTTTCAAGTTGCCGTTTAACGTTGTCCGAAAAACTATCCCTATATTTTTCCCAAAGGCATAAGGGATCAGTAAGTTGACAAAAACCTATCATTATTGTGAACAGTTCGAGCAGCTTGAAAGGAGAATCGCACAATGCAGCTTTTTCTATAGTTATGTCCCAATGTTTATCGTCCTCTAGCAGTCCAAGGGAATACACGCTAATTGAAATATTGGATGGAGGATACCGTTGACAGTTTTTAAGTATTCGAAGGATGTCGGCCCTCTAACCTCATGTAGTAATAAGCGTAGGTGGTAGCTCTCGGTGTTATTTGGATGGATGTTTTATGGAAGCCACCTTAAATATCTATTTTATTCTGTTTTTAGTATTTATTGTTATAGCGGCAAAAGCATCTGAGAAAATTTAAACTTTATCACGGTTCATAAGCCTGGTGACGGACAGTCAGATAGGCAGACGGACGGACAGCGGAGTCTTAGTAATACTGTCCTGATTTTGCCCTTTAGGTACGGAACCCTAAAAAAAATTTAGGTGGGCACTCCATACCATACATGTAACCAAATGTCAAAAAAATCTATTTAACCCCCTATTTGTATAGCTCAAAAAAACAGTTTCCATATACACACTTTGTACCCCTATTGAGCTTCTGCCTGCGACTCCGTCCGCGTGGGTCTCGTTTAAATATTGTAGCGCCATACAAACCTCCACACCCCCATTTCATCCCCTTACGGGATGATTTCCGGGATAAAAACTGGGGGTGAAACATGGGGTGAATTTTTCAAAACGCTGAAAGTCATTTTCTTGTATTGTAATAAGAAATCCATACGCAAAGTTTCAAGTCTCTTACTTATAATTTTACTCCATCCCCATACAAACATTGCACTCCTTTTTAACCCCTTTAGGTGTGATTTTTCAAAAATCCCTTCTTAGTGGATACTTGCGTTATGTAAACAACCTGTTGTGATAAAATCAGCTTTCTAGGTTCAACGGCTGTCCAAAGGCTGGGCGTTGATTTAAGTGAGTAAATCAGTCAGTCAATCAGGACTTTTACGTTTATATATATAGATTAAATTTAGATTAAATAAAGCCGTGTTACCAACTAAGCACTCACGTAATACTCAAGAGCTGGGAGCATGGTGAGTTTTATATATATATATATAATATACGGAGCAAACCGAGCAAAGTTGGCATTTTCTCTACCTAAAATAAAAAAATGCCTTATTAATATATAATATTATATAATTAATATTATTTAATCAAGTGAGATTTTAAAAATTATATATTTTAAATTATAAAGTTATATTTTGAAATTATTATTCATCAGAATTTTACGTTAGAGATATACATATTAATATATTTGTATTTTATATTTTTTTTTTTGTTTTCACTTAGAAAATGTAACGATTTATACATGTTTTTTTTTATTTCATCGCGAATGTGTTGAAAAAGTACGTATGAAAACTCGTGAGCAACTTAGTTTACCAGTATCATTGTATATTAATGTTCATTGTACAATTAAGTATATAATATATTACTCGTTGACTCGGCAAACGTTGTTATTAATACTATTTATTAGTATTTTCATTTTTCCGTTTAAATAAAATATAGCCAATAACAACATAGCCACAAAAATGTGGATTTGTATTGGTGACTGTGACAAAAATGTGAATATTTCAATCTTTTATTCTTCAACCATTAAATTATATTATATATTATAATATTTGTAACTGCTACAGTTTTGTGCAGTGCCCGCTGACACTAATCGTAGATAGTATCAGCGGGCACTGCACTAGATCTTTATAAATTATAGCATTTGTGTTATTCTGATGTGTAAGCTATATAATTGTAATGTTTCATTAAAATAATAGTAGCACATACAAATAATAGAATTCATTAAATAAAATTTCTATTAAGTTATTTTATACTTTTGAGTTTTTGAAGTCGGTTTTTTAATCGCAGTTTTTTTTTAATTTTAGTGTCATTAATCAGGTGAACTGTAAGATTTCGTTGCATTTTATCATCGTATATTAAATAGAAATTTTAATTAGTAGCAATGCGTAGGCCGACAAAGGTTCCGCGTGCCTTAAACAATATAGATCTCTATTTCACGTTCTTGTAAGACACTGAAATATCGTGAAATACGTTTGTTAGATATGAATGACAGGTAGCCTAAGACTTACTTATCGGCGAACGGGTTAGTAATAATAATATATAATCAAAATAAATGAAAACCCCAAAATAAGCAGTACACAAACTATAATAACATCATCCACGTAAACAAAAATATTCATAAAATGAAAAAAACTGGGCCAGACTTTTACAATTTTTTATGGGACCATATGGCAAACATTCCGCATCAAACTAAAGAAGAATCACGAAAATCGTAAAATAAATGTCAGGGTAATCGGTGTACATACATAAAAAAATACCAATCGAATTGAGAACCTCATCCTTTTCGAAGTCAGTTAAGAATAGCTGCATGTGAGCCGTACGCTCATACTGTACTCCACTTCCAGAAGAAATACATTATTGCTTATATTAATGATGCTTAATTTAACCTCTATTTAATTCAAATATCTAACTATAAATTGATATAATCTATCATTTACATCATAATGCAAAACCTTGTTAGCTATAAACAATCCTTGATTGTGTAACTAATTAACTCTGTAGACAAAATAATTAAGGTTAGTCTTTATGGATAAAAATAATTATGTTAATATTCAATTGACACTGAATAGGACAGATTTTTATCCTTTCACTTCAATAACTACAGTTTACGTGTTCACAAACTAATCTATATATATAAAAATGAATTGCTGTTCGTTAGTCTCGCTAAATTATTTGGCTAATTTTGGTCTTGAATTATTTGTGGAATTCCAGAGAAGGTTTAAAAGCTGAATAAATAGGAAAATTCTGCTAAATTAAATAAAAACAGCAAATTTGTTTTTCCTTTGATGTGTCCATACATAATTTCTATGAGAGAATTTATTGACGCACGGTTTGACAGTTCTGCTGTCAAACAATTTCATTACGACAGGTGCATATTTTACGAAGTAATTTTTGATGTTATGATATATTATTGACAAATTAATAAAAAAAAAAATTTATTTATTATATACAGAACAACGTCTGTCGGGTCAACTAGTAATATTATAAATGTGAATGTAAGTTTGTTTGTTACTTTTACGCCGGAGCTAATCAACCGATTTTGATTAAATTTGGTACAGCGATAGACTAGAGCTTGGGAATGGTCATAGGTTATATTTTATCTTGGAAAAATGGTTCCCGCGGGATTTGTGAAAAATTGAAATTCACGTCGATGAGCAATCTTCCTCGAAATAAGATGAGAAAATGGGAACCGGAACTGGTATAGGACATGAGATAATCTTCAATTCCAAACATGCTTATTATTTTTAAAAACCCTTTATCTACGCGGACGAAGTCGCGGGCATCAGCTAGTCCTAACATATATATATTTTGTCCATTTTCCCACGTTGTACAATAAGAAAAATATAAGCGGTAAATAAAACTTATGATAATCAACTTCAGGAGTTGTTTGTACAATTTTATTACCTACATATTAAATTTTATTGTGCACGCCAATTTTAAAACATAATATGTAGTGTAAATAATATGTTACTGATAATACAAATTATGCATCTCTAAGGCGTAAAATAATGAATGAATGAAAACATTATTAATGATAAACACAAACCACACAGAATAATAAAAGTAAAAATAATAATAATAAGCATATATTTTATGATTTGATTTATATTATATATTTTATATCTACATCTGGGTGGAGCGCTAGGGTTGGTACATTAAGTAAGTAAGTGTGAAGAGGCGGGCGGTGCGGTGCAGCTAATTTAACTCGGACAGCGACCAGTCTCGGCGGTTTACGGCGTGGCACTCAATAATTTTGTCTCCCGAAGCTTGCTTAGCGGCCCTGTACATCGTATGTATGTGTGCGTGCGTCGATTCGGGCGCTCTACTATGAAGTTAACGTACTGTTCTATTGCTGTACTGTGGCTTCGCCGAGTAAACAGTTCTACTTATTGCGTCACTGACGCTATATTGACTCTCTAATGAAGCCCTATCACTGAATCTATGAACCGTATCACCTCAGTGGGTTGAAAGCGAAAATGAATTGTGTTTTTTTGACTATTAAGCCAGATGGCGCACATCACGGTTGTGCATAAGGAGAAGGAAAGGTTTGAAAAGGAATGTTTATGGTTTTCGTCTGCTTCTCCTCTACCATTGCGGCCCACCAATACGTAAACGTAACACCTCCCTTGGATAAAACAACTTACTTCCAAGAGATCTTTGCAATACTCGCGTCAAGAAGATACTGCAGTTTGTAATGCGGCAGAGCTTGCTGGGGAGCTATGCATGAGTGGCGAAAAAAATATTTCAATCTTTGACGCGATACGTCGTTGTCTTTTCCCGTGCGGTGGGAGAATGCTTATCGCGACTTCTCGTCACCTGCAGCAGGTTTCACTCGCCGCCCGTGGAGACGAACCAGTCATTGGAGTGGAAGCGATTGCTCTCTGCTGTTCTCTTCTTCATTATAAATAGTTATATTTATTGGGGAAGCGGATGTTCCCCTTTGTGGTGATCTCTTGGAACTAAGGGAGCGCCTGTTCCCTCAGCTCTGTTGTCAAGTCCGGTGACTTATAGCCGGTTTGCGCGAACCCTGGCAATCAGTCCCGAAGAAGAGGTGTCAGCTCTTCATCCTCGCAGTGGCCGTCAGGTGGCCGCGAGTGCCAGGGGGCCAGATCTCGCAGATTTGCATGCGGTGTTACTAACCCTTTCCAAATAAAAATAAATCGTATGTTACTAAGTAAGTAGATTAAGAAAAGCAGGTCTAAATTAATTTAAAAATATTTGATTTATAGGTTAGTGTTACTGCGTGAACTTGCGAAATACTTAGCGATAAATACTATAAGCATTCTTTCTAAAATTTATTGTTCTGTTAAAAAAAATAATTTGCATTTTTAGTTGATTGCAATTTGTAATTTGCATGTTTTAACAATTAATAAGGCCTAAATTAAAAGTATAACAGCAATTTACGATGCAATAAATGTGTTTTTGTTAATTACCGGAACTTATACAATATATACAAATGTCAATCGATATACAGCTTAAAAACGAGAAATTAGATATAGTTGATACCGCTGTTTAACCGACTTCAAAAAAGGAGGAGGTTCTCAATTCGTCGGTATGCATTTTAATGTTTGTAACCTCAAAAGTTTCGACTGGGTGGACCGATTTTGATCATTCTTTTTTTATTTGAAAGCTGGTGCTTCCCGTGTGGTCCCATTGTAATTTGGTCCAGATCTGACAATGGCATCCATGAGAAAACCATAAAAGTCTTAAATTTGCTATACGTACGTATAGCAAAGTAGATGATAAATTTACGAATAACTCAATATCGCGCCAACCGATTTCGATGATTCTTTTTTCATAAGAAAGGATATACATCAAAGACAGTTTGGTGAGAGTTTGGTTAGGTTCGGATTACGGAATCCATGACAAAGTAACGGAACTCTTCAATTCTTAGGAGCAAATTAACGATACTCGGCCGAATTAAATATGCTATCCGGATATTTAAGTCGTCTACCATAATATAGTTATGGTCAAGTAATTGTCGTAGTCGAATAATATGATCAATACTCCTTAACGACTTGCAGTAAGGGTGCGATCTGTGGCAGAATTTTTAACTGTGTGTAATCAAATTGCAAAGCGCTTACGTCCATTGCCGCATTGAAAATTTTTGTATATCTACACATATTTAGATAAATTGTCAGTTAGTGTACTTCAAATTCACTAAAAATCAAAAATAAATAATATTTTAACAAAATAACAACAGACTTCAAAAATACTATTCCAAAACAATATATATAATATGCACTAAAAAGTATAAAAATAATTGCGTATTTTTATACAATCTAATTAATTAATCTAATTCTAGTTGTGATTATTGTAATTTTTAGAACTTCACACAACACTTCACACAACAGTTCTGCTGCATGCGCAGTAAAAAACATTCGTTGCTTAACAGACAATGAAACTGCAAGATTGGTTTATTTTAGTTACTTACACAGCATTATGTCATACGGTATATTATTATGGAGTAATGCTGCTGATATTGATTCTATTTTTATGCTTTCGTGATGGAAACATTGATTTAAAGAACGACCCACGTCGAAGACACAGGTAAATAACAATGAACTGAAAGAGATGGTGGAAGCCGATCCGAGCCAAACTACCCAGGAATTAGTGGCATGGTTTAATGTTACTAAAAATATTGACTCATTTGCGTCAAATCAATAAAATAAAAAAATATGAAAAATAGGTGCCTCATGTTTAACTCATCTGCAGAAAGAAACGCGTGCTGAAACTTTTGTTGCCTTCTTGAATCGATACAGAAATAAAGGAATATTGGGTCGGATTGTGACATGCTTGAAAGGTGGATTCTTTACGATAACCGTAAGCAAAAAATGCAATAGCTAACCTCAGGTCAAATGCCGCAACAGGGTCCTAAAGCAAAGCTTACCAATAGAAAGGTAACAGTTTGGTGGTCTCAACATGGTGTTATTTACTATAACTTTCTCCGATCTGGTGAAGCAATAACGGCAGACGTCTACTGTGCCAACTTCGAACTATTATAGCAAAACTAGCAGTGAGACAGCCCCGACTCGTGAATCGATCTTCACCATTATTGCTCCATGATAACGCGAAACCTCATACAGCACGAGAAACCATTTTAACCCTACTAACTTCTACACTTACTTACAGGAACCTACAGGACTCTACTAAGCCACAACCGAATTACAGCCGGACGATAGTAAGTGAGGAAATAATTCCAAATTAGAAGATGAACAAAGACGCACTGGTAGATTTTGACTTCAACATTTTTTCTTGATGAAATCTTGCTGTTGACTTATTAACCAAAAAGGTACCTGCAGTCTGTTTCAACCTCTTCAAACATCTATCTAGTATCTGTGACACGATCGGAAATAATTCCATAAAGGGCTCTAAAATGACAGATCATAGAGACGACGGCAAGGTATGCTGATGATACTTCACTTATTTTTAAAGTGACTTGACGTTCAGATATTGAAGACGAGGTATACAGTGCACGTTCAAAGATACTGCGTTGGTTTGAGACGAATAATCTGCACTTAAACAGTAAAAAACAAAGTGTTTACGGTTCATTACACCAAACACAGCGGAGGTACAAACCAACGTACTTATAAATGAAGATTATTTTCCATGCCTTGCGAATCTCTAGTTTCTTACTGTATTGACACGTGGGGAGGTGCTGCAAAAACTCAATTGATACATCTATCTAGTATCTGTGACACGATCGGAAATAATTCCATAAAGGGCTCTAAAATGACAGATCATAGAGACGACGGCAAGGTATGTTGGGAAATAACTAGACTCTGAATGATTATTAAGGGGAAACCTTCTTGGGTTTTGTCTGCCCGAATGTCTCTCGTTACAAAATGACCAACACAGCATTCCACCCGGTGAATTCTTAATATGACGGTTAGTCATCGATATTTGAACCAAACCCTCCTTGAATAGCAACACGAGGTGGCGGGCCTTGAACGGGTAAAGGTACATAAGGTACATGCTGGCCTTCCTAATACTAGAAGTTCCGACACGCAAAGGATCTCCATCCAAAATGGCGTACAATTTAGATTGTAAATTTAAAAATTCCAGATTCTCTCTCAAAACAGAAAGACTCCTGGCGTTCCTGTTGTGAGTGATTATATTTTTGTTATGTGGGTGCTTAACCTAAGCTGTGACACCAATTCAATAATAGTTCCGCAACAAATCTTCTTTTTGAACAGCGGAATTCGCGGGAAGAAAATATATCAAAGTGTTCAACATATGTCTGGGCAAGTCAACCATTGGCCCGTGTCTCCACACAAGCGGAACCGCAGAACTCTACAAAATGCGACAAATGCCTCAACAAACAAAGTACAATCAGTGCGATAAGGCCAGTACGAGTTACAAATTTTGATATTTAGGAAGTAAATTACGTTACCGCGATCGATAAGGTTGTCACATAGATTTTTATAGTGAAAGCAGATGGAGAAGAATTAAAAAGGCATTTATTTTCATTTAAATGTCGAGATAACGCGGTATAATTTATAATTAAGTATGTCAGGGTGGTATTTCTTCGCTCGGAGGATGTTTGCGACTTCACTATACACCAATTAACTTTAATTTAATTCGACTTACTGCTCCATATAATATGTCACCATCAAATCAGACTTGTATTCATTGTTGGTTTTTAAGCGACGATAAATATTTTATTTAATAAATATATCAAGGACTTTAACAGCAACTAGTTAGGTACCTACTTGAAATTTGAAGCAAAGACTGTTAGGATAGGTTAGGGTTGCCAGCCCTTCTATATTATATAGTATCCTGGAATTGGCGGCTGTCAAAGTGCTTTTGTGCCTGTTTGTTATTCGCTATTTTGGCACTGTTGGCCACTGAGCGAGAGTCTGCGGTACAAAAACCAGTAATGACAAATAACAGCTAAACAAGCATCGAAAGAAAAACTATTTACAAAAAAATTGTGTACTTTATAACGTTGATTATACACGGAAAACGACCGTAATTAATTCAAAATGGAAAAATACTTCAGAGTATTGTAAGCTTCTCTCGCAGCCATTTGTATTTTACGTCACTTGTTCTCTAGACGCTAAATTGCCGTTTTTGTGATAATAAGGGACGAGACGAGCAGGACGTTCAGCTGATGGTAATTGATACGCCCTGCCCATTACAATGCAGTGCCGCTCAGAATACTTGAAAAGCCCAAGAATTCTGAGCAGCATTATAATTGCGCTCGTCACCTTGTGACATAAGATGTTAAGTCTCATTTGCCCAGTAATTTCACTATCTACTGCGCCCTTCAGACCAAAACACGATAATGTTCATACATTAATGCTTCACGGTAGAAATACGCGCCGTTGTGGTACCCATAATCTAGCAGGCATCCTGTGCAACGGAGCGTCCCACTGGTAGCTTCGATGGTAACTCACAATAACTTTTTTCGTTTCTCGGAGCGTTTGACGTAATGTCGATTTACGTGATGGTGATTCGAATAATTTTGTGTAACTCGCACTTGGCACTTGCTGTCATTATCTGTCCAGGTATAGCTCGCAATCTTAATTAATCTTAATTTAGTGTCAATATTATAAGGTCGCAATCGGTCGTTCACCGATTTTGCCAAGAGTGAGAGAGACGCGCGAGTTAGGAATTGGACAAGAAGACATGCCTCACACATGGCACAGACTCATAAGTTAAACTAAAGTCTAACGAACCCAAGCATAAATATCAAATGCAACTTATCATGAGTTTATGTTTTTTTTACAAAACACACACCTGTGCATATTAAGTCATTAGTCTCGCATTCTTACGCAAGATAAATTTCCATGACAAAGGATAAATAACATTTTCATATGCTAATAGATAAACATACTGAGGGGCAAGGAACCACTGTTTAGTCGGAGCATTAAAGTGCACATACAATACGAATTTCTCGCGACCAAACCAGAAACGCGGACCTACCATCCATCGCACCTAATTATTACTATTATCAGGTACGACGGCATTGCGCAGTATTTAGATTTGTAATACGAAAAAAATACTAAGGTTTAAATGTAAAAAAGGAGTAAATGTGTATAGAATAAAGAATAACAAGCGTCCTGACGGATTGACTCTGGTAGCTCGGGCACAGGGAAAAGGGCTGGTCTGGGACGCGACTTGCGTCGACTCTTGCTCCTTCTCATGTCCATGTTACGTCACTTGATGCTGGGGATGCTGCTTCGACTGCTGAAGACAGCAAGCGTCGCAAATATATCAGTCTCAATGAGTCTTACATCTTTGTGCCGTTTGGTTTCGAGACACTTGGCCCGTGGGGCCCAGAGGCCCAGAGAATGCACATAGTACTATATTTTCGCCTCAATAGGGCTACTGGCAACCTAAGCTCTGGCAGCTATTTCCGTCTACGGATCAGCCTAGCTATCCAACGTAAAAATGCTGCCAGTATTCTTGGCACACTTCCCTGTAGTGATAGTTTTAATTTTATATAATCATAGTGTTGTAAAAATATTTATATAAGATTTGTTTTGTTTGAATCAATACATTAATTTAAACATTCACATTAATGACTTACCATTGAGTAATGCTATTCATAATAATCTAATGTAAGAAAATTATATTATATATTAAACACTATTGTGTTTACTAATAGCAGGTACATTACTGCAGCAGCCATGGTGTTAATGTAGAAATAAAGGCCACTTATCCGAGGTATTCCGACCTACATAAACAAACAGCACTGTATAGATTTTTTTTATAGATAAAATTATCATTATGCTGACTTTTCACGTTCGGATTTTTCCTACTGAAACCACACACACGAAATAATTTAGGGGAAGGTGTGGACACTTCGTCCGGTTTCCACGTTTTATTTTTTTATTTTTTTTTTTATTTTTCATGAATCAATCACCTGACAGCTTAAATTTATAGTCTATCTATCTGAGATTCATATAAAAAAATGACAGATAATTTCATCTGATGTTTCAACCATAATTATAATGATTCAAACTAAATCTGGAATATGTACGAATCTGCCCTAACAATGGGGCACCTATAAATGTTGGGGATACCTTCGTACGCTGTGGAGTAGTTAGTATGAAGGGTAACGATCTTCCCCTAAGCCTATCAATCTGTTAGACTGATAGACTTAAGTTATTTAACTTGCCCAGTTTACAAAGAAAATACCACTTCTTGAGACACTCGTGGACTGTGTCAAAAGATAACTCTCGTGTCAATGAAGTCAGGTTGTATACAGATGGATACTGGGCACCTATTACGAAAATCGAAATACGTAGTTTCGGTCCGAAACGAAAGAACGACGAACTTCGATTTAAATCCTATTACCAAAGTATTTCGGATCCGTATAGTGCGGACGTAATTCGTTTCGGAACTATAGACATAAAAAAAAATTGTACAAAGATGATATGAATGTACATACTTATATTACCGGTAAATCGTGCCAAAACCGATAACAAATTAGAAATTTACAAATAAGTTTTTCGTTATGTTAACATGTATTTAAATAATGGAATTGCTTTATATTCCGTTTAAGTTATCTATTTAAAAAATAATCCTTTTTTACTGCAAGCAAATATGCTTTATTAGTTAAATTAAATTTGACGTATCATGTCATCTATTGCATTATATTTTTATTTAGTCTGTGGTAGTTTAACATACTTTCGCGGTTTTTTAGTTTAAATTTTTTCAGAAGTAAAGTGAAAGTTATATATATGCGAGTAAGTATTATTTAGAATAGAATAGAACAGAATAGAAACATTTATAGTGGCTTTATTAGTATAATCTCTTCACAAAGTTTTTCAAATAAAGTATGATTATGGCGATAATTCATAACTATTTAGGGAATCAACCATCGGGAATTTGTTTATTTAATAAATATTGCCGGAGTCGACGTCGCTCTCTTGCTCTTTCAAGGTTTTCTTCGTACAAGAAGACCTCTTCGTACATTAAAAAACGTGCCATTTTATAATAAAATAAATATGTTTTATCTAAAACGAAACATATAAGTCTGTCGTTAAAAGTGACGTTGTTGTTACGACCATAACAATGTCAAACAACGAAAACGTATGTGTCGAGTGAATTTAGGAATAAGCTAAACGAAAGACAAAATGTCTAATCTCGAACTTCGTTTCGATCTTCGGATTCGAAACACTTTCGTAATAGAAAAATGTACGATCCGTCAACTGAAACTTCGTATTTCGATTTTCGTAATAGGGCTCCTGGTTTGTACCGGTATTAAAATAATATAAATAAAATAAAAAGTCAAAAAGTTTCACTTCTACAAGCGCGTTTTTCAACGTTTTAGTTACATCGATCTAGTACTATAAATAAAAGTATATAAGTATGATATTTATATTACCATCACCAAAAGCAGCACATGATATGCTTAAATTACACGTACCAGTATCTTCCATTGATTTGAAATTTAGGTATGTTAAAGGTATATACTATAAACTTCAAATTAATTAACCGTAAAAATACAAAGGACCTATGGGGCCATTTGACTTATATTGTAAAATACATACTTGACATTATAGCACCTGAATTAGCAATAATATTTAACGAATGCATAGATGAGGGTGTGTTCCCTGACCTCATGAAATACAGCAAAGTTATACCTTTGTTAAAATCGGACAGTTCTTTTGACCCTGCTGATTTTAGGCCTATTTCAGTGCTGCCTGTTATTAGTAAAATTTTTGAAAAACTTTTACTTCAGCAGCTACAAATGCATTTTTGTAAATTATTCAACAAAAATCAATTTGGTTGCGCTAGGGGCTTATCAACAATTAATGCAGGTACAAGACTCATTGAGCACATCTTTGACGCCAGGGAAAAGTCACAGGATGCATTGGGCATTTTTTGTTATTTGTCCAAAGCATTTGACTGCGTCCACCATGAAACTTTACTCCTAAAACTAAAGCATGAGAGTTAAAAATAGATCCTTAAATCTTATAAAATCATATTTAAGCGAAAGAGTTCAGATAGTCGATGTAAAATATGGCAAAGGGTCTTCGGGTAAACCTGTAGGAATATGTGTTCCGCAGGGTTCTATTCTTGGTCCTTTCTTATATATATTAACGATCTACCGTTTGTGGTAGATGATAGCCATGAGATTGTATTGTTTGCTGATGATACTTCACTTATTTTTAAAGTGACTTGACGTTCAGATATTGAAGACGAGGTATACAGTGCACGTTCAAAGATACTGCGTTGGTTTGAGACGAATAATCTGCACTTAAACAGTAAAAAACAAAGTGTTTACGGTTCATTACACCAAACACAGCGGAGGTACAAACAAACGTACTTATAAATGAAGATTATTTTCCATGCCTTGCGAATCTCTAGTTTCTTACTGTATTGACACGTGGGGAGGTGCTGCAAAAACTCAATTGATAACAGTAGAAAGAGCTCAAAGAGCCATCCTTAAGGTGAGTCAATTCCGTTCATTCTTGTATCCTACCTCTGTTTTATATCAAGACAGTAATGTACTAACTGTGAGGCAACTCTTCATTCAGAGATTAATGTTACGACATTCATGGTCTGACTAATGTGGAAGACATAAAGGAAGCCCAAAATAGAAGTATTAAATATAAACTATTTAGTGTACCAACATTTAATACATCCTTCATCAATAAATTCCCGTGTTACTTAGGTAGCTTTTTGTTTAATAAGATAAAGAGTGAAAATTACACCCAGTTAAATATCAAAAAAGTAAAATACTTTTATTTGAATGGCTGAAACACTTGGACTACACTGAAACTGAAAACTTAATTTATTAATTAAGTTTTCTAAGGTAATATTTTATAAGGTAAAAATTTTCTACAACACATACACCAAGTCACTACACACACACAAACACACACACATACATACATTCACATAACCATCATCCACACCAACACCTTCACATAACCATCATCCACACTAACACCTTTTTTTTTATATGAGAGGGAGCAAACGGGCAAGAGGCTCACGGGATGGGGAGAGGTGAGGCAACCGCCCATGGACATCCGCAACAACAGGTGTGTCAAGAAATGCGTTGCCGGCCTTTAAGGTGGGAGTATGCTTTTTTCTTGAAGGTCCCTAAGTCGTATCTGTTCGGGAAGACCGCTGCCGGTAGTTGATTCCACAAAGTGGCTGTGCGAGGCAAGAAATTTCGAAGAAAACGCGCGGTTGTGGAATGCCAGACGTCTACGTGATGCGGAAGGTACTTTGCACGTAATGTCTGATGGTGGAATTCGGCCGCTGGAATCAACCCGAACAGCTCCTCTGAGCACTCCCCGTGATAAATGCGGTAGAAGATGCAGAGAGAACCCACATCTCTACGCAATGCTAGAGAATCAAGCCGATCGGAGATGACTTGATCGTCGATGATTCGAGCCGCTCTTCGTTGTATGCGGTCAAATGGAAGAAGCTGGTACTGGGGAGCACCCGCCCAGAGGTGAGAACAGTACTCCATGTGAGGCCGAATTTGCGCCTTATAAAGTTGCAGGCGGTGGCGGAGTACACCAAGCTTTTTAGAGGCCAGTTTGGCCTTCTCTTCCAAGTGACCACGGACCTGAACGTCGCTCGATATATCGACGCCAAGTATGCCAATACAGGCTGTGGCAGTTAGAGGAGTGATCTCGAATCGAGGGGATACGACAAAGGGAGACTTTTTAGTGGTGAACGCACAAACTTGTGTCTTCTTGGGGTTGAATTGGACTAAATTTTTTCGGCCCCATTCCGAGACTTTGTAAAGCATAGTCTCGATTTCAGACACAAGTTTGATCCGGTTCTCGTCGACGCTATCCCGGGACATGTTGGCACGGCCGGTGTAGGAAGCATACCCCGTGCTGTCGTCCGCATAGCAATGAATATTGCTGATTTGCAGCATATCATTGATATGCAGAAGAAACAGCGTAGGGGATAGCACACAGCCTTGCGGGACACCAGAGTTTATGGGTTTTAAGTCGGAGCATGCACCGTTGATAACAACCTTGATGCTCCGATCAGCCAAAAAGCTAGTGACCCATTTGCACAACTTCTTGGGAAGCCCATAGGACGGTAGTTTCGCTATAAGCGCTTTATGCCACACCCGATCAAAGGCCTTGCTATATCCAAACTCACCGCCAACACCTCTCCCTTCGACTCAACCGCTTGCGCCCATTTATGGATGAGGTACGCAAGAAGATCACCAGCTGAGCGACCCTGACGGAAACCGTACTGGCAGTCGCTGATCAGCTGGTGCCCCTGTAGGTATCCCAAGAGCTGGCGGTTGATGATGGATTCCATTACTTTGGAGAAAATGGAGGTAATGGCAATGGGGCGGTAGTTGGACGGATCTGAGCGTACACCTTTCTTAGGGATCGGGTGCACTAAAGCCGCCTTCCATAATTTCAGGACTACGCCTGATGAGTAGGAGAGCCGGAAAAGACGGGTAAGGACCGGCGCCAGTTCCGGAGCACATGTCCGCAGCACTATCGGGGGAATGCCATCGGGCCCGCTCGATTTGTGAATGTCCAAGATGAGAAGCGCCTTAAGCACGGCACCATGCCGGATTTTTACCTCCGGCATATATGAATCGCACCGCGGAATATGCGGTGGTGGTGCACCTTGGTCATCCAGAGTCGAGTTGGACGCGAAGAGGGAGCCCAGGAGATCAGCTTTCTCTTTCGCGTCATGGGCCAGCGAGTCATCATCCCTGTGCAGTGGCGGAATGGCTGGCTGGTAGAAGTTTCCTTGGACAGCCTTGGCGAGCGACCAGAACGCACGAGTTCCCGAGGGAAGGCGTGCAAGTCTCTCGCCAATTCTGCCAATGTGCTTCGACTTCGCGTCAGCAATAACTCTTTTGAAGGACCTGGAGGCATGATTGAAGTGTTTTTTAAGTTCGCTGGAATTCACATCCTTAGATACCACCGCATTGACCCAAGCCTGATAGCACTCCTGCTTTCGGCGAGAGGCCATTTTGCAGGAGCGGTCAAACCATAGTTGGGACCTGCAACCGATAGGCACAGAGGAGGATGGAATGAAGAGTTCCATACCTTGCAGTACCACATCAGCAACAGCATCAGCAGCGGCATCTGGATCTCCCAGCGAAAAACAGATCTGCCTCCACGGGTAGGATGCAAAAAGCACCGCATCTCGTCCCACTCTGCTGACCTATAATGCCACACGCGGCGACAGCCTAAGAAGCAAGGCCGTGTGGGGCGCGTGATCGGCACGGTGCTCCGGATCAGGCAGTGGTCCGACGATCCCAGAGGAGGGTCAACGGGAACTAGGTAGCCGTCCGGATGTGAGGTCAACAGAAGGTCCAACAGTGAAGGTGTATGATCTTGCACATCTGGGATTCGCGTTGGCGCAATAACCAGTTGCGTCAGACCATATACTAAGGCGAAGTCGTGAACAGATCTCCCTGCATGATCGGTGGTACGTGAGCCTAGCCATTCGGCGTGGTGGGCGTTAAAATCGCCAAGAAACACGATCTCTGCAGTGTGGATCTGCTCCAACACGGAATCTGTAGCCATTTGGATGTGTTCGAGGAGCCGGTCAGTCTCTGCGTTACCGCTATGGGACCTATACAGGCATGCGTAGATTCGCGGATGGTCATCGCAGTCTACACGCAGCCAGATGATGGATAGGTCCTGTCCTTCAAGAAAACTCAGGCGTCGAGAACAGACATCCTCCCTGACGTAAACGCACACGCCAGCCCGTGTTCCAAATTATACCCCGGGTAGGAAAGGTAAGATGAATCAGCCAGGGAGGATATCTGTGTCTCGGTTAAAAAGAGCAGGGCCGGCTTCGCCGTCTCCAGGTGAAAGTGGACGGCATTTAAATTTGAGCGAAGCCCCCTGATGTTGCAAAAGTCCACAGCGAGTGTGGAGGAGGGTGGTTTGAGCCTCCTGCTCTGTTTGCCCCGAGTCAGCGCAGATTTGTCCACTCCAGAATACGCGGGGCAGCCTGGGCAACCACTGTTAGGTACAGGCCCTAATTGTGGACGCCCAGTGACGGATTCTCCAGGGCTGCATAGCCTGGTACCGTCCTGGAGTAGTCTCGTTTTAGTCTGTGCTGCCATTTGTATTTGACCTTCACATAACCATCATCCACACTAGCACCTTCCCATAACCATCATCCACACTAACACCTTCATATAACCATCATCTACACTAACACCAATTACTTTCTTTATCTAATAAAGTTTTGTTTATTTAATTAAGTTTCGTTATTATATATTTATTTTTTGTGCTTGTGCATGTGCTTTGGGGGCACGATGACTTGTAGCACAGGTATTCTTTACCTATTTCAAGCACCGGTCTCTCACAATTATAACAATGTATCAATATATATTTTAATAAACTGGGTATTGTAAGTTTTTAATGTGAGAGAAAATAAATATATTTTGATATAATAAATAAAATTATATAAAAATAAAATGACCAGAGATTGGAACTTGTGGACACTACGGTCTTCTTGGGTATCACGTTAGGTAAAAATCTTCAGTGGAGTCCACATATTGCGCAACTAGCAGATAGACTCAGCTCTGCGGCATATGCCGTTAGAAAGATTAGAGAGTACACGAATGTTGCGACCGTTAGATTAGTGTACTTTAGTTATTTTAAAATCGCAAAAAAAGGATGCTGGGGGAGTTTCTTGCGCCGCTTCTTCTCTCTCAGAGCACCATTTGTTTCCGAAGCGGTAGTAGTATTTAGTATATTAGTAATTACATTAAAAATAATTCTAAAGGAATCAATTTTAAGAAAATAAATAAGCCTTTTATGCCTTTTTATACCAGTGGGAGGCTCTTTTGCACAGGATGCCGGCTAGATTATAGGTACCACAACGACGCCTATTTCTGCCGTGAAGCAGTAATGTGTAAGCATTACTGTGTTTTGGTATGAAGGAAGCCGTAGCTAGTGAAATTATTGGGAAAATGAGACCTAACTTCTTATATCTCAAGGTGACGAGCGCAGTTGTAGTGCCGCTCAGAATTTTTGGGGTTTTTCAAGAATCCTGAGCGGCACTGCATTGTTTTGGGCAGGGCATATCAATTACCATCAGTTGAACGTCCTGCTCGTCTCGTCCCTTATTTTCATAAAAAAAATATATAGGTAAGTATCCATCCCAACACATCCCAAATATTATAATCATAGAATAACTTGTCTATATACTAGGAGTTTCAAAACATTGTGTAACTTGTCTTAAAATGTCATGTGATCTGCATTCAAGAGTTCAATAACAGGTTAAGTAGGTTATTATTAATATAAACTTAATATATTTTTTGCTATCCTTATTTTACTTTATAATAAATGTTCGTGAAACTTGAATAGCATAATAAATTACATGCTAGACATAGAAAACAAACTCTTAAAATACTTTTGATATGTTACCGCTTTAGAAAAAATACTTTTCATTTCTCATACTCGGAAAGTAATGTTGTTTTGATCTGATTATTGGGTGGAAAATGCTGCTTCCCTGCATAGAGGGAAAAACTCATACAAATTACTTCCCACCTAATGAACTTTGAAAATAGAACTGTTGTCAGTTGTGAAGAGTTTTATGTAAAAACAAATTAATTAAAAAATGCTGCGGCCAAGTGACTTTCTAAACAGCCAGTGAGAACATAGCGTAAACTTTTTTGAGCGGATTAAGCCGCAACAATTACGCGGTGAATATCCATATTAAAAATTTAACGCAATTAAATTTTTAACATAAAAGTTTAACACATAAACGGAAGTACATCTGGGCCCACGTACTACATTCATACATAGGTACATATTTAATATAAACTTACATACATTGCACACTATTTCAAACTAGTTGAAAATATAGCTATGAAAACTATTTTATCCTGTTACACATACCTACCCTTAAGCCTTATTTGTAGGTTGCTAATGCCAGCATTATATATATTATTATATTATATTGTTGGTTATAGTTAACACTCCAGAGCTATTTTGTACGACCACTTTTCTTTGCAGTTACACATTTTTTTTTTGCCATGAAGCATTTGTTTAGTACTAATTTTTGTATTTTACTTTTTTGTGTAGGTACATTTTTCCAGATTAATTATCAATAATGAGGATTGTAAGCATATAAACTGATTGCGCCTGTTAAAATGTTACGTTTTCCACGCATAATTTTAAAAATATTGGTTTAGTTACAAAGATGGCCGGCTGGCAGCCGTGAACTCATATCGCTCAAGGTCACTGTCATAAGTCATTCAGTGTCGCCTTGATCACCGCTGCCCACATTCGCTACGCCAAAGAGTATAATAATATATAGGGAAAAGAGAGCCCTCTCTACGCATTATGAGTTGTCTATTTGAAAACTAGCGCCATCTGGAGAATGGCCCCGAAACTAAGTATATAAATAAGCTCGAAATTATAAAATTCATTTCTAATGTTGTGACGCAATTAAATAACTAACTCTACTTTTTAATGTAGGTATTGCAATTTTTTGGTGTGTGGAAATGAAAATGCAAAGTGGAAATGAAAGAGTTTCTGGACAAGCTAGAGGCCACCAGCCTCAGGATGGGTCTGGCAATGAATACGGCCAAAACCAAGGTCATGGTCGTCGACCGCTTCGCAGCCATCCCGCGAACTGATCTCCTACAGACCTATGAAACTGTGGATCAGTTCAACTACCTTGGCTCAGTGATCACGAACAGAGGCAACTGCGAGATCGAAATAAGGAGGCGAATCGGAATGGCCAAAACAACAATGACACAGCTAAGCAAGGTGTGGAAGGACAGAAATATCACCAATCGGACGAAAATTCACCTGGTCCGTTCTCTTGTCTTTCCCATCGCGCCCTATGGAGCTGAAACTTGGACCCTGAAATCCACTGACAGACAACGGATTGACGCGTTTGAGATGTGGTGCTGGCGCCGCATGCTAAGGGTACCATGGACGGCTTACCGCACTAATGCCTTGATCCTTAAACAGCTTAAAATAGGGAGCAGTCCACGTCTATCCACTACATGTCTGCAGCGGATCATGAGATACTTTGGTCACATTGCACGACGCGGTGCTGATAACCTGGAACGTTTGATGGTCATCGGGAAAATTGAGGGGAAGAGACCAAGAAGCCGGAGCCCACGACGCTGGTCTGACCAAATATCCGAGCAGACTAAACAACCGATCAATATCGCACTCCACCATGCGACAGACCGAAACAGATGGAGGAAAGCTGTAGTCGAACTAAAGCGGAGTCACGATCCTCAGCAATGAGGGAACGACTGTGAAGAAGAAGAATTGCAATTTTTTACCATGTTGAAATTGCGCGTAGAGTTAGTTATTTAATTTTACCACAACATGTACATAAGGTTAGATTTAGTAGTGTAAATATGCAAAATGGAACACGAGGGCTACATGCATGCGCAAACGCTAGAAGGAGCCGCCATTTTATTACCAGTGGGCAGTGACACAAATAAAGAAAAGTTGAAAGGTTTCAAAGCAAGTGACAAAGCTTTCATTTTCAGGCCAACTAACAGATGGCACTACAGTCTTCTGAAAACGTCACTTTAAGGCGTCTGTCCCGTCCCTGCGCTACGCTATCTAAACCCTTTGAGTTGAGATGTAACAAAATTATGTACTGTTAAATTGTGTATCTTATATAGGTGTACAGAAAAGATGGCATATTATATCTATCTTTATAAGATACTATATCCATTTTATAAAGCGATTATAAAGCGGTAACGTAGAAGCTGTTAACACAAATACGATTTTAATTATTATCATTTTATTACTAGATATTAAAGAATACCCATTTAGGTATTTGACAAGTACTTCGTAGCGTAGGTACCTCTCGATTAATAATTTGATTATTACGGTGTGTGTGGATGATGCAGCTACTGTACTCAATAACATTTTGTTTTGTATTAATTTACATTTACTTTTTTGACTTACTCGTGTAAAGCATTGACTATTTGACGTTTGAGTATGTTTGTTGCATGACTTTATATATTATACTAGCTGTAAGCTGACCCAGCAAACTTCGTACTGCGTCAATCGATAAATAAAATACCTAAACTTTTGTATAAAATAAACTTAAAACAAACAAAAAGAATCCTATTTTATAAAAACAAATAAAAAAAATGCTTGGTACGAATAAATATTTATTATTATTTTCGATTAATTACACACGATATTCCTTACTTACAAAACAGATTTTTCTTGAAATACTGGCTATTTATAATGTTTCAATTTGACATTGATAGAAAACACACAGTTATGATACAGTCTGTTAATCAATTCAAAGCTTTCTGATAAACTTTTTGTTTTGTTTTGTTGGTGCGGTTAGGTTCAGAAATTTTATTTTTGGACAAAACTTAAAATTTATCAATCTACATAAAAATAATCAGATATATAGTTAACAACTGTTCAACTGAGAAAGTTCATTCATTCGTTTTAAACTATTATTTTAATTTGATTTCTGAACGACGGGGGACACATCAAAGAAAAATCTATTATATTTATAATGTTTCAATTTGACATTGATAGAAAACACACAGTTATGATACAGTCTGTTAATCAATTCAAAGCTTTCTGATAAACTTTTTGTTTCGTTTTGTTGGTGCGGTTAGGTTCAGAAATTTTATTTTTGGACAAAACTTAAAATTTATCAATCTACATAAAAATAATCAGATATATAGTTAACAACTGTTCAACTGAGAAAGTTCATTCATTCGTTTTAAACTATTATTTTAATTTGATTTCTGAACGACGGGGGACACATCAAAGAAAAATCAAAATCGTTGTTTTTATTATATCCAAGCCCTTTCATATTTATTCACCTTTTAAACCTTCTCTGGACTTCCACAAATAATTCAAGACCAAAATTAGCCAAATCGATCTAGCCGTTCTCGAGTTTTAGCGAGACTAACGAACAGCAATTCATTTTTATATATATAGATTGTAATTGAAATGAATTGTAAAACAATGAAAATGTAAATCTGGATTTAAAAGAGTGGCAATGAGTTTCTTGCTACTTCTTCTCATACTTCAACCCTTTACGATGTAGCGGTAGATTCAATAAAAAAATACATTTCCTTGACCTACATGAATAAAGTTATTTTGATTATTTTTAATTTTGAATAAGTGCCATAGGTATGTTATACTGAAGTAATGATATATCTATGGTAAGTGCCTCCTTAGATGATCTCCTACCTAAGATTGTATGGTGTGTAGTAGAAATTACTTCTGTTTTCACAATTACATCCCGATACCCCCCGAAATATGACTTTGTTGTCGGCAGCAGAGTGCAAGCTCGCAAGTACTCGATATTCCAAATTTAAATATTTTTATTCAAAATCACTTATTGATCGTCAAAAACTACCACCCATTTAAACAAGACTGCCTCAGACCTGAGAAAAATGGGCGCAAGAAACTTAGCGGGCTTTTTTTTTATATAAAATTATGGATTACAATGTGATATCGTACAATAAACATTTATAATTAAAGAGCCTGAGGGTGTTCGCTTTATTCCCAGTCTGTGGTGTCATTAAGAAAATCGTTTATGCTATAGTAACCTTTCCCACACAAACGTTTTTTAACAATGCTTTTAAATTTCGTAACACATTTGTTTTGTACTTTTCTGGGATCATATTTAGAAGCATACACATCGCCCAACAAAAGACTTACTAACTCGACCCAACCGAGTAGTAGGCATAACAAGTTTATGTTTGTACCTCGTGTTAACATTATGAATGTCACAGTTTCTAGAAAATTCCTCAATGTGCTTATGAACATACCTACTGAACATTATCAAAAATATACTGAGAAGCAACAGTCAAAATGTTTATTTCTTTAAATTTTTCTCTTAATGATTTTTTAGGACCTAAGTTAATAATTAAAATCGCGCGAGCCCTCTTCTGCAGCACAAAGATTGTATTAATATCGGCCGCACTGCCCCATAACAATAACCATAGGACATAATACTATGAAAATAACTAAATAATACTAGTCGCGCGGTATCTATGTCAGTTAACCGTCTAATTTTCTTAACCGCATATGCTGCAGAACTAAGCCTATTCGCCAATCCTTCAATATGGGGGCTCCAATGCAATTTGGAATCAAGAGTAATGCTAAGAAATACCTACAGCAGATTCCACTAGTTTCACCACCTTTTTTTTTAGGGATAAGGAGGACAAACGAGCGTACGGGTCACCTGGTGTAAAGAGATCGCCGCCGCCCACATTCTCTTACAACAAAAGAGGAATCACAGGAGCGTTGCCGCGCTACGCGCTATTTTTGAAGGTACCCATGTCTTATCGTCCCGCTAAACACCGCACAAGGAAGTTCATTCCACAGCTTTGTAGAACGTGGAAGAAAGCTCCTTGAAAACCGCACTGTGGAGGACCGCCACACATCGAGATGGTGGGGATGATATCCTAACTTGTGGCGTGTCGTGCGAAGGTGGAATTCGGCGGCATGAATCACGTGAAACAGCTCTTCGGAACACTCCCTATGATAAATGCGGTAGAGGACACACAATGAAACGATGCCTCTACGCCACGCCAAGTGATCCAGCCGTTCACAGAGCACTGGGTCCCCGACAATTCGAGCTGCTCTATCAAATGGATCGAGCTGATACTGGGGTGCGCCAGACCAGAGATGACAGCAATACTCCATGTGTGGCCGCACCTGCGCTTTGTACAGCGCCCTGTGCTTCCCCGGGACGTAAAAAGAATAGGGCGACTACGGGCTTTTCGAAAGTGGGACAGGCACGCTGCCGTCTTATGACGTCAGCACAATCGGGCCAGACTCGTCCGGGTTACTTACCACACTCGCACAGAATACCGGCGTGAAGTAGCGGCCTAGTACCGCTATGTTTCTATGTTTGTTAGTGTCGAGGACCCACCCCAGGAGAGTACCGGCTCTACCCTAGCCGGAGAATCCCTCCCCGAGCATTCGCGCTGCCCCTCGTATTCTGGGGAGGGCAGCAACACCACGGCACCCCACTCCTCGCTTTATGTGGACTTCTGTAACATCAGGTGAATTCACTCCAATTTAAACGCCGTCCACCACCACCTTGAGACGGCGCAGCCGGCCTTGTGTTCCCTTACGGAGACGCAGATATCTCGACCTAGCGATACGTCATATTTAACGTACCCCGGGTACAAAATTGAGCATAATTTTTTGCCTCATGCCGGGGTATGGTGTACGTTAGGGAGGATATCTGCTGTCGCCGTCTCGATAATTTTGAGGGTAGGGACCTGTCTACTCTCTGGCTCCGCGTAGATTTAGAGGACCGCATTATATAGCAATACGTTTGCTTGGTCAGCTAGTTATGCATAAAATTTAATCGCAGTGCTCTGTGAACCGCTGGATCACTTGGCGTTGCGTAGAGACGTCGCTTCATTGTGTGTCTTCTACCGCATTTATCACAGGGAGTGTTCCGAAGAGCTGTTTAACCTGATTCCTGCCGCCGAATTCCACCTTCGCACGACACGCCACAAGCTAGGATATCATCCTCACCATCTGGATGTGTGGCGGTCCTCCACAGTGCGGTTTTCTAGGAGCTTTCTTCCACGTACTACAAAGCTGTGGAATGAGCTTCCTTGGTGTTTCAGGGACGATACGACATGGGTACCTTCAAAAAAAGCGCGTACACCTTCCTTAAAGGCCGGCAACGCTGCTGTGATTCCTCTGGTGTTGCAAGAGATTGTGGGCGGCGGTGATCACTTAACAACAGGTGACCCGTACGCTCGTTTGTCCCCCTATTCCATAAAAAAAAAACAAAAAAAAAATCGCGCCATGGTAATAAATAAAACAAATAAATTTTTAATAATTTTCTATATTATTTGGTACACAATGATGATCGATGTATCCAACCATACGCAGCGAATAAGTATATCTCTCAACAATACAATATAATATGTATACTTATATATCACTATTACATTTTATACAATATCACCTGTATAGTTGCATACGCGACGACTTAACTAAGTTATGTACAATAGAAACAACATCAGATCAGGGGCCCTGCTATATCTCCGTACAAACTTATTGAACTCAAAATGAATCTATTATGCAACACAGGAACAATTTCGGTCAACGAACCTTCATTTCCTGTCTCACGTGCAATTATCTGTCCTTCTCGCTTACACACTAGGCATTATTGTTCTTTTTTCTATTCCATCACACTAAGAAATGGGGGTTAGGAATCAGTAGATAAATTATATTGTGGACAGCTAATGATTAAATTAAGATATTTATAATAAATATTTTACTGAGCTTCACCGAACTCTATAAGCCGTAGTAAAGCATCTTATAGCATTATAAAAGTATAATTTACCCAAAACCTGTACAACAAGACAAGATTTATCAACGATACGTGCGTCGAACGATTGGCTCAGTGGAAGAGCGCTCGCACGGAACGCGAGAGTACGCGGTTTCGAGTCCCACATCGTTCATAAATTTTGTTTTTAAATTTAATTTGTGTAACCTGTAATTTATTGAAATATACGGAGAATATCTTGCATGAATTAACCGTTGGACATGAAACCTAAGGATAATATAATATAGAATCATTGTCTATCACGCGGCTAGAAGGGTACAGTAGAGGTAGAGCGCTACTAGTCATCCAGTGTTTAATTCGTATAAGGCTCCTATCAAGCGACAGCTATTTGTAAGTTTAAAATTGTAACTTTTTTCATTTCTGCAGACTCTGAGACCCAATTTTTTGTGTTGAAATTCAGTAAAAAAAATACTTAACGCCATATATAGTATGGTTCATTATAATAATTAAACTTGGAAAATGTTTGTTTTTAATTATTATATTAAAATCAAATATTTTAACCAAACGTTAGTGCATGGAAAAGTCGGATGTAAAAAGTTTTATTGTATTTATTTATTTGCGTACTTATAGTGATATGAAAAAAACGTGCAAACCGACATTACTGGTTTTTACAATTTTAAAAGGTGGTTTAAAAAAGAATATTCATGTCACCATTCAGTCCACTGAACATACCCAAACATAGAGCAACTTGAAAAATATTCCAATACAAATTCGACCCTTTGAGCCTCCAACTAATAACAAAAAGGCATTCAAATATACTTTTAATATACAGTATTGGCAATACACATAAAGTGCGACATGCAGGTAGTCTCAAAATAAAGGCCCCATAGAACTCACAACAACTATATCCTAAACACACTTTATTATTACAACATAATATATACAGTTCCGTGAAAACACTTTTCCGCTAATTACAAAGCAATTTTGAAACACCAAAGAACACGCTACACAGATAAGTTTGGCTAACAAATTAAAAAATACGTTAAAAATACTTAATTCAACTAAGAAAATTTAGACAAGACTTATAATGTATAAAGGATGTGCGCGGAATAAAGAGAATCCCTGTAGATTCTGCGGCGTGTTTCTCGCTCTAAGTGACACTGACATCATGAGCGCAACTTGTAACAGGGAATATGCATATACATTTTCATATATAATGAGTACGAACAATGACGTCATAAGTCAGTTCAAATATTTTACTTTTCCAGAAATTGATACAGTAATAAAACTTATTAACAAACATGTGCTTATTAAAACCATATGCATATACCCTATGGCCAGGCGGCAATTCTTATTGCACCGCGATGAAAGATAATTAATATACAATTTTCATTTTAAATACATACAGTTTTATTCCTTTCAATTTAACAGGCGCTTCGCGTGTTTATAGCAGATAGCAAAAAAGTGAATCAAGTTCATTGCCATATTATAAACAACTACTCACAATCGCTTAATGAAAATGTATATCCAATTGGCGATGTGTATCAACAAATATACAGATAAGAGTAAAACATTCATTCAAATTAACACCTTAATTCGAGGCGGTAATGTTCAAAGTCTATTGCGTACTCTCATAAGAAGCTCACTGATGGTGGCGTAAAATGTGCGAAACTCCATCCTTTTTAAGTTTGGATATGCTTGGATAGGATTGATATATTTGGATAGTTTTTCAGTGAACACTGTCATTGCGTGGCGTTGTAATTCCGTACCCAAATTAAATATATATATATATATATATATATTATCAAGCCGCTGGCCGTCCGTACTAAGACGTCAACGAACATCTTGTTTATCGCAAAAGTCAAACAAAAACAAAAAAAACAAATATTAAAAACCAATATAGCAATTTCAAAAATGCTGTAATGCAAATATTTTTTCCATTACAAGAGTATTTAAAATAAAATTGACTATTTTTTTGTTTTTGACTATAATAACTGCAGAATATACACAATTAGTGAGACTGTCCAAATGGTCAACATACATTTGAATTTAAATCAATACGTCGTATATAAAAATATCTGTTCATTCCTGTGGTGTATATAGGAACGCCATACAAGAGTTTTAAAATACATTACGGAGACTTGACAACAACTTGCTTAAAATCCATAAAAATAAATAGATAAGATGGAAGCACATACAATTGCATGAACATTATAAGTTATGGGTGATTGAAAAAAATTTAATCATAGAACATTACTGATTTTGCTTTGCAATAAATCAACCGGTAGAACAAGAATTAGGAGGAAAGTAAGAAAGCTACATAAGAACTATTTCTTCTAAACATTCGTTAAGTATCGGCTTATTAAAATCTTCTAAATTTATTGATAGATATAATATACAATAGCCACATAGACAATAATTTACAGATAGACCAAGATTTATTCATCATCAACAAAATATCTCAAGCTGTTATAAAATTAGGAAGCAGTATTTAATAATAAGATTGGCGCTAGTGATTGCGGGTAAGGGCAGAACAAAAATTAATAATAATGAAACTGTGAATGTAATACAACTCACGAAAACGTTACTACTTTATGGAGGTTTGTGTCAATGTAGCTTCCTCTATCGCACTTACGGGCTAAGTGCCACTATGAAACACTTAAAGTGGCCTTGCACTCCTGGCGCATTAATTGGTTAATGTTTAAGGTGTTTTTTATACTGATAACCTCATTTACTATTTTGGATATGTATCTATGATTTTTTTTATACTAAAAAACGCGTGACTAAGTAAGATGTGCTATACTTTACTAAAGAAATAGATATTGTTAAGTAAACTGCAATAATGTAAAAAAAACAGGATATCAATATTTCCTAGATATTATTAATATTTATAAATTAAAAGTAAAACTAAGAAGTAAAAATGACTTGCGCCTTGCTTTAAAATAACGCCTTACTATAAAGTTTTAAGAATACAAAATCGGAGAAAACTTATAATAAAATCACACCAAGGAAACTGATATTATGTTTAATAAAATACAAACATTCAAACTAGCCCTCCCACTGACACAGACGCAATCACCAGGGTATACGATGACATAAACCAATAAACGACTTTGTGCTCACAAACACGAACCATTCATGAAAATATTTCTATCAAAATTCCAAGTTCATTCGTTTATTTGTTCATGATCACTTAAATTAACAAAATATATTTAAAAAATACACATCTTTACAAGCTCTATATGCTCTATGAACACACATAAAATAAATTACTCTAAAGATCTTACTGATGTACAGCATTGTAGATATAGTATTAGATTTATTTAGAATTAATACTCTAACACACATACATGTTTTTTTTAGAAATTTTAGGGTTGCCAGTTATAGTAACAAATACAGGTGCCTTTACAATTTACATATTTATATCAAAATATTTTATTTTGTTATTGAAAAACGGCGAACGAAAACCATCAGAAAGACTTCATTCTCTTTTATTCTCCTTTGCCGAACCACACACACACACATTCAGTTTCTTTAGTTTGGTGTCTATTCCGATCGTTCGACATAATAATAGGTGGATCCAGCATAAAATCTAAATCAGCTAAGTTAATCAATGAGATGCAGTATGGTCAAAACTTCTCTGTTCGCTGTTGTTCACAAAATTACTTCATAAAATTCATTCTGGATCTACAATTGCTTACATAATGCTTCATGTATTCACTAGAGTCAATAATCACAGTGCAACATCTATCCGGCATTCCAGGCTGTCACCCTAATACCGTATCTTTAGTAGCCTTTCAAATATGAGTTATAGCCTTTACATTTTAGAAACCTCTCTCTTATTAATAAAATAATTGGCTAACAAACCGTTTACAATTTTACTAATATACACTCATGTGGAAGGTAAGCTACATATTAGATATACTTTACATAAATTTCTATTATGAAACGTCGATCAACTTGCATAAATTTCAATTCAGTAAATCCAACCTACGTCCTAGTGATCCTTAATTTATTATTCACAAACAGGCTCTACTTGAATATAGAGCACACCTTTGAAAGTACCTCATGTGGGCCTGTTCTCCTGTTAACCAAAAATAGACTTTGCTATCTATATGGACATAGAGCTTATTTCTGAAAGAAACCTCTTCCCGAGATCGCTCGTAATCGTGTTAGTAAAAATAGACTCTGTTGAATGGGCGAAGGATCGCTCATTGCGGGTCGCTACGCGCGCACGAGCCGCACACGTAGTCGTCGTCTTCCCGCAGCGCTCCTCGGCTCAGTCCCACGCAGTGCATGTGGAACCACTGGTCGCACCCGCCATCGCACTGAACCCAGTCTACTTTACCTGTAATCGTTTATTTTTATAAGTGACAAATCAAATTAGGGGTGTCCACTTTGAAAAAACATCGATTTTTTTTCGATTCGATAAATCAGAACTGTACATTGATGCTTTTCGATGTATCGGTTGAAAAAATTGATATTTTGTACACATCAAGTACTTTTTTATTAATCCTAAACTTTTAAATAAAACATATAAGTAAGATTTCTCTGTCCTCTCTGTCAACAGGCTGTATCTCACCGTGAACCCTGATATTTAGACAGTTGATATTTTCACAGATTATGTATTTCTGTTGCCGCTATAAAAACAAATACTAAGAAATAGAATTCACAATTTTCAAATTAGTCGTTTATTATTAGTTTGTCTCATTTCTAGCGCAATTTTTTCTCTAATAGTGGAACTAACGATGGAAAAATAAGACGTTAAACATTTTAAAATTTCAGAAAGTATTTTTTGATTTTACTCGCTTGATAAAAACCATAAATAAAATCGTTTATTATTTAAACATTTGTAGAATGTAACATTACAAATCTTAATTGGGGACACATTTATTTATCAAATAATTTAAATGGATTTACAGCAGTAAATCTCTTTTTTTTTCCAAAAAAAGCTGTACTACCTGGTTAAATTGAAAGTACCTGTTTACTCTCATATAATTTGCAGATAGTTAAATAGATAGAACTTAACTATGTAGGGATAATTCTATTATGCATTAGTGCGTAATATTCATAGACGCACGTGTGTGCTCAGTTCGGTTTATGGCCCTAAGAACGATGTAAGGCTCACATTACGAGCAAGCGTGTTGAAAAGTCTATTTGACAATATGATTTATCTACACTCATGCTTTAAATCCTCTATTAAAGATTCTGAAACACTAATTAGCAATTGGCAATAAGCCAAAATTAAAACACCTAATGTTCTAATGACCATTACATCATCCAAACGAGTTGTAATGATGTACTGAATTACATAACAACACGCTCCATTGTTTTTTTTCGATCCTTTCATGCGTAAAGAGTTTCAACAGACAGCCACATTCTTATTGCTCGATGCGTGGTATCTGTATGAATTTCAAAAAAGAACATTTTCGTTTACGCGGGTTCCACAATACCAGAACGTCGCGCGCTGTAAAAAAGTAGGTTATTCGAATCCCCGCCATTTTCCTTGAAAAAATGAGCGATTCAAGTTTTGACAGCACACCGCCGGATATTTAAAACGCTGCAAACATAATATTCAAGTGAATTTAAATAATTGCACTATACAAAATGTAAATTATTACTAAAAATAAAAATAAATAATTATTTTATTAATACTTTTAAATACAGGTTCTACTAGGACTGGCTATTTTAATGTTATCAGTAAGGTAACTGTTTCAGAATCTTTTAGGGGATTCATATGCTGGGCGAATATAAAGTCTTGTATGTAACTGTTGGTAATTATGTATTAAAACACTCGTGTTCACTTTCGTGTTTTAATAGCCCTTATTACACAACAGTTTCACACTATTTTAGTACGTCCGCAGTCTCACCGGTGGGCCGCAGACAGCAGACGGCGGCGCAGTCCTCTTCGTCCTCGTTGGACGACGCGGACGAGCTACTGCTGCGACGCGAGCGAGTCTCGCCCGCGCGTCGTGCGCTCGCGCCGCGAGTGGCCACGCGGCCCCGCGTGCCCGCTGTCACGACACACGTCATTCAATTAGGTTATGTTTCAGCAGGAGTGTGTGGTGGCGGTAAACTACCAAACTACACACCATACAGACCCCAGAGTCGCCACATCATACTGAGACAGTATCAAAATGGACCTCGAAGCGCTGTATGTAAGTGTGAAAAGAAAGTTTACGAGAAAAAAGAAACAGTGGTGGGTTAATCTTTATTAAGCCATTTTATGAAAAAAGGAGGACAAACGAGCGTACGGGTCACCTGGTGTTAAGTGATCACCGCCGCCCACATTCTCTTGCAATACCGGAGGAATCACAGGAGCGTTGCAAATATTTAAGGAAGGTGTACGCGCTTTTTTTGAAGGTACCCATGTCGTAATGTCCCGTTAGCACTACACAAAGAAGCTCATTCCACAGCTTTGTAGAACGTAGAAGAAATCTCCTTGAAAACCGCCACACATCCAGATAGTGGGGATGATATTCTTAGAAATTATCATTAACATGGCACAGCAATTTGGAACCCTAGAAATTCACAATAAAATATTCTATTGAAAAAGATAAATAACTACCATATATCATGCAGCTAAAAACATTCAAATTAAACTCACATTATTGAAATATTAATAACTCAACATTTAAATTACTAAATTATATATTCATATAATGATAATACAATTTTTATTATTATATATTCAATTATTTCCTGTACATTAGGCAGCATCTGATATCACTTCTTGCCTTATCAAATGCCTATTCAAGTTTCGAAAAAAACCAACAATAAAAGGACCAAATGGATGACTGTATAGTACTCACCCATCCGTGGATGTCGGTGTTTCCCCCGCTTCCTCCTCTCCTGTCGCGCCATATAGTGTTTCCGCATCATCAGCCCTGACCCGGTGGTCAGTGCCTGTTTGCGGTTCAGGTAATTGGAGCTGGTTGAGCCACCGCGTTTCATGCGCCCTTTCGATGCCGATGTAGACGCTGAAAGTGATTAGTTACACATTATGGGGTCATGTAAGTTTTACTACGTACACACTATTATATCACAACTAGTTGACCCGGCAGACTTCATACTACCTCAATCGATAAATATAAGACCTAGACTTTTGTATAAAATAAATTTAAAACAAACAAAAGGACTCCTTTTTTTTAAGTTGTTACCCATGTTTAAGGAAGTTTATTTTTTACCTCCTTAGAAAGTTAGAAAAATATAAAAATTCTAATTAGTTATTCATTTTAAACTATTATTTTTATTTGATTTCTGAATGACGGGGGAACCGTCAAAGGAAAATTAAAATTGTTGTTTTTATTTAAATCCGATGATTTTCATGTTTATTCAACCTTTTAAACCTTCCCTGGACTTCTACAAATAATTTAAGACCAAAATTAGCCAAATCGGTCCTGCCGTTCTCGAGTTTTAGCGAGACTAACAAACAGCAATTCATTTTTATATATATAGATAGATAAATATGAATGAATATTGGCAGTAAGAGGTTTTGTATTATAGAATGTCGTTGCAATACGTATAATTACTATTATTGTATTAATATATTTTGATGAAACTATACAATTAAGTTATCGTTTCTTAATATATAGCAAACAAATGAACCAAAGTATTTTGATTGACTACAGAGTAAAGTTTATCTAAGCCATCTATCGACTATCTATCTACTAGAATTTGCAGTTGTGGTTTACAAATTAAATTGAATATTCAAACGTAAAAGCAGTTTATTATGTTGCAAATTATTACTGTTTGTTATATATATTTCTTCTTTTTATTTTTATTAGATGTTTAATGTAGGTAACAATGTAAATGTTAGTTTTTAAGGGAATATTTGTGAAATATATTTAACGACTGTTTGTTTCCTTTGTAATTTTAAGTTTGTGATTAATTTTATGGAACTATGTTTGTGCTTAATTTAAATTTTACTATAAATAATAAATAAATAAATAAATTTCGTTTATTTCAAAGATTACATATACTTTTTTTAGTGGTTAAGACTTCCCAGTAAGTTGTCTTAGGACACTTGTTTTGGGAATATCTCGCAACTTCCTTAGCAGATACATTTTATTTAGTAAACAATATAGAAATAAACAGAAATCCTTAAAAACCAAATTTTATAATTTACAATTTCTCTGTGTGTGTGTGTGTGTGTGTGTGTGAGTGAGTGTGTGCATGTGGGTTTGAATTGGACCTTTAATTGGGTCCATCCATACAATGCGTGTTTGTCATGTCAGTCTGATCAGAAGATTTTCCACGTCATCATAAGCAAGACAAGTTAGCCAATTATTTAATGCGTGAAAAACTGTTAGATTATTGAACAGTTTGTTTTAACAACGTCTCCAGGGTGTTACCATGTTGGTGATGCCTGGTTCGTTTGTGCTGGTGCAGGGTCTGCCGTGGCTGGTGGGTCCTCTTCCTGGCCGTAGTGTCGCTGGCGCGCGCCGGCTCGCTGTCTCGTCCGGCCGCAGCGCCGCTCCCGCTCCCGCCTCCGCTACCGCCACCGCGTACCGCACACACGCAGCTCCAGATCTGTGCTTGTTCTTCTAATCGCACCTGTCACAATATATAAATTATCAAATTATCTCAGATCATTTATACGTCTAGTTGGACTATGACAGCTGTGAAAACGTCGAAAAAATTGCCAGTCCACATTAACAGAACAATAGTTCTCTACAATTATGTTCTGTTAATGTACTTTACACAATATTTGTTTGTGGAGGGAAGTAAAGGGAGCTAAGCGTAGCTACCATGTCTTTTATAATCTTGGATTTTGTATTGGACACAGTTTCGCTCTTAAAACATCAACATCAAATGTGATTTGAATTTGAATCTCTGAAATAAATATCACACTTATGATCATTAAAATTAACTTAATGATCATCGATTATTAGCTTTCTTTGGTCTATGTTGGGTATGCCTGGACCTCAGCCTAAAATATTAGTCACCTCAAGCAAGTCTCCTTCCAGCATGATATCCTCCAGCTTGTGCAGAATGGTGGGCGTGGTGCGAGTGCTGGGAGAGCGCGGGGACGCACTGTAGGCGTGCTCCTCGCTCGCACACGATCTGTAACGATAACGATGCTTCCCTAAGTAGGTTACGTGTTGGTTGGTAACCAAACTGGTTACCAAAAAACACAGTGTATAGCTTATATTTTTCCATTACTGTCTCTACGCACTTGCAGTGGTCAGACTCTTGTAGTAGTCAGTGCCTTGTGTTTCGCTTGACTAAACTGAGAATACAGGTTTGTGTGAAGAAGCCTTGGTAGTCTTGTCATTGTAGTATATTTACATGTATTCCGCGAAATTCTGCATGATGTGTGGTGCCGAAAGCCACCAAACAACTACAACGCGATTCAGCTGACGAATGCGTCATCGACAGCCCACGGGTGACTAAATTATATAATTACAACCATTAAAATCTTAGATCATTTATAATTTATATGTCTCGATAGACTATGACAGCTGTGAACACGTCGAAAAAGAGTTCAGAGTTAAAGTTATTTTGAGCAATGTATGCACACTAACACAAAGTGTCATACAAATCGCAAGTGTAAGACCTGTTTTCATCGGTTGTCTAATGTTGTGGCAGCAGGCAGTGAGTTACGTACCTGGGCGGCTCTCCGTAGTCGCGGCGGTAGGCGGCCAGCGCGGGGCTCGCCAACATGGCCCGCGCGGAGTCCTGCCACGACATGGCCCGCTCCGTCACACACTGCAGTGCTTCGCCCTCCGCCAGACGGACTGGCAATTTTTGTAGCCACACCTACACAAAACATTTTTATTAATAATATCAGTTTTAGATCATTTCATAATCACTTTATTCACGTAGGTCAAGGAAATGACACATATGAACGTCAAAAGTTTTCTTTTCTTATTGCATGTGCTTCCCTGGAGCGTAAAAGAATAGGGGAGTCCCAGGCCCAAGGTGAGAGTCGACTAAGGACTTTTTAAAAGTGGGAGAGTCACGCTGCCGTCTTTTGACGTCAGGACAATCGGGCCAGGCTCGTTAGGGTTAATTACCACACTCACACAGAACACCGGCGTGAAGGAACGGCTTAGTGCCGCTTTTTTTCGGATAGGTTAGTGTCGAGGACCGAAGGCCATCCAGTGCCTGCGCCGTTGCAGTAGCCGATTTGATTCTGCAGTGCATATATTTTTATACCAAGCTCTGTATTACCGATCGGAGACAGATCACAGCCCTGGTTCGAGATACGTCAGTTAAAGCGGCATCTCACTGCAAAAAATATGACACGAAGTGTCGTCGCGGGCGGCGCAGACAAAACCTAATAAATAAATAAAATGATTCACCAGAAGGGCTAGTATACGGTGCAGACGCGGACGCTTGGTCCTGGTGCAGTCTGAGCAGAGGAACTTGCTCTCGTCGCAGGGGAACGGCAGCTCCACCCTCTCTGGCGACTCCGCCCTCTCGTCCTCCTCGTCGTGTGCCGCTGTTATACACGCCGCTGAAAGTAACTCAAACATGAGCAAACAGCAAGAATACAAGTACATTACTCGTGAAGACGAACCCCCTTATCCATAATAGTCTGCTAACTTAACGCATTGCTAATTCTCACTCTGTCTTCTTCTATTGACCTAAGTCAGAATGAGAAAAAACACTCCTAAGCGGCTGTTTAAAGTTAGCAGACCATTATGAATGAAGTGGGAAAAAGTTAGCAAAGTTGATGGATTCATAACGTCTGAGTAGTAGAATCACACATTCCCTTCTCCTTAGTGCTTTATGCTAAGCCTATCAAGAAAACAAAATACCATACGTCATTCGAACGGTTGGCCCATTTGGAAGAGCGCTCGGACGGAACCCGAGATGTCACGGGTCCGCATCGATCATAAATTGTGGTTACAAAAATATAATGTAATGAATCCCATAAGTGATAGATATCACTTTAAAAATAAATGGAATAAAATAAATATAATTACATTTTTTGCCAATAAATTTCAATCATTAATTAATTAAATAGAATAGAAAAGCTACTTGAAATCGTTTTGAATGCCTCAGTCTTAGCTGATAGATAGTTTGTATGTATATTGTAAATTACTAGTACCTTTATCTACCAAACTAATCAATAGTCAAATAAAAGACGTGTGGCACTCGGGGACATACCATTTTTTATCATTTTATGCAATTATAATTATTTATTTATTTTATTAATGCAGTATTTTTTTTCCTTTGTTTTTTTTTCTTTAATATTAATTCAAGTTACACTTCTTGAGCGTGGTGACCGATAAGAAAATATTTTTTTTTTTCTTTTCGTATAAATGAGAAGTTAGTAATGTTCAAAATATTTTTATTATCTTACAATACATGTAGAATATTCAAGAATATTTATCATTGAAACTATAGGTTTATGGTAACCGAAATAAGAAACATAAGTAACTGAAATAAGACTTGATATCTTCTAAATATCTGGAAAATACCGCGTCAATGGTGGTCCAATATTTTGTTGTGGATTCTTGTGGATCATTATTCATTTTCAAATTCAATATTTTCGAAAGAAAAGTTGTCAACGGCTCTGATTTTTATCAGCGAAGTTAATGTTGAAATCGCCAGCCAAAATAAGTGGAAATTTATTACCATTTGTACGAAGTATTTTCGACCCTTCTACCGTGTACTCCAGTAAAGTGCGATGAATAAAATATTATACCTCGTCCAAATTTGGATTCGGAGAAATGTAAATAATAATAATAATTAAAAAAACGTGATAAAAAAATAAAGAAATTAAAAAAATCAATTAGTGTGTAATGATCATGGCGAAATATCTATATACATCTAGTAAGTGGGGTGTTAGGTTATTTTCGTTACGGAATTTCTGGATTCGGTCTCCACACTCAAGGCCCGCGATAAAAGCTATGCAATAGCTTAAAAATAAAAAACAAAGAAGAACAGTACACGTTGGAAATGACTTTTTTCTATAACTTCCCCATCGCATATTTATGTGCGCATAACAAATGAAGTACTTCCCATCTACTTGTTTTTGTTAGTGACTTAGAATATACTAGCATATAACGTAGACAAACGAATAAATTATAAATTGGTAACAGTAACAATAACTTTCCTTTTCAATCTTGCTGTATCTCCGTTAGAGATGTTGTTTCGCACGTTTTGTTTCTCTATTAGCTACTATATTGAAAGTCTATGGTAAAGTTAATGTGTCTTAAAGAATAATTTAGTGTATATAGAACATTACCATGGAACCAATCCTTGCACATCTCGCACTGCGTCATGAGTCCGTACTGCCGCTTCTGGCACGTGCAGAAGGTGAGGCCGGCCGAGGGCGTCGAGCGGACTTCCTTGTGGATATTCCGGGCTCTACAGATAAAAAATGTAATTTAATACATATGTAGTAGCTATTTCGAAGAGCTCTTGATCAACGGCAAACTGTTTTAAAAATGCATCGCCAGGAAGACTGAAGAGAATTCTATCCAATGTTACCAGGGAGCTAGTAACTGTTATGAAATCGACAGTGATATTAACCGAGTGACATTAAGTTCTATATAAGGAATGCATAGTACAGTGGGAGCGCCAATTCCAATCAGTCATTACTCATTGGTCGGGAGCGGACGTCCCCGTTTAGTGCTACTTGTTGAACAACATTTGTTTTGCTCGTGCCCAAACGAGAGCCATTCCTCACCTTAGCTCCCTGATGGCGGTGAGCTCGCGCTGCTCGGCTTGCTTGAATGCGGCCACGATCTCGGTGGGCGTGGCGTCTTCGTTAAATTGCTTCAACAGCGGCGGCTCGTCATCGCGTCCGCTGCTCCCACGACCTTTCCCGGTCCCGCGACCTGTGCCTATTGGTGAGAAGTCCGTGCGTGGTGATAGGGCCTCTAATAAACTATAAGGCCATTTCTGAAAGAAAATTTGTAACGGTCAATCACACCCACTCGAAGGTATTCATTTCTATACATCAGTGTATTACATTTATCATTAATAAAAATTACCTTTTTAAGAAACATTTCAGCTGCGCCTCGCTTCCATGCCTTAGCAGACTCGAGCGCCGATTCCAACTGATCTTTTTCATATAGGGATATGGGTATCTGAGCGCCGCGCTTTACGAGCGTCTCTACAGTGTGCATGTATGGATACAGCTCCTTCGATTGCATTTCTTCCACCTATGAAACAGTACAAAAGATATATTATATCCACATATAGATAAACTAACCGAAAATTATCAGATCAGCCAAAAGGAGCCATAAATATTCCGAGCTAAATGTTTTGCTCCTAACAGAATCTGCGTTTCACACAATGTATGAAAACTCAAGTAGATCTGTTAACACAAATTTTGTGCCATCAAATTTATAAGTTTTTATGTCAACCTTCTACAACTTAAATCATGTTCTAACATTTTAAAGTAAATGTCACAGAGCTGATATTTTCCCTCCAAAATTAGAGGTGAAGCGCCCACGCGGCTTAAGACCAACATACATCACACATCTGATTTGAGAGTTACCTTGTTCAGCCAATCAGCCGCATGTGAGAGTGCGGTCCGCAGCGCTGACAACGACGGCAGCGCCACCTCTGCCTCTTCACCCTCGCTGACGAGCGCCTCAAGTTCCGCCAACGTCGTGTGGTTGACTTCAGCCTCCTCACTCGTCTCCACAACTCGCTTGACGCTCGTGTCGATCAGCATCGCCTTAGCGCGTCGTTCCCAGTCCTCCGATTGTACTGATATGTGGACAATTATATTTAATTCTCATTTATTGGCTTAGCTTTGGTAAAATATGCACTATATTAAAGTAAAGAATACGAACAGGAGGCGATATTTATGTTTAGTATGGTGAAACTGATGCCAACATACGGACGCGCGAGAGCTCCTGTCCATACTTAGTTTCTTATTTTCGGTTAATAATAATTGTATCACTATACTGTGATGGCGAATATTTTAGTCAGGAATTTATCGATTTTTGCATTCATCTCATAAGAATGAAGACTTTGGTCATAAAAGACCTACAAAATAGCCGATAGCTCCACCTCCAAGATGGATGCTATCGCTGGAGTTTCGTCAAGTACAGAAAAACATACTTAAATTTTATAAATTAGTAGGTGTATACTCACACTTAAGCTTATATAGCGTCGCCCGTTCTGTTTCGACTCGTCGATGCGGCACAACACTATTTGCTTCCTCCAACAACTTGTCGATAGTCTCTGGCGTGAGCGTTGTGTAGTCGTCGCGGTGTTCGCGAGACGAAACAATGAACTTCTCTTGCAAGAGGCGCGCTTGTAGAGCTGGCAGTTGAGGCAGTACTATACAGAGACGAGAACCGAGCTCTACCACCTATGGCGAATAAATTTACATTTTAGTTACTAATTAAACTACTTATTCATCATACCCCAAAGGAAAATCCCATAATTTCATATAAGGAAAAAAATTGAAACCATTCGATTTCTTTCAGGTTATGTATTGTTTAAAGTATTTTTAGTTTTTCAAAAAAATAAAATACTATTATTTTTATGTGCTACCCCATTGATAAGTCGCTGCCTGCCCGCTTGGGTTGTTTGGTTCTAGACGAAGCAATCGCGGTCAAAGTCACTCGTGTCGAGTGTAGGTACCTGGTATTTCATTTGGCTTAGTACCGACTTCAAACCGATTTTATTTTTTACTTTTTAGTGTCAGTAATTAGGTTGGTAACTATAAGATTTCGTTGTTTTTATTATTGTTTCTGGAAATACTTGGTTTCAATAGATTTGATTAGGATTTGTATTTATTTATTTATTAGCTATAGAATCAGTTTCGGAGGTACTCAAAAGTTGGATATTTTTTTTTCACGCAGCGCTTTTAGTGCCTCTTTATATTTTAATAAAGTTCCAAACTTTTTAAATATTTATGATTTTTTTTGCTATATCCTCCAAATAGTCATGTAATGATCAGTAATAAGATTTTACTGTTTGTTTGTACATATGTTATTATATGATTTGAGTTCAGGGAAGCTATTGTATTATAATTTGCAGCACCTTTTTTATGGAAAAAGAGAAAAAACGTGTCACCTGATGGTAAATGATCACCATGGCCCATATTCATAACACCAACGGAATCACAAGAGTGTTGCGGACCTTATAAAGCATTGAATAAACAAAATATACAATATACAAATCTAAAACCGAAAACACATGGGTTTATTGCGGCTGTTAGCAAAGGGAATAAGTCCAGGACCTCGGCAAATGGGGTTCTGTAATCTGTGTTTCTATGTATATGCATGAGAATAGATAAACTGTCACCTCTTCTAGTTCTTTAACTGAAGCCGCGTCACATTCGTCTAGGTCCGTGTTGAGTATTTCCCTCGCTCTATCTTCAAACTCAGCAGTCTGTCTTAGAACTTCCTTCACGGCTGAACCTGTAGGTTTAATAATTATGAATAAATATTATTTTTTACAAGTCATAATGCATTTTATATCAGCAATCATAAATGCTTAATTATTTAAGAACATTTAAGCATGGCTGAGCAGATGTAAACTTACTCGCTATTCCCATGTCCATACCTCTAAGGTAGAGGAAATCAAGGGTCATGTGTTTCCGCTCAATAGACCAATTAGTTTAGGTGCTGTAACCCTAAATATATTATCGGGTGAGCATATAGTTTGAAGAGATGGAAAGATATGTAGGCAAAATAAACTATTGGGAAGTTTAATAAATTAAAGATGAAAAGATTCAATAACACGTATGTGCTAGGAGAGTTCATGGTAAATCTGCGGTGGGCTCTTAAGACCACTCTCAATATCTATGTGTCTACTTAAACTATTGTAATTGGTATCAATGTTGTCATATTATGTGCCTGATATTACATAGGCACCTTCAAAATGGAATGCAACAGTAAAACTTCGGGTTAGAAGTAGCCGTGTTTGGTGTACTTGCAAACGAATACTGCACACACAGTTATACTGATGTTGATTAGTACATAGCTGGTAGATTAACCTTCTCTGTGATCTGGTCATGATCGATGGAGTAGGTTGGATGAGGGCAGCGAAGGACTTAGGAAGACCGTTGTCCAGGATTGGACATCTTACGGTTGAAATGTAATATTCACCTTCAGGCAACACGCAGGCGAGGCCATCGATCTCCGCGGCGAACAGGGTCAGCTCGTGTATGGTGAGCTTGTACTTGGGGTCCTGGTGCCTGGTGCGGGTCCTCATCTTGTTCAAATCCAGCTGTTGTATCACGGAGGCGCACTTCTCTGCATCCTCGATAGCTGTCTCCAGCGCACGAACGAGCTCGGTTTTGTGCATCTGAACGAACAACTCAATTATTTACCCTACATATTTTATACATCTAGATAGACTATGACGGCTGTATAAACGTCAAAAAATATTGAGTTTAGAGTTAACCTCTATTTTGAGCAATAACTAACACAAAGTGTCATAGTAATCTCGAGTTCAGAAATGTCTTGTCACGCACACTAAAGTATTAACAGCAAGAGACTCTATCTAGACATATAAATTATCTAAGTTATTTATTATATTTAATTTAAAAAAGTTTTAGGATGTTGCACCTCACCTAAACACCATCCCATGTTTTTAATCTTTCGAACAAATAACATAAAATAAATAATTGACGCTAATTAATAATTTATTAGTAAGATGAAATTAAAATTCGCCTTTTAAATAAAGTTTTTAAAGGATTAAGAACAAGTCTGCAGGTTTCATCATAGAAGAGTTGATAATACACATACGGTAGAAAAACCTGTTTTATTTCGGTCTGTGTACGAATGGAATATACGAAAATATATTATATTGAATTTAAAAACACGATAAAGTTTTTTTTTTATGGTAGTAGAGCGAAAAATAATATTTTTTTATGACTTATGAATTATGTTTAGCTGATGATAACTAATACTCTCTGCCCATTACAATGCAGAACCACTCAGGATTCTTAAAAAGTCCATAAATTCTGAGCGGCACTACAATTGCGCTCGTCATCTTGAGACATCGGATGTAAAGTATCCTTTGCCCAGTAATTTTACTAGCTACGGCGCCGGTCAGACCGAAACATAATAACGCTTATACATTACTGATTACCGATAGAAATAAGCACCGTTGTGGTACCCATAATCTAGCCGGCATCCTGTGCAAAGGAGCCTGGTCTCAAAGGCCTTACTTTGAGATCGTGAGCTCGTTTGAGATGCACCCTCAGTCCGTCTAGGTCGCATGTCTTGGGCGTGTCCGGGTCGAGAGCGTTCTGCACGGCCTCCGCCCACTCGCGAAACTGCTCCGACTTGCGCTTCAACTTGTCCAACATTGCAGGCAGCTCATCCAATGTGTATCGGTATCTGTTTGTAAGAAATAATTATTAATTTAGTAAATGTGCTGAATGAATAACTTTTCTTTAGGGATAGGAGACCTCTCCTATTTGTGTCATCGACTTGGCATTATGGAAGGGATTATAATTGAATAGGCCTTATAATGTATTTATATTATAAGGTCTAAAAGCTATTAGACATATATGTGGTAATCAATTAATATTAGATTATTTTGTACCGAAATTCATGTTCAGTCCAAGCACTCTTACCAACTGACCCAACCGTCCATCTGTTTAGATTTGCAAAAGCGACATCTCAAGTAAATTTCCTAATATGCAAATATTGGGGTTGAGCAGGTTAACGACTGTAAAGTAGGTCCTGTAGATGGACTCACATCCTGAGAGTTGAACAAGAAACGGTTGGCTCAGTTGGTCACGCATTGTCCAATTTTGGTACAAATTAAATTTTAATATTTGGTCACCCCACTAGCAGTATGCAAATTAAAATAACTCTCGCTCAACGTCACATCATTAACAATGTTATAGATGTAAATAATTAACAAATATCAAGTGAATCCTTTTATCGTGTGCTCAAGGCTGACTCACAAAAATATACTGAATAAAGCAGCCGTTATATTATATATTGCCCGCGTATTATCACATTCATATATTCGGTAAGATAAGAAAAAAATAATTCTATTAACAGTATTTGAATGTAAACAGTTTGTTATTTTTAAGTGATGAGTGTGAGATACACTTCTGGGATTAAATATACCAATGCGGGAGATGGAGACATAACCTGAGATTTAAACAAGACATACCAAAATTTACGATCGATGCGTCACTCGGACTGTTGGCTAAGTAAGAGCGCTCTGACGGAACCCGATAGGTCGCGGGTTCGAGTCCCACATTGTCCATAGATTTTGGTGTAAATTAAATTTGAATTGTATTTAAGTTTAGACAAAATTTCTTACCTGAGCTTATGCCCAGTGGGTGGACAGGCGCAGAGTTGGTGAAAGTGTCGCAGGCAGGCCACGTGTGTTGTGCACGCGCAGGTCACACAAGACAGGAAGCAGGTGGTCTTACAGAGGTGACACTGTCGCTCGTCGTCTGGAAGCAACTCAAACGCCTCGCGCTCTGCTTCTGTCACCCCCTGTGGACAACACATTACAAACACGATCAATACATAAATTATATTGAAACAACGAAGACCATACAGTAAGCTTTAAGGTAAGACATTTTTCTGGAGTAGCATTCGAAGAAATAACTTGATGGAACATTTATCGCATTTTTTTTCGCAGATGAATTCGCGATTAACAGTGCCGTGAGTAACTTACATATTATAATCATTAGAGCCAGATTATTTGAGATATTTCGCTTCTTTTTTCAAAGTCTCGTAGATTCTGACTTGGCCATCACCGCCCTTCGTAAAAAAGCACTAGTAATTTTTTGATAACTCACCCAATCCAACAGAGCCTTGCGCAGCTTCCTCTCGTCGTGGAGCATGGTGCGCATGTCCCGGTATGCGGCCAGGGCCACGGTGAGACTCAGAGAGTCGGCCTCCAAGGCCATCTTGCACACAAGCTCGTCGTGTGAGAAAACGCAGTAGCGCCTCAGTGTCGAGTAGTGCGCGATGCATTCGCGGCCCATTTTCAACTGTTAAAACGGAGGAAAACATTAATAAAAAAAATCATTGGTTATTAAAGAACGAATGATTTACTTCTTCATAAAAATTTAAATATAATGTAAAGAAAAACTTGGTCTGGGGTGTGGCTTTCGTACCTACTCTCGCTCTCGGGAACCAGAACTTAAATCTGGCGACTTAGACCGCGCGGCCACACTGATTTCGAAGCAGTTATTGAAACATAAACTTAGTATACTAGCGTAATACACAAAACACTCTTACACGTTACTCTTATGTTTTACAGAGGTGGAGTGAATTAGTGAAGTGTGTAGTATTTTGCTCTTAGACAATCCTATGACAAATATTGATAAACGGCGTCATATTAACGTATACAATATTTTATTTTCTAACACACATTTTTTTATATTAATATTATCTTTGGAAAATAGAGTGTTTACTGCGTATATAAAATGAAATATTTAGTGCAAGTGTTCTACAAAAATAAACATCAAGAAAGTGGTATTGAAGAATCTGTATTTACCTGTGAAATGATTCTTTAGTTGGATTGCTGCTATGTGTACAACACAATGCAATACAGAACACGACACCATTTTATTTTTTAATTAATATCTGTTAAACACAGTACAATAACTATAGAAACACTAAAATTAAAACGCGGTCCAATTTGACAAGAGACTAATGGACACTAAATTGTTTCTCTTGAGACTCTTTCTCACACCTCGGTTTGTATATAATGATAGTTATCTCACTCTCACACATGGTTCGTCTATAACGGTAGTATTAGTATACTATAGTAGTATAGTTTATGTGTTGAAATTAATGATAGCCTTACCTCCCTACTACCAATCGTAATGCGACCCTAATCAAATGTAACGCTATATGCGATAGATGAGCGAAAAAAATAACGCGATGTAATAAAATGATTTCACTTTAAAAATTATGAGAAAATAAATATTCGCCTAGATCTACTGCAATAGATAATAATTACAAGTATCATTACTTTGCACAAATCTGTAATATTGTATTACCATAAATATCTTAATGCAAATGTCATTCTTGATATAAAAGAGTGGCAATGACTTTCTTGCTACTTCTTCTCATTAGCTCAACCCTTTACGAAGTAGCGGTAGATTTAATAAGATTTATTTTTTTTGACATTCATAAGTGTCATTTCCGTAATCTACGTGAATAAACTGATTTTGATTTAATTTGATCCATCACCACCATTCACATTACCACAAAGGAAACTTGTATTAACCCATAGCCAAAAATATATAAAAAAAAAAGAGAACATAAGATACCTTTGTAAGACATTTTTGTTGTATTATTATTTCTACTTCAGTAAACCAGTTTACGTTGAGTTTCTGGCAAACGCAAAGTTCCGATTAGCACTTTGGTTTTTGTGACAATAAAATTTATTGTCAGGTTTATTTCAACCAGTTGCATATAAAAATGAGTCGAACCTTATAACTATAATAGTAGGTAAGTCTCTCACCCAATCAGCTGGTGTGAAGTTGACTGCCTCGGCGAAATTGTATCCTTGATTGAACCCGGCGTGGTACGCGCGCGGAAATGTGATGACAAATTCACCCGCGTGCTGATCCGTTCTAAGAAAAACATTCAAAATTGCTGGTTTAAATAAAATATCCTCTACATGATCAAACTTACACTATTCCTTTTCAACTAGTGTTACTATTAAAACGCTCACAAAATACATTTATTAATTTATGGTGTGTGTGGGTTGATGCATCCACTGTACGTATTAAATTAAATTTACTTTTTTTGACTTACACATGTTAGGCACATCATATATATTACTTGAAATGATTTGTAAGAACATGAAGCTGTTAATGTTGATTTAAAAGAGTGGTAATGAGTTCCTTGCCACTTCTTCGCATTAAAGCTCAACCTTTTTAGAGAGTCGGGGTAAATGTAAAAAGAAAAGAAAATTTGACGAAAAATTTGAAAAGTGTCATTTCCTTGACCTACAAGTGATTTTGATTTCATTACACAACATGATTCCCATGTATTATTTAAAGTTTATTGATTTGCCAACCTTATAATAATCATAAAGTAATTCCAGTAAATAATATATCGGCGTCAAAAATCATCCTGCTGGGTGAGAAAACATTCATACCGATAGACAGGGACGCCCGCCCTCATGAGGATGTTGGGGTTCATGATGGTGACGAGCTGGTGCAGCAGGTCTGGCTGCAGGTGGAACAGCTCCGGAGCCTCGGCTTTCATCGCCGCCTCGAACTGCTCAGCCTTCGAGCTCGGCACGCCGTACCTACACCGAAAATTATGTAATATTGATTGTAATTAATTAATTAAAATTATGTAATTGTGATTCCTCTGGTGTTGCAAGAGAATGTGGGCGGCGGTGATCACTTAACACCAGGTGACCCGTACGCTCATTTGTCCTCCTATTCCATAAAAAAAAAATATCACTTAACGTACCTACATAGTATATTGACTATGAACTGCCAGTATCTCCTTGATTGATTTAGATAAAGTTTTGATTCTTATTGATTAAGTAAGAAGCCTCAACCTGAGTGTTGAACAAAGTATACATGATTTTTGACGATACGTCACTCGAACAGTTAGTTCAGTTGGCAGAGCACTGGCACGCCAGAGGTCACGTGGTCCTCGTGGGTTCGAGTCTCGCATCGTTCATAAAATTTTGTTTTCAAATTTTATTTGTTGACTAGCTGACCCGGCAAACGTTGTTTTGCAATACAAAGTATAATTCACGCGATAGTTTTATAAGTAATAAAATATTGCCTATAGTATAGCCTGTACATCATTTTGTTCTATTGTCATTAGTTTTTACAGCGCACGCAAAAATAGGTTTTCGATTTTACACCTTGTGTGATAATAGCAATTTTATTACGGATCCCTAATTTTGAAAAAAAAAACATAGCCTTCCTCGATAAATGGACTACCCAACACTGAAAGAATCATTCAAATCGGACCAGTTCAAACAAACAAACAAACACTGCAGCTTTATATAATAGTATAGATTAAGTTACGCTTAGTTCTAATTTTGCATAAAATCTCTCACCAGGTTTTCGGTTCACCCCAATGCAGATAGTTGATGGAGTAGCTCCAGTGGTCTTCATTGTGCCAGCAGAACGTGGCGAAACACATGCCCACGTACAGCCACGGTACCTGCGAGATTAAGAAAGTTTTTATATATTTAAAGGATGATAATAATACTATTAATCAAGTCAATAGAAAAAATAAGTGTTGACTACTAAGAATAAAGTATTTTAGTACCAAACCGAGCGCTCATAAATTAAGTGTAGGATAAATTAGTTAAAATTACCATTTTTCAAATACAAAAGAAAATCAATGAATGGGGCCCTCCATATTGAATAATTGGCTAATAGGCTCAATTATGTCTGCTGATTTTTTGCCCGACAATGTATGTAAAATGCTGAAACTATAGATGTTGGCTTAAAATAATTAAATGAAAAAAACTAACAAATAAGATTGCATTATCAGAGTTTTAAAGGACCTATATTCTTGGAAAAAGAGCACAAGGAAGTTGATACCATGTATACCACTCACCTTCATGCCAGATATATCCGCGTTGATGTGACCGAGCACAGACCCCTCCAGCACTGGCAGGTTGTTCAGGTTCCAACTGGAGTCTGCATACTGCTGCTCGCCGGGGTAAAGGTGCGCGCTCGACTTCGTCGGGAAACCTTACAGGTGGCAACATTTTTAATTATAGACAATTTTTTTTTATGAAAATACGGGACGAGACGAGCAGAACGTTCAGCTGATAGTAATTGATACGCCTGTATTGATGCCCTTTACAATGCAGTGCCGCCCAGGACTGAAAAGCTCAAAAATTCTGAGCGGCACTACAATAATTGCGCTCGTCACCTTGAGGCATAAGATGTTAAGTCTCATTTGCCCAGTAATTTCACAAGCTACGGCGCCCTTCAGACCGAAACACAGTAATGTTTACACTGCTTCACGGCAGAAATAGGCGCCGTTGTGGTACCCATAATCTAAGGAGATATCCTCTGTCCCCTGGCTCACTCCCATGAAAAGGTAACGCATCATTCTCTTGAAAATCAAATTAATGCTTATCTTTTCCCTGCGACATATACAATAGAATCGAAAATAATTTATAATTAATTTAATTGAGTAAGTCAAAACAGATATAATATTAATTTTTATATAACACAGACACAAAAGAACTACTAGTAGAATTACTCAAAATTAATTAATTTACTAATTAAAGAAGAATACTGAGTACACTTCACTTCCAAATACAAAAGTATTAATAATAATTAATACATCTTAAAACAAAACATAGATATAATATTAATTTATATATGCCACAGAGAGAAAATAATTATGGACAGGTGAGCAGTAAGTACAACTCTTTAAGAATTATGAATTCATTAATTAAATAATTACATAACCTTAGGTGTAATAAGAGTTTAGGGAAGACAATAATAAATCAAAGAGAATCACCTGAACCATGATCCATAGAGTGCAGATCAGCTCCGTACTCCACTGCAACATCTTCATCTATAGAGGACACCACACGCCAGAACTCTCTTTCTACAGTCGATGTAGGAACCATCTGTATACATGAAAACATTATTGTTATTGCCTCGTATGCTTTACTCAAAACCCTTATACTCTACCCAAAATGGTGAAAAAAAAAATGTCATAAAGCCTGAAAAATTTGAAATCAAGCAGGCTAAGACCACTTCAATAATTCAACAATATTTAGCTCAGTGAGGGGCGCACATAATATAACGAATTTTGTGATTTATCGAGATGCTGTTGTAATATTAATATGGAAGAACCACATATGGTATTTCCAGACATTTATGTAATGAATAAACCGCGTTTCACATTTTAGGTTAAATTTTTTATTTCTAGAAGACCATTTTTTCAAACTTCTTCATCACAATTATATGGTAATGAAAAGACTAATTATGTATGGCATAATGTTGCAATCAAAAATACAAAAAAAAATAACAGTTGTAGAGACTGCCGATAGAAGTGAAAACTTAGAACTTTTTGAATTAAGATTTGAAAATTCATCATGTTTAAAAACAATTAAATTATTTATTTCAATTTAAGAATATAAAACTTATTTTCAATAGCATATAAATCAAACAAAAACACAATTTCAACACTGCACAGTATATACAGATTGAACTTTTCACTAAATCCATTCAATTTTATTAATAAGATATACACAGCACTAATGTTGCACAATATGTCAGCTGTATCACTACAGATATTGCTATAAGCATTTTGGTGACGCGAAGTCTCGAGGTTTCACCCCTCCTGAAAGTGTCGGGTGCGCCAGTCATGGTCATGTCGGTGACGCGCACCCATGCGATTTTCCCCTACCAAAAAGTGCCAAACGAGGTTAAAGAGGTTTTCACTTCAAAAATATTATGTGTATTAAGGCGCGGACTGACTAAGATTGTAAACGCTACAACCAACCCTACAATATTTGTGTTGATCATGTGGCTAAGCTGCAAATGGGCATTTATTTTACTGGTTTTCTTTTTTTTTATTCAAAATTTACATATTAAATTGAAAAATTGTTCGGTTTAAGTTTTAGAAAAGTACTAATTCTATTCAATTTTAAAAAAATAATATTGTTATCGCTTAAAATTCGGAGATTTTTGACTCCTTAGTTTATTTTTGGGAAGCAACTTCCAAATTTTTTATTGGATATTTCAAATTATATATAAATATTCTATTCGGTTCACAATTATCATTAAATCCTTCTTTGTGCACTGTATTTTTTGCGTCAGAATGTTTTCATTGCGTTGTGTTGTAATCGGCTCCCTAAGAAACCAATTTTTGTTGATATTGAGGTATGACCGCGCCTTAAGTGTAACATACAAAACTTCCCTTGAGGAAGACTTACATGTACAGGCATATTAAAGTAATCCGACTTGAACTGGTCAGCCATTTCACCAAACTGTTGCAGAGTGTACTCCCGCGACGCTTGCTCGAAGCCAAACGCTTCAGCTGGTTTTGATACCTGTTAACAATCAATTAAATATTTCAATTCTACACCGGATTCAAACAATACAATGAAATGAATTGGAATTATGAGACAAGCAATAACTAAAATATACAATATACATCCCAGTAAAACACGCTAAGTTTAAACAGAATGTAAGAAATAGCAGTAGATAATGTGGAAATTGTAAGAGAGACACATAAGTTGCCTGGAATATTGAGGCATAAGAAAATTATGTCGAATAAATACAAATAGTGACTCAACTCTGTCACTATAGACGGATCAAATATGAGGTTTGGTGCGAGTTCCTCTCTCCTACCCGCACTGTCTGCGTTCATACTGATTAAATATTTTGATGAAATTCATTAGCACTTTTTTATTTCAATATGCTTCACCGCTATAAATCGTCAACAGCTTACAGTATGTTTTTGTGACAACCCGCAGGTGTACCGTTACCGGAGAGGTACCCCATTGTACTTATCCAACGGCATAATAAAGGAGATGAGCAACTATTTGTATTTATAGCAAGTATGGAAAGTAAGGACAGTATGTGTATGAAAAAATTCTTCAAACATTTATTCTTGAATACCTACAAGTTCAGGTTTTGTTTGTTATGGTACACATGTCGTAAAACCAGCACAATGCTGCAATATTTTTATCCTGTGGACGGCTATGATTTTTTAACTACACACTTCTATAGTTAGATATCCATATTAACAATTTTCACTGGCAACTTTTTGAGCAGTTATCTACAATGCTTTTGACCTGACGGATGTGAGCAATATTGTTACAATGATTAGTTACTGTGTGTTAACAAGCGCTACCAACATCATGGAGTCATAAGATATCCCAATTAATAATTACATTTATATAAAGCTGTTATTTATTACTCTGTTAGTAATGTTATTTTATATAATTGTCATTTCAGTTTAAAGATATAATAGCACATAATATTCAGATTTTAGTTAAATTTTATTTGTGTAAGTTAGTTGGCACTACAGCAGTGCCCACTAACACATTTGCTAGCAGTAATACAATTGGCTGTTGTTCCCTATATAACCTAGGGTGCTAAGTTCGAGTAATCATTACTTATTGTAAGTTCTAAGTAGAAACACTGTCCAAATACAGTGATTAATGTAAATTCAAAGTGGAACCTCTGTGCAAATACAGCGATTATTGTAAGTTTTAAGTGTTTAAATTACCAACCCCTTCTACACGCATTTTTAGTTTGAGACCATACTGAATATTTCCAATTTGAACTTAGCCTACTTTGCTTTTCCTGTGCTGGTAAATTCGGGCAAATTATTTTTCTTTGACCCCTTAATACGTTTCCAGCTCACTAAAAAACACGTACCTCTTCAGCCAGACACACGGGACACCGCCAGTCGCCCTTGGGCACGTCGTGCAGCGGCGGCACCAGACAGAACGTGTGGTACGAGTCGTCACAGCCGTCACAGAGCAGCATCTGTTCTTCGATATCACCGCGCCCGCACACGTGACACATGTACTTCGCCAACTGTTTTGGAAAAAAACATACAATATTATTGAGAAGAGTTTCACCAAGCCGATAAGAATTTACAAATGTCAAAATTATGGTTTTGATCAATTTTGATTACAAATTTAATTTGTATAATTATGGTTTTCTCAAATAATTTCGATGATTAACTTGCAGCTTCATTACCAGATCAGTTCGATGGATCCATTTTAGAGGAAGTCCAACCGTTAAAACTTAATGGTTAATATTAAGTGGTAGACGGATATATACATAAGTGGCCAATTATTTAAAAAAAAAAGAGGACAATATTGACTTAGTGACAACTGAATTTTAAACAATTAATATAACTAACAGATACAATCTTATCACATGAGTATTTATAAGACACATAAATGTTCTTCGTTACTTGTTAATGGTGTTACATTTCTAGAGTAAGCGAAATATGATATCTAGAATTCTAGAGCAATCAACAACTAGCAAACAATAAATTTAACTAACTATTTAAAACTAGGTAGTAGGTGCCATAGCCAAGTAACTCTACCATTGGTATGTACAGTGCCCCAACATCCTCTGGTAACGAAATTAGTCTCATTAGTCATTATTGCCGTGGCAGAATCAGCAAAAAGCAAAGCTCGGTCTTCTATTTGTATATGAAGATGTGTATCCATTCATCTGTCTTCCTCTGAGCGGAAAGCCAACATTAGGGTCATTAGCAAGCCAACCAGCGCGGGATGCAGACTATGCGTGCGCGACGTATAACAAAAATAAATATAAATATAGGTGTATTAAGTGTAGTAATTTCTTGAGTTCTTCAATATGTCAAAATTAAGAACGTCAATTACATTCACCAAACGTCTTTAGTAGAGACACGAAACAACATCAATTAAATAACTAATACAAGACCTCTTGTATAACCTATTTTGCCTTTAAAACATAGAATGAGTTGCGAACCTTACATTTTTTTATACATATAAGATTAGGCAAACAGACAAGAGTCTCATGGAATGTGGAGTGGTAAGGCTATGGACATCTGCAACAACAGGTGTCAAGAGATCTACTGCTGGCGTTTATACTCTTACATGCCTTTATATTTATATCCAACATAGGAATGTCCCCTAAATATGATATTATATAATTATGTAATTGAGTGTTCACTGTTGAGTCAATTATTTATCATACCGAATAGTATGTATGAAGATCATAGTTTCTCAACCTTATTTTGCTCACTGCCCACTTTGAGAATATGTTTTTTTCCAGAGTATTTTCGTGTAGTTTTTTGCCTTTTTAGACTATATTTTTTAATCTACCCACGCCCCACCTGCGCCATCTCAATGCCCCCTAATTTTCTCTGGGTCTTCTACTGCCCCCCCGAAAGTCTCAAACACCCACAAGGGGGCGTTATCGCCCACGTTGAGAACCTATGATGTAGATGATTGTTGGTATGTATAGCGTACCGGGTCGTGGGGGTCTAAGGGGTCAGACGCGGTGGGTGGTTGCGGCGCCGGCGTCACTGACACGGTCATGTTGCTCAGCCGGTGTTCCCGCAGCCGAGTAGCGCGGAGTACGCGAGCCCGCGCGCCGCAACTTGCACCGCTCGACATCCATTTGTTCTCTCGGGGACCTGACAAAAGACATTAAAGGATAAGTAACATTTAGTTCTACACAGCAGTATTATAGTCTACCCGGCACGGGTAGTCGTGATCATGGGTGTAATTGTTCAATCTATAAGAACCGAATATGGCAAGACGTAGAAAAAAAAACAGCTTTGGTAGCACTGGGCTAGTGGCTAGTAGTTGAGTAGCATCCAGAGAGTTAATTGGACACAATGAGTATTGTGCTGCGTATATTTTTTAGGATTTAAAAACTATAAGATCAAAACAACTAATTAATATGATGATATTAATTAGTTGTTTTGATCATGATCAGACAGACTCTGATCTGCCCTATTTACTCACCAACTTCCTGAACTATCTGCAGTGAATAACTGTCTTCATGTTTTAGCATGAGCTTGACCTATGACTACATAATCAATGCACTTGTTTTGATGGGATCAGGTTAGAAAAATGGGGACTGATATCGTATAACAACAGTTACATGAGCCATGATATTTAAATTAATGAGAAATAATTATGTGCATAGGTAATAATAAAGATTTTTGTAAACTTATTGCACCCATTTCAAAACATTAGGTAAGTACAATAGTTATGTTGCATTATTTCCATTATCATCCTTATATCATTCCTTCCTCTGCTTAGCAAGATAAATATTAAAATACCTATACATAGAATATATTACATTCTTGGATGAAACAAATTTAGTTGTCTATAATATTATCGAGTATAAATAATTATTGTAAATTGCATGAAATAACTTTAAATTTAACAAAACCCACTTCTCCTATTCTCTGTAGGCTCTTCCTTGATGGGTGTCTTTTTATCATCCATGCCTGGGAGTGCGCCTTCCGTGTGGCTGCCCTCGGCTGCTTCAGGCTCTGAGGACTTGTAGCGGCGGCCGGGGGGCGGAGTCGCCGCAGGGCCCTTGCTTGCTGAGCGACTCCGGACATTTGCCTTCTCCGGTGTTTGTTCGGTTTTTACCTCAATTTTCTGTGGAGAATTCATAAAGTAAGATATTTTTTATGATAACAACAGAGACTGGTAAGACATTCGGATTATGACAAAATTTCCTCAGCCTATCAGGGTTCATCAAAACAACAATTTTCTCGCGCTCACCATCTTAAGACGTAAGACATGTTGACTAATTAATAACGCAGTAATTATCATACCTGGGCTGAGTTTACCAAATTTATATTAAATAAGCAATCAATCAAAAAATTTTACCTTTTATTCTTAAAAGAAAATAAAACATTTTTCAATACTTACAGTCTCTTTACTCTCCCCAACAGCTCCATTGTTCTTGAACACATCATAGGGATAAAGCATTCTTTCATAGTGGTTCTTGAGTATAGACCCAATACCTTTTCCTTGTGGGAAACCCATACGATGTGCTATCTTTGACCATTTCCGTTCCGCTGAACATATTTCAAACCCACCTAAAAACATAATATTTCTCGTTTGTAAAACAACAATAAAAATGCTTTTTTTTATCATTTGAAGTACCTACAAGTTTTGTCATTACTAAAATTGAACCAATGTTATGTCACAAAGTAACCCAAACAATAGCTCACAGCATCATCACTACATAGTATAAAATAAAGTCTTATTAAATGCTTATTAGATCTTTAAAACTATGCAACGGATTTTAATGGATAGAGTGATTCAAGAGGAAGGTTTACATGAATAATACATACATAATGTGAAACACTGATAATTTTAGAGGTTTCTAATGTGAAGTCGTCAATAAACACATTTTTTTGCGTTTACATTGCAAACACTGGCTGAACCCTCCGAGATAAATCAAAATAATTTACTACAGTATTGTACATCTTAAAAAGGTCTACAAAAAAGTCGGCGAAGGTATATGTCTGTCTCTTAGGGATAACCCACAATAACCATTTTTTATCCTTTACTTTTTACAAGAAATAATTTGGCGTACTTACGAAGCGATTTTAATCAATGCTAAATTTTTAATCAAGGTTAAATTAATTCTAATCCCTATTAAGTAATTATCAAGTAACTACATTGTGCATTTACTATAGGTCAATATGGACATACAGCAAGTACGTAAATGACATCATTTAAATTAATATTTTTTAAGATATTACAGATTTAAAACGTAGGGACGTTTGCGGCGGTACCGGCCGAGATGGCGGCGCGTGCCTATAAATACCTCAAAAGAAGATACGTTTGTATTGTCTAAGGACAAAAAACCTGTGAATCTTGCAACCATTAATAAAAAAAATAATGGCAAGGTAAGACTGAGTATATTTTGCTACTGAATCCCCAAGAATTTATGCATCCATTGTTTTCAATAGCCCTTCACATATATTTTAGGGGTCATTTTAAATTTAGCCATTTACTTTATGTTGTAATATTTGAAATAATTTTCCATAGATCAATCATCATAACCTCATTGAATGTATTTAAAACAATTTGTAAATGTTACCTTTTACCAAGTGGTTATAAATAGTAAAATGTATACTTTGTTACATTAATGTCATATTTTGAGCTTCATGAACAAATAACTTTTAGGTTTGACCCAATTGATGTTGGATTTGTAGGATCATAATTTTTATAACAAACTGATGTTAGACACATTCTAAGCCACAATATCCACATTGTTGTAGCGATGCAGAAGAAGATGGGTCTACATGTAAACTAAAATTCAAAATCACACTATAGAACTTACCAGCTTCCTTCACAATCTTATGCAGGGCATATAAATCCAGGGGTTTTCTTTCCACAGTTGGTATTTTCAGGACTGAACCTTGCAATTCCCAGAACTTGATAATTTGATCCAGAAAATTGAGTTTCACACGGGTTATTGCCTATAAAAAAGCACAATTTACAAAAATTTAAGGAGAAAATATTTAAAGAGTCATGTGCTAATTTTGATTATCTTCTTGCACTTAATGTAAAATGCAATCCTACTACGACCTACTGTTTTTATTGACATAGAAATTAATAAAATTAAATCTGTTTGTTTGTAGTATTTAAAAAGGGTTTTCACTAAATACACATGAATTTATACACGAAATTATGTGGTATAAAAGTACAACATAAAAGTTAAGAAACTGAATATTTTTTTTGTTGCCTGTTTGCTCTAGCAAGTACAGGACATCCTGTTTATAACTTAAGGTATGTTCATATTAAAAATTGAGATGAATAAATATGTAACAGGTTTACAGTCAAGGCTTTGATATTACAAATTAATTAGTGATTAATTAAACAGTAGGTTCTCAATCGACTTCTTACAATTAAATGCCCTGGTTTTAGTGAAATTGTAATGTTACTGAGACAGTTAGTGATATTATAATAAATCTAGGTATATCATGATTGAAGTTTGCAGTGGAAGATGTTGAGCATTCTGATTGGTTTTTCATTCACCAGAATTTTGCCAATATACCTGTGTTACATAAAGTCTTAATAAAAATCTGATTTAAGGGTCGGAAGCCACATAAAGGAAATATAAAATGCAGGGTAATTGTCAGGAAAAAAAAATACAAAATTGCCAGGGAATTAATTTTTAGGTTTCAAACCAAAGCCAAACAAGAGATTCTGTAGTGCGATCAAGATAGATCTGTGGGAACATTGCAATGGAATGCTGATCCAAGAGCAGGTGAAACACCAAAAATAACTGAATTGGTAACACACTCTGAACGGATTCTTATCCTTTACCAAGGGACACCCTACCTAGATTGAAATACAATAGGTAAACATAAATGTGGCCTTAGCACACCGGGCAATGGTCATGGAAGACTATCGGTAAAACTATTTTTTTTCGACGAGACGAGCAGGACGTTAAGCTGATTGTAATTGATACGCCATGCCCATTACAACGCAGTGCCGCTCAGGATTCTCAAAAAACCATAAATTTGTGAGTGGCATTACAATTGCGCTCGTCACCTTGAGACATAAGATGTTAAGCCTCATTTGCCCAGTAATTTCACTAACTACGGCACCCTTCAGACTGAAACACAGTAATGCTTACACATTACTGCTTCACGGCAGGAATAGGCGCCGTTGTGGTACCCATAATCTAGCCGGCTTCCTGTGCAAAGAAGCCTCCCACTGGTAACTTAAAGTTAAAAAAAAATTATAAAAGTACTGCAAGACGGTTAGCCATTGTTCGTAATTATTGTTTTTTTTTCTTTTATCTACCTTATTATTTTTTTTTTTTTCAGCCTTTTGCTTGTGGCATTATTTTTGTTATATTTTTTATCTGTATTATATTTCTATTAGTAAATTATCTTTATCTGTAAGTTATAAGCAAAGAATGTCTATACCTATCATGCTTGTTGTGTAAGCCTATATGTGGAGTGTACAACATTATAAAAGAATTTTTCAATGTGTCCATATATTAAGATAGTTGTATGCATGTTAGCTTCCTAACAAATAAATAAACTTGGGAGTGAAGTAAAATGTGAAGCTCATCATGACTGTCCAGGATGGCAGCATTGTGGACACCCTCTGCTCCATCTAGAGGATATGACCTTAAGTCAGCTATTCAACATGTTGTCGAGCAAAAATAGATGTTCTCTCTCACAACATAAATACAGTTTAGATAAAAGAATATTTGTTTACAATAATAATGAATACATAAAAATATCAACTACTACTTATCTACAAGTTACTAATAAGTAATAGCATAATAAAACATAGTCAATATCACAGAGATAGAATTTGATAATGATTGTTGCACACAACATGATAACCCACGAAGTCAATAACTACATTCATCGCTAAGTTGTAAATTATTCTATTATTGACTTATTTTAAGTCAAGTTTATTTAACACTACACTTATAATTTCCACAGAAAGAATGAAGCTAAGAATAAATAGAAAATATAATACAGATGAAGATAGGCATACAGTTGGGGTAGATTGAATAGAACATCAAAACTGAAACTGGATAAGAAGCATGCTAATGAAGAAAGTGGACTGATATTATAACATTCTTCTTCTCCGTTTATATGGCCTTGATAGAGTGGTTGTGATTGTCAAGAAGTTTCAATATGGACAGATGTAATGCACCCCACAATTTCTCCCTATCTCTCTCTCTCAGTTCTCATTTGAGTGCATGGGGCAAATCCACAGCAGTATTGATATGATCAGTTCATTGCATAGGTGACCTTCCACTTGGTCTAATGCCTTTCACTTTACCCTGGACGATAAGTCATTCTATGGACTGGCTGCCTCATCTCAATGTGTCCAACGATGGTGAGTATGAGGGTTTGCAACATTATTTTACTGTTATTGTAACATATGGGTATCAATGTTAAAGGAAGGCGAACAAATGAGTAGTTAGAAGTACAAGAAGGCTTTCTAAGCTCTGACAAGACAAATAGTCCAGAAATGTAGGGATCCAACAAAATTGGCAAAACTTGGGGGAGGTCTTTGCCAAGAGGCAAACTGCAGTAGTAAAGTAGATTAGTGAGGGTAGTTTTTATATTAAGTATAGTTAATGGTTGATTCAACCATGATTCATTAAGATTGAGCATGATTTAGGGTTTTTGTTCAAAGAGTAAGCTGTTACATATTGAATTTTATCATCCGGCCAATTTATTTTACCTCTAGTTCAAAATTGTGAGTCTTACCATATAAATTAAATAATTATTAAATGAATGCCTTTATTTTTACAAAATATCTATTATATTAGTTTAGCATTTTAGTGTCATCTCAATACATACATTAAAAATGCTAAATCTCTTTTTTTGCACACTACTGTGCTTAGAAATGGACCAACTTGGTATATTTTTTATTTTGAGTTTTGTATATATTTTTTTACCTCCTGAGAAAGTTAGAAAGATATAAAAATTCTAATTAGTTATTCATTTTAAACTATTCTTTCACTTTGATTTCTGAATGACGTGGGATACAACAAAGGAAGATCAAAATTGTTGTTTTTATTTAATTCCGAGCATTTCATATTTATTCACCTTTTAAACCTTCTCTGGACTTCCACAAATATTCCATTCAAGACCAAAATTAGCCAAATCGGTCCAGCCGTTCTGGAGTATTGGCAAGACTAACGAATAGCAATTCATTTGCAAGAATACTTAACCATTTATTATGTGATATTCACTATCTTAGGCTACTTTTATTTCAGTAAAAGCAACAGATGGAACAACAGGCTTTCTACAATTCCTAACATCCATCCTTAAAATATGATGATGTTTTTCATACTCTGATATTAGACTTAGGTTAATGGTGTTATATCTGGTACAGCATTTTATGTGTGGCCAGGATTTTTTCTACTTTTTACAATGAGAAGGTTAACACTTCTTTTTATATGGAAAATGAGGAACAATCTAGTATACACTCCTGGCAGAGGGGTTATGATCACAACCTGTATAGCCGAGTGGTTAGCGATCCTACCTACTAAGCTAGAGGTCCCATGTTCTAATCCCGGTAGGTGCAAGCATTTATATGATTAATATGGATATTTGTTTCCGAGTCATGGATGTTTAAATGTATTTATGTATGTTTATATGAATTTATGTATGTTTAAGTATTAAATATATCATTGTCTTGTAACCCATAACACAGGCTATAAATGCTTAACTTGGGGCAAGATAATTTGTGTAAAAAAAGTGTGTCAATATTATATTATATTATTATTATCTGCTACATTGAATTTTGTGAGAATTGTGCCTATCTGTTAATACACACGCAATGTGTAACAGTTTAATCCCAACTGGGACCAAACATATCTGTTGCTCAATAGTCATACACATCATATAAACACAAAATCATGTATTTTTTACATAAAAGGACATGACATAAAAGAGAGTTGTAAAGGAAAAGAGCCAGGAATCAAGAGTACTGGTGACTGGAAACCATGGACATCACCAGAGGAACTACAGGAGCATTGCTGTCCTTTAAGGAAGGTATACACACTATTTTCAAGATACCAATGTCCTATAGTCTTGGAAATGAGCTTTACATCCAAATCCTGTACACTATTCCACATGAAAGTGTTTTAATATAGTACATAATTATAACTTTCCACATTTCTATGCTAACCAATTAAATATTAAATAGATTGAGTTTCTAGCCACAGCAACTAAGGAAGGATTAACCATTGAAAAGTTATAAATAGAAGTATAATAGACATTACTCACCTCTAATTCATTTAAGCGCTGAATCCTTGGCGTAAATCTAAGCCTATCCACATCTACTGCAAATGGTGGTTGCCAATGCTGTAGAATAAAGGGTATTTAAACAATATAATAAGAAAAAAAGGGAAAACAAAAATTTTCAGGGTGTTTTAAATAATAAGACACATTTTTATTTCATACAGAACATTAAATAAGTACAAACACAGTAACTCAAGCTACTGAACATACATATTTGATTAATAACATATAATATATATATGTGTGTGTATATATATATGTATATTCTACTATTATTATTGCAATTTTCCATATTATCAGAGAGAATTTCAAAACTGTAGAACAAAAAATGTCAATCATAAGTACATTGAAAATTACTGTTACATTAATAGATACAAAAATATAATAATTGTATTTAAGAAATGTAAAAAAATAAACTTAGATACATATTGCAAATAAACTTCTTATTTTCTGACACTTTTATAGCCAAGTTTTAAAATCACACATTCGAAATTTCACTCTGGACAAAGGAAAAAATCATCACTTGACTTCACAAATTTGGTAAAATGCTTTCTGAGTGGTAATTTTGTTCAATGTGTATGAAAACTTATCTTTATATCAATGTTTCTATTTTTATGTGATAATTCAATGTAGGAAGTCTTTATTTTAGAGTTAGTCATAAACTAATCCTAGCATCATAAGATTACAATACAATATATAAATTGGAGTAATTCGTGTGGATTTAAATTTAATGTCGATGAAACACGTACAGTGGATTCTTTTTTTATCAGAAATATCGTAGGCCGAGGGCACGACACAAAATGGCAACCATTCTATACCAACAATATGCAAGTGCATTTGACGACAAAATAAATGCATTTTAGTCAAAATCACACTGAATCACAAATGCCAAATGCGAATTATTATCAATAAACTAACTGTAATCAAAATAAGATTACACGAAAAACCTCAGGCCATTTATCTTCGGTTGCATCATAGATGTTCTAAACGTGATTTTAGGGTTAGAAACCTTTTACGTATTCAAATACTCAATAAACATACATGAATAATGATTAAATAAGCAAAATACACAAGAAATAGGACAAAGAAAGTCACTTACTGCAGGGGGTTTTATTTTACAAATGCCTGACTTCTCAGCAATTGGTCTAATTTTACTGATGTAAGCTAATGGGTCGAGGAACTCCTCTGGGGTGGGTTCGAAAACAGGAGCCTCAGGGGGCACTGTGAATGTAAAATTATCAGGTTTCATGGGGGACGCCGAGTCCCCCATACTAACTTCAACATTAGCTTCGTCACATTTTCCCATTTTTGAGGAAATCCAATGCAGTTCTCACAAAACAAATAATAACTAACAATTTAACATCATCTAACGTTAAGGAATGAATAAAGCACGACCACAAAGAAATACGCGTATAAAAATTTGCCTTTCCATAAGGAATCTCGAAAATACAATTATGATTATCACTAACAAAATAACAGAAACCTATTGCACGTCCGCCATGCAAAATTGAACTTTCGAAACTATAGAACAGTACTGCCATATTAAATAATGTTCGACCTCTGAAAATAGAACAAAAAATAATTTTAATTGTGGCAACAATTTAATAGTACCAAATAAATAAGTTCTTTGCGTAGAGTCTGGCCAGCGAGTCGTGGCAGTCGAAATAAGCGGGATTTTAAAAAAGATTGGGCTTGCAACACTGAACATTACATGGAAAATGGTTTTGATACTTTGATTATAATATATATATTTCACTTTAAACTGTTAAGTACTGAAATAAAAAACAATGTCTCTGGAAGTAACCAGTATTCAAATTCAAATTCAAATATTTTTATTCAAAATAGGATTTATAATCACTTATTGAACGTCAAAATCTACCACCCATTCAAAAGATACTGCCTCAGACCTGAGAAGAATGGGCGCAAGAAACTCAGCGGGCTTTTTTTTTATATAAAATATGGATTACAATATAATATCGTACAATAAACATTAATAATTAAAGAGCCTGAGGGTGTTCCCTTTAATCCCAGTCCGTGGTGTCATTAAGAAAATCGTTTATGCTATAATAACCTTTCCCACACAAACGTTATTTAACAATTCTTTTAAATTTCGTAACACATTTGTTTTGTACATTTTCTGGGATAATATTGTAGAAGCATATACATCGCCCAACAAAAGACTTACTAACTCGACCCAACCGAGTAGTAGGCATAACAAGTTTATGTTTGTTCCTCGTGTTAACATTATGAATGTCACAGTTTCTACAAAATTCCTCAATGTGCTTATGAACATACAAAACATTATCAAAAATGTATTGAGAAGCAACAGTCAAAATGTTTATTTCTTTAAATTTTTCTCTTAATGATTCTTTATGACCTAGGTTATAAAAATTAATATTAAATTAAAAAGCTTGGCCTAGTTTAATGCTAGTGACAACTAAAGTAATATAAATTATCTTAATTAATTACTAGAAGCACTATTTATGTAAAACTTTAAGTTCTTTCGATTTAAACGCTTTTTACATAAGTCAAACATTCATGTATCTTCACAGTTAAATGATTTATGTAATAAATTTTTCAGGTTTTTGTATTAAATTTGTAAATTTTATTTTTAAAATTTAGAATAATTAATGATGATTAGTTTAAGATTAATAGTATATCTATTATTATGACTTAAATAAACAAATATTTTGGAGTTGAATTATTTTGTAATATACGTAGTATATTAATTGACAAGGTAAACAAAAGGTAGATAATGTTTTTAATCAAAAAAGGAAATAATAAATCAAATATTATGATTATAAATTTATTCGGTTTTATAATCAAAATCAGATTCCAAACATTTAATTCCAAAAAATGAATTATAAGTATCATGCGAGCTGCATATAAACGGATCCAGTGCATTATCTGATATCCTGTCCCTCTTTTAATATTATTTTTATTTTCAACATTTATTACGTGATCTGCAAACTATTTACAGTATTCTGGAGTAACATCTGAAAAACAGTATTTTATTAACTACTCTATTTTTGCGTTGTCCACTCCTAATTTCTACTTTACTTTGAAATTCAATGCATTGAAGTCACAGTGATAAGGCGTTAATTTTGTCACTTCATGACCATACTGTTTTAACAGTTCTTCTGCATCATATAAAGATGCTGGTTTATTCCAGGCATAGTAGTTCAGCCTTAGTAAATAATAATAATTATCATTTTAAGAAACCTTTTCTACTGTAACTGTACCTACAACAAATAACATCAATTTATATAAATGTCTAATATCTAAGCTAAAAGACACCTTCGTAGAATTACAGATCGCAGAAAAATAGAATCACGCAGATCACCAGTAGTCATCTCATCGAAGTAAAAGAATAGTCTCGTTCTCGAACACCGCAGTTAAACTCACGTGACCAGTCGCGTGCTCCGCGTTACACAATCTCACAGAGTGGCCACGCTTCCGCTTAACGCTACTAAAAGACAGTGTCTTCTATCCATTCATCTTTAATGAATGAAGCACACGAGCGACCACTGGCCAGCTAACTTGACATGTTTACTGCGACACCAATCGTTTTAGAGAGAGATAGAAGACGTGGTAGTATTCTCAATTCTAATTGAATATAATATTTAACTATTGGTCAAATGTAAGCTTTGGTATTGGCGTGTAATTTCTATATTTGTAAATATTTTTTATAATAACAACTGTAATTGGTTAATTACTTTTAAGGATATTAAAGATATCGTGTACCTAAATTAAAATACATATTCCTCATACTACTTGTATTCTTTTGTTTTATTCAACCTCCAAACGCTCATTAATAATAATTATTAATCATAATATGTGGTCTAGCAGTAGCAACAGCAAGGCTATCAGTAAGTTATACCTATCGTGATTGATAATATAAACTTATAGGCTTTTACAGTGACTGCACCATCATTCTCGATTAGTTTTAGATTTCCACTAATCTTTTAATTGATTGATTTTTCCTTGATCGTCATCAATACTATCTGAAACCAAAATGCGTTATATTATGATAAATAAATTACATTAAGAAAATAATTTCCAAGTATCCAATTGTTTTGAGTTTCATACCTACAACAATTAAAACGATTTCATCGTAATAATATGACATTTTTCTACTTATGTTTGGTTTGCATTACTTGTAACACTATCGTAGTTATTTATCATTGCAAATAAGAAGCTACGACTATTGCTTTTTATAGGTTTCTGCCATATTAAATACGAGAAACACACAGTTGAGATGTAAGAATCTTAAACTATAAATAAAATAAGTGTTGTCAGATTCAGAATTCATAAAAAAAATTTACTGTCACGACTCGCTGGCCAGACTCTATTACTGTGCATTTCTATAAGATATTGTATTATATAAAATGGTTGTCTACATATTAAGTATAAGTTATCGTTACATCCCGAAACCGCTTATACGAGTATTTTTGGGACGATTTTTTTATTTTTTTTCTTCTCACAAGGTGGCGATGCTGCATTATATTATTCACCATTCCAATTTATCACATGAAAAATTATTGGTATAATGTATTTTATCGTGAGAGTTACACACTGCTGCATGAGTGCATGATGACTCACCATGTGATTCTGCCTATAGAGGCAAGCGATACTCTCTGAGAAAAAAGCGATTCACTCGATTGTATGAAACGTGCAGTGATTGATAGAATGACAGATGACGGCTTTAATCTTGTAAAAAACGGAGACATCCAAATCCACTATGTTTTAAGCAACTGTTCGCTTACAACTTTGCCGGATTGTAAATGTAATTAATATTTCAAACGTATGTCAAATCTCACTGCACGTTTCATGCTAAACTAAATTTCAATTTTTACTTAGACAGTCCCTCCTCTTAAGACGGAGTATTTATATCGTCTTTGCTGCCGCATACCAACATATATATCGGATAATAATTGATCCATATTCCATATTAGATAATAATTATTGGTAATCTTGAACACGGAGAATATATTATTTGCTTTATTTATAGCTCTTACGGGAATTTTGTTTTACAGATTCTTATTAAAAAAAACCATGAGATGTTTTGCTATTTTCAAATATATATACGATTCTAATTTAATGCCACCAAAGGCACTTTCACAATTTAGTAAAATTATATACTTACTACTCTAGTCTGGTTATAATATGACACCGCAAAATATAGGCCTATTTCTAATTAACTTGTTTTATTTGGAATCAAATACAGGTATATACGTCAAATAGAATAAAAAAGGAAAAATTTGAGTAATATAGGCTGTCCTCAAACAGTTTCACAGTACACGTAATTTTAAAGACAAGTAACATGATTCAACTAGTAAATAAATAAATGTTACATTAAAATGTAATGTAATGATAATACTTAATTCCATTTACCTTGGATTCGGGTTAAATTTTTAAAACTGCTTTACTTTGGCATTCAGTCAGTGCTGCCAGTATAGAAAATTTGTCCACCTTTATTCACTGCGCAGACTCGAATACAATCGATGAGCACATCCGTCATCCGCCGCCATTTGCCATAAGGAGGCCGATCGCTGCTCTGCGGCGTGAGTGTTGTTCGTATGACTATGTCGAGTGTTTAATTGTTATTTCTAAAATAATTGTGAACTGAACGGTCATTCTTTAATAGTTAAAATGATTGTGAGATTTTTGAGCGTTTTGTTGGTTGGAGCTGTGCTGGTTGCAGCGCACAACGGAGAAGGAAACGACGACAAAGAAGGTAAAAACTTATTCTATTTGTTTTTGTTTCATAGTCCATACACACCTCTACGACAAACAAGGTTTCTCTTATATTGCAAAATGCTAAGGCTCTTGTTTTCATGTAATAAACTATAATTAAAATTAAAAACACCGCTGTTTTATTGTGGCCGAATGATTTTATTTGTACCTAATAACTACATAGGTACCGCTGCAGATTTATTTATTTTTGCTGCTAGACTTTCGAAACGGTGTCTTCAGTGTCTGTAAGATTGTGGTGTGTGAAACAGAACAGGTCGTGTGGGTGTATACTGGAATGACCACTTCTCGAGTTGCATGCGCCGGAGAGGAATTGTATGCATGTAGGCGTGTATATTTTGCAGTTGACTCATATTCTCAGATATTGTGAGTTGTTGTAATAAGACAAAACGAATTGATTATGTCAATATTATTTTCATATCCTCAATTAAATTATGACACTGGGTTGGAGAATTTTACAGTATTTATTGAAATTGATATTATAATATTGTAAGAACATTCAGATGGTGATTTATTTAAATTCTTTAAAAATGGCACTTCAGCATGTTTGTTGTAATTTTTTTCTATATAAAGACAGCATTCTAAGAAATACAGTTAAAATTCAAATGATCTAATAATTCTTTTTACATACTACAGTTATTGTTTTTTTGTTTCAAATTCCAATGTATATTAATTTTGTAGTTTTTGTTTTATTTTATATTATTGTGTTCTTGGTGTCACAAAAGTAAAGACTGTGCATGTTATGACACATTAATTTGTTGTACAGTCAGCTTATATTTTGTTAACATTAACCCCCTTATTCATAATAGTCTGCTAACTTAAAGCATTGCTAATTCTCAGTCTGTCTTCTTCTATTGACCTAAGTCAGAATGAGAAAAACCACTCCTTAGCGGCTGTTTAAAGTTAGCGGACCATTATGAATAAGGGAGTAAGTGATATATATTATGATATTTAAGTGTATTAGAATGTAACAACTACTGATTGTCCTTTAAATAAATATATAAGTGTATAATATAATTAGCACAATTTCAGTTATCAATAGATTTTTAAAATGCATGAAAGTTTCGGTAGATTATGTTTTGGTCGGATGCTAGTTGTAGTACTTTACCAACAAAATGAAGACCTGTAAACAAGTACATACATAGTAAACACCATAATAAAAGCAAACACTTAGGACCAATCATTACATGATGTCATACTCTTTGTTAGAAATGATGACTTTATCAAACACAATATCATATTGTACTATATCAATGTTTGCAAAATTTTATGTTGATGTTTTTGGTCATATTCTTTTACAGAGATCTTGGTAAAACTAACTTGGTGACCAAATTAGTTCATTTTTGATAAATTATGTAAAAAAAAATACATTCAAAACAATCAATTATAGAGATACATATCCATTATTTATTTTTTCGATTTGAATACTGACACACTCTTACACAAATAATCTTGCCCTAAACTAGGCTGTACTATGGGTGACAATGATATATTTAATACAATATACTTACTTAAACATACATAAATACATATAAACATCCATGACTCAGAAATAAACATTCATATTCATCATATAAATGATTGCACCTACTGGGGTTTGAACCCGGGACCTGTAGCTCAGTAGGCGGCTTACTAACCACTGGGCTATATGGGTCGTCAATTTAGACCTCCTCACTTGCTAGTACCTATCTACATTAAATATTTATATGAAAGGAACTAGTTCCACAGGCAACACTTATATGTCGTTATTGTGTATTTTTATCCATATAAAAGCAGTACAGTTATAAAACTTTACGATCAATTTATTAAGAAAAATTAGTTCAAGGTTTGTTTGTTTTATGTCATGATAAACTGTTTTGCAAAGTGATTTAGTTTTTGATAAATACCTCTAACGTTTTCACGGGTTATTTCCCGCAAGTCGATGTCTACTTTACGCCTAATTTGCGTGGAATCGCCTTAGGTTCAAGCCCGTGTCAGCCCATTGCGAGTTGGTCAATTTCACACACAACTATAACTTCACAGATTGTACTTACTAACGATGTCTTCACCATTAAAGTCGTTAATACATGGTACATGGCGGTTGGGGTTCGAACCAGTGCTTCCAGCAATAATATTATAAAACATTTAACAAGCCAACTGATTTAACAATTCGACTTACCGTTCTCCCTCATGCAATTATAATCTAGGTGGGTCCACCAGTGAGAGACTCTGCACCGGATTCCGGCTAGATTATAGGTACCTACCACAACGGCGCCTATTTCTACCGTGAAGCAGTAATGTGCAAGCATTACTGTGTTTCCGTCTGAAGGGCGCCGCAGCTAGTGAAATTACTGGGCAAATGAGACTTGACACGTTATGTCTCAATGTTACGAGCGCAGTTGTAAGTGCCGCTCAGAGTTTTTGGGTATTTCAATAATCCTGAGCGGCACTCCATTGTAATGGGCATGGTGTATCAATTACCATCAGCTGAACGTCCTGCTCGTCTCGTCCCTTATTTTCATAATAAAAAAGGTTACTAACTTACGGCCGTTCCCAATATTCAGTCTATCTCTTACTTGAGATAAAAATCGTAACTATCGTTGACTTCCTAATAAACTTTCTTAAATCGACGGTAACTCACCTTATCCGTACACGCTGTCTGTCAATGGGACGACGTATAGCTTACCAGCAATAAAAGTTTGTATGGAAATTGCAATTCACGCGTCCCAATATAAGGCGATAAGAATGACTTATCGGGTATATTGGGCCAGCTTCAGATTATTGACAGCTTATTACTGACAGTAGAAGGTAGTGAATTATCTCTATCTGTAGATAGTATATTGGGAACGGCCGTTAGACATCAACGTCAAATCACTTGTATACGAGGGCTGCACTAAAAGTATCGGGAATGGAATATTTCCACTGTTCCTATCATATTAAAATCTTTTAATTGAAAACTCCTTGGTTTTAAAAATCGAATACCATTTGTTTATTTAAAAAAAGATTCTCGGTCTTGTCACAAGGTCTTTTCAAACTTGTTTAGTCGTTGAGAAAATGGATTTGGTGATGAAAACCACCTAAAACCACAATTTATCGCTGGTTTGCTAAATTTCAACGTGGACGTGTCAAGCTCAGTGATGATCCCTGTCAAGGTCGTCCAAAAACTGCAGTCACCAAAGAAAACGTTGATGCTGTGCGTAAGCTGATTGAGGAAGATTAACATGTGACATACCGCCAAATCCAGGCAACTTTAGACATTGGCATGAGTCAAATACAAATAATCTTGGATGAACAATTAAGTGTAAAAAGTCGTTTTCCCGATGGATACGGCATTTGCTCTGTGAAGAGCAAAAAACGGTTCGCGTTACTTGGTGCGTCAGAACTCTCGAAAGATCCTCAAATGTTGTATGCAACATCGTATCAGGTGACGAATCCTGGATATATGCGTACGAACCCGAAACAAAAAACCAGTCACGAGTTTGGGTGTTCGAAAATGAGTTAAAGCCAACAAAAATGTTGCGAATATTCCTCTTGAGGGACAAATAACGGTTAATGCAAAATGATATGCTAGCATTTGTTTGCCACAGGTCGTTTCTGAACTCCGTAAAGAGAACTGCAACCGCCGCATCATCCTCCATCACGACAATGCGAGTTCTCACACCGCGCACAGAACAAAAGAGTTTTTAGAGCAAGAAAACATAGAATTATTAGACCATCCGCCGTACAGCCCCGACCTAAGCCCTAATGCTTTCTATACCTTCCCTAAAATAAAGAATAAATTGCGTGGTCAGAGATTTTCATCACCTGAACGCCTAGCTGGACGCCTACAAAACGGCCATTTTGGAGACCCCATCTTCCGAATGGAATGGTTGCTTCAATGATTGGTTCCATCGTATGGAAAAATGTGTCAAATTTCGCGGAGAATACTTCGAAAAGCAATAAATACATTTTTAAATAGTAATGCTGTGTCACTTCCTTGATTCCCGATACTTTTAAGTTCCCTAAAGTAAGCCCTCGTAAGAACAATTAACCTCGTTTATTCACACAAGAAAAATATTAAAATTTGAAGAGAATTAGAGTTTTGTGACATACTTAATTATTTATTTATTTTTACCACATAATATATGCCATAACTGATGATAACTACATAGATTCCTTAATTGAGTTCATTTTAGATCCTTTTAGGGGCTATTGTTAAAGAGTATATTGAGGATGAAGAAGTTTGGAGTACGGTTCTTTGTACATCGCGAGTCTCTGCGACCCCGTAGCATCAACTACTAACGTATTTTTAATTACTTACGTAATTTACTTTTTAACGCTTTTGCGCAATTGTTTTTTATGACACAAATTTACAAATGCTTTTATATGACTAACTACGTTAATAAATAAAAAAGCATTTGCGCTACACGGACTAGTAAAAAAAGAAGGACTCCGCGCATTAGCAAGTGAAGCACCTTTATGCTAGTGTGTGTGCAGTTACGGGGTATACCAGTTACAAAATTTTTTCTCCCTTAAATAATCATATATTCACATATACTTTTATATCTTCTTTTAACACTTTTTCACAACCCACGACGGCATTTTTAAAATATTTTGATGATGAATTAAGACGCAAACTGATCTGTCACAGTTGATGGCAAATCTCATAATGGCGGCCGATCGGCTTGTGTGTATGCGTGGAGCTATGTATTTACACGTTTACCGGCTTGTTTTGGTGCCTCACTGTTATGTAAGGTGACACGGAGTCATTATTTTTTTACTCGTCCGTGTTGCGTTACAGTATTGGCAAGACATATCAACTTGGCAAAAGTAATCGGTTCGTTAACTAAACATTATGCTCGTCATATTTAATTGTTCTTTAATAATATTACAATATAATGTTTAGATAGCCTCATGTAAGCATAGTGCGACCGAGAGTGCACACGCAAGATACATTACATTGCCTCGCGGGCAGGTTGATTCACATTGTTTTTTAGAAGCTTTTTACCTTGCCTCGTTATTCCCAACTAGCTGATCCGGAAAACGTTGATTTGTCATATAAATTAAGCACCCGTTTATCTCGTGCGTTGTCTGGAAAGAATAATTTGTATTACGAATATATAAATATTTCTAAGACAAAATATACAATATTTTCTGGCTAAGTAATAACCAACATATCATTAAAGACTATCCGAAACACGTTGTATCTGATGGTATAAGTGATATTCATTCGATTGGTTCAATAGTTTTCGCAGTATATCCGAACAAAAATAATTAAATAGATTTTATTAAACGGCTCATTTATTAGAACAGATCACGGACGAGTAAAAATATAAGGACTCCGTGTCACCTTACATAACAGTGTAGCACCAAAACAAGCCGATTAACATGTAAATACATAGCCCCACGCACACACTTACGCTACTACATGCCGATAGGCGGCCATTATGAGAATTGTCATCGTCTGTGACAGATCAGTTTGCGTCTCAGTATAAAATATTTTAAAAATGCCGTCGTGCGTGGTGAAAAAGTGTAAAACGGTACTATATAAGTATTTGTGGCCATATAATATGATGCCACGGCGCGGAGTCCTTCTATTTTACTCGTCCGTGGAACAGATAAAATAATTAAAACTTGCTTATATATATAACTACAGCTATGAAATTAAACACCTATGAAATCGAAAATAGAAGACTAGTTCTAAAAATTCTTTCCCATATTATTTTAAATTCAATTAATGGCGGTATATTGTGAGCTAAGGTACAAAAAATGTTCTTATGGAGCAAGTGTGTATAAAAACTGTTTTTATATATCTCCTCGTTGGTGTAGAAATCATCGTTTATTGAGGTTTCTAGTAAGGCAGTAAATCTATACTCTCCGGACTTTGAATCACACAAGTAAAAAAAAGTTTTAAACTTATATTATTAATACGTCTAGATAGTCTCTTGCTAGACCGTCGATAATAGGATATAGATAAAACAGGCCCGGGATAATACTTTAATGTGCGTGACAAGCAAAGTCTTACTATCGCGATTTGTGTGACACTTTTTGTTAGTGTGCGTGCATTTATACAATTTGACTTGGCTTGACATGGCATCTTCTGTGATTTATCTAAGGCTTTTGATTGTGTTCAACATTCAACGCTGGTCAGGCAGCTATACCACTATGGCATAAAATTAACTGCGCTCGATCTTCTGACTTCATATCTAAACATATTTATTCGATGAAAAAAAAATGCCCGCCGAGTTTGTTGCGCCCATTCTTCTCAGGTCTGAGGCATTCATTTTGGAATGGATGGTAGTTTTTGACTTTCAATAAGTGATGTCACATCCTATTTTGAATAAAAATATTTGAATTTAAATTGCTCAAAATATAGGCTAGTTGTAAAGTCTATTCATTTCGACGTATTCACAGCTGTCATAGTCTATCTAGACGTGTAAATGATTTAAGACCTTAAAACTAATTACGTTAATTGAAACGTCACATATTTTTAATTCGACCAGGTGTGGTGGGAACATTAGCACGCGGACGGCATGGTCGTAATGGCGCATTTACATAATTAAGCTCTAAAGACGTCCCGGAGGATGTGCTTCCCGTTGCTTACTCTTGGTTGGCTTCCGGCCAGATGTCCGAGTAAAATCTTAGCTTTAATATTTTATCGGGATACAATTATCGGTAATCCTCATTTCAACTCTTGTGGATGGTGCGACAATGAAACCACAACAGCAATAATAAACAGTTTATGTGAAAGTGGTGGTGAACTGCTTACCTCTATTTTCAGCAGCGCACGCACACTAATACAAAGTGACATACACAGCGCGAGTGTAAGACGTAGCTGGTCACGTACACTAAAGTATTAAACCTGGCCTATTGTCTCGCATTGCCTAGCAGCAAGAGGCTCTGTCTAGAAAGATGTATAAATTATCTAAGTCTAGCAATAAATTATCGGTATTCAAATATTAATCTAGGTATTTCCTTCTGCATGTTTTTTTATGCAAACTAAAACGTGTGACGTCATAATATTGTTTCTCTTACCACATTTCTGCTATACGGAGAGCACGAAGTAATTATAATAATAATATTGACACGCCTTTACACAAATAATTTTGCCCCAAACTAGGCATAGCCTGTACTATGGGTACAAGACAACGATATATTTAATACAATATACTTACTTATACATACATAAATACACATAATCATCCATGACTCTGAAACAAACACCAATATTAATCATCTAAATGTTTGCACCTACTGGGTTTCGAACCCGGGACCTCTAGCTTAGTAGGCAGGGTCACTAACGACTGGGCTATAGGGGTCGTCGTCAATTCAAACCACAACCTTATAGGTCACCAAGACATAGTCCCAAATATCACAACCTTTTTGCTATGTCGCTAGCTTTGAACGATAGAATAGGCGGCGTTGATGTTTTACCATCAAGTGAACCCCAAGTTTCTCTATCCTATTTCATAAAAAAATTCAGCTTGAGGTTATTGTAATAAATAGACTTAGTTCAGTACGTACCCGGTTAAAAAGATAAGACGATGAACTGACATAGATACGGCGCGACTAGTTTTCTTTAGTTATTTTCATAGCACTATGTCCTATGGTATATTGCTGTGGGGCAGTGCAGCCGATCTTAGCGCTGTAGAAGAAAGGCTCTATTTATAACATAGGTCCAAAAGAATCATAAGGAGATAATTTTTAAGAATTTTTTTTTATGGAATAGGAGGACAAACGAGCGTACGGGTCACCTGGTGTTAAGTGATCACCGCCGCCCACATTCTCTTGCAACACCAGAGGAATCACAAGGCCGTTGCCGGCCTTTAAAGAAGGTACCCATGTCGTATCGTCCTGGAAACACCGCATTAGGAAGCTCATTCCACAGCATTGTAGTACGAGGAAGATAGCTCCTTGAAAACCGCACTGTTGAGGACCGCCACACATCCAGATGGTGGGGATGATATCCTAACTTGTGGCGTGTCGTGCGAAGGCGAAATATACAAAAAACTGTTCCATCTCAATATATTCTTGATGCCCTGTATGTTCTTATAGGCACAAAAGCGAAATTATTATCATAATGTTAACTTTTGATGCCTACTACTCGGTTGAGTCGAGTTGTAAGTCTTTTGTGTGGCGATGTATATGCTTCTACAACATTTCGAATGAGTGGAACTTTTTGATGTCGAATATTAAGTAATAAATAATAATCCTATCTTGAATAATATTTCAATTTGTAGACTGTATGTTCTCATGCATACATACTTACATACAATCACGCGTGTGCATCCTTACCAGTGGTTTAGCGTACTTTGGTGGGGCCCCGTATAAAAATTTGCTAGGGAGCCCACAAGGGTAAAGATTTGTAACAAAAGATTTTTTTTTAAATAAAATTAAAAGAAAGATTTATTCATCATAATTATCTATCTGTCACTTTTTCCAAAGTTTTTACATACAATTCAAATTAAATATACACTCTCCTTGCTATTTTTTCGGCAAGCAGCAAAAGTTTTTATAAATTTTTGCTTACGCACGTCGGGCCCGAGGGCCCCTATATTTAATACGGCGGTAGCTACGCCCCTGATCCTTACTTTTGCCACTGTTCTGATACTTGGCTGGTCTCTTACTAGCATCAAACCATTCATACAAGCGTTTGAAATCTATCCAAATATGTTTCAAGTTAATGCACTATGATTAACTCTTATGTACATTTCGATTTAAGCGCGCGATTGGTCATTCGACAGAATATATTTATTACGAAACAAATCGCAGTACGATTCTGAGAAATGCCAATTAAAAATGCGAGTACAGCATTGGAAAATGCAGCGACAGGCGTTCGACAATATGTGAGAATGATGAGTAGATACTCGTCAAGTAATTTGTTTTCCGACGTTGTCGCCTTTTAGAAATTTATAAAACTTGTATAAATTAGGATAAATTTATTGAAGGAGGCGTTAGTTTGCGGATATCCATAATTACATAAATTATTTGAGTTTTCTTTAGTGTTAATTCCGCCAATATTTATCTTTAAACAATTCGACACGTGTTTCGCCTCTACACGAGGCATCCTTAGGACGTGTTGTCTCGCCAAAATCTGGCACGAGACACGTGTCAGACGTAGACAAATATTGGCGGAATTAACACTAAAGAAAACTTAAATCATTTATATAAATTAGGATATCAACCCCACCATTTGGCGTTCCTCCACAGTGCGGTTTTAATGGAACTCTCTTCTATGTACAACAAAGCTGTGCACGGAGCTTCCATGTGCGGTGTTTTCGGGACGATATGAAATTGGTGTTCCCTTCAAAAAAAGTGCCTACACCTTCCTTTAAAGCCGGCAACGCTCCTGTGATTCCTCTGGTGTTGCAAGAGAATGTGGGCGGCGATGATCATTTAACACCAAATGACCCAAACGCTCGTTAGTCCTCATTTTCCATAAAAAAACAACTTAGGGTTTCTTTTCTGACAGTCCGTCCCTCTGTCTGTCTGTCAGCGTGCTGTATTTTATAGATAGCAATAGTTAAACGGCTGAAAAAGAGATTTCAGATATATAAAGTATTGTATATTCATTTTATAGCGCCATATTTTGTTTCGTTTGCTGAAGTGTTTTAAAACCTGTATCGTGTTGTATCTTCGAGACGGATTCATCTCTACATGTGACAATGAAAATAATAACATGGACTTGTATAAAATATCATATAATATATAATATTCGTATATAATCCCTGGCCGCTTATACAGTGGGTGTCATTAGGGCAATATCGTAAATCAATTAGTCTGTAATCGTAAATATATCAGCTCTCTCGTTATCTTTGCGTGATCTGGGCGAAGGCGGCCGGTGATACTAATTGGTGTTTTATTAATAAAACATTCCTACTGTCACAGTACAAGTATTAGAACAGTTGCGTATCTCAGCGGTCTCCTTGAAATTTATACCTACATCTGGGCGGAGCACTAGGGTTGGTACATCTGCTTACAAAAAGATAGACGACGCGGCGCGTATAAGTAACGTCATCGAAAGTGCCGGAAAATAATATATAATAGAACAAGAACAGAAGTCTCACTCTGCAAAATCAATTAAAGAAATAGGGACTCTTGCGGCCATACAATAAGGTGTGATTCAGATCGAACAGCGCTATTAACCTACATTTTTAATTTACCTAAAAATTGTCTCTCTGTCGCATGACTCTTACCTATTCCGACGACAAGGTTGTCTTCTTTACCCCAAAACTGTACCTACCTAGTATAAGGTCCCCTTTAAAAATTGCTTAAATTTTTCTGTAATATAAATAGGTATGTAATTGTAATTTTAAATCAATATTCTTTCGTCGTCAAACCTACATTAGTTGCAGATAGTAATGTATGCGTTGGAAGACCACGACATTGTAATACCTGCTTAGCATAGGAAATGAATGCAAATTTCATTATAATAATAATCACTATGAATTGCAGGGTCTTAGGATGCTTAAAAAATTAAATATGGATCGCAATGACCCTTAACATGCTTTCCTTTTTTTATGTTTCTCCATTTTTAAAAGATTGGTCCAAACCGGCGTAGTAGGTGAACAAAACTGCTCGCTCTTGAGTCCTTACTGGCTGGCCTACTGGGTAGAGGCCGTCGCGCGTACTTACGATTTCGATACCTACACGGGGAGTGAGACAGGCTTCTTCAGCTGATGTCACACAGACGTAAATAAATGTGAAGAGATCCCGTCGCTAGTTGGGGAGGTATAACAAAAATACAAGCCCAGTTTATTTCCGATTCGTTTTGTTCTTCGGTCGCAACAAATCATTATTAATAAATCATTTCATGTGCCTTTTCAAGAATCCACTCCCCCTCAAATCAGCGCAAAACACCCACTCTAATATTGTGATACTATCGTGTGTTACTTTTCGATTTCTAAAGTGGCAACAGCCCCCTTCAGTGTAGGCTGCCACATACTGAGGCGGGCAAACTTAAACAATTCCGTACAAACTACAAAGGTCGAGCTAGATCAGGGGATCAGGCCCAATATATCATTGCCTTAATTTTTAGTTGTACTACCAAGTAAGTAAACTGACCTGTTGAATTGTACATGACTGACGAATTTGTAAATCAAATCGTTTTGTTTTTTAAGAATTCTAAGAGTTTCTTTTTTATCAGAGCTCGATTTGTTTTCAATGCAGTTTTTTTTATGACAATAAGGGATGACACGAGTAGTACGTTCAGATGATGTTAATCGATACGCCCTGCCCACTACAATGCTGTGCCGCTCAGGATTCTTGTAAAAACCAAAAATTCTGAGCACTACAATTGTGCTCGTCACCTTGAGACATAAGATGTTAAGTCTCATTTGCCCAGTAATTTCACTAGCTACGGCGCTCTTCAGACATAATGCTAACACATTACTGCTTCACGGTAGAAATAGGCGCCGTTGTGGTACCCATAATCTAGCCGGCATCCTGAGCAAGGGAGCCTCCCACTGGTCTCTCTAAGTACTTCAACAAGTGGAGTATTTCTCTAATCCCTGGTCTGGTGCACCCTAGCATCAGCTCGAACTGTTTGACCTCGACGTGTTTCGGTTATTTTACACGATTTCAAAAAAATTTGAAAATTGGACTGCTATTAAATATGTTTGAATGACTTTTCATTCACCCATACAACGATCCCTATTGCAGGTTGTTATCAAATTCGTAATCATTTTTAAGATTGCAATGTCTCAAAGTATTTACGATGTAAAATACTCATTTTATGCTAAAAAAATTTGTACAGATATTTATTTGATTAAAAACCTCCTATACGTGTATATATATATTAGCTAACCCGACAGACGTTGTTCTGTACATAATAAAAAAAAAACAGTTTGATAGGAATTTGCCAATAATATTTCAAAACATCAAGAGTTATTTTCTAAAAATGCTCCCTGTTGTTATAATGAAATTGTTTCACACTGGAACTGTCAAACCGTGCGTCACTAAATTCTCTCATAGAAAATATGGCCATACAAAACAAAATGTATTGAAAATAAAAATAATTATGGGTCTCAAATCGAATCCTATCTCTCAAATTGGACTAAACTGCACTCCATGAAGTAATCTCCATTAAAATCCGTTTATTAGTTTAGGAGTCCATCGCGGACAAACAACGTGACACGTAATTTATATATATTAAGATACATATATATGACTACATACATACATATTATCACGCCTCTTTCCCGTAGGGGTAGGCAGAGACCACTTCTTTCCACTTGCTACGGTCCTTACATACTTGTTTCGTTTCGTCCACTTTATCTCCAAATACATTAGGTATTATGACAATACCTAATGTATTTGGAGGTAACATTTAGGAGGAAAACAACAAGCACTAGTGCGGAAAACATTAACTATTTTGAAACAAATACAAAAAAACGAAGAAAGCTTCAAGTTTTTTGAGAAAAACAGATAATTAGACTGATATTATTTTTGAATAATTTTTTATTCGCCCATGGAACGATCTGTCTGAAGTCTGAACGATGTAATTTATTTTTAATTTCATATTATTATTATTATTTTACTTTAGTGCTTACAAGTAAAAAATATGCATTTAAATAATTACCCAACATTAGAAAATCTTCATTTTCTGTTTTTAGTTTTCCCTTCGCGATATCACTACATAGTAATTAGTATAAAACAAGAGTTGATCAAAATAATGTAGCATAAAGGTTAAAAAAGTTTGCAACGACAACCCGCAATAACCTTTTTTTATCCTTAACTTTGTACGAGAAATAATGGCTTATATACGAAGCGATTTTAAGCAATACAGCATTAATCCTTATCCAATTTAGTACCCTAAATACATTGTTCATTTAATATAGATCAATATGGCAGCATGAAATGTATATTTTAGAAGATATTACAGATTTAAAATGCAGGCAATATAGCGGTTGCCGCGGTACCGGCCGGAAAAGCATTAGAATGAGTATCATCAAGTTTATAAACTATGGCAATCTACGAAACTTATTTTTGTATGCATTTCTCGTTTATTGTTGAGATATAAATAACGGGATCACTCGGAAATAACCTTATATTTATTTAATTTTGCATTATTTATTCAGCTCGTTACTTATAAGCGTTAAGAGCATGCACTTTTTTTTATTCTTTTAATATGTAATACAAGAATAAAACTGAAAACAAAATTTTATGAACGATGCGGGACTCGAACACGACTTGACGAACTGAGCCAACCGTTCGAGTGACGTATCGTTGATAAAATATTGTATGTCTTGTTTAACTCTCAGGTTGTGGCTCCATATACAGGATCAACTTTACAGTTGATAACCTGATCAAACCCCAATATTTTCATATTAGGAAATTGACTTGAAATGTCGCACTTGCAAATCTAAAATATATTTTTAAAACATAACAAATTGTTTTAATATACAATGCTGTAACTGACGTAGAATATATTATAATGTGTTAAAATGTAACTGAACACCATTGTAAAATAAACGAATGCTTGCGGTCTCATATTCGCGCAACGCCACGCCATTGTAATGCAAGACTTTAATGTCAGCAGCTCGAACGTCATTGGTCGCCGCCGCGGCCGGTCACTCGGGTGAATTCAATCGGAAATGCAAATGCCGTGTCGAGACGTGAATTACTAAAAGTATTCCTTTTGAATTACTTTGCTAACGTACTTCTAATAAAAGAGTTATTTCATTCAAGAATGTATCGCTAATTCATCCCAATCATTAAGGCTGGGGACAGAGCGAACGGCCTTGAGGAATCGATCGGTGCTAGGTTACCTCTCTCGTACAAAATCTCCATAGTTTTAATTCAGAATTAGAAGCATTTTTAATTTATTACAGACATATATTTTCTTTACAAAAATAACAAGACTATTTCATGTTAAATAGTATCGGTAAACAGTTAATAAATTTTGATACAGTTTTAATCTAGATTTAATGATTAACATGGCTCCATCTGTAAAAGTACTTCGGTGATTTTTTTCGCAATGTCTATTAAAGATAGTAATGTAAAGAAAAAATGATTTTATTTTCTTATATTCTGTGACATATATTTTTTTTTGTAAAAATAAAAGCTACATATAAACCGGAAAGAAATGCTTTCAATTATGCGCTATTTTGGCAATTTCCTAGGATAGCGGCCTTAAGCTCAATATATGAATTAATTGATCGGAAAGCTGCTGAAGGTGACTCTTGATGCAACATATTGTTTCGTTATGATATTGTAATAAGGGTGAAAGCCTTTATCTTATATCTTTACACAAGCAATTCTTGTATATATATATATAATCTGAATCTCGGAAACGGCTCCAACGATTTTCATAAAATTAAGTATGCAGGGGATCTAAATAGGTTTCAAAGGTAAATTTCGCCACTATATACAAGACTATTATAGCTCAGATGGGACATTGGGTGATCCGGGAAGCAGAAGACCCCGGTTCGAATCCAGGTGACCTATTAGTTTTTTTTTGTGCAAGTTTTGTACATTCTTAAAAATCCGAGCAAGGCTCGGTCGTCCGGGTACTTATTTATTTATAACAGCTTTCACATAACTTTTATTTTTGTCTAAGCCTTTTTGGATTTTATCCGTTTCGTATAAAATATAATATTAGTAGCTTACCCGACCGACATTGTTCTATACGTAATAAATAAAATACTATTGTTTATAAATGTGTCAATAATATTTCATAACATCAAGATCGTAAAATATTCTCCCTGTTGTGTTACAGCAGAACTGTTAAACCGCGCGTCAATAATGAAAGTTATCCCCATTAAAATCGTTCATTAGTTTAGGAGTTCACTGGGGACAAACATCAGTACTCTAGATTTATACATTATATTAAGATTTCGCAGAAAATCATTCTCCAATCTCGGCTCTACTTTATAAAATCATTTTATAAATTGTATCGAGGTTAATGCTCGATAGAAATCTTTATTTTATAGAATCTGTTGAACACAGCTTTCATTGAATCTTCAATTATTCTCTTGTTTCAGGTACGAAGATTGTCTGCATTGAGAAAACCGAGTAATATCACTCCGATATACAATAGATATAACTTCAGGGATAAAAATGAAGAAATAACGTCATAAAACATTTATACAGTTCCCAAATAGTGGCTCAAAGCAAAGTTTTCTTGATAAGTCTCCGAATATCCATGTAATGAAAATTCATTACCCATGTAATTAATTCAAATTATATTTTTTTTATGGAAGAGGAGGACAAACGAGCGCTCGGGTCACCTGATGTTAAGTGATTACCGCCGCCGCACGTAGCGCAGAAATAATGGAGGTTACTCTATGTTTTATCCCAAGCTTTTAGGCAGAGAAACTGAATGACTGATTAATTTTTTTTACTTAAATACTAAAGTTAAAGAAAAATTACTCTTGGAGTTAATATTTAAAGCAATATAGATATGTATAATGATTATTAGAATGATGTATTCCCCCAATTTTAGTGACAGTTCTACCGATTTGAGTAATTGGTTTCTTTCGATCTTGGTGTACAAATAATATTATGGCTTATCATGGTTGCCACAGTTTTAAATTCGTGAGAGTACGTTTCCACATGTATGCATTAATTTTATGTATTTTTAATACTAATAAATGCATATTGTTGAGGGCACCTCTCTATATGGCTGGTGTGAGTCGACAATTTATTATCAATTCTAGTTTATAAATTTATGTATGAATATACACCATCCTAAGTTTTAATTATATCGATATTTAAGCTTTGCATTGGTTAAAGTTTAAGTTCCAGGTTAATATTAATAAATATTGAATTTGAGTGGAAAATCAAATAACAATACATTCTCTTGCATCACCAGAGGAATCACAGGAACGTTGCCGGCCATTAACGTAGGTGTACGCGTTTTTTTTTTATAGTATCCATGTCTTATCATCTCATTCAATAGCTTTGTTGCAGCAAACTAAAATTGATAAAAAAATTGGATAATGAGAGTTTATATCATAGGGAGGCTCCTTTGCACAGTAGGTACCACAACAGCACCTATTTCTGTCGTGAAGCAGTAATGTGTTTCGGCCTGAAGGCCGCTGTAGCTCACTAGCTATTTCACTAAATTACTGGGCAAATGAGACTTAACATCTTATGTGTTAAGGTGACGAGCCCACTTGCAGTGCTGCTCAGATTATTAGAATCAAGAATCCTGACCGGCACTGCATTGTCAGGGCCAGTGTGTATCAGTTACTATCATCCACAAGGTCTATTCTTGGACCCTTCCTCTTCCTAATTTATATAAATGATCTACATAACCTTGTAGAAAAAAAACACAAGGTGGTATTGTTTGCGGATGACACTTCACTTATATTCAAAGTGAAACGAAGCCAAGTTTTGTATGACGAAGTAAACAATGCTCTATCTGACATCGTGTACTGGTTTAGCGCCAATAACTTATTGTTAAATAATCATAAAACCAAATATATTAAATTCACCGCGCCGAATGTCAAAAATGTAGATGCGAATATTTTATTAAATAGAGAGGTGGTAAAACCAGTGGAATCTGCTATATTTCTTGGCATTACTCTTGATTCCAAATTGCAGTGGGGCCCCCATATTGAAGGATTGGCGAATAGGCTTAGTTCTGCAGCATATGCGGTTAAGAAAATTAGACGGTTAACTGACATAGATACGGCGAGATTAGTATACTTAAGAGTTATTTTCATAGTATTATGTCCTATGGTATATTGTTACGGGGTAGTGCGGCCGATATTAATACTATCTTTGTGCTGCAGAAGAGGGCTATTCGCGCGATTTATAACCTAGGTCCTAAAGAATCATTAAGAGAAAAATTTAAAGAAATAAACATTTTGACTGTTGCTTCTCAATACATTTTTGATATTGTTTTGTATGTTTATAAGCACATTGAGGAATTTTCTAGAAACTGTGACATTCATAATGTTAACACGAGGAACAAACATAAACTTGTTATGCCTACTACTCGGTTGGGTCGAGCTAGTAAGTCTTTTGTTGGGCAATATATATGCTTCTACAATATGATCCCAGAAAATGTACAAAACAAATGTGTTACGAAATTTAAAAGAATTGTTAAAAAACGTTTGTGTGGGAAAGGTTATTATAGCATAAACGATTTTCTTAATGACACCACGGACTGGTAATAAAGCGAACACCCTCAGGCTATTTAATTATAAATGTTTATTGTAGGATATTACATTGTAATCCATATTTAATATTAAAAAAAAAGCCCGCTGAGTTTCTTGCGCCCATTCTTCTCAGGTCTGAGGCAGTCTCTTTAGAATGGGTGGTAGATTTTGACGTTCAATAAGTGATTTTAAATCCTATTTTGAATAAAAATATTTGAATTTGAAACTTGAATCAGCTGAACGTTCTGCTCGTCTCGTCCCTTATTATCATAAAAAAAAAACTTTAGCTTCAAACTGCTACAAATTTTCAACTGGTTCTAATTGTTAATTAATAATTCTAATGTGTAATGTGAACTTTAGTAGCTTCCGACAGACAAACGAACTGACAGAGAGTCCCAGTAATAGGATTGCGTAGCTCAAATGCTGTTCAAATTTATGTTAAAATTCGGAAAGGAACTCCTTAAATTGTGAAGCTTTATAAGTCACGATAGTGCACTGAAATAGTTCACCTCGAACTTTTAATACGTCGTATAGTAAAAATGAACTAAGCAAGTTTATGATAAACGCTTTTAGTTGCAAGGCACAGGTCCAATACTTATTGGAAGTTTGAGCGCGGGGTAATAGAAAAAGTTGCAAGTTGATGCGCTTCGTTGTTTGAAGTCATGTATAGGATGTTGTAGTAGTTAAAGTTAAACAATTTGTTATGTTTTTAAAGTGATAACACTTCTGGGATTAATACACAAATAATATTAGAAAACAAAATTTTATGAACGATGCGGGACTCGAACCAACGACCTCTCGCGTTCCGTGCGAGTGCTCTTCCTCCTGAGCTAACAGTTGCAGTATCATCATAAAAACTTGTATGCTTCGTTCAACTCTCAGGCTGTGGCTTCATCTACAGGATGTACTTAACAGTTGATAACCTGCACGACCCCAATGTTTGCATATTAGAAAATTTACTTGCACTCGCACGGAACGCGAGAGGTCGTGGGTTCGACTACCGCATCGATCATAAAATTTTGTTTTCAAATTTTATCTGCATTTAAAGTTAGTAATAAGGTTATACGACTCCGCGGGATATTTGTAATCTCGATATTGATTGTGTGGTACTCGAAATTTGCTACATTTAGCTAGTGCAAATAAGTATATTATTGTAATAAAAAAGTATATATGCTCGCACTTTTTACTGTTATTTAGAGTTTCTATTGTTTGAAGATTTTTTTAATGAAGAAGAGTGTAAAAGAAATAATCGCAGGAGCTTTTAGTAAGTTACCAATAGGTTTCATTTAGGTATATATTAGGTATATTATATAGTTAATTAATTGCACTGTGGAAGAACGCCACACATCCAGAGATGGGGAAGATGGTATCAAAGTTTATGGCGTATTGTACGAAGATGGAATTAAGCGCATAGGAATCAAACAGCTCTTCGAAATAGAGTGAAGTAAGTAAAGTACAAATAAAACGACGTCACTACACAACACCAAGCTATCCAATTGATACTGGTAGCATCAGATCAGAGATCAGGGAGCAATACACCTAATAAAATGTGACGCGATCGTTTGCTAGAATGTATGCGTTAATGTTTATGAAGAAAGCATCTTTGATAATTTATACGTAGACTGTAACAGCTCTGAATCCGTCGAAAAACAAAAATAGCGTCGAACTGTTGCCTCTATTTCCTGCGACGCACGCAACTATAAGAAGGTGACTAACTCATCAGCCCAGTAATTCCACTAGCTTACGGTGCCCTGGATTGTTTCGAAAATAGAAACACAATTAATAGTGCTTGCACACTATTGCTTGGCGGCGATATAAGCGCCTCTATTGTACCGGGTAGACCGGCGTCCTGTGCTAAGAAGCCTCCCACTGGTGGTTCAATTAATGGGTACTTTCAACTTTGCTAGTTTCGATTATTGAACCTTACGTTAAGGCGGTAAGGTTTAATTTGCATTAATCAATGTTCATACAGTAATTATAACTATAATAATATAAAATGCTATTGACGATAGTTTTAAGTTTTTTCGGTCGGTTTGCTGCTGTCTGCGACCCCTCGAAGCGTAACTTTGTCACAACTTACTGTTATATATTATTTTCAATTTATTACTTTCTATCGGCACGAAAGAACAGTATAGAAACACTGTTTAAGATCCATTCAGGGGTTTTGACTTCCCGTTTCTGTTACTGTTACACAGTTTTATATTGTGCGTTTCAGTGATATTTTATGATATCGATAGATTTCCTTACTAAAATACTAACGCTTAATAAAAAAATACACACTGTTCAAGTATAAACCATTCGAGCTTTACCGTGTATAAGTCATAAACAATCTTTATCAGCCATACCACATTGCTATCCATATTAAATACACGTGCAAATAAATGTAGTACGATATTAATGAATCAATTTATTTAGATTTATCGAAGAGCGAAATTTGTAGGCGAAAGCTAGTATATTTTTTTTTGCTAACTGTACTGCTGCAAATACAGTCGCCACCTTCATGACCTTCTCTATTGACTATATAAGAGTCGTAAAATGGTGCATCAATTAAAATATAACATTGACAAAACAATTGAGTTGAATAAGGGTTAATAAAGCTGATGAAGTGATGAGTAGGTGGGCCCTTAGGTTCAAAATCGTATGCCAACAAGTACAGATTTATAAATCCACTGGGCGGTTTCCGCGCCATTTAACTTTCACTTTGTCGCGAGGCTCGCGTTCATTAACCAATGTCCTTTGAGTTTATTTAACGCAGACAGACGCTGGAATGGATTTTGCCATCATTCGATCTTTTCTCTTTGTAAGTTCACCTTTTTAATTTTTATGCGCCTGTAGCTAATTCTAAACTTAATTTAAACATTATCCTATAAATTGGGCCGGTCAAGAAAAGAAGTAGGCTGCGGTCTATTTAAAGTTAACGCTGATTCCTTATGAATTTATCCGCAGTATAATAATGACCAGAAGGAAGATGATGGCGGGACGGCGTCTCAAAAGATGAACTAAAGATCTCATGAAGGTAGCGTGAAACCGCTGGATGCAGACAACCCATTGGGAGACTTCTTTGCACAGGATGCCGGCTAGATTATGGATACAACAACGGCGCCTATTTCTGCCGTGAAGCAGTACGTGTAAACATTACTGTGTGAAGGTGAAGAAGAAGGTGTGTGTACATTACGGTCTGAAGGGCGCCGTAGCTAGTGAAATTACTGGGAAAATGAGACTTAACATCTTACGTCTCAAGGTGACGAGAGCAATTGTAGTGCCGCTCAGTATTTTTGGGTTTTTCAAGAATCCTGAGCTGCACTGCATCGTAATGGCCTATCAATTATCATCAGCTGAACGTCCTGCTCGTGTCGTCCCTTATTTTCATTATAAAAAACCCTAGATCGGCGGTTGTAAGTCCTTAGGTAGTTGACGTCCTTGGGCTAATCACGATGACAATGATTATGACGTGATTGTCACACACTTCAAAACTGCAGATTAAATTGCAACTATGCGCATTTATAAAGGACCAATTGCAATACAATATCATATCGTAATAATTTTTATATTATATTAAAGGGAGAAGAGGGCTTACCTGATGGTATGTAAAAAACCAGCCTCCCATAAAGATAAACAATCGTAGATGTCAAGATAAGCGTTGCCAGCCTCTGAGACGGGATGTATGCTCGAAACTAAGGTTCCTATGTCGTCTATCGGTTTACATAATATGGCGAATGCAGAGTGATAGATGGACAAAGAAAATCCTAGAATGGATCTCACGATGTAAAGTAAGGTCGAGAATTAGCCAAAGAAGAATATGGGCAGATATATAACGGACTGTATAACCAAACTCAGGGATAGGGGAAAGTGGAAATAGTTGAGAGAGTCCTACGCATTCAAACTGCGTTAATTTTTTGAAATAATTTTTGTTTTTTTTAATGTAATTGTATAATGTTAAATAGTAGAATAAATGGCTTTATTATTCCTAACTAACTCGTGCAAGGATTAATTTATTTACAGATTGTTATTGTTGTGGTTGCACGCACCGCTGCGCACAAATATTATATTTTAAATACCAGCTGAAATTGACGAGCTCATTTGTCTATTGTTACAATAAGCCGGCACCACATTCGCGGCACGAATTTTGTAGATGGATGGATTCACGGCTTCACTGTAACGCTTCGCTGCGTTCCCAAATTAGTGTTGGTTTTTTGTCCCGTGACACAGGATTCGCGCTTCGCTCTTGGCTTTGTAGCAAACGAAGCATAGTAACATTGCGATTGTAGAGTGCTATACTTTCCGCGGATATTTCACGCGTGATAATTCACCTTTAAGCGCTAAGCACACAATTCCGAGTCAAGGCTCGCCTTGTTCAGTGTTCGCGTCGGACCTGCCTTCCGTCACCCGTGTTCACACTTAGCAGGGAAATCAGTGTAATCTGTTTCTTTCGCTGTTTCGCACACAACACAATGTCCTTAATTAACAATGAAGAATTAGCAATGATTGCAATAGCACTAGATGAAGAAGAAGATCAACAAGAAGACTATCAGAAGGTAAAACGTACTTGGGTATGTGACCCGGATAAAAATCCGATAGCACTGTCAGAGCCTCCGAGCGTCTAAGCGTTCTCTGGGAAACTGACGATCCTAAATCCTGATACGCCTGACACGGAGACATGTGAACTAGCTCGTACAACTTGTCCCTGACGGAAAACGGCAGGGCCGGGAACACGGAAATGTGGATAGCGCTTTAATAGTGGCCGCAACTCACTTTTTTCTTTTTTGTGCGTAATTATACTGATAGTCACATAACTTGATCATGGATTACGAGTGGAATACAGACTCATATGAAAGGAATATTCTGTGGAAGATGGAGATTCTGATGTTAATGATTTGAAGTGCAGAAGTGTTTGTCGCTGCCCCATTGTTTACCATTAAGATCCATTCTCTTTGATTTTTATTACTTTTTTTTAAATATTACTGATAGAGCGTTTGTTCTTAATAATTATGTTTGATGAAAAGCAACGTTGTAGTAAGTTATTGTAAGTATAAACCATTTAGCAGGCGCAAACCATGAGACATATTCTCAAGTTTTTTTTTCGAGGATAAGTAATATACCTGCCCTTTAGAATTCTTGAAAAACCCAAGATTCAGAGACGTGAGATGTTAAGTCTGTTTAACTCAGTGATTTCATTAGGTATGGCGACCCCTAATAATGCCTGCACCTTCGGCGTCGTACCTACCCGGCATTCTGTACAAAGAAACTTCCCACCTGCCTGTCAGGTCTGCTCATCTAGTGGTGAATTATGCAGACATGTTATCTGTCAAAACAACAGTCAAATAACCCCGTGTAAAAACCGTCATCTTTAACGACTCGCTTGATGATTATTACTACAGATAGAATTACATATTACAACGGTATATACGATTTATATAAAACATGCCAATTCATGTCCCCCGATAGATCAATATGTATTTATGCCTCGCACGATTTTCCAATAAATCTTGTTTGTCACCGACTCCGTTTCAAGCGGGACTTGCTCAACACGTTCCCAAAAAGCGTTTGGCAATAAATTTCCCTTCGAAACAATGTCATGGCAAGGGCGCCGAACTGGAATAATAAAACGCGTGTATGTGGCAAAAAGCTAGGCGACGGGAAACTTTTTGATTTGGCAACTTTGATTGCGTTCGATGTATATTGGTATGCTTTCACGAATACATTATATTAGCGAGTTGTTTATGTGGGGTACTTTTCAAAAGTTGTTTTATATCTGAAGTTTACTTAACTAGTCATCTATCCAACTTGTTAAAAAATTATGTAATAGTAAACTCATTAGTAATAATTATATAGGTATATATTTAATACATTTATAGAAATATATTTTTGAACCACTCTAATCTAAACTGCTAAACTTACAGTAACAAATACATAGAATGCTTTGCATACCTATTTGTTATATTTTAATTATTATTTAATATTAGAAATTTAAAAATTTTTAGTTTTCATTTTTTATAAATAAAATGAATAAATAAACTAGTTTTAATGATGTCTGAAAAACGGCCCTGATGGTGAAAACCTTTATATTTTTATCAGCTTTGGGCGTTATTACATTATCAGCTCATTGCAACAACCCATTGTTTATTCAAATTGTAACGTATGTAGATTTAAAAAAATGCCAATGAGTTTCTTGTGACTTCTTCTCGTTAAAAATGTTAGAGTTTATTAAAAATTAAAACTTTATTACTCACTCGGTCAACAACAGCTTCGTTTCATACCCTCTCACTATTGTAGCACCACTCGGGAGGGAATTGGAAGTGTTATTTATTGTGACAGTTCTCCTTAGCTCTACCACATGAGTAACTAAACGTTACAGAGGGATAGCTTCTTAAGAGCGGGCAAAAGTGTTAACAATTTTGGTAGGGTTGTTAAAAAACGTTAAGAGAAATTACACAAATCATTTTTTATTAGCTTTTTTATTGGGTTTGTATTAGAAAAATACCTATATAACTACATACCAAACAACCCACAAACAAATGTTAAGTAAAACCTTGCAAAATTAATAAAATTGTACAGGAAGTACAAATATTTGTATGATCCTTTTTAAAAATTATAAGTATACATAATTGATAAGAAATTGATATATAATAAATAATTGATTGACTTACCTATTGTAGTCCTTGGGATAGTTAAAATATAATAGATTTTTATTTTTTCTCATATTATTCATGCATACAGTACAAAAAACAACCATATTAATGTTTCGCGCTAAACTGAGATTATCAACTGTCTGTGCGATTATCAACAGGTTATTAGCGATTCTCGCCGCGAACGCAACAAGCCTATACATTCACAAATGCCCCGGATCATTGTAGTAGTGCATCCATTTCGCGTGGTTGTATGGAGCTTACTCTCTGTACCCTTTTTATTTACTCATGTGTCTTTACCACAGGCTGAGTAAAATCACCGATCTGAAGGTATCGCAACGGTGGAGTACATAACTTAATAGAGGTATAATAGAGGCGGACTCGTCAATTCCCTAGACTATAAACGTGCTTGTTTTAATTGCGACGCCGCACTCAAATTGGTTTCAACAAATGCTAAACAATTAATTGAAATTCCTAGTGGAATATGAGACACTGCGAGCATTGTTCAAAAAGCTGCCTCTATGATTTTTTTGTTGGCATAAAAAGGCATAAAAGGCATTTATTTTCTCAAAATTGATTCTTTTAGAATTCTTTTTGATGTTATTTCTTATACTACTAGATACTACTACCGCTTCGGAAACAAATGGCGCTCTGAGAGAGAAGAAGCGGCGCAAGAAACTCTCCCAGCATTTTTTTTCTGCGCTCTTTTCAATAAAAATATACAATATTGTACAGTCTGTTATGAATTAGTATTACGACTCTTTGAGTATAAGATATTAGATAATTTCGCAATTTCGGTCATAACGTTCGTGGTCTAGCGGTATCGACGATAGAATCGTGAAGCGTTATACTGTCGTCTATCGTGGGTTCGAATCCTGGCTTCATTTTAGTTTTTAGTTTTTTTTGTTTCTTTCTCGATTATTGGTTCATAACGAATGTTACGGTCGGTCATTGACATTAGCGATCAGCTGTGCAATGAAGTAACACGTACCTTTGCGATCGTCAATGTGATATTATAGTTCGTCATGGTTATAGTTTTGTTATGGTAATAAAATAATTTGTGCCATCAAAAATATTTATTAAACCACAAGGAAAGGGGTAAGTTGCACAGAATTTATATCTAATTGGGATAGAAGTTAGGCATTTGTATTTGTATCTGAAAATAATATTACTATTTTTTATTGTCCTAGCCTATGGAAATGCCCTTTTAATGAATACATAAGTACCCTGAGAGGTTGAGCAGCCGAGAGCTTGGGTTTTGGTAGAATTCCCTCCAACGTGGATAAAATTCTCCTGGCGTCCAAAGTAGTCTTAGTACTTAGCTTTAGTTTAGTTTAAATATAATAGGTGTAATAAGGCTACAGTTGATTTAGTGCAAGAAATATAAGTTCTTATTTACCAAAGGTAAATGACACATTTACATAATAAAACCCGTAACAAGTCGCTATAAAATAATCACAATCTAGTCCCAGGCTGTCCGATCATTTAGATATTCAGCAGTGGAGTAATAGGATTTACGACAGAGCCATTTCTTTATAAAACATTTAAATTTATTTATAGATAATGCCTGAACAGTGGCTGGGACTTTATTGTAGAAGTGTATACATTTACCCTTAAAGCTATTATGTATCTTATGAAGCCTACTAGAATTAGTTACAAGCAATCCCTTATTTCTAGTGTTATAATAATGAAAATCACTATTAAGAGCAAAAAGGTGACGATTTTTGTGAACATATATTAAATTTTCATAAATGTACTGACAATAAACAGTCATAATATTTATTACTTTAAATTTTTCTTTGAGAGACTGTCTATAACCAAGCTGATATATAGCACGAACAGCTCTCTTTTGCAGTGCAAACACTATATCAATGTCAGCAGCATGACCCCATAGTAATATACCGTACGTCATGATGCTGTGAAAATAACTAAAGTACACTAATCTAGTTGTCGCAACATTCGTGTACTCTCTAATCTTTCTAACTGCATATGCCGCAGAGCTGAGTCTATCTGCTAGATGGGTAATATGTGGACCCCACTGAAGCTTTTTATCTAACGTGATACCCAAGAAGACCGTAGTGTCCACAAGTTCCAAACTCTGGTCATTTATGAGTACGTTGGTTTGTACCTCCGCTGTGTTTGGTGTAATGAACCGTAAACACTTTGTTTTTTTACTGTTAAAGTGCAGATTATTCGTCTCAAACCAACGTACTATCTTTGAGAGTGCATTGCTTACCTCGTCATCAATATCCGCACGTCGCTTCACTTTAAAAATAAGTGAAGTATCATCAGCAAACAATACAATCTCATGGCTATCATCTACCACAAACGGTAGATCGTTAATATATATAAGAAACAAGAAAGGACCGAGAATAGAACCCTGTGGAACACCTATTCCCACAGGTTTACCCGAAGACCGTTTGCCATTTACATCGACTATCTGAACTCTTTCGCTTAAATATGATTTTAACAGATTTAGGGCTCTATTTTTCACTCCATAATGCTTTAGTTTTAGGAGTAAAGTTTCATGGTGGACGCAGTCAAATGCTTTTGACAAATCACAAAAAATGCCCAATGCATCCTGTGACTCTTCCCAGGCGTCAAAGATGTTATGTTGTTACAACAATATTTATAGTAACCCTTTTAAGAATTTTTCGGAATCATAAAATTATAACAGGTGTGGCAATAGCAACAAAAGTCAGCATGAAGGGACATTTCAAGTCTTTAAATATTAGATTTATATATATTATTATTGTAAAGAGCCCGCAACATACCCACCTAGTTTCGTTTACAATCAACGGACTGTATTAAGTTGGTTTTTATTTTTTTTATGGAAAAGGAGGCTAAACGAGCAATATTATTTAAAGAGTATTATTAAACACTTAATTGGAAAACAAACAACGTAACGGGTAACTGCTACAAATACGTCAGAAAAGTTTTTACTGTTTTAATTCATATCGGTTAAATTTTTGAGAGATTAGCACACAGACGTACCGCCAAAATCAATAAACATTTTACAAGCATTTTAATGCTTGCATACGATAATATTAAATGAAGATTATATAATTTATCAATTGTACAATATCTGTATAAGAGATTAGAAACACTGTAAAATATTAAATGTTCCTTGAATATAATTCTGTATTAGAAAGCCTTGCGTACAATATATTCTAGAGATACAAAAATTCAACTAAACTTTAAACCGCATCGTGGAATACCAATGCATTTGTTATGTACACAGCTTACAAGGCGCAGTGATATACGAGGATATTATGCAACATAGTTGCTCCGAGATCAACTTTACTGTGATAACGAAAACATTCTGCGAAAACAAAATACATTTTGAAAACGAGTCCTTGTTTAATCCACTCTATTTGCAATGAATTCCATCTAGCTGTATCTTATAACTGTTATTGACGTGATGTGAAACTACAATCTATTGCCAATTTAGAATATCTAAACGAGAATCAGCCCGAGACAATTTCGTGAGATACAAATCGAAGTTGTGCTAAGGTGACCTCTACGGAGTCGTCAGGTAATGTCTTCAGTTTACTTAGGACACGCCTATGTGAGCAACTGTTTACATAGAACTCGTGGCGAGAAGGGTACGGAGTAAAATAAACGTAATTAATAGTCTGTGTTTATAATTAAAATTTTCGATTGATCGTTGTGGGGATGTTTTTAGAGAATTTCGTATTAATAAGTTTACGTTGTTTGCTTGTTATACACGGGTTTCAATCTCAAAAACCTCTCAGAAATCTTTTCAAATTTGGAGTTGCATATAAATTTAACCTTGTGCAATTTAACCCCCAGAAGATTGCGCGTTTACCACTAAAAAAAAACCCCCCATTTATCATATCACCGCTCTTCGACAACACTTCCCTTAAAGCCTCGCCTTAGGTCTCGAAATCTCGAGCGATTGCCAATTCCGTGGCCATCTGGAGGGCAAAGCCAAATTGTCGGTGACCCAGTGCTCAGTGAAATCAAGTTGTTTAATATGGTTAACCTAAGATATACAGCGTACAGCTTGCTTGTGCTTTGCTGGCTTTGAATTTCATTTGGATGCATCTGGATTTGGATTCTTGTCGCCCAGAATAAGTAAATTACTACACTGCGGAGGGTTAGCCATGCCATGGACGGACGAAATCTGATGTGGCCGGCCATATTCATGAAAGCACCAGAATAGACTCTAACAATGAGAGATGGCGACAAATTGTGAGGCGCAATACACCTGCCCTTGATAATGATAATGAAGTGTCTGTCAAGAGCGTAGCGACCGACAAGTCTGAGTCTGATGCCCAAATTGTCAATTCCATATAAAGTGTAAAAAACTAATACCGGCGAGAAAATTCTAATCGTCAAAGATTTTGCCATTCTAAAAGTTAAAGCCTTCATTTATCCTAATAGATTTGCGAATCTCAATGTTCTTTTCTCCTATAATGGGAACAATCTGAATTCAAGAAGTAGTGAAGTTACAAGAACAATAATAATAATGTTATAATGAAACCCGGGCAATGTTATTCAAGAAATAACGAGCTCGTTTCGAAACTCTTTTCGTTTTAACAAACAGAAACATTATAAACGATGTAACGTAATACCTTGAAACCCTCATTTCTATTTTAACGCTGGAAGGTAGCGCTTATTGGTTTTTAACTTTACAACTTTATTGGCCTAACTTGAAAAGAGATTTTGCAGTGGGTGTGATATCTATTCAAAAGCGTATAACTAACGTTTGTCTAAAAGGTTCCGGCACATTGCCCAGGCTTGTTTCTTTACATAAGATTGCTGGCTACCGTCAGTTTTCAAGCAATGCAGCGAAACAATATCAAGCGCAGTATTTGACGTAATGAGTATTCTTAATTGTTCTAGATCCAGATATTTGCAACTTCTTCAAGAACTTATGTTATTTTCATACATATTATTCTTTAAAAGCCCAGCAACGCATCTATCAACACTTATGCTCGTCATGCACTTCTAGGTAATCTAACCCAGTACATGCTTTTCAGTTATGATATTAGAAATGAGCATTTAAATTCTACAAGATCCAAATATTTGCTGTCGTATAGTTCAGGGAGGTGTCTTTTAATATAACACACATACATGCGTTACTGTTAGGCATATTTGCTCAAATATCATTCCAAATAAACGCTATCCATTATACACTTACAAATACAGTGCAGCAAATTTAATCCCAGTATTTGGTGGACTGAGAATGTTATATTCTATATTTTGTTGCAGTGCCTCCCTTCAAGTACTTATTTTTTTTAAACACACGCAAGTTTCATCTTATCGACGCTGAGAAATTCTCTTTTACCCTTACGTTATTTTACAAGGCATTGGAAAAAACGCAAGACAATGAGAATTTTTGTGGAAGTCCTAATCTCGTTGGATCTAGGTATTTGCCGTGGTACCCGACATAAAGATTGCTTGTTATTTTGATCAAGATTATTAAATAACATTATTTTTAAAGGATTAACAAAAGCAAGAGCATGAAACGAATACTGGGAGAGTTTCTTACGCTCAAAAAATTCTCTCTCAGCGCTTTATTTTTTTCCAAGTGGTGGTAGTAATTTAAATGACGTCAAAATGTATTAAACTGAATCAAATTTGAGAAAATTAAATACAGGGTGAACGGTTAGTCTACAAAATGACGAGATAAATAAAAGGTATTAATTTCTACAGCATTGTAAACGTGATCTCCACAAAGTGATAGTTTTTCTAAAAGGACGGTATCGAATCGATTTGTATCACTAACACCGTTGCATCGGGGTCACCACCGCCGGTGAATCATCGCGCCGTGCCCCGGTTCACGCTTTATCACTCAACGAGTTTTTGGTCGTCTGCCAATTTTATATTCGGTTCTCGTCGCCTTTTTGTTGTTATGTTGACGATAGGCTTTTTGTGCTAGTATTTTGATCGCTTTGTGTATTTGTAGTTGAAGCCGATGATCTGGTTCGGTATTTAAATGATTTTTAGTGGATAAAATATCGTTCCTATACAATTTGCCGCGGAAAAAGTCCAGAAAACAGGCCAGGTCAAGAGTCAACCTACCAACAATGTAATATCGTGTTATCAAGGAGTTGGTGATGGAAAAAGCCAGGGAAAAGTATGTCAAGACGTAGCGAAACGTGGTACTGCATATTTGCCTGCAATTTTAGAAGTCAGATGTAATTATTAAGAAAATAATATTTATATTTAGGTCATGGGCTATATTAAATAACAACTCCGAACAATCTAGAAACAAAATGAGACCAAATATGATAATAAAAGCATTGTTATGGTTTTGGTTCGATGATATTGTTTTTGTTGACGAGTGAAAAGGTATCGAACAGCAACATTCATTCCGACCAATTTTTTCTCTAAAGATCAGAATAGATTCCGTTTGGAGTCCAATGAGTAAAATTTATATTCCACCCATATATGATACATGAATCTTCTAAACTAAAGATTCAACAATTCCCGCTCTTAGTAACAAGTCTGTAGGGATTGCTTCTATGTCTGATTCAAACAAATTCAAAATAAACATCGGATGCAGTATTTCGTGACTGCCAGTTATAAATTATGGCTTAAAGTGCACGAACAAAAAGAGTCGAGTCCTCAGACTGGGCTATAATGGTCGTATACCTGAATGTTTCGGAGAATTAGCGCTTCACCGTGGCTAAGGTACCACGGGATAGATATTCGATACTCAATCGGTTCGATTTTATTATTACTATCCGTAATTTTTATTTCTTGAATTGCTTAATACTCTTTATTAATAACATAATTTTATTGGCTTAAATAAAGCGACTGATTGCTATTACTGCTAACTGTATCATAATGATTTGCTAATTTTACAATTATGTTGATCTATTTCTGCCATTCTACTCTGTGTTGTGGCTGTGAAAATATAGTGGAAAAGACAAGGGAGCTTCTGTAACAACTGTTAGTCAACACCAGAGGTGTTTTAAGAATGCGATCTTCCCTTAAGAAACTATATATTTGAAGTTTTTTAGTTACCCACGTAGAACCAACTGATGTTGAAACTGAAACAACGCCGAAGGGAGCTTGGTTTTCAGAGTTTGGTTGAGGTAGTAATTCCTTCTATTATAATAATAATAATCTTTATTTGCATTTATATAAGGTCAGTTTTACAATCGGTCTTATTTTGATTAATCTTGGTTTCTCTTATTCTACCTAAAAGGCATCCAAAAATATAACTAGAATAATATTTTATTTTACACATAATTTAACATAACTTAAGTATTGTAAACTTCTAAGCCATACAAACTTTATATAAAATTGTAATAAAACAGTAATAATAATTTATATGTCAATTTTACTTAAATTTAAGTAGTCATTCATTGAATAGAAACAAATATTTTACACACTTGCTAATTTTGTTTTAAGTTGATTACATGAAATGTCTTTTAAATAGTCGGGTAACTTATTATATATTTTTATCGCCATGTAATAAACATTTTAGCAGAGTGTCTATTGATAATTGGGTATAAGTAATTTGTTTGGGTTTCGCGTGTACCTAGTAGAATAATCTTTCATTCTAGTGAAATATTCATGGTAATTTTGCCATACATTTGAAATGATCCAGTGCTGTTCATATTTGTGATCTTTGTGACATTAACCTAACAAATCTATCTACTTGCATACCTGCATCAAAGCTGGTAACATGATAGAAATTTGTTTCTTTTATTCCCCTTTCTCCATTTTTATTTTTTGCATTCGCAGCAAATCCTTTAAGTTCGATACCATCATGTCTGTATTATTAACGTTTGAGTGCCCTTGACGAACTCTCTCATGCTGAAAAAAAACCGACTTTCTTATATACGAACTTCTAAGCTATCCATGGCCTGACGGAGCGAGTGCCCCAGACTTGTAACTCGATTGTAGGTTTATGGGACACCTTAAAGATGTACATTAGCACTCTGCTCTCCTTGCCTTTCCCAATGGCCAAGAAACAGATAGTGCAGCTTTAGATATTTGTTCTGGGAAAGAATTTACTCCGTTGTAAGTTCATCGACTGGCGTAAAAACGTTAGAGTTCTTTATGTGGAACTAAATCTGTATTTAGATCCAAAAAAATGCATTGTTATTGGAACGGAAGCAACTTGTAAAAAAGTAGTAATAACTCCATTTGCAAGATTTATCCCAAATATTAAAAATGAACTATCTGATAAGCACACGTAAAGTTAAATAAAAATTGTAGTCTAAATATATCATGGAAGTTTATTCAGATCGAGATAAAATGGTAAGGGTCTTTAAATGTTTGAACATGTATTGTGTACGCAACTCTTTATACCGTCCAGATACTTTCGAGTTTCTTTTGAGTGCACGTTTTTAATATCCTGCGTTAATGATGGCTTACAGTATCCGTTGTTTGGTTGTTGTGTGTTGTATGAGATGGTAATATAGTATCGTGGAGGAAGTATTCGCTCTTTTAAATCTAAACATTTTTTTATTATTATATAGCCGTTCTAAGCACCTACTGTTTGATCTAATTTGGCAAAAAAAACAGATACAGATAATGATGATGTCAATAACCTTATTTGAAAAAAAATTGTATAGTTATACGGCTAAAAATCAAGAAGAAAACAGCCAGCGCTTTTAATCCTACGGCTGCATCTGGTAAACCAACTGTCCGAAATAATACCATATCACAGTAGTGACTTGAAAATAATAAATTGTTTACCAGTTGTCACCCCCTACTGTTGATACTATATCTCTGTCTGAGGGTGTTTAACATACACTATGTCTGATGAGCCTGCGACTTTGTTGGCACACGTGCATTTTTGCAGCAGAAATACTTGCAGTATATCCTGGACATACCAACAGTTGTAAGCGAAGCCTTACACGAGTTTTATAATTAAAAGTGGAAGCGATACCTTGGAACCTTCATAATAATTCGTGTTCAAAGAGGTAAATATTACCTCCATATATACGGTTTCATTGAATTTGAATCCGTAAATTGCGATCAGTTAATGAAGTATTTGCTGCGAATTAATTAACGTTTACGGCATCTTACCTACGGCAGAATCGAGCAGCCGTTAATTGATTGGCTAAATTAATTTTTATTGTACTTTGATGGAACATGTTAGGTGTTCAGCTTAGGTTTATATTAACTGCTAAATCATATTCAGATAGACATAGAGTCTGTCTATAATCTAAAAAGTATCATGTGTTCAAATTAGTTGGTATAGATTATAGAGTAGAAGACACAGGTGTGTCTACTACTCGTACATAGATATTAGGAGAACTATAATATTTCATTAGATTTATTTACAAAGCCTAATTGAAAAACAAATGCGGTCTATAGGACTTGAGAAGAGCATGCAAGAAAATCTTGGATGGATTGCTGTTAGAAAGATTTCTAGTACACTAATGTTGCGACCGCTAGATTAGTGTACTTCAGTTATTTTCACAGCATCATGACGTACCGTATTATACTGTGGGGTCATGCTGCTGACATTGACATAGTGTTTGCTCTGCAAAAGAGAGCTGTTCGTGCTATAAATATATCAGCTTGGTTATAGACAGTCTCTCAAAGAAAAATTTAAAGAAATAAATATTATGAATGTTCATTGTCAGTACATTTATGTAAACTTAATATACGTTCACAAAAATCGTCACCTTTTTGCTCTTAATAGTGATCTTCATTATTATAACACTAGAAATAAGGGATTGCTTGTAACTAATTCTAGTAGGGTTCATAAGTACATAATAGCATTAAGGGTAAATGTATACACTTTTATAATTAAGTCCCAGCCACTGTTCAGGCATTATCTATAAATAAATTTTATCTACACCCATGCTTTAAATCCTCTATTAAAGATTCTGAAACAGTTAGCTTATTGCCCACATTAAAACACCCAATGTTCTAATAACCATTACGTCATCCAAAAGAGTGTTGTAATGTTGTTCTGAATTTCATAACAACACTCCCTTCTCACTTTTTCAATCCCTTCATGCTCAAAGAGTTTTAACGGACAGCCACATTCTTATTGCTCGATGCGTGGCATCTGTATGCATTTCAAAAAAAGAACATTTTAGTTTACGCGCGTTCCACACCACCAGAACGTCGCGCGCCGTACAAAAAAGTAGGTTATTCGAATCCCCGCCATTTTTTTTACTATATTTTTATTGTTTTGTTTATAAAAAATGAGCGATTAATTTCCAAAAGAACATAATATTCAAGTGAATTTTAATTATTGCACTATTAAAAATGTAAATTAGTACTAAAATAAATAATTCTTTCATTAATACTTAGTTTATTTGTATATAATCAGTAATGGATATAATATTATGTTACTACTAGGACTGGCTGTTTTAATGTTAGCAGTAAGCTAACGGTTTCAGAATCTTTTAAAGGATTCATATTCTGGGTGTAAATAAAGTCTTGTATGCAACTGTTCATAATTAGGTATTAAAACACTCATGTGATACTCGGCTTCGCCTCGTGAGATAAATCCACATTCGTGTTTTAATACCCCTTATTACACAACAGTTGCATAAATAACTATAAATGTTTTATAAATAAAATGGCTCTGTCGTAAATCCTATTACTCCACAGTTGAATATCTAAGTGATCGGACAGCCTGGGACTAGATTATGATTATTTTATAGCAATTGCAATGAAAGTACAATATTGTATATTTTTATTAAAAAGAGCGCAAAAAAAATTCTGGGAGAGTTTCTTGCGCCGCTTCTTCTCTCTCTCAGAGCGCCATTTGTCTCCGAAGCAGTAGTAGTATGTAGTATATTAGAAATGACATCAAAAAGAATTCTACAAGGATCAATTTTGAGAAAATAAATGCCTTTTATGGCTTTTCATGCCATCTCAAAACATTGATAACTATAATCAATATTGAAAATTTTATTTTTTATTCTTTTATTTTTTATGGAATAGGAGGACAAACGAGCGTACGGGTCACCTGGTGTTAAGTGATCACCGCCGCCCACATTCTCTTGCAACACCAGAGGAATCACAAGAGCGTTGCCGGCCTTTAAGGAAGGTGTACGAGCTTTTTTTGAAGGTACCCATGTCGTATCGTCCCAGAAACACCGCACAAGGAAGCTTTTCCACAGCTTCGTAGTACGAGGAAGAAGGCTCCCTGAAAACAGCAATGTGGAGGACCGCTACACATCCAGACGGTAGGGATGATATCTTGTGGCGTGTCGTGCGAAGGTCGAATTGGAAGGTGGAAACACTAATTAGGAGCTGAATTTTCTAATGACTCAAACACCTGAATAATTTTATTTCAGTGTTTTCTATTACACCTTTCTTTCGTCTTGGCTTTCCGGCACATTACGATCCTCAATAAGCATAACTTATTGATTTTATAATAAATATGGCCGGCCAGGATCAGAACGACTCGATATATTATGCCCTTTAATAATCCCAGTAAATAAACAATATTTGTTTGGAAAGTCTTATCAGAAATGCAAATATTCTTTGCACAAATTTAACTATAGCGTTACTTCATCCGTATCATACATTCGGTGTGTTTAGTTAGTTTTGCTTCAAAGATGAGGACGCGTGTAAATATTTGAGTACAAGTTGCTCGAGTTGTGATTCTCGTATAGTTTCGTTTGCTTAGCTGATTTTAGCTCGTAGAGCGTCAAAGCCAAGTTTTCCTTTTCTTTGTTTAAAATATTAGGATTCACACAAGATAGCGTGAATAGTATAACAAACAATTAATGAACAAAAAAATCATTCCAGTTCATATTATCAGTTGCGAGAAATTATTTTTGGTATTAATCTTAAATAATATTTTTTCCTAATGAATTCATTTATAGTTTTATTCAATTTTACCCCCAAAATTCAAGTTATCATGTTTATTAAAGTTAAAGTCAAAATAAGTTATTCAAATATCATCTACATACATGATCACGTTATCCACTATTGATAGAACCCAGTTTCCGGTCAACTTGAATTTAAAGCTAAAATTGGCTTCGAAGAAACTGAACATTTCTAGAGAGACTACACACTAGCGATCTATAAAGCCCAGGATTGGGAAAATATTTCTCGGTCCGGTGAGCATCAATATCATTTCGCACAATTTGACCATGTTGTTGAACTATTTTCGAATATTATGTCATTTTTTGGCGTTTCATTGAGAAGTCCATAATTTGCGCCTTTTTTGCAGCATTCATAGAAAGTGTTCAAGTATTATCCTTACTCAACTGAATAACTGTATTTTTATCCACTGTGCGTTTTCCACCGGGGATCATATTCCATGACGTGACTGTAGCTCGATTGTTCCCCATATTGTAAAAAAGATTGTTTCTGTTATTTCATTACTTGTAGTCTGAGTCTTTTCAGACATCGAGTATTCAAATTTCATTTCATTCGATCCCAACACAAATCGAGGCCAAAGGGATTTCATTCGAATACCAAATCAATGCATTCAATATACAATATCCTCGGTGTATTTACGATAAAATATTAAAAACATTGAAACCTTATTTTAATTGGTCATCTCGGCTCCATTATGTTGGTCCGAGGAGTGGAACAATAGGGCAAGCAATATGTAATCGGATTAGATCTTCAAAGCTTTCATCATTGATGGAGTTGTGGATTTTGTGTCGTTTACAATGATTTAAAATAGTAGGGTAGAATCGATTTCTTAATAAAATAATTATTGATTATTTTCTTGGTGATGGTATAGCCTGCCATTGCTCAATCACTTGCACTACGCCACATATTCTGTTGCCCACGCACAAACTTACGAGAAAGTCAATTTAAGCCATTGCATTTCACAAAGTTATGTAATCATGAGAATACCACACGACCCTCGTAAATACGCAGCACTTGTAGTTACGCAACTTGTGTTACCTACACTATAAAACAAAAGGGTTTTTGTTAACTTTCAACTGCGCATCAACGATCTCGAAATTGCCAACTCGGACGTAACTCGTTAGCCGTGCAGGTTAATGGAGATTTCTGGAATGGTCCGGATTCCTTTTAAATATATTATTTTTGCCCGGTGAAATAAAGTACTGTTTTTAATGCGAGGCACTGCAGCGTTGCCATGTTTGAGTGTCATACTTTTGTGGCAGACAAATTGTGTTTAATTTCGCAAATTGTTTGCGTAATTAGATGAATAGCTACGTTTCCTGGCTTATTTATAGTGGAATGTTCTTGGCGCAGATAAAAATTTTGTATTTTTCTCTATAAGTATCTTTTGAAGTGTTGTTTTATACGTGTTTATTAGCTATAATATCTTTTATTATTTTGGCTTTAGCTATCGATGTACCTTATGACCAAGTTTTATACGATTGATTATATATTAATAATTCGCTGTTTAGCATTTTCAATGATTACCTGAAAAAGTGGCAAGAACTACCAAACCTTATTATTATTTTAAATCTCTTCATCTTTTTGTGTTAACACCAACTCGAGCTTAATCATAAAAGTAATAAAATTGACAGAATTATACATTGCCTTTTAAACATGTTAGCGGCAATATTTTTTTTACATTTATTTTGAAGGTTTTCATTTCTAAAATCTGTTACCTGCTTTTCATGCACTTATAATGCTTGAGCAAGCAGGCTAAATTAAGTTTTGTAATGGTGGTTAAGGCAAAGAGGACTTAGAAATCTTATTCAATGACCACGTCTACAAGCATATGCAAAGTGACGCTGAGTCATTCTTATAATTTTGAATATTTTAGGATTGACTGCGTTACACAAAAATAACTCAATCTGCATGTCGCCTTAATGGAATAATTTAAAGTTCACAACACTGGAAGGTCAAACTTATTTAAAATATACTCTGCCAACTTTTCTACATTAATAATGCAAGCCACCATATTAAAAGTTTGGTAAATAAGATTAGTTCTAATGATGGCTCAGACGCAAACAACGCCCCGGAGCCTTAATCACGGTAAATAATATAACACTAATGAGTACCGACCCTCTTCTTACCTTAGGTAGAGTACCAAAGAAATTGAATCGCTTTCCTCTGAAACAATTTTGTAAGTAACATGTTTTTTTTTTTAAATGAATTTAACAAGTTCAAATAAAAAGTCATTCGAAAGGTTATGTCAAATTGAGTTTGAATAAACTGGAGGCAACACTTCAAGTTGGCCCACATTCTAAGTATAAGACATAGGCCCGGCCACATGTAATGGAATAATATATCACGATATCTCTGAAAGCATAAGGTGATGAGACTTGAAATTTGGTAGAAAAATTATTTTCGTTGAGTAGAGAACGGATTTTAAAATTCCACCTACAATTTTTTTTATTTATTTGTATCTTAAAACGACGTTTGCTGGGTCAGCTAGTATGGAATAATTGTCCTCAATAGCCGACCTCAGTATCAGCTCGAAGCATTTAGTCTGAAACACTGAGCTGCTCAAATCGTCGGGTATCCAATACTATTTGAACGGCTCGATAACTTGACGTTGAGTAGAGACGTCGCTTCGTTGTGCTCTTTCTACTGTATTTATAAGGAGTGTTCCGAAAACTTTTATGTCCTCCTCATCATCTAGATGTGTAGCGTTCCTTAACAGTGCGTTATTCAAGAGAATTTCTACGAAAATATTTCTTAATGAACTTCATAGATCGGTATCGCATTGCAACAATACGACTTTGTTACTAGAACAGCTAGTACAAGACGTGCAAGAACGTAAAAGCCGACATCGGGCGTGGGCGGTGGTGATCTCTTACCTTCAGATGACCCGTACACTCCTTGGTTCTCGTCTTCTATAAAAAAGTTGGGAAGACAGGGAAGTATATTACGTTCGAAACATATTGAGATCTTTGCTAGCTCATATTATTCGAAGATTTATTTGAAGACAGCTAGTTGATTACTATAGTAAATAATTTACTTCAATCAAGTTGGCAAGTACAAGTAATTTTCTAAAATATGCGCTTTCTGCGAGTGAAAGCCCGGTCAAAGTTGTTTCAGGCGTTTCAGGCGGAAATTTGCCAGAACAAACAGACATTAATTTTAAACGTCTGATATTAAGTAAATACACATTTGCGATGTATAGGTGAATTTAGTTAGAGTTGTTATTTTCTCATTACAAACAGACGCTTCAATTATATTTATATGTTAAGATAATTACGAAATGTGATACAATTGTGTACGGTTATGAAATGATGACAGTAATACAAGGCTATTGAAACTCGATCGTCCAGCAGTCAGACATCATTATTTGGGAATATCTTTTGCTGAAACTGATATTTGTTTTTGGATTGGGACGAGATCATAACGTGATCGGGATATTGTGTAACGAAACCAATTTACTGTTTACTTTGCGTCGCCTTTCTTCGTTTTCTTCCGATGAAAGATTTTAACATCAGTTTGTTTTTGATTTATTCATGTATATTCATTACTGGTTTTGTTATTTCTAATGAAGGTTTGGATTGTTTGTGCGGCTCAAAACTATTAATTGAAAATTAGTTTTATATCAATACTAACTCGTGCCCGCGACTTCGTCCGCGTAGATAAAGGGTTATAAAAAATAATAAGCAAGTTTGGAATTGAAGATTATCTCATGTCCTATTCCAGTTCCGGTTCCCGTTTTCGCTCCCGTTCCCAAAATATTACATGAATATTATTTAGGGGAAGATTGCTATGGAAAACTAAACCTACTATTGGTATAGTTGTGTAGCCTATGTCCTTCACCAAACTCTAGTTTATCGCTGTACGAAATTTCATTAACATCGGTTCAGTAGCTAACTAACTAACTAAACTAACTTACATTTACATTTATAATATTAGTAGGAATTTTTTTATTGAAGTAGGTATTACCTTGCGGAAATCCATAACTACATAAATGATTTGAGTTTTCCTTAGTGTTAATTCCGCCAATATTTGTCTTTAAACAATTCGACACGTGTTTCGCCTCTACACGAGGCATCCTCAGGACGTGTTGTCTCGCCAAAATCTGGCACGAGACTGAATCAAATCATTTATATAATTAGTATCAGATATCTATCTATAGCAAATATCTATCTCAGATAATCCCATCTGAGATAGATATTTGCTTCTACATATCTGGTCAACGACGCGCGGTGTTTCGTGGTCTTACCCTGAAATGTACTGGAATAGCATTGTAAATACATATGCAATATATTAAAAATGTTTCAAAATTTAAACTGCGAGTAAAAGTATTATTTTTGAAGTGCTCAACTAGTTTAAGGTTAGCACAGTTATATTTGCATAATTTTCCGTGCTCTCAGTGGGATTGAGGTGAAAAGGAAAATTTTCCGAACTAATTTCACGAACTAATTTGATTTGGGGCAGCGCTGAGCACGTCAGAAACACTGGCGGGTGCGACACCGTCACGCGGGGGTCGAAGTTGGTTTTGTTACCTTTTATTTGATTGGAAGCAAGTGACAAACACGTCATGCGGTTCATGGTTATTGGTGTTTTGGTTTATTTCGTTCGTGTTAAGAGATTAATAATAATTCAGATTAGAGAGTACACGAATTTTGAAACCGCTAGATTAGTGTACTTCAGTTATTTTCACAGCATCATGACGTACGGTCTTTTACTGTGGGGTCATGCTGCTGACATTGATATAGTGTTTGCTCTGCAACAGAGAGCTATTCGTGCTATACATCAGTTTGGTTATAGACAGTCTCTCAAAGAAAAATTTAAAGAAATTTTATATACGTGATTTTCATTATTATAATACTAGAAATAAAGGATTGCTTGTTTTCTAGTAGGCTTCATAAAATAAATAGCTTTAAGGGTAAATGTATACACTTTTATAATAAAGTCCCAGCCACTGTTCAGGCATTATCTATAAATAAATTTAAATGTTTTATTGAAAAAATGGCTGTCGTAAATCCTTCTACTCCACAGTTGAATATCTAAGTGATCGTACATCCTGGGACTAGATTATGATTATTTTATAGCAATAGCAATGACTGTACAATATTGTATGTTTTATTAAAAAGAGCGCAAAAAAAAGAATGTTGGGAGAGTTTCTTGCGCCGTTTCTTCTCTCTCAGAGCGCCATTTGTTTCTGAAGTGGTTGTAGTATCTAGTATATTAGAAATGACATCAAAAAGAATTGTAAAGGAACCAATTTTGAGAATATAAGTACCTTTTATGCCTTTAATCACTATCGCGACAAAGCTGAGAAGAAGCAACAAGAAACTCCGTGGTGAAGGTTTTTTATAGATTATTGCTCTAATAACAGAGACTCAATTTAAGTGATTAACAATATGAATCAGTACACTTTATTAAGAGCCATCTATTTCACTGCCAAGCAGTCTTACCGTTAATGCAGTCGTGTAGCTATATAAAAGTTTCTTTTCTCTTTTAGAGATACAGAACTCAGAATAATACTAAAATAAGTTATGTACAGGTAAGTTTCTTAAGACTTACACTAGCGTACATACGACCTGACAGCGTGATAATGTGTTCGATGTGCATTAGCCAGAGTGATTTAATAATCAAATCGAATCAAAAATATTTTATTTCGTAGGTAAATTGCACTACACCTGAAATATGTCATTTTTTCATACAGCTCGTTAGGAAGGCAGATTTCCTTAGAGAAGAACGAGCAAGAAACTCTAAGGTTGCTCTTTTAGAAAGAGAATGGTATTACAAGTTCTTATTTTCTATTAAATTTACAAATCATTTCAATTAAAAAATACATGCAAAGTGATGCAACATCGCCTAGAATCTTACAACGTCATATAAAATTTAAACTCTGCTCCGTACAGGCGTGCAGTCTGCAGGTGCACTATCGATTTGTGATGTTAACAAAACCTATCGGGTTTTCTATTACAGAGCTACACGAGTCCAATATGTATCTCGAGTTTATAGTAAACGTATAAATAAACTCTTTGTTGTTTCTCGTTGGGATTGGTTGCTATTTCTGACAATATTTCTTTACTTGATAGATAAATTGCTCACATCCAGGCATAGCTAAACTATAAGAAAAAAGGAAGTCACTCGAAGGGATTGACAGATGACGGCTATTATCTTGTAAAAAACGGAGATAGGTACCTTTTTATGCAAATGTTCGCTTTCAAACTTAGCCGGATTATACTTCGTGGCCAATCGCGATACTGTAATAACTACAATTTCAAACTTATGTCTAGTCAAATATAATATGTGTGTGAAAACATTAAGATAATCATAATATCAAGTAAATCTCTTGCTTATCCGTTAATAACCTACTTTTAGCTACCTAAGAAAATATACGTGAAAGCCGACTTCCTCGAAACTAGCAAGCTTTTAAACTACATATGAAATTGAAAGCCTTGCACCTTAGAGACGGTAGACACTTTCGATCAGTACCCTGTACAAAACCTATCAGGATTTCTATTACGCGGCACAGGAGTACAATAAGCATCTTTCATCTTGAGTTTATACTAGGGACGTACTCCCCGCGTTGACTTCACTTTAGGTGCTATTTTCTGACAATGTTCCTCTTTGTAAACTTAATGGGGACTTTGAAGATCAAATCGTTTGATGTCTCACAATACAAACATTTAAACAGGTAACAAGATTATTTTATGGTTCCAATTTCCATTGATCTCACGAGTCAGAAGTCTTTCTTGACTTTTTAACCGACTTCGAAAAGGAGGAGGTTCTCAATTCGATTGGTATTTTTTTATGTATGTACACCGATGACGCTGAGATTTATATTCCGATTTTCGTGATTCCTCGTTAGTTTGATGCGGAATGTTTGCCATTTGGTCCCATAAAAATTTGACATAGTTTGGCCACGCATGACTTACGGGTATATTAAATTAGATCTTTATTAAGTTTATTTATACTTTTCAGATTTCGAAGTCGGTTTTCTTAAACGTAGTTTTTTTTTATTAAAATATTATATGCGGCGTTTACTGTGTTGAACTACTATAAACATAGAAATCCAAATAAGACAACTGACAATAAATGCCGACAGCTGTTTACATTACTCATTTAATTTACACATTCGTAATATATAATTATGTACCTACACGTTACATAGTGCAAATTATCGCCATATATTTAATTTAAAATACCGTAGTAAAGTAAAAAAAGACTTTTTTTAATGAATATAAGGGACGAGACGAGCAAGATGTTCAGATGATAATAATTGATACGCCATGCCCATTAAAATGCAGTGCCGCTAAGGATTCTTGATAACCCATAAATTCTGAGCGGCACTACAATAATTGAGCTCGTCACCGTGAGACATAAGATGTTAAGTCTCATTTGCCCAGTAATTTCACTAGCTACGGCGCTCTTCAGACCGAAACACAATAAAATTTAAAAGAAATAGGCGCCGTTGTGTTACCCATATTCTAGCCGGCATCCTGTGCAAAGGAGCCTCCCAATGGTTGTGGCGTTCTTCCGCAGTGCAATTATGAAAGAGCGTCCTGTCGATGTACAGTTAAACTATGGAATCAGCTTCCTTGCGTGCCGTTTCTACGACAATATGACGTGACACCTTCAAAAGAGGCATGAAAGGCCGGCCACGCTTCTGTCCATTCTGTGAGTTTTCTCTCATGTTGCGAGAGTTTGGACGGTGATTACTATCATGTGACATGTTCGCTTGTTTGAAACGAATCTATTATAGGTACTGCAAGTATGAGCCACAAAGAAGTATGGCTGAGTTCCTTCTGCTAATAATTATTACAAAGATTTTAAACATGCCGTCACTAATTAATTCAAGATCGTGCATACCAACGTGGCGCATGCGGCGCAGTTTATCTCAGGTAGGACGATCGGCGAGTGACACACATTGACATCTAATATATATACATGATATGTGTTAAGCCGGCGCGACGGCGACGTCCGGCGATCATACATGGAAACTAAGCTGAATGACATTGCTATTGAGGAGGCAGACGCGGCTATAAATAGCTTTAAGCGAAAGGAAGAAATGATGTGCTAAAGGCATTCGTATTAAGTCATGTGTTTGTATTTAGAGTAACAACATAAAACATGTCGCCATACTGGAATTATTTTGGACTAAAATCACGGTATAAAAAAATGGAATAGGTTCCATATTTTAGTTTGCGTGATTTTATTTAAAAATTCTTCAGTTCTGTTGAATACAGCCCGGTTCAATTATATGTTATGATGGCTATGTGTTTGTGTAAGAATTTGCTTCGAGGGAATTTTTTGAATTAAAAAAGAGGTCAAAATGAACTCGCACGCAAAAGAGATGCACCATCATACAAGGTATAAAAATAATATTTAATTTGTAAATACTTCTGTAAAAGAAGCAGTAGAAAGCGCTAAATATATGCAATAATTTGTAAGTATTTCGTCATCTTAGTAGTCAAAACTCTTAAAATTTAATGTGTCTAACTATTGTCGTGTGTGATGTACAACCTGCTGGCAGACTTTATGTAATTATGAACGAATCGTTTAAGAATTATTTATGTACCGAGACAATTTGAAAGCTTAAATAAATTGACATCACAGTTAAGACTTTATCTTCAAACAGCTATTTTATGTTAATATCAAGACTACCTAACTTTGTTCTTGTATTACAAATCCACACATTTATCAAAGGATTATAACAAATTGCTGTTAGTGAGATGTTTGTTATCTTAAAGCATGTAAAAAGTTTCCGAGTGCTCCCAGAATAACAAGTACAAATTTTCAAATTACTTTATTGAATTTGGATCAGTTTTGTAAATCCCGAAACTTGGCTATTGTAACCCCTCGACAGTATCGCGAACAGTGAGGGATGTTGTTTAAAAATATTGTTCTTGTTTTGTTCTTTCAAAATTATTTGCTTTTATTTTGTTGCGAGATTTATTGGGGATCGACTTTTGGATTTGGCTAAAGCATTTGACATTGTTTGCGTGTATATTAAAGTTTTGGCTTTATGAATTTTTACGTATTGTACATAGTACATTTGAAATAAAATCAAGTTTACACGTTACAATAAATTAATACGATGTACTTATATATGCGAGGACAAAAAATAGGTTTTAAATATTGCCGGTTTGTTTATGCATTTGTGCTTTGCTCATCTTAAACATTAATCCGATTTGTATTCGTTATATCGAAATCTACGAAGTCTGAGTCGTGGGCGACTGCTAGTAATAATAAAATAAACTTCAGTTCAAAAAGCTTAAGGTATTGAGTTGATTTTGATTGTATCGTATTGGTTCATGGTAATCCCAAGTATGGCCATAGTTGTTTGTTGTTTTGTTGTACTACTTTCTCCGCTGCTTTGTTGGCCCAGTCTTCATCTCGCCCTCTGATTGCACATAAGAGCACACTTCCTGATTCCATTAACAGCTACACTATTCCAGTTACTCGAATTATGTATTTATTGTTTTTTTTGTCTTCTAATATTGAATTATTATATATTTTTTAGGTGTTATATTTATTATTTGCCTACCGTAACAAAAAGGATATATAATATGTATTACTAATAATACACATTTTCTATCATACATGAAATTTCTACATTGTTATATACACATATTGAACGATTATGCATAAACACAAATAAGTAAATTCTACTAGAAATAAATATTATTTGATAGGAAATCTTGCTTCCTTTAAGTAGGTACTTCTTGTTGTTGTTCCATTATTAATTGCATTAGCATAATATATGTTTTTTACTAGATAATCTCTGTAAGTGAATTTGTAATTATGTTTGAGTTTATAAGTTTCTAAAACCATATAAAAGATCAGCAATTTAGCGGAATAAAAGTTCCGTTTTAAACTATAGCGTGGTTTGCGGCAAGTTTAAAAGTGTCGTATTTGCGGTTCACGTTTAGCGGCTGCTTCAGAGGCTGTCTTGTGGTCTGGCAGAAGGATCACAAAACATTGATTCGGTTCGTATCGTTCACTGTAAACTCTGTAAGACCTTTTAGGATACTTTACTTTTAGTTCTCTGAAATATTTAACAGGATCGTTTTATCAAGCCTCGAAATATTCAAAAACAGTGTGTTTTCATATTTTTAGGTCGATTAGGTTCTCTTAATTTGTTCCTACTGGCGTTGCATCATACATACACATCGTCACTACTGTCTGCCGGAGCGGTAACGATTACGGGAATATATTTGCCACGGGCTTGACTCTCATCAAACTTCACACTGAATTGTTGTAGTCATATCAGGCGCTGTATGTTAGCGTACTCATTAATGGTGAACTTGATTTGATCTGTAGATGCATCTGCTCTAAGATAAAACGCCTGATCAGTTTTTTCTTTTCAATCCACATTATATCGATACCTCAGTTCCAAAGTGTAACAAGTCTGATATTCAGTAAAATGAAGTTCCATCAACGACAACCCACCATTACCAAAGAGAAACAAGTCGATAAGTGAATGCAGCTTAGTGCACTTTCAATATTTCCTCATAACTCTAGAATATTTTCGTTTCATACAGTAACAACTCGAGTTGTTTTCTTTTGGAACCCCTATCTGAATTGTTATTAGTTGTTGAACCCCTATCTCATGTTAGAGTAAGTTGAATGCTAATAATAATGTAGATCCTGTAGATGAAGCCGCAACCTGAGAGTTGAACAAAGTATACAAGATTTTATGATGATACGTCACTCGAACGGTTAGCTCAGTTGGCAGAGCACTGGCAAGGAACGGCAGAGGTCGTGGGTTCGAGTCCTGCATCGTTCATAAAATTTTGTTTTCAAATTTTATTTGTGTATCTATAAGTTTGTTCAGCCTATTAACATTCAACTATCCTCTTTATATGTTCAAACGACCTCACCATATCCATTTTATTATACCTATATATTATATTTTATCGCTAGAATTATAAAAACAGTATTGGCAGCAAAATGTTTAGTCATGTGGGAGGAGATCACATAAAGCTGTTTAATGTTTACTAATCCGCAAGTTTGTTTGTAGTTTGTGGGTACAAAATGTTAGTGTGGGATTACGTAGGTAAAAGTATCTTTGATGTAACACATCTAAATTTGGTTTTTATATGAGCATATTACACGAATGGCAGACACGAAAACGTCACCTTCATTAGAGAATGATAAATATATTTATAAATGAATGATCATTAAATTAAACTTGTTGCTGTTTATGAAGAGTTGCAGGAATTAGAACTATTATTAATTGTAAATGAATAGTTAGAGCTGCGTTAGAGGAAATGGAGATCCAATATATGGCTCTATTGAATGCGAGTGTTTAAATGTAACACAAAAATAATTATTAGAAATAATTAAATACTTCTACATTATTCTTGTATACTTGCGTAGTTAAACTTCTGGGCTGTTGAAATTTGAAACTTCGTCGGTGACGAGAATAAATGCTATGCCGTAAGGAATTTTTATCCAGCATCCTGAATGGTACTACATTGTAGAGGGCAGGGCGAATCACTGTTCTCCAGATGAATACAGTGGTTGTCTCGGACATCTTGAGCGTCTGTTTAAATTTACAAGAGTATTTGTCTAAACGGCCTTACTCAGGGTTTGTCGGAGTTGGTAGTTAGTTAGTATACTAGTTTTGGACCATTCGGAGGTCCTTCATCAGGATGAGTGTAGTAACTCGCGGTGATGTCCCGTCTCAGACATGTATAATGTCTCACGACAGTTCTAAAGATTTAATTTAGTAGAGTAGGTATAATCTTGGGTGGTAGATTTTACATTGATAAATTTCGATTGGACTACGAACTACCGTCTTTCAATATCCGACTGCACGTTGCTAAATGAGTTTCTTTCAACTTTCTAGAGTTCGAAGTTAACAAAAAATTGCATCGATGGTTCATTAGATACTGTCAGGGATTATAATATATTCAAGTGAGCCTGAGCGATTGTGCACGTCAGTTCTGTAGAGAGTTCAAAATAATTGTTAGTGATTGTTTGTCCGTCGTATTTAACGTTAATGTAACCTAGGATGTTTTAAACAAACTAGGTAACATCAGCCACATTCCGTCCACATTCATAATGTTGACAATCGGCCATTCACCTTTTCAGATAAGAAAGATTTGAGTATTGCTAGGCAAGGCTACTACGGGTAATGTCGGCTCCAGTTGACGAAGTATAATTGTAAATTTTCATTAATTTTTTAATATATATGCCTTGATGAAGTTGTGTTTTCTCGAGTGGTCTTAAGAACACATGTGTTTTTTTGGGTTGTGAACCAACTAGAATGAAATAAAGACAATATTACGAAGAGCTTATCACAGCACATCGGTGAAACAAACCGGCTTCAATAACTAAAAAACACAAGTTTAAAATAACTTAGTATAGATTAAATTAAATACGCCTCTTCTGCAAACTTAATACCTTTAATATTAATAAAATATCATTATTTGTATGTGATAACTAACTACTCGGCCAAACTATGTGGACCAAATGGCAACTATTCCGCATCAAACTAAAGAAGAATCACGTTAATTGGTTCATGAATCTCAGTGTAATCGGCGTACATACATAAATAAAAAAATACCAATTGAATTGAAAACCTCCTCCTTTTTGAAGTTGAAAACTAAATCGGTTCAGCTGTTTTTGAGATAAGCGTGTAAAATCAAACCGACAAATCGACGAATAAATTCATAAAACTGAATTTAACGAAATTAAAATCGCTTATAATATTAATACCACTGGATTAGGGACTGTTTCGATAGGAATCCACTGCTTGTTCTGAAGAATTCTTAAGAGATTCGATGTTGGCGTGTCGCTTAGAGCCATATCTTCTAAAATTGACTGTTATTTTGTTGTCCAGAGGGTTCAGAACTGAGCTAGACAAACTTCAGCACTGACTTATCCATCACCGAAAAGATTATTTTTGTACTTTTCACACGCGTAGCTGGACAGCAAGCATTTTGATCCAGCCAATCTCTTTAACTGTAGGGATTGATTTAGCACATGTCTTGTATATTGACGATAAGCCCAAAGCTATATTTAATGGTACAAAAGTACCACCAGGTATCATATTTTATTGGCTACTTTTATAAGATTTTGGTGGATAGGATTTAGGCTTAGCGCATAAGCAATTCTGTTTACCTCAAAAATATTATACAAACGAATTTCAAAATTAAATTAAAAAAAAATAAGTTTAAAAGTCGAAATAATATATTTTATGGACCGACTTGATATACAAAATAACCCGGTCACATTATCTCGGTACCTGACGGTGACGTCATATCGCTGCTCTAGTTCGATATGAGAGAAAGAATCATTAGGAATATTGAAGGATTAAGTACTGGGCACATTGGTACGTGGCGGATGAGGATCGAACCGAGGGCTCCGTGGCGAGAGTCAACGGTTTAATCTATTGCGTTACCGACGATTCAAAGCATATTGATATATAAGCGTCTAAACTAAATCTCTTAGCATAAATCAGCTTTTTTAAATGAAAATAAGGGACGAGACGAGCAAGACGTTCAGATGATGATAATAGATACGCCCTGCCCATTACAATGCAGTGCCGCTCAGGATTCTTGAAATTCGAGCCTTGCTCGGATTTATTATATAATGTATATACAAGAATTGCTCGTTTAAAGATATAAGATATACTTAATGTTATGCTCTTTGTTACAGGTAAGGCTGATTAAGATGAGGTTGGTGCAAGTGGAAAATGCATTGATTGATTGATATTTTCAAGAACAGTTACAGGCCGTCGAACGAAGGCAAGTTAGAGAGCAAGCAAACGTACTGGACTTAGAAAGAAGTCATGGCTTCGGAACATCCAGAATGTACCAGTCAGTACTGTCAGAGTAGAATATAGTAGAAATAAATATATTTATTTATCATTGGGAGGCTCAATAATATATATATAGCAACAACACTTCGTATAAACGTCGTGAAGCTGGGAGAAGAACTGATAAGAAACTCCCAAAAAGATTGTAGAACTGTTTCGCTGGGTAGGAGACACTGCACCTTCCGCTGAATTGACCTCCAGAAGTAATCAATTGAATAATTATTAATATCTTTATTTTATTATATAATGTTGAAATTATTTTTTGTTTTTCTTTGACTTAGTGTTGCGTACATGAAACAATACAGCCAGACCATGAAAAGGGGTGCACTTAGGGATAGATATATTGGTTTTTATGGTGATAATATTAATTTACTTAAGGTACGAAATTAATCTATGACACTTGTTAAATAGCTATATCATAATGGTACGTGGATCTCTACATGTATTGGAAATAATTGTTAAAATGGTCACTCGGATCGGACCTGTAATGGTTATAGACGAATGGTTAATGGTAACTGGGCTGATCAATTGTAACAATTGAACTGCCTTACTGAGGGCAACACATGGTTATTATTCATTTTATCTACGAAGCAATATTTGTGATATAATGTTGTTCGATGGATTTACTTCGAACTTTAACTGTAGGTTCACACGCACCATACTTGTTATCTTGAATCTGGTTCCACCAACTTATAGTTACAATTTTTGTTTTCTTTATTTTAATAACAACTCCATATTTTTATTGAAAAACTCTGTCACATTTCGTAAATTTTATGTACACATCTGCAACTTGATAGGGTGATAATTAGATGCGTGATTTTTTTTAAAACAATATAAAACCTGATTTTATTCGATACGGCGAGCAGGTGTACGTTAATGTGTGCAAAACAAGCATTATATTGACATTGAGAGCAAAACATTCTGACCGATAGGTATATGGTATGTTTTTTTATTAAGGGACGAGGTGAGCAGATAATTGATACGCCCTGCTCATTACAATGCAGTGCCGCTCAGAATTCTTGAAAGACCCAAAAATTCTGAGCAGCACTACAACTCCGCTCGTCACCTTACGACTTAGTAAGTCTCATTTGCCCAGTAATTTCCCTAGCTACGGCGCCCTTAAGACCGAAACACAATAACGCTTACACATTACTGCTTCACGGCAGAAATAGGCGCCGTTGTGCTTCTAATAATCTAGCCGGCATCCTGTGCAAAGGAGCCTCTCACTAGCTCTCTGTAATATCTGACATCTGTACATATTATAAAGGGCAAAGTGTCTTGTAGTAAAGTAGTAGAATGGTATATTATCACATAATATGTCATCACTTGTAAAGGTTTTTTTCAGGATTGTTGTAGTAGATATATATGTATAAATATGTTATGAAAAAAAAATTAATCAAAAAAATTTTATGTTGAGCTATTTTGCATAAAAATGATTATTATGAATATACCATTATTTTAAACCCAAAAAAATTACTGATTAATCAGCTACCATTAGGTACCTACAGAATAAATTAATACGAAAATAAAGTCAAAATTTTTATACCACCATCTATTGTTGAGTAAAATTTTACTATTTTGCAAATCATTGACAAATTTCAATTTCTTTGTGTACGTATGGATGTACGTACACACATAAGAACGAAGTATTCTTAATTGCCGAACCCGCCTAAAGAAGTTGTCACTCCAAAAATTAGTCATCCCTACGTAAATTACAATAGTGTAGAAATAGGTAAATATCTTAGCATGAGGTGATTTTAAATACTTTGCAGGCAAAAAGATTTAGGCGTTAAACTCGTCGTTCTTATACTTTCAAATTCTACTGAACAAAGTCTGCACAGGCGACAGGCTGGCGAAACTCTCTAAGAAAAAAGGCGATTCACTCGATTGTTAAAAACGTGCAGTCATCGACAGATTGACAGATGACGGCTATAATCTCGTAAAAAACGGAGATAGCCGAAAACGTTTTAAGGAACTGATCGCTTTCAAACTTAGCCGTACTGCATGACTAATCGCAATACTGTAATTAATACTATTTCAAACTTATATTAAATGACTGCACGTTTTAATATTAAACTAAATTTCAATCTTACTTAGGTAGTCCCTTATTACGTAGTATTTACATCCTCTTTGATAATACATTAATACTTACAGGCATCAACAGAATAGCGCGTTGATTGTTATTTATCATTGGACATGTTTTTCTAGTACGCCCGCCCCGAACGTGACGTGTGACAAATTAATGTGCACCATTCTTTTCGAAACTAGAATTTTGATTGATGATGTGTCACCGGACATATACTGTATCTAGATTGCTGTTTTGAATCCTACATTATGAGGCATAAAGAAGCAGGCAATAATAAATAGATCTATGAGTTTTGTACATGAATTTAAGTATTCTTATGCTAATCACTCTAAACCTGTTTACAAAACTGTTACAAAACTACCCGTAAAGCCGAAAGGAGGTTAAATGGGGCCCTATAACGAGTCCATTCACAATATTTAAGAACCGTAGTAACGCTGTATAACACACCCCAAAAAATAAAAAAGTATTATTATTTTCGCTGATGTCCAAACGCTATTTCAGTAAAGTTGAAGTGTTAACTACGCAGAATGTACCTACATTTCTACCTAATTTGCGGAACGACAAAAATTTTAAAAGACAACCTAACGAAACAACCTAAACGAACACTTACTTTTTCAAAATAAACGTCACAGAAACGGCTCCAAAACCCATCCAACACGCTGTTTCATCTTGGTAACTGTTGGGCAATCGGAGAAATACACTCTGTCCTTCACATAACCATTTTTTCTTGTATTGTCTCAGTACTTGAGTATAATGACATAATTATATTGAGGTAGCAAACATTTATGAATGAAAAATAGAAAACTATTATATTAGACAATTATTGGGTAAAATTATGTACGTAGGTTTTTCTATTTAATAATCTGGTTCCCTGACATGACATAATGTGCTAGGGTTGACAAAATTTTTGGCTTTGATAATTAATTATATTTTTCAGGATATTTTGTAACACGTTGTTTAAAATTAATAATGTAAATATACGCGGTGGATCAGAAAGCATTCCCATTGATTAGGTGGGTGAATGGTAATTGTTCAAAAGTAGGCATAGGATACTGTTGTTTTTATGATGTTTTGAAAATGATATTGTAGAAGTGGCAGGCTTGACAAGCAAGAGAGCAATTCTAGAGTGTTAAATAGGTTTTGGCTACAATTCCCAGCTTATATTGGAAAATTCCAGCAATACCTTCTTCAATCGCCTCCTTTTCGTTTGTATTCTTGTTGAAAAAGTTGAAACTTCCCGTTAGGTTAAATCCGGGTATCGAACGCGCAACCTTCCTCAAAAGTGACCAGAAAAGAGCTCTAGCAAAATATAGCGCGAACCACGGTCAATAGGCGCCATGGCCATATCAACTTACATTTTGCCACGCAGAGAGTTCTCTTAAATCTCGAAATAGCAAGCCGTAGTCAATGTAACGGCGCCTTCACGAGGGTTATAAGATGCGCAATAACAATAATTTGTTTCCTTACTATGCCACAAAGTTGAAAAAAGTTCTTCCTCGCGTGTCCACCAAACAGCCGAGGTGGCAAAAGCAGTTACAATTACATTGCGAGTAATTTTATACTAATGCCCTGAGCGTAACCGACAACGCTTTGTCCGTTTTCAAAAACGCCTCCACAATAAGGCCTTGGTACTCACCTCACCACGGCTTACTGAAAACAGTAAGTTTATTGGAACTTGGAACTGTATCTATATATATAAATACTGAAAATGGTCTTTGTTTGAGGCTCAATCACGCCTAAACCCCCGATCGTATCGACATGAAAGTACAACCATTCGATGCGAAATTTATCCTAGATAGTGTATGCTTATTTTTCGAATTCCAACGTTCCTTCCTTTTAAAATTTGCCCAGCGAAGCGGGCGGGAACGGCTAGTATTTATATAAATTTGTGCAAAGTTATGCGAAGGCGTCATTAATAGATTACGATATTATAGAAATGTAGATGATTAAAATATAATAGCGAGCGCTTATCGAAAAGTAACAAGCCCCTTTGTCGCTAGTAAATCAAGACTTTGTGTCACCGCGACCATGTGTTTGATTTGAAAGCATTGATATTCATCTATCCTTTTTTCTATCAGCTACTACGAATGAATTAGTTTATGGTAGGTTATCACCTCAATTTATCTACTATCATGAATAAATATAGGTTTTGTTATAATGGTTCTGTTTCTTAATGTTTCTCATTACCATAAGATAACTTTGTAAATTGTGTTAACTAGGGAATTTGTTATTCTAATTTTGTTTTGAGGCACGTTTCTAATTAGTGGAGTGGAAATTAAGACAGCCAAAAGATGAATTGCAAAGTTAATATCAATGCTGAGGAACTCATTAAAGTTCTGACGACAGCGTTTGATTTGATTCATAAATGTCTGGTGTAGTTTTTGTCGCTGGCTTCGCAACAGTTATATATGGCGCTGAGAAGTGGCGGGTCTGAATAATAAGTCACTAATTACATGACGTAACTACGTACATCTGAGTGGCAATGAGTTTCTCGCTACTTCTTTCCATTAAAGCACAACTTTTCCGAAGTGGTGGTAATATCTTCACAGTGTACAATTATTTTATTACAAATTCACAATGTACCTACATTTCTACCAAATTTGCGGAACGACAAAAATTTTAAAAGACCTAACCTAACGAAACAACCTAAACGAACACTAACTTTTTCATAATAAACGTAAAATTTACAGAAACGGCTCAAAGTGTGCTCCGCCTTGATCAATACACTACCTCGTCGGGATATGGCTTATGTGACATTTTGCACCATCGTCGGTGTTATTGATGCGAAAACCGATCTAATGTAGGCCATACACGCTACGGTCTACCGGAGAGGTAATCTGTGCAGGTTATGCCTGCGCAGGTAGACCGGAATGTGTGTGGGAATAGACCTGTTGCAGGTCTATTCCCACATAGCGTGTATGGCCTACATAACACGCTGTTCCATCTCGGTAAACGTTGTATTTCTTCTCATGAAAGCTCAACTTTTCCCAAGTGGTGGTAATAATATCTTCACATTCATAATTGTCATTTTGACCTGAATAAATTATTTTTCATCAAGCCCAACCTCATCGCTTCCTGTACTACCATCTCGTCGTCCGTGGACACGGGTAGGTCGTTAGCGATCTTCTCCTTGAGGTCGTCCTCGTGGGGGTAGCCAATGCTCCCCTTTGTGGTAATCGTTTGGGTTTGGGGAGCGTGCCTGTTTCTTCATCTCAAGTGTCGGGTCCGGTGTATGATTGTATCGCGCGGGATAGGGCCCGATAATAAGGGAAAATATACTGGCTAGATTGGTTTTTCACTCCAAAAAATATCTTTGTAGCAAAGAACAATGGCGAAGTTTCATACTACAAAATATTTGAAATTGAATGGTAGCGTCTCAAGAACTGACGTGTACTAATTAATTCACTATAATTTTCTAAATCTACTGGTATTATTCATTTTTAATTTGGAACCGGGATAATGGAGAAATAAATGATTATTTTGTTTGAGTTTTAAGGTTAGGTTTTTCTTTTTATTACTTAAGCGTTCTAACTATAATTTATACTTATCTATTATATTCCAAATAACATGTTCCAACAACAACAACACTGAATAACACCAATTCCAAAAATCTTTAAGGATAGGAACTAGTTACCATAGGCAAATAGTTAATATTATTTAATACATTATTACTAAACTGTCTACGGTTAACATCTCTGAGTATTATATTATGATAAAATGAAAACTTGGTGTAATTGTAATAACAGTTTATTTTCAACAAACCAGAGAGAGGATTTATAAAAGGGAAGTCAAATGAGCAATCCATATTCGTAGATAGGTATTTCTAAAGTGTACCTAACCAACACCCGAATTTAAGGCTCTGGTCGACTTTTAAACTAAGTACTTCCATTTTTATAATCTTAAAAATCTGGTAAAATAAGTACCTAGTTTTTTAATGTCTTTTTCTCAATCCAATATCTTATTTTGTAGAAGTAGGTAGCAGTAAATGAATCAAGCAAAAGATTCTATTTTATGTTTATTATTATACTAGCTGACCCGGCAAACGTTGTTTTGCCATATAAAGTATAATTCACGCGATAGTTTTATAAGTGATAAAATTTTGCCTATATTATAGCCTGTACATCATTTTGTTCTATTGTCAATAGTTTTTGCAGCGCACGCAAAAATAGGTTTTCGATTTTACACCTTGTGTTACAAAATAGCAATTTTATTACGGATCCCTAATTTTGAAAAAAAAACATAGCCTATAAGCCTTCCTCGATAAATGGACTACCCAACACTGAAAGAATCATTCAAATCGAACCGGTAGTACCAGAGATTAGCGCGTTCAAACAAACAAACACTGCAGCTTTATAATATTAGTATAGATAAACAGAGTACGTTAGACCAAATCGTGGGGCAAATCATAGCCCGGTTATTACCGGTGAACTACTTCTGCTGTCCGCTCAATAGAAGTAGTTCAAAATGAGAGTTTAAAACGAGAGAAAGATATTATTCGAGTCCAAAAACAAGCCAGGTAAAGAAGAAACTACTTATCTATAGGTAGAAATCACTAAACAAGACATCATTTTGACAGTTAGCTTTCCTTGATGTAACCTAAAATGGATGTGATTTCATAGTTGTGACACTTATAAAGTGGAAATAAAATAAATATTATATTTATTTCCCCGGTTCCTTTTGCAATACAATTTTATATAACAAGTCAATCCATCAGCAAAGTTTTTTTTTGTAACTATCCTAACCTTAGACGGTTATTCTTATAGTCAGGTAAAATTTCGCCATTGTTCTTTCAACCTGCTTTGAAAAGTATTTAATTCATTTCCTGAAATATTTCCTTTCGTATTTCACATCCAAACAATGAATGGTTGTCACACCAAGGTATACAATTCCATACAAAAGTAACACTTAAAGCTGTCCTGAATTATTGAAATATAATTACTATGAAAACATCTATTAATTAATGCAAATTTAACCTTACCGGCTTAACGTATAGTTTGGATCCGGAAAACAACAGGCTTAAAGCTATTACCTCCCCACTCTCCAAAATCATGGAAAGTATAATTAACGGACAGCTGTTGGTGTACCTAGACGGTCACCAGTTGATCGACGACCGACAGTACGGATATCGCCATGGTCGGTCATATCGTACCTACCACATAAATGGACGGGGCAATCGAAAGCAAGGGAAGAAATCGTCGACCAGTGCCGGGTGAAACTAGTGTCTTCGATGGAGTCTTTTCTTGAGATGGTCGCGGAATGGAGTAAATTGAATCTCGTCCTTGAGGTAAAATTGGTTTGTGCGGTGTTTCCAGAACGATACCACATGGTACCTTCAAAAAATTGCGTACACCTTCCTTAAAGACCGGAAACGCTCCTGTGATGCCGCTGGTGTTGCATCAGAATGTGGGCGGCAGTTAACTTAACCTAACACTATGTGTCCCGTACGCTCGTTTGTCCTCCGTTTCCGTAAAAAAAGTGACTTTTTCGATGTTTGGCTCAAAGCACGTTTAGCTGCGATTGATATGTCCTTGTATATGTTTAGACCGTCATTGATCAAGCACTGTCCGAATCGGGTTCTAAATTCAACAAAGGTAACCTGAACTGAGTTAATGTTTAACAAAATACAATAAATGCGGCAATGTATAAATAGATTTAGCAATCGATTACAGCTTATTATGGTGTAATTTGTCGCATGGACCATATTTCGGCTTTTATATTACGTGATTTGTCTATATCATAGGTTCTCAACGTGGGCGATAACGTCCCCTCGTGGGCGTTTGAGTCTTTCGGGGGGGGCAGTAGAAGACCCAGAGAAAATTAGGGGGCATGAAAATGAGACGGCGCAGATGGGGCATGGGTAGATTAAAAATATAGTCTAAAAAGGCAAAAAAATACACGAAATTACTCTAGAAAAAAACATATCCTCAAAGTGGGCAGTGAGCAAAATAAGGTTGAGAAACTATGGTCTATATGTATAGATTGTCATTGCAATTGATTGTTGATTGCAGTGGGGTTGAAACAGACTATCGCCTGATTTAGGTCGCTGAAGATTATGCCCCAGAGATAATAAAATTGTACTGAATAATCTGATGTTTGTTGATTACGTACTTCGATTATTTCGTTTTATGCTAATCTTGTATCATGTTGTTTGATTTGGTAAAAATGTGTTTGTTTACTATTTATAATGTGTATTTGGTTAATGAAATATTTATTGAATATCTACCTAGTGTTGGATATTAAAATTTACCTTGGTTTATTAATAACTTTGATGTTTGATTAGCTTCAGTCCGGTAAATTATCCTCGGAAGAAAAACGGATAGCATTTATCGAACAACGTGGCCTATTCTCCTTGGAAGTGAAACAGTTAAGCAACTCTGAATGACAAAGACGTTTTAAAAAATATTATTATTATATTAACAAACGTATCCCAAAATTGAATTTAAAAAAATGAAGTTTAAAAGTCGTAATAATATATTTTATGGACCGACTTGATATACAAAATAACCCGGTCACATTATCTCGGTACCTGACGGTGACGTCATATCGCTGCTCTAGTTCGATATGAAAGAAAGAATCATTAGGAATATTGAAGGATTAAGTACTGGGCACATTGGTACGTGGCAGGCGAGGAACGAACCGAGGGCTCCGTGGCGAGAGTCAACGGTTTAATCTATTGCGTTACCGACGATTCCAAGCATATTGATATAATATATAAGCGTCTAAACTAAATCAATTTACATAAATCAGCTTTTTTTAATGAAAATAAGGGATGAGACGAGCAGGACGTTCAGCTGATGATAATCGATACGCCCTGCCCATTACAATGCAGTGCCGCTCAGGATTCTTGAAACACCCAAAAATTCTGAGCGGCACTACTACTGCGCTCGTCACCTTGAGACATAAGATGTTAAGTCTCATTTGCCCTTCAGAGCGAAACACTATAATGTTTACACATTACTGCTTCACGGCAGAAATAGGCGCCGTTGTGGTACCCATAATCTAGCCGGCATCCTGTGCAAAGGAGCCTCCCACTGGTGAATTATTAGCCTCCTATAGGTTGCCTAGATGTTGAAAGATTATAAAGCACGCCATACAGTTTGTAAAATTTGTTGAGAATTTTGTAATACAAATTACAGAATCGAAAGTTGAAACACACCCTAAAGTTCTTTAATATTTAAAAAAACAATTACGGAACTCTACTCCACGAGCAAGTTGGCGCTTTGAGAACTAGGAATATACCTTTATTACTGTTGGAATTAGATAACATAATTACTCTCTGTAAGAATTTCTGCTAAACCATTCCTTTTGTTTCGTGAATGTTGTAAGCAAAGAGGATGTAAATACTACGTAATAAGAGGTGGGAATGCTAAGTAAAAATTTGACATTTAATTTAGTATGAAACGTGCAGTCATTTGACGTAAGTTTGAAATAGTATCTAGTAATTACAGTATCGCGATTGGCGACGAAGTATAATCCGGCTAGGTTTGAAAGCGAACAGTAATTGGTCAAAACGTAATGGATCTCCTTTTTATCAAGGTTATAGCCGTCATCTGTCAATATAATATTAATAATAATATTGACACACTTTTTACACAAATTATCTTGCCCCAAATTAAGCATATATCGCCTTTGGATACGCCTATACCGAATTTGGAATAGAGTTCATTAACTAAAAATTATAACTGCTAACTTCCCTTTTAGGGTCTAGTTGGTGAGAGCCAATTTAACACTGATTTAGTTTAATGGATGTAGAGACGAGAGTGTTAATATAATATAAAGTAGTGATATTATGCAGTTGTTCTCTGGATGTAAATAAAACTACTTGTTAAGGCTTAAGAAATTATAATTACTAGATAAATATTTAATTAATAACAATATTGAACCATCATTCTAGAGAGAGTATGAATCATATAACCGTAAAAGCATACGCTATCACTTTAACAAGTAATATGTTATCTTTAAAGTGATAACCCTCACTTCTAGGATTAATACACAAATAAAATTTGAAAAACAAAATTTTATGAACTATGCGGGATTCGAACCCACGACCTCCGGCGTTCCGTGCCGGTGCTCTAACCAACTGAGCTAACCGTTCGAGTACCGCCTCGTTATAAAATTCAGTTTGCTTTGTTCAACTCTCAGGTTGTGGCTTCATCTACAGGATCTAAAATTTTATGATATTATATATTTTGTTTTTCAAATTTTATTTGTGTATTTATCCTAGAAGTGAGGGTTATCACTTTGAAAACATAACATATTGTTTAGATTTACAAGAGCGACATCTCAAGTAAATTTCCTAATATGCAAATATTGGGGTTGAGCAGTTTATCAACTGTAAAGTAGATCCTGTAGATGAAGCCACAACCTGAGAGTTGAACAAAGCAAACAGAATTTTATAACGAGGCGGTACTCGAACTTTTACAAGTGTTGAATATTATAATAATTACTGACAGGTACTGATACAATCAGAATTGATTAGATCAAATTTTCGTCACTTTTAATTATGTAGGTACACTTCACTTTATATCTATAAGGGGTATGTCACCCAATCTTCCTGTTCCTAGATCACTGGAAACCGACATGTAGCAATTAACGCTCCAATATAGGAGTTAAGGCGACACTAAATGCCAGCGACCTTGAGCGATATGAGTTCACGGCTGCCGGCCCGCCATCCATGTGACAATATTTTCAAATTTCTTGGGTGGAAAATAGTTTATATGCTTACAACCCTAGTTATTCACTACTAATCTGAATAAATAAACCTACACAAAAAAGTACAAGCTATAAGAATAACTTTTCTGAGAGAAGTACCAAAAAAATGCGTCACGCCATGCCAAAAAACTTGTTTAACTTCAAAGAAAAGTGGTAGTTCAAAAAGGCTCGGCAATGTTAACTATACCCAACAGCAAGCATTAGCAACCTACAAATAAGACAAGAATATGTGTAACAGGATTTAGTAGTGTTCATAGCTCGAAATGCTATACTTTCACCACAAAACTTGTCTAAAAACACCATGATTGCGTGTTTTCTGCTTACTCTTCGCCTTAATAGTATCACTACATATTATTAAACCAAGTCCTCCGCCGCGTCTTTCTGTCTGTCTGATCGCGATAATCTCAAAAACTAGTGCACCGATTTAAATGCTGTTTTCACAAATGGATAGCGTTCTCGTAGAAGGTTTTTGTATAAAAATTTTTGTATACATTAACGATATTCGCTGGAGGTGTTGGATAAGAATAAACCGGCTGAGAGCTTTGCCGGTAATGTAAAAGCTGTTTACACAAATACGATATTATTCCTTATCATTTTAGATAAGAAAGATATTTTACTCTTACACCATATAAAGTACTACAAAGCTGTGTAATGAGCTTCCTTGGGCGGTGTTTCCGGGACGATGCGACATGGGTACCTTCAAAAAAAGCGCGTACACCTTCCTCAAAGGCCGGCAACGCTCTTGTGATTCCTCTGGTGTTGCAAGAGAATGTGGGCGGCGGTGATCACTTAACACCGGGTGACCCGTCCGCTCGTTTGTCCTCCTATTCCATAAAATAAAAATATAAGTGCGATACGACCTTGGTATTTGTGTTAGGAATATTATGACGTCTCACTAGTCAAGTGAATGGAAAAAAATCACTAACCCACTATAAATAACTCCATTCAAAAGTTACGCTTCGAATTCTTCAACTGCTTATTATTGTTATACTTTAATAAATCGGCTCCACTCAACTTAGTTCCCAGCAAATATCGCGTTCATTAAAATAAATATAGTTTTCCACTCAGTTGCTTGAGAAATGCTCGTAATAAGCACAGCGATCGCGCCACCGTCGCCATTTGCCACCGAGATCCATTCATTACGATTTTAAATGAATAGGTGAATGTCAGAGCCGCATTAATGATCGATGTTTCAGCATTTGAGTCTCAAAGCTATTTCTCGATACGAGATTCTTTTAATTGAAACCAGAATTTGCCTTTTGTAAAAATGGCGTCTTTTGATGTGAGATAATGGCCTCTGCAAAATAAATTATTGTTAAAGGCATTATATCATTCTATTTGGCGATATTGTCGACCAATCGACCAACAAATAAAACGCCGCAATTAGAGCTGGATAGGCCACACACTCCGCAGGGATCCCAACCATATACCGAGGCAAGCCCTAGATTGGAACCCTCAAGGAAAACGCAAACGTGGCCGTCCAAAGCAAACCTGGCGGCGGACTGTCATTGCCGAAGCGATAGACATCGGAAAGACCTGGAGTGAAATTAAGAGAGATGCTCAGGACCGATCGCGATGGAGATGCACTGCGGATGTCCTCTGCCCCAGCTAGGGGATACAGGAATTTAATGATAATGAATGATCATATCATTCTCTGAATAAATCATAAAGTACATGCATACACACATCCAGCTCGAAATTTTAACCCGGAAAAATCCATGGTTCCCGCGGGATTTGTGAAAAACTGAAATTCACGTCGATGAGCTATAACTATAACAATAAAAGGTTTAGTTTCCCATAGCAATCTTCCTCGAAATAAGATTCATATAATATGGTAGGAAAGAGAGCGAAAACGGAACCCGGAACTGGAATACGACATGAGATAACCTTCAATTTTAAACGCTCTTATTTTTTTTAAAACCCTTCATCTACGCGGACGAAGTCGTGGGCATCAGCTAGTATTGAATATTTGTGAAATTATTCTTAGTAAAAACAATAATATCTCCAAAAAAAAAATTTAATAATATTTGTTTGAAGTTTACTTAAATCCAAAAAGGCTTTCAATTTCATAAATTTTTGCTGCTTTATTTATTTTATTATGTTTATTTTTTGAAGAAAATTTATCTAACATAATGTCACTTTTGAATGAAAAACAAACTTTCACGTTACGATATCCGGTAACAAATTGGTAGAATTAAAACAAAGTCAAACATAGTCCGCTTTGTAACCATGAACTGCGCCAAAGCAATTTGATCCAAGTGCTCTCTAGTAAATAACTTGTCTGATATCGCCTTGCTTGTTGGAAACCTTTTGAAATGAACAATAAGCGCTCCATCAAAGCGTGTATACTCACTGACGCTATTTTCCACACACCCCAATGGGGGCCGGCGGTGTTAAAATGTCGTCTTTTTGAACAATTTTTAAATATTTATTTATTAATACGGCTTAACTCACGTTTTATCGGTGTGGATACCGACTTGTTTTGGACCATTCGGAGGTCCTTCATCAGGCTGAGTGTAGTGGGGTCGCGATAACGTCCCGTCTCATACTGCGGACTTAAGGCCGTTCCCAATATGCAGTCTATCTTTTACTTGAGATAAAAATCGTAACTATTGTTGACTTTTCTGTCCCAATAAACTTATCGACGGTAACTCACCTTATCCGTACACGCTGTCTGTCAATGGGAGGACGTATAGCTTACCAGCGATAGAAGTTTGTATGGAAATTGCAAACCCAATATAAGGCGATACGAATGACTTATCGGGTATATTGGGACATCTTCAGATTATTGACAACTAATTACTGACAGTAGAAGGTAGTAATTTATCTCTCTCTGTAGATAGTATATTGGGAACGGCCGTAAGGCTCGTAGTGCGCGGCTCGAAGGGGCGCGGTGCGTGGGGTGCGCCGGTGGTGATGACGAACACGGTATCAAACATGTCGGTACCCACACCGATAAAACGTGAGTAAAGCCGTATTAATAAATAAGTAAATAATGTCTTACGAAAGTTTTAATAATTTAATTTTTTATATGCTTAGCTCAAATGACTTTATGCGATTATAATAATAGAATCGATAGCGATCTTTTTAACCCTTAGTATACCTGGTGGATTGGAATCACTCAGTATTCTTGGCGGGTCTGTTGGACCCGAAATTTTTTTTTACATTAATTGCATAGAGATCTATGCTCTATTGCTCTATGCAGTGCTATACTTTTGCAATGATATTTGTTATATTTGTTTGTGATAAATATTAAGTACAGCTATTTACGTTCTATAATTATTATTTAATGAAGTGAAATTATTGCTTATTCAAGCTAACCAAATATCGACTCACCATATTCAATCAAAATTCAAAGAAATATTATTGCTCACTTTAAATTGTCCATCTGGTTATTGTCACGTATAGATTTCCATATTAAAAGAATAGTATGTCATAGCATCAACAAGCGCCTTAATTTCCAAGCTATATTTTGCGGGTTAATTTGGAAAATATCGCCTTGTTTAAATTATAAGCTACCATATTAAAAGTCCTTTTTACATTACAAGCATATGATTTTAAAATATCAATGTAATTTATAATTTCTGATTCCATGACAATAACATCAAAAAAATAAAAGTATAAATTAAAAATATAAGTATAAATATTCCGCAAATAAACTCCTGCTTCGATTAATATCACTTGTGTCCGGATCTTTTGCCACTATCTCGTAAGTTCTGTCGATTCTGTCGATTGTTGGCACAAAACCAGTAATATGTTGCAACGTGTAAGTACCTACTTTTAGTAATATCAGCGCTTCCATACTCCCATGTTTTTAACACTTTTATTAGCTTGTTATGTATACATGTAAAGGAATATATGAACGCGGTTTTCAGCCATTCTATAACGTTGGATTAATTTTCACACTTATCAAGGATCGATTACAATTCCATTATTTATATGATCCATGCACACCACCAAGAAGTTGATTATTCGTCGCTATGAAATTATCTTCGTTTTAAGACCGTAAAATCGTGAAAAAAAATTGTTATAAAATACACTTTTGAATTAAGTATATAGTTGTTAACAAAAAAAATTTCTATTAAAAAAGCGCGGGGTGCATTTTTCATATTTCCCAAATCACTCATTAACCGTAAAGGGTTATAATATTTTTACACGCTTTTTATTAGCTTAACCTGTATGTATGGTTTTTTGTAACCAGTCGGTTCTCATTTGGGCACGATTTTGACTCACTTTAAACGGTTGGATTTTGTTCAAACTTCGTAGATTTATAGAGGACCGATGACAATACATTAATTTGATAAAATTATTCCATTTTTCAAGTTGCAAAATAAGATTTTTGCTATTTAATATAATTTTCATCTATCGTCTATCAGGCAGGAATTGGTGTTAATTTTAAATTACAAAAGAAATTTTCAATTTTTTAGTCCGGTTTTCTATAAATAGCGTGTTTTTTAGTTTTTCTTTTAATAAAATATTAGATACATATCTTGCTATTGTAAGAAGTGAGACATTTGCTAAAATAAATCGGTTGTTTTCGTCATGAATGAGTTTTTGCTTGGATAAATATTACACGTGTCGAATTTTAGTGCTATTGTCTCACATAGCCCCTATCTGTTCTCCGGTGTTGGCACACGACCAGTAATACGGTGCAGCGTGTACACTTGGCAATATCAGCGCGGGCCAACTTGCCTGATTTTTATCTAAATGTCTTCATATTCCGTTTGATGCTGAGTGTTGTGTTCTAGTTGGGTGAGTTTTACGTTTATTTTCGTAATAATTAACATTTTACAAAAGTTAAATTTATTAAATTATAATTTTGGCTTTTTTTTTTCATAAATTTTGAAGGTTATATATATTTACTACCGAGACTTGCAAAGAATATTTGCATTCATTTTTCCTGTTGATTTTTCAAATACTAATAAACGCCACCAAAAATAAACGCGCTTGTGTTACCTCTGATGTTGCAGGAGAAAGTGGGCGGCGGTGATCACTAAAAATAAGGTGACCATACTCCTTTGTCATCCTCTTCCATAAAATAATCTGTTTATTTGAGTGTAGTGCCCACCGTTTATAGGAAAGAAACTGTATTTACTGTCTATTGCATTGTCTTTATGTATGTATTGTGTTTGTCCCAATTTGGTGGACCAAATATATATATATATAAAAATAAGAACTTCTATATTTTTTTATTGGTCGTGGTATTCAGGAATTCCTACCTCTTTTTGATCCCTGTCAGAAAAGTCATACTCGTGATTACATACATATAAACCTGGTGCTATAAGTATGACGTATGTATCTGTCTGTCTTTGTGGGCACCCTTACTCCCAAAGTAATGGGCCGATATTGTTGGTAATTTTTGTTTTATTGCTGCACCTTCTTACCTTAGAGTATATTTGCTATTTTTTTTAAGTGTATAACCTTTTATTGATGCTCATACATGATTAATTAAACACCTGTCACTATAATCATTGTGCTCAAAATTATTTCATCGTGAGTGCCGTGAATCTGCTTGTGATATATGATAACATAGCGACAACAAATCCTAACGACCTATAAAAGCAGACGAATAATTCAGATATTAGGGGTAATTTGAAATTCAATTTGCGAGCGGCATCAAGAGATCAGTGTAAAACAGTTATAGGGCCCGGGCGCCGTAAACCGTCGACGTACCGACGAGCATCGCCGCTCCGAGCGCTTATACGCCATTGTAATGTGAATGATAAACAGATTAATGTTCGCGAAATCATTGATTTTTAAGATTATTGGCACTCAGGCTTGATGAAACTGCGTTTAAAAGTATTAGACCAAATTCGCACCTACAGGGTTGATGATACATTTTCAATCTCGGTACACGTCTACTAGTTTCGAAACAAAATTATTGCAGCAATAAAATAATCTATAACTCTGATTTATGTATTTTTGTAAACCTACTATGAATTAGGCGCGAAAACGCTCGTAGGTGTCATGTTGGTGTACTATGACGTCACACCCATTGATTGTTGTACAATAAACAACTAGACTGAAAATCAAGCTCCAAAATTCTACCTACGCGTCTATTAGGCAGAGTTTTCATTCAGTTGCAGGTACGTGTATTTTTTGATAAAACTTTAATTTAATTAATTAAATTAATACGCAAATAAAATTTGAAAAACAACAAAATTTTATGAACGATGCGGGACTCGAACCCAAGACCTGCGGCGGTCCGTGCCGGTGATCTAACCAACTGAGCCAACCGTTCGAGTAGTAGAGTTCGAGAGATCTATTAATCCTAGAAGTGAGGGTTATCACGATAAAAACATAACAAATTGTTTTAATTAAATTAATTTTAAATGAACGTTTAGGGAGTATGCAATGTACGTAGTTATTGGTTGCTTATAAAAATAAATTGCCGCAAGTACCTTTAATTATAGCCTATACTATAAGCATAAGCACTGAACCTTCATTGCCATTTCCACGGATTCGGTAAGAGGCGTCTGTTGAGATAAATTAGAAAACTAAACAGTTGTTCTTTTCAAATTAAAAAAAAAAGACTATTTTTATTTGTGTATGAAAATTACTATCAGCATTCAATATCAGTAATTGCTTAATAACGCGATTTTAGGTCAATGTAAAAACTTCTCCAATTTGTTTATCAATTCTCGGCAATAGGAAGGCTGTGCAAATTCCGAGAAAGAAAAATGTAAAGAAACTAAAAGAAATATATACTGAATAAAGCTGACGGAGGCAGGGAGTTTCGAGTCAAATTTCACGAACAACGGGCGCAACAATGAGATAATTATGATGGCAGTTAAAAAGGGTTTCCTATTTTTTCCTCTTTAATGACGCCATAGTTAGACGCTCTCGTCGCAGTTTGTTGTCCTGGAGGTCCTTTGTCCTGAAGATAAAGACCTGAGTCCTGAATTTATTGTCCTCCGCGAGGCTCCAATTAAACATGCCTCCCCGTTTCTTTGACGGTTCATTTGCAAGGATCTGTGAAACTGTTGAGGTGTTTAAATAATTTAAGAAAATTTATCGAATGAGGCGTCATTTTGCGAAAATTCATAATTCGACTCGGGCCAGAGTTTGGCAAGTCAACATCTACTGAGGATGCCTCGTGTAGAGGCGAAACACGTGTCGAATTGTTTGAAGACAAATATTGCTTCAAATATACAAATACAAATATTTTGTATTTGTATATTTGACACAAACATTTTTGTATTTAAATAAATTGACTTAGTATTTTCATATATTCCTAATTAAAATCATTATTATCCTAGCGGCCAACGACTTTTACCGTGTAGATTTCGTTTCCTTGTCAATCTGAACATTAAGCGGTTGTACTATGAATGAATGAATTAAATAAATAAGGTATCCAATGCCTATCCGAAACCAATTCGAGACACGTGTTTCGCCTGTAAGCTAGTCATGAGCTGTTGTCTTGCCGAATTCTAGAACGAGATTATAAAAACTTTACATCTTTAGTATGAGTTGTAATGCGTGCTCTTAGATAATTTATACGTCTAGATAGTCTCTTGAAACATAGATAACCGATGAAAACAGGCCAAGAATATTAGTTTAGTGTGCGTGATAAGTTTGCACTCCCGATTTGTATGACACTTTGTGTTAGTGTGCGTGAATTGCTCTATTTTGAACAAGGTTAGTTGTAGACTCATTTTTTTCGACGTTTTCACAGCTGTCATAGTCGTATCTAGACGTATTAATGATCTAAGTGTGTACTATAAACATCTGCATTCTGCACCTCTGGATGTATCTCTTAAAAATCAATCTGCTCTGATCGTCCGTTGTATCTTTCATTTGTACAAACAAAAATATGCTCAGTACCAACTCAACACAATTATTGTACACTCTTGTAAGAATCCTCCGTACACGTTGTAAGAGGTGATTTGCGACAAGCAGTAGATAAGAGCGTTACAAGTGAAAACCACTCATGAATCTAACAAGCAACAGAGCTTTATATTATTCGGGAGCTTCGAGGAGGATTGTCTTTGTTATAGTCAGTTAATTTTTCTAAAGAGCCTCGAGATATTGTGCGGCTAAAAGAGAATTTCAATTTACAAAACCTTTCTTACATAGGCGATGTAAATAGACTTCAAGCGCATATTGTTCCAATACACAACACTTGCATTAAAATTTTTCAATCCTCAAAATTGGTTAAATAATTAATTGTTTTCATTTTGAGAGTTACTTTGGAGAGTTCGCCAAAAGTTGACCGGGTCGTTTTGCGAACAAAGTAAGGTAAAAGGATAAGCAGTCTGTAATTCTTCGCTACTTGTATTTTCCTGTTTGTATTCCTGGTTTATTACTAAATTCAATTCAATATATATTCCAAAGATCTGTATGTCTTCTACGGTTCTTCTTGATGTCATCATAATTGCTCTAAACAGACAATTTATACTAAAACATAGTTATGTCATGTCATGTCATGTTTTAAGAACCTGTAATGCTATTCTGTTTTTAAAAGAGAGATTCTTGCTCGTTCTTCTCTAAGGAAATGTGCCTTCAGAACGAGCTTTATGAAAAAAATAACATAATTCAAATGTAATACAATTTACCTATAAAATTAAATATTTTTGATTTGATTTGATTTAGTGTATAGACAAAAAGCGTACAAGAGAGTTGAACATCTTTAACGGAGAAACAGCAAAATAGAAAAGAAAAGCGAATCTGTTGTTAGTGTAAACGATTTTGAAAAACTAGTCATAAACAGTCTGCTATGCTTGGCATTAGCTGCTTAGTGTTTTGAATTTTAAACTAGGTAATAACGCACATATTGACAAATCAAAATTGGTTACGCACCACCAGGCTGTCAGGCTAGTATATATTAAGTCTATGCCTCTATAAATTTAAATTGATCAAGTTAGAAGACCGGGGCCGCGGCGAGAGGACACCGATCGAAATTCAAAAGAATTGTTAAACAACTTTGTGTGGTAAAGGTTACTATAACATAAATGACTTTATAAATGATGGAACAGTTTGGGAACGAAGAACAAAAACAACCTGGAAAGAATTCTGGTCACTCAAGGAGACTACTCGATGAATTTGAAGAAAACAGTATTTGATACCTGCCTAATGCCCTGTTTGTTATATGGCTGTCGAACGTGGGTGTTCACGACAAGAGTTAAACAGAGGAAAAGAGACATGGAGCGAAGCATACTAAAAATAAGGAAAATACACAAAGAAAGCCAGAAGTCAAGAAATAAGAAAAAAAAACCAAGGTAACTGATCCCCTAACGCAAGCCCTTACATTGAAATTGCATTGGGGCTGGTCACATAACTCGCTATAAAGACAGCAGGAGGACATTCAGAACCACGCAGTGGAAGGGACCTATAGGTAAACGACGAGTAGGCAGACCGAAAAGAAGGTGGGCTGATGAAGTTATAGAAATAGCCGGGAAAGACTGGCAAATAATGGGTAAAGACAGAGACGCGTAGAAAAAGTTGGAGGACGCCTTCACCCGACGAGGGGTTCATATCCAAAAAAAAAACATACGATTAAGTAACACGTACTAGCATGTAGATATTAAGAAAAATAATTATTTCGCCTCTACACGAGGCATCCTCAGGACGTGTTGTCTGGCCAAAATCTGGCACGAGACTGGCTTTTGGCGAGACAACACGTCCTGAGGATGCCTCGTCTAGAGGTGAAACACGTGTCGAATTGTTTTAAAAACAAATATTGGCAGAATTAATACTAAAGAAAACTTAAATCCATTTTTATAATTATGGATTTCCGCAAAGTAACGCCTAATTCAATTTTTTTTTATTAAGAAAAATATTAAAGAACACTAAATATTCTATCTATTATATCTGAAATGTACATAATATGTTAAGGATATGAAATGAAAAGGCTTTATTATAAAGTTAATAAGAAAACAAAAATTAATATAGTTCAATATCTTTGAGATTTGGAAGCTATTTAACAAAAATTACATAACGTATTTAAAACAGTTGCTCCTGTTTCATTATAACCAGTATAGGAACAATAGGAACCAAAGAATTTAATTTTCCACGCTCGATTAGTATTATCGTCGATAACTGAAGGCGTTACTGATCTAATTGCATTCCGCACTCAGAAATTGGTTTCTGTAGTGCCTACTATTTTAAGTATTGAAACGAATCCAATTTTACGGACTTGAGACTGCTTATTCTATAACCTAATAGTAGTAGTTAGGAGGTAAGTTTACTCAATACAGGTATTATGTGGTCACAACCACAGTATAACCATTTTTTTAATAAAGGAAAATTCCCGCCTAGATTTGCATTAATTCTTCTTGGCATTTTTTTGAAGGGGCAGTACATGGGGAGGGGATGATGGATGGGATGACTTTCAATTTATATATCTAAAATACAATATACTTGATTAAAGAATTTCACTTTATTATTATTAAGTCACTTTTTTATATTTCATCAGCAACAATGAGTTACCGACCTCTCTCCAACACAGAAAACGTCCAATTCGAAAAACCAAACGCATAAAATAAAACTTGTGTAGAACAGCACCCGTAAATTACGTAGCACGTGTTAAACATATCAACATCGAGTTAAGTTGACTTATGATGATTGATCACAAAATCATGTTTAAAATAATGAATTTTTGCAGAGTAGCGACTGTTAAAATTAACAATAATTAATTTCACTCATATTTAGAGTACTATTTTAACCAGGAAAATGTTACCATGTTAGAAATTATTGGAGTCGATAGTAAAACAAGCTGCCCACAAGAGGAATTTAAGTCCCCAGAGCTGTTCAATATTAACGAAGACTGGCGCCCACATTTTGCAATTAATTGTGGAGTGGCCACAAAAACTCTGCTAGACTAAAACTGGCTTTGCTTAGTTTTTGCTGGATGTCTCTGCTTTATTCTTCCTTTTGCTACTTTTTACACTCGCCGACTTATTTTAGTTGTTTGAGTTCGGTTATTGATTATTCCTCAACTCGTTGTATTTGTTTTCTAACTTTTAACTGAACACAATTGAAGAAACTTCAGGGATTCAACGTCCAAAGATTCTTCGTAATTCGTTAGAAGGGAATGCTTTTGCATCAAAAATTAGAGGTATGGTATGAGAGGTAATGGTATTGTTTTATCATAACACGATGCAGAGGTTAGCCGAAAATTAGCCGTAGTAGAAGTTTCGGATGTTATGATCGTACCAAAGGCCACAGATCCTTATAAAGCATCTATCTACAAACACATCAACAGATAGTAAATTTTAATGTTGGTAATACCTTCTCTGAAATCACTATTGGCATATCCAATAGATGTAGTTATTCTTTCTCCATTGTCTTCATCACAATTTTTGTTTTCCATTCGCCATTTTTATCTTGTAGAAATTCTGCTCCTACTGATCGATTTTGATAATGCTTTATGCTTCTGGGTATAGTCTTATCTTCAGTATCTATAATTTGTATTTCTAGATTCAATCCGTCTACCTGTGAATAATGTAGTGTATTTTGGAAATATTTGTATAAAATAAACAAACCATCATTTTAGGTTGAGCAATTTAACTTTAGCTACTGACAACTAGTATAGAAGTGGAGTAAAAGTTAGTAACATAGTTGAGGTTGCAACTCACAGGCTTAAATTCGTTTTCCAGACAATTTGCCCTAACCAACTAGGTTAAATGTACGTTATCAATGTTAACGTTAGAAATATTTTTTTTGTATTCTTTGAATTGATGTGAAATTTTTCATTTGATGCGTAGAAAAATACTTAGTGGATTAGCGATGAAATATAATGTAAAGTGAACCTTTTTTAATAAGTTATGTTTGAGGATAATTCTGGAACTAGTATATACAGTTTAGTACAAGCAAGGGTTTTTTATATTATACGTTTGTTAATTTTGCTTGATTGGAAGCAACAATGAGAACCAGGATGCAGAACGCAAACAGAAAATGTCTATTTAATCTGGCCTTGAAGAGTAGATTATAAATCATTGTTATAGAGACGTAGAATAATTACTGAGAAACAAGTTCTGTCTCACTCTATCTCATTTGATAACATAAAGTAATAAATAAAATTGATAGAAAAAAAAACGATCTACATAGTGAAAGGTATATAGGCTATAGTTATCATTATCATCAGCTGGAAGACTTTCACTGTTGGACAAAGGTCTCCCCAAAGATCTCCACGACGATCGGTCCTGCGCTGTCCTCCTCCAACGTATTCCGGCGATCTTGACTAGATCGTCGGTCCATCTTGTCCCCCACAAGCCTACCAACACTGCGTCTTCCGGTACGTGGTCGCTATTCGAGGACTTTTCTGCCCCACCGCCCATCTGTCCGTCGAAATATGTGCCCTGCCCACTGTCACTTCAGTTTCGAAATCATTTGGGGTATGTCGATCTATTATTGATCACAAAATAAATTATTCTCTGTAAGCAGAAAAAGTCGCATGTAATTAATATAAACCTTAGATAAAACAATGATGATATCAGTCAATTAAGTTGGAAAAAAGTGTGCTTTTTTTAATGCTTCCTCAATGTACGCTGCGTTTATGATTAAAATAGCTTGAAAATAATGAATGACTTCGTAACACTATGGAGGGTAGAGGTAAGGAGTATCATCCATTAAGGGAGAAAAGTTGAAAATGTGTCTAGCTTATGTAGTAAATAACAGTTCAAAAACCTTCCACAATGGCGCTGGTGTATGTACACGATGGTATGAATATAGCAATTGTAGATGACTTGAAGTATGCTGAGTTAAAATTTTAATATTATTTATGACTAAATTAGTTAATTATTAAAAATTTCAACAACTTACGTTGTACAAAATAATGTAGTCAATATAACCTTAAAGAATTATTGTAGGGAAACTTGCACCTAGAGTGATTAGTATTATTTTGCATTTGGCGCTTTTTTTTAAGATTTACCCTGGTGCTACTGTGGGGCCACCCTAATTTAATGCATTTTGCCGGACACTTTTACATATACACAGAGTTTTAATATTAAAGAGTCTTCGGCTGCATAATATCCGTCATACATAGGCATTCAGATAATGACGTAAGTCTATGGGGTAGTCAGAGATGCCTGCCTCATATTTGTCTTGGTCCTGTAATACACTATTTAAAAACCTGCAACGAGGTGTCTTTCATTTAATATTATAAGGATAAAGTTCAGTACCTTTCTATTTTTCATATCGGGAGCGAAGCCAGGTCGCGGAGCGCTCCTACCTCTGTCATAAAACCATATCGATAAGTCGACCGCACAAAAGGCTTAGCTCCTTACGCCGCCTTATTACGGCTTAAAGGGCTTTAGCCCCGATCTAGGCTGAGTGGCGCGGCTAATAGCTGTAGGTCTTGTGTAGGTACTATATAGTTGTGATCGTCGGATTCTGTCGTGTGGAAGATTGCGTTAAACCCATGTTTTTATTTATGCCATTACGGGACGAGACGAGCAGGACGTTCAACTGATGGTAATTGATACACCCTGCCCGTTACAATGCAGTGCCGTTTAGGATTCTTGAAAAACCCAAAAACTATGAGCGGCACTACAATTGCGTTCGTCACCTTCAGACATAAGATATTAAGTCTCATTTTCCCAGTAATTTCACTAGCTACGGCGCCCTTCAGACCGAACCCAGTAATGCTTACACATTACTGATTCACGGCAGAAATAGGCGCCATTGTGGTACCCATAATCTAGCCGGCATCCTGTGCAAAGGAGCCTCTCACTGGTAAACTAACTCTCATGACAGAGCGGTCCTGATTGTCAAGAAGTTTCATTAGGGCAGATGTAGTGCGCCTCACAATTTCTCGCCATCTCTCTCTGTTAGAGGTCATACGAGTACACTCATGGACAGGGCTGCCCACAGCAGACTTGATCTGGTCCGCCCACGCGGTCTCATCCCTTCCATATTACCGTGGACGACAAGGCGTTCTATGGACTGGCTGCTTCGTCTCGATACGAGATATGAAGGCGAGTATGCGGGGCTGCACTACAGAAGATAAACGCTATTTGATTTTAAGTTCCGCGTGTATTGAAACGTTCTTACGAAAATCGGCCCACAATACACGAAGAATCCTTTTACAGCACCACATTTCCAGAGCTTTATTATAGGCAATGATAATTCTACTGTTAAATAAGATCATACGATGCAGTACAAATACAACAAAAAGACCCAAAAGTATAGACGTCTTGAGTAGTCGTGAATTAGGGAATCAAAGACCAAAACGATTCAGGCACCACGTGGACAGATTGATGTACTATTAGTGTCAAGTGTCAATGTGTCAAGAGTCTCTCGCCGCCTCCGCAGTTCCGCCGCGACCACGATTCATGCATTCATTGGATCGATATATCGGCACCAAACTAATAAAATATGTATCTTGTATAATTACGAGATCATACGAGTTCTGTATACTTTATTGCGTGTAATGTTTTAAAATATAATTACTTACGTACGAGCTTCTTATACGTCGAAATATATCAATATTTTTCTTAGATTACTTTTCATGTAATGGCTATTATCACTGTTTTGTCATTCGGACTTTTAACTGCCTTGTACTATCACTGTATCATTTAACAATGGGACTGTTCGAATTCTAATAAATCTTAACGGCCAGCTTTATTAGTTTGCCATAGCAAAAAACATATACACACATACACGCACACACACACCTTTTTTAATGAGTTTGGTAAATATGTATAAGCTTTTGGAAAGACCTAGCCTCGGCAACTCAGGGTATCCTACCGCAGAGAGAATCTAAACCAATCTCAAATTCACTGCAACACACAAAAAAATCATCAAAATTGGTCCAGTTCTTTAGGAGGTAGTTCAATTGTGAATCTAAACCATTCTCGAATCCACCTGAAGACAAACAGAAAGTTTCATTATAATCGGTTAAGCCGTTTAGAAGGATTTCAGTTACAACAGACGCACAAAAGAAATATATATATATATGTATATTAAGATTTATAAAATAATCCACTCAAATTAAACCTTACCGCGTTAACGTAAGGTTCAATTGATAAAGCGATTTAGAAAAAGCAAAGATTTTTATTGGCCAAAACAGAACAAATACATAAATTTTTATGAAATAAGTACCACGAAAACCTCACGGGTTTATCTGGGTACCTAGAGCCATTCAATTCATTATGTCCATTATGATGAGACATGTTAAATATAACACTTCTCTTATGCACACTTTATATTATGTATTTGTATTATTCCATAAACTACATAATTTATTACCTATACTCTGCAATTTCAAGTAAAATCCCGTCAATAATGAGAACATCCACGAAGGCACAATACACTGCGTATGTAATAGTGTGTTCTCAGATGCACTCTGTTCACAAATCTAATCTGCACATAAATTGCATCCGAGAAACGCTAGCAAGCGAAGAGATGTCTACATTAAACGAATTAAGCCGGAAAGAAGTGTTTATATAACATTTATTAGGTGCGCTGAATAAATAATATGGTGTTTATGGTAATAAACTGTTTCAAAAAGGGTTTGATTGTAGCTATGTTAACGTTTATGATGTCCCGGTATATTTGACTACTTTGGATGACGCTTTGGTCACTTTCGGTGAATTGATGTATATGGTAACGATGGGTGTTGCCTTGTTTTTGAATACAATGGCTGACGCTTTCTTTTTGACGCTTACTGTACACTACAATACTGTATATGTACATTATAAGAATCATTATTTAATCCTATATAAGTAATAATTGGTAAGAGTGAGATAGGAGCAGCCTGCCTACCGCTGCCGTATGCGTGAGAGAAAGGGAAGCCAGACAGACGGGCGCTGTAACGCGTTACGTTATGAAGAGGTTCACCCTCCCACAAGAAGTTATCATTTCATTAAAAAAAAATGTATTTTCTTTGATTAACGCGAGTGTTACACATTTAAATAAAACACTTTTAAAGGATTAAAACGCGTGTAATTGTAACGGTTTTATATTAGATGTTTGCGTAAAAGTTACGTTTTTATTTTAGTTAACCCGAGGTTTAAGACCTTTCCAGATCTCGTTTTCAGTGGGACTGCAGATGGAGTGAGTCAAATATAGTATTTTTCATAGTGGTCATTATGAAGTTTAGCGCCATTTATTTCCTCGGAGGTGGTATTTGAGAAAAAAAATTACAATTCTTGATTCAACAACCTGTTCACACACTCACTGTTTTGGGATCAAAACTTATAAATTATTGAAGAAAACGTATTTCATTTTATTTTCACGAATAACTGTAATAATAGAATTTAAAACATTTTAATCGACCACCCCCTACCGGTGTTACAACTTTAATGCCGCTATTGGTGGTTAACTGACAACGTCATATTGGTGTTGTCAGTTGACTGTCTATATTTTACATTTTAATAGATTATTACAATTTAACAATTAAATTGTTTATGAAATAAATCGTGCCAATTAAATGAAATCAACCAAATATTAATTAAAAATAAATAAAAGAAATTAAAATTATAAATTTGTTGGTACCGTTTACAAAACTAGCCAAGATGTCTCAAACATCTCGTTTAAACCGTTTGATGCAATGTTCAATTCGATTCGTAAGCTCTAAACCGAGCAGGGATCTCATAAATATCGGTACGATGTAATAATGGATTGCATCGGATTGTATTTATTGAAAATATGATCTACTCAACGTTATCACTTTTGTTATAAGTAAGACTTACTGTATTCTTTTTTGAAACACCTGACGAATCACACAACCGTCAGAATGATACATTTTCAATGAATTTTTGTTTGTTCAACTTTCCAGTTGTGGCGCAGTCTATAGGGTCTACTGCACAGTTTATAACTTGCTCAACCCCAAAAGGCATATTATTAGGAATTTGACGTGAGATGTCGCCCTTTTTAATAAATATATAAGCCATTATTGCTGTACTAATTTTACATACTAAATACAAATGAAATAAATCAAAAAGTGCCTTTAAATAAATATCGGCAAACGGTCGTTACTTTGGTTTTGCTTCCTCAAAGGCCTCCTCTAAAGATTTCCATTCTGTCCTGTTTCTGCTGTACGAGTCCATAGTTGCAGTCTTTCCATCTCTATTTCATTTACTGTCTAGTGGTTGCCATCCAGTTATTAGTCTTGCCCATTTCTCTGTCTTTTATGTTATCACATGACCTGTCCATTTCAATATTTGTGTATGCATTCTTAAAATTTGCCTTATTTTTAATGGCTTTTAATTTTACGCGATCCTTTCTTTTAAATGTAAACAATTTGTTATTTGCGTGCAAAATGTACAAAGTACTATCTACGCGCCTCTAGAGGGCTACTGGATACCCAAGCGCTGGCAGCTATTTCGGTCAACGGATCAGCCTAGCTATCCAACGCGGAAATACTGCCTGTTTTCTTGGTACACTTCACCGTAATAACAGTTTAAATTTAATTTAATCATAGTATTGAAAATATAGTTTTATTTTAAACTCATATTTCTCTTAAAATAGTAACCAAATAAAACAATCAAAAACATTCAAATGTTTCATAAAACTGTTGAGATAACAGAGCAATTAATTTCCCTGGGGCCCATCGTTTGCTCCCGAGCTTAATAGGGTCGAATATAATCCGTCTATGTATGACTGTAGGCTTCCGTGCTAATTGCCTGTGCCGATAGTTCGTGTGACTACTAGAATGGGTGTGTTTGTTGTACAAATGTAAATATGGACGCAAATCACACGGTGACAGCACTGTGCTTACACGACACAGATATGGCGTGAATTTTTGGTTTTTGGCTGATCAAATTAACAACGAAAAGAAACTTTTGTTACCTAATTGTATGGAGCATAATATATGATAATCATTAATTAACAAGCCTTTATTTCACATAATTTGTATGTAACTGATAACATTTTTGAAGTGAAAACTTCTTTAGCGTCGTTGTGATTTGAAAGTCGATGAAACGAAAAAGCGCGACAGTAAAAATAGACGGACATAAATTCGTAAGATTTAACGTGGGAAAAAATGAGATTGGAAGCATTATACAGTGTTTTGGTACCAGGCGATCAAAGTTGAAGAAGAGATTGTCATATGTATGACGCAAGTATACCTTAATATTATATTCTGACGTCATGCACACGAATATTGCTACAACACAGGGAGAACATAAATATGGTAGCGTTGACAGTAATGTCTTTCATAGCCGTTGAAATCATGTGTCATCGTAGCATCATGTACCAGGACATCATATGCAGTTAAGAGGTTCATGCACAATGCAGGTTTCACTTCTGACATATTGTGTACTTTGTACATACGCAATTTTTATTATTGTAAGTAAAACCTTGTTAACATTAATAAAATTATGCCATACATTTGTTCAACCGTTGAATAGGTGCTCGCTTAACCGTTCGTAAACCAATTACATAATCGACATCGGAAAGGGTTGAAGTTATACTCAATTAATGTTCAGTTAACTTTGCTTAAACGGACGTTCCAGTTGGCGATCTGATTTCTGTATAATATACTTTACAAAACGGACTATTTAACATTCTGAATTATTTAATAAAGCAGGTACGCTGCGTAGTATGTCGTTCGGATATTATTATATATTATGTTCTTTTTTAGTTTATTAATTAGGTATTAAATAACATTTATATGAAAACTTGCCGAACTTCCACCTTGGCACGACACGCCACATCACCCACCGCCACCATCTGGATGTGTGGCGGTCCTCCACAGTTCGGTTTTCAAGGAGCTTTCTTCCACGTACTACAAAGCAGTCCGGTGTTTCCGGGACGATACGACATGTGTACCTTCTAAAAAAGCGCTTACACCTTCCTTAAAATTCAGCAACGCTCTTGTGATGCCTCTGGTGTTGCAAGAGAATGTGGGCGGCGGTGATCTCGTTTTTCTCCTTTTCCATAAGAACAAAAATGTACTTTATAAATGTAGTGTGATTATAATTACTTTAATATATCAAGTTAGTAATTGGTGTTTGAAGGATGCGTTAGAAATTACACGATTTTCAACATAATTTATCATTTGAAGTATCTTCGCTTTGATTCAAAGAAGCTAGATAGCGTCTTAAATAAATAATTGCTGTTCGTCTTCATCTATATCACTTACAATAAGATAATCAATCGATTAAATTTCGTACACTGACAAGGGGCAGTCTCAGTGACCGATACCCGCTGCCACAAAAGGTAACAGGTACGTGGATGAAGCATATTAAACGAAATGTCGAATCGTATTAAGCGTTAAGATATTTATGAAAACATGTCGTGAGTTACAGGGACTGGCGTAAAAAGACGTATTATCCGAGAAATCGTATACAGCGTGATCGTATTAAGCGCGTTCTTATGTAGTACTGTGTATACTTTGAGATTAATTATTAAAATAAATAATCGCCATAGTCGTTTTTAGTTTAATAGCTTTTTTTAATGAAGAAAAGGGACGAGACGAGCAGGACATTGATTAACCCTGCTTATTAGAACACAGTGCCGCTCAAGATTATTCAAAAATCCTACATTTCTGAGCGGCACTACAACTGCGCTCGTCACCTTAAGCCATAAGATGTCAAGTCTCATTTGCCCAGTATTTTCACTAGCTACGGCGCCCTTCAGACCGAAAAACTAATGCTAACTAATTACTGTTTCACGGCAGAAAAGGGTACCGTTTTGGTTCCCATTATCTAGCCGCCACCCCGTGCAAAAAATCTGATAAATTTCCATCAAGAAAAACCTATCTCAACTATGATAGAGTAGTTACATGAGCCCCGAAGCGTCTTAATACGAGTTTCGGCCTTCGAGTAAATCAAATTAAAGAAATTCGAGTACAGAGCTGAAAATTAACTTGTATTTGTTGGAGTAGGCGAGGGCACTTCGCCAGGCGCGGCTCGTAATTACAGAAAGTTGGAGAGGCGTTGAAACGAGCGGCGAGCATATTTCACTGTGCGACCCCGCACTATTACCTATTTGTTGTTGTTGTTTAAAACCTTTACTTACGTTGTTTATTCTGTTCTTAGCTGTTGCTTGCTATTGTCGTCTTTACCCGGATGGGTAAGTTTTAAGCTTGGATATAGTTCTAAGGTCAATAGTCACATTTACGTTTTACTTTGCTGACGGTATACGATTTTTCTGTGTACGTTTCGAGTTTACTATTTAAGAAATTTCTTTAGGCTTTTAGAAATAGGCGCCCTTGTGGTACCCATAATCTAGCCAGCATCCGGTGCAAAGGAGCCTCTCACTGGTGCATATTCTGACGTTATGCTCACGACGTATTACTACATAGACACCAGGAGATCATAAATACGGTAGCGCTGATAGTAATGTCTTGTATAGCGGTTGAAATCATGTGTTATCCTAGCAACATGTACCAGGACTTCATATGCAGTTTAGAGGTTCATGCACAATGCTGGTTTCACTTATGACATGTATACTTTGTACACTCGCAATTTTTTGAAACTGACTGATTGGTAAATCTCAAAAGGGATTTTAAATATTAATAGTAAAAATAATATCGTCAGAGTTTAGTAACAATACAAAGCGAGGCTTAAACAACCAAGAATTATCCATAACATGTCTAATAACAATACCGCTAATTTGTAATTGTTCACACCATGTTAGAAGCTTGTTATGAAAATGATCACTTCGTTACAGCACATGTGCTAATGTGTGGATGACATCATTGTTAGTGTAATCTCAACCAGCCGATACAATCTAACATGCTGTGAGCGGGCGGCGATGTTCCGTGAAATTATTGAGCTTATAAATGGATGTTTATAATAATAATAATAATATTTTTTTATTTCAGGCCAATTATATCTCATAGTTTGCTTATTCTAATTAAAAGCTGACAGGTGTACATGCCTAGGCTGTAAGCTTTGAGGACAGTCTTTTTTATGCTTAACATCTTGCTTGAGTAATCACGCGGATAACCCTTGTATTTAAAAGTTGTAATCGTACATAATTTTATAGTTACTACTAGGCCACCGAGACGTGATAAAGAATGTAAACAAAGTTTCAGGGCTTCAAAACATTTTTATTTGAATAAACTATATACAAATTGCGGATTACCTATTGTAATCGCTGTCATCTGTATTAGACCAACATCATTCGTCTTATGAGTCCGAATCAGCCGTATTTATGACAATATAACTAACTCAGTATAATGTTACTCAGTAACGGTCCGTTTGTTTGTTTGTCAGTATAGGGTAGAAAGTTTGCAATTTCTAAAGAGGGTGCAATTTGAAAACATAGTGAGGTGTTAGCCTCAATACACCCGAGTAGTTCGATCACACATTTCGACGAATGATTCGCCAAGATGAAGTGCTTTATACCAGGAAAATATTATTTAATTTAACGTCATAAATTTCAACTATCAATTAAATAAATTGGATGCAGAGAGCTATTTGAGTCTTTTTGACAGCCTCTTTAAAATGAAGAAATTGTAATTAGCAAGTAAAGCAATCTGTAAAAATATTCACTATCCCAATTAATATTACGCCTTGGAAATAGATTTTTCTATACATTTATATAATAGATATAATAACTCAGTGATTGCTCCAAGGAGTAGTTCAGGTTGATACCAGCGCCCAAATCCCCCACCACCAGACGTTGCGTCAAATTGCGAAATTCCACCTGTATCATGTTGTCGTCTGGCATACTTGAACCGCGATTTTACGAGAAACTCTGCCCCGAACCGAAAATTAATAGAGCATGGCAATACTTACATAGTAATAATAATAAAATTTATTTCAAGTATCATGACCCATAATCGTAAATAATACAGCATATTTATTTTCTATGTTAGTACTTAACCTAAACCTATTGGTAATTAAGATAAAGATGCGAGTCCTTACTGCGCCATTCCATTTGAAATAGTGCAGCAATGGCCCACATACTGTAGTCCAACCTGTTCGTCAGAATGCTGTTGGTACTGTCTCTACTCTGTTCACCAGGGATCCACATCTTTTGCGTATAGTAGCTTCCGCGAACATCCCTACGCTATAAAATTGGGGCAGCCCCGTCAGCACCCTAAAAGCATTGTAATATTGCACACGAAAAGCGTTGCAGGGTTTTTGAGTGTACTTGGACCACAGGTAGCACGTGTAGATAGTAAATAATATATAGTATATAGAGTAATAATCGCAACATATCGTAACTGGCTACTGTGGATTTAAATAGATTTGTGTTCGAACTGATGCGTGGTACCTATGTCAATCCGTTCGCACTCATATCAATATTTTTAGTATAAAAGATTGTTTATCCATCGTAACTAACTTTTAATCTATCCAAATATTTACATAAACATATTCTTTCGATTTCACTCTTTCTAGAGTTTCAAAGTCATTGTGTAATTTAAATTAAATTCGTACAAGTTCGAATCTGATTTGTATAACAGACTAAATAAATCGATTTACCTTATAGATAAGTTAATTAAATTTCGAGCAATATTATTTAGGTGAGTTGATCTTGTTCCAATATTAACAAAAATAATGATATTTTGATGATGCTGGGTGGCCGAGAAGTTGACGTCCAAAGCTAAAATTTGACTTTGGCTCATTTTATTGGCCAATGTTTTGGGAAGTTTTAAAATAGTTAGCAGCCTAAGTTAGGCTCCCCATTATTTTTTGATACCTTGAAAGTTTTCATGAATTTAGCTGGAGCAGTTATCTTGAACTTACGACTCAATTCTAAACTAGTTCCGCATTGTCTAAACTATTCATAGTTTCTTATGTGGTTATTGCAACTGTAGTTCATAATTATCAAAAATAAAATTAACTAAAAGTGTTCAAAATAATTAGGAAAAAGTCCTAAACCACAATTAGGTGAAAAATGGGGAAAAAATTATTATCTCCTAAACTACGCAAAATCGTAGAACATACATAGGGGTGATTCGGATACTCATCACCATGAGGCTTTCAAATTTTAGCTTTGTACGTCAACTTCTCGGCCACCTGTATATCTCACTGTCAGTCCTTGTTATTCGCCAATTAATTATTATTATTTAAATTTCAATGGATTACTAATATTATAAATATGAATTTAAATTTGTTTGTTACGCTTTGCGCCTACGACCTATCTTTTATCTATGGAGTTACGTATGTTTTGTCGCGACATTCCATTTTAATATTTCTCAAATTATATTCTTTTAATAAATCTATCATCTTTCTAGGTAAGCAATTGCAGAAGCTTGGCCCCTTATTAATTGTCACGACAGGCGTCGCCTTACAAATTCAAAACGTAAGTTATATTGCTTGTAATTATTCTTCGGACCCAAGCGGAATTTCTCTTGTTTCGCCTAAACGGGGGATTTATGCAATGAGCTGAAACGAACTAGGGTTGTCGCTCTAGGGTTTGTGGTAGTAACTTCTAGTTGAACTGTAAACTGTTGTAAATGTTATCATTAAAGTTACTTAGTTAATTTATTATTTTAAGCGTTATCATGTTCTAAATTTTATAACATCCGCCTAATTAATTATAAGTGTTGTGTGTCGTTGCCGATACTAATTATTATAATTTCCAGTATTGGGTTACTACCCATAACATATTAGTACTATACTACAGTCGTAAATAAAAATGCGCAGTAGTTATAACATTTATTACTAAATTATTACTGAAATAGTACATCACTAATGTGCTCCCGATTGAGTTTTTATTTTTTCTCAAGACACAATTTCAAATCACAATCTGGGGGCCGAAACGTTAAATGCACACTTCACAGAAACTGTAATTTATTGCATCCTCAGAATTAATTAAGAAAATATGCAATGTTGCAAGCCGAAATGCAACCCCCAAAGGCCAAAATCCGTTGCTAGATGTATATATATACCCATGGGCTTGTCAATAATGATAAAAAAGAGTACCGATTAATGAATTGTGACAACCCTAATAGGTGCTCGGGGAGGTCGTGTATCCATAACGGTCTGGATTATCTTATCTGTATAAAACAAATGGGCGTGTCGGCCGATATGATGCATTGGACGTTGTTATTACCGATATAAACGTTGTTGTGATTTTTTCGATAATTTGATTTATTTGGATGTTGTCTCTGGGGCTGAAATTAGGGTTGGCATTACAATAAGTGATTACAAAGTTTATTAACGGATATGTCTTTATCAGAATCATCATTTGGCTTTATTGTCTTTTGGTGGGAGTTCTCACGTTATTCGATGCTCGCTGTCACTTTATAATAAAACTATTTGTTGCTCGTTGTATTCGCAACTAAAGGTTTTATCTCAATAAAATGTTTAAGTAGGGATAATAGAGAGAGTTGTCATACTGAAACCTGCAGGGCAAGCCTGTCAGCCATTAAGTTGGCATAGCGATATCCCATTCTGCACGGAAGCCCACCAAGAAAGGGAAGATATTAGTAGCATATTATGAGGCTTCAGAAGTGTATTACAAATAATAAATGACCAGGTTTAGCGCTGATTTGTTATAAACAACCAAAACTTCAAATCAAAAATGCCTTGTTTCACCGCTCTTCGACAACATGCCTACCTACCAGCTAGTATGAAATACTGGGTCTCGAAATCTCGAGCGATTGCCATTTCCGCATGCATCTGGACGCCAAAGCCAAATTGGTTTCGAATGAACAGTGGGTCATAAATAGAGCAAATCAATACTATAAGCAGGTCCACATTCGTTTGAGCTTTATTTAATGGGCGGATGGAGTATTGCTCTCTCTTCATTGTGTGTATTCCAAAGAGCTGTTTGATCTGATCTCTGCCGCCGAATAACACCTTCGCATGCCACGCTACCAGCTCGGAACATCCGTATTATCTCATGACGGCTTTCATTGAATTTTCCGCCACTTACAAAGAAACTGTGGAATAAGCTTCGTTGCGCGGTGTTTCGTCGACAAGATGACATTTGTACCTTCAAAGAGCCCGTACATCTTTCTTAAAGGAATGTGAGCGTCAGTGATCACTTAACATTTACCTGTTAGTGCTCCTCTTACATAACAATCATGAAGAATGGATGTATTTGCGTGCGTGCGTAGGAAAAGAGTTTTGTTAGATCGTTGACCACTGATTTCCTAGTCCTCTAGGAACTCCTGGTGCTAAGGTGCGTGTTACTTCCTCTCGGCGTGTGTATGAAAAGAGTTTTGTTAGATCGTTGACCACTGATTTTAGTATCAATTTTACTATTATATTACCATATGCGTTCTTCGATTTGCGTGCGATCTATATTGCTCGGTGACAATTTCGTTATATTATTATGCGGCGCAATAGACAACTGTCTTTATGTTAACCTCACAGATGACAATGCGTCCTGTTGTCTATGGTATCTCTCTATCTACAGGAAATTGTCGGCTATAAATGGCCATAACCAAATTACAAGAAAAGAAATAATTGCGGTCTATGTAGACAGACGTAACGGTTTGAAAAAAGAGGCTGGCATCGTGATGTTACGATGTCCATTGATGAAACGAGGCATCATCCATGATCTCTTATCAAACTGGTATTACTATAGTCACTACTGTGGCTATTTCGTTTCATCGAGATTCATCTAACATGGTTGCTAAACAAGTTTTCACTTGAAAAGTATCTCTAAACCTAGCGAGCATTACATGCACTACTAACGTATTTTTAATTACATGAGTACTTTACTTTTTGACGCATTTGTGCACATGTTTTTGTAAACATTTTGTGAGTATTTACAAATGCTTTTATAAGATTTCGGTAATATTTTTTGTCATTTTCATTTTCATTGAAAAAGTAAGCAAACATAGAGAACTTGGAGGCTCTTGATTTATTGGTCACATTGTTTGTGAACCGACTTAGGGATCATATCTCGTGTGCGGTCTTTATCACTTATAGTGATTGCAGATTGAAGGCAGGAAGTAACGACGCGAAACACAAATAAGTACGTTTCATAAAAATATAGCTTAAAAAAACCGGTCTAATGCAATTAGCATATAAAAAGACGCTGTGTTTAATTGACGTCATCGCTTACAACATCTAAAATAAATGTACTGAACTAAGAATATTTAAAAGCGGAAGATATATTACGTTTACATCGCAATACTCTCCGGGAATCAATTTAAAAATGTATATTGGGAAAAAGTTCGCAACTTCCCACGAAAGTTGGCCCAAGTCTAGAGTTCGATAAAACTATTGAGTATCACGAGACGGAAGTAAGTCCTCCCTCCCCTCTCCCTCTCGACCCGTCCCGATTGCGGTTCCCAAGTTTCCTACTATTTCGACTCTTCGGTGACTTGTGGCTGGCGCTTGGAAGTTTGATTGTAAACGTCATGATGCGGCGGATCCGTGAGCAACATTAATTCTATGTCTATCTTGTTTGCGAACTGTGACGGCTGCATTTTAGTGCTGTAAATAGAAGTTCTGATATTAATTGTCTGAAGATTTTGATGGCCCGACGTTTTGGCAACGTGTATTCGAATCTGTTGCCGATTTGTGAAAGTTTTTAGGTTATGGCTCTTATTATTCCCAATTAAATGCTGGAGTTGTTTGCGACACAATTGTACGAGGGGTGGCTGATATAAAATCTACTTTGTTAAAGAAAGTTTTGAAAATTGAACTGGCCACTGCAAAATCATATTCTATATTTATTCCTTTTTCAAAATTATGACGCTTATTTTTTTTTCGCTTGCTTTTGTTTTTTTTGGCGCGGCTTTGATTTCACCATGTCGAAAGAAAATTGTAAAATGATGAAATTTGAGCATCGAGCAGTGATTAAATTCCTAAGTAAAGAAGGAAATACGCCTACGTAGATCAGAGAGCGCATGTTAAAGGTGTTTGGTGATTTAAGTCCTTCTGAATTCGTCATAAAGTTTTGGTCGAAGCAATTTAAACATGGCCGTGAGAGCCTGGAACGCGACCCACGTAGTGGAAGGCCAATTTCTGCTGTTACCGCAGATAATGTTGAAAATGTGAAGAGCCTGATTCTTGCAGATCGGCGAATCAAGCAGTGGGAGATAGCCAGAGATGTGGGCATTAGCAAGGAACGAGTTCATGAAATTATTCACAAACATTTGGGCATGTCCAAGGTGAGCGCGCGTTGGGTCCCTAGAATGTTGACCCCCTTTGACAAACAAAGGCGAGTAGAATGATGTCAGGCATTTCTAGACCTGGTCAAAGGTAAAGAAGAAGAGACTATCTCTCGAATTGTGACCTGTGATGAAACTTGGATTCGCCAGTGGGATCCGGAAAGCAAACAAGAGTCAATGCAATGGAAATTTAAAGGAGAAAAGCCGCCAAGGAAGTTCAAGGTTCGGCCGTCGGCTGGAAAACTAATGGCCTCCGTATTTTGGGATGTCGAAGGGATTTTGATGATAGATTATTTGCCTAAAAATACAACAATGAATGCTGAATATTATGCAAACTTGCTTGACCAACTTCGTGAACAAATCAAAGAAAAGCGGAGAGGCAAACTCAGCAAAGGTGTTCTGATTTTACAAGACAATGCTCCTGTACACACAGCCTTAACGAGGTCAGCCCTGAGCAAAAACGGCTTCATAGAAATTAACCATCCACCTTATAGTCCAGATCTGGCTCCCTGTGACTATTTCTTATTCAAAGATTTAAAGAAAAAATTGAGGGGTCGCAGATTTTCGACGGACGAAGAAATGAAGGAGGCTTTGACTGACCATTTTGACGAGCAAAATAAAAATTACTATTATAACGGCATGATGTCACTTATTTGCAAATGTCATAAGTGTATTTCACTTGCAGGAGACTATATAGAAAAATAAAAAAAAACTAGCCATCAAAGTCTTTTCTTTCATAGTTAGCCTCCCCTCGTATAATAAGGTCCCATGGTAATGCAAAAATATTTACAGAATTGCATAGGTATAGCAACAGTGCTTACTCTAAAATATATAGTCATAATTTTTGTTAATTTGTTTTTAGGAATTGTAGCGTATGGTTTTACCCAATAAACTTAAATTCATCAAAATCGGTTAGATCAAATATAAGTGAAACACTAACAGAACTCTTTCACATTAATTGTAACATTGATATCGGATATTTTACGCCTTTTTAAATTTTAACAGCAAAGTATTTATATTAAATATTGTCTCTAAGACTTGAGCTTTGAGGTTAAGATTTAAGATTCGAAGATAAAATTTGTATGTGACCACGCCAACGTTCCATAATTTGTATTGAAAAGATTAATTTATAGGTCATACTATCAGCAAGAAATCACTCTTCCTGACTCACTGCATAGCATTGCATGTTGGAGGTGTCCAACATATCATTGATATCCAGAAGAAACAGTGTAGGAGAGAGGTACACAACCTTGGGGCACTCCAACGGGCTTCGGGTTCGAGCAATAACCGTCGAAAACGACCTGTTGCGCCTAGTGAAGAAACCGGAGGACCGGTGTTCCAGAAGGCGTTTCAATTCTTATCGTTTATTCGTGACCAACCGTGTTTTGTCTCTTTTATGCACAGGTTTTTTTTAACGGTGTTAGCTCTTACCACGGTGCCCCTGCTTCGTGTTTTTAGTTTTCGAATTTATACAATATGTAATGTATGTTTGTTCTGCGGTTTAAACGTATGTTCAGCATAATTATTATTTCTTACAGCACACAAAGCTTAGATACCCATATAAATAAATTGTTAGTAGTTTTCTTTCTATTAGTTTATAATATTTGTGTTATAGGTAAACTTGTTTTTTCTACACCTGTGGTATCTGTATGAATTTCAAAAAAAGAACATTTTCGTTTACGCGCGTTCCACACTACCCGAACGTCGCGCGCCTTAAAAAAAGTAGGTTATTCAAATCCCCGCCATTTTTCTTTATATATTTTTATTGTTTTGTTTACAAAAAAATTGCTATTCATTTTAAACGCTGCAAAACAACATTATATTCGAGTGAATTATAATTATTGCACTATACAAAATGTAAATTACTACTAAAATAAATAATTGTTTCATTAATACTTAGTTTATTTGTATGTAATCAGTAATGAATATTAGGTTACTACTAGGACTGGTGTTTTAATGTTAGCAGTAAACTAACTGTTCCAGAATCTTTTAGAGGATTCATATTCTGGGTGTAGATGAAGTCTTGTATGCAACTGTTGATAATTAGGTATTAAAACACTCATGTGATACTATTATCACAAATCCACACGAATGTGGATTTATCACACGAAGCGAAGCCGAGTGTTTTAATACCCCGTATTACACAACAGTTGCATAAATAACTAAATTAACATATCAATTAACTGTTTTGCTATGGAAGAGAGGGGTCTATTACTACAGGCAAAACTCATGCTTAAAAGGAGACCCCAACACTAATGTTGTATGTTATTGTAGGTTTTTGTTTTTTTTTTGTAATAAACGATTAGAAACCAGTGGGAGGCTCCTTTGCACAGGATGCCGGCTAGATTATGCCACAACGGCGCCTATTTCTGCCGTGAAGCAGTAGTGAAATTACTGGGCAATTGAGACTTAACCTCGTATGTCTCAAGCTGACGAGCGCAATTGTAGTGACGCTCAGAATTTTTGGGTTTTTCAAGAATCCTGAGCGGCACTGCATCGTAATAACGTATCAACTACCTTCAGCTGAACATCCTGCTCGTCTCATCCCTTATTTTCATAAAAAAACATTGAACGATTTCTGTATGCCCAATGTGTTTGCGAAATTTCATAATAATCGGTTGCGTAGTTCAGACGTGAAACTGTTCCAAATAAAATCACATTTATAATATATAAGTCAGAATATCTGTAGCTAAATCTCTTACCAAGCACTAAAATATAATTGCAGTATAAACATTTTGTAGCACAAGTTAAATTATTCGAAAGTTGCGTGTTAGTGGTGAATAATAAATCCAGCATATTTTCGTGTAATTACTTAGTGCTTTAGATTTATTACTTAAAAGTCCTAAGCTGGAATATGTTTCGTGCTGCTTTGCTTAAGCGGGTCGCCCGAAATAAGCATTTTTATCTTGAAAATGCCATGTTTCTCCTTTTATAGGATTAGACTATAGACTTTTACAAGTGTGAGGCTCCTTTGCACAGGATGCTGACTAGATAATGAGTACCACAACAGCGCCTATATCTGCCGTGAAGCAGTAATGTGTAAACATTATTGTGTTTAGGTCTGAAGGGCGCAGTACCTAGTGAAATTACTGGGCAAATGAGACTTAACATCTTATGTCTCAAGGTGACAAGCGCAATTGTAATGCCGCTCAGAATGTTTGGGGTTTTTTTAAGAATCCTGAACAGTACTGCATTGTAATGAGCAGGGCGTATAAATTACCATCAGCTGAACGTCCTTCTCGTCTCTTCCCTTATTTTCATTTAAAAAAAATACAAGTTTAAACTGATAAGCAGTGCATTAAGACGCGATTGCATGTGTGTTTGTTGATGCCAGTGAATCTGTTCTAAATACAAACGCGTTCGTCACTAGTCGGTATATAGGTGAAGGTAATAAGACATAACGTAAAGATATCGTAAAATATTTATGTGCATTTTACGTTTCAAGGACGGGAAGAATTTAGACAAATGTGTCGGTGTCGCAATACTATCTAACCGTTGACTTTCACCATTGTGCTCCCGGTTTGATTCGTCAGTTACAGTCGTTCGTTTTTAAGTTAACGCTTTATAAGGTCAGTAGTCAGTAGCTCTAGTAGATTTTTCCTTACGCTAGATTGTAAATAGCTACCGATTGCATATTCGATATACAACTTCAATATTTAGATCTCAAAGCCAAGTATTGTCGGACTACAACAACGGAACTACCACTAGTTAAATCTAGATTGCCTACCTTGCTAGAAAACCAATGCACGCCCCTGCCTCTGGTATGTAACTGATAATTTTTTAATGAAAATTTGGGACAAGACGTTTAGTTATGGTAATTTATGAAAAATAATGAATGAATTGAGAAGCACAAAAATTTTGAGCCGCGCTACAATTGCGCTCGTCACATTGAGACATAAGATGCTACTAATTTGTCCAGTAATTTCACTAGCTACGGCGCCCGTCAGGTCGAAATACACTAATGCTCACACATTACTGCTTCACGGCAGAAATAGGCGCCGTTGTGGTACCCATAATCTAGCCGGAATCCTGAGCAAAGGAGCTTTTCACTGGTAGGTACTCCTCTATGTACCTATAAGAGTTGTAAATATTGAGCATGGATTTGGGTAGCTTTGTCTGTTTGCCATAGTTTAAGAACACTTCTCTCTGGGCTGGCTTTATGCAGTACCATCTTCATACCGCATACAAGAAAGAGCGGCTCGAATCATCGACTATCGTCTTGATTCTTAGGAGTTAGATAGGAATGTAAGGTTTATCTGTATTTTCTACTGCATATATAACATGGAGTGTTCGAAATATTGTTCAGGGTAATAGTATCAGCCGAATTTTACCTGCATCACTCTGATGCCTGGCACTCCACAAGTTTCCCATAAAACTTCTTGTCTCGCTTTATGAAATTATATGCCGGCTACAGTATATCTAAATAAACATGACTTGGGACTCTCAAGCTTAAGCTTAGCATATTCCACTTTACAGGCCCCCAACCCCAATGCCAATGTTATTGCGGTTTTCCATGATTGGGCAAAAGACCCGTTTGTGCCCACAGCAAATATTTTTCATTGTATTGTTTTTGTTACAGGTAAGGCTGACTGCATAAAGCTGCGAATTGTTCGTAAGTTGTAAAGGCAATTCGAAAGTTGAAGACAAAATATTTTGTGGGGTTTTTCAATATCGAACTCAAATTATCAATTAGATTTTCATTTAATTCATCTGAATCGTATATGTTTGGAAAAAGCAGATTCTGTAAGAAGTGCATAAAACTAAATCATTAGTCACTTTAAACCAAAATTTATTTTAATGTAACAATTTAAATTGATGGTATGTATTAGTATACGAATGTAAATTATCAAAAACTGAGTTAGCTATAACTATCAGCTTCTTCTCTTCATTCTCTGTAGAAAATAGAATAAAAGCATACAATAGAGGTAATGTAAAGTAATTAAACAAAGGCAGGTAATTAAGGTCCATCTTCCAGAAGGTGTCCCTAATACATAATCCGTGATAATTGTGTTTTGTTACTTGTCTTCATAGCTGTACATAACAGAGAAAAAACACACTTAATCGTGGATTATGTATTAGGGACACCTTCTGTATTAGGTACGGATCCTAAATCAAATGTTAGTCACAATAAATAAGAAAATATTCAGTCAAATAGGTCGTTCGTTATACGCGGTCATTCGGACTCATTAAGCGGAATTCTGAATTCACATGAGACTAAATTTATTTTGTAAAAGTTTGCATGAAACCAAATTTTGAACAAGTGCAATAATTATTAGAGGACAGTCATTATAAGTGGATTGTTTTGTATAACTATACTGCGGAATGAACTTCCCTTCCATACACACAATGGATTCCTATTTAAATCAAGGGAATTTTTATGTTGTTAGCCTGAACCAGCTGTTTTTATAATGTAATTGAGTCGTCGTAAAGAACTTCCACAGAGGTCGGCTTCCTCATTTTTTTGGCGTAGTCTTTCTGCGGTCTTGGTATTTATCATTAGGCCTACTGGAAGGTATGACGAACTTCGTGGTCGTGTGGAAATAAGTTAACTGCGATGTTATAAAATTGGCATTAACAAATCAATTTATATAAATGACTATTTTTATTTTTTTCCCCAGAATTAACAATTTCACACATGGAAAAACTGAGACTAACATACAAACAGTACCAAGTTATAAACGATAAGGATTATTTGAGATTTTATAAAAAGCAACGAACAATAGTCAAAATCACTACCACGATGTCTAGGCGTCAGGCGACGGCTGACCATGAGTTTCTAGTGGGGTCAGTGACGCTGCCCAATTTTAGACTATTCGTTGCCTGCTGACGTCATCTAAAACCTACTTTGGCCACGTCAATGCGACACTATGCGGCTTAGAATACATTACTTATGTATTCAATCCTTTATTGACTCGTTTTATGTTTACCACCCAAGTAGGTAAACTCTATTATAATATAATATATTAATATATAATAATAATACATATTTACAAGTGCCTTATCCGCTGCGTCATATATTTGGGGCAGAAAAGTTGTATTTTTTATGAAAATAAGGGACGAGACGAGCAGGACGTTCAGCTGATGGTAATTAATACGCCCTGCACATAACAATGCAGTGTCGCTCAGGATTCTTACAAAACTCATAAATTCTGAGCGGAACTACAATTGCGCTCGTCACCTTGAGACGTAAGATGTTAAGTCTTATTTGCCCAGTAATGTCACTAGCTACGGCGCTCAGACCGAAACAGTAATGTTTACATATTACTGCTTCACGGCAGAAATAGGCGCCGTTGTGGTATGAAAATCTATTCCTTATGTGTACGTTTCATTTTTTTTTATATTTTTGTACAAAAACATATAGTTTTTTAGAGCGACTATGTGAAACATAGTCGATCAATGCGTGTTAAGAGTATGTAACACTGACATTTGTAATTTATTTGATAAAATTTTAATAATTCTTTTTCATTTCCACGTAACGTAGGTGTTGTATAAAAGACTATGTATTATTTATCAGGGAGGAGGAGGGATTTATGGGGAGAAAACTGATTAAGAATTTCAATCGTCTCGTTGTGCCTCATTGCCTCTTCACCAGAATAGGAGAAAATACCAACAAGTGCGATTTAGACAGAAATCGAGTATTTAAATTTACTGACTAATGTGTGAATTATAGCAGCACACCTTCTATTGTCGCAAAGTATCATTACAGTTGTTATGGTTTTAAGTATGTGGGTGCCGATGTATTTATAGGCATGTGAGACTTTCCATTTTCGAGGGTATCATCTGCCCGTCTCTTAATTCATTTAAATATAAATTTTATATCAACGTTGTATTCCAGCACAAATTAGTTTTTTGTTTCACACACAGAATTAACTCAGTAAATTTCATTTTATTGCGCTCGAAAACGAATAGGTCCACATGCCAGAGTGAACTACGTGTAATTGGTCCTTCGAGCCGGATATTTTTATTTGCAATTCATAGAAAATGTTTCGCGCTTTAAAAAGCCCGGTTGGGTTATGAGAATATTCTTTTGACTGCATGCGAAATGTAATAGAGGACGACACGTGCCAAGTACATTGCACATTATTACGTTAGTACTCAAGGGGATATAGTGTCTTATAAATAGTAAGTTTCACATTTGTATTTTTGCAAGATATAGGGAAACCTTAATATGTGATGATTATATTCTAAATGTAAATAAATTGGTCTTATTTCGAGAAGATACATCGAACTGATATGTGAGCTATTTATAGCCAACAAAATTTTATTTGAACTAGCAGCTGACCATGTTGGTCATCTGGTAGTTTCAGTTCTGCTAGTTAATGTGAAACGATTCCCCGATCACGCAGTACTACGCCCGTCTCCCTGTTATTATGAGAGATTACACCATTCCACATAGAAAGTATGTTGCGCCAGGAATTATTCTGGTGGCATAGCACGAACTCTACACATAATAAAGTTTGTTCCACTGCTGTTAGATTTATTATTTATTCTTGTCAGTCGCTCCGTTAACGATACCCTATCGACCGATATGCGATCTCTACTTTAAGATTATTTAGGATCAATAATTGTGAATAATTATTTCAATACGTTGATATTTATTTCCAAACCAATATAGTACAGAAAACGCTTATTATTATATTCATATTAATAAGATATTCATTCCATAGGTGAATTGTACATAGATATCAAAATTTAAGGTATCATCCCCACCATCTCGTTGTGTGGCGGTCCTTCACAGTGTGGTTTTAAAGGAACTTCCTTACACGTACTCTTATACTGTGGAATGAGCAAGGAATGTGCGGTGTTTCCGGGACAATACGACATGGGTACCTTCTGAAAATACGCGTTTTCCTCTGGTGTTGCAAGAGAATGTGGGCGGTGATGATCACTTAACACCAGGTGACCCGTACGCTCGTTTGTTCTCCTTTTCCATTAAAAAACATCCCATGGATCGGTTATTTAATGCCAAATGAAGGAAATGAATTAAAATATTAAATTCAGCTCGCCATTTTTGGCCGTAAAACGTGACTATTTCACAATTTAGGTACAGACTTTGGCCGGAGTCAAACGATTGCAGAATACAATGCAAAAGACATTTGCTCATAACTGACCACTATGGTATTATACGACCCATTGTTGTAGGCAACGTGAACCGCTTTCGACGTGAGCTGATGACATCATCAGACGACATGAATGATCATAGTTTGTTCATAACAGGTACTTGTATTCCACAAGAAACTTTGAAGCGAGGGGATAATGAATCGGCCTTACTATGTAATTACCTTAATAATCGGAAGCATAATTAAATCGATTTTCAAGAATAGATTAATATTATTTGGGATAGTAGTTTTCTTCTCGAAATTTCAGATTTTTGAAAAGTCTTAGTCCTGCAAAAGTCGAATGTCCTGTCGAAAGTTTCTGTTAATTCGCCAAGTACTTTTAGATATTTATTTTATCCTTTTGAGATGAGTTGCCAGAAAACGAGTTTAGACTACGTGGTGGCAACTCAATATCTCCCCTATTTGATAGCATTTGTCATGTGGTAACTTTGATACTGGATTTATATGTACATATGTGACAGATACTCTGTTGGAGTATATCCTGATATTGTGAGGTAGATAGTTTCATTAACTGGAGCCTAAAAAATAACACCCCATGGACAGCGCTTTATTTTAAACAGAAGTTAACATTATTATGGCCAAGCTCAATTTACATCGAAAATAATTTCAGTTCATTTCTGGCACTGTCAGACTTGTTGGTATAGATATTCCTGAGCTGATACGGCACAAATCATTTAGTATGTTTAGAAACAGGTTTTTGTTATACACATGTCTTTATCATTTGTCTGTACATTGATATTAGACATGCAGACATGTTGCCATTTACTATATAATTTATATTATTGATTTAACATCACAAGTAAATCTGTAACTCATATTATTACTGTCCCAGCCGAGGTTTTCATAAATTATTCATATTAAACTGCAGATATTCTAAATGATCAGACTGTTTGAAACCAGCGTAAAATTGTACACTATCAATAATTTTGTACAACATGTGGTATTTTTTAAAAGAGCCCAAAAAGAATACTGGGACAGTTTCTTCCGACTTTTCTTCTTAAAGCGCCTAGTGTTTCCGATGAGTTGGTAGTGTATTAATTGATTTTTATGACTGAATGTGAGAATTTCTTATTCGACCACTGATTGTTCGCTCCCCTTATCGAATTCTTTCTCGTTTAAAGATCCATCATTCTTGTGACGTTTGTAAGCGCTTTTTGAATCTGCTCCCTTGTTGAATGCTGATGAACCACCGATGTCATGACTTCCTATGCTCTCCGACTTTGTTATCTGTAAAAGCATATTACAATATTAACTATTTATATTCATTGCAAGATTGCGGTTATGATTAGATGACATATTGTACGCTTGGTTGTCCTTTTATTGCATAAAACGTCAATATTGGCTCTATTTCTTCTTAAATCGGGTGTTGTGTTGGAAGTGTTGATAATATTGTATTATCATTGGGCTTGGATACGTTTGTATTGTCTTGAAGTGAATTAAAATCACGTTCAAAGATTCCCCAGCACACATAGATACATACAGGTGAAGCTTATATAAATAAAAAAGAATACAAAATATCACATATGTGTTCAAATTGTGCTCTGTAATAACCACTAAACACTTGGATGAACTTCTGATGGAACATAAACGGTTAAACTAACGATTCTCTTTCAGTTTCGAACGCTTTTGTTACGCAAAAAAATGTTCAAGAAATATGTTCATTTTAAATCTTGTATTTTTAAATAAAATTTCTTTACGGTTTCATAGCGAGAAACAACTACCGTGCTTGATAAATAAACACACTAAGAAATGAGGAATGTTGCGTTAAGTAGAACGAGCTCAAGTTTTCACTCCAAAAAATAAGATCTCTTCATTCTTGTTGAATTTCATTTTAAATTTAATAATTTGTACTTTCAATGTACATTAACACTTTTGAAACTTATATTTTTTTGTGCAACTTTACTGATTTAAAAAAAGATTCTCTTTTAAAGAAGTAGGTAATTCTCGACGAAAATTGCAATAATATATCCTTCTCTTGCAACAAGATACCTTAGTATCAAAAATTTGATTATACAAATCCTTTACTATTGAAAATAATGATTACTAGTTTTAATGCACTCTGCAAGTTAATTCGATTACTAGTTTTTATTCTTCTTCTTTTCTACTCGATGTAGTCCGGGCAAATAAATAGTTTGAAATATTATTCTGCTTATGCGCTACCTTTTTGACTTCAAAATATTAGGATATTCTTGATTATAATATACGCGCCTTGGTACAGGGCTGAACATTGTGAAATTAATAAAACGCATAAAGAGGCACATATTTTCTCAAAATTGATTCCTTTAGAATTCTTTTCAACGTGTCTTCAAACACTACCACCGCTTCGGAAACAAATGGCGCTCTGAGAGAGAAGAATATGTGCGTGACGCCAGCAGGCAGTCGTATGCTATATATTATAGACTATTAAGGTGATTCTTAAATGTGCCTGGACCTAACGTCACCTAGAGGCCTGTTGAATTTAACTCGTGGGGATTATTCCCATTATACAGGATTTCTCCCGCACTCTGTTTTAATGATACGTCTTCTTTTAATGTGGTAGTTATATCGCAGTGTATTTTATATCCTCTAGGGTGATCAATTTGAAAAATGTGGATGGACGTTCAGTTTTTGTGAAAGGATTTTAATTAGTTACTTTATTATTTGAATTATCAGACAGTTAGATTTCACTGAAGTTCTATGAACTGTGTGTCTGGTGAATCTATAATATAATTGAAATTTGCTTACCGTACTGCTTTTTGTGTGGTGCTGACCAATATTGTGGTAATTAGATACTCCAGCGTTGTGGGTAGTGTGCTGAGCAATACCACTTGCCCCCTTGCTGGAATGTTTTGCAGAACCACTGGCTGCGTGCGTATATTTTCTACCTTGTGATTGTATTCGGCCTGACAATCCGGAATCATCTCCGTCACTTTCATCTCCGTTCTCTTTATTTTCAGGTTGAGCCGCGTTATCGTCAATTGTATCCCCCTGATTTGTATTTTCTGTGTCGGTATTGCCGGTATTTGCCACATTGTCTAGGTTTCCAACACTAGCTTCATTGCCATTACCGCTATCCACTGCAGAGTTTATTTCTCCGTTTCCTGAATTGTTCGTTGTTTCCTCGCCGGCGTTGTCTATTTGATTACTTGCATCTCCTGCATCACCTTCTGAATTTCTGTCCTTGTCTCCTGAACTGGGAGTTTTAATGGCGGTGTCACTGTCTTCTTCGTTATTTGCATCGCCTGCATTTACTCCGTCAGTCCCAGAATTATCATGTTTATCGCCTGGGTTGGGAGTTTTAATATCGTTGGCATTACTTTCTACATTATTTTTATTGTCTGGGTTTAATCCTTCAGTACCTTCGTCATGTCCAGAGTTTATATCTCCGTCGCCAGCATTGGTAGTTTTAGTGGTGGTGTCACTATCCTCTTGATTGTTTGAATCGCCTGTGTTTAATGCCTCGTTGACTTTATCTGAACTACCTCCGGAGTTACCATCTTCATCTCCTGCTTTGTCTAAATTATTGGCTTGGCCGACGTCACATACACATCTTGCATCTATTGCCAGCACTAGCAAAAGAATCGTGGATACCTGAAATAATAGAAAAATAACGCGACACTTTATATTATTAATTTACTTATAAGAAAATTATATTTACAGAAACGATGAAACTTTTTTTTTAAATAAAGGTATATCTAATCAAGGTCTTGAGCTCGCAGACAGTCTGAGGAAAAGCATAAAAATCGCTCTTGATATGCATATAAAATAAGGTATAATTTATATAACTGCTTTTGAATTAACACACAGTGCCCCCCAGCTGACAAAGATAATTTTGAATATTGTATTTCTATTAACTTACCTTAATGATCTTCATTTTATCCTATTAGATCTGTAGGTACGCACTGACGAAGACGGTCGAAGTAACGACTTATATTAAAAAAACGCGTTTTTAAAAGTTTTCTTTCTAATATATATCGATAAGAACTCAAGTCGTTAATTTCCTTATAGATTTAGGGATGTTATCGCGATTGAAGTAATTACCAATAATGACCAATTAAATATCGATATGTGTAACAAGTGTTTCGATAAGTTCTGACACTGAATTCTTGAATGAAGTTGTTACTACAACGTGGCTTAGCTGTGAAGCCAGGTAATACTGGGCCTAGATCTGGAGAATAAAGTGGATGGGGTAGGAAGTCGAAGGATAAATCGCTAAGTTTTGATACGGCGTATTGTCCTGGTCCCATTTTACATTCGCTATTCACTTGCAGTATTAGCCTTATCAAATAAAGTGTTCGATGTACATTTTCGCATCATTCTTGATAGGTTCAACCTATATGTTCAATAATACTACTTTAATTTTAGCAATATTGCTATGTTTAATTTTTAGGTGTTTGTAAATTTTTACGCTTAATGTCCTTGTTTAACTTTAATTTGATAAAATGTTTATTTGTGTGATGTGAAATATAAATATATGTCTATGTCTATGTGGATAAAGAGAATTTATTACCAAAAAAACCGACTTCAAAAACTGAAAAGTATCAAGTAACTAAAAATGTAATTTACCTTACCTTTACCTTTAATAGTAATAAAATGCTATTATTTATATGTGCCTATAGGTTTTAAGTCGGTGCCAAGACCTAAACAAAATAAAACTTAATATTATAAACAGCTTACTTAATGTAATTATTAAGGTTGTCTGGCCACGCGTGTCTGTCCGCTTGGGTTGTTTTGGTCTAGACTAAGCTATCCCGCTCAAAGTCACGCGTGGCGAGTGTAGGTACTTACTATTACATTTGGCTTGGCACCGACTTCAAAGCTATCAATATGTCGCACATACAAATAATAGTATTTTAGTAATGTTAAAGGTAAAGGTGTATTAAATTAAATTTTTAGTTATTTGATACTATTAAGTTTTTGAAGTCGGTTTTCTGAAACGAAGTTTATTTTTTATTTTTTACTTTTTAGTGTCAGTAAATAATTATAATATATAATCAACCTGAATGAAATCTCCTAAAAAGCCGTACACATAAAACAATTATATCATCGAGAAAATCAAAAAAAAATCATAAAAAATTTTCATAAAATGAAAACTACTAATGTAAAATTTTTATGGGACCAAATGGCATCTATACTGCATGGAACTAGAGAAAAATTATTATTATTAATTAATTTGATAACATCCTCTTTTTTTTAAGTCGGTTAAAAATAAAAAAAGGCCCATACCCTTGACGGTAGATTTTTGTGTCAGTGGCCGCTTCGGACGGATTTCACTGGCCACTCGTAACATCACGCTGACTGCCGATTGGATTTTTGAGAGAGTGGTGAATCCATGTTTTTTTAAATCCGGTTTTCTTTATAAAATATTCCAAACAACGCTCTGAATGATTGATTATACGCTTTTGATCAGTTTTTAACAAACGTGACACTAATTTGCAGCAAGACTTTTTCATGGTCAAATTTTGATATAAAATAACTCAAACACTCAGTAAATCTGTAATGTCTCAGATATGTTGTGCACTTTTACCCTTCGAACTTCCTTCACGGCTTTCAGGACTTCAAAATTTCATTAATCTTCCAAAAAAACACGTAAGCCTTCCTAAAAGGTCAGTTTTGCACCTGTGATTCCTCTAGTGTCGCAGAACAATGTGGGCGACGTTGATCACGTAACATCAGGTGAATTAAATGCTCGTTTGTCACCCTCTTTAAAAACAAATTCGGAACTAATTGAATGAACTTGTAAAAGATGGTTCTTTTCTCCAGGATAAAGTTTTGAGGGATATTATGTACCTATACTTCAACAATAAATTAATCTGCTGAGCTAAATTAGCATTGTGAAATTTATATGGCAAATGAAATTATAGAGAGAATATTAAGATACTTAATAATACTAAAACATAAAATACACCAGCTCATACATTTTCCTGTATAAAAGGGTTGGCGCAGATTTAATTGGCAATCCGGAGTGACACACATTATATCCTAAGTATATCGCTTACTAACAACAATGATATTGATATTCGACCGATAATTGAACGAAGCTGAATCGCTAGTGCGCGCACATTTTCAATTAACTTGCGATATTGGAATATCCAACCCGTACACGTGTTATCGTTTCAAAATCCGATTTGTGTTTTATGTATAATGATCGCACATAATGGAAGTTGGCTAGTGAGGGCTACTATATATTTGGGAGTTATTGAATCTATCGAATATGTTGGTACAGAGATTTCAATCAAATCAAATTTGTATGTAATAGGCTACAAGTCTATGTTTTATATTACTGCAGTTAATGCTCAGTTGAGTGATACTTGGGTAATGCAGGCAGATCACAAAATTGGCATTTTTGTTCATATTTTGTCATAATAGACAATTCTCATTCTCAAATTCTCACATACGCCAATCACGTCCTGTGCTAGATCGGCAGCTACGGTTAGCAACGCAACATCTTTTTGTTTATTATTGTCTCTGCGCAAAAAGTAATTGCTTTTATTAAAGTTTGTATCCATAGTATTTGTATAAAAAGTAGATCAGATTGGGAAAAATTTACGAATGAAAGTCAATTTATCAGGTCAAAACAATGATAGCGAATACGCTATCCTAAATTGCTTGGCAAATTTTAGTAGCGCGAGGCTTGTTTTCTATTTATTTTATTTCCTATCCGTTTGATATTATGTTTATTGGAATATGATGACGTGGTATAGATGGCTTGGCAAGGGAGAAGCAAGAAGTAGAACCAAAAATATAGCGGTGGGTGTCTTCTTGATATGAAGAAGAAACAGAAAGTGAACGTTGACAGACTGAATGAGAGGATTTTTTTTAAATTTGTTAATTTAATAATTAATTGTTTAGACGCCTTTTGGTATACAAAAAATGTAAGTAAATTACAAAAATCTTTATTCACAAAAACAAAAATTACAAAATGGCTTATGATGGATCCCACAATAGTTCAGCCTATATCGTGGGCTTCTAAACTTAGTTGAGGGGCATGTTAACATTTAAATTACGTTACGCCTTAGGTCGTTCTGTGTTACCAATGGATCATCCGATTCAGTCATTTACTGCCATTATAACAAATTAATTTAAAAACTTTATTGATGTTATAGTTGTTTATTTACATTTATAATATAACCACACATAATGTATGGATACCATTTGAAAGTACCGTTGGCATATTGAGTTCTGTTTGCTGACGTCACGACTTCTCGCCCCTTTTCAAACTTCACAGTTGGCGATACCTTTGGTAAAGTAAGCGTTGTAAAGGGAATATACGCGGCCTAACCTATAATTATTGATGAATCCCGGTCGTTGTCGAATTCGTTCCCAAACTGCTTGTCATCATTGTTGAAGTTCTTGAACGCGGAGCCAGCTGAGTTGCCTCTCTGGAACGACTCTGACCCGCCGATGTCGTGGCTCTCGGAGCTTTCGGATTTGGTGACCTGCGGGAGTCGAGAAATGGGTTATTATTATATTTATAACTCACCAACCAATATGGGCCTCACCCGTGATAAAAGGCATTTATATTCTCAAAATTGATTCCGTTAGAATTCTTTTTGATATCAGTTCAAACACTACCACCGCTTCGGAAACAAATGGCGCTCTGAGAGAGAAGAGTGCAAGAAAAGAGAGAGGAAGCAAGATCATCTTAAGTTCGAACACTATAATATATTGGTTGAATACCTACAGCGGATATTGACTTTACAATTATTAGTTTCTTCGTATTTAAATTTAACCTACCTTAAAAATGAGGTCATGTCGTGTAAACTTTTTTATGATTTAATGTTCCATATTATTGATGATGGAGATTGTTAAATAAACTTTGGTATCAAAATTATTGATTTTTCATAACCTCGTTGCTGAAAATATGTTGTTAGACTAACCGTGGTAGATTTACTGTGATGATGTCCAATGTTGTGGAACTCCCGTCTTCCAGTGTCATGGTTCTCCTCTCCGCTAAATCCGCTCTCTCCATTCTCATGTATCTGTCGCCCGAACTCTTTCCTATGCTCCAAATTGTGGCGTCTCGCTGCGAACGGCCTCGATAGCTCGTCAAAGCCGTGCCGCCCGTGGCGAAGACCGTCAGTTATTCTTTCGAGGCCTCGCATCAGTTCGTTTGTCAGTCCGTACGGCTTAGCATAACCAACCGAAATTGTAGCAAATATCAAAGGAATCTGTAAAAAAAGAAAATGTTTAAAAAAACTAAATACACGCTTTGGTTGAAAAGACAATGGTTGAAATTTAAAATGAACCTCAATTCCTGCTTATTGACGATAGATGAAAAAATATATAAATTAACAAAAATCTTATTTTGCAATTTAATAGATGGAATATTTTTATTTATTATTGTCGTCGGTCCTCGATAAATCTACGAAGTTTGAACGAAATCTGGCCGCTTAAAATGGGTCAAAGTCGCGCCCAAATGAGTCGGTTACACACAAACATACATACAGGTGAAGCTAATAAAAATCGTATAAAAAGAAATACAAAATTGTTGGAAGTCTCGTTTAATAGTTTTTGAGGGATTCCGTGTTGATTTCAAAACCAATAACCGCTGCGACTACGTTTCAATCCACAGTTTTGGACACAGTTTTCAACATAATATTAGATATATGACATAAAATAGATTATGTTGATTTTAAAAAACTAAATAAAAAATAAGGGATGAGACGAGCAGGACGTTCAGCTGATGGTAATTGATACGCCCTGCCCATTACAATGCAGTGCCGCTCAGGATTCTTGAAAACCCCCAATAATTCTGAGCGGCACTACAACTGCGCTCGTCACCTTGAGGCATAAGATGTTAAGTCTCATTTGCCCAGAAATTTCACTAGCTACGGCGCCCTTCAGACCGAAACACAATAATGCTTACACATTACTGCTTCACGGCAGAAATAGGCGCCGTTGTGGTACCCATAATCTAGCCATAGCATCCTGTGCAAAGGAGCCTCTCACTGGTAAAATAAAATAATAATAAAAAAATACTTACAATTAGTTTCATTTTGTTGTGGGTTTTTCAATGAAATATAGCCAAGGATACCTGTTCACTAGGATTATGTGTGGCAACTGATATCCTGTACGTCACAAACATTGCTTTTTATACAAAAAATAATTAAGAATATTCATTGTAATCATTAGTCAACTATGGCTAAGATAGGGATTATAGTTAATTGGTGATTAGGATATATCGTAAAAGTACTCGTTAATGATTCTCGGGAATTACGTAGGACGATAAATAAAAGAAATACAGTAATTGGATGGATAAGATATAATGTAGAAACTCGAAAAAGATTTCAGCAAAGAGATTGTAATTTGTATAATTAGTTTTGCTCTGATTTTTTTACCAAGCATCTTATCCTAGTTCAAAATATAGAGGTTTAACAGTTATTGAAGTCTTACTTGCTAAAACATTTTCATGTTCAGTTGGTAGTAGGTAGTTTCTTACACACAGGGGAGTGCATATCATATAGGCAATTAGGCAGTGCCTACCTCGTTATGAAACTAAATAAATAAAGCACTAGTGTTATAGTTATTTATGCAATTGTTTTGTAAGGGGTATTAAAACGCGAATGTGGGTTTATCATACGAGGTGAAGCCGATAGTGATAATAGTATCACATGAGTGTTTTACTACCTTATTATCAACAGTTGCATACTCTATCTACACCCATAATATGAAATCTCTATAAAAGATTCTGAAACAGTTAGCTTGATGCTAACATTAAAAAAAGCCAGTCCTAGTAACCATAAGATCATCCATGTTGTACTAAATTTCATTACAACACTCGTTTGGATCATGTAATCGTTATTAGTACATTGGGTGTTTTAATGTTGGCAATAAGCTAACTTTTTAAGAATCTTCAATAGAGGATTTAAAGCATGGGTGTAGATAAAGTTAATTAACTACCTACGGTAGGCAGTATACAGATTGCATGCACGAAGTAAGCAGCATTTCATACAACTTATGTGGTACTGTCGGACTAAAGCTCAACTACGACTGGTTACATCTTCAGTGCATACCTTGCTAGAAAACCAATGCACGTCCCTGCTTATACATTTACGTTTGTTGAGTTGTCCCATTCACTAGGACCGTGCGTGTTTATAATTACTACTAAGGAATTAAAGAATCTACTTAAAAAATAAAACTAATAGTCATTATTTTTCATTGTTAGAAAACACAAAAATAAAATCCTTAATACCTTTTTTAGTTCTGTTCTTCTAGCTGTCAGGTCGAGGACTAATATAATAAAGAAGATAGAATAGAAAAAATAATTACCTACTTTTGTACCAACTACTCTGATAATGTTTTTATCTAAAGTCTTCTGTCTTGCTAATAATATATAACTCCAAATTGTTATTAATAAATAAATGATGATAAGTCAAATTGGGTCACTTTTTATTTTTCTCAATATTAAAGGAAATTTTTAACTCTTAGAAGTCAAGGAAAACTAAATAATATGTACTAGCACAGAATATAGAGTAATAAGAAGTGAGGATAGTAGTAATAAATTAGTGGTACTGGAATTGAGTGATTGACATCCGCCTGCTTAAGCTACCTTCAGGTTTCCGCGCGTCCGTAGGAATATTTTCGTACCTAAAGCCCCTGATCATAAGTCAGAGGAAATAGTCGTTTGACTCTGAGTTTATTTAAACTTGTTGAAATATTATTTGTCGGTCCAAATATACCGAACGAGCGACGCGATGGTGAAAAAAAGATATGGTTACAAAGAGTATATGTAGCTCTTTAGAGATTGTTGGTTGGATTAGGTTCGACGTCGTTTTTTTGTGTGCGTAAGTAGAAGCGGTAGAAAAAGTAATGTATATTCTCTGCTCCTGCGGTAGTTGTAGTAATTTCACTATCCACCCATAATCCATGTAGTGGTACCCATAATCTAGCCGGCATCCGGTACAAAGGAGCCTCCCTCTATCTGTGGAATGAGATTTGTAGAACGTGGATGAAAGTTCCTTGAATACTGCACTGAGGAGTATCAACACATCCTGATTGTGGGGTAGTTTTTGACGTTCAATAAGTCATTTTGAATCCCATTTTGAATAAAAATATTTGAATTTGATATCCTAACTGGAGTGTTGTGCGAAGGTGGAATTCGGCGGCAGGAATCAGGTGAAACAGCTCTTCGGAACACTTCAATGAAGTGACGCGTCTCTACACAACGCCAAGTGATCCAGCCGTTGACATAGCACTAGGTCCCCGACAATTCGGACTCGATAGAAGACACAAGTTTCTCCCGGCACAGCTAGATTCATCAAGCCTATCTAATCTGTGGTGCAACGCCTGCAAACCAATTTACGACCGTGTCGTTGATTTCATATTTTTTATTTGTTGTATGTGTGCGTTCAATTTGTGTCACACACGGAACAGAAGAATCTTTTTTCTCTTCTGTGGTGTAACAGATTTAAGCGATTTAAACGCTTTAATTATAATATTTTATTTTTATATGCCTCCTAATAATCTGTAATGTATAATTTTATTATGGATTGTATTATTAGAATAAATGAGAAACAAGTCACAAATTAAAGTTATTTATTTAATTCTGTATAAATCATTTATTTATTATTGTTTTCGTATCCTACAAGGGATCCAAAGGGTTTGTGATAACTAAAATAAGAAAACAATCTTTCGATTGAATTTACTTATATATCTAGATATAATAATGACAATTATTACGTATTAATTGAATATTCTAAACACAGCGACACAACAGCGAAGAGCAGTGCTGACTGTATCTTTTACGCTCGTGTAAACTCGGCCGTCCCGAGTTCACCTGATCGAGGCTTTCACCGTTCAGCAGCGAAGAGCAGCTGTCTGTATGTTTCTCGCTCGTGTACACTCGTTGGTCCCGAGTTCACCCGATCGAATCTTTCGCCGTTCGGCAGCGAAGAGCAGCTGACTATATCTTTCTCGCTCGTTTACACTCGTTGGTCCCGAGTTCACCCGATCGAGGCGTTCACCGTTCAGCAGCGAAGAGCAGCTGTCTGTATCTCTCTCGCTCGTGTACACTCGTTGGTCCCGAGTTCACCCGACCGAGGCTTTCACCGTTCGGCAGCGAAGAGCAGCTGACTATATCTTTCTCGCTCGGGTACACTCGGTGGTCCCGAGTTCACCCGATCGAGGCTTTTACCGATCAGCAGCTAAGACCAGCTGACTGTATCTTTCTCAGTCGTGTACACTCGGTAGTCCCGACTTCACCACATCGACGCTTTCACCGTTCAGCAGCGAAGAGCAGCTATTTGTATCTTTCTTGTAAGGATCAGCCTAACTTTTTATCTACGAAAAAATGTGTGTGCGGTGCGCCTTAAAACTTGCATGTGCACTTCAATAAATATTTAACTGTCTGGGTGGCATGATATTTTTTTATCGTCTTAACGGAGAAACCGGGCGAGAGGCTCTTACGATGGGATGTGGTGGGCCAACAAACGCCCATGGACAGCCGCAACTTCAGGGGCAAGAGATGCAAAATAGCATCGCTCTAATAAAATACACAACGCATGGTGGTGGCAGTTATTATTAATTAAATCGAAATTGCGTTATCATAAAGTTCACTTCGGAGCAATGCAGCGTCTATTTAATAGCGGCGTTATTGGATATGTGACCGGAAATTGAACGGTGTCCATTCAGTGTTGTGCAAATGTTTTCAATTATCAAGTAAAATTGGTATTGCCCACAATCTGGTTTTTGTGTGAATTATGAATCATTATAGTTTAGACTTTAATTCGTGGAAGCGTGTTGTTTTGTAAGCGATTGAATGCTAACTGTGGCAGGCGAATTAAAGCACAATCAATGTGGTAAAATTAGTGCTTAGACAGATTCAAAAACTGTATTCACAAATGAGAAGTTTTGTTCTTTTCGTAGCTGTACATATGTTCTTAATTTATTCGAAGTTAAAAATGGGATAACAAATGGACTTTAACAGGGCACAGCAAAGAACAGCAATACGTATACGTTCGATAGATGGAGAGGAGATGCAGGCATTCTGGCATCAGATATCAATAAAGACAATTTAAATTGAAATAAGATGAAAATATTTTATTTCAGGTGATATAAGGCTTTTGTGCACAGAATATCGGCTAAGTGATCACTTATTTTCGTATTTAACTGCCATCAAGCAGGGTTGTACAAGTATTAATTTGGTTCTGTTTGAAGGGCACCGTAGCTAGATTACTGGCCTAATAAGACTAAACATCTTGTGTTATTACAAAAAAGTTAAACATGTGTTGAACACTTGTTTCAAAAAAGTTCTGTTACTAATATGTGTCTTTGTATTGTTAAGCGTTCTAAAATGTTTAGACATTGCTTAGATATATTTAAACACGAGTCGAAGCTTGTCTGAGGTGTGTCTAACGGATAAATCATATTCATATGGAAGATTTACGGCCCTTTTCATTAACATATCTTATCCTTAGTTTAACTTACTAGAGGTAGACAAATCTATGCTTTAACACTTACTAACATTTCAATAACTTATCGACAGATAGCATTGGACTATAACTATATTGGACATAACTATGAATAGATAAGATCTTGTGATTAAACGATGATAGCATCGTATCCATAACTAGAGGTACGTTATTGAAAACACGCCGTTAGATTATATAATGACAGATAGATGACAGCTGACCAATATTGTCTTCAGTTCCTTAAATTGGTCCGCTTCAGTTTATTATGTGCTTACACACTACGAGCTAAACACAGTTTTGTAATAGAAAAAGATAAACTCTATTTTAGACGTCGTTATTGTTTGGTCACTGTCTAACAAAAACCTGTGTGAACCTTGTTTAAATTAATTTTTGGTAATAACACCGCTTTTGTCTCAAAGTGAACGCACGCAAATGGCGCATTCTATGGTAATGGGCGCAGAGCTATCACATACCATCAGACAAACGTTTGACTCGTCACGTCACTTTTCTCATTAAAAACGAGAATCGAATTTGCGAATAATCAATATTTTTAGCCTATCATAATAATATGTTATACTTTATATTGTTTACTTTATAATTTGTGCGTCTAGATAGAATCTCTTGCTGTTAGACAACCGATAGAAAACAGGCCAGGAATATTAGTTTAGTGTGCGAACCAAAGCTACGTCGCACACTCTCTATTTGTATGACACTTTGTTTTATTGTGCGTGAATTTGCCCAAAATAGAGGTTTGTTCTAAAGTTAATTTTTTTCGACGTTTTCACAGCTGTCATAGTCTTATCTAGACGTGTAAATGATCTAAGATGTTATATTTCAAAACATTATTATGTCTGCATTAAAAGCTTTACTATTGTAACAATCTACCCACTCCAGTATAATTGATTCACCTCCCCCTCTTTCTTATCTTTTAAATTGGACGAGGTTCTTAGAGGCACTACCGATGACAGTAAAAGGAACAATATTTTAAGCAAATTACTTTCATGTATAATAAAAATTACAATTTCTTTACAATCTACTTTGTCACAATCGACGCGTCTTGACCTTTTTCAAATTCCTTGTCAAAGTCTTTTAAATTGCTGTCGAAGTTCTTGAACGCTCCACCGGCTGCGTCTCCTTTGTCGAATGATTCTGATCCACCAATGTTGTGGCTCTCGGAACTCTCGGACTTTGAGACCTGACCAACAAATATAATATATATTATTAAAATTATTATTATTTTGATATATTATGTACTTTGTGACCAGCTGAGCAACCAAATAATTTGTTACATCCTTCACTTCTGGGGCCACAACCTGAGAGTTGAACAAGACATACGAAGATTTACGATCCATGCGTCACTCGAACGGTTGGCTCAGTTGGAAGAGCGTTTGGACGGAACCCGATATTATGCGGTTCCGCATCGTTCATAAATTGTGGTAACAAAAATTTAACAAAATAATTATTAAAGTTAACTATTGCTTTGTGACAATAGTCACACTAGTTCGTGCAAGGCTTTCTATGGTTGGGGTTCTTTACCAGAAGGGTAACCAGTGCAATCTCTATTAGAAAAGTTTACTGTATCTCATGATCCCAAATAGTCGATCAGCTGAAATTTTGACGGAGTCTAATTAAATAGACAGATGATAGAGTTGTTATGTCAGACATATTTAGGATTTTTGTTTGTAAAAGGCAAAACAGCCTCGCGTAATGTTATCTTTTATTTTACATGGCTCTGGAAAAAGTATCCTTTAAATTAACATTCGCAAAATACAGTAGCTTATTTACCGTGGTACTTTTCTTGTGATGTTGCCCCACATTGTGGAATTCGCGTCTTCCTTTATTATGATGTTCGTGACCTTGGATGCCGCTTGCTCCACTCGCGTGGTGGTGTTTTGCGGACTCTCTTGCATGCTCGTGATTGTGATGTCTCGCTTCTACCGGACGTGGCTCATCCTCCAGTCCAAAGTCCTGGTCTAACGGTTTTGCATGTATAACAGCAATGGTCACGAAAATTAAGGGAATCTGAAAAAAGTACTAAACTATTATCTACAACTAACAAATAGATTATAAGTTTTTTATTTTATTTTAGCCATCTCTGCTCGCAGTAAAGTGTGTCTCTTTTGAGGAAATGTCCACAGAGATTATTTAAAGCTTTTATCTTAAAATATATATAGAATTTACTAGAAACTCCGAACATTGAATAGATGATACACATTTTCGTTTATCTACTCGTAGAGGACGTTAAAACACATAATATTATGATTGTGTTAAGTATATCTGAGTCTTGGAGAGATAACCAAATTAAGGATGAAACGTGCAATCGGCACTTTACAAACACATTATACACCCGGTTGAAATCTTATTTTAAATTTATATTCAATCTTATAGTTTGTTATTACGTATTCCTACAACAAAACGAGAGCGACGACTTAATTAAATTGATTTTAACTTTAAACAATATACAAAACAATTATTAAAAAATATGTATTTGCGTATGGAACAGTACAATGCAAAAAGTACTTACAATTAGATTCATGTTGCTTCCTGATCTAATTTTAACTTGTTGGTACACGTTGACTGACTCCACCTGACTAATCGCCAATAGCATACAGAATTACCTTTTTATTGGACAATACATTAGTGCCATAACGATCCCTTCGTAGTAATCATTAGTTAATTGTAACTTGTGTAATGAATTTGGATTGCGATTAATTTGTTAATGATTACTGTCCCTAGACATATACCTGTATTACAACGATCAATATATTATCAAATACAATAAGTAGAGACTATTTAATGTAATTACTTTAGACTACATCATATTATATTACTAATTACGTATGTGTCGTGTTGCGTGATGATAAGTTCGGTTACGTGGAACTAATTTTGGATGTCATGTAAATTAAAATTGATGTGTTAGATTTGTCCTGAACAAAAACACACGAGAGCTGCAATTTAAATAATCCCTTCATAATGTAAGGGGATGAAATTCTTTATAACTCATAATACTTAGATTGTCCTGATATAATTAATTAAACATTAATTTTTCGGTTTCTGCTACAAATAGTTAATATTCAATCAGTTATTCTAGTTTATTAACATATTATTTATTTTGTTACAGGTAAAATAAAAGATCGTCAAGATAAGTTCGCGGAGAAGAGAAAAGTTTGTGCATTGAAATACGTTATATAATATTATCATCCAAGTTATTTGCCCTAAGCTGTAAAAATTATCATAGTATAGATTTATGATAGAGGAATGCTTTCGTTACTGATTATTAGAGTCGGTGACCCAATAGCTAGAACCGATGATTCTCACCATAGAGCCCCCGGTTGGAATCCTCGCCCTCCACGTACAGATGTGTTTTCGAATTCATTTGGTAAGGTCGGGATCGATCTTGTGATTCCTCTGGGGTTAAAAGAGTGTATGGGCCACGGTGGTCACAAACCTTCAGATGGCCCGTATGCATGCGCCATTGTTCTCCTCTTCCTAAAAAAACTGAAGCCGAAACGCACACTTCACTTCACTGATCCTTCGGAGTTCATTATTGGTCGTAGCTTCTTGATATTAAAATCAGTTGATGACACCAACATACTTTGACAAACAAGTTCATCTCTTATAAATATAAAATAATATACTAGCTTATAAACAAAAGACAAAACAAGAAAATGCACAATTAAATTTATTTTTGGCATTATTATGAGATTTATTTATTTTCTTACAATATTCATGCTTTATTTATTCCAAATGATCTTATGTACTTATATAATTTAAGGTCTAAGTATGTTAGAGACTTTTGATCTTCAAAAGAGACCGTACTATCCCGTAATCCTAGAAGTGAGTGTTATCACTTTAAAAACACAACAAATTGTTTAGATTTGCAAGAGTGACATCTCAAGTGAATTTCCTAATAGTCAAATATTGGGGTTGAGCAAGCTATCAACTGTAAAGTAGATCCTGTAGATGAAGCCATAACCTGAGAGTTGAACAAAGCATGCAAGATTTTATTATATTGCGGCATGCGAACGGTAAGCTCAGTTGGAAGAGCACTCGCATGGAACGCGAGAGGTTTCGAGGGTTCGAGTCCCGCATCGTTGATAAAATTTTGTTGTCAAATTTCATTTGTGTATTAATTCTTAAACGAATAACACACTGGTTCATTAAAGTACGCGGATGATAAAGAGCGAATCGGGGGCAATTTGGTGAGATTGAACGGTTCTCCATTTTTATACATTAATGTCGGTTTTAGCTGCTGTGTAATTTTTTTTAAATGTTTGAATGCAGTTTACCAGTGGGAGGCTCCTTTGCACAGAATGCCGGCTAGATTATGGGTACGACAACGGCGCCTTTTTCTGTGTTTCATCTTATGTCTTAAGGTGACGAGCGCAATTGTAGTGCTGCTCAGAATTTTTGGATTTTTCAAGAATTATGACCTGTGCTTCTTTATAATGGGCAGGACGTATCAACCACATCAGTTGAACGTCCTTTTCACTAGTCGTCCCTTATTTTCATAAAAAAAACCTTTCATGATAATGTCATAATCTAGCCGGCACAGCAGCAAAGGAGCCTCACACTGATGAAAGGAAAGGTAGGAAAGGAAAGGATAATTAAAAATATCAATAATATTATATTACTCTTTGATGCTCGTTTATAGTATATTACTCAGTAAGCCATTACTAATTCCCTCCAAAGTATTTGTCACACCACTTTGCACATTTTCCGTAAGCTCGGCGCCGCTCTTAAGTAGCGCTTGCGTTATATTGTTCCCTAGTTTTTCTGTATTATGGATAAGACCTTTGTGCATTAGTCGAAAACTGTCAAGGCTCATTCCGATCTCTGCGCCGTATATGCTTCCCACTTGAGATCCGATGTTAGTGCCAATTATGGCTCCAATTTCGGAGCCAATACCAGCGCCAGCTTTTGCCGCTGAAATAAGGTGCACACCCAACAATGGCTTAGCCCCAAGTTGTGTTACGAAGCCGAGAATTAATATTATCTGTAATATAATTTTTACATCATTTAACTGAAAGGAAAATTATATTTAAGAATTTACAAAATATGGCTGAAGTAAGTTTACAGTAGTATTTCGTGATTATTTCGCATTACACCCATTATTAAAATACATATCCAAATTTGACAGTGATCTAACTTTACCCAACCTAACCCTATTTATATGTGCCGGCTTGGCTTTCAGCCATCCTTTTAAGTTTGATTGTTAATAAGTCTGATTGGTCTGTTTAATACCAATAAAAGATTTAACAAAAGCTATTTGTTTTATTATTTTAGTTAAACTTACATTGATGCATACATTTCCTAAAAATATATGGATGATGTTTCATCTTTACTCCTTAATATCATTAGATCTCATGTGACCTAAATAAAAATTTTGGAAAACGTGTTATACAATTCAAATTCAAATATTTTTATTCAAAATAGGATCTGATATCACTTTCAAAAACTGCCACCCATTCCAAAAAGTATGAATCATATAATTCCAAGTCATATTCCTTAAAGTAAACTATATAAAATTATGAAACTAATTTCAAAAGAAATTACATACAGAATAGATATTGATTTAAGTGATTTTTCTCACTTTTGGCATTAAGTACCCATATCTATAGACATTGAAGGTAAGGTCAGTAACAGCAGTTTTTTGTGCTAAGCCACTATTAAGCCTGTTTGATATAGTAAATTGCAGTAAAAACAACCAATTTGTAACTGGTAGAATGAACCGATCTGGAACCACACCCACGCCAAAAACTGGCGTAAAAGAATTACGCAGTTCAGCCGTTTCCCATTGTTAAGTCTTGAATACCGACGCCTATTTTCCAATTCCTACCCAAATATGACAGCGGTCCTGTAAGAGATAATACCCGGAAGGGTTACCGACTCCATTTGAGTCAGAAAATTTATGCCCGAACTATTTCGTTCGGTCTGCCCGTCGTACAGATTGGCTACGCTCCTGTGATTCTTATTGTGTTTCAAGAGAAAATAGCGATGATCACCCCTTTACTATCAGGTGAGCCGTACGCTTCTTTGTCTTCCTTAAATAAAATTGAACTTATAATTCTATATATTGCTTAAACTTCATTTAAAACATATTGTATTCTCTGTTACCATGCTGACCTAGCCCTGTTAACAAATTAAGGCAATTTTAAGAAAGCTTCATTAAGTGATTATAATCGGAAACTTATTAAATATAGAGCCTAATGAAAATCCTCTTAGCGTAAAAGGGAATAACAGATTAAAAACTCGAACGATCGGATTGAAGCTAGAACCAAAATTACTTACCAAATATTTCATGTTTCTTGGTAAAGGTACGCTGATATTTTATTAATTTCCGATGTAACCACATTCGTTCTGTATTTGTTGATACAATATCAAACAGTACAAGTATTGTCAGGTGTTGTGATTGGAATAATTTTGTTATGATTCCTTTTGAAAGATTTTATTTTGATCCACCTTCACGATTGTGTCGTAAAAGCTAAAACTCACGACAGCATTATAATCAGGCACGACTTGTGCATTACGATCAATAATTATTTGCTTTTGTTGTGTTATTGTTAGATGAGGTTTTGGTTGATATATATCTTAGAGTGTTTTTGGTGATCCTTTTTCAAAGCCGTCTATGGGATTCTTTATATTGGTTATTTACATTTGGATTCGTTTTATATATGTGAGGATACACGGGAAGTGGTAAGGCAACCGCCCATCTACCATTACATCTGCATAATCAGGGGTCAAGAGATATGTTGCCGGCCCTTATAAAGTGAGAGCATGCTCTGTGCTTGAAGGTCCCTGAGCCATATCGGTTTGGAACAACTGCAGCCGGTGATTGATCCCACAACAACATTCAATAAGTGGCTGTGCGGGGCAAGAAGTTCCTGCCTAAACTTGCGTGGTTGTGGAATACCGGACGTCAACTTGATGCAGGTGGAATTTCGCATTTTGAATTTGGAATTAGGATTGACACTGAAATGCTGATTCAGGATCAACAATTGGCGAACGACAAAAATGTAGAGGATAAATAAACAATGATATTATAGCATAGGTAGAATATCGAAAGCGGCTCTTAGGGCGGATTTGACCATACACGATGTTACACGAGGATAACTATACGGATATAATTTTACTCCTTGAATTCTCTTAAGGTTTTGTACATAGGTACATAGTAATGTAATTGAATGCATCATATTTGTTGATCCCTTACGTTCTCTCAAACATGCAGGGTTTGATAATATTGTGGATATTAATGATGACTCTGAGGTCTTGGCGAAATTCGTAGGGCACGATTAGTCATATTCGAAGATTTGAAAGATTCCTTAATCGCTTTTGAATGAATGGACGTTATTTAATAATCAATTTTGATTATTAATTAATTCCTTTTGATCTAGGCTTGTGTGACTATGGCATTGGTAATAAAACTTATTATATCTACTAACTACTAACACACAACCTAATATACACATCTGACAATGGCTACACAGAACAAGTTCATTGTTATGTGTGGCCATTGCCAGAATCAGGTTGGGGTGTCTTAAATTCCTTTACGGCAGAGGACGTACCCTGCCTAAACCTTCTCCTAAGCCCTTTAAAAGCACACGTTCCCTAGCTAGTAGCCTCGATTCCACGTCTCATTTTTAGTATAAGGAGTCAAGGGCAAGCGCTGTAGCGCAAACAGGGGGCACACAAATCCTTGGAGTTAAGTGTTCAATCCCCAAATATTAATTTAAAAAAAGTTGTCATAAAAAAGAAAGGGGCTACATTATGAGTAGGCAACAAGGATTACTGATTTGGTAAAAGGCTTTAAAGGAAGAAGCTAGGGAAGTAGTCTGGATAGTGGCAAAAGGATGCCTTTTCTCTCTGCAGACCGGTAGGAATGAATTTAAATAAAATCATATGAGAACGGTAACAAATATATTCTGGAAATCTGTTACAATATTTACATTATCCCCCCGCCCATGCCCCCTCCGCCCATGCCTTCCTGGAAGCCGTTCCCATAGGCAGAGCCGAGATTGTTGAAGTTATCGTAACCGTTTCTACCGAAGCCCCCGTGGTTCATCGCCGATCCGCCTCCTATATTGTGGAATCCGGAACTTTCTAAAGAATTGATCTGAAATTGTAAAATAATCTATTAAACCAAATCTACTGCGTTAATACGTTGGCTGGGAAAAAATTCTATGTGGCTCAAAAAATTATTATACTCGCTATCGCTTGCCATTGGCAATTCTTCGAGAGTTCTAGAACGACGCTAAGCCTTAGGTTGACCTGCGATAGATGCGTTACTACACAGACCATATTGCCATAAGTTGGCCACTAGCTCTTTAGGTTACTTATTTCTATTGAAAAAATATTATTAAGATTAAAATTGAGTTAATTCTACTAAATAATATGCCGGTCGAACCCTGAACTTGTTTCACATGTTTGCCGGCGACGAATACTAGCTGAAAATATAGGATCGACAGAATACCCGGAGAGATACATCATTTTATGGAAAGTAGAAGATATCGTCTAGATAATAAAACAGATGATTGTTGGATGGCTGATGGCAGTCAGCTCTCTGGGACTCGACAAAGACTGAAGAGTAACTTACAGATGAAACTCTCCTATTATGTGCTCCGATGTTGTGGAATTGGTTCATACCGCCCCCTCCGTAGCCCTGTTCTCCCATGCCGCTTGCGCCATTGTTTAAGAACTGTCGGCCGTAGCCCCCACCACCTGAGTACCGTCCATAGCCGCCGCCGAGGCCGCCAAGTCCTAAACCGTACATTGGATAAGCGTCGATCGCTGTGACGCAGGCCAACGCTAGTACTACCTGAAATAAAACGTTTTTTTTTTTTTATGAAAATGAGGGACGAGACGTGCAGGACGTTCAGCTGATGTTATTAATACACGCTGGCCGTTACAATGCAGTGCCGCTCAGGATTCTTGAAAAACCCAAAAATTCTGAGCGACACTACAATAATTGCGCTCGTCACCTTGAGACATAAGATGTTAAGTCTCATTTGCTCAGTAATTTCACTAGGTACGGCGCCCTTTAGACCGTGTGACGAGTGAAATTGTAGTGCCGCTCAGAATTTTTGGGTTTTTCAATAATCCTGAGCGGCACTGCATTGTAATGGATAGGACGTATCAATCACCATCAGCTGAACGTCCTGCTCGTCTCGTCTCTCATTTATAAAAAAGCGGGGCGTTATAAATCATGAGCAAGAGTGATCATATAATTATGATGAGAACTAAATGAAACAAGCAAAATGGCTACAAAATCGTAGAAACTACTAGAAATAGTGGTAGACAACCCAAAAGGTGGGAAGATGAAATGAAGAGACAGGGGACAGGACTCATTGGAAGAAGTTAGAGAAGGCCTTTGACATAAGGCTAACTGAGACTAGAGACAATATATATTTAGTAAGTAAATAATATTCGTTTATTTGTTACTTCTCTAGTCCTCAGCAATAAATATTATTTTTGTTTTATTAAATCATAATATCAAAAGTAGCCATCTTTCTACGACGGAATTTGCATCACCAGCTCTCGAGAAATTATACAAGGTGAAATATTCATAATGTATTTATTATTTAAAGAAAACACTTACTGTGAGTTTCATGTTGACTGATGAACAAATCTCTTACTGTTGACAATCGTCGGAGGAGTTGCTATTTAATAAGGTGATCCGTAATGTATCTCCCAATTTATAATCGATTTGTGGATATTGATGCTGATTCAATTAAAAAGCTATTTTGTGGGAATTACCGTTACAATGGCGATATCGCTTGGGATTGCTGAGGCTATTAGTTGTTTTAAGGATGTATGCTTCTATGCTGCTATGCAATATTTTCTTTTTTGTTTTTTACGGAAAACAAACAATAAAGGAAAGTCAGCCACGCTTTTCTTTCCCTCCGGCGTTACTTTTGAAAATGGGCGGTGGATTACTTACCGTAAAAACAGATGTACAGCCGTATTTTCTTTGATTAATGAGAGTGGTAAACATTTAAATAAAATATTTTTTAAATTGAACCGCGCGTTATTGCAAGAGCGTTTTCGCACTACGTCCGACCAGAGTCCGATCCGTACCCCTGAAAATACAGGTCTAGAAATCTCGGATCGAATCCGGATATTGCTAACGCACTAGTCCGATCTCTGATCCAATTCCAAGGCAATTCAGGGGCCACTTTTTCCACACCAGAGCACTCACGTCGTTGACTGAATCCTTTCAATTTGTTCCATTTCCTCAGAGGCTCAGAAGAAGTAAAGAACTTAGGGTGCACCCTCCTTTGGTGGACCGACGTTTAAAAGGAGCTTTCACAGTCACCATGCAGTGTTACGTCAATACGACAGAAATTTTTATAATTACTACCGAATGAGCGTGTCCAGTTTTGATTTTATTTAACATCATAGAAAGGATATATAAAAATAGATTGCGACAATACAAAATTAGAAATGCTTGCAGTCACATTACTCAGTTCTTAATTAGACAATATTTATTATTATTAACTTATAAGTTCTTACGAGGGTAGATCAACACTATACATCCCTGTAATTCGGATTCGAATCGGACTATGTCTCAAGGTGACAAGCGCAGTTGTAGTGCCGCTAACAATTTTTGGATATTCCAAGAATCCTGAGCGGCACTGCATTGTAATGGTCAGGGCGTATCAATTAACATCAGCTGAACGCCCTGCTCGTCTCGACTCTTATTTTCATAAAAAAAATTAACGGTGTTGAAAATTCACTGTGAGTGTAGCACATACATAATTGTATAAAACGAGTGCATAGTAACTATACATTGAATTAATACAGTAGCAATAAAGATCTCGAACCGAGAGCACGTTTTTTATTACCAACAAGCAAGGTGTTTCAGCGGCACGTAGAGAGGCCATACGCTCTACGTTTTCTTGACGTCAAGAAGGTGCATCTTTAGGTGTTTCAGCGGCACGTAGAGAGGCCATACGCTCTACGTTTTCTTGACGTCAAGAAGGTGCATCTTTAGGTGTTTCAGCGGCACGTAGAGAGGCCATACGCTCTGCGTTTTCTTGGCGTCAAGAAGGTGCATCTTCAGGTGTTTCAGCGGCACGTAGAGAGGCCATACGCTCTACGTTTTCTTGACGTCAAGAAGGTGCATCTTCAGGTGTTTCAGCGGCACGTAGAGAGGCCATACGCTCTACGTTTTCTTGACCTCAAGAAGGTGCATCTTCAGGTGTTTCAGCGGCACGTAGAGAGGCCATACGCTCTACGTTTTCTTGACCTCAAGAAGGTGCATCTTCAGGTGTTTCAGCGGCACGTAGAGAGGCCATACGCTCTACGTTTTCTTGACCTCAAGAAGGTGCATCTTCAGGTGTTTCAGCGGCACGTAGAGAGGCCATACGCTCTACGTTTTCTTGACCTCAAGAAGGTGCATCTTCAGGTGTTTCAGCGGCACGTAGAGAGGCCATACACTCTGCGTTTTCTTGACCTCAAGAAGGTGCATTTCAGGTGTTGCAGCGGCACGTAGAGAGGCCATACGCTCTACGTTTTCTTGACGTCAAGAAGGTGCATCTTCAGGTGTTGCAGCGGCACGTAGAGAGGCCATACGCTCTACGTTTTCTTGACGTCAAGAAGGTGCATCTTCAGGTGTTGCAGCGGCACGTAGAGAGGCCATACGCTCTACGTTTTCTTGACGTCAAGAAGGTGCATCTTCAGGTGTTTCAGCGGCACGTAGAGAGGCCATACGCTCTGCGTTTTCTTGACGTCAAGAAGGTGCATCTTCAGGTGTTTCAGCGGCACGTAGGGAGGCCATACGCTCTGCGTTTTCTTGACGTCAAGAAGGTGCATCTTCAGGTGTTGCAGTGGCACGTAGAGAGGCCATACGCTCTGCGTTTTCGTGACGTCAAGAAGGTGCATCTTCAGGTGTTTCAGCGGAACGTAGAGAGGCCATACGCTCTGCGTTTTCATGACGCCGAGAAGTTGCTTCTTCAGGAATCTCTGATGCTCACGTCTAGGCTGTTCAGCATGAACATTCGATTCTTGCTGCTAGCAATTGTCATAGCTTGTCTTTGAGAGCTCTGTGAAAGATTGGATTTTCGTTTGCAAGTCATAATCACACCAAAATTATTAAACTTATCTAGCTATCTAAATAGCTATAGACTAAAGAACTTACAACAAAAATAATTAAACTACCTACGCTATTTGATAAAAATAATAAACAAACAAACTAAAGTACTAAACACAAAATAATAAAACGTAAAAATGACTTTACAATAATAAACGGTGTTAAATGTATGTGAACTACGAATTTATAATAACGTAAAAATCTCTTCATTAGTTTAGGAGTTCACTGGAAAAAAATATCAGGACACTGGATTTATATATAATAACATTGTGCCACGTGCGTCCGATTGAAGAAAACGTTCTGTTGTATCAGCGTAAATCTCATCGTTGTCTGTCAGCGTTCGCCGCAGACTAACATTTTGTCAGGATAATGATACCCATCGATTCACGATTCAGCCACATATATTTTGTTGATCTATGATGGATAATCAATAGTAAAAATGCTGCGCCGTCCGATCAAGATAAATCAACAGAGATGGAGAAAGATTATATCATGTCATATTACATTATGTATTTAATTTTTAATTTTAATGAATAAAATCTAATTGAAACGAAATGAACGATGTTTAATATAACCCATAAATATACAAATAACTTAAAATAAAACTTATAAAGGAGACAAACAAATTCGAAAGAATACTACAAATTCGTTACAAACTCACATGTTACTCAGCATGTTTGCTGGTATGAACCAACGCTGGTCTTCCGTTGGGCCATTTGGTGACGTAATTAATAATCAGTCTCAAGTCACGTGGCATTAAACAGTAATCATCATATATACACATCATACATACACAACTGGTGCTTAAGTTGCGTGCTTTTGGCGTTCTGGTGTGTTACAATAATATCTAAGCTATAGACTAACCCCCTTATTCATAATGGTCCGCTAACCTTAAACAGCCGCTAAGGAGTGTTTTTTCTCATTCTGACTTAGGTCAATAGAAGAAGAAAGAGTGAGAATTAGCAATGCTTTAAGTTAGCAGACTATTATGAATAAGGGGGTAATAATATATTAAAAAAAACATATTTATTAAAGTGAAACTTTTATTAATTCGCCTCAATTTTTTCGTCCATCTATCGCATGTCGTATTACAAGCGTCGGCGGACTAGGGGTGAAGTTGAATCATTAATTTCAAATTTTCTTCTCGAGAGGGTTCGAACCACACAGCTGAAGAAAGGTTTATTTATTACATTATCATATTATTATTATTATTATCGATTATCTACCATATATATATATATATATATAGTGTATATAAATGTATCACATCGTTAGACATATTATCGGCTTCACTGGTATGTATTTGGTAAGACCGTAGCGGCCGGATGGTCACAGAATCGATTTTGATGAAATTTGGTACAGCGATAGAGTAGAGCTTGGGCAAGGACATAGGCTATATTTTATCCCGGAAAATCCATGGTTCCCGCGGGATTTACCTAAAACTGAAATTCACTTCGATGAGCTATAACTATACCACCAGTAGGTGTAGTTTGCCATAGCAATCTTCCTCGAAAAAGATTCATGTAATATGTTGGGAAGGGGAGCGAAAACGGGAACCGGAACTGGAATAGGACATGAGATAATCTTCAATACCAAACTTGCTTATCATTTTATATAACCCTTTATCTATGCAAAGTCGCGGGCATCAGCTACTATTTATAGTTTTAAAAGTATTAAATAAATGAACTTCATAGAGATGTATTCTGTATTCGCTTGTGATGAAATCATTTTTGAAGTTATTATTATACATTACTTTGTTGTTTCAAGAATTGATTGAATTCAAGCAGTGGTGAAATAAAATCATTATCAAATTGAAAATATTATATTTCTAGGCAGGATATAATCTTGCTCTTTTATAGTGTGCACATCTGACTTATATGATGAGACCCTGTGAGCCTTCTCCATACCGACTGCCCCCGGAGGCAGCACCGAGGTTATTGCTCTCATAGCCACGGCCGCCGGCGGCAGATTGGTCGTGAGCTGAGCCCCCGCCAATGCTGTGACCACCGTCACTCTCTACTTGTTTGATCTGAAATTGAACATGAGGTTATTATAATTAGAGCGTTTATCCTTCTCCGATCCGAGTCCGATACTTATCCATAAAAATACGGCCCGAAGTAGTCGTCTATTTCTACGGTTGACGGACAGAAATCGGATGGTGGAAGCCGGATCTAGTGCGTAAACTTCCATAGAAATGGTTCTACGACTACTCCTGACCGTGTTTTGACGGGTACGGATCGGGCGTAGTGCCAATGCGCTCTTAGGCTTTTTTGGACTGTTTTATGAAACAGGATCACAAACAGCCGAATTCCACCACAGGACATCACATGAAGGAACTTTGTCCCACCAGCATCTTGTTGACGTCTGCGAGAAATTTCTTGCCTCACACAGCCTCTGAGCACCGGCTGCGGTTTTTCCGAACCGATATTACTTAGGGACCTTCATGACATAGATGAGAGCATCTGTTCAACTTAAATGTCGGCAACGCGTCTGTTGGCCCGTGGTGTTGCAACACCAGAGGTGTTACAGGAGCATTGCTGGCCTTTTAGGTAGATGTGTACGCTTTTTTATTTCTCTAATAAAATACAAGTCTTAATCTCCGAAATGGTCGAACTAATTTCGATAGGATTGTTTTCTGATAAAAACAACAATACATTTATTACTTATGAATCAACCTTCAATACTTACAACAGTGGTTTTCAAGTGATGCCCTCCGTTGTTGTGGTAATTGGAGCCGCCTGCATTTCTGACAGCGTTACCAGCTCCTCCCCTTTCAACATTGGCGACACGCCGCCCGCCGTAATTACTCCCGTGAGCATAGTGGCCACCTCGTTCACCTTCCAGTCCTGTTCCGTAATTGTCTAAGCCAGTATCAATACCGCGTCCTCCAAGATTTCGTCCCTCATTAATGTCAAGGTCTTCAAGGCCACCACCTAATTGCTCATCGCCAACACCGAATAATGGCTGGGCGTTTAGAGAATACACGCAGGCGAGGGTTAATAATACCTGAAGATGGACAGAAATGAAGGAATTATCAAGAACATGATAAGTTTATACAGAATTTAATAACACTTTTAGATAGAATTCGGTAGCAAAAATAAACTAGTCAGAATAGTATTTCAGTAATTGCATCTGGTATTATCAAGTACCATTAAAAGGTCTTGTAAAGTTGGCAATTTCATGGACAAATAAATATATAGAAGGCTTAGAAAAGATTGTTGCAACTGTTCAAAATAGCTGTTCAATGAACATTGCTTACACTTGTAAAGACTGAGTTGCTAAAGTATAATATCCTACAGATACATGCAGAAAAGTATATATTTTTTATAGAAGAGGAGGACAAACGAGCATACGGGTCATCTGATGGTGAATGATCACCGGAGCCCGTACTCTCTTGTATCATCAGAGGAATCACAAGAGCGCTGCTTTAGATTATATATGATAAAGTAGAATAAGTTATAAAAGTCAGTTGAAATGTATTTTTTTTATGAAAATAAGGGACGAGACGAGCAGGACGTTCAGTTGATGGTAACTGATACGCGTTGCCCATTACAATGCAGTGCCACTCAGGATTCTTGAAAAACCAAAAAATTCTGAGCGGCACTACAATTGCGCTCGTCACCTTGAGACATAAGATGTTAAGTCTCATTTGCTCAGTAATTTCATTAGCTAGACCGAAAAGCAATAATGCTAACACATTACTGCTTCACGACAGACATGGGCGCCGTTGTTGTTCCCATAATCTAGCCGGCACCCTGTGCAAAGGAGCCTCCCACTGGTAAAGTTAAAATGTTTACTTAATAAGTTAAAAAAAAGTTAGTTGAAGTGTTACGTTCTTTTTTGAACCTAAGTTCCCAAAACATATTTATAGTAACATTATGTTGACTTGAAAGTTAAATCAAAATGTAATAATAGTCCTTCTAAAAATGTTCTATAGAAATAAGCATGTTTGGCGGAAAGACGCGCCCACTAGGTTTAAGTTGTCGTGTTCAAAAATGTTATCAAATTTTTTAACTGATGTTTGAAAGATCAAAATATCTGAAGCTATTAAAAACTACCACGTTTTAATGTGGGTACGAAGAAAACAAATAATTATTGTCTACTTACAAAGCACTTCATGTTGATGGATTGGTTACTCGTCGAATGTTGATGTTCAGCACTGATGCTGCTATTTTATATAGGGAAGTAATAATGCAATGTTCATTATTATCGATTTACTACTGCGATGCTAATTAATAAACGTTTAGTGGTCAAATTTAAGCCTAGTTATCAACAGTTATTAGACAAATTTCTGTCTAATTGTCTTATCGTGCCGGTTGGTAGAGTCGTTAAGTGTATTTCGTACAGCGGTTTGCCAAAGTGTAATGGTACTGTAGGGTACTCTATTATATTACAATTAAAAACCGCTCATGTACGTTTCAGTCTCGACCACGAAATGGCGACCGTTTTGGCTAACGCCGTCTCCGTTTTCACCATTTATTTTTTGTTGCTTAGTTAATAATTTATACGTCAAGATAGAGCCTCTCGCTGTTAGGCAACGCATGACAAGAGGCTAATATTATTACTGTTGTGTACATGACATGTGCGTCATTCACTCGCGATACGCTAGTAGTTACTTTGTGTAAGTGTTGCTAAAAATGGAGGTTAACGTGCTCACAGCTGTTCAGAGGATATCTAGACGTATAAAGTATCTAAGATTAGTTGTTGTAACGGGAATAGTAATGGACATCCCGTCAATATTCCAGTGTATACCTAGTGCGGCGTTTTGTCAGATACAGATTGTGGACTGACAGACGGATGGCGAAGTATTAGTAATAGGTTTAGATCATTTATATTTCTATATCACTGACCTCTACAATATACCACTGGACTAGCAAAGGTTGTCAAAGTGCTTCTGTACCATTTTTTATGAAAAGAAGGGACGACACGAGCAGGACGTTCAGCTGATGGTAATTGATACGCCCTGCCCATTACAATGCAGTGCTGCTCAGGTTTTTTGAAAAACCTCAAAAATTCAGAGCGGCACTACAACTGCGCTCGTCACCTTGAGACATAAGATGTTAATTCTCATTTGCCCAGTAATTTCACTAGCTACGGCGCCATTCAGACCGAAACACAGTAATGCTTATACGTTGTGGTACCCATAATCTATATCCTAATCTACCAGTACCCATAACCTAATCTAATCCCGGCATCCTGTGCAAAGGAGCCTCCCACTGATGATATTCGAGATTTTGACGCTGTTGGCCATGTAGTTAGTAGCTGGAGTCTGTGGTAATAAAACTAGTGATTGCAACCTCAGCAAACATCGATAGATGGTGGGAAACTATTTACAAAAAATACAGGTGTACTTTATTACGTTGATTCTTGAAGTATAAATAAACACGGAAAACGATCGAAATTAATTCAAAATGCAAAAATACTTCAGAGTATTGTACGTTCCTTCGCAGCCATTTGTATTATACGTCAAAATTTGTTCTCCGGGCGCTCGCGAGTGGCGCTTCAAATAGGCACAAAAAATTTGCTAACTTGCTTAAACTAACCTCTATTTTGAGCAATTCACGCACACTTTTGATAATGTTCTGTATGTTCATAAGCACATTGAGGAATTTTCTAGAAACTGTGACATTCATAATGTTAACACGAGGAGCAAACATAAACTTGTTATGCCTATTACTCGGTTGGGTCGATTTGGTAAATCTTTTGTTGGGCGATGTATATGCTTCTACAATATAATCCCAGAAAATGAACAAAAGAAATGTGTCACGAAATTTAAAGGAATCGTAAAAAACGTTTGTGTGGAAAGGTTAAACGATTTTCTTAATGACACCACGGACTGGGAATAAAGCGAACACCCTCAGGCTCTTTAATTATAAATGTTTATTGTACGATATCATATTGTAATCCATATTTTATATTAAGAAAAAAAATGCCCGCTGAGTTACTTCCGCCCATTCTTCTCAGGTCTGAGGCAGTCTCTTTTGAATGGGTGGTAGTTTTTGACGTTCAATAAGTGATTTTAAATCCTATTTTGAATAAAAATATTTGAATTTGAAAAACTAACACAAAGTGTCATACAAAACGCGAGTGTAAAACGTAGCTTGTTACGCACTCTAAACAAATATTCCTGGCCTGTTTTTATCGGTTGTCTAATAGCAAGAGACTCGTATCTAGACGTATTGATTATCTAAGGTAATAGGGTTCCCATTGGTTACTCTTCAGGAACGGACCTCTGAAAAGGGGCTTACAGTTAATTTGAAAAACAAAATCAGGTTGTTGGAACCGAAGCCTTTTTTTATACAGCTTATAAGTTTTTACTATTTTCAAATCATACATATTATGTATTCAAACTTAATATGCTTTGAAAACATGATTCTAGAAAACGCCACCGTAAATGTGTTTCGAAATTCAAAAGAATTGTTAGAAAACGTTAGTGTGATTAATATAGCCTAAATTACTTTCTTAATGATACCACAGCCTAGTAATGGCGACCGCCCCAAGGCTTTTTAATTTATATATTTTATTGTAACGATATTTTATTTAAAAAAGAAGCCTTCTAAGTTTCTTGTTGTTTTTCCTTGTTTGAGGCGGCATATCTTTCCGGATACTAACAGCATTAGACGTTAAATATAATTATGATTTATAGTCCTATTTAAATAAAAACTTTTGAGTACGATTAACTTGGAAATTTGTACACGCAAGGTATAGTAGTCTTGATTCCTAGTTGCCTGATCATTAAAATTTTCTTGAGATTTAAAAAAAAAGTGTGTCAGCTCCGACGCACGACTGGAGTTTACTCCTCAAGAACAATTGTCTTTGAATAGGTACTAAACAAAATCAAGTCCAATGGAGTGGGTTACAAACAGACATACAGCAGAAGCTAGTAAAAAAATTAATAGATATTAAAAAAATTATGTAACTTTTTTCTTATGGTCCGGTACTTAATTATTAAAATCTGTGATCAGCGCCATCTATCGAAAACCGTTATGCTGTCGTATTACTCGATAGATTCAGTGTTCTATTTGGAAATACGAAATAGTTTATGAAAGTGACACTAGATGACGTTTAATCTCGTATTATTTGTTTTTAATTTGAACTTAGATGGAGTGTCTGTGGTTTAGGAAACTAACGTGTGGCTAATAACACTTCTTATTGCAAAATAAAATAATTTTCAAAAGAAACGCTCGGTGGCTGACAGGAAAATACAATGCAAATTTTTGCCTTATTTGTAAGCGGACAAAGTTTGGTTTTATTTAAATGAGAAAAACGTTACCATCCCATTTGATGAGCAGGTTTTACTCTCCATATTTTTCTCATACCGGGCGCCTTATATGAAAATCGATTCTTAAGGAGTAAACTCCAATAAACTCCTAAAATTAAGACAACCAAAAATATCTGTGTTATTCACGTAATGTAAACATGCAAACTTAGTACCTATTTACGATTATTTATTTGAATTCTTTAAAAAGCTTTTTAATGTGCTACTAAATCATCTTTTAAAGTTTTACGTCATGGGAAAAACGCAGGTAAGTTTATTTTCCTGTTTGTTATAGAATAACAATTTTAAAAGCATTTAAACGTGGTTTCAGTGTTCTATGCCTCGAAATACAACAGTTATGATGGAGGGCAAAGTTACCCTAAACTGTTCAGACCCATTCTTGTCATCTTTGCCCGTCATTAAAAAGCAGATAGGGTTGTCAAAATTTCATTTTAACCGACATAAAAAAATGATGTTCCCAATTTATCGATTTTTTTATGTATTATCAATGACAATGTCTGATTTCAATATTTTTTGTGTAAAGAAACATTCTTCCTGCCTTATGAATATAATATCTATTAAATTTTTCTCTTGAAGTTTTTTTTATTCACATTGTGTGCTTAAAATAATGCAACTGTTAGTTGTAAGCTTATATGGATTTTTCAAAATAATGTACATCAGTGTGCCATTAATTTAATTATTTAACATTACAGAAAAACAAGCACAAGTCTAGAATTAGACAGTGAAAATCAAGACGCGTAATAAGATCTCGTGGATACAAAAATTACTCGTAAGAATCAAATATCTTCAAGAGATGCTGAACTACAATTTGGCATCCCAAGACGCACTATTGTTAACAAAATTAAGAAACTGCATTCGAAGTCTGTTGGATCCTACGCATTTAAGAGAGGAGGAATAAAACGAACTTGTGCGAGTCTTGCAAGCGTCTAGCGATTTCGGCTACGCACTTACTAAATTGAATCTAAAACTAATAGTTTATGAATATTTAAAAAAGGATTCTCGAGAACATGTGTTCAAAATTCCAGGAGATGCATGGGTGCAAAGCTAGACATGCTGATAACCTAAGTGTAAGAATGACACAAAATAAATCAAAAGCACGAACGGAAAAGGGGCCAAAAGAAATAGCCGATTATTTTGCAAATTTAAGCATAACTTTGAAAGACATCCCAGCAACAAACATTATCAATTTAGACGAAACTAATCTTTCGGATGACCCAGGATCATCAAAGTGTATATTCCGACGCGGGGTAAGATATCCTGGAAGTATTGCCAATCCCACTAAAGGAAACATATCCGTTATGTTCACAGCAATAGCGAGTGGCCAATCCTTACCCTTGTATGTAGTGTATAAAGCTACAATCTTATATTATGAATGGATTACTGGAGTACCGCCGGGTACATGTTAAAATTTCACTAAATCAGGATGGTTTTACAGCGCCATGTTTGAGTTCAAAAAAATATAGTTTAAGTCGTTCTAATTGTAAGATAGTGTTAGAAAAACCTAGGGTACCTACGTAGTTTGTCAAACTTTGATAAAACATTATTTTTCTAAGTACATGTTTTGATTCTATATTTTTTTTTATTTAAAATATTATTTCTAATGTTCTACAAAACTCGAGACTCATAACTAACATGCGACAACCCTAAAGAATTACAACAGTTTGTTAGAAGTTGTATGGAAATGAGCAATAATCGCTAGGTAACATTGCCCACTGATTTTATTACAAAACTGATTAAGCTACATATAAATAAACTAAATATAAACATAAACTATCAAGCCCAGGCCTAGTTTTCATATATTTCTAGTTGTGATTTATATTACGTATTAATAAGACTTAAATTTCGTCAAAAAATAGGCGTGGGCAATGTTGGCAAGAAACACAGATTATTTTGCCCGTGATCAAAATCGAAGAAAAATCGTTTTAACTTGTAATATATTTTTACAATTTAATAAGTAATGCATTCGTATGATCGTAATATACCTAAAAACTTAAAAATGTATATACATTTCTATAGAAAAACAGGATGTTTTATTCGACTTTATCAAAAAAAAGGGGCAAAGTTGGCGTATTTGACGGTGCTTTAAAACACCGCGTTTACTCATTCTATCAAAAAGTTTCAAATAAATATCAGTTATATACTTATTTGTTTTTTTTTAACAATCTGACATTGCCTCTACTTTATACCATTTATACCTCTACTTTAGAGCTTGAGGTGATGAAGCAGCTGATTAAGAAGGAACCCGCCTGCTTCTTTCACATTGGAATTCAGACAGAGGCAACTCGGGAATTTCAATACCATCCCTTATAGATAACTTATTTAAAACACAGCAGGCCATAATTTATTTCAGTTTCCTACAAACTCGGGAATTTCACTAATATTAAATTGATTGCGCAATCGGCTCCGGTTCCTTCTACGTTCTAAAACTTCTTCGAGTAGTGCAGCTCGATTAAAAGCATTCTTGAAGCCATTTCAAGCAAATTTGCAACAAAATCCACGTCCTGAGGATGCCTCGTGTAGAGGCGAAACACGTGTCGAATTGAAAAACAAATATTGACGGAATTAACTCTAAAGAAAAATTAAAACATTTGTATAATTATGGATTTCCGCAAAGTAACGCCTACTTCAATAAAATTTTCTATCATTGATTTTGTCAAATTGAGTTTAAAATTCCTAACAAACAGTTGTCGATTCAAGCTTTCGTTTTTCGTTGAATAAAAGTAGACCTACTCGTTTTAATGGCCTGAAAGATCCGGATTTGATAAACAAGAAGTAAATATTATGCCTTGTTCTTTTTTAAGAGTAAAGTTTTGCAAACCAATTTTGGTTGTTTTGATGTTTATTTTTAATGAAATTATTATCATTTTCGGCAGGTACGGATATCTCATAATAAGTTTTCAACAATTGCTCGTATAGTGAGTCTTAATACATCGTTCTTAGAGCCATAAACCGAACTATAACACACACGTGCATGATAATATTATGTCTACACAGTTGAGTTAGTATCTAACTGCAAATTATATGAGAGTAAACAGCATTTTCAATTTAACCGGGTAATACTTTTTTTTGTAACAACAAAGAGGTTTTATGCCGCTGAGTATTGGCATTTACATCCTTGGAATAATATGGTTTTGAAAATTGTACATTCATGAAACTCGTGACCAACTTGCTCATGAGACACTAGGCTGATTTACCCACTGCCTCGTGTATAATGAGCAAGTTAGCTCACTTGTATTATAATGTACTATTTATTAATAAATACTCGTTGGTAATGTAAATTCCTTTAAGTAAAATATAATTAAATAATGTATCTTACTTTCATGTCCTGTTTTCAGGAGGAAAGTGGCAATTTTCCGCCCTTTGAAATTGTTGACGCATGCGTAAAAGATCAACCTTACAGGTTGCACTCCGGGAGTATCGGCAGAAGTGAAAACTTGAACATTAAACGTTGTGCATTTTTTAATGTTTAGGTAATAATATTGCTTTATTTATCAGTATAAATGTATGTACTAGCATTTATGGGGTTAAATACAATATTGCGCTATATCGTACACAAAAATGACAATTTTATATTACATAAAAAAATTAACACTTGAGAACTATTACAATTATTTTAAATTAAAAAGTTTATCTCTAAGAAAAATCAACAATCATAAATAATTTCAACGACTGTTTTACGAATTTTCGATCAGACATATGTCGATATATATTAGGATCAGAGCCACGTGTCCTCACGCGAGCTTAACATTTTATACCCATCACAAGAAAACTGCTCAACGCTGCTAAGGAAGTTTTCACTTCAACAATGATTTATTTCAAAGTTCAAACTCCGGATTTTCATACTTTTTAATTTATTTCGATAAATTGATAAAATTATCATATTTAATCATTTGGGTAGAAGAGTCTGTCGGTTTAGCTAGTTTTCAACTCTCTCCAATGTTATCCAACATAATAGATATAAAAAACTATTTCCATTGTTTTTTGGGGCTCGTCTTTACGGGCACTCGAGTTGGGAGATATATGACATATATATGATATTTCATTGTAATCATTAATTGAAAGATTGCATTTTGTGCCAATTCTTCGTCCGCATCAATTATCAGTCAGTATTCAAATATGTTTATATATATAACGATAATTATTATAATTGACGCAATGTTACACAAATTATCTACACAATATAATATATCTATTATATTTAATACGATTAACACATAAGCATCCATATCTCGGAACAAGAAACAAGATCATATATACAGTGTGGTTTATTTCATATAAGACTCATCGGAGCCCTCGCCGAAGTTCTGGCCCGTGGAGGAATCCCCGTTGAGGTAGTTGTTGTAACCGTGGCGATTGCGACCAGAATGACTGTAGGAGCTGCCGCCGCCGATGTCGTGGGACCCGCTGTGTTCAATTTGCTTTATCTGCAACGATTTATACATGTTGTTATTGCTGGTCGGGGTGACTGGTCGATCATGTTGTCGAGAACTCTAATTTTGTTGGATAGAGCCTTTCCCCAGACAGGTCGTACGATGGGGGGGAGGTTCATCATCCCTCAATCTGATTTCTCACCTACAAAGCCTATGAATGCTTGTAATGTTGTTAGAGTTGGTATATCCTTATGCAACAAATGTTTTATTATTATTTTCTGTGGTGCGACAAAATGACAAATTATTTAATTATGTGGGTAAAAATAATCACGAGTTATACATTTAAGCATTTTTTTATGGTATAGGAGGATAAACGTGCGTACGTAAACCTGATTTTAAGTGATCACCGCCGCTCACAGCCTCTTGGAACACCAGAGCATGATAGGAGCGTTGCCGGCCTTTAAGGAAGGTTTATTTTGAAGGTGACCATGTCGTATTGTCCTGGAATAACCGCAATAGGAAGCTCATTCCACAGCCTGGTTGTACGTGGAAGAAATATCCTTGAAAACCGCACTGCGGAGGAACACCAGACATCCAGATGGTATGGATGATATTATAATTTGTGGCGTGACGTGGGTAGGTGGAATTCGGCGGCAGGAATCAGGTAACATTTACAACCACTTCAGAAAATTTGAATTTTAATGATAAAAAACTCAATGCGACTCTTTACAGATATTTAAAGTACTAATTAATCTAGGGTTAAAAAACCATGGAGAAAAAAGTCGACAACGTTTGTATGGAAAAATAAACGCTATGGTTTCCTATCAAAATATTTATAGTAAATATAGCTTTTAACAACAAAATAAGGGTACTTTATGACAATTTTGATCAAAGTTTTAAATGGATCGGCGTCCCCGTTAAGCTATCATCGTGCGTCGGTCGATATTTTTTTTATGACAATAAGGGACGATCTCAAGTCAATTTCCTAATAGTCATATATTAGGGTTGAGCAAGTTATCAACTGTAAAGTAGATCCTGTAGATGAAGCCACAACCTGAGACTTGAACAAAGCATACAACTTTATCTGCGGTATGTCACACGAACGGTTGGCTCAGTTGGAAATAGACGCGAGAGGTCGCGGATTCGAGTCCGGCATCGTTCATAGAATTTTGTTTTCAGTTTTATTTGTGTAATAAGGGACGAGACTAGTAGGACTTTCAGCTGATGGTTATTTCTACGCTCCACTCATTACAATGCAGGAACCGCTCAGGTTTCTTGATAAACCCAATACTTATGAGCGGCATTATAATCCGCCCATCCCCTTAAGGCATAAGATGTTAAGTCTCATTTGCCCAGTAATTTCACTAGCTACTGCACCTTTCCGATACGAAACACAATAATGCTTACACATTACCTACTGTTTTACGGTAGGAATAGGCGCCCTTGTGGTTACCGTAGTCTAGTCGGTATCCTGGGCAAAAGATCCTCCAAAGGATCCTCCCACCGATAGCAAAATACTCACGATTGTCACTTTATGATGATGCTGTCCCCTGTTGTGGTAGTTAGATTGGCCCGCGTCATTGAACTCACTATCGCCGTAACCGCTCGCACCCTGAGCTACGCGGTGTCTGCCGTAGCTTTGACCGCGGCTGTAGTGGCGACGGCGACCGTAGCCCCCTCTACGGTGCCCCCTGTAGTACGGCAAACCGGAAACGCCATTTCCAACGCCGAAAAATGGATCGACGTTCAGGCAAAGCACGCTGACGATAACCAATAATGGCTGAAAAATAATTATTTGTTCGACAAGAGAGTAAAGTTTGTTTTTGTTGCGAGTGCCGAGTTTGAATTGGATTAGTGAAGGCGCAATAAACAAAATACTTTTCTCTCACGGGACATATTTTGCAACTTTTCATCTCGCTAGCAAAAAATACAAGATGTTAGAATAACATTTATTTATTAATATTATTGTTTTTTCTTTTTGTTTATATTCTCTTTCGCCGCTGACCGCTGAAAAAATAATGTACTTCCTTCAACCCTCCTCCAAACAATAAGATCTAAGAAAGGCCAAAAACAAAAGAAGACGAATACTTTCTCTTGTGAGTAAGATGGCTTTTGCTCACAGGTTTTATGAAGTAAATGCACCATTGTTTGAGCTAGAGAGATGTGATAATAATCTTTCCTATTTGCTTTCATAGAATTGTTGATTTATATAATTTAACCCCCAGAAGACTCATGTATGCCTGTTTACCACTAAGGAAACCCCATTTGTCGTATTATACGCTCTTCAACAATATTTCTCTTAAAACCTCGCCTAGTGTCGGAACACTGGGTCTCGAAATCTCGAGCGCAAAGAAGCTTTGCAAATATTGATCCTTATCAGCAACAGAGTCCATCGGTCCAATAATACAGGATGTAATAGTTTGTGAAAAATCATTCGGGTCGATTTCCGTCAAAAGTTCAAGAAATTAAAAAAAAAACTAAATATGCAGTTATTGGTTTCTTATAAATTGAGGGGATGACTGCTTCCACAACTTTCCTCCAAGTTTCCGACTTGGCCATCACCGCCCTTTCTCAAAAAACCATCCTGTATATATATGTGACTAAAAAATAATGTGTAGAATATCTATTAGTTATCTTATAAATATTTTAATTACTCACTGATAACTCACCAATGTCCTCATGTTGCGTTGATACGTCTGGTCCTCGCGGAGTAGTGGTCGAAAACAGAATAGTGGTTTTATATTACTGATGAGTTACTCGTAATATGCTTTATCGATTTATTGAAAAATAAATTTATTAACGATTAAAAACCAAGTAAGAGCTATTTAGAGATAGTAGTAGTTAATTGGTCGCAGCAGTTTTGGAATACTTTAGTGAAAAGTTACTTCGTTTGGATGTTATCTATTTAGCCCCCAGTACACCTGGGGTGTGTTCCGACGAGCTCTTCGATCTCAAACTGCTGTTTGACCTGATTCCTGCTGTCAGAGATCCATCGTCGCACCATAAGTGATGACATATGGTGCGACGGTGGACCAGTTAAAATGTCATCCGCACCATCTGGTTGTATGGTATACCCACACTGAGCAGTATTAAAGAATTTATTCCACTTAGAAATTAATTTTCTTGTGCGTTGTAAGTTAATACAACCCCTTTAACACTCATATACCAATACTGCGATTTCTCTGGTCGTGCAGGAGTATTTGGCAGTGTAATATCAGAGCACATAAAAATATAAATAAGAAGGTATATAATATGTATAGAATAGATAATGAAGGTAATGTTCCGCATTGGACTGCTGCAGCAATGGTATGCAAAATGAAAAAATTATGATTCTCATAGTGACAGATGATCGCCATGTATTTTATTTAAAAAAAACAGTAGTTTAGTAAAAAAAAGAATATAAATAGTGGCTTGTTTAGTTTTGAAAGCGACATCTCAATTTTAAACCTCAACTTAATTTCCTAATAATATGCAATGATTGGGGTTGAACAGTATATCTGAACCGTAAAGTAGATGGAGCCACAACCTGAGAGTTCAACAAGACCTACCAGGATTTATGAACCATACGTCACTCGAACGGTTTGCTCTGTTGGCGAGAGCTCGGACAGAACCCGAGAGGTCGCGGGTTTAAGTCTGCATCGTTCATAAATTTTGGTTTCGAATTTAATTTGTGTAAAGATAGTTACGAAGCAGTGTTAATTAACGCGTTGTTTCAAATGCGCCATTGCGATTAATTCTTTATTGCTACTTGCTTAGTCGTGGCATATATACGTCACCTGTGAGGTTACATCTTGAGCGCACCTACGTCACTTCTAGTACCTTCTCATTTAGATTTGTATGCATAACCCTAATTAATTTTCTACAGTAGAAATCTACTTACAATAAACAAGCTTTCTGTATCTGATAAAATCCCGACTTAATTGGCGGAGCCGTTTCGCAGTCATTTCAGAAATTGGAAAAAACCGACACAAATTAAAAAAAAAACTATTTGCTACTTATTGTCATAACTAATGACCATGTAAACTATAACGGCCTTATAAATAAAGTTTGCATAAAGTTGTACTCGAGAATAAACCAAGAATAATATGCAAAATGTATACAAATAGATACTTTGCTTATATAACGTTTCTCGCGTTTATTTGCATGGCGGCTTGACATTTTCAAAACTTCACAATTATGATTCTGTTCAAACGGCCTTACAAATAAACTTGGTATAAAGTTATAACTGATGATAAACAAAGAAAATGCAAAATGTTTACAATATCGTTGACAACACTGTCAATACAATGATAATTCTGAAGTTTTCCGTATGACAAGCTGCCTTGCAAATAAACGCGGGAAACGTTAAACGTCCGAACAAACAAGTCATAAGCAAAGTGTCTATTTGTAAACATTTTACATATTCTTGGTTTATGATTAGTTTTATACCTTTATGCCAATTTTATTTGTAAGGCCGAAAGTGTTGTCAGCTTAATAGTCAACATTTTGAATATTCTTTGTTTATGCTCAGTTATAACTTTATACTAAGTTTATTTGTAAGGCCGTCAATGTTTGATCAAAAAAATAGAAAGTGAAAAATGGATAAAGTAAAAATAGAAATCGTAACTTTGCCTTTTAAACTTCCAAAATCTTTGTTTGTAACCTCCAATTTGAAGAATTTGTTATCAATTGTATAAAATCTCCTCGTTGGGATCCATGAGGAATTGGTTTAATACATCTAACAAAATTTTACTGGCAAAATATTGCGATTTTTGCATTTTGAATTTGAATACGATAAAGGGATACCAAGATTATTCTGTGATATGTATTTTAAAGGTGACGATATCGCGAGATAATTAAGGACATAACAAACCATATTTAACAAAAGTTTCTAATGAGATCACATAGCCTTCCTCCCACGTATCAGAGCTCCATGAGACGTGGTACAATTTATCTTTCTTAAGATTGCTTGAGTCCATATCCTGCCTTATAATTATGCGATTTATTTGATTCACGTACGTGTGATTAAGAATTACCTTACTTAACGACTTTCGTAACTTTTAAGCTTAATTTTACATCATCTTTAAAGTGTCGTTTTGTCATACGTTAAGTTTAAGTTATGTTGTTTTGAATTCTGTATATCTTAAAGTTGATTTATTGATGAATATTTCATATCGTGACTCGCGTGATTTAATTTCAATTATCAGAAAAGTTTAACAGAAAATGTGGCATGTCAACGTCACACATTGTTCGATAGTCCCTCGAGTAAGCACTTGGGCGTAGTATTAGTTGCCGCACTTTGCGACTACGCCTGCGGTATCTAGTTGGAGCGCAGTGATTTAAAATGCAACGTTTGAATCCGAGTAAAATTAATAAATGATAATCATGAATTTCGAATTCAAAAGGTATTTCGTTGAGGAACTACGAAGTTGATTTTTGCTTAACGTTTTTAATGACAATACCATGTTTTTGTCCAGCTGACAATAAAGTTAACGTAGAAAATGGACGGCTGGGGATCATTAAACACGGATTATTATTTTAAGAACCAAATTGTTTTTGAATTGAAAATTCTTTATCGACGTATGAGCGAAATTTTATTGCAAATCGTCACGATTTTCGGTTTTTGTATGTATGTACTTTAGGGAAGTTAGAAATCAAAGATGGCCGCCGCGCAAAATTATGATAATTTCATGAAACGAAATAAAAATAGTTCCGACATTTTAAAACTTTATTTTATAAATTTAAGACTATTCACAGCTTCAAGTCTGACTTATGTCAAGATACTATCCGAGCCCTCGCCGTAACGATGACCATTGGCCGAATCCCCGTTGAGGTAGTTGGTGTACCCGTGGTTATTCCGAGCTGCATGGTTGAACCCACTGCGTCCGCCGATATTGTGAGATCCACTGTTTTCAACTTGTTTGATCTATAACAATAATAGAGGAAATTAAGATGATTTACGGCCGTTCCCAATATACTATCTACAGATAGAGATAAATTACTACCTTCTACTGTAAGTAATTAGCTGTCAATAATCGGAAGCTGTATCAATATTTTTTTTAATGAAAATAAGGGACCAGACGGGCAGGACGTCCATCTGATGGTAATTGATACGCAGTGCCGCTCAGGATTCTTGAAAAACCCCAAAAATTCTGAGCGGCACTACAACGTCACCTTGAGACATAACATTAAGTCCCATTGCCCAGTAATTTCACTAGCTACGGCGCCCTTCAGACCAAAACACAGTAATGATTACACATTACTGCTTCACTGCAGAAAAGGCGCCGACTCATAACATAAAGAGGAGACTTATTTTTTATGTTGAGGAATATTCAGTTAAACATTGTGGTTTCTTGTGATGTTGTAAAGGAACATTTAATAATGTTGAATACTCACAACAGTCGCTTTATTATGATGTTGTCCAATGTTGTGGTAATTGTTGTAACCAGCGCTTTGTTGATCGCTATTGCTGAAGCCGGTCGATCCTTGGTTGATTCGCTGTCTTCCGTACCCTTGTCCGTACGAATGGTGATGCCGACGACCATACCCGTACGGTCTACCCAAACCCCTGTTTAAACCGTAACCTCCAATGCCAAAAGGCTCAGCGTTAATGCAGTATACGCACACGAGGATCAAAAGCGGCTGAAAATTAATTATTACACTTTTTAATAGCCCGAGTACAAGTTGTTCGCGAGTACAATAAGTTAAACGATACCAATCCAGAACTTGATATATTCGGTAGTGGGCTGGTCAGATTAAGTGTTGTTAAACACTTGCTGGTACTCAATCTGCATTAGTCAAATAAGTAGTTTTTGTTTTCTTCTCCATTATTTCAATTAATAGGTTAAATTTATAATTTGTATCTTCTTTCATGTTTTATTTTGTTTTTATTGTAGCGATATTATTAGTTTTATTTTGCAGAAGTAATTCAATTCAAAAATTTTTATTCAAAATAGGATTCAAAATCACTTATTGAACGTCAAAATCTACCACCCATTCAAAAGAGACTGCTTCAGACCTGAGAAGAATGGGTGCAAGAAACTCAGCGGGTTTTTTTTTTAATATAAAATATGGATTACAATGTAATATCGTACAATAAACATTTATAATTAAAGAGCCTGAGGGTGTTCGCTTTATTCCCAGTACGTGGTGTCATTAATAAAATCGTTTATGCTATAATAACCTTTCCCACACAAACGTTTTTTAACAATTCTTTTAAATTTCGTAACACATGTGTTTCATACATACATCGCCCAACAAAAGACTTACTAACTCGACCCAACCGAGTAGTAGGCATGACAAGTTTATGTTTGTTCCTCGTGTTAACATTATGAATGTCACAGTTTCTAGAAAATTCCTCAATGTGCTTATGAACATACAAAACATTATCGAAAATGTATTGAGAAGCAACAGTCAAAATGTTTATTTCTTTAAATTTTTCTCTTAATGACTCTTTAGGACCTAGGTTATAAATCGCGCGAATAGCCCTCTTCTGCAGCACAAAGATATTATTAATATCGGCCGCACTGCCCCATAACAATATACCATAGGACATAATACTATGAAAATAACTAAAGTATACTAATCTCGCCGTATCTATGTCAGTTAACCGTCTAATTTTCTTAACCGCATATGCTGCAGACCTAAGCCTATTCGCCAATCCTTCAATAATAAGTTAGTATTTCTTGTAATTTTTATGTTCACCATAATTATTGTCCTATACTTTAGAACTACTAATTAGAACATAAGATTGAGAAAATTGTATTGTATTTGATGTGGTGTGCTTTCATAAATAAATAAATTTATATATAGGTTATAACACCAAAAACATTTCGTGTAATGTTGGTTGCAGAGATTCAAATTAATAATAATTTCACTGTAAAACAGTCACAACATCTCGATTGGAGCCGTGATTCTTTAGACTCTTCAACTTGGTAAAAACTATAACCTGCCCCATTATAGCTCCTTTTAAAGTGAGCACTACTTTATCCGGAGATCATTTTTAAATTTTCTTCCCTAACAGGCGAGCAGGCATGCACTTTACATTTAACATCTTCCTTTCTCTTCGTTTCTTTTAGCCCGAAACGTTCACGAAATAAACATGCGTTTGCATTTGAAGGCGTATTTACATAAAATTTTAAAAAACTATCAACGTGAACAACTGATTTTCGACCTGCTGCTTTCTTGATGGACAATGTGCTTGTGCCCTTAAATTTGTGTAGATATTTATGATGATCGACGAATTGGTCAAGATCGCCGGAATACGTTAGATGAAGGCAGCGCAGGACCGATCGTTATGGAGATCTTTGGGGGAGGCCTTTCTCCAGCAGTGGACGTCTTCCGGCTGATGATAATGATGACATATATTTATTGTATAATATTTTATATACATATTTATTTTAAGAAAAGAATTATTTACGAGATAAAGTAAGAGAAATAAAAACTACCACTACTTCAGAAACGTCTACGTCTGTTTTTAAAAAATATTTCATATTTTATTCGATTATTGAAATCTAGAAGCTCATCTCAAACTAGTTCTGCTTTTATAAAACCCTCTCGCTTTTTAAAAATAAAAACAAAATAGTTTTTTATTCACAAATAAAACTCACCAGGCACTTCATGTTGATTGCGTTGATTTGTCACGGAATGCTACTGCAACACATTCACCTATTATGTTTTATACTGCTGGTAATTCATTAATAACGCATTCTTCCTTATCGGTTTATTGAATAACAGATTTATAAACGATTAGTTACAAAGTTTACGTAGGGTTAAAGATAAATCACGGTGGCAGATAAATCTCTTCTTCTTTTTACTAAAAGAAATTACTATTTAATCGATATTTTCTCGAATTCTTTTCTCAAGTTTAAACTACTTGCTGTTATTTCTGTAAATATATATTAATCACTTACATTAAGTTCTGAGCAGACGACCTGGATTCGTTCACAGTGATTATCTCGTTTTAGATTCATATTTTATGCAAGACGCTTTACAGATTTTAGAGTCGAAGGGAAAATATCCCAACACCGGTACCAATAAACTTAACGAGATATATGTAATATATGTAATGTTTTCTGTATTTGTTCATTTATTTTGTTCTTTTTACTCTTCATTATATGAAAAAATTAAGGAAATAGATACTGCCATGGATTCTTTAAGTATTTAAGATTAAAAAGAAAGAATGGTAATTATAGAATAAAGTTTATAGAAACAAGGTTGAAAAATTAAATAAGAATTAACATGATGAAAGAGGAAATAAAAAAAACATTAAGTACTCTATAATTTACTATGAACACGTAATAATATCTTGACGTAACATATTAATTGCCGTATTAAACAAACATTCGTGGAAGTACCTCCAGAATAGGTTCACTACCTCTTATCTAAATGAGTCGTCATTCTGATAATGATAACTGTAGAGGTTCTCTTTATATGATTAAACGAAATTGTTTCTTAGCTTCTTTTGTTAAGGTTTCAAGTGCAAAATTCTTCTAGTTCCCATTCGCCATTGCCTTTTGAAGTTTTTGGTTACTTTGCAGAAGGCTTGGGGAGTTACGATCACAATATCATGTGTTAAGCTATTCCTATTTATTTAAAAGACAATAAATATTTAAACTTTGGAAATTAAATAGACATTGATTTAAGTGACCACTGTCGATGCGAATGTTCTGTTAAACGGTGCGGTGGTAAAGTTGGTAGAATCCAACCATTTCTTGGCATTACTCTTGATTCCAAATTACAATGGGGGGATATTGAAGGATTGGCAAATTACTTAGATCTGCAGCATACGCGGTTAAAAAGATTAGTCATTTGGCAATTTACTGACATAGATACGGTACTACTAGTTGAATTTAGTTATTTTCATAGTATTATGTCCTGTGGTAGTTTTTTGTGGGGCAGTGCAGCCGATATTTGCAGTTTTGTACAGATAAACGATCGATTGATCAAAAATTGACGAGATGACGTTCAGCTGATGGCAATTGATACGCCCTGCCCAATCAACCCAAAAATGTTGAGTGGCTCTACAATTGCGCTCGTCACCTTAAAACATAAGATGTTAAATCACATTTGCCCAGTAATTTCACTAGCTGCGGCGCCCTTCAGACCGAAACACAATAATGCTTCACGTTCTACCCATAATTTTGCCGGCATCCTGTGCAAAGGAGCCTCCCAATGGTCTGAGTTAGTATTAAGAAGGTTGGACTGCCCTAAACTTACACTGCCCTTCACTGAAGCTGAGCACAGTTGTGACAAAGTCAACAAATAAAATCTGCGAACTAACAAACTGCAAACATTTAAATGCGAAACGCAGAGGCGGAGCGGACAAACGGAGTCCAGAAAGCGGAACGAAAACTGACAAAGGTCACATACCTTTTCTGCAGCGTCTTACAGCCGCTGAATTTTACATCTTTTTTTCATTTGCGCACTCAGTGCCACATGAAAAAACACAATTTGCACCATCTGCGTGTGGGATGTTCCTCGTCAATTCAATTTCTTCCACATACAATCATATGTATGAACGTATGTATCATAGTGGAATGAACATCGTTGTGCGGTGATTTCACGGTCGATTCGATGTGGGTAGAGACTCAAAAGGCTCGTATACGAGACAGTGTATGCATCTGTTTCCGCCTGAACAATAACTTCTACTCGCAACTCCAGATAACATTTGCTATGCGATGTGCGGCAGGCGTTACGAGAATTCAACAAAGCACTAACCGCGCCATTGCTAATATAGACTCTATGATGCATTTTATGCAAACAAATTGTATTGAATTCCAAGTCAACATTTTAGGCTGAGACCGAGCGCAACTTATATAAAGATTCCCTAGCATTTCTTTACAATTTTATAGAAGGTATTACTTATACTTTTTTACACTCTTTTTATTAACTTCACCTGTATGTATGTTTGTTTGAAACCGTCTCATTTGGTCGCGATTTTGACCCACTTTAAACGGTCAGATTTCGTTAAAACTTCGTTTATTTATCGAGGACCGATGACAATACATCAATTTGATAAAATTGCAAATTCACAATTTGCAAAATAAGATTTTTGTTAAGTTATATAATATTTTCATCTACTTTTATTATAGGCATTTAATTTGTGGAGGCTGATCTTTGACTTTGTGAGACGTCACTTAACCTTTGTTTTGTCTTATTTTTAGCAATGCACGGTTTTCAAGATATTTTTCAACGTACTACAAAGCTATAGAATAAACTTCCTTGTGCGGTGTTTCCAGGACGATACGACATGGGTTCCTTCAAAAAAGTGTGTGATTGTTCCTGGTATTGCAGGAGAATATGGTCGGCGGTGATCACTCATGTCCATGTGACCCATTCGCTCGTTTTTCCTCTTTTCCATAAAAAATAGATATTGACAGACTTTAAAGACACCAAAGGTAAAGTCTTGCATACGTATCGCGTGGCGCCCATTTGCTATTTTCACCCAAGATTACGTTAACGAAGTTACTTTCCCGCATTGCTGCAAAATTTCAGATACTCCAAACGCTGAGGCACGGTAAACGAAAGTTGGAATGCATGCTCTAATTAAATTCTAAGGAGCTCACTAACGTATATTGTTTTAGCCAAACTCAAATTAACATTCCGTTCCGTCCTGGTGCCAGTAGAATTTTAATTTTGACGTGTGGTATGGTTGTACAGATGTTTGATATGTGAAATATCTTTGAATCGGCGCCTATTTGTGCCGCAAAGCAGTAATGTGTACTTAAACATTATTGTGTTTCGTTATGAAGTAATGTTTACACATTACTGCTCCACGGCAGAAATAGACGCCGTTGTGGTACCCATGATCTAGCCGGCTTCCTGTAGAAAGGAGCCTCTCACGCGTTGCAAAATTAGTCTGTCTATTATTATCGTGTCTATTACTACAACAGGGATAGTAGATATATTCAGAAATCGTTTTCTACCGAATATTTTTCTCTCAAAGAAAATTAGATGCATTGGTCAGCATTTTCCTTTATTGGCAAAATATTCTCGTAGCGTACATTCAATAACGATGTCCAGACGGCCCTAAATCTAATATTGTGTACGTGGGAGGGGAATGCGGGTAATTTGAATTTGGATTGTCCGCCATTTTTCTTCTTAATACTTTTTGCTAGCCAGTATCCACATTTTATTATAAAAACTCTCTTCGTCTTATCATTGGTATGCTAGTTATTATTTATTAAATATATTTTAAGTATTTTTTGTATTATGGATTATTTTCCAACAGTTTTGTGTCACTAGGTATGTGTGTTTAGTGGTGTTATGTTAAATTAAAAGTTTACTGTCCTAGTAATGAAAAAAAGAGACCATAGAAATGATCATGTGTGTAAAGAAAGATAGGAGATCACGACATGACCGTGGTAAATGGAACCCTTAGATATTTCTACCCCTCTGAGAGATAGGTACAATTATATAAATACATATATTGTATGATATCGTTGGATCTGTAATCTCTCAAACGTGCAGTATTATAGAGAAACCATATCGCGGTTTTCAAAGAACTATCTTCCACGTTCAACTAAGCTGTGGTAAGCTTCCTTGATCAAGTGTATTCAGGTCTATCGGCCTGTTCGGTATATTATTACATATTATACTGACCGTCTTTCTGACGTATGTATGGACATTCACATTAAAGCTTTTATGATACCTCTAGTATTTCAAGAGAGTGTAGTCTACGGTGTTTACTTACCGTCAGGAGACCAGAAATTGTCGTCTAATTCTATAAATAAAAAAGTATTTCCGAGTTTAACTACACTAAGAATATTTAAATAGTAATTAGTTATATTTTGTATTGGAACTTTTTAAAATTATCGTCATAATACTAATTGGCGAAGAGTGAGTAGAAAGTAGAGTTTTATTTAAATCAAATTATGAATTGAACGAAATTTGTCAATTATTTCCTATTTTCGAGATAAAATTTTCGACAGTATATTTTATTTTGTTTTATTTTTATAATCAACTAGCTGACCCGGCAAACGTTGTTTTGCCATATAAAGTATAATTCACGCGATAGTTTTATAAGTAATAAAATATTGCCTATATTATAGCCTGTACATCATTTTGTTCTATTGTCAATAGTTTTTGCAGCGCACGCAAAAATAGGTTTTCGATTTTACACCTTGTGTTACAAAATAGCATTTTTTTTTTTTACGGATCCCTAATTTTGAAAAAAAAACATAGCCTATAGCCTTCCTCGATAAATGGACTACCCAACACTAAAAGAATCATTCCAATCGGACCAGTAGTACCAGAGATTAGCGCGTTCAAACAAAAAAACAAACAAACACTGCAGCTTTATAATATTAGTATAGATATGTTCAGTAATGTTAACGGTACCGGTGTATAAAATAAGGCATGATTTTCCAATTTTCAGATGTGGTGGAATGGCAATATTACATAACGCGTAGCTATTACGCTGATGGAGAAATAAAGTCGTTATAATAGCAAGTATTTGCTATACAAAAGCGTATCAACGCACGCCGCGTGTATAAATATTTGGTAATGGAAGGCTCGCGTGATTGCGGTCCGTGTAATGTTCCCGGCTTAGAGTACACAACTAAACGGAGACGTCTTTAGTAATTTTGCCTCTTAAAAAAGTACTAGAACACAGTTCTTATTTGTAAAAAATCAAAAATGTAATATTGCTGTTTAAAACAGTAACAGCAGTAAAGAAAATCGCGTTTCTCTTTAAGTCTGAAGTTAACTTTAACGCGTTACAAATTCACGTCAAAAGATTTATTTTATAAAAGTTTTTTTTTATTCATTTTTTAAGTGGGTGAGTAAGTACTCGCGATTTTAGGTCATTATTTAATGTAAACAATACATCAATACATTGAACATTGAAAATTTGGTTTTGCAGTGATATTAAACGACCTCTGACCCCGAAACTAGTTAAAACTGTATCTTCGGGGTCAGTGATTCCTCGACAAATGACAATGACAAACGAAACAAATTTAAAAAATAAAAATTAAATGTGAATGTATGTGTGTGTGTGTGTGTGTGTGTAATTCTTAGTGAGTAGGTTACAGTAGACTTTCCGTTTCTGAATATGATAATTGTTTAAGATAAGTGGTGGTTTTCTTTTTTACCTCAAAATTGCTTAGTGTGTAGATAAAAGTCTTCTCATGAATCTTATTGTAAAGCTTAGAGGAGAGAGCATCATATTGACGTTTTGCGAAGGCCGTTTTAAATTTTATTATGGGACATATATGGGTGCGGCGTCGTTCAAGAACAGTCACGTTGAGGGGTAGGGTCGCATGTTTTCTTAATACACTCCGAAGAATATATAGTTGCCGGACCGTTAAGACTTGGCATTCTGAGTAAAGGAGGTTGGTAGAGTATCGGATAGGTTTATAAAGCATTATCTTTAGAATAGCTCTTTGAGCTCTTTCCAGACTTAACATAGTTACGCGGGCTCCACCCCAAACAGGGATACAATAGGTCAAAAGTGATTGGCATAAGGCAAGGTATACAGTTTTCACCGTATTGGGATCAGTCAAGTGTCGTAACGTCTTAAATTGTATATTAATTTCCGCAGCCTCACTTTTAACGCTTCTATTTGTGTATGCCATTTTAGGTTAGAGTCTATGTGGATTCCGAGGTATTTTACGCTGGAGACAATATTGAGAGAGGGGCAGTTACAGGTGGGTGTTATTGGATGACAAGTATGTATAATGATATTTGAGTTTTCAGGTGGAACCGAGGAAGCAGATGTTAAGAAAAAAGGAAGAATTTGTGTTTTCCGGATATTTAGTGTGAGTAAATTAGTTGAAAGCCACGATGTTAATCGCTTCTTGGGCGTGCTGTTTGGCACTACTCCAGTCCTATTTAATGTAAAGCTTTATTTATATATATTTGGGGGTGCAATCGCCATAAGATGACTTTTAAGTGAGGCGCTGTAAGATCTTTATTGGGAAGACGCTGTTTGCGCTAATTTTCCATTATTTATTTAACTCTCCTTACTTTAGTCTACATTTAGTAAATACTCCAAGATCACTGAGGTTCGTGCCGCCTGCGATCGCGGTCGTGGTGCCCGATTTATGTAAAGTGTAAGTGTATAAAATAGGTAGCTGAAATCGTATTGGATATTGAAAATTTTCAATCTAATAAATATCTTTAACATGCTTTGCGACGATCTAGTTTACCAAGCGCAGTTCGATATCGAAATCGGGAGATAATCTATGTCCAGGTTGGTTGGGCTTGGATGGATGAAAGATGACTTCTCAAAGCCATTCCCATACAATCTTGACATGTCTTCAATTTTAAACAAGCACTTTGCTGTAGAGTGCTTTTAGAATAAAATATACAGTAGCAACCTCAACTTTAAGAGCTGGAATTTATTCAAGATGCTTCGTAAACATTGATAGTGAGATTTAACTATAACTATAGCAGATCGATCAGGCACCGTAAGCAGCACTCGTTAACTAGTTGACGCATAGAGTATCCATAAGTAGTAGAAGAGGAGTATGAACCAGCTCACGTCTGATCACAAGAAGTGTGCTCTTGGGATTCCATGATGTGGCGTCGTCCGGGAAACATCACGCATGTGATCTCTGAATCTTGTGTGGGGAAACGCCACTCAACTAGATGGTGGAGAGTGGTGCGAAAATGGAATTGTGTGGCAGGGAGCAGGTCAGATTGCTCTTCACTTGATAGGATTACGATTAACGACGGCTTAATAAAAAAAAAGAGTGTGTGCTAAAGACCGCACGGCAGAAGTGAAAACTTCATCGGCAATTGCAATCAATTTATATATATATATATATAGTAAATAATATTATGTATTATGTAGTATTATTATGGATCGTAATGATTGCGAAACTGAAGTGGCATTGGGCAGCGCACATAGTTCGACGGACAGATGGCCGTTAGGGCAGCAAAGTACCCGAATGGCGACCACGTACCGGAAGACGCAGTCGTTTTAGGCCTCCCACAATATAGACCGTCGATCTGGTCAAGATCACCGGAATACGTTGGATGAGGGCAGCGCAGGACCGATCGTCTTGGAAATCTTTGGGGAGCCCTTTGTCCACCTGTGGACGTCTTTCGGCTGATGATGTTGATTATGGATCGTATTAGTGGAATAAATGAGAAACGAGTCACCAATTAAAGTTAATATTGAATTCTATATAAATCAAATTATTAATTTTCGTTTTCGTAATCTACAAAGGATACAATGGGTGTCTGATAAAATAAGTAATAATGACAATTATTATATTTTAATTGAATGTACGGAACACAGCGACAACAGCGAAGAGCATCTGTATCGTTCTCACTCGGGTACACTCGGCGGTTCCGAGTTCACCCGATCGAGCCTTTTTTGACTTATTCACTACGAAAAAATGTGTGTGCGGTGCGCCAAAAGAAGTTTTAACTTCGAAAACCTCTGATACACTCTGGTAGATATATTAATATGCTTACTAATTGGCAGTGATACAGGTAAAGTGATGTTTGAAAACTGGGTGCCCAGGGACGCCACAATTTGACCTCGTTACAGAAATCCCTCAGGAAATTGACAACATGAATCTACTAATTGTATAAATGGGGCTGGCATTAATATTCTCCGGGCAATTATTGAAATGAAATCTAAGCTCAGCGTGTATCGAGATAGTGTTATTATAATTGATTTAGATAGACTGTAGACTGTTTTATGGTAATAATGAAATACTGCTGATTAACTTCCGCGTCGCCTATATTAGCTATGAGCAGTGATATAGTATTAGCTTTTGTTATAAAAATAACCTTTATTCCTGTTATTAACTTAATTAACAAAACATATTAAAAGCTTAATAGAGGTAACAAAATATCATTGAGTTAAACTAACTAGGTGCTATCGTGGGCATTCGGTTGTTCTCCCCTTGCAACAGCTTGTCATTCGACAATGGCCTCGTCTAAGGCTTTCCAACTTGTCTCTATCTTTTGCTACCATTCTGGGCTTGATGCTTTCTTAAAATAATCTTCCCATCTCTTTGTATGTCTTCCTCTGCGTCGTGTGCTTTCTCTAGGGTACCTTTCGGTTACAATTTTGGTCCATTTCTCATTCTTTTCTCTCAAAATTATTATAAATTATGATACAGAGTTATGAGGTCCTTCCTGACTTCGAACATCCCTTAATTTTTCTCTACTTCTCACTGTCTGACACGTCTCATTCGCGTATCATCAGAAAAGAAGCTTGGTGCTTGTCGTCGATATACAGGACATGGCCCAAATCAATCCCTACATTTAAAGGGAGTTGCTCGTTCAAAATTCTTGCTGGCCCGATACGCGAGTAAAATAAAGCGTTTTCACTGAGCAAAATTACAAAAAGTATGCTCATGACTCCAAAGAAGCTTTAAGAGTCCCATATAACCATCAGTGGTTAGCCACCCTGCCTATTGAGCTGAGGTCTCGGGTTCGAATCCTTGTAGGTGCAAACATTTAAATGATGAATACTATAGATGTTTGTTTCAGTCATGGATGTTTTAGATATGTTTAAAGAAGTGTATCGTATTAGTAATAATTGTTTGGAGCAAGATAATTTGTGTAAAAGTTCCTGCAGCCGAGTTCTATTGCCACATATTGTATTCTAAAACAGAAACTTATTAGCTTGAGTACCTATTTGTATTCAAATGAAAAACAGTAAGCACTCGAAAGGAGGCTTTAACGAACTGTGTTTGTTTTTGAACAAGCAATCCCGACACAGTTATCGAACAAGAGTCATTCTTTGGCCGAGATCTGTTCGTGATCTTTGAGTTCAGAGACCTATTGTTCCTCACAGAGATGTTAACTTGACTAATTTTCGAGTTCTATTCAAGTTTCGCGGGAAGTTTGTGATTGCGGGGGCGAAGTGACTTAGGCTTACTCTTGAAATAGCACAGCGGCCTCCCTTAATTGAAATGAATAGCTTTCATTTGAAATAATACCGTTTTAACTTTTTGTTTATATTGTCAATTGTAAATTTTATATTAAATTTAGATTAAATTTTATTTTATTTCATATCAGATTCTGATAAGACCTGGCTAGATCGGAACATAGCCCTCAAAAACCCCCGTGTAATAAAGTTCATCAGAATCGTTACAGCCGATTCTAAGATAGGTACGCAAAATATAGATAATATAAAAAAAACGGAAATATTGTTATACCCACTGACTATAATTCATACGTTATACCAATATCTATTGTTGTTTCTACACTGTCAATTACCAATCTATAATTTCACTGAAATGGGTAACTGCCCCGCTGGCGTTGCGGTATCGCGGTTCACTCAACATTTTCCCGGATGTCAGATCGATCCCGGGTTTTTCAGTTTTAAAGTTAGTAATTTTACTTTGAAACATGCATGGTTACACAGATAATCGACGTTTACTGATCGATTTATTCTGCAACGCCATGCTAGATGATGATAAGAAGGTTAATTTACCGGGCCGGTTTTCTCTCAAAGGTCGGTCTGGTAGTGTACGCTTTCTACATTTTTATTTTTTGATATCTCTCAGATTTGCTTAATGATTAATATTACATAATATCAAATTATTTTTAATATCTTTTTATAAATATATTTGATATTGTAACCTGGTATGTTTGCGGTAGCACGCCATCTTTTGGCCACTTCTGTAACTGTGACCTATTTACTACCTGATCTGGCTTCGATCAACAATAAAGTGATCTGGTGAACAAAATAATTACTAGCTCTTGAGTATTTTTTTTAATTTCTTAAAACCGTTGGAGATGGCTTTTAACTTTTAGGCTTCTTTAGTTCTTCCATTTTTTTACTATCTTAGCGATTTGAACCAGTATTGGCACCTTGGCCACCTTTCAGATGTGTAGATTTTTTAAATTCATTCGTCAAAGTCAAGCAACAGTTTGAAATAAGTTCAAAAAGTGTCTTGTATTCTGAGACTAACCTAATATTCAAATTTTGGTGTACTTTTTGCCCTTTCAAAAACAATTTAGTGCCATTTCTCCATTATTAGCGCACAGGAGCTTATTCCACTGATTGGTTGTACATGCCAAATTTTCCTTGTAAACCTCAGTGTCGAGGAACGCCAAACATCCAAAATAATATCCAACTTTATGGAGTCCTTTTTTAATTCCTATATGATCAGCGTTCGTCGCATCTCTTGCGCATTGCTGTAATGCGCGCCATCTTGTATCACCTCGAATAATTAATAACTACGAGCGCTTAACCCGCGCCGGCAACTCAACGCGCACCATACCAAAGAATATATAATAGTACAAGTAACCATTCTTGGTGATCCGTGGTTGCTCTTTCTTGGCTTTCCTTATATATCTATCTATCTATATATATAAAAATGAATTGCTGTTCGTTAGTCTCGCTAAAACTCGAGAACGGCTGGACCGATTTGGTAATTTTGGTCTTAAATTAATTGTGGTAGTCCAGGGAAGGTTGAAAAGGTTTGAATAAATATATATATATATATATATATATATATGAAAATGCTCGGAATTAAATAAAAACAACAAATTTGTTTTTCCTTTGATGTGTCCATACATAATTTCTATGAGAGAATTTATTGACGCACGGTTTGACAGTTCTGCTGTGAAACAATTTCATTACGACAGCAGGGTGCATATTTTACGAAGTAATTCTTTATGTTATGATTTATTATTGACAAATTCATAAAAAACGTTATTTTATTTATTATATACAGAACAACGTCTGTCGGGTCAACTAGTAAAATATAAATTTACACTAATGGAAGAAGAAATACAATTTACATATTTACTACCGTACGTAACGGAAAAATTCAGCTTAAATGGGATGAGTGCACGCTTTGATATCGCCCAAAGTGTTGGTATTTAAAAAAATACAGGGTGGCGCAATAGAACGTGCATATTGCATCATCTTTTTTCGCGGGGTAGAAAGTGCACGGGCGGGGGGAGTCTGCATCGTTGGGTAGGCGGGCTCATGGAGTTTTAGTCACTATGAGTCACTTCGACGGGAAGCGTCGCGCATTTTGCGTGCGCGCATTTTACAAGATCTCTCGTTTATACATCGTTACTAGGCGTTTATATTGTTCTGAATATGGACTACGGCAATTAGTGAAGCTCCGAGTGCTAATTTAATTAAAATATGGGTACAGCGTTTTGAAGAGACTGGTTCAACGTTTAAACCACAAGCAAAAGGTCGTCCAAGAACATCTAGGACCGACGACAATATTGAGAGAGTTATGTAGTCTGTACGAGGAGATCCACAAATGTCTACTCGCAAGAGATCGTCTGTCTTACACTTATCGAGACGAAGTTTGCAACGAATTTTAAACTTGGATCTTAAACTCTCTCAAAGGCTCGCATTTGCTAATGAAATGCTTAATCGATTTTCCAATTTTGACAATATCCTTTTCTCAGATGAGGCCCACTTCCATATCAATGGGTTCGTAAACCGTCAAAATTGTCGTTACTGGAACAGTGAGAATCCCAAACTCAAGCACCAGAAACCACTGCATAGTCCTAAAGTGACAGTATGGGCAGCAATCTCTGGTAGAGGAATAATTAGACCGTTTTTCTTTGAAAATGCGCGAGGGCAAAACGTCACTGTTAATACCGAACGCTATGTTGCGATGTTGGTAGGTTTTTTGATTCCAGAGCTTGAAAATTCAAGAATAGTGAATTCTAGGACTTGGTTTAACTAGACGGAGCTACCTGTCACACATCAAATGACTCCATGGCGGTTGTGAAACAGATGTTCCCTGGCAGACTGATTTCGAAAAGAGGTGATATCCCATGGCCCCCACGTAGTCCAGACGTGACGCCTCCTGACTTTTTTTTGTGGGGATACCTCAAGAACAAAGTCTACAGCAATAATCCGAAAAACATCGATCAGCTCAAGGAGAATATCCATGGTGAAATGGCAGCAATTACACCAGCATTACTGAAGAAAGTTTTCAATAACTTCCGTTTACGATTAGAGGAGTGTCGTCGTAGAGAGGGACATCATTTAGACGATGTTATTTTTAAAAAATAAACTTCAGTTATTTCTTAATAATACCTCAGGTTTATTTTAACTATACCTTTTGTATTTATTTTTTAATCAATATTTTAAATATGCACGTTCTATTGCGCCACCCTGTAGTAATGCAAGGTGTTGAAACAAACACACGATTACCTATATAGACTTAGAACATTAGTATACTTTTGTTTTTATCACTTGATTGGAGGAATATCTAACACGAAAATACCTTTATAAATAATCATATTATTTTTCCAAGATACAGGTACAATATGGGCCATAAAAAATGATTTAATTTTTTATATATCAGATGTGTGTATACATTTGCATACATATATCTACGTAACTGATATATATATACTTATAATCCACATCTATAGATCACTGTCAATTGTTTATCTGTCCGATTGCTTACCCTTGCCCTTGTCATCTATATTAACCCCTTTCTGACCCGTTTTTGAGGTCTGATGTATATTTAACGATATCTTCTTTGACTGTCAATTATGCGGACTCATTTTGTGAGCTTTTGTTTTCCGGTTATAGTATATTATTTTCGCAACTTTCGAATATGTAATGACAGAAATTTCTTTAGTAACTGGCGGGCACTAAGAGATCTTAAAATATTTTAAAAAGTAATGCACCTACGGAACCCTTGGGCAATACCGATTAATATAATATTGCTACTGTTTTAAGGTTGAGGCTGCAAGTAAAATAGATGAACTGTATTGTTTGGTTGACCATGAGAGTAGTCAAGTCATCAAGTACCCAATTATATTTTATAATAAAGTCTTCTTTTCAACAATTACTTAGCATGTAGGTACCTAATCTTATCGTTATCTGATTTATGATCCAAGTCCTAAAGTTCAACTGGTGGGGATGTTGGGTACCTTTCGACTGCTAGAAACTCCGAAACTTTGCGTCCATAATATGATCCTTTTAACAAAACGTCTCGTACTTCTCCAAATTGAAACCATTATGTAATAATATTGAAACAGATACTGAGTACTGACAGCGGACATTGCTTCGGGCTATTAACTAATAATAAACGACCGCTGTTTACATGAATCTGCCTTCACAAGAGTATCTTTATATTCTTGTATATTAGGGTAAATATTTGCGTAGGTCCGCTCCGAGCTTGGGATGAGATGAGTGTCTTTTGATTATGTTTATATCTCTTGACTTATTATTACATTATTATTATAACACTAGAAATAAGGGATTGCTTGTAACTAATTCTAGTAGACTTCATAAGATACATGATAGCTTTATGGGTAAATGTATACACTTTTATAATAAAGTCCCAGCCAGGCATTATCTATAAATAAATTTGAATGTTTTATTATTTATTTATTGAATTACTCCACAGCTGAGTGTCTAAGTGATCCGACAGCCTGGGACTAGATTATGATTATTTTATAGCAATAGCAATGACGCGAAATGCGGGGAGAGTTTCTAGCGCCGATTCTTCTCTCTCAGAGCGCCATAAAATAAAGGATATCTGGGAAGTAATAAACTCCGATGGCGTTTAATTCTTAATTTGTGATTTTTATAATTTAATAGTTAACTTAAATACACATACAAACATTAATGCTTTTACAAGTGTATTATTATAATATGCGTTGTATAGAAAATAATTTGATTGAAGTTATTCATCATAACCACTAAATTTGAAAATTCATATAAAACCAGCTGTTGAGTTGTCCATTAGAGACGCTTAAACTAAAACTAAGAAACAGAGTGACTACTGATATCAATATTTCTTTAATTATTTTGTTTGCCTTACCACAGTGTAGGTAGTTTAAAAAAACGCAAAATTTTTGTCATTTTATTCGACCTAAAGATGTGAATTATACGCCAATTAAATAGTGAAAACAATGATACAAAGCAAATTTTATAACCGCAACTGAAAAGTTCGCGATAAATTATTTATATAATGACAATGTATTAAATTCTCGGAATACAACATAACAGAAAACCGTATGTATTTGCAAAATAAAATACAAAGTAATGGCCGGAACAGCTGACGCAAACGCGGCGATACGTGGGTTTAGGTGTGCGGTCGAAACGGCCCCGAACGACCGGCGGATTTGGCTAGTGTGCACTTTAAGGTTATTGCTTTATACAGTTTGATATTCACTTTCTGAGGTGTCCACTCGCAATTGAAGAGGGTCGCGCTGATTCGGGTTGCTGAATGCGGACATTATTATGTTGTTATTTGGGATTATCCCTAATAACGGCGACATACTGAATGAGGGAAATAACTTGGTTTGTGAGCGTCGTGTCGTGCCTACAATTACGGTTGTTGTGGTTGACGCTTAAAAAACAGTCCAAACGTTAATATTAACAAATAAATTCCGATGTCACAACGTTTTTAATGTTATATTTGTTTTAAGTTACTTAAGCGGAGCAAATTGTGGTGTCTCTTTACACGACTGCGCGACGCAAATGAGGGTAATATTGTGTTTGTCGGTCATGTTATGTTTATACTTTTTGGGCGCTTTAGAGACTGAATGCAAAGTTCGTAAAATATCTATAAGTAGAACATATTCGCGATAAATAGGCAACATATATGAGAACAGGCGTGAGTACAAAGCAGTCGGGTTTAGCACTTATCAAATTCTAATAAGTTATTTAATTATTAAAAACATAAAAAAATAATTTTGTTTCAGTCTGACTATTATTTAATGTAATTAATTTTTTATCTGATTGTTTTGTGTTTTAAATGTAGGTTTTCATGTTTAAATTTAATACATTAGTGCCTTTTTAATAAGAGGTATTAAAAAGATTCTTGAAACATTGAGAAATGTTAATTCACAATATAAATAATACAGGAATGTAAAAATATTTGCAATTTGCTGTATGATGGAAACAGGCATCTATTACTATTAAAGTAACTTTTCATTCCCAAGTGCAATTAAGGCGATCGCACACATAGAACTATTATTATAATTGCTTATATCTCATTTGATTTTATGGTCTTGTTTTAAACTCCGACGCAAAACAGAGGTGTTATAACATTTAACCTATGTTTTGTTTGTATATGCTGCATTTCTATATATCTGTGCGTTATATGAAGAACGCTATGTAGTATTATATGGATTGTATTTCAGTACCGTCCTAAACATAAAGGCAGAGTTCATTATTGTATGTTTATTTACATCGTTCCAGCGACTAACTTCAGCTTACATTTCCGTCGTTCTGACACTTAGGACTCAAATCACGAATCTCTGCAGCATCTAATTAGTGACTTCAAACTTAGCATTAAACAGGCCGTTTTCATTTACTGTTGTGATTTATAATCCCGTTAAATAATGTAACTTGAAATTTCAACAAACCGTTATGGATCTTTCTTGTTCAAGTTAATAAAAATAATAATTTCATAAATTTATTGCTGATATATTTGTAATTACTAATTTGATAACTTTCATTAAAACAAGACAATTTTTAATTAATTATTCTCTATGAGAATAAAGTTCTTAAACCACAACAGGTGTAAAATCAAAGCAAAATGGAATAAAATATGGACCGTGCTATTGTTGCCAACCTGAAAATGTACATTTTGCTGTAAATTGTATTGGAAAGAAACTATTTAATAATTACAAAATATAATTATGAACTTATGAGACAGATAATGGGGTAATTTTTTTTTCAAAAATTTGTAATCATAAATAAACATTATTTTAATGAAACACATTTTTTTCAAAATTGTCTAAAGTTTATGCCGTTATGGCGGGCCTTTAGTGGATGTTGTATTAACAGCAGTCGCAGTGAGCGACATCCTTTAAATAGGATGTTTTATATCTGCTGCGAGCGTTTTGCTGGTTGATAAAATCAGGCCGCGCCATTTGCAATATTTCCTCCTTGTTGCGACGATAAAGTCGCTTTAGTTGTGTATAAACAAAGCCTTCGCAAGACTTATAGTTGGCTGTATCGCGTGCATCGCTTTAATACCGATTACACTGAAAATCACATGTTTCACAAGTTTATCATTATAAATGGTGATCATCCTCTGTTAAAAATCGAATGATACTGAGTTACCAAACATGGGAAAGGTCAGAATATTTAAAGAAAAAAAAATTAACGTTCACTTCAGTGGGAGGCTCCTTTGCACAGGATGCCGTCTAGATTATGGGTACCACAACGGCGCTTATATCTGCCGTGAAGCAGTTATGTGTAAGCATTACTGTGTTGCGGTGTGAAGGTCGCCGTAGCAAGTGAAATGACTGGGTATATGAGACTTAACATCCTATGTCTCAAGGTGACGAGCGCAATTGTAGTGCCGCTCAGAATTTTTGAGTTTTTCAAGAATCCTGAGCGGCACTGCATTGTAATGGGCATGGCGTATCAATTACCATCAGCTGAACGTCCTGCTTTTCTATCAGAGACCGCATTCAAAAAGTTTTCAGCTTGCATCAAATACCTACCTAAAAATTGGTGCCAGCTCTCGGACCTCTTTATTTTAAATCTCCATTAGGACTTCTCTTAATTAGAATTTACGATTAGTTTCGTTTTATTTATTTATTTTAAGCCTGTGATTGAAGACATAACTCAAAAAGTATTAGAGCCTTTAAAATACGCGCTGAATTCGCTTCACGAAGTTGACATAAGCAAGAAAACGTGACCCACTAATTAAACTGCTCAGTGAAATAAGTTGGTTTGATATTATGAAAGACGTTATTTAGCTCGCGATCATTACTTACAAGACTTGTGATGAATGGTGATGTGTCAGGTAGCCAGCTGTTCTTAAACTTCATCCTGCCCGCGACTTTGCCTGCGTAACTTCAGCGATATAGTCCAAGTCAAAGACAAATGAACTTTAATCAGTTAGGCTTAAACTAAGCGCTTTTGAGTCGACACTGTTATCCAATATTATCAAATTCCTTTACAACAGTTGCATAAAACATTATTATAGATTTGAGAAAACATTCATTTTTGGTGACTTAAATAAGACAGTATCTAAATACTAATAATTTCATTTTTATTTGTTTCAGGTAAGATGTCTTGAGGATACAAAGTGTACAAAAACGGTAAAAAATTTGAACAATTCTCTTAATTCACAAATAAAATTTTAAAAACAAAATTTTATGAACGATGCGGGACTCGAACCCACGACCTCCGGCGTTCCGTGCCGGTGCTCTAACCAACTGAGCTAACCGTTCGAGTTATAAAATCTTGTTTGCTTTGTTAAGTTTTCTTAATTATCGTAGGGTAGGGTCCATCATCAGATATATATTTAACAATGGCACCAATCAGGAAGATATTTTTGAAACGAAGTAGATTTTTTTTTAAATGGATATTATCGACTGAATGTGAGGTACTAAACAAACAAAAAAAACACTTGAACTGTACGCATCGATTCACCTTTTTGAAGTCGGTTAAAATATTAAATAACTCGTTCTGCCCTACTACTAACTAAAAGAAAACAACAATGTTATGTGGAAATATAATAATTTTCAAATCACTGGTGTTATAAGAATTGCAATTATATGCATTTACATATTTAAGGCATCCTCAGCGCTAATAGATAAGACATATTATCGCTATTTTTACAATTTTTTCGGCGCATTCAGAAACCGCGCGACTTTTGTTTTGGCACGATAAAAAAGGATAGTTTTATTAATAGGACAGCTTAACTTTTGCCAGAAAATATAAGTGCTAAAAATTAACATAACACCCAAGTTCAAATTCTGCCCAGTTACCTCAGGGATTGGGAGCTATTATTTTTTGTAATTGAAGGCCTGAATTGCAGAAGACGATGCATTGCGTGATCAGTGAATCATATCAAATCAAATCAGATTTATTCAATTCTGTCTTAAAATGACACTTACGAATGTCACAAGTTATATTCATTTTACCAGTAACCACCACTTCGGTAAAGTTGAGTAGAAGTGGCAAGAAACTCATTGCCAATCTTTTTGGTCAGCATTTACAGCTTGATTATTTTACAAATTATTATAATTATAACTTACATAAATGCAACGAAAATTCTCAAACATAAAAAAATGCCAATTTAAAAAAAAGACCATGACTTATTGAGCATAGTAGATGCGTCAATCCACACCCACTGTACATATTAAAGGTACTAATAGAGCATTATAATATCAACTTGAAAAACTCTGAGACAATTTTAGTGCTTGCAATAATTAATACTTACCCGACGACCACGGTGATGAATGATACAGTCCTCCTGTTATTTATTTGCTTGGCGAACAAATGCGATCCATCATTAATCTTGAATGTATTAATAATTATGGTTATGCCATAAGAAAGTGTTTTTGTTCACCACGAGCAATCCGGGATTGTTGGGTAATAGGTTTTTTTATTATACAAAGGAGGCAAATGATGAGAAAGCTTATTAGAGAAAGTTTAGAAATGAGGAAATCCGTAGGAGAACCAAAGTTGCTGACACGTTGCCCAAATGCTTGCGAAACTAAAGTGCGAGAACATAGCTCGACGGACAGATGGCCGTTGGGGTAGCCAAGGCACTGAATGGCGACCACATACCGGAAGACGCAGTGTTGGTAGGCCCCCCACAAGATGGACCGACGATCTGGTCAAGATCGCCGGAATACGTTGGATGAGGGCAGCGCAGGATGGATCGTCATGGAGATTTTGCCTTCGTCCAGCAGTCGGAGTTTTCCGGCTGATACTATAATGAAAATGATTTAATGAGCGGACAGCCTCGGACTAGATTGTGATTATTTTATAGCGATAGAAATGACTGTACAATATTGTATATTTTTATTGAAAATAGCGCAAAAAAAGAATACTGGGAGAATTTCTTGCGCCGCTTCTCTCTCAGAGCGCCATTTGTTTCCGAAACGGTAGTAGTATCTAGTAGTTATTAGAAATGACATCAAAAAGAATTCTAAAGGAATCAATTTTGAGAAAATAAATGCCTTTTAAAAGGGCAAAGGAAAAAAGACGGGCAAGAGGCTCATGCGGTGGTCAAAGATGCGTTGCCCACCTTTAAAGTATGCACTATGCTGTTTTTTGTAAGGTAGGGAGTATATTGTTTTCTTGAAGGTCTCTAAGTTGTATCGGTTCCGTTGTTTTGATCGTTTGATTATTCGACTAATAAAGGAGCAGGTTATCAAGATAGTTAAGCGACAATAACCAACAACATCTTAAGGGTTTTAAAGGATACTCCATGGTGTTTGGACTTATGGCAATAAGTTTTTACGTGGAAAAAAAAGAAAGAAAAATCAGTTATCTACGACGCTGCCATGCCACCTAGATAAACTACATAATAAATACATGGGAAATTACAAGAGAAGTAACATGAAAGTTTACAACTCTTATTTCGCTGGAAGAAAGTTGTTGATAAAAATCCATGCGGTAAGAATAGGGTTGCCAACCGTACTTTAAAATGGTATTGTACTCCATATTATGTAGGCTCTATAATCTATAACACTAATAGAGTATGCTTAAATACTCTTTTTTTCACAATATTTACTATACTAGTGCCTGTCGTGTAATATTATGCAAACCAAAAAAGTAGATTATTTACTTTTAATATGTTGGTATTCCCAATTCCCGATGCCATATTCGGACGTTTCTAATGTCATTATGCCAATGTCATGTCACAAATTGCTTTGAGAAGTGTGGCAATCTTTTTTTTATGAAAATTAGGGACGAGACGAGCAGGATGTTGAGTTTATGACAATTGATACGCCCTGCCCAAAACAATGCAATACCGCTCAGGATTATTGAAGAACCCAAAAATTCTGAGCGGCACTACAATTGCGCTCGTCACCTTGAGACATAAGTCTCATTTGCCCAGTAATTTCACTAGCTACGATGCCCTTCAGACCGAAACACAATAACCTTTACACATTACTGCTTCATGGTAGAAAAAGGCGCCGTTATGGGTACCACACCCATATTCTAGCTGGCATCCTGTGCAAAGGAGCATCCCACTGGTATTAAAAAATTATAAAATAAATTATACTCTTTTTTTGAAAGTCCATACTCTTTATCTACATATATCTCTAATATATAAAATTCTCGTGTCGCGGTGTTTGTAGTTAAACTCCTCCGAAACGGCTTGACCGATTCTCATGAAATTTTGTGTGCATATTGGGTATGTCTGAGAATTGGACAACATCTATTTTTCATCCCCCTAAATGTTATGGGTGGTCAAACCAATTTTTTTTTATTATTTTTTTACAATAGGTACTATAAATACAACAATTCAACATTAAAAAATACATATAACTCTAAATTTTCAACCCTCTACGATCAACCCGATATTTTTGTATCGCGATTTTTATATTATTATTTTCCATACACAAATCTGCTATAGGGTTCGAAGATAGCAATGGATCAATACTTACAATAATTGTAGTACGATAAATTTGGTAGGTCTGAGAATCGGTTGCATCTACTTTTTACACCCCAAAAATTTTTTTATTACTTTATATGACAATACAACGTTTTCTGGGTCAGCTAGTATTTATATACATACATAACCCTAGATAAGCATGAGGTAGTAAATATCAGCGTAATACTTTCTAAAAGTTGTACTGAAATTTGAATAAACTCAGTGCAAATTTGTTAAAATATACAGAGATATCTCCGAAGGCGGCAGCACATTCCTACAAGTCAATAATGCATGTTTACCGGTGTGTACTAGTTTAACTTCGTACATCGTAACTATTAGCAAGTTAAATAGATTTCAGAAATAGCTTGCACTCGTGTTGTTTATATAAATCGACCTACACACCGGCACAGTGCGGTTTTCAACGAACTTTCAAGGAAGAAAAAAGCGTACTCCTTAAAGGCCGGCAACGCATTTCTTGACACACCTGTTGTTGCGGATGTCCATGGGCGGTTACCTCACCTCTCCCCATCCCGTGAGCCTCTTGCCCGTTTGTCCCCTCTCATATAAAAAAAAAACTCTTCCACGTACTACAAAGCTGCGGAAGGAGCTTCATTGTGCGGTGTTTCCGGGACGATACGACATGGGTACCTTCAAAAGCAAAGCGCAGCGGAAGGTGCCTTAAAAGCCGGCAACGCTCCTATGATTCCTCAGGTATTGCAAGAGACTGTGGGCGGCTGTGATCATTTAACACCAGGCGATCCGTCCGCTCTTTTATCCTCCTTTTCCATAATAAAGGTGACCCAAATGCTCGTGTGTCCTCATCCATAAAGAATAGAACTAAACGTATAAAATACTAAAGTAAAAACGCAACATATACTTCAATTACTATTTCGGGTTCAGTTCAGTGATGTGGGACTCACTTCGGGACATTCCGCGGATCATAAACTCTACTATAAAACTGATATAAACCCGAGAAGCGTTTGCGGCGCCTGATAAACTTTACTCGGTGACTTGCATCTCATTTAAAATGTCAAGCCTATTTTTGCTTTTCGAATCGCAGGCAATCAAAAATTTAAGGGCCGTGAAATGGCTCTGTGATGTGCGAGGGGAATGTGACAAAAGAAAAAAAAACATGTATTCATCCTCTATACTTTAACGAGACTCCCATAGAGATTCAAAAATTATATATTAATAAAAATATAGTCATCGTTAAAAAATTACTTTTTACAAACACGACTAATTTTTCTTGTTAACGTTTGGTCAATAATTATTTTTTTATGCGGTAGAAGACACAATAAAGCGACGTCTCTACGGAGCGCCAGGTGATCCAGGAGTTCACAGACCACTGGGTATATGATCACCCGACTCGTCTCAGTCTGAAAAACGAAAAACTTGCAGATTTTGTCTTGAGGCTGATGAAACGTCCTCTGCGGTTGCGGCGCACTAATTTATAAGTGTAGCACCATCCTTGGCGACTATACCCTACTCCCAGATGCTGTTTGTAATACTCGCGTTAAGAAGATACTGCGGCAGGGGTACGACGAGCTACAAGTATGAGTCGGGAACACAATAGTTCTATTCTGGATGTGGTGAAAATGTGTCCATACAAAACAAATATTGGAAATAAAAACAATTATGAGCCCCAATACGAAATAAAAACTATCCTTTCCCTCAAGTTGGATTAAACAGCACTCCATAAAGTAATCTCCATTAAAATCCGTTCATTAGTTTCGGATTTTACTGGGAACAAACATCAGGACACTGGATTTGTATATATTAAGACTAGCTTTTACCCGCGACTTCGTCCGTGTTGAATAGTTACTTTAGGCAATTTTTTTTATCTTTTTTTTTTGATACTTTTCGAATAATACACATACATACTGCTCTTTCCGATTTTAGAGGATCTAATAATATGGTCCCGTTATTTATTTAGTCATCTCATATATAGTAATGTAAATTCACCAAATCATCTTTGGCTAAGCACCACATACGACGAACGACAAATATACATAGCTATGGAACGGAAGAAAAAGAGTATAGCTCTGAAATGCTAAAGCTTCCTTGTGCACTTCCAGGATGATACAACATGAGTATCTTATAAAATGTCCGTAAACATCTCTAAAAGGGCAGCTACGGTCCTGTAATTCCTCTGGTGTTGCAAAAGTATGTTGACGGCGGTTATCACCTGATATCGGATGACCCTCGTCATCCATAAACAAAAGGTAGGGGATTGAAGAAGAAGGCAGACCTTTATCTGGCTTATGTTCGCTGTGTTTATTTGTACCAACAAGGCCTTGGTTGATAAAAAACAGGTACGAAGTTCCTCATTCATTCCTATGCTTTCATTTACACTCGGAATGATAAGAATATTTTGATTAAGTTAGAAAAAGCGTTTACTTCTCTCCATGCAACTTGCTTTCTCTCTTTGTATTCTGTATATAGCATTTTTTATGTGAATAAATAATGTTAAGTAGCGAATCAAGATTTATTTAAAATTTGCCAGGAAATAATATACAAATAAAATTTTATGAACGATGCAGGGCTCGAACCCACTAGGATCTACTTTTCAGTTGCCTGCTCAACCCCAACATTTGCATATTGTATTAATCTCAATAATCATTTGCATTAATATTATATGTATTAATCCTAGAAGTGAGGGTTATCACTTTAAAAACATACCAAATTGTTTAGGAAATAATATATTCAATTTTCCTGTGGATTTCAGCAAGCCTACAATATCGTGTCCATTGCTCGACTAATTAGGTGCCACAGTAACTAGCGCTAACCTATATCGAGTATAGATTGAGATATTTCTATTGGTAATACAAATCCGGGCTGAACATTGAACGATCTATTTGCCTCTCACAGCCATATTTCGTGGAATCATAATATGCCGGCATCAATCATCTGATGCAATATTATCGACACGACATAGTGAGTATGAACATACTACCGTCCATGTATATCTTGATGTCTGGTATTTCGGATATCTGGATTTTAAAAACCTTTAGATGAGCCACTTGCCCGTTTCCCCTCTTCTACGTTTTTAGAAAGAACAATTATGTAAAAGTCTTGCTAAGATGGCTTTGACAATTAATTATTAAATAATGAATACGGCTGGATGGGCTTGATCCCTTTGCCTGTCCTAATAATGGACGAAAAAACCAAAAAAATAAATAACGAATGATGCAAACGTCAGAAAATTTTAGGAACTAACTTCACCCTGTTACTTTTGTGTTACAGTGATGCGCGCGCAACTTAAACTTTAACTCTCATCATTTTTTCATAACGCGCCTAAAGAAGTATTACTTCAAAATATATCCAATGGTTAACATTAGTACCTTTATTATTTAACTTAATTATTTATTCCTTTTTAATTGTATAATCTCAAATATGTGTAAAAACTCATAATCCTTATATTTTGTTGTATATTTTAGACTACTTAATGTTATTTAAGATGAGATGCAAAGTGCCGAGTGAAGAAATTATTAGGCGCCGCGAACGCTTGCCTCAACTCGGGTTTATGTCAGTTTTATAGTAGACTTTATGATCTATGGAGACGTACTCCGAAATAGCCGTGGGAAGGTAATTGTGGGTTATGCGTGTGAAGCTGGTTCGCTGGTTTTATATGTTCAGTCAGCCTGTTTGAGTTACGAATGGATGGTTTTGTGAATTGCGAAGAGAGTTATTAGTGCATTGGTTGGCTAAAGTACTTAAGAGACTTCAGAATCTTTTTATTTTACATTTATGGATTGGTGTGTTGTTTTCCGCCCACGAAAAGACAAATTATGTCTAGGAAAGATGTTTTGTTGTTCACCAAAAGACGTCCACGTCAAATGTTGACTTACGTCGCTGGATCGCTTCGACCTTCTCCAGGTCGTCTCCACTATGTAGTAGTTCTCCCACCACAGGTAAATGGCCTCCTGCATTATCAGCAATCTATTATCTGCCCCGCCCTCTGCCGCTTTCGTTTTGCAATTCTTCGGCCTGTGTCGCCTTCCTAGGTGCTCCTCATTTCTAAATTGATCCCGTTACAAGACTAGTTCTTTCATTAAGGTAAAAATTAAGCAATTCACAACTATCTGCATTGATGAATGATGACTATAAATAAACTGTTGACTACTTCTAACCTTTGCACTCTGGACTTAAGTTAACCCACTGTCTTATTATCTGTATTGTAAAATACTCCTTATACTAACATAATATATATTATTCCACATTAATTATGTTTTGGTATAAATCCCCCAGTTCCGACAACATTTGCCAAGATGTTAACACCCACTATTATAACATATGAAGGTCTGTTAGGTGCTACAGGCAAATAGTTTGCATTAATTAACCGCTCGGCGCAGCTTGTTACAGCAGTCCCCCGATACAATAACCTCCCTTCTCTTCCTCCCAATGGGGGGAGGGATATACAAAGTCCGGTCACCTCTCTCACGCCACGGAAATTGCCTAGCACAGGAACACGAGGTTGTAACCGGAATTGATTGAACTGCTTGATTAATTATTCGTAATTATGTCAGAATCTAAATAACTATCTTTATATTAAATTGTCCGCAATTATCTAAGCTACTGAATCGAATTTAATCTAATTTTGCACACTATGTACAGTCTCATCCATTTTGAGAGATAGGATGATTTTTATTTCGATTCGTTACCCTTTTATATTTTTAATAATTTCAAAATTTATTTTTGACAGTTGTACTGTAACATTATTTAATTACAAGAACCCGGCTAACTAAATAATTATTGTTATGATTGAAGTTAATAAAAAAAAAAGATTTTAACTTTTGATATTAATTTAACATAAATTAATATTTATAAAACTCCCGACTGCTTTTCATAAATTATAATATCATCATCAAAATGGGATCGCGATGCTACATGTACACAATTTGCACTCTCGCGTCCAGGTTATAACGCATGATTTATCTAATAGGGTTGTGTATTACGTGAATCAATTATTATTAAAAATGAATAATCTATATATATAAAAGAGAAAGTACGTTTGTATGTTCCCTAATAACTTCTAATCTATTCGACCGATCTCAATGAAATCTTTTGTAATAGATTCGTTGAAGCTCAAGGAAGGTTTCTTTTTATAATTTATATAGCAAAACAACGTTTGTCAGGTCAGCTAGTTTTTAATATTATAGGTCGTACAGCCCTGTGTTTTCCTCTGGTGTTACAAAAACGTATGTGCAGCGGAAATATTTTACCATCTGATGACCCGTAGGCTTGTTTGTATTCCTATGGCACTGCTCGCGACGACCTCGTGGGGCGAGTCATTCCCGTCCCTAATATGCTCGTGAAGGTTTGTTGTGATGCCTGATCGTTCCTGTCTATGCTTATTTTATATTTATAATATACATAAAATTTTCACTTAATAGTTTAAATATATAATTGCTCGCATTATTCCTTTACTTATTTACAGTATTTGCGGTTTGGTGCATTTACTACACTCGTTACTCCTTTGAGTTTTTTTTTAAATAATAAATAGAGAAATTTATTTCTCTTTTGGGTAGTATAATTCTTAGAAGGTAGGCCTTAGTAGGTAAGTAGGTAGATAAATTTAATATTTCAAAACATTCAGAGCAGATATCGTGATTCGAAATGCGGAAAACTATTTGAGTGTTCATTAACAATTCACATCACTTTCCGCTTGTCAGTTCATAGCTTATCGTTGTCGAAATAATTTCCAAATGTGCATGAATATTATACGAGGCACTGCCAGAGGCGGATTGTCTCTAAGACAAACCAGGCACATGCCCTGAGGCTCGAGGAAACAGATTTTTAACCTTATTCTTTTCGTCGAACCCCAATCTTGCACGAATCATCACCTATCAAGTCATCTTGGATTATCGGTGTTCTTTCATAAGCTTAAAGTAACCCTTCAGGTTTTAGTGGAGAAAATTCAGGCTATTACTAGCAGTCGAATTTAACCACCGGACATTTCAAAAAGCGTTATTTCATCCGTTTCATTATCGGTATTCATTAGAATGTTTTAGATTCTCTTAATGAAAAGCAAGTTACTGCTGGCAATTTGTACATATACATTAACAGCCGTTCCCAATATACTATCTACAGATAGAGATAAATTACAACCTTCTACTGACAGTAATTAGCTGTCAATAATCTGAAGCTGTTCCAATATACCCGGTAAGTCGTTCTTATCGCTGGTAAGCTATATGTCGTCCCATTGACAGACACCGTCTACGGATAAGGTGAGTTACCGTCGATAAGTTTATTGGGATAGAAAAGTCAACGATAGTTACGATTTTTTTCTCATGTAAGAGATAGACTGAATATTGGGAACGGCAGTAAATGAATAATAATAACTTCAATATACGTTATATACTATAAGTTCGCTCATTGAGCATGTGAGCTTCACGCTTTTGTTATAAATATAATAATAGTAGCAGCACCATTCAACCTCCTTCGAACATTGTGTGGAAAACAAAAGATGGCCTTTATTGGTGCATAAACCAGCGCTCACGGAGCTCTATAAACCTCCCGACTCGTAGCAGTGCGGCCACGAAGTTGCCCTTAGCAGCGGGATCAAATAATGGCAACATACTCAAGATGTACTTCAAGTAGCATAATAAAAGTATTAGATTGATGAACTAAACTAATAGACTGAAGGCACAAATTATAAACAAAGTTCTTAAAGTAGCTTATTTTACAGCACAACACGTGGTGTTTATAAAAATGTTTAATATCGCAATAGCGTAAAAGTTTTGAAATAGTTCATACAAAATTGATGCTCAGATACCATCGAGTGACCCGGATACTCGTTTGACCTCTGAATCACATGAAAAATAAATGACAGCTGAACAATTAACTTAATGAGTGTAGACAGCACCGCACAGCTGCGACATACCGCACCATCAATAGTTGTTTTATGTGTTCAGTTCATTGCAGGCTTCTGTCAAACTATAGAATGTTCCATTACCCAAATTGGTGTAAAATTCGAGTATTAGTCGTTCACATTAAACGTGCTAGACGATTGAAAACTTGCAATAATCGAGGTACTGCTACATTTATATGGCATTATGGCAAAATCATACGGCGGCGGTTTGGCGACTGTACCACTACCTACTACCAGTGGTAGCGATAGTAGGTAGTGGCACAGTCGCATAATTATTCAACGAGTGTGTCTTATTTAATCTTTATTAGATAGATCTTATTGGCCTTACCTGTCCAAACAATTTGTTATGTTTTTAAATTTAAAATTTTTTGAAAACAGAATAATGAAGCCGGAACAACCGGAGAGTTGAACAAAGCATACAAGATTTTATAACGATACGTCACTCAAACCGTTAGCTCAGTTGGCAGAGCACTCGCACGGACCGCGAGAGGTAGTGGGTTCGAGTCCCACATCGTTCATAAAATTTTGTTTTCAAATTTTATTTTTATATCGTACAAAAGCATGAACTATCTGACACTAACCGCTCATCTTCTCGCTCTGCATCCCGCACCGCTATCTGCTCGGCCCGACTCGTGGCCATACCCTAACAAATGTATGACACGGGGAGCTGTTTATGCTCCTTATTCAGATAAGAGACGTTTCATTATTTTATTGCGCGATAAATTGTCGTGAATATGGTTTGCTGGGTTCATTGAGCTAGTTTTTCATTTATAATGCGGTTTTAACGCTTTGCTATTATGATTTGTAGGGCTTATTAGGCCAACTGGAACCATATTACAAAGACTCCGTGCGTCCGTCTGTCTGTCAAATCTGTCAAAGAAATATAAGGTACCAGAAGCGGATATATGCATGTCGCCTCACAGGTAGTGATTTAGTAATAATCGGAATAGTGGACTTGAAAAAACGCGTAAATTAAATATAGTTTATTTTGGTATATCTAACTCGTCTAGAAACGCCTCTTACTCATCTTGCGGCGTCTTCAAAGAATTTTCGAAGTCTAATTCTTCTTGTCTCATTATCTCTCAACACTAACGTTCATATACTTGGTATAAAGTTATACCTGAGAATAAGAATATGCAAAACTTAGCAAAATGTTGATTATTATATCGCTGAATTTACTGTCAATACAATGATTATTACCTTGCAAATAAACGCGGGAAACGTTATACGTCCGAATAAACCAATCATAAGCCAAATGTCTATTGGTAAATTTTCATATTGTTATACATTTTGCATATTCTTAATTAATAATAATGATAATCTTAATTTGCATATGAATAAGATCAGTTTTACAATCGGTCTCATTTTATTTAGATTACGTTTCTCTTATTCTACCTACAAGGCAAGCAAATATATATGTAGTATAAAATTTTATTTTATACAAAATTTAACCTAACCATTTAGTTAAATTAGATAGTTATAATTCTAATAAAACAGTAATATTCATGTCAGATTTATATGTCAATATTCCTTAAATTTAAATAGTCATTTATTGAATAAAAACAATTTTTTATTAGCCATGTTGTAATTATCAGGTATAACTTTAACTTGTAAGGCCGTATGTATCATTTTAAATTATTTTATTGATTTCATTAATGCTGTCGATAAAAACCAATAAGTTTATGTTACTTAAACTGACTTCTCGAAGGCGTTTCACAAAGAGCAGCAGCCTAGCGAAACTCTCTAAGAAAAAAGCGATTCACTCGATTCTATGAAACGTGCAGTCATTATCAATGACATATGACGCCAATAATCTTGTAAAAAACGAAGATAGCCGAAATCCATTACGTTTTAAGCAACTGTTCGCTTTTAAACTTAGTCGGATTATACTTCTTCGCCCAATTGTAATTACTATTTCAAACTTATTTCAAATGACTACACGTTTGATACTAAACTATATTTCAATTTTTACTCAGGCAGTTCCGCCGCTTATTACGTAGTATTTACATTCTCTTTGAAAAGGAGCACCAATTTCGTATAAATAAATTAAATTTGGAAATCTCAAATCCAGCCTTGGCATGGTATCAGTCCTATTTGTATAACTGCACTGTTGTTTACAGTTAGATCGTTATTTTTCATTGTTTAGAAAATATTTTTATGTATTACTTTGCTATTGTTGGGTTTCCAAATAAATACCTAGTGCAGCTATCAAATTTAACTACTCCACAATTCTCCTTAAATTCCTTCAACTACTTAGGTAGGTATATTAGGGAAAATAGTTATTGAAGTTAAAACTCCTCGAAGTTCAATTAATAAGCATCGCACGCGAAATGCATTCCTCAATCCATTAACGTGAGGTAACCGACGCAGTGAGATGGAGGAAATTTCCGGAAGTTACCAGGCAGCGTGATCCTCTCAGGTACTCCTTGTAAGTACTTACACCCTGATTGAGATTCGAAACTGCTCCGACTTGAGTAACAACTTGTTCTTTGAACTGTGTTGGAAATTATGTAGTTACTAGATTGAAGTTTTTGTTGAGATGTCGGTGAAACTTTTGAGTCTGGGTCTATTGATTATACCATGGCAAAAAATAGATGATATAATCTTTTTCAAAAGACTCAGTTATAGCAAATATATATTGCTTACTTTACTTTACTTACTTTCTTAATGATACCATAGATTGGGAGTGGAGTTACCGCCCTCAGGCTATTAAACAATAAGTTTAATTGTAGAATATTACTTTGTAAACATGTTATTTCAATGAAAAAAAGAAGCCCGCTGAGTTTGTTGCGCCCGTTCTTCTCAGGTCTGGGGCATTCGTTTTGGAATGGGTGATAGTTTTTGACTTTCAATGAGTGATGTCACATCCTATTTTGAATAAAAATATTTGTATTTAAAAGTCACGTCGTATTTTCTTTCGTTGTCATAGACTTCGATAAATACATACAGTGCTCCCAAATTAATAATGCGCATACAGATCTTCGCTAATGGGTGTATTCCCGGAAACACCCGAATCATTCAATCGTAAGAGCCCTAAACAATGCACTTGCATTTTGCACCTTGTGCGAAAGAAATAGGAGTCAAATCATGTGTTCACAATACGAAAACAAATCGGGCGGTCGGCTGTGGTAGCCGGTCAGTCAGTCGTCTTTAAGTATTGGTGCAACTGCACGTGTTCAGTCTATGTGGAATTATATAGAGCTCCTATTACACACCCCTCTTGTTATTATTATTGTAATATAATTCTACTAAATTATGCAAAAGTAATGCATTTTACCACTCTATATAGATATCGTCTCCCGACGGTCGGGAAATACGACCGTTGCCGAAAAGTGACGAAGATCTGTATGCGCATTATTAATTTGGGAGCACTGTACCGGCGTGTGAAAATCTCGACCTTATGGCTCATGCTTTAAGGTCGAGTCTGACACGACTTGCTATTCAATAAACAATGTGTTTACCAGTTTATTCTTTCTTGTTTATTGTTATTTATAACCCTGTTCGATATCATTGGACAATAATCCTCAGGGGTATGTATAGGGGCGCAATTGATTCACGGATTATTGTATACTATTCGTGATTAGTGAGTTACAAGTCAGTATTTGGTACCAAGTAAGAAGTATATTACTGACTACTGCGCCGTGTAATAATTTATTTGCAGTATCATACTTAGGTTTTCGTAACGTAAACGTAACAATATTATTAAACTTATATTTTTTTAGGTGCCTGTGTATTTAACGATTCGACTTTCAAAAAGTTTGCTATAATTCAATTGTTATCGTTATAAAAAGGCGCGCTTTCAACCAAGTTTGGGAATATAATTAATTACTCAGTTCCAGACTTAAGTTTATTAGAGTAACTTCAAGTTAATTTTATATTATCTTACACAGCTTGTGGTAGTAAATAGGAAAATATATAGAAATCCAAAGTTAACGATGAACTGAATTATTATTCACTTATTTTACTTTGTCCGCGTGAAATTCCTTAGCGTATGTTTCTATTTCTCCCCAGTTTATTTCCGTTGCGAAACTTTACAGAATTAAATATTAATTAAAATTCGTTATTGTTTTCAGTTTTCCCCTTAAGTATATAAGGTACTTATAATCTAGTATTATTTATTTTCGCTGGAGCAATTAGTATTGCCCTAATCGACTTAAGGGATTAAATACTTACTCTGATATTTCATCGGGTAGCAAACAATTTTCCACTTTATTAACTCCAGAGTATGGTCTCATTTCTAGTAGAAGTGAACTAACTATATTTTTTTTTATTTTCATAGGATGGCTAACAGCCATTAATACAAATACATATATCTACATGTTTACATATGTATTCCAATTAAAAGCCTCCACAAATAGCTATTAAATAGTTTTTTTATGTTTTTACAAATTACTTACAGCTTACAGTAATTAAAGTCATTACTATGTATTAGGTAGGTATCTTACGCATTTTTGCAATTTAAATTGACTTAAAGTATACACTTATATTGTCATTCCATTAGTTTTCTGTGACTTGAAAATAATTTTGTATAATATGTTCCATAACACTACGTAAAGTGGAACAAAAAAGATCTATTTCGGATGATTTTAGTTTGTTAAAATTATTCAAATTATGTGCAGTGTTTGTCCGAGGCAGTTCTACTGGAACAGTAGGTGTTGCAATTGTGTTATATTTACTAGTTATAGCTTAGATCACACTATTATTATGTCTATTGTTGACAGATGATTTCGTTTAACATTTTGAAGGCCATCTACTAGTACCGTTTGTTTCCTTTAAAAAACATGAAAGCAAAAATGTGTACGATTACGTTAAACCAAACTGCAGCTTTTAAGCAGTGCGGCGGTGATGACATACCATCACAGTGGCGATGACCCAATATATCAATTTGTGGCCCTGTTCTATTATAAACCGATATAGGCGAGGATGAACCCCACGATACCACACGGTAAGGAGCCTCTTCGTAAAACATAATCTGGTATCATTTTTTGCAATGTCTACAATCAATCCCATAAATTTAATCATATGATATGTGAACTCTTATTTAGATATTTTGTAATATTTGGAATTTAACAGCTGCATATTGTTGTACCATATAGTTGAATAACTTGGGCTTTCAATCAATAACAGACGCAGAGACCGAGTGACGCAAAGACATATGGAAGGAAACATACGAAGTGTTATGCTTAAAGATAATGTAACGAAGAGCGAAATACGGTAATAGAGCTAACTAAAGAAAGTCAGTAATATAAATTGCAAAAACAGCAAAATGGAATTGAGCAGGCCACATTATCAAGGGCAAGTAACGAAAAATGGAGCAGTATAACCACAAGCTGGTACCCATTAGATGCTAAAAGAAGAAGAGGACGACCTGGTACAGGATATAGAGACGAGCTAAATTACGAAGAAGGGGGAGGCTTTTGCTCAGCAGTGGGATGATATATAAAATATTTTTTTTATGAAAATAAGGGACAAGACGAGCAGGACGTTCAGCTGATGGTAATTGATGCGCCCTGCCCATTACAATGCAGTGCCGCTCAGGATTCTTGAAAAACCCCAAAAATTCTGAGCGGCACTACAACTGCGCTCGTCACCTTGAGACGTAAGATGTTAAGTCTCATTTGCTCGTAATTTCACTAGCTACGGCGCCCTTCAGACCGAAACACAGTAGTGCTTACACATTACTGCTGCACGGCAGAAATAGGCGCCGTTGTGGTACCCATAAAGCCGGCATCCTGTGCAAAGGAGCATCCCACTGGTGATAATATAATAAGTAACTTATGAAGTTAGTCATAGTTTTATATTGTAAGTAGGTTTTTAATAAATAAATGAATAAAGTGTTTAGAATTCGGATTACGGCTTGTCGTATTCTATACAGCCGATGTGTAATCATTTGTATTCATGAGGTTTGCAGCTAGTCTTATGTCCTTCAAGTCTTTGCTTACAGCTACAGAAAACATTTCTTTTTCTTCCTTGGTTGGGTTATCCGATATTAATGCATTTCCGTGTTCCGTATGAACCCCGGTATCTTTAGTTCTTTATTCTGGTAGCGTTGGAGAATTTCAACAATTGAGTGGCTCACTGATTACCAATTTTATGCGTTTTATGGTACATTTTTCCAGACTTCTTATTTGTCTACCTAAGAGCAATCTTGTATAAATAAATAAAATATTATTCAAATAGGAATGAGGGGACCAGGATTTATCGTTCCGTTTTCCTTTCAATATAAAACATTGTCGGGTAAAACGCGTACATTAATATTCTTCAATTGAAATTTTCGTGTTTTTCCTTTAATTGCGATTCTGCAACCGCGTTCCCATAATATCTGGAGCGAAATTAATTTTGTCACAAAGCCAACGAAACGCGGGATGAATTGTGGCGGGCGCGAAGGAGACAGAGGGGCCAATTTCAATATCCTGATATGGGTTTTGCTTTTTGCGAATTTCTTTTGGTCTAAATTTCGTAAATTGCCTGCTTGGGATATCGTAAGAACGTAGAAATTGTTACTGTCGCTCAGAAATCTTTTGACATCTTTATGTGTACATAATCGGTACTTACTTGGTATATAAAATAAAATCTTAAGCGTGCTTTTGATATCAAATATCTTTTTTTAAATATACTTTCCATTGTACTTATCTAACCGTGGACAAAGATAGTTTTTGTCTGTTTGTTTAGTGCAAGCCTATCTCAGAAACGTCTCAAGCGATTTAATGCGGTCACCACTAAAGTTGTGGCCGTAGTTAGTGATTTTTTCGTAGTTATTAAAATGTATAATATGTAACATTTACTTATTTTTTCTTTTTATTCAAAACTGACACCAATTTAAATTATACGACGAAATTTACGAATGCAACGGAACTAACACTAAAACATGCAGCTTAGCTCTTTCGACTGTATATGTATAGCGAATGTAATGCTATTTGTAATATTACTATGCCAGTAGACGAATAGTCATTCTCATAAAATCATTCTCTGGAGTCAGAGGCCGGGGGATTCAACATACGATCAGTTCCGAAACGCTCTTTTGTTCTCAATAATTTTGACTTCGACACATTAGTTAATTATTGTATGTCACAGAATGATGCAAATTTCTTACAATCTGTAAGGAAGTTGACTGAACATATCCTACTAATATCTTCCCTTTCTTGGCGTGCGTTCGTGCAGAATAGGATGTCGCTATGCCAACTTAATGGCTGACAGGCTTGCCCTGCATGTTTCAGTATGACATTTTATTGAGATTAAACTTTTAGTTGCGAATGCAACGGGCAACTACTAGTTATTCAATATTCTTCGACAATTATTGTAGTGAGATTATCTTCCGCAAACTGTCAAATGTTTTACGTCTTTTGGTGTTACTTTGTGTTGTATTATTTGATTCAGTTCACCAATGCTCTCCAGGGAATTGGAATTGCGGAGCTAAAGTAAAAGAGTAAATGAAATGAGATCGATCGTCCGGATTCCCGTACCTGTGTTAAATCAATCGGTTGCTACGGCATACGTTCCTACGGCTTTGCCCTTTGGAATTATTTATGTCGGATACGTCTTAACGCGCCATTATCGAATCGAATTGGGCCCTATCTGTGTTTGTATCGAGAAAGAATTTAATGCTACTTTATTTATCGGCTTAAATCATTTTTGTAAGCAAGAATCTAGGGCAGTATTGCACGACAACCACGCTTAGATGTACCAGTCACGACGAAATATTTTCTTTTAATTTTTTCTATTTATTGATAGTAGAAAGGGTTACTTTGCTAAAGAAACTCCTATCATACTTTTTAAGTTAACGTATACTTTATCACTTTTTATGACAATAAGGGACGCGACTAGCAGGAAGTTCATCTGATGGTATTGATACGCCATGCCCATTGCAATGTAGTGCCGCTCAAGATTCTGGAAAATCCCAAATATTCTGAGCGGCACCATTATTATGCTCGTCTCCTTGAGACATAAGATATTTAGTCTCGTTTGCCAGTAATTTAACTAGCCATGGCGCCCTTCCGACCGAAACACAATAATGCTTACACATAACTGCTTCATGGCAGAAATAGGTGCCGTTGTGGTACCCATAATCTAGCCGGCATCCTGTGCAAATTTTATTCCTCAGCAATCACAATAGGTACAGGCCTCCATATAATTATATAGATCCCATATATCGTTTGAAAAGTCTTGATAAAAAAGCATAAAATCGTTGGCGTGGATCATAAGGTAAGTTGTAAGAGTTAGTCGGGATCTATGGTTCATACATTTGCCATAGAGATACATTGAAAATGAGGTTTGTTCACTAGAATGTGCGAACAGTGGCCATTTTGAACAAATAAATGCGTTTGTTTACATTTTATGTGAGCATTTTTTCTAAGTTTTAACTACCATTGCATATGCTTAACTAGGTATGCATACACGGACAGGAAACACGCGAAGGGCGAGCGAGTCGTCAACAGCAAAGAATATGTAATAGTACAAGTATAGTATAGTAATTAAAAAAGTAGAGACTCTTGAGGCCATACAATAAGGTATAATTCAGATCGCACAGCGCTATTAACCTACATTTTTATTAACCTAGAATTTGCCTCTCTCTCTATCGCGTGACTCTGAACTCTTCTGACGACATTAGGGTTGTCTTCTTTACCTAAAACTGTATCTACCTAGTATAACAGTGAGACAGGCCTTTCACCAGTTTATTTTATAATGTAACAAAAATATCTACAATCTAAAAACGTAAATTATTTATTAAAATTACGGATCCTTGTAGGTTTACAAATCATAATATTCAGACCCTGAGTACCAAGATCAATCGTCCTTTTAAAAATTTTGGGAGATTTTATCGATAGAGAGATCCTTTCTGCCGCAGCTCAGAACTTCATGAATGTGTGAGCTTAAATTTGTTGTGATTTTTCTTTTCCAAAAAAATAAACCCAACGTTCTTAGTTGTCTAGAAACTATATTTCATGTCACCGCGTGCGGTGCGCAGTCATCGGATATGTCCTGCGCGACTTGAGCCGAAGGATGTTAATTAATCAAGCCCCCGGGTGAACTAATTAGAAGGGGGAGAAAAAGGGGACAGAGGAGGGGATCTGCCATCAAGCTTAGCAAGGAGTAAGGGTTTTTTATTATAATACAGGATTTACTGAACGAATTCCACCATTCTTCCAATATCAATAAATCTGAAATTTACTTCCTGTGGCCTTCTGTGCTTTAGGTAGATACCATAGGTATCAATAATATAAGATAAGATAATAGGTATAGTAATATCGTACTAAAACTGTATTTAAAAATTGAAATTTTTGTTTATACCTTAACAGGATAGACAGTTCCACCTTAAATCAGTTAAAATCGTGTTTTTTTCTTACGAAATGGCAACATTGCGTACTGTAGAGACGTCTTAGTTATCAGAGGTTTATCAATCGATTAAGAATAAGAAATAATATCGAACGTTCTATAGGCTGAAAAGACGTTTTAACTATACAAATGATTTATGTTTTCTTTAGTGTTAATTCCGCCAATATTTGTTTTTAAACAATTCGACACGTGTTTCGCCTCTACACGGGGCATCCTCAGGACGTGTTGTCTCTCCAAAATCTGGCACGAGAGCAGAGCACTAAGTGAGTGTGAATCATTTGTATAATTATGGATTTCCGCAAAGTAACGTCGCCTACTTCAATATTTTTTTTTACGTTTTAACTAATATAGGTTTATACCTTCGATAAGCGTTTTATTATGAATAAGGCGGTTTGTCTTTAAACTACAGTTAACGATAGAGGAACGTTAATTACAATACATTTATATTTTGCTTCTTAATTGATTATAGTTTCATTTGTCGGTTCCTTTGGGCTTACAATTACGCAATGGCCCTATAACAATAGTTATTTTGATAAAGCTTTATATTTTCATCAAATTCGATACACTATTGCATTCAGCTTCGATAATTGGAGTTGGATCAATTATTTTGTGCGAGCGGTGAAATATTCCCCAATTAATTGCACCTACGCTTTAAACTGCGTTTTAACAGAATTTTCAAGTTGATATGTTTCGATCAACGGGTTTGTCATTAAAATTAAAATCTGTTTAATTGTTGTTGGTAGATCATTTAAATGAAATCAAGTTAGTGTTGATATTGGAGGTGATTCGGGATAATTTTTTCTACGAAGCCTTATTATGATCCTAAATCTATGACGCCATTCATAATATCTCGTTCCTACATTGATATCTTAAGGCTGGGGACCGAGCCGATAGCCTTGAAGAATCGAGCGGTGCTATACATCTCTCGCACAAGATCGCAATAGTTTTAATTCAGAATTAGAAGCATTTTTAATTTGTTACAAGCAAAATACAATTTTAATATATTAAAACTGTCGTGAGTCGTTATTAAATTATTTATTAATAGGGCTTTACTCACGTTTTTGTCGGTGTCGGTAACGACTAGTTTCGGACCATTCGGAAGTCCTTTATCAGGGTGAGTGTGGTGGGTTCGCGATAACGTCCTACCTCTTGCTGACAAATTTCTTTACAAAACTAACAAGAATAGCCGAATGGTTAGTGACCGTGACTACTAAGCTAGAGGTCCCGGGTTCGAATCCCGGTGGGTGCAATCATTTATATGATGAATATGGATGTTTGTTTCCAAGTCATGGCGTTTTATATGTATTTATGTATGTTTAAGTAAGTATATTGTATTAAATACATAGTTGTCTTTTACTCATAGTACAAGCTATGTCTAGTTTGGGGCAAGATAATTTGTGTGAGTGTGTCATTATTATTATTATGTCATGTTAAATAGTATTGGTGTACAATTAATAAATCTTCGTAATTATTTTATCTAGATTTAATGATTAGCATGGCTCCAACTGTAAAAGTTAGGGGTACTTTGGTGATGTTTTTCGTACTGTGTATAAAAAATAGAAATGTAGAGAATATAGTAGATTGTTAACCGAGTGTAGAAAGAATCAATTCCCGAGGTATTTAGACGCCCGAGCGCAGCAAGGGCGGCTATAGTCCGAGTAGGAATTGATTATTTTACCCGTGTTAAACACTCTACTTTTCATTTCGAATATGAGGAAAATAAAAGTATTTTTTTATCTAAACTTTATTGATAATATATAATAATATTAGTAGTACCTTTTTAAAATTAATTGTCAAATTAGGACAATTTATGTCGACTTTTTCAATTTTAAATATGGAACACACCGCGTAATTGTTGCGGCTTATTTCGCTCAAAGAAGTTTGCGCTAAGTTCACTCTGGCTGTCTAGAAAGTCACATGGCCGCAGCTTATTTTTTAATTGGTTTTTTTTTTACATAAAACTCTCCACAACTGACAGCAGTTCTATTTTTAAAGTTTATGCCGGCCCTTAGGTGGAAAGTAATTTGTATGAGTTTTTCCCTCTCTATAGAGGGAAGTAGCATTTTCCACCTAATAATCAGATCAAAACAAAATTACTTTCCGAGTATGAGAAATGAAAAATGGATTTTCATCTTATATTTTGTAGATATATAAATATTGTTTGTAAAATATAAGCTTTATATAAACCGTCAAGAAATGGTTACAATTATGCGCTATTTTGGCGATTTCTTGGGCAAAGCTGCCTTTATGTTGGGATCTTATGTTCAATCCATCTTTGGGAAGATTAATTGGTAATATCCGTTTGTTATTTTAGTTTGATTTTAATTTACAATATTAATTGATTTGGATATTAAAATTAAAATACAGTATTAATACATTTACAAATATGAAATTGACATTATTTGTAGTTCTAATATGAACAGTAACCGCTCGGTAATACGGCAGCCGATATTTTCCTCTATTTCGGATTTTCGGAATTGCCGGATTGTTGGATTTGTATGCGAAGTTAAGCTGTATGTTATGTACATTGTAAAATAAATTGTACATATCATAGATAAGTAGGTATCCATAGTAAATAATATTATGTTTAGGTCTTTCAAATTATAGAAATGAAATTGACAGAATTGCTTTCGTAATAATGACAATACGTTGTGTCTTGGGTATATTTCAACGGGAGACCACGGCGCAAGCAGTCGCCGCTACCAACAAAATCTGTACAGCTCTATAGGGAGTTACCAACCTGGTATCCGATTTTTTTTTATGAAAATAAGGGACGAGACGAGCAGAAAGTTCGGCTGATGGTAATTGATACGCTCTGGCCATTAAAATGCAGTTCCGCTCAGGATTATTGAAAATCCCAAAAATTCTGAGCGGCACTACAACTGCGCTCGTCACCTTGAGACATAAGTTGTAAAGTCTCATTTGCAAAGTAATTTCACTAGCTACGCCCGCGCCGCCGTTCAGACCGAAACTCAGTAAAGTTTACGCATTACTGCTTCACGGCAGAAATAGGTACCCATAATCTAGCCGGCATCCTGTGCAAAGTAGCCTCCCACTGGTATATGCTGTGTCTCTGTTAGAGATGTTCTTCTCTCACGCACGCTTTGTTTGTCTATTCTCTATACGCTAGTATATAGTAAGTCTATGCTCTTACTACTATGGATTATAATATTTGTACAGCCTTCTGAAGGCTAAAACAGACAGTACGGAATCCTCTGTATGATTTCTTCACGACCGTATGAACGTTTTAAGTGGCTCGTTCCCTAATGGTTTAGAGGCCATACTAACATAATTCATATTTATTATAGACATATCTTAAGTTATTGGGACGCATGTAGGAGAAATGGCTCCAATAAATCGGCGACTGTGAGAGTGGATGACTTGTCAGATAAATTGTCTGGTGGAAATCTGATGAGTAACGGTTTACGCGCGCCTTTATATCTCCGCTATAGCTCACGGTTACTTTGACAAACCTCCGTTGATAGTTAAATTTTTGATTAACGAGAGTAGCATACATTTAAAAAAAAAACACTTTTTCAATTACACAAATAAAATTTAAAAACAAAATTAATTAACTAGAACCCGCGGCCTCTCGCTTTCCGTGCGACTGCTCTTCCACTGAGGTAGCCGATAAATCTTGATATGTTTTAGTTCACCTCTCAGGTTGTGGCTTCATCTACAGGATCTACTTTACAGTTGATAACCTAACCAACCCCAATATTTGCATATTAGGAAATTGACTTGAGATGTCGCCCTTTCAAGAGTGAACAACTCAAACGAGCGTTACTGAGCTGATCGTGACGGCACAGTTTCATGCAATGTCCTCAAATTAAGTTTTCACTTCACGAAAAAGAATATTTCCATTACAAGGCTCTATGCAATATCAATCTACATTCTTAATTAGTGTACCGACCAAACATTTGTCCGAGGACGTTTAATTAAAGTGATTGTGCACTTGAAATTGGCACTCAATCCCCGAGCTGGTAATAGATCGAAGTTGGTTAGTGATGTCCATTCGAAGTCAAACTAAGTTTCGACTAAATAACCTATTATCGATTTAGTGTAATAAAATTTTTAACCTACTTCAAAAGGGAGGAGGTTCTCAATTCGATCGTTATTTTTTTTATGTATGTACAACGTTTACGTTGACATTTATGATCCGATTTACGTAATTCTTATTATTATTAACCTATCATTCATAGATATCAAAAGTTTTACAATTTATTTTAGTGTCACACTAGATCGTGAAATAAGGGGATCTATATTGTTTATCGCACGCGAAACTTTTCGTAGGCCTACTCATGGCTACTTAAAAAAATACTATTTAATATATTACAATAAAAAGCAACGTAATCTTATAGTTTACCTAATTAATGATACTAAAAAGTAAAATATTATAAAACTACGTTAAATAAAACCGACTCCAAAAACTCAAAAGTAGAAATTAACTTAATAGAGATTTAATTTAATACACCTCTTATGCAAATCTTATACCTTTAACAAGAATAAAATACTATTATTTGTATGTGCTACCTACTGATACGTTTGAAGTCGGTGCCAACTGCCAAGCCAAATGTAATAGCATGTACCTACACTCGCCACGCGTGACTTTGAGCGGGATAGCTTCGTCTAGAACCAAACAACCGAAGCGGGCAAGCACCGATTTAAACCCTATCAATAGGTAGCACATACAAATAATAGTATTTTATTAATTTTAAAGGTATAAGATTTACACAAGAGGTGTTTAAAATTAAATCTCTATTAAGTTATTTTATAGTTTTGAGTTTTTGAAGTCGGTTTTTTTAAACGTATTTTTTGTATAATACAATTTTAAATTATCGTCCTTGCAAATAAAATCGAGTTGGTCTTAGGGTGATTTATATTTACAATTCGGCTAGTGGATGGCACTTCGATTAAGTTTCAACAATCCTTTTTACTATTTTTTAATGTTTATTATTTTTTCAATATTCTCATATATATAACGAGTACAAGTTGAATTTTCCTCTTCTTCAACCCCATTATAAGAGAGAAGCAAAAATTCTGAAACACATAATTAAGTATGTCAAGTTCAAATACCGATTTCCACATTTCTCACTTCCAGAGACTTTATGAGAAAAATCCATAATCATTTATACGTATAGATTGACTAAGACAGCTATGAAAACTTTAAAAAAAAATATTGAGTTTAAAGTTAACCTCTATTTTGAGAAATGCACGCACACTAACACAAAGCGTTCATACAAATCGCGAGTGTATGACGTAGCTTGTCTCGTATCTGGCCTGTTTTTATTTAATAATTTATCAAAAGTCTAAAATAGAATTTCGTTGCCGTCGTTCTCCGAAGGGGTTCTGATCAAGTATGCCAATAGAAAGACTAGATTGGAATCCCCAAGTTTACGTGGTGCACTTAACAAATCTGCTGAAAAGCGGTCATCGCAGAAGTGAAGACTGCTAGTAAGACCTGAAGTGAAGTGAAACCTGAAGGGCAAGTTCATCCAGGATGGCGGAGCACTGTAGCTGCCATCTGCCCCACCAGGTTTATACGGGACCTTTAGTGAAGCCACTACAAATAACAAGTCAATAATTGAGGCCTGCTAAGTCCCAGAAGCCCAGTAATATCTCAATCTAAGGCTCTTTCCATTCATTTTAGCGAATAATTTTGACGGGATTTTCTAGCAGATAGATAATGTTTTAGAAACAATTTTTTCGGAAAAAAAAATTAAATCAATGTCAAGATTGTCAAGCAAATTAAATCCTCGCGGGTGAAGATGCGTGCGTCCTCGGTAGGTGATAAAGACGGTGATCACTTATAAAATCACCTACATAGATTTTTTCTAATGAAATTATTATTTTTGTTTCAGGTACGACAGTAAAACGAAGCCGTATATTTGATTCCCAGATGGTCTGTGTTAATTCAATATTCAAAATTTATCTTATATCTTATATAGATCTTTATTATCATGATATGTATGTATTATGTACAAAAGCCAGTGAATATGTCATGAAATATAATTCTATAAAATCCATCAAAGAGTTTTAACATTTACGTTAACTCGAAATCAAATTTTTGTTATTAACTTATGTTAAATATAATTTAAATAAGTAAGTATAATAACTGTTAAATAATGTATGTATGATGGACGTTAAAATGAAGCAGAAGGTAATTTAAGAGATACTGTAGCGATGAATCGACTCTTATCTGTCACGTTCATACCAAAATACGGAGCTAGAAATACCAATACATCACCTCTTAGAGGGATTGAAAAATCTTGATATGATATTGAAGAATTGAAAAATATTGAAATGCCTGTACCAGAAATGGATCAAAGTATTGATCTCGGCTCGCTATTTTAGGATTTCGATAGAAAATAGGCATCGGCCGTAAGCGTGATAGATGGTTTGCAGATAACAACAGAACAAAGTATTTAACTAATGACACGATAAACGGCAGATTTGAACTTATTAAGCTTTAAGTCAACCCTGACACCGCCTCCTCAACTAGAAGTTATCGTGTTGAATTTCCTTTATGGACCAAAAGTAATGACGTATTACTTAAATCTAAACTCCTACAGGTTAAATATATTATACCTTGGAAATCTGCCGCATAGCTCGAAAAACTAACCGTAACTCCCCTCCGCTCACGGACATCTCTCTATGTGTTGTTGTTCTATGTGTTTCCGTTTGTTAGAGATGCTTATGGTACCTTTCAACCCTGGCTATAGCTGACAAATGATTCTACAAAGGTTGATATGTGGATAACTATTGGTGTTTTTCTTTATTACTTCACCATCTGCATAAGGTTGTAGAACAAATTAATTTTTTTCGTGCCTTGTCTCTTAAACCACATATACCTTAGTATATTATGTTTGATGTCTACACTGTTATGTATTAGTACATTGTAACACAAGGGTAGAATGTAGGTTATTACCAACGAGCTGACATTAACAAGCCTGAGCTTATTTTTAATGCCACAAGTTTCCTACTACTTCACTCATTTATCATAAGGAGTATGCAGCTCAGGTGATGGAAGACGCTCTGTGCATTCATCTTCATTTTGTTTAGTGGGAGTGTCTTTATTAAGACTAGCAACTATAACCCATTATTTAGTTTATAATAATACTATCATTATTAGACTACCCTTATGATATTGGTTCATTTGAAATATTTTTATAACAGATCATATAGATTAACTCTAAAGTCTAAATGAATGCAGCTCTGCCGCTTCATACAAAAGGGTTCCATTGAAAAAATTGTGTACTATATTGTAAAATATTTCGGCATAAACGCTTTGTATCCAGGGCGATACATATTTCAAATTTAGCAAGGCGTTCGTGCGACAATTTTAATTAAAATTCCGCTCAGGCCGCGTGCGAGCGAGATTAATACGTGGATGGCTCCAGTGAGTTATTTGTTTACGATAAAAAACGTGTTGTAAGCCCTCAGAAATTAATAAACCACAACAGAATACTTAAATCTGTTTTTGTTTAATTTTGCGCCACTTACTGTTGATAAAACAAGGCCCCAAATCAATGTGGCTACTATAATTGTGTTGAGAGTAAATGTACTGTGTCTAATGTCGTTGAAGATAATTTGGATGAGCTAATGAAGACATGCTGTGACGCCTCTTTGTCATAGACCCATCTTTCGTAGCTTATCATTGTTGATATCTACCTTATGCATTTAAAGAAAATATTGCTTCATTCTAATCGTAAGATGCTTTCGCCGGTTTTTTCTTAATAGCCCTATCCTCTTTTATATCTGTCGGTTCTTTATAATCCCTACACGAGCACTTTGTTTGGTCATCCCATTTTAAAAAACCGAATAAAACTACATTTTCTGCAATAACACAGTAATGCAAAGTTAACAATAGACACATAAAACGTGACATAATAGTCCATTATCCTCCCAGATTATACACTGCTAAACGAAACAAGAATACATTCGACTGAACAGTGAATTATTTGCACGTGAAAGACGTGTGATAGGGGATTGAATCGCCGCAGATACACGTGAAATGTTCCGGCAAATCGGCAGTCTATTACGTTTGCAAGCCCGGGCGGATGTAGGCGACCGACATTAGCTAAGCCTTCCGGTGCCTGACTATCTGCTGGCCTCGCTACTTCGTGGTTTACATAACGGTCTTTAAAATTGGAATGGAATTTTCTATTCGGAATAAGAAAGTCCTTTGTGTGTTAAAAATATATTTGGTTGCAGCTGTTTTAATTTGAATTTGCATTAAAACTTATAAACGACAAAATGAGTCCTAATAAGGACGCTTTCGAGTCACGCGATGCCAGCGCTTATAACATATCTACTCCTTAAATTTATAATATCATTAGCCTCAAAGAAAAAGAAAGTAAGCATTACAAAACTTGTAGTCATTACCACCTTCACTTATATTAACCATTTATGAGGAGTGACAAATACGTTAGTTAGCAATAATATTTATATTGAATTTTGATTGAATATTATTGATAAATTACTTCCACTTTCATATTTATGATTATATTGCTAACTTATAGAATATCCGCTGAGGCCATGATTTTCATGTCGGCAATAGAGAATAAATCAATCTCCAACTAAAACATCTTGCATTAAAAATAAGATTATAAGTTACGCTACATTACGTTCTCATAATGTTCTCACAGACTAGAATATCCATCTAAAAGTAAACAAAGCGAAAAATTGGCATCGCCTGTTTCATAAATGTAATTTACAATTGGTTGAACATCAAACGTACAGCTACGTTCGAGCTGATTGCGTTTGTGTCTATCATATGTCCTCGACGACGATTATGTGGCTATCCCATTTCAATCCTCGCTCACAAAAACATCGGACAATTGGTCGTGATAAAAATAACCTCTCATCTCGGACGCTTGTGGACAATGGGCTTGTTGAAACAAAAATGTTTCATCCTTCCCAGTGTTCACAGATGTGTAAGAAGCTTATAATATTTGATGAAGGTTTCGGTACGGGTAATTTGATTCTGACATTACAAACAATATGAAATAATATGATGCTAATGAAGTACCGGCTAGTTTTGGCCAAATTAGAACTATGTTAAATAAAGTCAGTGTAAACAATCCTCTAGAATTTGTTTGCATAAAGTTTCATTTACGCTTCAATAGCGTTTGTTTTGCAGATGATAAAAGAAACATAATAGATAAAATTTTTGAATAGAATATAATGAAAATATATTGATAACAAACCATTTTTGTTTCGAATTAACATTAGTCAATCATGAAATAAATTCTAAGGCCAGGGTGACATTCTCTGAACCTCACAGTGCGGTTCTTAAGGTATTGTGTTCAATGGCAACGAAACTACAAAGGAATTATTTTGATCTATCCTTGTTTGCCATGCTGGAGTTTATCTATACGAAATTCCACCCGCAAGAGTTTTTTTTTATTATGAACTGAACAACATCTGTCGGGTCAGCTAGTTTAAAATAAAAAGGAACGTGGACGGCGGTAATTCATCACTGAAAATCCCCTTTATTTCATCTGTGTATAATTATTAATATAATTGCTTTTGAAAAAATTTACTCCCTCATTATTTTTGTACATATATTTACGTATCCTTAATTATTACGTCAGCGCAGGCAGATGTAGCCGTTACCGAACGCTTTTTTCTTCTTCAATATTTAAGGAAAGTAATCGTTCAGGTGTGATTGTTTAAATGAGATTAGCACGTTCAAACAAACAAACAAAATACTTAAGATTAGAGATATTAGTATTGATATGATCCCAATGTTTTGTCTAATTCATTTCGTCCAGTGAAATTGCGTTGGAGGCGCAATAGGTAGAGAACCGTTGAATCTCGCTGCGGTGCCCTTATTCGCCACGTATCGTGTGTTTCGTTTTTAAATTTCAAAGTACACACGTTTATTCGATGCTTTACAAGGTCAGAATCGCTGTTGATATTCCTCCGGCGCTACAAGAGAAAATGTGTAGCGTCGATCACATATCATGAGGTGACCCTTTTGTATGCTCATTTTCTTTCTCTTTACGTATGATGCCTGTTTCGTCCTCTTCCATATAACAATTTGTGATATTGGATACAGTATTAAATTTTGGTATATTTGAAACATTCTTGACCTTACATTCTCTTGCAAAATTTACCTTTGCAAATACTGAATGTAGATATTCAGGATATACGAGCTATAGTTTGAATTAGATTTGCTATTCACCTTAAGTGCATTAATGAGCTCACACATTACATTTGCATAATTAATTATATGTATGAGTATAGTAATTTGTTGATTATTTAAAGTTATGTGAGTTGTTATTAGTTTTGTTTGTTCGGTATTTCTGCCTGAAAGTATTATCAAAGCGAATATCATAAGAAAATCAAGATTACAAATGCGTATATAGCAAGATATTCATTCTGAAACAAATACGCCCCCTCTGTTGTGAGCAAAGCGCTTGAGAGCAATATTGTATCGTTAGATAAAGTTTTACAATGAGTGGATATAAGTCTCCTGTTTGCTCGGCGTCAACTCTTCAGGGAGCGGCGACATTGATAAATATTCCGCCCCTCGCTGACACATGATTATGCGAGACTTTCTCTTCTTCAATGTCTGTGGTTCATTACTGTAGCATATAATTGAGTAATTTGTCTGTAGTCGTCTGTAACAGATATAATGCCTAAACTATTACTGTAGCAATCGGCGAACAGGTCAATTGCGACGGCACATATTCTCGGTCTAAAAGTACAGAAATATAAACCCACTTTAGACCTACAACAATACATAGGCTGCACTAAAAGTATCGGGAATGGAATATTTCCACTGTTCCTGTCATATTAAAATCTTTTTAATTGAAAACTCCTTGGTTTTAAAAATCGAATACCATTTATTTTTTTAAAAAAAGATTCTCGGTCTTGTCACAAGGTCTTGTCAAACTTGTTTAGTCGTTGAGAAAATGGAATTGACTCGAGAAAATTCTAGAGCGATGATTTATTATGACTTTTGAAGTGGTTTAACACAAAAACAGTGTGTTGACCGGATGATTTCTGCATTTGGTGATGAAGCCCCATCCAAAACCACAATTTATCGCTGGTTTGCTGAATTTCAACGTGGACGTGTCAAGCTCAGTGATGATCCCAGTCAAGGTAGTCCAAAAACTGCAGTCACCAAAGAAAACGTTGATGCTGTGCGTAAGCTGATTAAGGAAGATCGACATGTGACATACCGCGAAATTCAGACAACTTTAGACATTAGAATGAGTCAAATACAAATAAACTTGCGTGAACAATTGGTGTAAAAAAGTTGTTTTTCCTATGGATACCGCATTTGCTCTGTAAAGAGCAAAAAGCGACTCGCGTTACTTGGTGCGTCAGAACTCTCGAAAGATTCCACGCAGGATCCTCAAATACTGTATACAACATCGTATCAGGTGACGAATCCGGGATAAACGCGTACGAACCCGAAACAAAAAACCAGTTTTCAGAGCAAGAAAACATAGTATTAGTTGACCATCCGACGTACAGCCCCACCTAAGCCCTAATGATTTCTATACTTTCCCTAAAATAAAGAATAAATTGCGTGATCAGAGATTTTTATTATCTGAAGAAGCTTTGGACGCTTACAAAACGGCCATTTTGAAGACCCCAACTTCCGAATGGAATGGTTGCTTCAATGATTGGTTCCATCGTATGGAAAAATGTGTCAAATTTCTCGGAGAATACTTCGAAAAGCAATAAATATATGTTTAAATAGTAAGGTTGTGTCACTTCCTTGATTCCCAAAACTTGCAGTGCCGCCGTCGTATACATCAGTATAAAAGTATAAAAGAAAATTATTTTAATAATAAATTAAAAACAGCCATAAATCACCCCGTGTATACGCGCGCTGTTAGTCTAAACCGGCTGCACATGCCTCGGGCATCCAATGCGTTCGGTGAAAGAACAACAGCTTACATAGTACCTAGACTGATTAATAAACTGCCACGTGACCGACTCGTTGACTGAGACTAATTTAAAACAGAATTTAAAAAAATACTTTTTAAGACTTGACTGACCACCGATCAACTTATCGTGCTTAACTATTAATTGTATCAAGTACTTTTACTTTTATTTGTATAATTATAATGTATAGCTAAGTGATTGTGAACTATTTTTTCTTTTATTAATTTAACTCTGTTGGTGTAGACTTAATTTAGCAATTGTACAAACCTCAGTGGTTTTTATTGCTTTGAAACTGCAATGTAAAATTTGTTTTTTATTAATAAATATATATATAAAAAAAAAAAAAAAAATTACAAAAATTGTTACGTTTTTGCTGATACGAACACAAACACCACAACAAGGAATTGATGATTGAGAGCAAGGAAACAATCTTGAAAATTTCTATAACTTTTTACATTTTAGTGACGTTAAATCAGAGTTAGTGAATGAACGTACTGATGGTCCATTGGTGATGAAAATTTGCGCCCATTTCTGCGACAATATGCTTCAGACGCATGGCGCTTGCAAATTGATTCAACGATTCTCTTGGTTCACTTCAAAGAAAAATTCAAACATACTTATAGTCAAACCAAACAAAAGTATATTTTCACTGTACCTTTTTTTGTACTCGACTAAAAGACTAACTATAGGTTGTTTGTCCTTTTGTTGGTCCTTTTATTTAATAAAAAACCGCTCCTGAAAAATACATAGCCATTTACTTTGTAATGGTGATCCTCATTAACTTGCCAATGGGGGACATGAAGGTAAATAACCCAGTTAAACTAAACTTTTTACGTGTGCTTTACAAGTAAAAAGCGGCTTATGTAACGCATTAATTTAATCGCTCTGGTTTTCTATATAGACATTGTCATGTCAAATTGGTATGCGTGTCTTGAAATAATGAAGTCTGCAAAAGGACGTTAAGACTACTTGAGATATATCAGTAGCGGCGTGGCAGATTGCCGGATTACAACCGGCCGCCGGTCCTTCGAGCCGGATTACGGCCGTCGCGTCATGGATCTACTCATCTCGCAATTTCAATTAATCTCCATTCCAATCCTTTCAGCCGCTCCGTTTTTACAGACTTTTATTAGAACTGACTATGACTCGATCTGGCTCGTCTCGCTTTCTTTCTTTGAGATTGCTTTTTAAAACTCCGGCTGATTTTAATATCCGGCCCAGGAAATTTTGAATATAAAAGGTTGTACGGCGGATGTTATTTCCAGCTGATTTATTATCCTGCAAAAAATAGACACAAATGACTATCACGGTTTTTGAATAGCTTTTAAATGTTTTTTATGTAGCCTTTTGTTTTCATTATTTAGCGATTCCTTAAAATTTTCTTTCGATCAAGTTGCAATTAATTTCAATATTATTTTAGATGTATAATATGTTTCTGACAGAGGATTAATAACAAACAATTTTTAAACATAGCTGCTCACTTAACGAGTGATTTATCAGATTGAAAAGGACATATGGGTTAAATAGAATACGTCTCTATATTTGATATCATAACTTAGTTATTCATCATCATCATCTATCATCATTTCAGCTGGAAGACGTCTACTGCTGGATAAAAGCCTCTCCTAAAGATTGCCATGACGATCGGTCCTGTACTATATGTCTGTCATCACTTGCAACACACACTCGTTAAAAACCTTCGTCTTCAAACACTGCGGTATTTGGGACGAGAAGATTTTTACGGATCTTCCCGAATACTACCCATCCGAGTTGGATGCGTTATTTAGTAATTCATGGATGTTTTATAAATAAATTACAAAGGAGTAACATCCGTTCATGATCGTCGTCAAGAGTTGCTTGCACGTGCTGGTTTGGATTAGTAAATGTGCCAAAAGTGAAAATAAACTCAATAAAATAAACTAACTAGAAGGAGCAACATATCAAGGATCTGTTAATGTTAACTCAATCGAAACTGTCTCCACAGTTTGTAAGTGACTTAACGATTACTTCGTACAACTATCTTGTAGTATTAAATCTAATTTCAAAGTTCCTGTGTAGGTAATTCACCTTCGAACCTTCGAAAGGCTTTCATCTTAGATAAATTGGTTTCATCATATATGTCAGTTGTTAGTTTAGTGTTTTTCCTTTTAAAATAAGAGGCATAACAAGCATATCTTTTTGATACTACATAGTTAACTGTTCAAGAAAGTCAGGAACACAGCCACCTTAATGACTCTTTTTATTATTTTTCAAGTTGCGATCACTGATAACCTTTTTTATAGATCTAGAAACGGGACCGGCTTATTTTCTAATATATTATATGGTATTTAGGTTCTGAGAAACTGGCATTATATATATAGGTCAGAACTGACAAATGGATAAATAAAAGGTCCACAAAATGTATACATTTTTGTACAAAGGCGTACTCGAAACTAATTGCCAACTTGAGTTGTCCTTGCGCCACGTTACTAACAAATTACTGCTTTCGGGGACACCTATATTAATAGGATACCGACAGACAGCTAGTATCTAGAATTTATTGCTCGGGCCGCCGTCCCGTTGTCTTCAACTATTTTATTATTATGTTCCAACTTAGATTGCGAAAGTTTGTTTGCCGTAATTTGTTTTGCCTTTTTTATATGTTATAAATGACCAAATAAAAGTAAAACTCGATTATACGATCACATTGAAATTATTAGTTAGGTCGTTACATCATTTCTAGTAAAAAGCTTTGCATGCCTAGGTGTGTGGAAAGAGGTGAGGAAATCAAAGGAATACCTGATGTTGCAGTTAATGGTGACTGAGACTAGACTTTGTAGTAGATAAGCACCAAATGGAGACACTATAGCAGTAGTTAAAGGTGGATGTTATAATCCAGATCTCGTGACTTTACTGGTTACTTGCCACTTAAATCTACTTGTGACAGTTTTTTATTATTGGTTTCATGTATCTGCGGCATTATCTGAGCCGTTTGGAGCTGAAAAAATAATTGCACAATACAAATCAAAATTCTGAAGTGGCCAGTGGTTACTTAGTACCAGATTTCTTTACAGAAATGGTATGCTCCAAGATAGTTTAAGGAATAAATTAATTCTTATTTGAAGAACACCCTGAAAGAATCCTAACAATAATCCTTGCTCGCACAATCAGAACTCCCCCTGCGGTTATTACGTTTGTTATCGAACTCAACTCACGACGCGTTAACAATCTAAATCAATTTACCCCGAGGCAGTTTGCTTGCCGTTCTGTATCTAATTTCCGTTTACCTTTTACTCCTTTAGTGCGTGTTTCTCCGAGTAGAGCTATGTGTTTTTCATTTTCATATTACCTTAATACCTTGTCGTTTAGATGAAATAATATTCGATTCCTTCTTTGAAATTATGCTGTGTTTTCCTTGGTTTTAACTCTCTTAACTTTTTTTAACATTTTTGAAAAGGTTCAACTGATTCCATCCATCCATCTAAATTCATGTGCAGTGTTTAGTTCAGAACTAAGTCTAAAAGCAATTTTGATTTAGTGTCACGTCTTATATTCAAATCGACATAAATTGGCACAGCAAGTCAAGAACAAAACTCAGGAATTTTTAACTAGTGCAAGGTGTCAGAAAGCTGGCATTTAGTGCAGTATAAAACATAACCAAAACAAAACCGCTGTTGTTGCTGTTACCTCGAATGGTGGTAATATAAGGACGGATAAGTAGTGATGCACACATACATATTAATGATAGCATTGTGAAATCCGATATGTTTCACAGTATAACAGTAGTGTGTGGGTACTTAGACAATTTTATAACTTATTTTGCATGTCAATTGACGAAACATATTGGATCATCAATAATATATGTGAACATCTTAAGTGCAATGTTTCTTGCAAATAAAACTTCATTTCATTTCACTCTCGGTTGAGCCAGGTGCTTTGGAAGATATATTGATGGCCAATTGAATTGATTGACCATTGATGGCGAAAAACTATTCCTTAAAATTAATTTCAATTACCAAACCAATTCGAGAATTTCATACACCTAATAATATATTAATGCATTTCTAAACTATTTGTCATAGTATTAGTAGAACACGTATTATTTAAATGCGATTCTTATTTAAGTTTTCTAATAAATTTCTTTTAGCATTAAAATCAAGCTCATTCCGTCGTAAAATGCCTAAACTCCTAAGCCTCTTGTACTTCCTAGGATCTTCATAGGATATTTTACACGACGTAACTGCATAACGCCTGTGTTCTACAAATTGCGAACCGAATTTGCCACGGTCCCATGGCACCTGCCACGCGCCATTCAGAGTGCCAAGTCTGAGATTTTTTACCTATTCGATATGCGTGAAAGCTAACTACAATTTGTATGGCGTCGGAAGAGCACTATGATGTTTTCCTCCACTGTCACTAGATGGCGCTCTCAGGTCTGTTACTCTAGTACCTACATCGCGTTAACCACCTTCATTCCACCATTCCATAAATTTATACAGTCAATCTACTACGGTATAAAACACATATCCTCTATGATTAAACCCATTCAACAGTAACAAAACTAATAAACTGAGCTAAGATGTCCTAAGAGGATGCCACGAATTATTTCACGTGTAAAATGTTCCATTCGTCGTTATTGTGCCTTCAGTGTTGCAGTCGCTTCATTTCAGTAATCCCGGATTTAACTCAATGAACATGTCGAGTGCTATTTAGAGAGATTAAACTGTTGCGAATCATTTTAACGTGCAGTATTTATTAAATGAATAGATATAGTCACTAGAAATAAATCCAAAGTTTTTCAGAGAGTCTGTTTTAATATAACACAAACAATTTTTATATTAAGTATTTCGATTTGCGATTTTCAATGAACTTTCTGCTACATTCAACCAAACTGTGAATTGAGCTCAGTGTTTCCTGCACGATACAACGACGTTCCTGTGATTCCTGTCGGCGGAGTTCATCACTCACCATCAAGTGAACCGAATGCTCGGTTGTCCTTTTATTTTTCCAAAAAAAAAAAAAAAACTTTACTGCCCTGAAATACTAAAATAACGTTAATATTTACAATGTTATATTCCTGGTTAGAGATACAAACAAATCTACGCACCTTCCTATTTGTGGCGGTAAACTTATTTTTTTTTGTTGTTACCCTTCTTTTAAGCATACTTTACTACCTTAGTACTACTCTGCTAAAATTTTTCTCTCATCATATTTTGTCTAGACTCTAAATATTAAAGCACTCTTCAAACAAAACACTTTACAAATTAAATACCTCACCGCTTTGTAAATTGCCGCTGAAAGCATTGTCAATACAAATAGTGGCCTCTTTAAACGGTTACAATATTAAACGACATTATTAAAGTCTACTGGTTTTTTATGCACGGGGATTATTCTATCTGATAGATTCACCAGTGGGACGCTCCTTTGCACAGGATGCCGGCTAGTTTATGGGTACCACAACGGCGCCTATTTCTGCCGTGGAGACTTTACATCATATCCGGAAACTCCAATAAACAGAGCCTAAGTTGAGCGCATATCAAAATTAATGATCTACCTGGAGACCAATTACAAACACAAATTACACGATGTTCAGACTCACCGTTCCTATTACCGTCGACATTACTGTTTGGTTCAATCTGAGTTAACCATTAAGCGGGAAAATCAGCCGCACGTCGCGCTAAATCGCCAAATGTAATTCAAAATGGCCGCCGCAATGGGGGACTAATGGCTGTTATAATTGCCACGTGTGCATTGTAGGTTATAGAGCTGTTCTAGGTGGGTTCTGGTGGGTGTTTGCTAGGTTTCCTTTTATTTTTTTAATGATCGTCTCAATTTTAAATGATATATAATACAAATTATGCAATGTTTCCTTCAGACAGACAAAAATACTCTCAAATCAGCGGCTCGGATGTTATCATTACCAGCTGGAAGACGTCCACTGCTGGACAAAGGCCCCAAAGATCTCCACGAGGACCGGTCTTGCGCTGCCCTCGTCCAATGTTTTGTGTTGGATATTAAGTGGTGTCATTCAATTAGCATTAGGAAGAAATAAGGTTTCGCTGGAGACCGGCGCGAAGGGCGACATATTGTGCTGAATTCAGATCGCAGTCGCTCAATGTCCATGCCGCGGCTAATCCAGTTGTTTTCTCGCTACACAAAGAGTGCAATTTTATACATTATTTTATAATCCCTGTGTAAGTTTTTGTTACTCATCTCCTGTTAAAAGTGTGCATCCGTAAGTTACATACTACCCGACATAAATTATGTCCAAAAAGCTTGAGTCCAACTTAATTCAGCAACAGTCATCTATGGATGTTATGGTTTGAGTACTCTCGAGTAATCTTCCACTGGTTCAATAGCTACTCGTCCTGCTTTTGATCATAGCAAGACTAGTCTTTTGCACAATGTTATCTCAACTAATATATCTGTCGTCACCATCTACAGAATTTCGAAGGTGAATTTCCACAGGTAACTCCGGTACGTAGCGATCTAATTGATGGCCGACTAGCGACTATTGGCATTCGGTTTCTGTGAGCACTTTCTTGAACAAAATTTATTTGCCGATAAAGATTAGGATCTTTTTACTGAGAACACGTATCAGGACGGGACGTAGACGTGGTTCCATTTTATATTAACGTACTTGTTAGCGGGTCAGAATAATATAATTTTTATAGCTAAATATTATTAATAAACACGTAGTTTACTTTGGTTTATTGTAAACTTGATGATTCCCGCGTTTTCGTCCGCGTAGATAACGAGTTTTTTAAAATAATCGTATAATAATAAGTTTGGAATTGAAGAATATCTCATGTCCTATTCTAGTTTCGGTTCCCGTTTTCGCTCCCGTTCCCAACATATTATATGAATCTTATTTCAAGGAAGATTGCTATCTCTCATCGACGTGAATTTCAGTTTTTGACAAATCCGCAATAACCATGGATTTTTCCGGGATAAAATATAGCCTTTTCCTAAGCTTCTAGTCTATCGCTGTACCAAATTTCATCTTAATCGTTTGAGTAGCTGCGGCGTAAAAGCGTAACAAACAAACTTACATTCACAGAGCCATCCCAAGTAGATGTCATACACACTGACTTTAAGAAAGCATTTGATAGAATTGACCATTCTATTCTTCTTGACAAATTACTACAAATAGGGATTCGAGGCAACTTATATCGATGGTTTTCAGCTTATATCGCCAATAGATGTCAAGTTGTTGTTCTAAATGGTTTTAAATCTGATACTATGTGTATTCCTTCAGGAGTCCCACAAGGATCCATTCTAGGCCCCCTCTTATTTAATATTTTCGTAAATGACATATCCTCTAATTTTAAACATTCCAAAATAATACTAAATGCCGACGATATGAAAATACTTTGCCCGGTTAATTGTGTTAGAGAAGCTGAACTTTTACAAACTGATCTAGATAAATTTGTTAGTTATTCTGCAGAACACAAATTAGATCTCAATATTTCAAAATGCTTTATTTGCACATATACTAGAAAACAGAATGTCATAAATGAAAATTACTCAATATCTGGAACATCAATAACAAGAGTATCATCCATTAAAGATCTCGGAGTTATCTTTGATTCAAAGCTTCTATTTGATCTACACATAAACAATATAATTATTAAGGCTCATAAAACATTAGGTTTTATCATAAGGATGTGTTCTGAACTAACATCAATTAAATTGATGAAAATATTGTACTGTGCTTACGTTCGTAGCCATCTAGAATACGCATCTCAAGTATAGAATCCAGTTTATAATGTGTACATTAACTGCATTGAATCAATACAGAAAAGATTCATACGTTACTTACAATTCCGTACAAAAAACTATTACCATAATTACATGTCACGCCGTAAAAAATTTCATTTTTTGCCTCTCCAAGAAAGGCGACGTGTTGCAGACATTACTTATATACTAAATATAGCAAACGATAGAGTTAACTGTGCAGAACTGCTAGAGCAGATTGGCTTACGAACCACTGTCAGCTCCCAAAGGCGAGGCAACCTACTTGAAATACAATCAGCAAAATGTAATTATAGACAGAACAGTTTTCTTATAAGAGCATGCAAACTTTATAATGAAGTTAATAGTGAATACGATCTTGACTTATTCAAGACGACACCATTTCAATTTAGACGTCAAGTAAATAAAAACTTTTAATTTGTATAAAGCAAAAGTAGGTTATATAATATACACACCGGCACAATTAGCGGAACACAAAAAAGCAGGATTTTAAAATCTTTTACTTGAGGAACTGGCCAGTTATGATATTTTTTTAATTTATTGTCAAATTTGAAAATAGAAAATTAGATGACATACGCTTTTTTCATTCATTTGTTTTATTTTCCCGAACAATACGTTTTGTCAACTTGTTCGAGTAATAACTACGTAATTGTAATTTTTTTGAAAATTTGCATTTAATGGTTTTTTATAAATTTGTTATTCTATAGGCAATTCTGTTTATTAAAAGCTCTTTACTATGCCTGACTTAACAGCACTGGAAATCATTAGAGCTGATGAAATGAGAAGAAATGGCCATACCTACAGATCGATTGCCTCAAGGCCAGTCGACCAGTATCAACGATTCATCGCAGTATCCAGCGGTACAAATCGTCTAATTGTCTTGTGAGGAGGTGGGGTCAAGGTAGAAAAAGATGTACATCGAGGCGAGATGACAGTTTTTTACAACTTGGAGTTCGTAGGAATAAGCGATTAACGGCTGTACAAGCTCGAAATGAACTGGAAGACGTTCGAGGAGTACGAGTAAGTGAGCGTACAGTTCGCAGGAGATTTGAAGAAGTTGGTTTAGGGTCGTATATACCTGCCAAAGGCCCAAAACTTGAGAGACGTCACCGCGTAAACCGATTAAGCTATGCGCGAGAACATCGTCATTGGGATTTGAACGAATGGCAGCAGGTTCTCTTTACTGATGAGTGCAGAGTTCTTTTAAAACAGATCGATGGGAGACAGCGAATATGGAGACGCAAAGGAGAACGCCACATACAGTCTAATTTTGAACACACAGTGGCTTATGGTATCTGCTGTATAATAGATTAATTTTTAATATGTATCTAGCTGTAAGTTTTCTAAAGTTGTAAAATAAAATAAAAATAAAATAATATTAGCAAGGATGTAATATTTACGATAAGCCTATATTGCTTCCTTGAATCCAATACCCTTGTGAAATAAGAAAAATACACGTGCCTTCTCCGTCGTTTCTTCGTAGCTAATGGTAGCTTTTAGAAAGTTAATCTTCGCATTCCCTTGAGGAACTTCTCCAGTTTCAGCTCAAACAGTTTTTATCTTCAGCAATGAACTCGAATCGCGTTAAGTTTCCACTGTCCTTTTATGTTGAGCGTTGAAGTTCCCGCAACGCAGTCAGCACTTTTGCTCAGCCAATGGTGGAAAAGTTTGTGAAACTAAGATCTAGTGCACTTGAGAGTTGGGTGAAAAATTGTGGCTTCCTTGCAGTTCTCAATTTGGATGTTTTTTTACCAACATCTTCCTTTTGTACTGTGCTTTCGTCTGGAGTTATAAATGGGTTTCCTATGTCAAATAGTTTGGTTGTTACAAATGGGAGAAAATAAATCACTTTTACTCACAGCTCAGTGCGATTTGAATATGTTGAAGTTTGAAACTGGCAGATCTATTACCTGAAGATTGAATTACTTTTGATTGACTGATGATATCTCGGTTTTTTGACACTTGATTATTATGTCATTCATCTTCCATGAACGCATCTGCTTGTGTTACAGTTAATAGTGGCATGCTAGCCTTGTAGGTACAATAAATGATCCTTCTTTTGAATTTAATGGATGTGTTTGTCAGGTCATACAGCTGCAACGCCTGTTGGGTAATACCGAGCAAAGGACGCAACATATACAGCCTGAAGTTCTCATATGCCATCATGAGCTTCTCTTGTCCTTTTTTGGTTTGTGATAGACTATGCATATTATTTCCTAGCTTAAAACTTTTGTTCGTAAAGTTCTGAGTGGCTTAGAGATTCACTGTAGCTATGGCGAAATTCAATCCGAAACGCAGTTAGTACTTGTGGGGTACCACAGTCCAACTAGCTGTTATCGTGGGCAAATAAGGCTGTCGTCGCTTGTCGCGCTATATTTTTTCATTGAAATGATAGTTCAGCTTATATATACCCTTATGGTGCCTTAGTGCCTTTCAACATTCAGTAAAAAGAAATGGTCCGATGGCATATATACATATCTAATTACATAATATATCTATGGAAATAAAACACCACAAAATACCCCATAGTCAAATCAAATCATCTTTATTTGCAGGCTAAAGTAATAATAAGGTGTTGTTGATTGAACAGGTTCTCCTAACCCATATTCATTCATCACAGTTACCTAGTATTTGGGTAAATTGAATATAAAAAAGTGGGAGGCTCCTTTGCACAAGATGCCGGCTGGATTATGGGTACCACAACGGCGCCTGTTTCTGCCGTGAAGCAGTAATGTATAAACATTACTGTGTTTCGGTCTGAAGGGCGCCGTAGCTAGTGAAATTACTGGGCAAATGAGACTTAACAGCTTATGTCTCAAGGTGACGAGCGCAGTTGTAGTGCCGCTCAGAATTTTCGGGGTTTTTCCAGAATCCTGAGCGGCACTGCACTGTAATGGGCAGGGCGTATCACCATCAGCTGAACGTCCAGGTCGTCTCGTCCCGTATTTTTATAAAAAAAAAAACACTCCGTAATTATTTTCCAGTTTAACATGGCTATTGCAAATAAATTAGACCAAGACACTTGTAAACCTCAAAGCTATATTAATTTCATAAAGTTCCCGCTCCCAAAGTGTGCATCGTCTAAAGTCTAAACCCTAGTCCAATATGGGCGTCAGATTTCGTGTCTCGGTTACAAAGTGATGGATTAAAATAGCAACGTGCTTTTAGACTACAAAGTTTTGCTGTATTATTTATATTTGTGGATTCCACGTCTCGCTGCCATTTAATTCCGAAATATAAACAGAATTACTTAACATTGCTTACAAAAAGTATGAGTTTATTATTACTCAACTAAGAATGGAATTTGGAATAAATTATATATATATTTTAATGATACTAGCTCATAAATATTAAAAAGAAGGAATAAAATGTCTTCGAAAATGAATTATTGTACCAAATTCACTAATATTATATTACTAGCTGACCCAGCAAGCGTTGTATTGCCGATATTAAAATCGCGATACAAAAGTACTTAACTGTTGATCGTAGATGGCTGAAGTTGTATGTATTTTATAATGCTGGCTCATAATCAAACAAATTAAAAAAAAATCGTGTGGACCACCCTTAACATTTAGGGGGATGAAAAATAGATGTTGTCCGATTCTCAGACCTACCCAATATGCACTCAAAATTTCATGAGAATCGGTCAAGCCGTTTCGGAGGAGTTCTATGTTTAACACTATGACACGAGAATTTTATATTATATTAGATATTTTGTTGGGGAAGATGATGTATGTACCTATATCTATACTTGTTATTATTGGCGGAGATGTTGTGTGTATTCTTAATATTTGATAATAAACCGTCAGTTATCTTCTACGACGCGTTTCATTAACATCTCATGGTATATCTAAGTCAATTACATTATTGTATTAAAAAGGAGCAGATATGTGTAGAAGGTGTTGTTAATTTTAACACACATTATTATTGTATTTGGACACAATTTCCACTAAGTATATGAAGACCCGAAACGGGGTCCATTAGTCGAACCCGGTACCTCTACCGACTAAAAACCTTTATGCTGTCAGCCCTGAAGGCTTTTATAGCAACATTGGACGTGGGCCATGGAGTCCGCAAAGACTACGCAACAACAGTCGTGGGGTAAAATTACAATTTGGGCAGAGGTTGCCCTTACAATTCACAATGAGTAATGAATAATCAAACTTAGCACCCTAGCTTATATAGGGCACGACAGCCAATCGTATTGCAACTGCCAAATAGTTGGCACTACAGCAGTGCCAACTATTTCACACGAATAAAAATTTAACTAAAGATCTGAATATTATGTGCTATTATATCTTTAACCGAAGTGATAATTATATAAAACTAGCTGACCCGGCAAACGTTGTTTTGCCATATAAATTATTTTTAGAGTTAAACCGTTTCTTGGACATTACTTTATTTTTCTAAAATACACGTAGTCTTTTACTTATACTACGTTACTTATTACATAAGCTATCTGCCAATAATAATCCCGTCAAAATCGGTTCAGCCATTTCTGAGATTAGCCGGAACAAACAGACAGATAGACAGACAAAAATTGTAAAAAAAAATATTTTTGTATAAGCACCGTATATATATTCATCTACATGTAGTAAAAAACGGTTATTTCAATATTACAAACAGACACTCCAATTTTATTTATATGTATAGATAACATTACTAACAGAGTTATAATTTATAACAGCATTTATATAAATTTAATTATTAATTTGGATATCTTATGACTCCGTGGCGTTGGTAGCACTTGTTAACACATAGTAACTAATCAATGTAATAATATTGCTCATATATGTTATAAGCGTGAAAGCGTCCCACGAGTGACAATAAGTAACATTTGTTCACACAAAGTTTGACAGTGACAAACACGAGCTGTCTTCATTTTTCTTATTGTTCTAATGACGCAATCCATTTTCATTTTACATCATTCCAATAAGTACGCATGAAACACGAAGTTTAAATATAAAACCATGCATTTATGGTTTAATCTCTTCTGTACATAAAACTTAGACTTGAATTACCCCAGAAGATGACCAGCCACAGAGGTAATTAATTATGTATTGCATGCAATGATGGAAGGCAACGAACATGAAACTAACTACCAAAGAATAAGCGTCATTAGGAAAAACTTGCATAAAATCGCTTAAAAAATGCGTGCCCTATGATTTATAAGACCTAGAAGAGAAACACACGTTGAAGCTTGCCTTATCATGTTGAATCGGCACGAAGAGATTTTGAGGTGAATTGTGACGTGTGATAGAAAGTGGAATCGCTCGCGAACATCACTATACCTGACTCCAGGTAAACCGCCACAGCGATGCCCTAAAGCAAAGGGCCCCGTGCGAAACTGGTAACAAAAATGGAAACTATTTGGTTTGGTCACACAGTTTCCAGATCCGGTCAAACAATAAGAGCAGATGTCTGTTGTACTGAAATTTTAACAATAAGTGCGAATCTCAGTTCTTCCACCCCGACTCGTCAACCCATCTCCACCATTATTGAGCAAACCCTCACACGGCTTGATAAACCAAACTTTATAGGACATACTTTATTTAGAATACCTCCAACATCCTCCATATTTGCTAAACCTGACCCCAACCGACTACACTTTAGTAGTTATCTCTATTTGCCTAAAAAGAAACAATATTTTTCAATGGAATATCCTATTAAGCGGAACAGCGAACTTGAAACAACCCGTAAATGCAGTGTATATCGACATAATATGTACTCGTAACTGCAAAAACTCTTCCAGAACTAGCCTGCTATACCAAAGTATAATTACATTTCATTAGTAATTCCTTTTTTTAACAAAGCTGCTGTTTGTTTTTTTTTTTTTTAAATGAAGATATAAAGATAAATTGCGAGTTAATGAGATGTTTAATTTATTCGTTTTGCTGTCATTTCGCACATATTACTTACTGCACAAGTACCCCAATATCCAGGGCGCTCGAGCGTACGTGATGATACAATAACATCAAAATGTCCCGGGATTCCGATTTGTGATTTACTTACTCAGTAATAATTCGTAGATGGCTGATACGAGAATAATAAATATAAAGTTAATGTAATCGCACCATTACATCGCCGTGCAGTAATGAATTGCAGCAACAACAAAGAAATCACAAGCCCGGACTGAGCGTCTCTCATCCGAGCCGCACAGAACGGATTGCTTGCAACCCGGCATCATTTGTACTTGAGCCACTTACCCGAGATTGCCGAGGAAAATAAACTCGTGCGGTAAATGTAAGTACAAATACAAGATGAGCAACGGTTTTATTCTATTCCACCTGGCTTTGTGGTGAATCTTATGTTTAATAAAATAAACGTGGGGAATTATGAATAAATTTATTGAAATTTTCATCGCCTTTATCGGGTTAATTTTAGTCTGATTTATTCTGAATGTAAGAGGTTTTTTTATGACTTAGTTTCCACCTCTTATAGTGGCAAGACGTTCCTAATAGTAAGTGATATTTTCTGGCTGGGCAGCCTTGTAATGCTCCAAAACTGATTACGATCCGACTGAAGAGAGGCTGTTGTTGATTTTTGTAGTTATAAATACCTTTTTACCGGAGCAATGTCATCTGAATTTTTTCGTAACCTTATATTTGTAGTAATAAATCAATCCTTGGGATTGTGCTTTGCTTCCTTTAAATGTAAGCCTAAAAATTTATCTCTAGTTAATACAGAGAGTCTCTCCCTTATATGATGCACATATTATATTGAGCAACCCAAGTGGCTTTCAGCTGAGCATGCAGTTGGCAAGATTGTCATCTCGTCGAGTAGCGCTTAGATTGCATCTTGATGCCAGAAACTCGTGACATAAGGAGCTTACTGCATCTATCTATCGTGTACTTCGAGAATTGTATCGATATCTTCTTAACGCTCTCTCGTATATTCCATCTTTGTAATGTTTGAATTATTTTGATTATATTGAAATTCTTGACTTGCTCTCTTCACAACTGTTCAAATTCAAATATTCTTATTCAAAATAGGATATGATATCACTTATTGAAAGTACCAACTACCAGAGAAAAACGGGCGCAAGAAACTCAGCGGGATTTTTAAAATCGTTTTACCCATAACAGAAACTCACATAACAGTAAAATTTATGTATTAAACTGCCTGGGTCATTCCAAAGTTGCGGTCTCATCTAGGAAGTTTTTTTGCTATAATAACTTTTACCACGCAAAAGTTTTAACAATTCTTTTCAATTTCGCAACACATACTTTTATACATTATCTGGGAACCTGCTGTAGGAGCATCGTCCAATAAAATACTAAGTTAGCTATCTATATACAAAGGATTTTAATGAAAATAGAACAATCGAGCAAGTCGAAAAACAAAACCTCTAGAAGTTGGGGTCAAATTAAACATAAAATGACAATCAATGCTATTAGGAAATACTTATATTGATCATCAATTATATTAAAATTAACATTATCTGCATTCCAACGTTTATCGTATGCTAAGGCAGACTGTAACCGTAATCACAGGCGTTTCAATACTTTAACAAGTTGTTTTTATTGATTACTCTAGTTAATCAAATTAACTGCTAACCGCTTGTTACAGAAAGCATCTTGAAGTTAATTTTTCATTATATCACATGCTATCTTTGACTGTCAAAATGAAAAAGAAAGGGACGTTATTGTTATATTTAATTAAGTTAATGTTTTTAATTTTGCCTCGTTACTACGTAGAACATGTCTTTTTTATTTCAATATTAAATTTGGAACAAATGATTTATATTTTTTATGGAATACGGATTAAGAATTAATTTGGCTTCCAAATGACCGCGGAATTGGCAATTGCTCGAAATTTCGTTTATTTCAATATAAGGCAAGGCATTAAGAGCAGTGTTGTTGAATCTTATATCTTCAAACGAGCAACTCTTTTGTGTATACACACATATATAGAGTTTCTTGCGCCGCTTCTTCTCTCTCAGAGCGCCATTTGTTTCCGAAGCGGTAGTAGTATCTAGTAGTATAATATGAAATGACATCAAAAAGAATTCTAAAGGAATCAATTTTGAGAAAATAAATGCCTTTTATGCCTTTTATATATAGTATAGTATGGTATATAGGGGATAAATCGATCTGGCTAGGTTTCAATTGAAAAAAATGTCGTTTTATCCGTGTTTTAATGAGAATCAGTTACAATTACTTAAATTTCGCCACTATATACAAGACTATAATAGCTCAGATGGGACATTGGTATTCCGGAAAGTAGAAGACCCCGGTTCGAATCCAGATGTTTCTATTAGTTTTTTTTTGTTCAATTTTTGTACATTCTTAAAAATCCAAGCAAGGCTCGGTCGTCCGGATATTAATAAGTAATACAACAATAAAAGACAATCCAAATATTATAATGATGCACTCATACAGTAGCCAAATGAAAAGTAAATTCGTTTGAATTCAAAAACTTTTCCTGCACCTCTTACAGCTTTCATGCGACCCATGAAATACCTGAATTTTACATTTTAAACATAGAACCGCGTTCCATTTTGCCGGTTCAAAGAAAGTGAAGAGTAAAGTACTCGTATGTTAGAAGTAGGTAATGTACTTTTCGGTCTTTATATTTTAGAGTCCTAAGAATCACTTCAACTGGGTGACTTATATAATTTCGTTGCTTCCTTATCTATAGCAAACTTACTAGAAATTATTTTTATTCATTTGTTGTGAGCCTTCTTAAGTGTAAATTCCGCTAAGATTCGTCTTCAATAAATTCGACACGTGTTTCGCCTCTACACGAGGCATCCACTGGAGATGTTTACCCGCCAAATTCTGGCACGAGCCTCTAAATTTTTGAATTATTATGGACTTCCGCAAAATAACGCCTAATTCATTAAATTTTCAGAAATGATTTTGTTAAAATACTTTATGAAAATTTATACATTGAGTCATGGTTTCGTAGATTTATTAATCTAACAAAACATAATTGTTCACTTGTGTATCTTTTTTTATATTGGTGCATTGTGGACTCTGGCTTTATTTGCTTTTGACGTACCTACTTGACGAATAGTAAGAGCATTGTACATTTTATAGTACCCTCCTTACGGTCTCAAGGTATGAGATCTGCCTTTAATCCGTTGAATAAAATCTTTGAGAACACCACTGTCATTAAAACGATGTTATAATGGCATCGATAAATGTGTTATTTCATCTACAAATCTACAAACAACAGCAAAATCTCCAACTTCGGTTACTAAACTGAAACTGTCCAATAGCCCAATTAAAAATAAATTTCTCTTAGCTTTAACTAGTATGTCGCCCTCACTTCAACCGGGTAGAATTTGATCGATGACGATTTTTTTAGGAAATAAAGTAATTTCTGTGGTGAACCAATTAAATAAAATTAAATTTATATAATACTACTTAAGATAACACAGCCAGCATGCAGTCTGATCTTTAGTCGAGCACTATCAGTAATATTTTACGAAACAAGAAAGATGCTTTAGTGTCAAAATTATGCTCTAACAAACAAGAATGCTTCTTACAGATGTCACTCTGAAATTTTGAATGGCTGTAAGTGGGACAGCGTAGACAATACGTCCATTGCCGCCATTTGCAAATGAAACTGTCTTCACAAGATGGCGGTCGAAGTGTCTTTGTGGATGAGACGCTAAGTGCTAGCCTTGACTACTTCGCTTTTAAGAAGCTCGCTTATGTAAGAATAACTGAAGAAGGCGTCTTATTATGGTTTTGTTTTCCTCGCCATTGTTGTTCACTGGATAATTCCAGCATAAGCATTTGGGTCATAGCAATTTCCTTACATTGTCTTATCTTAGCTAATAATTTCGGATGCAGCAGACACTTAAACATTCCAACGAAAGAAGATTAAGGTTAAAGAACAGTCTCAAGGAAATCTTCTGCGTTGATTAACGTCTAGTGTTTTACACAATGCATGTATTGTGCGAAGCGACGTACAATGAGGATTGTGCAAAGAAATTAAGACGAGCTATTAATGTGAGCAGCAGGAAGATGAAGGGAAGCAGATTTAAAATATAGAATTGATTGTCGGTACGATGATAAGAGTTTTTACGTGAAAAAAGCGTGAAATACGTTGATGATTTACTAATTATTTTATCAGAAGTAATGACCCATGTCAATTGCAGGCAACTTTCCTTTACACTTTACTTATCTGTATTTTAACACCATTTATACTGCTGCCCTTTGATCAAATATGCTGGTAATCGATTGCATATCTTTTCTTGCCGATTTTAGATCCGTCACCTTAAATATAGTACGTACATAGGTTCATATCCCCTCCTGTATCATGTAGACAATTGTCAAGTGATCTGTGGTCAAACGTAATGCGGAAACAATTTACCTTTGCGTTCTAAATAATAGGTTTTTGCTTTGAGGTCAACAATTTCGCCGTGCTCAGTAATGCGATCAAACAATCTTGTGTAGTGACTTTGAAAATCAAAGCCACGGTGCCGTCTCCCCGGGAGCTCACGTGGAATATTACATTATTCATGATGGCGGTGAGTGGTGGCCATCTTGCGGCTGCCATGTTGCTTTTAGTGACGTAACAAATGCTTGGGAAAATATCGTATGTTTTTGGGCGATATTTATTACCATAGTGTCTGTTACTCTGGGGTGTGGTGACAATTTTTAGTAACTGTTGCCTTGTTAATTTATATGGCAAATGGCTTCTTTTGTGGTACTTATTTTTTTTAATTTCATTTAATGTACCTATATGCTAAGTTTTAAGTATGGTATGTTGAGAAGTTTATTTATTTATTTATTTAGGCAACTAACAAATTACACTCTTTACATGCTTTCAACTTAAAATATAATAATAATATGGATAAGAGTTAATTCACTTATAAGCTACCACAGCATTCATAAATTTACTACGTTTATAAGACAGAAATTTTAACAATTTAAAAACCAGAATCTATAAATATTGTAATAAATAATCTATATCTATATATATAAAAATGAATTGCTGGTCGTGAGTCTCGCTAAAACTCGAGAACGGCTGGATTGATTTGGCTTATTTTGGTCTTGAATTATTTGTGGAAGTCCAGGGAAGGTTTATAAGGTTTCGATATCAAATTGAAACCTTATAAATAGCGAGTATTTTATGAAAACTCTGTTTTGTAAGTGTGCATCATGTGTTAATTAATCGAAAATAATAATAAAATTTCATTCATACCGAGCATTTCTTTTTATTTGTTTTAATAAAAAAAGGAGTCCTTTCGTTTACTTTAAGTTTATTTTATACAAAAGCTTATGTCTTTTATTTATCGATTGAGGCAGTATAAAGTCTGCCGGGTCAGCTAGTTTAAAATAAAAATGAAATATGAAAACAAAGTTTCTAGGTCACGTGTGTAAATTAAGTATTTTCTTTTTATATTGAGCAAACGGAATGAATAAATCAATGTTCTGCGATTTGGCCAGTGAGTTACATGACCTACAGAGCCTAGAAATAGTTACGTTAATTAATGCTTATAAGCGTTAGGTACTAAGCGTAAGCGAAAAAACGAATTAATATTAACTAAATTGTATTTAAACAGAATACGTATTAATACATTTCTCACAAGTCCACCAATCTCTTTCCCAATTTTAAATATACCGTCATTTAAAAATTGTAAATGAGGTTGTGTGTAACATTTTCAGCTAAGTTTAGCTTTGGTGTTTTTTTTTTTCATCTAAAAAATATATTTAAATCATGTATCGGCTCTTGTTATATTTTGAATAATACAATCAATAATTATTTATCAAGAGACCAGACCTGCGGCATACTACATAAAGGGATACAGAAAGACTATACGGCATTTGATTGAAGGTATTTAATCAATATCTTACAAAAACAATATTGAAGTAGCAGTTACTTTGCGGAAATCCATAATTATACAAATGATTTGAGTTTTCGTTAGTGTTAATTCCGCCAATATTTGTCTTTAAACAAACTAAGGACCTTAGTCTCGTGCCAGATTTTGGCGAGACAACACGTCCTGAGGATGCCTGTAGAGGCGAAACACGTGTCCAATTGTTTAAAGACAAATATTGGGTAAATGAACACTAAAGAAAACTCAAATCATTTGGTGTTTAATCAAACAATCTGTGACCAGTTTTCTCTCAGATGAGGCGCGTGCCAATCATGAAGGTTAAACGCAGCTAGTAGAGGCATAACTTATATATTATTCATATTGTATCGTACCTCCCAGTCGCTGGTCCCCGGAGACATGGAATAATGTACTCACTTATCGTCAGGAGACGCGAGCGATATGTTTATTTAGTATTCAAAGGGCGCAATGTAAAAGGAGTCGCTAGTTTGCGAGGGTATTTACGACGTGCCACGCAGTGGAGTGATATCACCGGTCGAATATTAAACTTTGACCTGTTTTTTTTGCTATTAATAATTATTAACGGGTACCTAACCCTACTACTAAAACTCCTCTGTCAGTCCGTCTGTCTGCAGGCTGTTTTTGATAAACCGCAATCTCTAAACAGCTGAATTTGATTGACAGAGGAATGCACGTTGCCGCTGTTACAATAAATAATTAAAGACATTTTGGCAACAATTGCAACATGGCTGCCATGATTAACGCTAATTAATCGAGTGCTGGCAGAAGTGAAAAATTTAACGTAACGTGTGCATTTTTGATTTTTTTGGAATGGTAAGGGAATAATTTCGCACGAATTGCTTTAGTTATCAGTATAAAAGTACGAGCATTTATGTGGTTAAATACAAATGTATTGCCTTATCATACACAAAAATGACTATTTCTATTTCATAAGAATTAACACTTCTGAACTAGAACAACTGTTTTAGACAAATACCTACACATCTTGCACTACCAAAGAAACTTCCCCTTGCATCACCAGGACCCTATCATATAACTGTGACCAAACTGATTGTACTTGTGACACTGTTATGAGACTTTAGAGTTTATGATTTAAAAAAAATAGTCTTCATATTACTATCGAACCAATTATGCGTATTGAAAAATTATTTTCTGCATTTTCCCCGCTTGATATTAAAACGATAAATTATTTAAAGTTTATCTCGCACGTGTATAAGTTTATAGTTAGGCAATGATCGATATTCTACAGGCAATATTTGTTAAAGACGCAATTATCTAAAATGCGACTATTGAGCGAGATGACAATGAAAATAGGATTCCGTGTTATCCGTTCATCAAGTACAATTGTCCTCTGGCTAGAGAGTTAAGCCTTACATCTGTGGCGATCAAAGAGACGCAATCACGGGATAAATACGAGGTATATCTCGCCACTTCGATTTGCAATCAGCTATCGGAGCTTGAACGATCGAGTTATAATATGATTGGTCTGGCAGGCGGAAGATATACATCGAATAAGCACGGACGAGTAAAAAAATAAGGACTCCGCGCCGTGATGTTAGCAAGTGAAGCACCTTTATGATAGTGTGTGTGCGGTTACAGGGGATATTAGTAACACAATTTTTTCTCCCTTAAATACTCATTTATGGCCACAAATACTTCTATAGTATCGTTTTTATACTTTTTCACAACGCACGACGACATTTTTAAAATATTTTATTGCGACGCAAACTGATCTGTCACAGACGATGGCAAATCTCGTAATGGCGGCGATCGGCTTGTATTAGTGTGTGTGCATGTATTTACTCGTTTACCGGCTTGTTTTGGTGCTTCACTGTTATGTAAGGTGACACGGAGTCCATCTTTTTTACTCGTCCGTGCTAATAAGTAAAGTATTTATGCATGGCACATAACATATATCTATCTGTACTAGCTGACCCGACAGATGCTGTTCTGTACATATTAAATAAAATACTGTTTTTATGAATTTGTTCATAATATTTCATAATATCAAGAATTAATTTCGTAAATAATGCTTCCTGTTGTTACAGTGAAATTGTTTCACAGCAGAACTGTCAAACCGGTGCGTCATTAAATTCTCTCATAGCAAATATGTCCAGACAAAACAAATATTGTAAATAAAAATAATAATGGGTCCCAAATCGAAATAAAAACTATCCAATCTCTCAAGTAGGAGCTCCATTAAAATCGGTTAATGAGTTTAGGACATTGGATTTATCTATATTAAGATAAATAAAATGACAGAGGCTTAGGATGGAGGTTTTCATTTCTGCTGTGAAAATTCTTCTGGATTTATTTCAATTGAGCCTTCTAAGTTTTATTCCTTAGACACACAAATGTTGCAATATCTTCATTTAATAAGTTCGTAAAGTTTCACAGAACAGAGATTTTTATAAACGTGTGTGTTCGCAGTAGGCGGACGAAGTCGCGGGTAACACGAAGCGGACAATAACTCAGCAAATTAGGAATTCACGTTAGGATAGTGTGATTTCCAACAATTCTCCAATTCCAACAGTGATTTTTCAGTTCGACTACGAACTACTAACCACTAGGTTATCTACCAAGTCGATCCGTTGACTGCAGTCGTGGACAATACGAGTTCATATTATATCCTTGATAATCTGTACTGACGAGAAGAATCTCAAAGAAGCACAAATAAACAGACGACCCAGCACTGAAGCCACCTGGAAACACATGATACGGAGGGCTGCGTCAAATCAAATGGAATGAAAGGCCCACAAAGAAGAGAGAAACACAAACAACTCAATTGAACGGAGCTTAGTAGACTTCGGACTTGATTGGGACTGTTTTAGCTGATTCAATTATTGATTCGAATCACTTTTTACGTATCAAATGTACCATTTGGAATCAACAGAGCATAATCGAGAGAATTGTGATCCGAATAGCAAATCGCAAAGAAGTCACTTACGAACATATTACTTTATTTAACTCGAAGTATATTAAAAACCAAATCGATTGGATTTTTCTTTCGGAATAATTCGTATATATGGTTTTCATTTTAACGACAACTGTGACCCAGTGTTTCAAGTGAATCGGTTCATTGATTCGAATCCGTACAGAGATTCAGATTCTAATGCTAAAAGATCCTACTTTAGCTGTACATATGTTTTTTAAATAGACATCGTACCCTATTATTTTCTCATTGATGTCCACCAATTCGTGGAGTGGTAATGAAGGCTTGTTTAACATCAACGCATTGCTTGAATAAATTTCTCACCCAAGTGTTCCGCTAATAATTAGTAATTCAAAATGATACATTAGACATCACTACTACATATTATACAACAACGTCCTCCGCTGCGTCTGTCTGTCCGTCCGCGAAAAACTCAAAAACTACAGCACCGATTTTTATCATGTTGTCACCAATAGATAGCGTGGTTCCCGAGGAAGGTTTTAGTATAAAATTTCTTAAATTTTTGTATAAATATTTATATACATTAACGATATTTGTTGAAGGTGTCGGAAAAAATTTGGCCGTCTGGGAGCTTTCAATGGAAATGGTGTCATTGCTTATATAAGTCTATAGAAAAGTCCTGGAGGCAAAGTGGTATATGTCTATCTCTTAAGGATAACATACTATATCCATGCTAATCCTTTCAAAATTTGGTAATTATAAGCAATTATTATACGATATTAATCATTTTAATACTATATATTATAAAATCATTCAGAAATACGTTGTAACACATTTCCGATGGCTTTAGACCACATTATTACCGAATACTTACATTATTTTTTTATATTGACATGACAGTCTGTCAGGTAAGCTAGTGTTATATAAAAGAGAGAATTCTTTACTGTATACCATTAGAAAGTAAAACGTCAAAAAGGTATATTTTTCACATCAGAAAGTTTCTTAAACCTCAGAGTCCCAAAGCGCCGGGACATATATGTCAAACGAATTTGGGCAGGGTATCTCACCTTTTGACGTTTAGACGCGCTATAAACAAATTATCCGCAGTCGTGTGGAATTCTTTTTGTGCGTGAAAACAAAAGCGGTGCGTTACGGCCCATTGTAATTGGCTATTGTTCCCGGTGGTTATTAAATTACGAGGGCCCGTAACGCCGGCGTAACGTGGATTTATAACGTGAACGTAAATCTCAACTGTTTGGGTTTTTGCTGAGTAATAGGATGATGCGTTTACTGTTTTTCGGGACATTATTTATTGTATTACTTTTGAATATTTTCAATAATAATAATAATTAATATTCATGTTACAAACGATTGCACGTACCGGGAATCGAACTCGGAAGCCCCAACTCACCAGTCAGGGCCGTACCAGGTTCACTTTGTTGTCTGTCTCTGTATCTGTCTGTCTATATATCAAGTCTATAGTCTACTATTATATATTCTTTGGTTAAAGTGAAACAAAGTTACGGCCGTTTATGTTAAAATTAAAAATTGATAGGGTATATTTCTTTGACTTAGAACTATGAAATTTGGCAAGTAACTACAAGTATAAGGAAAACTAATTAAATCATAAAAAAACAGGGTCTTTATGTACGGAACGGCGGTCCAAATTTTGTGGGGTATCGTATGAAAGGTCTTCATTGGTACAAGCCTATTTTTTTTGATATATTTTTATTAATTTTTTTAATTATGATTCAGCATTAAAAAATACATACAACTGCAACTTTTCACCCATCTACGATTAACACTTACTTTTGTAATACAAATGATTTAAGTTTTCTTTAGTGTTAATTCCGCCAATATTTGTTTTTAAAACAATTCGACACGTGTTTCGCCTCTACACGAGGCATCCTCAGGACGTGTTGTCTCGCCAAAATGGAGTCTCGTGTCAGATTTTTGGCAGAATTAACACTAAAGAAAACTTAAATCATTTGTATAATTATGGATTTCCGCAAAGTAACGCCTAATTCAATAAATTTACTTACTTTTGTATCGCGATTTTAATATTCTAATCCATCCACAGACACGCAATAGAGTTGCAAGGTGTCAATTGAATACAATGATTATTGTAGTTTGATAAATTTTATGTACGATATATTTGGTAGGTCTGAGAATTGGTCGACATCTATTTTTATACCCTAAAAATTTTAATTATTGAATTTTTTTATTACTTTATATAGCAATACAACGTTTGCTGGGTCAGCTAGTAATAAACAAAATACTGTTTTTTATGAATTTATTATAATTATTTCGTATAATATGCTCCCTAGTATAATGAAATTATTTTACAGCAGAACTGTCAAACCGTGCGTCAATAAATTTTCTCATTTAAAAGATGTCCATACAAAAGAAATATTGGAAATAAAAATATTTATGTGTCCCAAATCGAAGTATCAACTATCATATTATCTCTCAAATTGGACTAAATTTGCACTTCATGAAGTAATCCCCATTAAAATCCGTTCATTAGTTAAACTAATAAATAAAAGTTCACTGGAAATAAACATAAGGACACTGGATCTATTATATCAAAAAGAATTCTAAAGTAATCAACTTTGAGAAAATAAATGCCTTTTATGCCTTTTGTTTATATTAAGATTATCATCAAAATATTAATAAAGACATGTATACAGGATTTAATTATTAAGCGTGACCAGGCGATTATTCCGTAACTATTACAGATTTTTTTATGACAATAAGGGACGAGACGAACAGGACGTTCAGCTGATGGTAATTGATACGCCCTACCCATTACAAGGCACTGCCGCTCAGGATTCTTGAAAACCCAATATCTCTGAGCGGCACTACAACTGCGCTCGTCACCTTGAGACATAAGTATTGCGTAACTCATAACAATAGTCTTTGAATATTATGAGCTACGTTGGATCAAGTAAACCGCTATAGTTTCATGTAGTGAAGCATGATGAATCATGATCCAATGTGTCAAATAGTAGTGTAACAGGGATTTATGTCGATCGACCATGACCCTCGGCTAAACATTTTACATTTTTCGCTTCCCTTTACACCCTTTGAGTAATATATCTCGGTCGTAAATAGGGCTGGCGCGCTGAACGGTACTCTCAGCGGAGTTGGCCGGAGCGGCGGATTTACGAGCCAGCCCTGAGGGTCTGACCCGAGTCGTTTGTCAAATCTGAATATAGATTCGATTCAAGTTGCGATGGTAAATAGGAAACAGCCATTTATCGATGAATAAAGACTTTTCCGAATGGATACTGTGATTTCTTTTTAATAAGATGGGGACAGGTGGCCATCTTAGTAACGTCAAGTTTTTTTTTTGATTTATTATACAAATGATTTGAGTTTTCTTTTTTGTTAATTCCGCCAATATTTGTCTTTAAACAATTCGACACGTGTTTCGCCTCTACACTAGGCATCCTCAGGACGTGTTGTCTCGCCAAAATCTGGCACTATTTATTTTATTTATTGTTAAAAAATATTAATACATATAGCACATATCAAGTCAGCCACAAGAAACCATGTAAAGTTTATCCGTGGGGGCGGGATCGCTCTTAATATCCTAATTATATTAACATGCCTATATATACACATAATTACATTAAAAATTGTTTTTTTTTAAATATATTCTTTGCCATTTCTGTTTTTTACTGGTCCAGGCACACTCTTTAAATTTCACATATGGTTCTATCTATTGCGGCCTTAAAGGGAACCTACGCAGAGTTTGTGGGCAACCGCTACTTTCAAATATAAAATATTATACTTAATACTAACAACGTGGGGCTTTGGAACTGTGCCGTAATCTTGTTGTAGTCTCTCTGACGTTATTTTGCTAACCGTATGTACTTTTGACATGGTGCTCCCGGTTTGGTCGTTCGTTCGTTTTTAGGCCGCTAACCCAAGAAATCGTCAAAATAGCGCATAATTGAAACCATTTCTTCACGGTTTACATAAAGCTTATCTTTTTACAAAATATAATAGTATATCTTCAGAATATGAGAAGAAAATTCATATTTTCTTTAGATTTCTATTTTTTATACAGTGCGAAAAAATCACCAAAATACGCCTAACTATTACAGTTGGATCATCAGTCTAATCGTTCAATCTAGATAAAAACTTGTCGAAAATTTATTAAGTGTACACAAATACTATTTCACATGACATAGTTTTGTTAGTTTTGTGAAGAAAATTGTATTAAGTATGTTTGTAAAAAATTAAAAATGCTTTTAATTCTGAATTTAAACTATGGCGATCTTGTGCGAGAGAGGTAACCTTGCTCCGCTCGATTCCTCAAGGCTTGGTCCCAAGCCGTAATGACAATATAACCATTAAAATTAAAAATTATTAGTAAAAGCGAAAAGGTTGAGCATTAATGGAGTAAGCAGTGGTAAGATATTCATTGCCTGACACTTATTTTTATATTTATTTCATACCAAACAGAGAGCTGCCCTCATCCAATCTATCGATCAGGTTGGATGAGAGCAGCGCAGGAGCGATCGTCATGTCGATCTTTGGGGGAGGCTTTTGTCCAGCAGTGGACATCTTCGATCATCTTCGACTGAAATGGTAAACAAAGAGCTTTTTGTTTCAACTCATTGCCGTCATAAGTCTTTACGAAGTGATTCAACAGAAATACTCAAACATGTTGTTCATTATTACACAGGTTTCAGTATTTTTACGCCGTCCGTTCCAGCTCTATAAAATAAATGTAGACTAAGTTACTTCTTATATCACAAGTTATTTATTATTACCAGTACTATTCCCATCAAAATCTGTCCAGTCTATCGAGGAACTACTTACAATAAATCTTTAAAAAAAATCTCGAGTATCTCCAACTAAACATTAACATTGATCATCTGGTAAACTTACACGATTTCGTTGAATTTCCAATCAATATAGGCACGGGTGACTAATGACGTTAGATAATCAAAATATCTTCGACTATATTACATTGATCCTGAGGGAAATGCATAAAATAGCCCTAAACCAATGCACTATTTACTAAATGAAAAGCTGTTGAAAAACATAAATTAAAGTGCAATTTCCGCGTTGAAGTGCTATTTCCGAACATTCAGCTTCCTGTGTTTATTAGCAAATGCAGCCAGCAATTACGCCGGCTAAAATACTAGTTATTAACCGAGGAATTTGTATAAATCTCGCTTGAAACAATGTTTCTTTTTCATCTTCTAAGGGTTTATTTGATTTCAGGAATAATAGGACTTTTTATGTTAAAAAATGATAAGGTGAACGGGCATTTGATGGTAAGTGGTGTTGCAACTTGCAAGAGAATGTGGGCGGAGGTGATCACTTTACTTCTGGAAAATATACCTTCCGCCCATTACAATGTGCGTCTCAATAACATACATAACGCAATATCACATGGTAAACTTCATGAAGCTATAGCAGTCCGTATAGGGGCCATGACATGGGTAGAACAACTGATAAGAAACTGTCAGCAGCCTATCTCTTAAATTCACTAGAATCAAGAAGAAATTGTGAATAACAAAATTGCATAGCCTAATGAAAACAATTTGAAATGGCCTGTGCAGAATGAGAACTACGAACCTGTATTATCTTCTTTTTGTACCGTAGTATTGTACACTATTGCATTGGTATGAACTGTGAATTACTAACGTGCAACAATACAATTGCACCTCTATTTGCGACAGTGCTGCTGTGAATGTGATATTAGCATAGGAGACGATATAGGTATAGGAATGACAATAATGAGACAGACTGTCAGGCGGCGGATATACAATTTGCATAGAATGGTTGATTTGATCGAATATTTCAATATGCGGCGGTCGAGCGGTCTTCAAATGCATCGGATTGTGTATTTCATTGTTTGACTTTATCGAGTGCCCCGGATTGAAAATCGAAATCGCTACTTTTTGATCAAATTTTACAATATTCGATGGGGTTGCCTATTTCAATACTCGTTCAATAATACTTTGATAAAACTATTCCTCATACTATTGATATTACACACGAAGTGTCGTGGTCATAACGATACAATAAACTAGTCTATAGACGCCACTGTATTAAAGTTGGAACTCGGGAGAACGTTAAATTTACCAACAGATAAACCTCTTTGCGATATAATATACCATTAGTTCATTCGCTTAACATTCAAACATACTCGTTTTCATATCGATGACGCTGTAATTGCCAATTACAATTGGCCAGATAAAAAAACCTCTCTTATGTCCTTCTATACTATAAATGAACATAAAACCTTAAAACAATATTTTAATACCCCAAGAGTACTATTAACCTTATCTTAATATTAATTAAGAGTGCCACAATGAACTTGCGGTTTTAACTAGCGTAAAACTGTCCGAATTAGTAAGGGTCTACTCCCCACGATGTTGGCACCGGCCCACGTAAGCACAGCCATTTATCAACTATTTAATGCGGGATTTGGCTTGGTGTTAAGGAGTTTGATTTTTCCCGGTACTGTTTGGAAGAGATTAGCACTTGAGACGAAACAAAAAGAAAGGAAAACAATTTATAATTAAAACTCGAGGTATAAGTAAGTTTGGTGTATTTGTAGAAGATTAATTTGTAGCAATTTGCTTAAATATGAATATGAGACAAAAGAGACAATGCGATGACATAAATGATTATTATTTTATATTTTTATCAAAAAAGAAACAATAATTAAACCTAAAAATCTCCCTAAACTGTAAGTTGCACTTGACACTTGAGGCGAAACGCAACCAAATATAAACAATTTAATAGAACTCAGAACGATCTATGAAATAATATACATTTATAGCAATTTGCAAGAGTGCTTAAGACGAAAGAGATTATGAGACGAAATAATTAAACAACGTAAATAACTCCAGTAAAGTGATTTACATAGATGCTATTTCGCTCTTCAATGGACTCACTTGATTTCATTTCTTTAATCACTCAGACAAAGGAGTCCGCAACGCCAGGGCATCGTGATCAAATATGGACTTTCATTTTATCTCAGGCTTACCATTAGCTTAAGCAATTTCTGCAAATATTTCTCTTTATTAGGTCTGCCAAGGGCGGTTACGATTACTTTTTCCTTGGTGATTCCAGTCAAGGGTTCGACTATATAAATCTTAAGTAATTGTACCTCCGGAGTACTCAAGCTAATTCACATTCACTTATTGCTTTTGATCTGCAACTTCATAGGCGTTTCAACCATTACAACAACCAAAGTTGCAAATAAAAATGCTTTGATAATCTTATCAGTAATCTGAAGTTCGTTTCATGTATTAAATTTAGATAATAGATTCCAAATCGTTATCACCTACAGCTTTTTGTTGGTTTTAATTTATTCCTGAATCATTGAAACCCAGTTCTATTCGCTTATCTAAAAACTAATTCTTGTTGGATTAACTGAAAGCGTGCTTGGCAGATATCCAAATTACGAATGCCTTCCATCTGGGCCACTATGCATTATTCAACCGGCGTATATATGGCCTTCCAATAAGATTTAGCTTCTCATTAAGAATTTTAAGTGCGGATTGAGAATTGCTGAAGTAATAATGTCTTAGAAGAAATGTAGAGAGCACTAGGAACAATTAAATATATTTTGATTGTCATTTTAGCTACTTGACCTGTCCATGCGAATGGTGATTCATGAATTATCAAAACTATATGTTTGACATATTATATTTTAGGCCATCGATGTTTCCCACACAATATGAAAACAAACTTCTCACCTAATTTTGAAAGGTATATTAACAGAATAAATAATCTTCGCCCTACAGTAAAAGGCATGAAATCATTTACTTTTCAAAATTGATTCTTCTTTTCGGTGATAATGAAATAACTGCCGCCGCTTCGAAAACAATAAGCGCTTTATTCAGGGCCAAAGAGAATCATAATTTAGTCTCAGACTGCTTCGTCATTTAGATAATCTGTATGTTTAAAGCGAGCCATTTTTAATAAAACTTTTTAATTTATTTAGATGCAACATCTGAAGATAACCTGGGACTGGTGTATTAATTTGAACCTCAAACGATTGTGTATTTTATGGAACCTTATAGAATTCGTCATCGGCAGTCCTTGCCTCTCGTGCTGTGGCCACAATATACTAGCATATACAGGGTGGTTTTTTCCCTCGATTTATAAGAATCCAATAACTGCATATTTCGTTTTTTTAATTTCTTTTAACTTTTGGTGCAAATCGACCCGAATGATTTTTCAAAAAAATTACCGATGATAACCGCTAGCTAACGCACGCACACACAAATTGACAAATCAAAATTGGTCACGCAGTATTGGGCTGTAAGGTGATATATACGCTACTATATTATAAGTTTAAGGGGTGTTGGAAGGGGTAGACCTAGGCGGACGTTTCAAGATCAAATCAGGGACGTCTTGAAAAAAGGCCAGGTCAAGAGTACCCTAAACCGGAGAGCATGTATGAAAGGAATAATGAAAGTGGACGAAGCGAAACAAGTATGTATAAGGATCGTAGCAAGTGCAAAGAAGTGGTCTCTGCATATCCCTAGTGGAAAGAGGCGTGATTGTTTGTATGTATGTATGTATATGAATATCACTACTTTTAGCAGTGTCATAATAATTCTTTAATTTATTCCTGACACTCTGTTGTATACAAGCATATATGGAACGAACAGCTCTTTATTGGAATATAAAGAATAGGGAATACCTTACTCCTGAGGACTCTAAACCTTTCAAGACCCGTATATTAGAGGGCATTGATAACGTGATTTAAAACTCAAGCCGAACAGGGGAGACAATTTGTCTCTGATAAAATCTCGATCTCTACATCTCCGAAGGTTACAGGAACCTAATGACATAAAAAGAAACATCCTCCACTTAGTTGTATTAGGCGCTCTAGTACAGTAGCTAGTGTATTATCACAAGTAGTATTATAGTAACAACTAGTATTTTGTAACAGGTATTTGTCACTGTTACTTTTGAGTCACAACTCACAGTCACCGTCATACCTAGTATAGCATTTTGCCTAGTACGTCTCAACTCTACTACGTACCACTTTAATAATTATTACTACCTACAGAATAACTTTTATTTCTACCTACTATATTCTTATATTATTTGAATAATAAGGGCAAATTTTAATAATGTAGGTACTATGTTAGAATGACTGTTTGAGCATCTACTCGACATACAAAAATATTATAATAATTATTCTTTCATCAGTCATTAAATTAATTAACTATGTAAGTTCTGTTTTACCACAATAAACAGAACTTTTGAAATTCGAAGTAACCACAAGAGATAGTACTACGTAATACGTATAGATGGCGCTAGCCGCTAACAACTGATACCAAACAACGAAAATTATACGCTTCACTCTCCAGCACTGTAGCTTACTAGCTAGTGTAGTATATACTATATTAATTATCACAGATGTCACATATTATTTAAGTAACAGGCAGCTGTTATTTTATGTATTTTCATTTTGTAATAGGTATTCGTCACGGTTACTTTTGTGTCACAGTCGCCGTCATATGTAGTATGTTTCAAACTCTCAACCTTTTAATTGTTTATAAGAGTTCTACACATTGTGTAGATTACTCTGAAAAAAAATATTATTGTGTTTCGGTTTGAAGTTTATACCGTAGCTAGGCATTTAAACTTAATGTAGCACTATTAAAGTATGTAGTGGACTTACGGCACCAACCTCACATAGCGCGTTCTTAATTTGAAGATATTTAGTGTAGCGCCATCTAGGCGTGTATTACGTAAACCTGTCATGTTACAACTTGGAATGTTTCTAATAGCTGAAGTTATGAGTAAATTTTGGTTAAAGCACTATTATATATACTTTGGTAAAAGTGAGAACTAATTGAAGACTCTAAAACCCATTTAGACTTGGTTACGATGTGCCATTAATTATTTTTAATACCCACGCTATAATATGTTCACTGATTTCTGATGGCATTTTCAAGTGTAAGTCATTTTGTTTTTTTATAAAACTTTAAAGATCTTTTAATGTATAAAGACATATTTTCGATATTATAATATTATGATAGCCTTTGGGGAGAGAGTTTGTACTTTATTTTGGTTGCCTAAAAGTTAAGGTGAAAATCAGAACTCATATTCTCTAAGTTGTAACATACCTTGGAAATGAAACGACTGCCCCAAGATATAAATGAATAAATTTTATTGCAACGATTTTTATTATAAATAAATCATACCCTCTGAGTTTCTTGCACCTGTTTTTTCCGGTGTTATCTTTTTGTAATGGATCGGAGATTTGCTTTCGAGCGATTTGCTTTTTTCTTAGAGACTTTCGCTAGGCTGTAGTACGGTCCCGATAACATTCGTCGTCGCCTTAGGTTTTATAATTTTTTAATATTGGCCTTTCTTTTTTTGCAGACATTCCATATCTGGAGTTGGCAGAGCCCGATGAAGGCTACCACGGACTGATAAAGGAGAATGAGACCCTTGTGGAAGTTAGGCCGACTATCAGGGCGAGGGGTCCGCTCTGCTCCTTCCTCATCCTCAACAACAAACACCATGGGGAAGCTCCATTTGAGGTTTGTATAAACAACTAGATTTTGTTTTTAGCTTTTTATCGTATGAATACTTGAGAAAAAGACGTTAGTTCTATGGTAAGTGATACACTCAGCGGTGCTATTCTCGTAATTTCGAAATCGTTGATGTTAAATTCCGATCCTATCCACGGTTTGCTTTAGATTCGTATTCTTCTATAATTATCATCTAGAACTTTAATTGAATCGGAGCCGCACCTCAACAACATATTGATGGCAAACTCCCACGAAGTTACCAATATTGTTCTACCAAACATAAAATAATATCTCTACTACTATTAAAAGGGTTATCTATGCTCTATTATATGATGTTTTGAGTTGTCAACTCAACCAAATGTCAAAATTTTACAGCTAATACAAATTTTCCAACAATTGACTAGCCTAGCGGAAGTCTAGAGAGTCTATTTCTTAGAAGAAAAAAGCGATTCACTCGATTGTATGAAAAGTGCAGGCATTGATAGACTGACAGATGACGGTTGTAATCTTGTAAAAAAAGCAGAGATTGCCGAAATCCACTACGTTGCTTAAAACAACTTTTTGGTTTCAAACTGGCTGATTATACTTCGTCACCAATCGCCATACTGCAATTACTACTATTTCAAACTTTGTCAAATAACTGTACTTATCATACTAAACCACATTTTAATTTTTACTGAGGCAGTCCTGCCTCTTATTACGTGGTATTTACATCCTCTTGTTACGAAAAAACGCATCATACGATTTCCCTAATCGGAACAGAACAATATCGCAATCGGGACTGAGCTGTCAATTTTTGTTACAAGAATAGATGCGATAAGGTCGCTTCATCACTCGTATCCAAACGAGCATAGGACTAATGCTAATTACAATGCAATGCTACTTAGGATTCTAGTATGAATCCGTCCAAATTTTGAGTTGTGTCCCTATTGAGCTTTGAGACGTTAGATGTTAACCCCCTTATTCATAATGGTCCGCTAACTTTAAGCCGCTAAGGACTGTTTTTTCTCATTCTGACTTACATCAATAGGAGAAGACAGAGTGCGAATTAGCAATGCTTTAAGTTACCAGACTGTTATGAATAAGGGGGTAAGTCTTATTAACCCAGCAATTTCGATGGCTACGGCGCGGGCGCCTCTTTAAACTAAATTATAATACTTGCACATTTCTGCTTGACAGCAGAAAGAATCGCCGTTGCGGTACCCACTTGGCGTTGTCCTGTCCTATCCTTACTTAGGAGAAGTAATAAATAACGGAATGTGAAAGGATACGATATAAAACATTTACTTATATTCAAATTTTCTGTAACGAAACGTTATTATCCGTTTGATTTTATTGAAACGCTAATTTTAAATAAAGGGTTGATAAATGATTTCATTGATGTTTACTTATTCTTTATAAATTAACGGAAACATCACAGTTTTGTAAAATTTGATACATATTACCTAGTCAAATTATTTATCCGACAGCCTAAACTGTTTGGCGTTTGTTTTATTTACTTTTCAGCGCTCACAATAACGACTATAAAAAGCAGATAAACTATTTGTTCGGATTGAAAAATTTAAAATGCAATCAATGAAAAGTTTGCCGTTGCGTCAAACTATGTCGGGTTGTAGAAATGCAAAATGGAGCAATCAACGTACGAACTTTATGCATTCACAATGCCGTATCGTGTTTCGTACGCTACACGCCGCGGGCGGGTGGTTCGAAATTATTGGACCGTGCGTGACGGACTATTTTATCCGCCGATTGATCGTTAAAATTTACTCTTTTCAAAAACGAGCATTTGATTGTTTTCATAAATATGATGAAATAAGAGAAAATGAAATCGATGAATTGTTTGCAAGCTTATTTTATATTTTTGCAAATTAATTGTATAATGGTTAGCAGTTAGTAGAGGGATCACAGGAGCGTTGACGACCGTTGTTTCAACTTGGAAACGTTTCGCAAAAAATTTCATTCCATAGTTTGGTTGTACTCCATACTGTGTGTAGGAACACCTCAGGTCCAGATGGTAATTTTAAGTTTGAGCCATGATAATGGTTTGATGTTCGAATTTGGCAGTAGGTATCAGAACAAAGCTCGCTGGAAAATGCAAAATCCCCCGATATAAGAAACGATAAAGGAATAATGCGATAGAAAAAACAAAAAGTGATGTTTATATGCAACGCCAAGTGATTGAGCCTTTCACAAAGTACTGGATCACCGATAATTCTAGCAGCACTGCGTTGCACGAGTCTTTTTGGTTCTATACTGGAGTGCATTGGGCCAGAGATGAGCAATTCTCTATATGTGAACAGACCTACACACAAAAGAAGCAATGATAAACTAGCTGGGGCATAAGCAGTACTGACACCAGCATTAGAACAATAAAAAAATATGTTGTATTTCGTATCATTCATCTCGCCCTGATGATGTTTTCCTTTATCTCTGCGCTGTGTGCTCTTAAGAGCGATAAATAAACGGTGTTTGCTTAAGCAAAAAAAAACCTAATGCTTCACCTTGTCCACTATAGAAAAGTGCGGCCCTGGATTCTTGATTCTTGATAATCCTAAATTCTAAGCAGCGTACTGCAATTTGTCCTGATCACCTTAACCAGATTTATGTTAAATCAAAGATTTATGTGTCAGTAAACTGCAAAATAAAAAATATGGCACACCTCGACGGTAAAAGCGGCTCCAGTGGTACCCGGCCGGCTCTGGCCGGGATCCTTTACAAAAAAGCCTGCCACTGGTACCTTTTAATTTGCCGTTCTTGAACTTGTGGACAGTAAAATACTTGATGTCATTATTGAGTATATAATTAATGTAAGTTATGTTGTTCGACCCAACATAATGCAAAAGCTCATATTTGATAACCTCATAAATTTAAATTCCTTATCGTTTCACACTTTACAGGAAGAGTAAATAAGCAAAGTATCTCTCCAGAGAAATCCGTTTCTGCACCGCAATAATATTTCAACTGCGATATGTTTATGCTTTACGATCTACAAACTACCCGCATCTAAATTAGATTCCAAATTGAGCTCTACCCTCTTATGCATAAGAATCTAGATCGGTGTGTTCATTGGGTCGGCGCCGCTCGGTCTGTTCAGACTCTTGCAGAGCGATATTTTTATTCAATTTGGAAATTTATTGCAGTTGCCCACTACTTTGATCGGATATTTTATTACGTGTCTAATATATGTCGTGCAGGCAAGCGTTATAGTTTTATGGACGGTTTGATTTGTGTATCAAGCATACTTTTACTTGGCTGTGTGAGTTGGAAGGCTGTTGCATCTATGTGTTGTTATCTATGTTTGTTTCTTTGTAATACCTCATAAAATAATTGCTAAATGACAATCTGTTTATATGTTTTAAATTCAATATTATTTTACTAATTATGGTAAAATGATTTGGTACGATTAAAATCCAAGACTCCCAAAAGGCACGTGAATTGAATCGATTGTTGGACTGATTCTTCGTCTGAGCTGGACAAAATTATAAAAAAAAAATCCATATTTAGAAATTATTGATTTTTTATGTCTATTTGTTAATTGATTAGTTACATAAAGCAAGTGGGGAGCCATGATGTACTAAACTAGTATTTTATACATTTTTTACGCAGGCGCTGCTTATTTCCCAACCACATCTTAATAACTTATACCTAGATCTCGCTTTGAAGTAATCGAGAATCATTTGCTAAAAAATAAGAAAATATTTAATTCCTGTTTGTTAAAATTTTCTTTCTAGCATTTTAAAGAAGCTTTATACTAAGTAAAGACATCCACCACAAGCTCTTTCCTTAGTTGTATTTAGCGACCGACGTTGTCCAAAGACGTATCTTCACACAAACTCGTCGACTGATTGTATATGGTATATCTTTTGACAACATATAACAAACTTCCAGCTTTTTATTACAATGGTTTCTACGGTGGAATGTAGTGATTGCCCGTTTCGACCTCACTATGTGAATCTCAATAGCTCTTAGATACAATAATTATTGTGTTTGGCAATGTGCGCCCTGTTGACAAAACAGAAGTATTTTATATGTATTTTTTATGAAAGACCAGGACAAACGAGCGTCACCTGTACGCTGTTATTAAGTGATACCGCCGCCCACATTCTCTTACAACACCAGAGGAATCACAGGAGCGTTGCCGGCCTTTAAGGAAGGTGTATGCGCTTTTGAAGGGACCCATGTCCTATCGTCCCGGAGAAACCACACAAGGAAGCTCATTCCACAGCTTTGTAGTACGTGGAAAAAGGTTCTTTGAAAACCGCACTGTGGAGGACCGCCACATATCCGCGAAGCTGGAATTCGGTGGAAGGAATCAGGTCAAACAGCTCTTCTGAGCACTTAAACATCTTAAGGAACCTGGTGATAGGATGGTCTCTTACTGCTTTCTGTCATGTCAGAGAATACAAAACAGGAGGAGTAGAATTTGTATTACACCTGGTCCAATCCTGTTTGCAACAAGGGTCGTTATGATGCTGGGTACACATAAAACGGTACTATAATTCTACGTTTAGTGAAATTCCTCGTTTTTACGACGCTTTGAGTTTATGAAATAAACATTTTTATTGTCGCTCTATAAAATGTTATTATTTGTTATGAAAGTACACCTGTTCCACGTTTTTATCGTCAAGAACTTATCCGTGTTAACTCAATCATACTTTTGAAGTAATACTTATTTTGCCACAATGGCTGTGAGTGTATCCGCCTTTACAACTAACTTCCCAATAATATCCAGGACCTATCAATACGTTTATTTAAAAATAACGGGTTTGACTTCGGGAGTGCCGGCAAGAAGTGTAAACTTGAACATTAGCATTTTTGAATATTTTGGAATGGTTAGTGAATAATTTCACACGAATTGCTTTATTTATCAGTATAAAAGTACTAGTATTTATGTGGTTCATTACAATATTCATTTATTGCGCCTATCGTACAAAAATGACAATTTATATTACCTACATAACACATTTCTTTACTTTTCAAAATTATTACAATTATTTAACATTAAAAAGTTTATCTCTCAGAAAAATCAACTTTTATCCATAACTTCAGCGACAATCTTACGAATTATCGATCAGGTCACGAGTCCTGGTGCGAGTTTAACATTTTTTACCCAGCCCAAGAATAGTGCTCAACGCCGCCAAAGAATCTTTCACTTGAAAAATATAATTAAGAAAATTCTCTGAAAAATAGGGTTTTACAAATATTTGATTGTTTCAATGACAAACTGCATTGCGATGAAAGCTGTTGCACTTCAGTAAGCTTATAGTTATTTATTTGTGTAATAAAGGTTATTAAAACACGAATGTGGGGTTTACCAAAATTTACTCATAACTTCAGCTATTATAAACATTGAAAGTTGTAATATGACAGGTTTATGTGATACACGTATAGATGGCGCTTCACTAAATAAATAAATTTATTTATTTATTTATTTATAGGACAACCAGTAGTTGTTACATTCTAATATGCTTAAAATACTTCAAATATTCACAAATAATGAGTTGAATGTACAACAAATTAAGGTGTCACAACATGCACAGTCTTTGCTTCCGTGACACCAAGAAAACAATTATATAAAATAAAGCAAAAATTATAAAATCAAGATACGAATTTTAAAAGAAGGAAAAAAAAAGAGAAGAAGAAGAATATTAATCATATTTTGGCGCCTAACAATCTCGTAATATTTTTTTTTAAAAGCAGGTAAAGAATCTTTAAAAATATCTACTTCACCACAGATGGAGTTATAAGTTCTTGATAGACGTGGTATGGGAGAAAATTGCTTAAGGTTAGTTTTGCCAAATGGCTGATGGAACAGGCCAGCTCCGACCTGCGCACGGCTTGGTACTCGGCGGGGAACTCGTAAGCTGATGGAGTGCACGAGTGATGGACTGTCGAACTGATTTCTAATTATTTTGTATAAAAATATTAGATCTAGAATTTGTCGTCGAACAGAAAGACTTTTCAAGTTAAAGTGTCTCAACTTATCGCAGTACGATGGCAATTGCTTATGTACCCCACAAGAAAAAGCAAGGTGCCATAAGAACCGTTTTTGAATGCGTTCAACTCTTAATTGGTGAATGTTGTATTGAGGAGACCAAACTATGCTACAGTATTCTAGATTACTGCAAGGTTGTCAAGCAAATCGTTCATAAAATTTTGCTTTTCAAATTTTATTTGTGTATTAATCCTAGAAGTGAGGGTTATCACCTTAAAAACATAACAAATTGTTTAAATATTTCTTGCTTACTGTGGATTTATTTTTAAAGTGAGAACTACTTTAGGTGAACTGAGCTGTTTGTTATGTGTGTATGAATGTAACTGAGCTGTCACGTTCAGCTATGTGACGCTCTTAGCAAAATTTAACCATAGTTTTAAAACACATAAATCATAACTATATAAATGTTATTACTCTATTAAATAACTGTGAACTACTTGAAACATTGTCTGTGAATATTACTAACTAGCTGATTGCCACGACATCGTCCGCGTTCATAATTTGCTTTCAAAATACTTGTGAAAATCATTGTCTCTTAAAACTTTAATAACTTTTTATTAAATTTGGTTATTGCCTTAGATTTAGGATTGGTCTCCGCTGCCCTCCAACTACATACCGCAGGTGTAGTCGCATAGTGCGGCAATACTACTGTTACTCATGCTGGGCGTACTCGAGCCAGACTCGAACAATGTGTGACGTTGACGTGCCACATATTCTGTTAAATTTTGCTAATAATTGAAACTAAAATGCCGGGTTGCGTAGTAAAACTTTGTAAAAATAATACTACTAGAAGTAAGAAAGACACTGGGATCACATATCATATTTTGTAGTATATTAATTTCAATGTAAAATAACACGAAGCATGGTACAAAATTTGAAAGATTGGGAGTGTCAAGATGCCACGCACACATGCATCTAATAGTTGCCGCAGTAAAAAAGCTATTGTTATTAGTTAGTGCGGTATCTAGTTGCAGTACAGCGGAAACCAATCCTTAATCAAAGGTTACCGCATTATTGTTAGATAAGGGCCAAGTATCTTCGGAATAAAACTTAATATACTTATTTTTTTTTAATTATTTATTTATCGCATGCGTCAGTCAGGAGCATGTCGGTGACTCGGCTTATATTTTGAGCAACAAGTAATATTGACTGGTATGTATTATGACGTCACAGATAATGGTGATCGACGAGAACGAGGCGCGGCTGCGCGTGCGCTACCCGCTCAACTGCGAGAAGCGCCGCAACTACAAGTTCGACATCGCCGCAGTCGGCTGTGACGGATCCTACTCCAACACGTGAGTACCCACTGTCTAGGCCACACTTTTCAGCATTATACAAAATTGTAGCAACTTGTTCACTTGATCCTTAAAAAGGCATAAAAGGCATTTATTTTCTCAAAATTGATTCCTTTAGAATTATTTTTGATGTTATTTCTAATAACTACTAGATACTACTACCGCATCGGAAACAAATGGCGCTCTGAGAGAGAAGAAGCGGCGCAAGAAACTCTCCCAGCATTCTTTTTTTTTGCGCTCTTTTCAATAAAAATATACAATATTGTACAGTCATTTCTATCGCTATAAAATAATCACAATCTAGTCCCAGGCTGTCCGATCATTTAGATATTCAGCAGTCGAGTAATAGGATTTACGACAGAGGCATTTTTTTTATAAAACATTTAAATTTATTTATAGATAATGCCTGAACAGTGACTGGGACTTTATTATAGAAGTGTATACATTTACCCTTAAAGCTATTATGTATCTTATGAAGCCTACTAGAACAAGCAATCCCTTATTTCCAGTGTTATAATAATATCTTTTATTCAGACTTTACTACAACTCTAATCTTTTCAACCTTCAAGAAAAGAGCATACTCCTTTAAACGCCGGCTACAACTCAATTAATGTTTTAACTCATGTAGATGTCATTTTTATTTATTTTTTCCCCTCCTCGTCGTTCTTGTAGGTTTATATTGTTAGTTAATTAAATAATCACTCTGTATAAAAAGCAACAGTATTATTAACGTATTAATATTGAGGGTATTCGTAAATTCTTTAGTTTGTAATGTTGTACATATAATGTCTTAGCACTATATATATTTGTGTGTAGTTTTAAGTTGTTTCCTTTTTCTTTTATAAATACTTAAGTATGACACTTTAAAGGAGACATTTTTTTTTGGTTTTAGTAAAATTGTAATTAATTTATTATTGTCAACAGGCCATATTTTGTTGTAAAATCTAACCGGGTTCATGAAATTATGATAAAAAGGCAAATGCTTGATACATTTCCTGTATACAGTTATGGTCACCGTGGCAATAAAATGCGTTCAATGAAGCATTTGTGACATTCATGTTAGAAAATAGAAAATTTTACTGCAAAATGTGGTGGTACCACAGTGATTATCGGCTTTTGAAAAGTAACAAATATCTATTGGATCCATGAACCTCATTTTAATTATTATTTTAGAGATTATACTAATTTAGCATTAACTACATAGTTTAATATAACCGTGCAATGGAATAAAGTAACATAGACAAAGTCTATATCTGTGAACTGTGCATCTGTCATTTTGATTTTTATGTTGTCAAAACAGAATTCCGTATTTTTCGTTTCTTTCGAGTTGCGTGAAAGTTTTCTTTGTATTATTATAATTATTTAATTTATTTCATAGATTTTAATATCGCATTTACAGCATATTATACTCCAGAGAGTCGTTGTGTAAATTGTGCAGTACGTTTATTGTAATGTGCGAAAACATTAATTAGTGTCTGAGATACCTGAAGACTCTAGGATACAATCAAGGCACACAATTAGAAAAACTTATCTGGTTGACCCATCTAATACTCGAGCTGATCTTGCCTGGTTACTGTTGCAATGGTTTGGTCGGTAGACATTCTGTGGGTTGCTGTGAACATGAAATGTCTGTTGGGTGGTATTTAGGGCAGGGCATCAAGTTGAGACTGAGGCACCTGCATCGTTTCTGGATGAGATTCTAATTATAAAAGATGATTTTAAAAATGATGATGACTAATAAATATTTATACTATATAAACAATGTGTTATTTCTTCCTATGATAAACAGTGTACAAAACCTTACCTCAATAGTATTTACTTATGGTTGTTAAGATTACAATGATGGTTGTTAAGTATTTTTGGCAAGGCTTCTGGTGGTTACGGTGGTCTCTAGTGGTTACGGTGATTGCCCTGACTGCTAAACTGAAGTATTAGGGTGTCGGTGTACACACGCCTGGGACTATTAATATATTAGTGTGATGAACATTTTCTGTATCCTTACTCTTCCTACAGGCTCTGTTTATTTTAATATCAGATAGTAATATTTACACTCCTACTTAATTTTGGCCGTTTCTATTTTATGTCAAGATATTACGTAATAGCTTATTACTAACATTTATATATGATTTTTAGGTTATTTTGACGTTCAAATTTTGTCGTATTTCTCAGTATTCCGGTTAGACCATTTATAACTAAATATATCATTGTAATCTAGAGATTACAAGGAATAAACCAATATATGTTTCATTACTATACATCACATTTCGTGGTGGGCCTATTCCTCGAACAAAAAGAAATGTCTCCTTTAATGTTTATATGACGAGGAATGAACCTCGATATTGCTTTTAAAATGTGTGCGTCAGCATAACTGTTTACTTGCTAGTGATCGCTCAATATTGGATCATCGAAAGAAAACTGCAACAAGTACTGACTTATTCTGTAGCAGCTCTGATTCCATTAAGCGTCAATTAGGAAATGAGTTCTTTGGTCAATTTGGTGGTCGTGCTGATAATATGTACTTAGATAAGTAATAGAATAGTGTTAAACATTTGATTCGTGTACGTAACACTCACATTGTCGTTGTTTTATATTTTACATAGCTACTCGTGAGAATCTGTAAATGGCTTTCTGTTATTTTATCATGTATCTATTGTAAAGTATTAAGCTGTAGATTCTCCAATAAAAGTATTTGATTACCTTTGTATATTCCACGAGCAGCGAAACGTCCCAATGAGGTCCGCACCGTACGACAGCTTGAGCAAGAATGCCTCGCGTGTCTTTTTTTTTTTTTTTTGCGCCCAAGCAAGGGAATGGGCTACCCTCCGGGATAACGACGGGAGGGAGGTGGTGAATGCTCATGCATACCAACGCAGCCTAAGTCTGCGTTGGTTATGTGGGACTCACGTGAAAACCTAGGTGCCTACCCACTAAACACCACCTGCAGTTGGCTTTGGGCAGGTGCCCTCTAAGCCTACATCGAAGGCGACCTTCTCATGGGGAGAGAGGGGCGCAAGCGGCACTCCCTATGGAGTTTCCATAGGGAGATACCTCGCGCTCGGCGCACGTTTTTTCGATTAATGTTTTTTAACAATAATTTCATACCTCAATCTAATCAAATGATGATTTATGAACTTTTTTATAATAGGTGTGTTATAGTATTTGCACCGATATACATAAGTTTAACGAGAATATAACAACAAGCCAATTTATCCCGCGCAAGTGTAAATGTATTGCTCAATTTTGCATTTCAGTGTACCGGTGCACATAACAGTGACGGATGTCAACGAGTTCCCGCCGGTGTTCAGCCAGGCGACGTACGTGCGCTCCATCGACGAGGGCAAGATATACGACGAGATACTGCGGGTGGAGGCGACCGACCGCGACTGTACGCCGCGCTACGGCGATATCTGCAAGTACGAGATCATCACGGACCGGAGCCAGCCGTTCGCTATCAACAGTGAAGGTGGGTACTGCGCCTCTAAAAGATAGAAGCGAAATCACCACAAGCGATATTACTTCCTTATCTGGCTGTTCAAATCCAAATATTGTGAGTTAACTTATGTAATGGTTATTTGACATTCCAATTAGTACCAACATTCAGTTATGATAATATTAATAGAATCATTTGTCACCTGTTAATATTCTATTAAATTATATTTATATTATTATATTATTTATTATATCACTTTATTATGATGTTGGTAGTTTCGTATTATTAAGATTAGTAGTAGGGCAACTATTAGGAATTGCTCTCGGCTATTGGGCACTTCTTGTTGGGGCAGTCGAAAGTATCGGATGTGCTGGCTGCTGGTCACCCGACTGTGGTTTGTTGTATTCTAGTTGTTCGTAAAAGTGTATTTTTAATACTTAAGGGTGAATTCTGCTCAGATTTGTCTTTTACCCAAATCGACACCTGTTTCGCCTCTGGTACGAGACTGTGCCAGAATTTGGCTAGTCAACATCTCCTGAGGATGCCTGAAAACTCACAACATTTGGATAATTATGGATTACCGCCAAATAACGCCTCTTTCTATAGATTTTCATTTTTCTTATGACAGTAGGTAAGTAAGTAACGAGCAGGACGTTCAGCTGATGGTAATTGATACGTCCTGCCCATTATAATGCAGTGCCGCTCAGGATTCTTGAAAAACTCAAAAGCGGCACTACAATAAGTGCGCTCGTCGCCTTGAGACATTTGAGAGGCTTTACGGGTAGTTTTGTAACATCCTGTATGTGTACTGCTGTCTGTAGCAAGTGCTACAAAAACGCTGGATTTTAAGCGAAGCTCATTGCGTGCGACAGCTTGTACCACACTCAATCTCCGAGCAAATATGTAAACAAAATACCGTAGAAACACTAAACAGTCAACAAACAGTGCGTACAATAATTGCGTAATAGTTGCGTGTAAGATATAAAACGGGCCACGTAAGAGAAGGTTTTTCTATTTAGTTATCAGTAAGTGGAAGAAATATTTCATGGATTTGTCCGATTTTTACTACAGCAACTGTTGATAAGCAGATGCCCTACCTCATATTCCCGGGTTCGAATCCCGGTAGGTGCATTAATTTATATGATGGATATGAATGTTTGTTTCCGAGTCATGGTAATTAAGTATATTGTATTAAATATATCGTTTTCTTGTAACCATAGCACAGGCTATGCCTTGTTTGGGGCTAGATAATTAGTGTAAGAGTGTGTCAATATTATTATTATTATATACCCACTAGCTGACCCAGCAAACGTTGTATTGCCGATATTAAAATCGCGATACAAAGTAACTGTTAATCGTAGATGGGTGAAAATTTGAAGTTGTATGTATTTTTTAATGCTGACCCATAATCAATCAAATTTAAAAAAGAATGTCAAAACAATTTAAAAGAAAAATTGGCGTGGACCATCCAACCATTTAGGGGGATGAAAAATTGATGTTGTCCGATTCTCAGACCTACCCAATATGCACTCAAAATTTCATCAGAATCGGTCAAGCCGTTTCGAAGGAGTTTAACGAGAAACACCGCGACATGAGAATTTTATATATTAGATAACAATATCATTACCTAATTTAAATAATAAATTAATATTTCTTTCAGGAGTGATCCGCAATACGGAGCCTTTAGACTACGAAAAGTCGCACAACCACATACTGTCGGTGGTCGCCTACGATTGCGGGAAGATGCAATCTGCGCCCGTCATGGTGACCATCAAAGTGAACAAACCGTGCAGGGCTGGATGGAAAGGTAACCGCGATATATATTGCCTTTATAATAATTGATGAACCCTCTAGCATATGTCGCATTTACTATGCAGTTTTGCACTTATTTTGTCATTTTTCTTTGTTGAACAATTAGGTCGAAATTGACACTGATATTCCACCAATTGTCATACAATCTTTTTCGTGCAAATATAAACCAAGGTTGTATTATTTTAAATGAATTATCTGCAAAATGGGTCATCAACTATTTTTCTCGATATTATCAATGTGGGTCGCTACCAGAGCCTTTGCAATTTGCAACTCTTATAGCAAAAGAAGTCCCAATATAGATTTTAAATACAAGATTTTTATCGAATTATTTGTTAACCGTAATTTTTTGTGTTATATTTTAATGTTAGTAGATTTGTTCGTCTGTTGTTGGTTCCTTAGTGTGGCTCCATTATTATAGACATTCGAGGTACCTCATCGCCATAGAGACTCCTCCTCTATGGTTCCTTCTTATGAGGCCTGGACAATCCGAGCGGCAGGGAGGAAATAGATTGACGTGTTTGAGATGTGGTGTTGGAGAATTATGCTTCGCATACCGTGGAGGGCTAAGAGAGCAAACGAGTCTATGTTGGAGCAACTTCGAATTGGCACTAGATTGTTCACAATTTGATATCAAAAGATCTTGGGGTATTTTGGCCACATTGCCCGACGCCTTCCCAGTAATTTAGACAAACTGATAGTCATAGGCCAGGTGAGGGCAAAAGACCACGCCGACGATCACTTAGCCGCTGGTCGGACCAGATTAAGACACTCATTGGCCTATCACTTACGATCGTATTAAGGCTTTAGTGACCAACATTACTAAAACCTACCTTATCGTTGCAGGTATCGCGGAACGAGTGGACTACGCCCCCGGCACAGGACCTCTGGCGCTGTTCCCGGCGGCGAGACTGGAGGCGTGCTCCAGTGACCAGAGATGTCCCGGCGTCACTCGCATCCAGGCCGCCATCACGCTGCAGGCGTCACGTGCAGGCGTGGCCTGCGACAGAGACACGTACACGTTACACGCGCAGAAGACTATCTGTGGTGAGTATTCATGTTTTTTTTTTTTCATAAAAATATTGCTAAGAAAAATTTTATTATTCTCATACCTGAGAAGAATGAGCGGTATAAAATTAAAAAAAATAAATGATGACGGATATTTGTACCGATAGTTGGCGCTGCGGTCGAGCTCTACCAATTTTTTCTCCTTTATTTGTTTCACGTATTGATACGATAGTATACATATAAAAATGATTTTAGTTTTATTTAGTGTTAATGATTTTAGTTTTATTAGTGGATACTGTGATTTCTTTTTAATAAGATGGGGACAGGTGGCCATCTTAGTAACGTCAAGTTTTTTTTTTTGATTTATTATACAAATGATTTGAGTTTTCTTTTTTGTTAATTCCGCCAATATTTGTCTTTAAACAATTCGAAACGTGTTTCGCCTCTACACGAGGCATCCTCAGGACGTGTTGTCTCGCCAAAATCTGGCACGCCGCAGGAGACTGAATCAAATGAGCCGCTCTTTTATACCCTTTGATTCAGTCTCGTACTAGATTTTGGCGAGACAACACGTCCTGAGGATGCCTCGTGTAAATAGTAAAAGTGTAGTAGTAAATATGGGCGGAATTAACACTAAACAAAACTCAACTTATTTGTATAATTATGGATTTCCGCAAAGTAACGCCTACTTCAATAAATTTACGATAGTATACGTCTGCATAAAATTTCATTTCGTCCATTAATATATTTGTTTACTGTTAACTAAGCAACGTTTGAGGAGGGCAATGTCAGCTGTCGAGTCTACAATGTTATTTTGTTTTTTTTTAAAGTACAAATTCAACATGACCTAATTAAATAAGTAACTTTAGAGTGAAATGTAAATGCTTACAGGACTGGACCCAAAAACAATCGACCTGCTGCCAAGCCCTGGGGTAGGCAACGAGTGGGCTAAATCCTTGAAGCCCGACTCAGGTGAGTAAATTCACTTTGATTTAAATTAAATATTGAATTATCTGTAAATAAAGTATATTTCAATATCTGTATGGAAAAATTTAAAATTATTGTCTGTAAATTTTTAAGTATTTTTATTATTAGGTTGCGCACGCTAATATATTAAACCTATGCAATTTTGGATAACATTGTAACCAATTTTACTTGTGGGAGGTTTCTTTCCACAAGATGCCGGCTAGATTATGGGTACCATAACGCCTATTTCTGCCGTGAATCAGTAACGTGTAAGCATTATTGTGTTACGGTCTGAAGGGCGCCGTAGCTAGTGAAATTGCTGGGCAAATTAGACTTAACATCTTATGTCTCATGGTAACGAACGCAATTGTAGTGCCGCTCAGAATATTTGGGTTTTTCAAGAATCCTGAGCGGCACTGCATTGTAATTAGCAAGACGTATCAATTACTATCAGCTTAACGTCCCATTCACCATACAAAAAACAATCGGCCAGCCATGGATTTTGTAAACTTAACCATGATAGTTAGGAAGATAGATATCCGATGTCTGTGTCAATAGTTTATATTTTAACATCCAGGTCGCGATGGAGAGCAGATGTTCGAGTTCGACGGCGAGTCCACATCGGCCGTGGTGCCCGAGAGCATCCAGCGTCACTCCATCGGCAGCACGTTCGCCGTGTCCACGTGGCTGCGACACGCGCCGCCGCCCGACCACGACAAACATCGCAAGGAGCACGTGCTGTGTCTCGCCGACGATCACAGTAAGTGTGTCTGGAGCTGACGTCACTGTACCGAAACCGAAAATAACCGGTTAACGTTTTAGTGCACAGAGAACTCTATTCGGTTTTTGCTACCTTTAGCAGAAATTGTATGCAAGTACTGTGATTTTTATTGAGTGTTATGTCCGCTAAGTTTTGTCTTTAATCAAATTTACCAGTGGGATTGTTAATTAATTGATTAATTACTAGATTATGGGTACCACAACGGCGCCTACTGCTGCCGTGAATCAGTAATGTGTAACAAGGTCTGAAGGGCGCCGTATCTAGTGAAATTACTAGGCAAATGAGACTGAACATGTTATGTCTCAAGGTGACGAGCGCAATTGTAGTGCCGCTCAGAATTTTAGGGTTTTCTAATAATCCTGAGCGGCACTGCATTGTAATGGACAGGGCGTATCAATTACCATCAGCTGCGTCGTCTTGCTCGTCTCGTCCCTTATTTTCATTAAAAAAAAATCGATACGAGTGTGTTCACACTAGGCATCTTCAGGAGATGTCTACTCGCCAAATTCTTCCAGAATTTGGCTTGTTTCGAATTTATTAAAGACAAAACTTCGAGGAATTATGGATTTCCGCAAAATAACAAATTTTGATTGTTTGTTATTTAACTTTATGATAGTATTATACAGGTTTTTTGTTGAAGGAACCGGTTTAAAAAGGTTTTTATGGTTTTGGTTGTTATTTATTTATACTTCATTCGACATACTAATGTGTTGAACAGAGATGAACAGACATCACTACGCCCTGTTCGTGAGGAACTGTCGGCTGATACTGTTACTGCGGCGGGACTTCGGCGAAGGCGACCTGAACATCTTCAGACCTGCCGAGTGGAGATGGAAGCTTCCAGAGGTATGAAATAAATATCAACATACAAACCAGTCTTTCACTCAAGGCTATTTTTCAATATACCTAATTTATTCTCAGAAAAGCAAATTAAACAGCAATAATTAAAAAATATTTTCTTCGTGGGCGATCATTTTGTTGACTTGGCATAATATAATTATACACTCTAGACACAGTGCTATCAGAGAGTTAGAGATTCTTTTGGTTGAAATGAGTTGTAGCTTGTGACTGATCACCACAGCCTATATCACTCTTACACAAGACAAAAGGAATTAAAAGATCATTACTAATCTGGAAATGGGCTTACTTGAGTGGACTCGGGCAGTTCATTATGCAGGAATACCATCGTCAACTCAAGGTGGTGAAGATGATAAAGGGGGAGGCCCCTTTGCACAGGATGCCGGCTAGATTATGGGTACCACAACGGTGCCTATTTCTGCCGTGAAGCAGTAATGTGTAAGCATTGTGTTTCAGCCTGAAGGGTGCCGTATCTAGTGAAATTACTAGGCATATGAGACTTAACATATTATGTCTCAAGGTGACGAGCGCAATTTTAGTGACGCTCAGAATTTTTTCAAGAATCTGCAGAGTAATGGGCGGGGCGTATCGATTACCATCAGCTGAACGTCCTGCTCGTCTCGTCCCTTATTATCATAAAAAACGATGGCTTTGTCTTAGTTAAAAGTTCTCGTCACCAGGTGTGCGATGACGAATGGCATCACTACGCGATTAACGTGCGCTTCCCGAACGTGGAGTTGTTCGTGGACGGTGAACCGTACCGCGCGCTCGACGGCAAGGGTCCCGAGGTCATTGACGACTGGCCGCTGCACCCTGCCCAGGGTATCAACACCACGCTGGTCGTGGGAGCTTGCTGGCAAGGTACGTTGACTTCAGGGCTAAGCAGGGACAATATCTCACTAAGGTCAATTAGTGGTCCAATATTGAATGTAGACCTCTTCTCCCCTTCCCACACTTGCCTATCCAACCTTTCCAATCCGTTACCAATATCGGATAGTGGCCATCCATAGCCTCACTGGTCTGCCACCTTCTCCAACCTTTCCAATCCGTTACCAATATCGGATAGTGGCCATCCATAGCCTCACTGGTCTGCCACCTTCATTGAGTCCCACGTCTTGTACATTTATTTACTTTGGAATACTATTGCCCTTTCGCATAATGTTATGTCCGGTATTAATAATGTTCCCACATTATTTTATTATTTTTATTGATTCTTTCATTGCATATACCATTTAATACGTGAAGCATTACTTGAAATAAAAGTATAACGAGTTTTATGACGATCAGATTAATAAATAAAATATTATATATATTATAAAAATTAAGCATATCGCTCAAAGTAGAATGTAAGATACATCTTTTTTATATTAGCTATATAGCCTGATTCTTGCGTTCTAGGTATTCGTCGAACTATTATTTTATTATAATTTTCAACTTTAATTGTTACTAATGTATTCGGCTCGAAGGACCATAACATTTTCAATAGTATATTATAGATTATTTTTTCGTTGTTAATAATCTTCTAAATTTAATTATTAAGCTAATAGCATATAACAGTACAATGCTTTTTCTTCAGTATTGTCCTACTCAAATCAAGACTATACGGTGATGATGAAGAAACAATAAAGAGTTGATTGTTTTCAGGCACAGAGAGTGATATGAAGCATCACATGCATGGATGGATGGCTGGACTTGGAGTTCTGGAGGGAACTGTACATTCAAGTGCAGCGCTGCGGTGTGCCGCCAGATGCAGGGAGGGTCTGTCGCTAGCACCTGATCTATGTGAGTCTACAATAGCGTATATTTGTTAGCATTTATTCGTGCACTAATAAACGAATACAAAAATTGTGATGATTTATTCTCCCACTCAGAGCAAAGGTACTATGGAAAAATACTAAGCATCAAAAACGACCTAAAACTATTGGAACACCCGGTTTTTTGCCCATTGTTATGTCGCGAGAAATCAGTTGTCAATAATTTCTAAGTTAAATGTGCAAATTCTATATTAAGATTTATTATTATACTCTTTATTATAATTTCATGTTATTTACTACATTTATATATAACATACTAGCTGACCCGGCAGACTTCGTACTGCCTCAATCGGTAAATAAAAGACCTAAACTTTTGTATAATATAAACTTAAAACAAACAAGAGGAATCCTTTTTTAAGTGTTATTTACCCGTGTTTTAAGAAAGTTTATTTTTAACCTCCTGAAAAAGTTTGAAAGATATAAAAATTCTAATTAGTTATTCATTTTAAACTTTTATTTTTATTTGATTTCTGAACGATTGATGAATCAACATCCCACATGTCAGTAACCTCATGTGCTAGGTTTACGTTATTATTATTATTAACATTCTTATTCTACGGTTGGTGACAGCAGATTGACAACAATTTGTTATAGAACCAAATAATATTTCTGAAAAGAAAATCAATTGTCCGATTTCTTTTCTCGCTTCTCTTTGTCTTTCCTTCGATTTTCTTTGGTGTCAACTAAAATCATCGGGTTCATAGAAGATTATAATATACATTAAAAATTGTCTTCTTGTCATTACCGGACAATGGGCGGCGCATAACCAACAACCGGCGAAAAAACGCGGCTCATCTGATGGTAAGCGATCACCACCGCCCAAACATCCAACAGCAGAGGAATGACAGGAACTTCGCCGACATTTTATAGGTGCTCTGTGTTTCATTTGAAGGTACTATTATTGTGTCATTCTAGCAACAACGCCCAACGAAGTTTTTTTTTAATAACAATAAGAGACATGACTAGCCGATGGTAATTTATTCCCTGCACATTACAATTGCGCTCGTCACATTGAGACATAAGATGTTAAGTCTCATTTTCCCAGTAGTTACATTAGCTATGGTGCCCTTCATACTGCTTCACGGCAGAAGAAAGTACCGTTCTGGTACCCATAATCTAGCCGGCATCCTACGCAAAAGAGCCTCCCACTGGTACGTTGGGTTATACGTGTAATAAAGTTGCTAGTAAACCACACTTTGTAGGAACGCCACACATCGATATGGGAACTATATTCTAGTTAGAGGCGTGTGGCACGATAGTGTAACTCGGAGGCAGGAATCAGACCAAACAGCTCCACTTCTTTCCGGAGCCATGAGTATGAAGCCCCCGGAATATCATGTACTGCTATTGGGTAAATACTATAAGTTTCTAATAGTGTTCTACTTACAGACTTGAAGTCGGTGTCGGTGGAAGGTGACGGCGTGTCGGAAGTGGAGACACTGGTTCGTCGCGTGGCGTACGGAGACGCGCGCTCCTTCCCCACACCTGGCAGGAGGAACGTGCATCTCGATACCACCATTACGTGAGTACAACAACACACACATGTATTTCAGAAGGCTTTTCAATATGTTATCAATGTGGATCATTGTCTCTTTTATGTTAAGTTATGAAGACAGTAGCAGTGCCCAATAAAGTTTCGATCCTGTTACAATATTTCAAATAATATAAAATATTTTTAAGCTATTGCATAGCTTCTATCGCGGGCCTTGAGTGTGGAGACCGAATCCAGAAATTCCGTAACGAAAATAACTTAACACTTACTTACTAGATGTACATAGATATTTCGCAACGGTCATTACAGTTGCCGTGGAACAGCGGTTATCACGTATGCTTTTTGTACAGAAGGTCCCAGGTTCGTGCCTGGGGTATGTCTTGATTTTTTTTTAATTTCTTTATTTTTTTATCGCGTTATTTTTAATTTTTATTATTATGACAAGCATTTTTATTTAGTTTCACCTGTCCCGTTGTCTGTCTGTAATCAAATCTTGCAAGTTAAATTTTACTCACTACCCGTTTTCTTTTTTTTTTAATTAATTTTATCAAAAACAAAATACTGCATAAATAAAATAAATAAATAATTATAATTGCATAAGTTGATAAAAAATTCTATGCAATATCTTTACCGCGGCAGTCCCCGAGTGCCACACGTGTTTTTTTTATTATTGTTATATGCTGTATCCTATTATATTTATCGCTTATAGAGCGTTTATTTGCCTAGTTTTGCCCTTAGAACTTTGTGTGGTACGCTGATACAAACTCGTGTGATGAATCGTTAATGTACCAACAGTTGCGACAACGGACGGGTGATCAAGGCACGCCCGGCTGAGTCCTATGTGATGGTACTGTCGCCCCAAACCCCCACCATCATGCTGAATGGCAGCGCGGACGCGGCGTGGGACTATGCCCACTTTAGAGCTGGTCTGCCGGTCTTCCCGGACTTGGAAGTGAGGGTACTGGGCAATCGGGATACCGAGAAAGGTACGCAATTTATTGGCTTTTTAATAATTAAGTGTTTGATTTGTGGACATCGCTAACGAATTAAAATGATTGGTAATAATTATTTTGATATTACTGACGAATGGAAATTTTTAATGACCCATGATAACCAATTCCATACTAAAGTTACGATTAAAACTGTCCACAATTGTCTACAATGTGTAGTTATAAACACTACATAAACGTCTAATATTCTAAATTTAATCTTATCACTTTAAGTAAGTTTCAATTGACGAACCTATCTAAAAACAAAAAAAAATTACGTTTAAAAAAGTATTCAGTGTGATCCGACGTGTTTTAACTAACATATATCTTTAAGTTCCTACTCTTCGTTGAGAATTTATAGGGTATTTATAGGAACGTTAGCGTTGGCTATGTGGTTCAGCTATAATAAACACAAATATTTTACTTCTCTTGTCGAGGAACCTCTGATTTATTTTTATGTTTGTTTGTGAAATTCTCAGTACCGGAGAACCAGAAACTGGATTCCTGCGTGGTGTCAGTGTACCCGGCCCTTAATCCGGACCATGAGGCGCTGTCACTCCGCGGACACTCCACGTTGCCCGCTACCGACATCCAGGCCACGTTGACCAGGGACGGAGCCAACCTCGTCGGCACTGATAATGTCAACAACTACCAGAAGGTATAGTCTTATGATACATAAATTTCGGCTCGAAGGACCAATGTCCGGGGCTGGGGTACTTATAACTCTCAGGTTGTGGATCCATTTACCTAATCTACTTTACAGATAGCCTACCCAACCCCAGTAATTGCTTATTAGGAAATTGACTTGAGATGTCGCTCTTTCAAATCTAAACAATTTACTTTTTTTAAATTTGTCATTTATTTTTAATCAATTGAGCATCGTGTGTTCCAGGTTCTGCGCGACATCGAATACAGCAACAAGAAACCCGCTTACTACCTGAACCGGGTCTTCAAGCTGACTTGCTCCGAGCTTAACGGCCGCTTCACCAGCAACGAATACGTGCAGACGGTGAGTTTACGGTATATATAATGCATAATATACTTGTAGATAGATATATTAGGTGTACGTGAAATACAAATCAGAAGAGAGACGCAAAGCTTGTATGAGTGATTTTACTCATATTTGGCAGAACCAAAAAACCTCAAATACCACCAAGAAAATATTTAAACAAGATCTTGATTTTCTTTTCTCCTCCAAATACAATAGTTATGAACAATTAATATTATATTAAAAAAAGAAAACATAACAATACAAATGTTAAAAATAATGAAGAAAGATATTTTTATGGTAATTAAAGATTTATCTCCCCATAACTATAGCCTTAGAAGTACAGGAACCTTGGTCTTCAAAACACATGACTTGTTTTTTTGCATTCTATGATATAATTCGAGTCACATGGCCGCCATGCCCATCCAAGCGATGCGATAACTGTTCAGTTGCGAATTATATCAAAAATGCGGTGATTTGTCTTGTTTTTGTAAATTCACTTGTAGAAATAATTCACTCAATTTTTTTAGTAAATTTATCAGTCATACAAATCAATCACAGATCATTTAAATGATCCCAATATAGAGAAATTAAGATTTATCTGTTGCTCAGCTGTGGTTTTATTGTGCTTAAATCGCACCCTCGAAGCCTTATTCTCTTTAAGAGGCACAGGTACCTTAGGATTCTAAGGGGTTCATGTTTCAGCAATGGCCTCACACAGCAGGTCTTCTGCGGCCTCACAACAATGTGACACAGACTAAAGATTATTTACTTTTCTTCTTTAAACTTTGATGTTAAAGTTGATCAAATGGTATCATTACTTCAGCGATATTATAATATAGAAAATGTATGATATATACGTTCAATTGAAGAAGTGACTTATTTATTTCGTTTACAGCTGACTGTGGTACACCCCCGTGCAGTCAACGACATCCATGCGCAGAGACCCTCCGGCGTGGCTGACAAGATGGACGTCGCTAGAGACAAGGTATATTAATTATTTTTTTTAATTTCAAAGCCGTTCATTGCGTTTTGGCTGTACAGGCGTGGACCGTGGTCAGTGTGACGCGACTGATCGAATTAAAAGATCGCAATTATAGGCATAAATACGCTATTTTGTTTTGTAAAATCATAACTATCAAAAATATCTTATTTTTAAACTTTTTGTATTTATCTTACCTGACTACAGACGTACATGACAGGGAGAAGTAATTTTAAACTTGGAGTAACTTTACACTGCACTTTAAGTTACTGTGTTATTAATAAACGCGAAGCAAAGTTAACTTAAACTTATGTAATCGACTTAGCTATGCAGTATTTGCGATAAAAAAAATTAGGCAGCCGACAGATGTTGAAACGGCTAGACTTTTATATTTCAGCTACTTTCATAGTGTCATGTCTTACGGAATTATATTGTGGGGTAGGGCTGCAGATATTGACAACATATTTGTGCTGCAGAAAAGGGCAATTCGAGCAGTCTATAAAATGCGTTCAAGGGATTCATTGAGAGAAAAGTTTAGTGAAATTAATATTATGACAGTACACTGCCAGTACATATACGAGAACCTCCTATACGCCCATAAAAATATTAGCCAATTTAAAAAGAATAGTGATGTACACAGTGTCAATACTCGAAACAAACATAAACTCGCAATTCCATCTACTAGGCTCCGTAAAATTGCTAAATCTTTTAAAGTGGATTGTGTTGTATTTTATAATAAACTCCCAAATGAAATTAAAATGTTACCTATTAAAATATTTAAATGTATCGTAAAAAATAAATTAACATCTAAGGCCTATTATAGCGTGAAGGATTATTTGAATGATAAAGATAGTTGGAATTAATGTTCTAAATTTTGTTAATGAATATTGTTATACTCATTTGAATGCTATTGTAACTTTTATACTTCATCCTGACTTGCACTAAATAACTTATAAAGTTTTACAGTGAATAAAGATTTTTTTGACTTTGAGTTTGACGTTTCGTCATAAAATCTTGTATGCTTTGTTCAACTCTCAGGGTGTGGCTTCATAAAATTTTGTTTTCAAATTTTATTTGTGTATTAATCCTAGAAGTGAGGTTTGTCACTTTAAAAATATAACAATTGTCATTGACTTAATTCAATACCAGGTCGCTCAGGAGGCAGCTATTGCGGCGACGGTGCCCCGAGCGTTCGCCGCCCATGCCATGCACACCGGACACTCGGCTGACCTGCCGCAACCCAGGCTGCTGGATCTGCATCACGAGAGTAAGTATTCAATACCCAATTCCAAAATAATATATCGACACTCTGGCTCTTTTTCATGTCCAAGTTACGTCAGTAGGTGCTGCTTCGACTGCCGAAGACAGCAAGCGTCGCAAATATGTCGGTCTCAGTGAGTCTTACATCTTTGTGCCGTTTGGTGTCGAGATACTTCTCGCGTTAGGATCAGAAGCGCGGAGAATGTATAAAGTGCTATCTCCGCCTCAATAAGGCTACTGGAAACCCAAGCGTTGGCAGCTATTTCGGTCAACAAATCAGCCTAGCTATCCAACGCAAAAATGCTGCCAGTATTCTTGGTACGCTTCCACGTAATAATAGTTTTATCTACACCTATGCTTTAAATCCTCTATTAAAGATTCTGAAACAGTTAGCTTATTGCCAACATTAAAACACCCAATGTTCTAATAACCATTACATCATCCAAAAGCGTGTTGTAATGTTGTACTGAATTTTATAACAACACTCCTATTTTTTTTTCATTCCCTTCATGCTCAAAGAGTTTTAACAGACAGCCAAATTCTTATTGCTCGATGCGTGGCATCCGTATGAATTTCGAATAAAGAACATTTTTTTACGCGCGTACACCACCAAAACGTCGCGCGCCGTAAAAAAAAGTAGGTTAATCGAATCCCCGCCATTTTTCTTCGATATTGTTATTGTTTTGTATTAAAAAAATGGACGATTAATTTCCAAAAGAACATAATATGCAAGTGAATTTTAATTATTGCACTATACAAAATGTAAATAACTACTAAAATAAATAATTATTTCATTAATACTTAGTTTATTTGTATATAATCAGTAATGGATGATATTAGGTTACTACTAGGACTGGCTGTTTTAATGTTAGCAGTAAGCTAACTGTTTCTGAATCTTTTAGAGGATTCATATTTTGGGTGTAGATAAAGTCTTGTATGCAACTGTTGATAATTAGGTATTAAAACACTCATGTGTTAGTATTATCACACTCGGCTTCGCCTCGTGAGATAAATCTTCATTCGTTTTTTAATAACCCTTAGTACACAACAGTTGCATAAATAACTATTAATTTTATGTGGTCATAGTATTGTAAATATAGTTCTAAAATTTATTTTGTTTGAATACCCACATTGTTTAGTTATTGAAGATAGAAGCCAGTGTCACTTGGAATATAGTGGCGATTCTAATTATTATTCTATGTGCATTCAAATCAGTTCATTGATTTCAAAGTTGTAGTTGTATAAAGAAACTTACATATAGGTATAAAAAATTCTGAAAAAGAATAATATCTTACTCGTCTTTTCATTTTTTCTCATATTTAAATATTCGCTGTGCTTGGAAAAAAGTGGATCGGCGGAATCATATTGGCTGATATAATAGTACTAAAACATAATCGAGTAAAGCTCTTGACTGATTGGCTGTTTTGTATGTAGGAACACTCCCCGTGGTTTTGATAATAAGTGTGTTGTGTGTTGCGCAGACAACAACGTAGCCCTGTTGATCGGCGCGGTTTGCTTCGGAGCTGTGGTGGTTCTGGTCGCACTGGGAGTCGCCCGCGCCCGCGCCGCGCGCCAGCACCGCGAGTCCGACACTCGCAAGACGGTCGCGCGACACCGCGTGCCGCACGACGCGGAGATGGCCTGGGACGACTCGGCGCTCACTATCACCGTCAACCCCATGGACGAGGTTCGTATCGATGTTGATTCAAATTTTATTGACAGTGCAATACAAAATGGCGGTACATTGTAAAGACCAAGGGCGCAGTAACTTTTATATAGATAAAATAATATATTATTAATGTAACACTATCTACAGTATTAATAGGTTTCAATTCAAATTCAAAAAATCTTTATTCACTGTGATCCTACTAATATTATAAATGTGAAAGTTTGTATGTCTGGATGTATGTTTGAACTTCTTTAACGCAAAATCTACAGAATAGATTTTGATGAAACTTTACAATAAAATAGCTTACACACCAGAATAACACATAGGCTATAATTTATAAAACTATCGTGTGAATTATACAAAATATAAAAGAAGTGTGATTGTTACTAATGAATACAACTAGCGCCATCTCTTATCAACTAGCAAGCAAAAGATCAATACAATTTATATGGCGAAACAACGTTTGCCGGGTCAGCTAGTACTTTATAAGTTATTTAGTGCAAGTCGGGATGAAGTACAAAAGTTACAATAGCATACAAATGAGTATAAAAATATTCATTAACAATAAATTTAGAAACATTAATTCCAACTATCTTTATCATTACAATTATTATCTTTTACATAATAATAGGCCTTAGATGTTAATATATTTTATAAGATAAATTTAAATTTTTAATTTATAGAATATAATAGTTTAAAAATGGGTTATATCATAGAAGTATTGTTATACTAAAATTAAAGGTATCTTATATAAAGGAATGCTTATTTTTATTTTTAATATGATCTGGGACATATATGTATCAATAAATATAAATCACCAATATTACACTTGCAATTACAGCGCTTGTTATATCGAACTCATGATGGGTATAAAATGTTAAACTCTCGTGAGGTCACATGACCCTGATCGAAAATTTGTAAGAAAGTCGTTGAAATTTGATGAATGTTTGTTTTTCTGAGAGATAAACTTTTTAATGTAAAACAATTGTAATTGTTCTGAAATGTTAAACTTTTTTTGTGAGTAATATAAATTGTTTTTTTTTGTGTACGATAGCGCAATAAATGAATATTGTATTTAACCACATAAATGCTAGTACTTTTATACTGATAAATAAAGCAATTCGTGCGAAATTATTCCCTGACCATTGCAAATTATTCAAAAATGCACAACGTTAATGTTCAAGTTTTCACTTCTGCCGGCACTCCCAGAGTGCAACCCGTATTTTTTTTTCTATGAGTGAATGTCGAAAAGTCATAAATAATAAACAATAAAGAGGAAAGAATAAACTTGTAAACACATTGTTTATCTATCAGCAAGCTTATCGTTTCTGACCTTATTGTGTATGCCATAAAGTCGAAATTCCTTTAAGGATGTGGGGTAAACCTATTGAATTCTATGACGGTGTATCAAATATATGTTTTTCTAAATGATTTAAAAGTCTTTATATATTAATGTTATAAGATTGTATTTCACAGAGCGCGACCGATTGTGGTGTCGTGGCCACACACTCGGCTGGTGGCGAGACCACGGATGGTGAGTCCTGCTCGGATTCCGACTCCGACAGGCAAGACTCCTCCGATGAAGAAGATGAGGGTAGGTCACAATTAATTAATGCCGGATTCTGTTTGTAAATGACCCCAGATTCGATACAAAGATATTTTAATTTATTTAATAAAAATTACTTAATTATATTATAAAAAATCCTAATCCTAATAAATAATTTTAATAAATCTATTGGACAGCATACACAAACGCGAGCGTCACAACAAAATAATTTACACAAATTGCTAAAATTTCTTAAGTTTTGTTTTGATATGGCGAATCATTGGTCGAAAATAAGATAACCTAAAATTATTGCCTGACTTTGACTCACTTTTTTACTGGTTTGTTGAATCTTGAGCCGTTAGCGAAACTAATCGTGCGAGTGCCAGTTATAAATATAATGTGGATGTATAATTTAGTAAATGATATAATTGTTTTTGTTCCAGTGATAACAGGCAAGCAGCACAAGTATAGAAACATAAGCCAGCTGGAGTGGGACAACAGCACGATGTAGATCGCGCCGTCCCGCTCGGGCAGTACTTAACGCACCCTATCGCCGTCTCACTCTCGCCCGCGCCACACCTGCTCTACCCCTCTCGCTCGCACACTTGTGACGTTTCATAGGATGCTTAACTGCCTGCAAATGTCTTACCGCACGGTATTACACAAAAAAAGTTTAATAGTGTGGAGTTGAATGGAAAAGTTATAAAAATGTCAATATTTTAACTCGTGGTGGGGTGGTCTTTGGAGGTATTGAACGAAAAAGTACTTAAAAATCCCTAATATTTCTTATATTAGGAATATTTATAATGTCTAATAGTGATAATATTAGACCGAATGGCTGCCTCAAACTAAATCCTTTACAAACTTTTTTGACATGGCGACAGCGTCAAAAATACCAAATATTATTCAAAAGTATCAAACAAACCATATATGGATCTCCTTGTTACAATACTGACAAACAAGAAAGTCTTAGAAGCAACTTTTTATAATTCTGTCCCGAAGCATATATTATTTAGGTCATTAACCTCTTAAAGACCTGTGTCTGTAGTTGTCGCACACTTATGAGGACTTTTTTGTGCATATTGTGCGTTAAGACAATTGTAGGAGAATATTGAATAAGGATAAATGTGAATGAATGCAGGTATTTTATTGAAAGCATTTTAAGCCCTTTTGGTATAAACTTAAAGTTGTTTCTTCTAAAACATGTTTGTAATGAAACGTCCGCAAGATAAGCCAGAGTTATCAATAAGGAATTGATTTTGTAATATTGTATTCGAATTTTAACCTTATCACAACCGTATAAGGCTAAGATTACATAATCATCGGTTACTTAAAAGCGCGTGGTCGAACCATGTACAGACGCGACGAAAGCTTCATTAAATTGAATTTTGTCTGTAAGTACACACTTTCGTACGTTACTGTACATGGCACGTTTCTGTTAGTTAAGTCTCAAATGATCATATCAAATTTATACGTATAAAAATTTTTCCCCGCTTGCTTTGTTCTCAAACATAGATGTCGCTTTACTTTAATTTTCTAACACAATATATCGAATAGTTGTATACTAATGTAAGGTTTAGGTAGAATTATTTGTGTACAATATAAACCTCTAGCGGTTCTGTGGTTCATTCCTTGCTGAATTATGACGTCACGCCCCCGTGACGTCACTGCATTTATTTGACAGTACAAGTGCGTTCCATTGCACGCACAATCACGTACAAATACGCAAATAGATTTATTTGAGAAATACAGTCCACATACTATCCTATACGAGCTTCTCAATCGGCTTAAATGTATATTAGGCACAGAGTTATGAAAATAGATAAAGAAACTTATAATTAGGTATCTCTATTAATTATATATATATTTTGAATGCGTTAAGGGAATTTTTACTAACAATCTAGGTACTAAGTGGCTATGTGGTAGTTGTGGCCGGCACGCGCACAAACAAAATGTCGAGCGGGCTTGTCTTATTTTTCGTTGTGAGCGTACCTACCATATGCAGCTTCTGCAGTTTTCTGTTCTCCTGGTACTTAGGTACAAAAATATTGTCACCGTGTTTTACTTTAACTCGGAATTGTTTCGTTTGATAGGCTATCTCTGTCTCATATTTGTTTTCTAAATATTTATTTATATATTAAAAAGGAACCTAGGCCAGTTTCTGCAAAACATGGATGAAGTCGAAATTGGCAAACTGTTTTGAAATTAATTATTGTTTGGAATTATTTCCCTGAACCATTTGGAGGCATATATAATACATAACAGTGAGCTGTTCTTCTGTTACATGTGTGGCAAGGGTTCAGCCATTCTGATCATTTTAAGATACAAAATTGAATGCATACTAGTGTGAAACTATTCATGTAATGCATATGTGTGGTAATAACTGAATAGATGATGGTGATAAGCAGTATTACTTGTAATGTGTTTTTTTAATCATTCTGATAATTTGAGGATTTCGTGCAATTTAACATAATGGAATGGATGAAGACCCGTAATAAAATCCATTCCGATGAAAAGCTGTATTTATTAGTAGCAGTAAACTTTTTATTTATTTTAATGAATTGACGACCCATATTAGTATACCGATATTAAAACACGTACCGGTGTATAGCCTTATTCTTGCAATGTTTGTGGTAAAATTTTCTATCAACCGGATTCATTGAATACCCATAATGGTACTAATACCGGTGGAAGGTAGTTCTTTATAGAATGATGTAAAATTATCAAATTTAAAAATACACAAAGTTCATGCAATTTCACACGAGACTATTCATATTATTATTATTATAAACCTGTTTTCACAACAGTACTGTTAGATATTACTTATTTGAATTATAGAATTTGCAAGTTATGCTCACAATTGGCATCAAAATGTTGTTTCTGTTTCATTTCTAACGTCGTGCCGTCTCGCTCGCACCGATCGTTCCGTCTCTTTAGGATTGCATAAAATATTTTGGCCATATTAGAATGTATTATTATTATTATTATTGGACTAAAGCAATCGTGAACATAATCATTGGTGTTTCTTGTCTGTTAAAGTATTCTGTCCCTTTCGAATGTTTTTTCTATTAAATATATTTTCTTGTTGCGTGTGCCGTAAATTTTTTTTACATTTAATGCATTTTTTTTAGTACAACATTACTGATTTATGTGTAATGTTAATTTTTTTTAAATAATTGTGTATTTCATTTTTTATTTTAGTATGCTTTTTTATATGGCAGCTATTGACATTGTCAAATTCATACAACTGTACGTGATTTGTTTTAACATTTCGCGTGTACCAGATAAGTTAGTAAGTTGTAACTTAAGACGAACATGTTTTCGCTTGTTTAGAGCCATGTGGCCAGGACAGTGTCGTGTTTCAATTGTTTACTAGTGCCATTGTGTTGTGTCCTGGATGTAAGGCTCATTTTTGTTTACATCTCGACGACCGTCCATTGTCAAACAATTACCGGTAGCTCAGCACATAGAGCACAATAATTATTATTCGTTTAATGTGGGTAGTTTAACATTTTATTAAAGAATTGATTTTTTTTACTTTTTATTGCGGTATTATAATTGTATTTAGGGAACTTCTTTGATGTATGAATTATTATATTTTAGCTAAAAATAAAGTTGGTTTAAAATAAGAAGTGTTTTATTTATAATTCACTATTTGATATTATGCTGTTAGATACAATTTAAGGAAATTAATGCTTCGACATGTGCAATACAAAAATTGTGACAGTCATATTGCCAATTACTAGAAATAAGGTTATGCTTGATATTCATTCATAAAGTCACAAATTGATTTATAGGTCTATCTAAATGGTACTTTTGGGCACTGTTGCTATACAGAACTTAGCTTTAAATGAATATAAATCAGTTCTGAAGAAAAACTTGTAAACAAAAGAGTACTACAAAATATCTGAATATTTATCTAAATAGGTAACCCTTGGGACTGATCTGCCGGGCTGTCTGACTCAGAATCAATAAACTAATATAACAAAACATAACAGAATAAATAAGAATTTGAAAACAGCCGTTTCTTGCTCGTTATTCTCTGTGGAAACCTGCCTCCGAATGAGCTGTAGCATAAAAAAATTACATAACTATTTCAAGTCTGATGTGAACCTACGAAATAAAATATTTGATTTGAAACACTACACAAGCAAGCTCATCACAGCTTGGTTGTACGTTGAAGAAAGTTTTTTGAAAACCGCGCTGTAAAGGAACGCCAAACATCTAGATGGTAGGGATGATATCCTAATTTGTGGCGTGTCGTGCGAAGGTGGAATTCGGCGGCAGGAATCAGGTCAAACAGCCCTTCGGAACACTTGCCGTGATAAATCCGGTAGAGGACATATAGCAGTGGAGCAATGTCTCTACTCAACGGCAAGTGATCGAGCCGTTCACAGAGCACTGGATCGCTGACAATTGGAGCACCTCTGCGTTGTACGTGTTCAAATGATTCGAGCTGATACTGGGGTGCGCCAGACCAGAGATGACAGCGATACTTCTATACGGCCTTCGCTACAATGTAGGCTTAAAGTATAGCCGTGAACTATTTATGACGTCCAGCTTCTTCGAAGCCAATTTGGCTTTGCCTTCTAGACGACCTGTATACATACGCGTAAAGGAGAAGAAAAGACGCGGTCCTCAAAATTCGACAGACAGAAAAGTCGACAGCATATCCTGTCCCATATTATTAGCCACTGCAGTTTTTAGTGTGTCTATCGTCATAGCATAGAACTAGTCAGTCACAAAACAGTAATATGTAGCAGTATTTTTTTATAAGTTCATCCACTTAATAATTTGTTAAAGTGATTAAAACATTCGAATAACACAACAAAAAATAGTTTTATCCTAGCCTTTCCAAACAATTAGTAACAGTACAAGTAGCCTTGCTTAGGTAGTTGGAGGCATAGACCGCATAGATAACTTGTAGGTAATTGTAACTAATAGCATTGAAATCACGATTGTTAGAGTACTACTTATTACGAGATGGCGCTGTCCTAAATCTTATAAGAAAATTAATCATAACCATGACTATATCTTAGTCCTTACCGTCTAACGCCCTGTTTCATCAATAAAATATAAGGCATTAAAATATAGGACTAAGGTAGAGTCATGATATGATTTATTTTATTATTTATTTATTTAATATAAGATAGATGATAGCGCCATCTCGTAGTAAGTAGTACTCTTACAAATGTGATTGCAATACAAATTGGTACAATGCCATCTATCACAATTATTAAATGAAGATGTTAAAGATGCCCAATAAAGTAACTGATTTTTATTGAAAGAAGTAATGTTTTATTCCTTAGCAAAAATAAAAATATTTTTTTCGTGTATTAAAATTAGTTTCATTTAAAATTTTATTGTAATTTTACTGAATTCGCAATTGGAATCCTAAACTAGATGGCGCTGTTTAAATATTTCGTACAAATTATTGAAGAAAGAAAATGTATGGCAAACTGAAACACGCTAACAATGTTTTTGTAGGACCAGTGGGACCGCTCAACCTTGAGCAAGAACATTAAGCCCCGAACGGTTACCCCGAGGCCCGTAAGGACCTGCGCGGAAGACCCAGGACTGAACATTAAACTGCTTCAAGCCGCTGTCGTCGAACTAGACAACTGGTTCAGAAAATGGCGGATTGAAGTGCACGCCACCAAGACTCGGTACTCTTCGGTGACGCGAATAGCATCCGACCTTAAAAACAACCGACTGATATCATTAAATTGTATGAAACACCCATACCGTGGGTGCAGGCATAGATAATATACTAGAGAGGTGCAGGATTACACATACTTAGGAGTCACGTTCAACAGCAATACGAACTCCAAGAAACATATCGATACATATGCAATATAGCCCGAATTTTTCTCATGTGTCTTGTGTGCGGGCGAATCAAACTACCGCTCAAACACAAAGTGACGCTGTACAAAACCATCGTAATACGGCTCATACTGTCATACCCCATAAAATTTAAATTAGCCTCCATAATATTTCAAGCAGAGGTGTACGCCATTTTAGAATGCGCGGAAATCAATATCCAAAAAGGCTACTTCAATTATATCATATACATTCACTCTAATTGTCAGGCAGCATTGTTGGCTTTAGACGCTGCCTTGATGGCGGCAAAGTTAGTCAATAATTGCATTGAATTCCTGAATTCATTAGGCACGAAAAACAGCTTGATTGAAATAAAATGGCTGATGAGCTCGCAAGAGCTGGAGCTAAAGCAATCCAATATGGTCCGGAACCTGTTTGTGGACTGCCTAAGAGCGCCATCCGACACACCCTGAGAAACCAATGTAGTCAAGAAGCACTTAAACGCTGGAACAACTCTTCAGGCTTAAACCACTCTAAAGCACTGATAAGGGCATTCAACAGTAGGTATGGGAATGAATCCCTATCTTTGAACAGGAAAAATCTATGCATACTCACCAGGATGCTAACTGGGCACTGTCGCCTAAACAAGTACCTCAGTGTTGTCGGCATCAAAAATGACAAAACTTGCAGATTTTGCCTTGAGGCTGATGAAACACATATTCATCTACTCTGCGATTGCGTTCCCCTAATGCATAAGCATAACACAATCTTTGGCGACTACACCTTGCCACCAGATGCTGTTTGTAACACTTGCGTCAAGAATACAGGTACTGCGGTTCGTAAAGACAGCAGGTCTTGACGACGAGCTATAGTATGAGTGACGAACACAATAGTTCAATTTTGGACGCGGTGCTACTAGGAATCTTTAGAACTAGATAATAGTCACCCTCTCCAAATAATAATGTATTTATATCCAGCCACCACAAGTAGGTAGTATCCGTTCACAAATATAACGCATGGACCAGCTTTTCAAGAAAATCATGTAAAGAATTTAAAAATAAAAAAAGTTTGAAAAAACTTAAAAAACACGCTTTGGTTGAAAAGATAATGGTTGAAATTTAAAATTAATTTAATCAATTCCTGTTTTTTGTGACAGATGAAAAAATTATATACCTAAATTAACAAAAATCTTATTTTACGAATTGGAAAATAGAATAATTTTACCAAATTAATGTATTGCCATTGGCCCTCAAATCTATGAAGTTTCAAGAAAATCTGGTCGTTCAAAATGGATCAAAATCGCGCGAGCCGCTTACAAACAAACATACATACAGGTGAAGCCAATAAAAATCGTGTAAAAAGAGGTTGGCAGCTCTCAGTCAGTCGCAACGTTAGGGTGGCCAGGTGTAAACCGATCGTTTCAGTTGTATTCACACTGTAGTCAACTCAGTCGGTCCTTGTCATCTAATGATTGGGTAACAGTTGGCATTCATAGAAGCAGACAACGGCCAGAGATCATTAAAGAATCATAATGTATCTTTTTCCGTGTATGTGAAAAAATACGCTAAATTATTTAAAAAAGTCTGTACTATTACAATGTGAATGCATATTATAGAGAAATAATTAAAAATTGGTCAAATGAAATAAAAATGACTTGGAAAGCTATTAACTGGGGATCTGGAAGAGCGATAGACTGCAATTTTGAATATAATCTAATAATAAACAATACTAATATCCAATCTGAGCAGGAAGTATTTTACTTTGAGATTTTTTTCTGACACTCCAGTTTCTATCATAAGCACTTTTGTCTCCCTCCCAGTCTTTTGTCCCTTCTCCAGTGTTGCTGAGTCACTTCTTTTGGGAATTCAAGAAAAATTTAAACAAAATTTAAAAAATTCAGTTTCGTTAGCCCTGCAGAAATAAATAAAACTTTCAGAATTCTAGAAATGAAAGGGGATATATCCAACGACGTTCTTATATACATAAGAACGTCATTGGGCATATCTGTAAAAATAATAAGTTCAGTAATTGAGGTTACACAACATCTAGCTTAATAGTTTTTATTACTTGCATTGAACATGCTTCTGCAATATAGTAAAATTACACCAATATTTAAATGGGGACACAATTCTGACCCGAATAACTATCGTCCTGTTCGGTGTAGCCTTTGAAAAAAATATTTAAAGCCAAATGCTTACTCACTTTAACACTTATAAGTTACGTCATATTAAACAATTTAGCTTAACTAGGGGGCGCTCGACTACGGATGCAGGTGTTGAACTAATCAAGAATATTTTTAAGGCCTATCTGTGATTTATCTAAGGCTTTTGATTGTGTTCAATATTCAACGCTGGTTAGGAAGCTATGTCACTATGTTATAAAAGGATCAGCGCTCGATCTTATGATCTCATATATATATAATAGAATTCAGAAGGCCAATCTGAAATGCAGGAGATCTCCTTAGTACCTCTCGGTACGGGGGTACCACAAGGGTCTATTCTAGGACTGTTCCAATTCCTAATTTACATAAATGATCTACAACGAATTTGCTAGAAACAGCGACAATCATAATGAGGAACAAACATAAACTTGTTATTCCTACTACTCAGTTAAGTTGAGTTAGTAAGTCATTTATCGGGCTATGTATATGCTTTTACAACATAATCCCAGAAAATTTATAAAACAGATTTGTAATGAAATTCAAAAGAATTGTTAAAAAATGTTTGTGTGGTAAGATAATTAATTTTCTTAATGATACAACAGACCGGAATGAAGCGAACACCCCAATGTTCTTTAATTATAAACGTTTATTATACGATATTAGATTGAAAACCATATTTTTATAAAAAGAAGCCCGCTGTGTTTCTGGCGCCCGTTCTTCTCAGGTGGGAGACACACTATTTCGAATGGGTGGTAGTTTTTGACGTTTAATAAGTGATTTTTAAATCATATTTTGAATAAAAGTATTTGAATTTGATTGACCGTATTTATACAGCTTCAACATTAATATGCAAACATTATAAAAAGCTGTTACGTTACGATTTTGACATAACTTAATTAAATTATATCCATAATTTTATTTGTATAGAGTTCGTGTAAAATTGTTTGATAGGCTCTATATCGTTCTACTCTATGCCCGACTGCGCAAACTTCATATAAAACATTCGCCAAATACGCTGCATTATGAACGTAGTGGATACACAGTGAAAGACCGAAACAGAAATAGGGTTAATAACACGAAAGAGCGAGACAGCGAATATAGCGTCAGAATGCGCAATAGAGCGAGCGGGACAAACATACGCTGTGAGTACCGAAATAGGGATCCGTGTAGATAAAGAATGGGATTGAAACGGCGACTCATTTTTCCTGTTACTTCAGCAATTCAGCATTATGGCTTTATATTATGATGTATTTTCTTACTATCACACACTAATCTGTAAATTATTCTAATTTTTTTGATTCATACTGAGAGTGTGTATTTAGTTTGGTGATAATAATTATTAGTGAGTAGTAGGCGACGCCATTTATAATCGTATTCTATATCTGAACGACTAGTAGGCGGAGATAAATTATTAAGGCGTTCCGGCTGCGAATGGCGGGCTTAGGCGGGGGTTTATGTCGTGTTTGCTCGGCACTTGTCGTTTGCCTTTCGCCGGCTGAGCGATTTTCCCGCCATACCGCGTCGTGAAATGACCTTACGAATGATCATTTATGTGTTCTGACATTTGAAGGTTTATAAAACTAAATATAACTTAATACTTACTTAAATTACGCAATAATTATTTAACGAGTAATAATAATAATTAATCTTGTACTTGAGTGGACATTTTAAATGTGAGAGTGTTGGGATGTTGAACTTGTGATCGGTTTTGATGTGAAAATGGAGAGCTAGCAGAAGTTCAAGGTAACTAAAATAAATTATTAATAATATATAGGTACTTACTATTGATTGATTGTATTTTACACTACAATCAATTCTATTTTAAAAAGTTATACTTAGATATTAAAATTAATCAAACAACGAAATATAAAGCAAGAGAGAAGAGGGCTATTCGCGCGATTTATAACCTAGGTACCTACTAAAGAATCATTAAGAGAAAAATTTAAAGAAATAATCATTTTCACTGTTCCTTCTCAATACGTTTTTGATAATGTTCTGTATGTTCATAAGCACATTGAGGAATTTTCTAGAAACTGTGACATTCATAATGTTAACACGAGGAACAAACATAAACTTGTTATGCCTACTACTCAGTTGGGTCGAGTTAGTAAGTCTTTTGCTTCTACAATATGGGCCTAGAAAATGTACAAAACAAATGTGTTTCGAAATTTAAAAGAATTGTTAAAAAACGTTTGTGTAGGAAAGGTTATTATAGCGATATAGGCTACTCATAAAGTTTTTATATTGAGGCAAAGAAAATGAGCCATACAGCCAAACACAATAAAAAGTTCAGAGATAGAATTTGTTATTTTATAATATTTACTTTAATTTATTTGCCTCATGTGTTTTTAAGACATAAAACATATTAAAATCTATATTAAAATACAGTAGGTACCTAGGTTATTTAATTAATTGAAAAAAATACATATTTCAAAATTAATTTAATGGTAGGCTGTATAGGTCTGGAGCCAAAGCCTAATAACAATGTCGTAAGATTTAAAAAAAAGCGGTGGGAAACAGGTCTTGTTTTTTCGTGCGTTTATTAATTTCTTCGAGGAAATATCTTCGCAATCGAAATGAAAAGCAGAGCTCATAACTCGTCCACAAAACCATTTTATCCTCAACATTACTATAAGTTTTATTTAAATAAGTAATATTCACGTTAATCAAAGAAAATACTACTACGAAAATAATACTAGATACACTTGATATATTGATATACTTACTTACATAGGTATTATCAGATCGCTGATGATAACGCTTCCTCCCGGCGACACCACACTAATAATAATAATAATTACACAATCTTTTAGTTTATGACACTAGGACTCTACTTCTTTAACTTTCTAACTATAACCTTTACCAGTGGGAGGCTCCTTTGCACAGGATTCCGGCTAGATAATGGGTACCACAACAGCGCGAGTAGAGAGAATGAGACTTAACATCTTATGTCTTAAGTTGAAGAGCGCAACTGTAGTGCCGCTCAGATTTTGGATTTTTCAAAAATCCTGAGCGCCACTGCATTGTAATGGGCATGGCGTATCAATTACCATTAGCTGAACGTCCTGCTCGTCTCGTCCCATGTTTTCATAAAAAAAACCTCCTCCCGATTGCAGGGTTAAAGAAGTAGGTTCGGGAAAAAACTTCAACAGACATCCGATGGAATATTCATAGAATAAAATATGATACCTACCTGTATATTTTAAGCTACGAAAACTCTTATTTCTTGGTCCTGTAGCCGAATTTGATAAATAATATCGTCCTGATAACCATAGACGCCTAATAAAGGGTGAATAGATAGGTACCACAATAGAAACTCAGACCTTAAAAAGGCATGAAACTAAAAGGCATTTATTTTGCCAAAATTGTCTTTTGTTATGAAAAAGGAGGACAAACGTGCCTACGGGTGTACCAAGTGATCAGCGCCGCCCATATTCTCTTGCAATACCAGAGGAATCACAGGAGCGTTGCCGGCCTTTGAGGAAGTTGTCCGCGCTTATTTGGAGGTACCCAATTACCCATGTCGTATCATCCCGGAAACATCGCACGAGGAAGCTCATTCCACAGCTTTGTACCTACGTGGATGAAAGCTCCTTGAAAACCGCACTGTGGAAGAACGCCACACTTCCAGATGGTGGGGATGATATCCTAATTTGAAGCGTGCCGTGCGAAGGTGGAATTCAGCGGCAGGAATCATGAATTTTTTTATGTTTTTATATGATTATTGATTCAAAACAAAACAATCCTTATAACTAATATAAACATACTTACTTCATATGATTAATTATTATCGTTAATTTTTCAATGTTTTGTTAAATTAATTTAATAACACGACTTATCTAATAATTATAATACTTTGTATTGATTTAATTAATTAAATCAACGTCAATGAGCGTCAAAATAGATAACAAAAAAAAATCAAAAACTTTCTTTTTATATTTACCACCACTTCGGAAACGGATGAGTTTCAATGAGAAGAAGTGTTTTACCGATAGTGTCAATTACAATATGTGTAGGTACTATACTGTATCACTATTCAAAAAACTCAAACGTCTAATAGCCTTACACGAATTAGTCAAAAAAAGAAGGTCATAAATAAATATTGATTGACTTTCACACACACTCTAAATAAATAAAGGTATTATGCGAGCATTTTATTAGTGATTATAAAAAATAAAAACAAAAAAACGTATTAATTTTCAAAACATGAACCAGAGTTTTTTTAAAAACAGCATCATCCATGTTATATTCCGTAAGGAAATTAGGGAACAGGCCACAAGGATTGGGCAGAAAATACCGAAAGAATCTGTTCAGATAAAATCGTTCAAAGATATTCCTGTACAAGACCCTACTGAGGCGAACTCCTGAGATCTTTAGAGCGTACTTAAACTTTACTGAGAGTCTCTAAGAAAGGTATACGTGTTTATTGAAGGTAGGCATAGTACTGGCTTTCTGTCCCACTGCCAGAAAGACAGAAATCATCCGTCGGGCCTTAGCTGCCATCAATATACCGGCTATCATTGAGCCGAAATATATTTCAAAGATTTTTCGTGAAATAAGTGTAGATAGCAACAGGTCTTAATACGTTAATCGAAATTCATTTCGTATGACTTTTTCTTATAAGAGTGGGCGAACGAGCAAAAGGCTCAAAAGTATAAAGTATCCGCCCATGGACATCCACATCACAAGAGATCAAGATATGCGTTGCCTGCCTTAAAGGTGGGAGTATGCTTTGAGCTTCATCATCATCAGCCCGAAGAACTCCACTGCTGGCCAAAGGCCTCCCCCAAAGATCTCCACGACTGTCGGTCTTGCGCTGCCCTCATCCAACGTATTACGGCGATTTTGACCAGATCGTCGATCTATCTTGTGGACAGCCTACCAACACTACGTCTTCCGGTACGTTACGGTATAGTAAGGGAGACACTTGAAAAATATAGTCCTTACACGTATTGATCACTTGTTATCTAGCGATTTTATTTGGTTATAACGACTAGCTACAGAAATCCGCGATAATAGAAATATAAGTTTGAACCATAATTAGCTCCTTGTAATTAATATGCTGCAACAAAATAACGAATAAAAAGTAACTAAAAACTTTACTTTTTGTCTCTGCCTGTAACGAATATCCTATACCTATGTTTAACATCTACTATAACCTAGATAATTTCTCATTCGCTTCACTAAAGCGTTGCTGACATGTGAACCTGAAATTTTGAAAGCAATTTTTTATAGTTTGGTGAAGTTTATCAGCTATCACTTTCAGACAAACTCTTGCCTTAAGGCTAGTAACCCATCCAACGACCTCGAGAAAGCGGAGCTAGATTACCTCTCTCGTACAAGATCGACATAGATTTCATTCAGAATTCAGTAGTAGTATCTAGTATATTAGACTAATGACTTGTATAATGACATCAAAAGGAATTATTAAGGAATTGGGGAGTGTTCCGAAGAGCTGTTCAACCTGATTCCTGCCGCCAAATTCCACCTTCGCACGACACGCCACAAGTTAGGATATCATCCCTACCATCTGGATGTGTGGCGGTCCTCCACAGTGCGGTTTTCAAGGAGCTTACTTCCACGTACTACAAAGCTGTGGAATGAGCTTCCTTGTGCGGTGTTTCCGGGACGATACGACATGGGTACCTTCAAAAAAAGCGCGTTCACAGCGGCAACGCTCTTGTGATTCCTCTGGTGTTGCAAGAGAATGTGGGCGGCGGTGATCACTTACACCAGGTGACCCGTACGCTCGTTTGTCCTCCTATTCCAAAAAAAAAAAATTGGGAAAATGCCTTTTTATGCCTTTAGACGCACGCATTCTTAATTTATTACAAACATAATACAATTTTCTTTACAAAAATAACAAAACTATTTCATGTTAAATAGTATTCATTTTAAAAAATAAAATATAAATTCGTTATAATAAATAAACAATAAATAATATTTCATACAATTTTTATTTAGATTGAATGATTAACATCGCTCCAACTGTAAGAGTTAGGGGTAAGTTGGTGAATTTTTTTCGCAAATTCTATTAAAAATTGAAATCTAAAGAAAATATGAACTTTCTTATCATACTCTGTAGGCATATAAAGCTACATATAAACCGTTAAGGAATTCTTTCAATTATGCGCTATTTTGGCGATTTCTTGGGATAGCTTTAATATGTTTTCAATTAGTAGAATTTATATAAAGATTTAAATAAAGCATCGACATACAATTGTCCATTCCGCTGTTTCCTATACTTCCGTTCTTTTGTAACAAGATCACAGCGGCGTGTAAATATTTGCAACACAAATGCGGAAGGATTAACACTTATGATGTAAAAGTGTTACTAACACTAGGATTAGCCGAAAAGGTTTACATCGATACTTCTGCTACCGTTTACAAAAACCTTTTTTTTCTTATGGAAAAGGAGGACAAAAGCGTACGGGTCATTGGATGTTAAGTGATCACTGCCGCCCACATTCTCTTGCAACACCAGAGGAATCACAGCAGAGTCGGCGACCCTAGAAGGTGTACGCTCTTTTTTGAAGGTACCCATATACTATCGTCCCAGAAACACCGCACAAGAAAGCTTATCCCACAGCTTTGTTGTACGCGGAAAAAAGTTCCTTGAAAACTTCTTGCAATATCTAGTGCTTATAGCTATACTAAAATTGCAAGCAACGTCTTCAATTTACACCTACTTAAAAGATCGGCAACATACATAGAGCATACTTAGACTTTGCTCAGACTTTACTTATGTAAAACTTAGCTGAGTGTAAGCTTAGCATGATATTTGTTTTCGTTTTTATAGTCATTTTTCAGACAAAATTAGGGCGAGCTTAAGGAGAAACAACCCAATGCAACAGTCAAGTTCGCGTTTTATCACACTCAGCTAAGTTTTACATAAGTCTTTACTTACGTTCATTCGTTTCGTTATTTCGCATCACGTGAGCCTTATGCTCGTTCGCCCACTCTTATAAGTAAAAGTCGTACGAAATGAATTTCGATGGTATTAAGATCTGTTGCTATCTACACTAATTTCACGAAAAATCTTTGAAATACCTTTCGGCTCAATGATAGCCGGTATATTGATGGTAGCCCGACAGATGATTTCTGTCTTGCTGGCAGTGGGACAGAAGGCCAGTACTATGCTTACCTTCAATAAGCACGTATACCTTTCATAGAGATAGGCAATGCACCTGTGAATCCTCTGGTGTTTCAGGAGAAAGTAGGCGACAGTTATCTTAAATAAAAAATCGCTGGCAAAAACGTAGAGGCCTACGTTGCCTCTGCAGGGGCAAATATGGGGTGCGTAGAGATATCGTAAGCGTAAAAACTTGAAGAATCTTCTAATCTGGTACTAAAATCATAACGGTTAATTACTTCGACGTTTTAACTAATAACATATCAAAACGGTGAACATAAAAATATAAATATATGTTCGTCTCAATCCCAAAGATCTTGCAGAGAATTCATGATTCAATAATCACACACAAACCAATCAGAACCCTCCTCTTCACACGTATTTTAGCAATCTGTGAGGGCATCAACATTGCCAGGGTAATCTTGTAACTACCCTCCGAACGCGTGAACCCGTAAGGCTTAGCATCAGGTGCTGACAATACAGCCTCAATAAGGGTTGTGTTTGGTCATTAGTGTCAGATATAATTTTAAATGGTTATTTAATATATGACATAACCCTTTTGGAAATTTAATTGGCGATGCTAAAAGCAGATGTTTGTGCCCAAACTCTCTAAGAAGTAGTGGAATTATCATTTGAACCGAAAATTTTATATTCAGTTAATAATTCTTATTATACTTTTAAACCGACTTCAAAAAAAACCGATCGAATTGATAACCTCCTCCGGTTATCAATTCGATCGGTTTTTTTTATGTATGTACACCGATTTGTCTGAGATTTATGATCTGATTTACGAAATTCTTCCTTTGTTTGATGCGAAATAGATGCCATTTGGTCTCATAAAAATTTCAGATAGTTTGACGCCGTAGTTTTCATTTTAGGAACATTTATATGAAAATTTTCGTCTACCTGGATGACATAATTGTTTTTTGTGTACGGCTTTTTTTAGAGTTTTCATTCAGGTTGATTATAAATGATTATTAACTGACACTAAAACGAAAAAAATAAAAAATAAACTACGTTTAGAAAAACTGACTTCAAAAACTGAAAAGTATTAAATAACTAAAAATTTTATTTAATACACCTTTTATGCAAACCTTTAATATTAATAAAATACTATTATTTGTATGTGCTACATATTGATAGCTTTGAAGTCACAGTTTCTAGAAAATTCCTCAATGTGCTAATATACATACAGAAAATTATTAAAAATGTATTGATAAGCAACAGTTAAAATATTTATTTCTTTAAATTTTTCTCTTAATGATTCTATAGGACCTAGGTTATAAATCGCGCGAATAGCCCTCTTCTGCAGTACTGAGATGGTATTAATAATATCGGCCACACTGCCCTATAACAATATACCATAGGACATAATACTATGTAAATAACTAAAGTATACTAGTCGCGCCGTATCTATGTCAGTTAATCGTCTAATTTTCTTAACCGCATATAAAGTAAAGTAAAGTAAAGTATGCATTTATTCATGACATCACAAAACATATATACATAACATAACAAATAAAAAAAATACGGGGTCATGAAAAGGACACCCACTCAGTATTTTTGGAAATGATTTCCAGTACTGATTTTCAGTAGGTACCTACCTACCAAGTCGACTCGTTGACAGTAGCTGTAGACAACACGGTTCCTTTTGTTATAGGTCTTAAAAGTGACCATCCAAAAATAGTAGAAAAATAAAATAAAAGAAACTAAAAGATTGAATTGGAAAACGAGTTTAAAAATATTTTTATTTTAATTTTATTAAATAGGACATATTTTGATTTTTTATTTTATTTATTCATGCTGTTTATTTTTGATTTTATGCCTCTGAACATTTTTGTTTTTCTAATAGAAAAGATTTCAGTTTGTTTTTAAAGGAGAACAAATTTTTTTGATCTTTAATAGGTGGCGGCAAATCATTCCAGCATTTGGAGGCGCTGTATTTAAAGCTACCCCTAAATGCTGCGGTACCGTGTAGAGGCACTTCAAGGAGAATCTTGCCGTGACGCGTCTGATAACTCTCATTTGAGTCCGATAACCACCTAAGCCTTTTATATAGGTAAAATGGTATTCTGTACTTAACCACGCTAAAAGTAACGAGGCAAACTGAAATTGCCTACGTAATTCCATCTTCATTATGTTGTTGGTGTTCAAAAAGGGTGTTACGTGTGCACGGTAAGGAATATCATAACAAAATCTTGTGCAAGCATTTTGTACCCTTTGTATAAATTTTTTGAAGCCGCCAACAACCTAGGCCCAATCACTGTATTAGCGTAGTTAAATTTAGAGAGAATAAGTGATTCACATAACTCTTTGCGAACCCAAACGCTTAGCGAATTTCTGATGCGATAAAGTAACTTTAACCTATAAAAACAATTTTTCGCGACACCAAGAATGTGATTTTGAAATCGCAAGGATTCGTCAAATACAACTCCCAGGTTGCGCGCTTCAGAGACTCTGTCTATTTGTTCTCCGTTTATAAAAATTTTGGGTTTATGGTCTGATGTTGTGTTGACTTGATGGTTACTTCCTAATATCATATATTTTGTTTTTTTCGCGTTTAACTCAAGGCAGTTATATATATAGGCACATGCTGCAGAACTAAGCCTATTCGTCTCTATTTCCTTCTATTATCCTTGGTATTCCTTCGGTTATCCTGCAAAAGCTACTGAACCGATCGTAATTATACTTGTACCATTAGATGCAGCGTGTTTCGGACACCGTTTTTCATTACATATATATGATAATTCATACAATAAGCGGGCGCGGGGTATTGCCGGGTCAACACTTGTCTTGTATAAAAAAAATTGTTGAAACATCTTTCGACGATCGATTCGAACGATCTTTGATTGTACCCATGGGTAGCAATTGCGTTTACACTTTGAGACAAGATGACTACGGTACCCAACCGAAACACAATAATATTTGCACATTACGGGCTCATATTTTACGAAACAAACACCAATATTTGTTAATCCAATCATCGCCCATATTAATTTAAATTCAAAAAGGTGAAGTTCAAAAACCCCGTACCCCATCATATTGTAGGCTGAAGGGTCGACCACTTAACGTCAGTTATCGTTTCCGTCGTCATGAACAGATGATCGGGCGAATGCACAAGTGTCTGACTCTATTACAATGGAATTAAAAAAAACTGCGAACCCAAATGTCATCTTCAATTGAAGTTTGAGTTTTGACAGCAATCGATAATTGTCATTGTCAGTTTTAAATACCGGGATATTGGCTCTTGTAAGAAATATCATTTAGTTATAAATCGAACAGGATGTAAATACTACGTAATAAGAGGCGGGGGACTGTAGTAAGAATTGAAATTTAGTTTAGTGTGAAACGTGCAGTCATTTGACATAAGTTTGAAATAGTATTTACAAATACACATACAAGTATAATCCGGCTAAGTTTGAAAGCGAGCAGTTGCTTAAAACGTAGTGTATTTTGGCTATCTCCGTTTTTTACAAGATTATAGCCGTCATCTGTCAATCTATCAATGACTGCACGTTTCATACAATCGCTTTTTTCTGAGAGAGTTTCGCTAGGCTGTTGTAAATGCTTGCTGGGGTTCAAGCGTAATGACAAGATGGTTACGCAGGTAGGTAATAAGGAAACATTATTATTTTGAAGTGATAACTTCTTATGGGAGAGTAAACCGCTTCGTAACGTTACGCGTTACGGTGACATTCTGTCTGGTTTAATTTTCTCTCACGCATATGGCAGCGGTAGAAAGGCTCCTCCTCTCTCACTCTCTAACCAATTGTTACTTTTAGAAGAGAAGTGTAACTAAAAATAAAACATATTTTATAATCAATAAAAGATTGTATGAGTAAACCTTTCCTTACGTTATCATATTAATAATTATGTATAATTTAACTAATAACCTAACCTTTTCGCATGTAAACAACCTTAGACAAGCTTCAACACGTGTTTAAATATAAGCAATGTTTAAAGAATAATGAACGCTAAACATCAGAAAGACACAGATTTTTAATAGAACTTTTTTAAGACAAGTGTTCAACACATGTTTAACTTTTTTGTAATAGCACAGTTAGGTACTTTCTAGTTAACTTAAACATCAATATTTCCTTATTAATATTTCTTCCTTCTCTTTCTTACTATATACCGTATGTAAAACATTCTCACCGTCTAGGTATAAAAGGCATTTATTTTCTCAAAATTGATTCCTTTAGAATTCTTTTTGATGTCATTTCTACTATACTAGACACCACTATCGCTTCGAACACAAATAGCATTCCTTTTTTTATATATAGTAATATACAATATTGTACTGTCATTGCTATTGCTATAAAATAATCATAATCTAGACCCAGGCTGTCGGATCATTTACATATTCAGCTGTGGAGTAGTAGGATTTTCGACAAAGCCATTTTTTAATAAAACACTTAAATTTATTTATAGATAATGCCTGAACAGAGGCTGGGACTTTATTATAAAAGTGTATAAATTTACCTTTAAAGCTATTATGTATCTTATGTGGAGTCCATCCACAGTTCGATATACAATGATAATTCTGTAACGTCTAACAATACTGTGGACTAGCTTGCGAGATTGTGCAATGTTTCTAGGACGATACTAGGGTAGGTACCTATAAAAACACCTTCTTAAAAGGCTGGCACCTCTTCTAATATTGCTCTGGTCCTGCAGGAGAATGTGAGCGGCGGTGATCACTTAATAGGTTGAGCCGTACACTCGTATGTTCTCCTATTCCATAAAAAAACCTAGGTATAGCCAAAAATAAATACTCAATTACATTTCGATTACCAAGAAGCAATCCCCAAAATCCTACCAAACGGTAGAAAATAATCCCAGTCGATTAGAGTAAATCTAAATGAAATGTCAACATATCACAAAATCGTTTCGACTAATAAACAATTTGTGGCTTACACCCCAACCAATTCCGACTAAAGGAACCCCAAATTTTTGCTAGGCCCCCGGTTTCCTGCACCATGTTAGCGGCTATAGATCTTGATATAATGGACGATGTAATGACAGTGTTTAACATACCAAATTATGAAAGCCCCTGTTTGTAGTGTTCCGTTAAGTAGGGTCGCCATACTTTGGCAAGGATCAATAATTTATCTTGGCAATTCGTTTTTATTAATGCAACTGAACTTTCTGCGAGTTGATAGGAAACTATAAGGGAGGAAAGCTTTATTGGTAAAGTTTTTCTCATATTGGCTGTAGGTACAGTTAACCTTTCTTCGGATGACTGTGTTTAACTCCGTTTGTTCGAAATTTCTCTTATATTAAATGATAAGTGTTAAGTAATCTGAGTGAGCTGATTAGCTCATTGTCGGAGAGTCTCAGAGGGAGGGCTATGCTCGGAGTTTCCCTGCGATATCGAATCAGAAATGAGGAGATCCGTATGAGAACCAAAGCCACTGACATAGCCCAGATGGTTGCGAAACTGAAGTGGCAGTGGGCAGTGGTAAGCATAGCTTGACAGACAGATGGCTGTTGGGGCAGTGATGTCCTCGAATAGCGACTACGTACCGGAAGATGTAGTGATGGTAGGCCCCCTACAAGATGGACCAACGATCTGGTCAAGATTGGAGTAGGTTGTTTGAGGGCAGCGCAGGACCGATCGTCATGGCGATCTTTGGGGGAGGATTTGTCCAGCAGCCGACGTCTTAGATGTGGGAAAAAGTACATTTCTTAGATGTGGAAGTGAAAAAATTGACAATTTTTAAGAAAGTGGACCAAAAAAAAAAGACAATGTAAAAATGTAACAAAACCAAATTAAACGTATTTTAATTATATTTGTATACCACCGGACCCAACAGACGTTGTCCTGTACACACGTGTTAAATTTGAAAAATCGGTCCTGCCGTTAGGAGATCGCTAACATACAAAGGAGAATTATATTATGTCTACTGCATTGAGAATCTAAACCAATCTCAAATTCACTGGAACACTCTAAAAATAATCAAAATCGGTCCAGCTATTTAGGAGGTACTTCAATTATCTTGAATCTTAACCATCTTCGATTCTGCACTTGAACACGCACAGAAAATTTCCTTCAAATCGTTCCAGTCGTTTAGGAGGAGCTCACTGTCAACACACTACAGAAGAATTATATATATAAAGAAGACAACTAACAAATATTTTAAAAATAATATACGGGACAACAAACTATAAAATAGGAACCACCCTTATCTACCAAATACAAAAGAAGACTACTTTCAACTATCCTACGCAAATAACGGTCACCCTACAGGAATATGGCTGTTGATCGCAATCCATAAGTAATCACCTCTGCGGTTTCATTCGGATTACAGTATTTAGAAAGAGACAGACGTAGCTTATTTGTAAAGGACGTAGAAAGAGATAGATTTGTAAAGGGCGTAGAGTGAGGGTAGATTACGATTTATAAGGTGACGGATGTCACTCGGATTAATGATTGGATAGTACAGGAGCTGGATCAATATTTTCGGTAAACACCTTTATTTGGGGTTTTCGAAATAATATTGGAATTGATGTTATTAGTGGCTGATGTATAAAGAAATATTTTTGTTAACATATATACATCCTGTAACGTGTACTCTTCTGGCTACACGTGGGGTCGTTGAATAATTATTAAACGATGAATTAATGAAGGAAAGAAACTTTTTTGTTGCACTAAACATAAAGTTACAATTTGTATATTCATAATAATAGTTATGGTAGCAATATTAGGCGACCTTATTAGCGGTTTCTTCCAGGTAATCTGAGAGCTATAGGATACTTACTAATAACTTGACATAACTATGATGATTTGTATCTTATATTTCAGCCTTTGTCTCACTGTTACGTTATGCTATTTTGTTTCATATATCATCATCTCAGTTTCGAATTTAAAATTAATGTTATGGAACATAAAATTGAAACAGAAAAATGTTTTCACTTGAATGCAATCCAATGTCTGCATATGAAAATCCAGATAATATGTGAATAAATTCTAATCCTGACTATTAATAAGATTTCGAACTTATTTGACCATTCGTGATACCTTTCTATCTGCTACGTCACAATTGCCAGTAAGAGGAAAATAAGTTGCATGTATAAGGCAATAAGCATAGGTAATTTTATGTTTATTTCGTAGTGCTAAATACAGAAATATAGGTTGCAATATATTCGTTTTTTGTTCCAAGCGCTTGCTCTTCTTTAAGAACCAGAAAACAATTCGCAGTAAAAATGTAGAGCTATAGACTGCATCTTTGATTAATTATATTTAGGAAAAATATTAATGTTCTAACAAATCGTACACTCGTCGTACATAAGACCTCCAAAATATTCTCGTTTAAAAAAGTTCGGTCTCTTAACACCAAATCATTGCAATCATGTTTTGGTCGCCAAATTTTATACACTTAACTATGTTGCGTTTTTAATCCTCGACAGCCCTACAATTAAAGCATCACAATTAGAAACACGCAGACTTCAATACGCATACATGAAAACGCCGCCAGCTCCTGTTCTCGCGCTAATGACGTCTTGAAATGACATCTGTCAGGGTGACAGCTATTCATAAGAGTGTTTCGCGTGTCTCGATCTGTCACCGGCATCGTTTTGTAAGTCGGCGTTAAAGGAAATATTGTTGGCGGAAATAGCATTGATATAGTTTCCGATACAGGTTTTCAGAAAGGGGGTTCCTTATTTCACAGACTTGTCTCGGAAATTTTTATAGAAACAAACCACAACACAAGTATTTGTTTTGGATAACACTATATGCTTTTTTGCAATACCAGTGTAACATTGTTGTGCGATGAAGAGTGTTTTAGTTTAAGTTTTTATCAAATTACTAATAAATACTAAAAACTTATCATTTATTCAAACTCACTTCTAGGATGAATACACAAATAAAATTTTGAAAAACAAAATTTTATGAATGATGCGAAACTCGAACCCACGACCTCCAGCGTTCCGTGCCAGTGCTCTAACCAACTGAGCTAACCGTTCGAGTGACGTATCATCGTAAAATCTTGTATGCTTTGTTTAACTCTCAGGTTGTGGCTTCATCTACAGGATCTAATTTACAGTTGATAACCTGCTCAACCCCAATATTTGCATATTGGGAAACTGACTTGACATGTCGCTCTTGTAAATCTTAACAATTTGGTATGTTTTTAAAGTGATAACTCTCACTTCTAGGAAATTTTTGAAAAACATAATTTTATGAACGATGCGGGAGTCGGACCCACGACCTCCGGAATTTGAATTTAATAAATCTACCTAAGTACCTACGTTAAGGTTTCCTCACACATACCTACTTTGCTTCTGTTGAGGAGTACATGATAAATAACTAATGTCACTGAATAACAATCATTTAATTTAATGATATTCCTCCTCTAACAGAAGGGCCATCCTGCCCTATTAAATATGTTTCATAATTTAAAGAATTTCTACTTCTAACCCATTGAAATAGGGTTCAAAATAAAAATACAACCAATACAATTCATTTCAACATGAAAAATCAACTTTAATCTCATGGAAACAAAGTCTCATTTGACTTAAACCCAATCTTAACCCAACAGATGCTTGTGTGAAGTGTGACATCAAGGAAATTTATAATAATCACTTTTGTCCGAATTTCAACCTAATGCCAATCTGTTTAGATACATTTTTGCGTGAGTGCTTAGAATAGCTGTCTAATCATTGTCATCTCTAAGAGGATGATAAGAGCGGTTAGATGAAATGGTTAATTATGATGATGAGTGATGTAATCGGTGATAGGAAGCTGTTAAGTAATCATTTTCTTATCAGATGATACGTGTCTACTTAACACTTCGAGATAAAAATCGCAACACAGTTGAGGCTTGTTTTTTTTATTGAACTGGATGGTAAATAAGTTTTCCTTTAAAAATTCATCTGCCGTAAAGAATATGTGTTTTTCTGATGTAGCATTAGAAAGAAGTTTTTATTGAAGTAGAAGTTACTTTGCGGAAATCCATAATCTATGGACATCAAACTGTGAGTTTGAAGAGTTCAACATCTCCTGAGGATGCCTCGTGAAACACGTGATGAATTGTTTGAAGACAAATATTGGCGGAATTAACACTAAAGAAAACTCAAAACATTTGGATAATTAGAGATGTGATCACATACTTACTATAAAAGAAACCGAATTCCACCTTAATAGTGGAATAGTAGAATAATAAAAACATCATATTTTATTCATATTCCATCATGACGTGAACCCTGATGCTATCCAGCTCCTCGACGAGTGAAGACTGAAAAGAACTAAACCTTTTAAGTTAGTGTAGTCAAAAGCTAGCTAAAATCTTATTGGTGTCAAAGCAATCGCTTCGGAAACAAATGGCTCTTTCAGTATTCCTTTTTACGCTCTTTTAAATATAGACAATTTATAAAATATTGTAGTTGACTTATTTTATTAATTTATTTATTTAAACCAGCCAGATAAAACAGCCAAGGAGATTTGATTACAACTTTGTACATACTATAAGTAAAAAGACTTTTTTCCCCTATACCATATTACTAGAAGTTATATACTTACATCATATACACAACCTACTAGGTGGGAAATAGTAATCTAACATAATGGCACATAATATGTACTATAATTAAATGTAAACTTAAAAAAAAAAATTAGGAAAACAGTTGGTTTATTAAAACATTTCTTTGAATTTTCAAACATCAATAACTTTTGAATGAATTTGAACCGATTTTGATGCAATCAGCGGCACTTGGCGCAGTTTTGTGAGCCTCATAAAGTTTCAATAGACCTAACTCGGAATTTCGAATTAATTCCGAAAAAACAACTTTTTACATTTTCTTTCGAGTTTTTCATTTTTTCGAAATTTTTCTTTGAGTGACTGTCCTTCACGAAGCTGATATATAACACAAACAGCTCTTTTCTGTCGTGAAGCAGTAATGCGTAAGCATTATTGTTTCGGTGTGAAGTTGGCCGTAGCTAGTGAAATAACTGCACATAATTTTTTGGGTCTTTCAAAAATCCTGAGCGGCATTGCATTGAAATAGGCAGGGCGTATCAATAACCATCAACTGAACGTCCTGTTCGCCTCGTCCCTTTTTTTTGATAAAAAAAAATTAATACCTAAAGTATTGTAAGCAGCATGGCCCCATGCGAAACGGTATAGTCCAGGTGACGGCTGGCTTATAATGACTGTTGTCAAACAAAACACGCTCGCTCGGCCTAATACAATACAATATTGTACAATTCCCCAACACACTATTATTGTTCGTTGACGATTTGACGTTTAACGGTTTGTAATGAACATTACTTTGCAGTAGGTACTTCAAATTGTTTTTGTTCATTTCTTCACCATAAGGTGCTCTTGGAAAAAAAATGAATTGAGATATTTTTTAAGCTGCGCGGTGTTATGGTGTTGGTTTTAACTAAAAAACTTTTTCCCAAAAGTTTTTTATTGCTTTTTATATAAGCATTATTATTTCATTATAATTTAATCTGTAAAACTTTGTAATAGGCAACACATGTATATATATACGTACTTAGATTAAACAAACAAACAAACAAACAAAAATATTTTATTACGTAGGTAAATTGCATTACACTTGAAATATGTCGTTATTTTCTTACAGCTCGTTCGGAAGGCAGATATCCTTAGAGAGGAATGAGCAAGAAACTCTTTTCAAAACAGAATGGTATTATTACAAGTTCTTATTTTCAATTAATTTTACAAATCATTTCAGTTACAATGTATGCAAAGTGATGCAACAAAATACACAAACGTCAATTACTAAATGCCTTACACGAGTAATTAAATAAAAATGTAAATTAATAAGTAAAAACATAGTTATTGAGTACATACTTAAAGTACAATACAGTAGATGTATCAATTCACACATACCGTATATAAAATAAAGGCATTATACATTTTATTAGCTATTATATGAAAAAAATTGTAACTTTAATTTTAAAAAATAGAAAAAAAAAAGATGTAAAAAAACATAAATCAGATATCCCGGTGAGAGGATCATCCAGCCACCACAAGCAGCACCCGTTCACGAGCATGACGCATGGACCAGCCATCGCCTCCCTCAACCATATTTTAGGGAAGGGAACGACCCGCCCCACGTCGCCGCCACAAGCAATGGCATTTAGCGAGCATGACAATGCCTGACGAGAACTCTACCAATAACAAAAGATAATTTTCATCTAGATAATATTATACCTAGTGATACTCACTAAAATGCATTTACTTAAAATTTGACCATTCTGTTTAAATTTTAAAAGCTCAAACCCTTTAGGCTTTCTTATCCATTTGAATTATTTATCTATAATTACATTTATCTTATTTAACCCCAGCAGCTCATTTGAGTTACTTATTCAGTATTTCATATTATTATCTTAATATATATAAATTACGTGACACGTTGTTTCTCCGCGATGGACTCCTAAACTAATGAACGGTTTTAAATGGGGATTACTTCATGGTGTGCAGTTTAGTCCAACTTGAGAGATAGGATACTTTTTATTTCGATTTGGGATTCACAATTATTTTTATTTTCAATATTTGTTTTGTATGGACATATTTTATGTGGGAGAATTTATTGACGCACGGTTTGACCGCTGTGAAACAATTTCATTATAACAACAGGGAGCATGGCGAATTCCTATAAAACAGTATTTTTTATTATCTACAGAACAACGTCTGTTGAGTCAGCTAGTGTAATTATATATAGCGATGCCAACTATCGAATAAAAATATAAAGAAAATGCATATGCCCCGTAAAGTGACTATTCGAAAGTGCACTAATTAAAAGTATTTAAGTAAATTCAAACTGAAAATCGCTTTGATGTTAACACGAGCATATTCTAAGGGTTGTATTAAAAAACAATAGAAAAATGAGACCATAAGCGTAACCCTTCATGGTATTGTTTGATAATTTGCTGGAGTTTAGAATATGGTCGCTATTAATTGAGGGCCTTTGGGGCTATATTGACATTTTTAGTTCCCGCGAATAACTAAAGCTTGAAGGAATATATATATATATATGTAAGCTCTTTTCATGAAATTGGACCAGGAGCCTAAAGTGATTACTTCGCCCGCAAGTGTATGTTCTACTGGGCAATTAAAAGGTACTTTTTTTGTGACAAAAGTGACGTGACGAAAGCAAGACGTTCAGCTGATAGTAAGTGCCGCTCAGGATTCTTGAAAACCCACAGTTGCCCTTGTGTGTTTGTGAGACAAGATATTAAGTGTCAATAGAGTATAGACTTTAAGATCCGAACCTAAATCGACCTTCACCGAGCTGATAATATAATAAAATTTATTTTATAATAAATTTAGTATGCTACAAATTATTTAGTTTGCCAAAAAAATCCTGGATAGAATATTTTTAATAATTCAAAAAAAAATGATTTTTCATCAATTTTTGCACCACCAAGATAATAAGAAAATATATAGATGATAATAATAAATGACTTTTTAAAACCAACAGGTATTATCGGAGATCAAACTCCTTTGAAAATCCATGACATTATTTACATGGAGGAAAATGATAAAGAACCTAATAATTCTGATGAATCCGAGAGTTATAATGTTTCCTCTGATTAATCGTATCTTAAATAAAAAAAACCTGGATTTTCCTATGTTTTTTTCTATTATCGAATCAGTGAAAGTAACTGATATCGACATTTATTGAATTAGGCGTTACTTTGCGGAAATCCATAATTATACAAATGTTTAACAATTTGACACGTGTTTCGCCTCTACACGAGGCATCCTCAGGACGTGTTGTCTTGCCAAAATCTGGCACAAGACATTTTGGCGAGACAACACGTCCTGAGGATGCCTCGTGTAGAGGCGAAACACGTGTCGAATTGTTTTAAATAACAGATATTGGCGGAATTAACACTAAAGAAAACTTAAATCATTTGTATGATATCGACATACCTGTTTCCACCAGGCAACCCAGTAGTTTGTCCAGGCAAATAATAGACAATCCAACGGCTGCACATTCTATATGTTTTATACTTCAAGTCAGGATAATATGTTCTTATTATCTTGATGGTGCAACATTTTATGAAAAATCATTTTTTTATAAATTATTAAAAATATTCTTTCCAGAATTTTTTTGGCAACCCATTTCTTATATATTTTGTAGCATACTAAATTTATTATAAAACAAATTTTATTTTATTATCAGCTCGGTGAAGGTCGATTTAGGTTCGGATCTTCTACTACCAGCCCAGTATTTTTACTAGCTACGTAGACCTTTAAACATGAACACAAATAGAATTAATAAAACTTCTTTAGCGCCGTTGAGCACTTTTCGGGGGATGCGTATAAAATGTTAAACTCTCGTCAGGACACGTCACCCTGATCGAAAATTCTTAAGACTGTTGTTGAATTTTTTTTATGAAAATAAGAGATCAGACTAGTAGGACGTTCAGCTGATGGTAATTGATACACCCAGCCCATTACAATGCAGTGCCGCTCAGGATTCTTGAAAAACCCAAAAATTCTGAGCGGCACTACAATTGCGCTCGTCACCATGAGACAAGATGTTAAGTCTCATTTGCCCAGTAATTTCCCTCGTTACGGCGCCCTTCTGATTGAAACACAGTAAGTGGTACCCATAATCAAGCCGGCATCCTGTGCAAAGGAGCCTCTGACTAGCTATGGATGAAAGTTGATTTTTCAGAGAGATAAACTTTTTAATTCTTATACAATATAAATTGTCATTTTTGTGTACGATAGCTCAGTAAATGAATATTGTATTTAACCACATAAATACTTGTACTTTTATACTGGTGAATAAAGCAATTCGTGCGAAATTATTACCTATTTCAAAATATTAGAAATTGCACAACGTTAATGTTAAAGTTTTCACTTCTGCCGGCACACCTAGAGTGCCTGTATTTTTTATTCAAAATAGGGACTTAAGGAAGGAGTATTCCTAAGATTTGAGCAGAAAAGGCGAAAAAACTCAGTGTTTGCACTCCTGCTGGCGGCAGAAAAAGGCGTTCTGAAGCCTCCTACGACATAAATATAAAAAAAAATTATAATGAAATAGCGCACATTAATAAAACACATTCTAAATGATTATAACTGAATTATTATTGTCTAATCGAGTAGGGTTCAGCGGCGGTTTTTAGGAGTTCCTTGTACCAGGTTCAGCTTTGACAGCAAGTTAAACTGGGCGGCCCACTTGGAAACAAAAATAAATACAGCTACCGTAACCTTCTGGCAATGCCGTAGAATGTTGGGAAAGACATGGGGACTTGCCCCGAACATCGTACTATGGCTCTACACAGCTGTGATACGACCTATGATATGTTACGGCGCAGTTGTATGGTGGCCACGCACCAAGCTGATCACTACTTGTAATAAACTGCAACGATTCCAAAGACTAGCGGGTATGGCTATCACAGGATGTATGCGAACTACACCTACCGCGGCTGTAGAAGCTATGCTGAATCTTCCGGCACTACACCTCTATATAAAACAAGAGGCGGCCTGCGCCGCAGTAAGGTTGAAGACATTAAATCTTTGGAAAACCACTCAATCCCCACACCCAGAGGTTCTAAATGAGGTGATTGAAAAGGAGCCTCTGCTGTTGGCAGTAAGTGATAGATCTCCAAAGGAATACATATTCGATAAGAGATACAAAATACAGCTGCATGAAGAACTGAAAGAGGACCTCAGTACAAAAAACCTCAGGATTTTCACAGATGGCTCAAAGACAAGGTCGGGCACGGGATACGGAGAGTTCTCGGATGACCTAAATATAAGAATAGCTGCATCACTAGGAGCTCATAACACTGTCTTCCAAGCAGAATGTATGGGTATCATAGAAGCAGTCACTGCTACTTTGACTCGAAAGGTAAAAGACTACTCCATCCGCATCCTTTCAGATAGCAAATCAGTACTACAAGCCCTACAAAGCCACACTATCACCTCTAAGCTAATATACAACTGTCACCAATGTCTGAGGGAGTTATGCGAAAATAACAACCAAGTAACTCTTCAATGGATAAAGGGACACAGTAACTCACGAGGGAATGATGCCGCTGATGAATTGGCCAGGAGAGGCTCAGCGATGACAGCAAAAGGACCAGAACCAACTATCCCTCTCCCGCCTAGCTGGCCTACGAAGGTAATACGCCAACACACCAAGGAATTACATAATAAGTACTGGATGAACGTAAGTGGGTGTAGACAAGCAAAAGAAGCTCTACCACAAATAGACCCCAAGCTCTCTCGCAAGCTAGTAAAACTTCCACGACCTAGGTTACGGAAAATAACTCATGTACTAACGGGTCACGGCCCTTTTAACAAGCATCTGTTCAATATAGGTGTCACCGACAGCCCACTGTGCAGAGCCTGCACGGAGGCGGACGAAACGGCCGCACACGTCATTTTGGAGTGTAGGAGTGTGGCCTCATACCGGGCCAAACACCTGGGGTCACCGAGGACTCTCCCCGAGGTCATGGGTGACATCAGAGGTTTGATACATTACCTTGAGGAACTAGGGTGGCAGGATTAGCCGCCCTCCTCACCACGCAAAATAGGCGCGCTGTAGTCGTCGAGTTGCGGATAATAGCCCGTGATAACCTATAACCTATAACCTATATACCAGGTTCAGGGGCATAGCTACCGCCGTATCTGCTGTATCAATTATACGAGGCCCTCGGGCCATGGAGGCCCCCGACATGCGTAAGCAAAAATTAATAAAAACATTTGCTGATTGCCGAAAAAAAGGTCAGGAGAGTGTATATTTAATTTGAATCGTTTGTCAAAATTTTGGAAAAAGTGACAAAAAGATAATTATGACGATTAAATATTTCTTTTAATTTTATGCAAACATTTTTTTTCGTTTGTGAAAAATCTTTACCCTTCATAAGGGCCCCTTAATCAAATTTTTATACAGGGCCCCGCCAAGGCACGCCGCGCCACTGACAAAGTTCGACGTAAAATTACAGAATACTCTAAGCGCTTACGTAAATTTAACTTGCATAGTCTTGAACAGCGTACTTGGGCATGGAATTGTCAATGGTGATATGGATAGTCACCTATCAATTTTAATAAACTTTAAAAGTGCCAACACGGTCTGTGTGTATTCCATGCCTGTATTCGATCGATTACTCAAATAATAAAATATCGCATAACAACCCGACTATTATAATTTGTAGAGAATTTCATCATGTGTGTGCTAATATGAATATTTTCCTAAGAAAAATACAATTATTTAAAAATAATCTTTATAAAATATGCTAGTTTACATTCCATAATTTTATGTTAAACTTCAATCTCTTTAAAATAATGTACCTAATTTTGGTTTAATGCACTTTTTTTTCCAAATGTATTTGATGAATGTGGGTTATAATTTTAATTGGATTTCAGTATCATATATATTATCCTGTACTTGTTCTTAGATAATAGTTATGCCCTGTTTTCTGTTATTGTAACTTATTGTAAATAAATATTTGCAGTTACATACTATTATCATATTCTCATCAAAATTCACCATCTAAGTTATATTTGAACTTTGGAATGTTCCAACATTAAACATTCACCCAAAGTGCAGCTGTAAAGGAACTTTATTCCACGTACCTACCTTAAACCGAACTTTGGTAAGATCTAAAAATAAAAACTTTTAATTATTTATTATATTATAGTAGTCTTCATGTCTGTCAAGACTTGATATAGTTGTTATAATTGATATAGTAGTTTTTCTAAACACAGATTTTTCAGGCACTCCACTTTGATGTAAAATAATTTTTATCCATTTAAGTATGGGTGAAGTTCGCATCCCATTAGGATTCCCTACCTGTGAACATAATTCATGGTCATAACTCTTGAATGTAAAAAAAAACCGCAAGTGTTATTCGTAATCCAAGTGCAAATCGTAATCAATAATTTTATCTATCAAAATATTCCCAAACGAAGACGGGACTGGTCGTAAATATTCATAATATTTAATTAGAAATAATACTAACTCTTTTTCTTGTTCCGATTCAAACATAATTTCCGGTTTTGTAACACCATTTTTACCATTACTAAGCATTTCGTGCGCCACAGTTCGTAATTAGTAACGAAAGTGGTTTCTTGGTTTGTGTACGAATTGAAGGGCTCTTTTCCATTTCGTGCCATTCACAAAACGTAATTCCGACGAATGTTTGCAAACGATTCCTCAACAAAGGCGCCGCGAATCGGAAAGGGTACAACAACCCCATGCAATTTACTTAAAACAAGCGATAGGATTCTAACCGCCGACACAATAGTTCACTTACACACGATTGCGACTGCAAGCCGAATAATAACAATGCTTCCTCCGCAGGTACTCGTGGAAATGCAGCCCTTCCAATCTACGACACGCCCCGAGGGCCCGAGGGAGTCCTCGCCGCAGAGGGCGAAGTCTCCAGACACTCCAACTGCTCCAGTGCTCAACTTTTCCATCGCAAGGCTTATGGAACCGGACAGAAAGAAATCTCAGTCCCCCGAACTACCAATTCAACCCAACTTTTTGTCCTACGGAGCTCATTTGCTGGACTCAGCTTTTAAGCAATACATTCCCGCAGCCAGGCGACAACTGGTCTCACATTACCCACTCTTATATTACGGGCCTGACTTAGTTTCACTCACATATGCCCATCAGCTACATCTTCCTCGGCCACCACCAGTGCAGTCACCAATACAAAAGCCTCCAAGTCCTAGACCCCCAGCATCAGCAGATCACGCAGTATCATCAACGACAGGACCAACGCCTTCTCCGGCCAAAAACAAAAGCTTCGCCTGCGGAGACTGCGGTAAAGTATTCAACGCACATTATAACTTAACGCGACATATGCCAGTTCACACTGGAGCTCGGCCATTTGTTTGCAAAATATGTGGAAAAGGATTTCGGCAAGCCTCTACTTTATGTCGGCATAAGATTATCCACACGTCTGAAAAGCCTCATAAATGCATGACGTGCGGAAAGGCATTCAATAGATCATCAACATTGAACACTCATGCTAGAATCCATGCTGGCTATAAGCCTTTCGTGTGTGAGTTTTGTGGAAAAGGTTTCCATCAGAAAGGTAACTATAAGAACCATAGATTGACACATAGCGGGGAAAAAGCTTACAAGTGCAATATCTGCAACAAAGCCTTTCACCAGATTTATAACCTGACATTCCACATGCATACGCATAATGAAAGGAAGCCGTTTACGTGCAGCATATGCGCTAAAGGTTTCTGCAGGAATTTCGATCTCAAGAAGCACACCAGAAAGTTGCATATGGGAGCAGGCAGTTCTAACAACGAGTCCTCTTTGGATACACAAGATGAGTCGACCCAGGAAGCAAGCCCTTCAGACGATGCTAGTAGGGTCGCGTTCAGACCCTTTCTGGGCACTTCTTACCCCAGAATACTTGATCCTACACGCATGACTGCTCCCAATACGTTTTTCTCGAAACTTTTGTGACCCGGGGGCTATTTTAGTTTTGGGGAAAAACATGAATAGGCGAATTGATCGGGGATTTTATATTTATTGTTTGTATATAGAACTGAGATTATTTATTGAATCTTATCTTAATGTATATTTTAATTTATGTATAGTAAGATATTGTAATACGTAGATTTACATTTAGTAAATATATAATCTTCTTGAATTAGGGTTGTCATATACCTGATGATTTTAAAACCACGTCTATCTAAACATGATTACATCTTAGATTAAGGATTGGTCTCCACTGTGCTCCAATTAGATACCGCAGACGTAGTCACAAAGTGCGGAACTAATACTACTCCCAAGTGGGCGTACTCGAGCCAGTCTCGAACAATGCGTGACGTTGACGTGCCACAGTGTTCTGTAAAACCTTGCTAATAATTGAAACTAAAATGCCGGGTCGCATAGTTAAACTTTGTAAAATATAGTACAAGAAATAAGAAAAACACTGGGATTGCATATCATCATTAAGTATTTTATTAATTTCAATGTAAAATAACACGAAGCGTATGTTACGAAATTTGCAAGATGCCATTGAGTGTGAATATGCCACGCACACAAGCATCTAATAGTTGCCGTAATAAAAAAGTTATTGTTCTTAGGTAGTGCGGTGTTTAATTGGAGCGCAGCGGAGACCAATCCTTAATCCAAGGATTACATATTTGTTAATGTTTGATCTCAAGAATCACCTTGTTTCGTTAAAAAGTTCTTCCATAATTTCAAAGTTATGTAATTCCAGATAGACATGACTATAAATTATGTTTATACAGATATTATATAGATACACATATTAGCTACTAATGTAATGATAATATGAATGAAGCTTAAAAGAAGTCGTCGCTATTCATAGTTGTATATAATAAGCTATAATAGGTTTAGGACTTTTTTTATATCTAAATCTAAACTAGCCGATCCCGCTCGATTCGCGGGGCGAATTTTAAAAGGAAATAAATAAATAAATAAGTAGCCATAAACCATCTTGGATAAATTTCGCATCGAATGGTGGTAGTTTCATGTCGATACGATTAGTGGTTTAGGCGTGAAAGAGCCTCAAACAAAGACCATTTTCCTTATATATGTATAGATAATTAAGTAGAAACTTTGTACATAGCCTGTAACATGGTTTTTCAATGACTACAGGTTCGAAAAAAAATAAAATTGTAACGTTAATTAGTGACGACGTTAAATCGTGACTTGGCCTTTCATCTCATATTTTTGAAACACGAAATTCAAATAAAAATTTCATTTTACGTAAGTTCTATATATCGTCAAGCTTTCAAAAAATTTCTGTTATATGATTTGTATTAAATATACACGGCTTTTTTCAAAACATTAACATGTTTTTATTTATGCTAAAAGCCTAAAATGTTATTAGTAAGGATATTTATGAGGAAACATTGATAGTAATTTCTCCGTACAAAAGCTATCGACTGTTTTCTCCGCGGCTTTGAACCCTAGGTCATTAATTTTTTGATATTTTTAATTTTGTAAGTAAGTGCTCCAGTACCTACTTCAAACATTACTTAAAACCGCTTAATCTAATAAGGGCGTAAACAGAAATAAACAAATTCGACAACATGAAGTGATTTTTTTTTAAACAGCTCAAGAACTAAGAACTAACTTTCTTTCTATTCAATTTCTAAGCTTTCATTACCTTTTAAACGAGGAAATAGTCGATTTTGAAACATCAAAAATCAGTTTTGAGTTTTTTACTTAGAATTTTCAATCCGAACTGCATGCTGGTTTCGTTATTGGACTGATTATTGTTAAGTACATAAATAATAATGTTACATCTCAACATGTTTGTACTGACAGAATTATCATACTTCCAAAACAAGTGCTTTATGCTGGGGATTTTGTGATTTTTATTTTATTCTGCAACAAATCCTGCCTAAAACACGGTAAATTGGTTTTTGTAAAACTCATAATATTTCCCTATAACGCGTTTTTACGACCACGTTATTCGTAATAATATTTAATCGCCGATAAGTAATAAGTAGATAATAATTAATAATAATAAGTCGTAACAAGTATGTCCAATTATTTGTCTAGGTTTTGACACACGTGCAATTACACGCGAAGGTAATTTATGAATTGTAAAAATTTCACAGTAAAATATATATCTCCGCGTTATATGAAGCACGCGCGGTGTTATATGGGGAATGATATCCGAAAACGCGTTATAAGGCGTGTTATAGGGAATTATAGTACAGTATTCTCTATACGTATAAATAAATAGCCCATTTTTATACTTTAGTTATACTTCCAAAACGACTGAATCGATCGGAAGAATGCGTAAATATATCACCCACACAGATTAACAAAATATACTTTATTAATCTTAGATTAGCCAAAAAATTTTTATATTTATAATATGACATCCCTAATCAAATCTCATTAGTCACTCTAACATTTCATATGTATATAAAGTTATTGTATATAATATTTAGGTCATAAAGTTATTGTATATAATATTTAGGTCATAAAGGTAGTTAATATAATATAATATTTAGGTCATAAATTAGTTATAGGAACCGTACAGTATTACATAAGATTCAAATACCTAGTCTTGCCATAAGTACTGAAACAAAGAAAAAAAAATCTATTGCAAATAACATTTATTGCTATTACAGTGTATTATTAGTTTTAAAACAATTTTAAATATAATAAGCTTATTAGAAGTGGTCTCCACAGTCCTTCAAACCTTGAGGCCAGTTATCAATAGAAGCAAGAAGTCTTTCCATGGGAAAATTCTTCACCGCCAATCGCACGGATTGCTTTATGGACTCCACATTATCATGGCGTTTAGAGCAAGCCGTTATTAGTATTAATAAATTCAAATGAAATATTATGTTTATTTTTAATTGTAACAGTATTTATGGCCAGACTATGTATACTATAAATTTGTTAGCTAGCTGCTTCTGTTGTAGAGCAGAGCGATTTTCGGACAATGACGCGGTACTATTTGTCCTTGTTCCACGCGTACAGTTAATCATCTATCTCTCTCTCGCAGGGGTCAATGTCTTAAATTGCTTCTGCTCCACGACCCGAATGAATCTCACAATATTATATTGTAGAACTACGATCTATTTATAAAGAATTGTTCGGACATTGGTAAAGCCATTGAAATTAGAAAATATTATGTAAATAAAAAAAGTGATCGAGTAATAACGTTTTATAAGTGAAGCGACATGTTGGAATTTATTAACAAAGTATTTTAGAAACACAGTTGCAAAAGTGTACAAGGTAGACTAGTTATATGTCGTTGTTTTTTTAACCTATTTAAGACGTACTACTAGTCGACAATACATCACAATTTGATAGATGACAGTTAATAAGTTATTAAAATACCCCAATGACGTTCATGTCAATACAATATGTCCCGGCATGTAGTAATAAAACTTTAGGAGTAGTAACTATAAACTATTTTATAGACGAAAATACCCCATACAGGGGGTCAATTCCAAAACCCTACCAGTCTGACCAACATTGAGCCCCTGCAGGACTTAAGCCGCCGTTGTTTTACAAATTAAGGTGAATTTTGACTTTTGAAGAAAAAATAAAAGTAGTTGCAGACTGGTTGGGTTTTGGAATTGACCCCCTATATGGGGTATTTTCGTCGATGAAATAGTATATAATTACTACCCCTTAAATATTAATCCTACATGCCGGGACACATTGTATATATAGAAATAATAGATATAAATAGAAATATATATGCCACAAATACACCGTAATAAGCTTAGACTGCTGTACATTGCCGCATTTACTCCAGTTCCTTAAAATATTCTTGGTCAAAAAGCAGCAATGTAAAATAAAATATTCAATTCAGATTTCATTCGGACAGTGACTGCGAGTAATATGTCCTTAGTGTATAGTATGTCTTTAAAATACTGACATAGTTTTCGAATAAAGTATCATTAACAAAAAGAGAGCAAAACTGTCACTTACGCTTCGCTAGCTTCGACGCCATCTTGTTTTGCCGACACTATCGTTAGCATCTGATTCTGACCGCGCGCAAAATTGTATATTGTCATTTTACAAAGAGTATAATTTATTTTGTCTGTGAATAAGTCATTTTACTTAGTACTCTATATAATAATTATTTGTTGTAGCTAGTAAATGTTGAACTGTAGATCTATGTATATATATTATGTTATTATGAACCGCAATATGTGTTGATATTAAGAGAATAAATATATTTAAAAATTGTATTTTGTTGTTATTACATAATCAAGTCATGGAGCCACAACCTGAGAGTTCAACAAGATATAATACCAAAATTTACGATACATGCGTGTTCGGACGGTTGGCTCAGTGGAAAAGCACTCGGATGGAACCCTAGTGGTCGCGGGTTCATGTCCCGCATCGTTCATAAATTCTGGTTACAAATTTAATTTGTATAATTAATCACAAAAGTGAGACATACCCACTTTAAAGAAAACAAATTGTTGAGATTTGAAAGAGCGAAATCTCAAGTCAATTTACCAGTGGGCTCCTTTGCACAGGAATCCGGTTAGATTATGGGTACCACAACGGTGCCTATTTCTGCCGTGAAGCAGTAATGTGTAAACATTACTGTGTTTCGGTCTGAAGGGCGCCGTAGCTAGTGAAATTACTAGGCAAAAGAGACAACATCTTATGTCTCAAGGTGACTTTTTAAAGGTGAATTTTTGGGTTTTTCAAAAATCCTGAGCGGCACTGCATTTAAATGGGTATGGCGTAACAATTACCATCAGCTGAACGGCCTGCTCATCTCGTCCGTTATTTTCATAAAAAAAATACAAATATGTAATTGTTGGGGCTGAGAAGGCTATAAACTGTAAAGTAGATCCACAGCCTGAGAGTTGAAGACAAACCACGATTTACGAACCACACGTAACTCGAAGGCTTGGCTCGGTTCACGAGAGATAGCGGGTTCGAGTCCCGCATCGTTCTTAAATTTTGGTTATAAATTTAATTAGTATAATAACTATGAAGTCATTACAATTTATTTATATTAATAATCAGTGTGAACAGTCCTTCTGGCCCTTGAAAATCCTGGAGACTTCTGGGACTTCCACGCTGCTGATCAGAGTTGGGTTAACTGAGGTAGAGTAGCAGTTATAGTCAGACTCAATAGCATCTAAGCTTAGAAAATTGAACATCACTGAATAAATCATTAGGCGCCTATTTCTGCCTTGAAGCAGTAAAGTGTAAGTTTTACTGTGGTATCGGTTTGAAGGTCGCCGTATCTAGTGAGATTACTGGGCGAATGAGACTTAACATCTTATATCTCAAGGTGACGAGCGCAATTATAGTGCCGCTCAGAATTTGGGTTTTTCAAGAATCCTCAGCGGCACTACATTGTAATAGGCAGGTTGTATCAATTACCATTAGCTGAACGTCCTGCTCGTCTCATCCCTTATTGTCATAAAATAAAACACAACGCCAAGCGATCGTGCCCCTAACAGAGTACTGGGTCCTCAATAATTTTGAGCAGTTACTCATTATAAGTTATTCTATTTTTATAAAAAGAGCGAAAAACCGTTATATCTGGAGCCGTTTTCGCCCCCAATATTTGTTGAGCTTTGATTTCGCTAAGTAATATTATCGCGATGTATTCACGCTGCGCTTTGTAAACTGAACAGTCAAAATTACTGCCCTGACCCGCCCCGTACTGGCGTCCACTGGCTCTCAAATGTTTATGTACTGTTCATTTTTGATAGGAATTATCAAAGGCGCGGTCATACCTCAATATCCATAAAAATTGGTTTCTTAGAGAGTCGATTACAACATAATGCAATGAAAATATACCGATGCAAAAAATACATTACAAGAAGGAGGACTTAATGAAAAATTGGAACCGAATGGAATATTTATATATAATTTGAAATATCCAATAAAAACTTTAGAAGTCGCTTCCCAAAAATAAACTTTGGAGCTAAAATCTCTGAATTTTCAGCGATAGCAACATTGTTTTTTTAAAGAATTTAATTGAATTAGTATTTTTCTAAAACTTTTGAATTTTTTTATAAACAAAAGAAAACCAGTAAAATAAATGCCCATTTGCAGCTTAGACACATGATTAACACAAATATTGTACTATTGGTTGTAGCGTTTAGAATCCTAGTCAGTCTGCGCCTTAAGAACTCGAATCTCTGAAGATACTCAGAAGTTTGCAAATGATGTAAATTTTTTTTTTTATAATTTATAAATATTTTCGGCCTTCTTTTCTGATACAAATGAGTAAAAACTTAAAAGTCTCAAGATTGTATATACCATTAATTATAATAACATAATTTTATTCAATACATAAAATTTATTTATATTGATCTTGTCATCACTTCAAAGTTGTGTATATATCTAGCTGTACCGCATCTTTGTAAACGTGGACTTACAAGTCCAAACTTATATCTTTCTCGGTATGTTATTATAAGATAAAGGCTGTGTTTGTCGGTTGGTATGTTAATTTACGCCTGGTGTGGGTATTTTGGTGTATGTAGTGGGAAACTGCGTGCGTGAACACTCATTCACTCACTCATCAGAAGGATTGTTGGACAAAATCCTCCCCCAAAGAGACACTACATACACACAAGATACAGACAGACAGACAGACTGAGAGATACGGAAAATTCAAATAATAATAATAATAATAATAATAATAATATATTTATTTGCAAAAAACATAGTATACAATGGTGTTTAAATTTAAATAAATAATAAGAGCTTACATGTTTTGCCAGCACTATTCCTAGCATGCAAATATTTAAACACAATGAATATAATCAGAATTTCATTTCCATAAAGTCCTTAATACTATAAAAATTATAATCATTTAGCCAACTATATAGCTTATTCTTGAATAATCTAGAATTTAAATTTTTTATGCTACTCGGTAACTTATTATAAATACGAACACAATTACATACACAACTTTTATTATATTTGGTAATTTTTGGAACATCATGAAGAACGAGTCTTTGTGGATCACGTCGTTTCCGCGGATTTAGATCATTAGCTGATTTAAACAATTCTTTATTTTTTTTTACAAACATACATATCTCGAAGATGTAAAGCGACGGCAAAGGTAACAATCCTAGTTTTTTAAATATGGGTTGACACGATTGCTCAGGATGCATCCCGTACATTGCCCTAATACACTTTTTTTGAGCAATAAATGCTCTTTTGATATCTGTGCTGTGTCCCCATAATATAAGCCCGTAGCGCAGTACCGATTCTACATTTTACCGATTTTACATTTTCTACAAAAAATTAGGAATGGTATCAGTGAGTCGTAAAACGTTTATATGGTTCACAAAATATTACAACAATGAATGTAATATACAGAGAGAGGCTATAGATTTATACTGTAGTAAAAATTACCTACGTAATTAATACCTACGTGAAAATTCATACACAGTTGTAATACAATAGTGTTATAACTTTGAGTGAACTCAATTATTAACAAGATAGTAGGAGGATAAAAGGCAATCTATGTTTTTAATGAAAGAGAAGGACAATCTAGCGTACGGGTGATGCGTAGCGTACCTTAGATGTGAGTAAGTATCACCACCGCCCACATTCGCCTGCAACGCAAATAGAATCACAAGTATTGATAGCGATAGCGAGGGCGCATTTACTGTTTAAAAGTCTACAGAGGAGAATCGGCAAGAGAGGCTAGAGAAAAGACTTTTATAACCGGCAACATTCTCAGTGAGTCTTACATCTTTGTGCCGTTCAGTGTTGAGACATTTGGCCTGTGGGGTTCAGAGGCACGGAAAATATAAAAAGTACTATCTACGCGCCTAAATAGGGCTACTGGAAACCCAAGCGCTGGCAGCTATTTCGGCAACGGATCAGTCTAGCTAAGCAACGTGAAAATGCTGCCAGTATTATTGGTACACTTTCTCGTAATGATATATAATATTATTTTAGTTATAAACATTTTTTTGTTTGAATAAATAACTAAACCCTACAATACAAACGAATTCAAACACAAAGTTAATTCCATTCCCAGCGGAAGTCGAATCACTGGTAAAATGTTATAAAAAGAAGTAACTACAGTTTGAGAAGCTGTGCTCGCGAATTACCGTGAAGTAAGTAACCGGAGAGTGCAGAAGTCAGAACAATAATGATTGTATGCGCAAATAATAGTAGTGAAGTTATATCGCGCTGCGCTTTTGTGTTTACAAGCCGGAAGCGGCTGCGTGCGCCGCTCTTGTGCGCTAAATTATTAATTTGCTGCCCTTAATATATCGGTATTATTTGATTATTCCTTAAACAAGCCCTCTTCAGGTCGTAGATTTGGGCACATTGCTGTCGTCTCTGGTTTGGTGGTCGGCAGAAATAGAGCCAGTAAGGAGGCTCCTTGGCACAGGATGCCTTCTAGATTATGGGTACCACAACGGCGCCTATTTCTGCCGTGTAGCAGTAATGTGTAAGTGTTATTGTGTTTTATTGGGTAAATGAGACTTAACATCTTATGTCTCATGGTGACGAGCACAATTGTGGCGCCGCTTTGAATTTTTGTGTTTTTCCTGAATTCCTATCCTAGAATCCTGAGCGGCACTGCATTGTAATGAGCAGGGCGTGTTATTTACCATCAACTGAATGTCCTGCTCGTCTCGTCCCTTATTTCTTTACAAAATCAGCTTAAACAATTTGACTAGGTGCAACAGAGATTGTGTGGATAAAAATACCCAGAAAAAAAAGATAGGCAAGTTATTAAGAGTAGACACAACACCAATTATGTTAAAGTAAGTAGCCAAGTTATCACAAAACATTATTACAAAATACAGATACCTACTCATCTCGTATACAGGTAGGTACTTACACAACGAAAGAGAAAAAATACTTTGTAGTATTCTTAGATCATCTATACGTCTAGATATACTATGACAGCTGTGAAAATGTCGAAAAAAAATTAGTTTAGAGTTGACATCTATTTTGAGCAATTCACGAACACTAACACAAAGTGTCATACAAATCACGAGTGTAAGACGTAACTTATCACGCACACTAAACTAATATTCCTGACCTGTTTTCATCGGTTGTCTAACAGCAAGAGACTCTATCTAGACATATTAATAATCTAAGGTAGTATGCATAAAAAGATTACGTTTGTTCCTGGCAATAATATTGTGACTATCAATAATTTAGAGAAAAATTATTAATGTGCTCTGTGAACGGCTGTGTCCCAAAGTTATGGGACATGAAGGGAAAGTACCTTAAATATCGAAGATAAGCTATTTTACTGAAAAAAGACTTTATGTTATTTTTAAAAGTTAGTAATTCTGCATTCAAAGATTTTTCTAAAAATTACTTGCCTCGTCTGGGAATCGAACCGACTTAAATGCTAAGTGATCACCGCCGCATTCTCTTACTTGCAATACCAGAGGAATTACAGGAGCGTTGCTGGCTTTTTAGAAAGATGTGTATTTTTTTAAGGTACCCATGTCGTATCGTCCCAAAAACACCGCATTAGGAACCTTATCTCACAGCTTTGTAGTACGTGGAAGGAAGCTCCTTAAAAACCGCACTGTGGAGGACCGCCACACATCCAGATGGTGGGGATGATATCCTAACTTGTGGCGTGTCATGCGAAGGTACAATTCGGCGGTAGGAATCAGGTGAAACAGCTCTTCGGTACACTCCCCGTGATAAATGCGGTAGAAGACACATAATGAAGCGACGTATCTACACAACGCCAAGTGATCCAGCCGTTACCAGAGCACATTAATAATTTTTCTCTAATTAATAGTCATAATATTATTGCCAGGAACAAACATAATCTTTTTATGCATACTACCTTAGATTATTAATCCGTCTAGATAGAGTCTGTTGCTGTTAGATAACCGATAAAAACAGGTCAGGAATATTAGATTAGTGTGCGTGATAAGTTACGTCTTACGCTCGTGATTTGTATGACATTTTGTGTTAGTGTGCGTGAATTGCTCAAAATAGATGTCAACTCTAAACTCAATTTTTTTCGACGTTTTCACAGCTGTCATAGTATATCTAGACATAAAGATGATCTAAGAATACAAAAAGTTTTTTTTCTCTTTCGTTGTGTAAGTACTTGTATACGAGATAAGTATCTGTATTTTGTAATAACGTTTTGTGATAACTTGGCTACTTACTTGAACATAAATTGTGTTTACTAGGTGTTGTGTCTACTTTAATAAATTGCCTATCAATTTTTTCTGGGTATTTTTATCCATACAATCTCTGTTGCACCTAGTCAAATTGTTTAAGCTGATTTTTTTTACTGAAAATAAGGTGCCCTGCCCATTACAATGCAGTACCGCTCAGGATTCTTGAAAAACACAAAAATTCAAAGCGGCGCCACAATCTTCTCTTCTTCTACTTTTATGATGCCAAACTCAACTTCTACTTTTATGATGCCAATCGAAAGTATGGCCAAAAACAACATAATAACTCTTCTTAAGTAACATAGTATTTTAAAAGAAAGGAACAACGTAAAATGAATGTTTTCCTACTTGGTTTGGTACGAATGGACCGATTAGATGGCCTGCCAGATCCCCGGACCTTACACCATTAGATTTCTTCTTTTGGGGATATGTGACAGATATGCTATACAAAAAGCGGTACGACAACGTGGGCGAGTTACAAACAGAATTGTGCCATATCATATCGAGTATTCACCATAAAATGATAAGAAAATCAACAGGCAGCGGACTCATTAAAAGATTGGCGATTTGCGTAAGACAAGAGAGATCACATTTTGAGCATTTAATTAATTAATTTACAAAAAAATACCCACTTAATTGACTACTTTCTTTTAAAATACTATGTTACGTAAGAAGAGTTATTAGTTTTTGGCCTTTCTTTCGATTGGCATCATAGGAGTAGGGGTGTTTTTTTTTTTCATTTAAGTCGGTTCGATTCCCAGACGAGGCAAGTAATTTTTAGAAAATCTTTGAATGCAGAATTACTAAATTTTAAAAATAACATAAAGTCTTCTTTCAGTAAAATAGCCTATCTTCGATATTTAAGGTACTTTCCCTTCATGTCCCATAACTTTGGGACATCCTGTATATAGATGTAAAGAACAACGTCTGTCGGGTCAGTTAGTAATAATACGTATATCGATATAAGCTATGTTTTATTACAGAACTAATGTATATATATATACCAGTTTAGTTTCCACAAAACCCAACTACTGAAGAGTGAGGGTTACTAACCGACGCCAAAGTACACCAACGAAGCCCTGATAATTGCCTGTCGTCCACATACATGGAGCCTCGTATCTGAGGGAATCAATACTTGAATAACTTTACTAGAATTTTAGTTTTGCTTTCGATTTGTTGGTAATCGCAAGAAACGATGGGCAAGTCAATAAATCCCTACTAATATTATTAATGTGAAAGTAAGTTTGTTTGTTACGCAGGCCTAAACCACTGAAATGATTTTGATGAAATTTAGTACAGGGATAGACAAGATTTTAGGAAAGGACCTTTTATCGCGTTAAAAAGGCGTGGCGTCTGAAATAGGGTGTAGAAGTTTGTATGAATGTTCGTCATTATCGAAGATAACACCATGAAAATTTGTATTTAGGCACTTGATAAGAAATAACTTAAAATTTGTTCTAGCGTTTTTTTAAATTTAGACCTTTTTGGGGATGAAAGTTCTATATTTGGTATCTTATAAAATGTATTAACCACAGCAGTTTAATGTGTATTATTTACAAAGTGAGTATTTAAAAAAGTAAAAAAAGCTACCTAAAGTAACTATTGCATGCGGACGAAGTCGCGGGTAAAAGCTAGTACTATATAAACTCAAGTTAAATTACAGAACAGTCAAAGAGTCAAAGTACACTATTTATGGAGAAGTGGAAAGAAACTCAGGGCTTTTTTTTAAATCATCATTATATTTTAACGGAAGAGAAAATTGCTGAAATTGTAATAAATAAGAGCGGCATTGCGTTTCTTGCCACTTCTTCTCATTAAGCTCAATTTTTCCGAATTTCGTCTTCGAGCGTCGATACTGAGGTAACGAGATTGATAAATAGCTTTTAAAGTTTTGCGTTTTGTGCACTGCAGTTCTTTTTGCTATAAGACCCCATGAAGCTTCTGAAAGTATTCAAAATTTGAATTCAAAAAATAAATTTGGTGTCGAGACACTTGGCCCGTGGGAACCAGAGGCTTATATAATTTATACCTACGTCTAGATAGAGTCTCTTACTGTTAGACAACCGATAAAAACAGGCCAGGAATATTAGTGAAGTGTGCGTGACAAGCTACGTCTTACATTCGCGATTTGTATATCTCTCCGATATGACATTTTGTAATATTATTGTGCGTGAATTGCTCAAAATAGAGGTTAGTTCTTAAGGCAATTTTTTTCGACGTTTTCACAGCTGTCATAGTCTATCTAGTCGTATGAATGATATAAGCCCAGAGGTGCAAATAATGTACAAAGTACTATTTTCGCGTCTCAATAGGGCTACTGGCAACCCAAGCACTGGCAGCTATATCCGTCAACGGATCAGCCTTATCCATAAATTACGTGAGGTGTTTTTTTGAATTTTCTGTAATGGTGAGATGTCGTGAGATTTTCTTCTACCCCCTTCCCTATCCCCCAATCTCACGTGAGATTTTTTTAAATGTGGGTTTCTTAGGTAAGCGCGTTCGATTGTTATTGTAAAAAGAATAAAAATTGCTTCAATATTCAATATTACTGTTATTGCTTTGTGTCAATATGTACGGCCTGACTAGTTATGGTCGTATGTCCTCCTCTTTATAAGGTCGACAACTCTCTTGTGATTCCTCTAATGTCACAAGAGAGTATGGTTGTGGTGATCACTTAAGCGACCAGCCAATGGACTTGAGGAATGGAGCGGAGGTAGGTTACCTCTCTCGGACAAGATCGCCATTGTTTTAATTCAGAATTAGAAGCATTTTTAATTAATTCAATTTTCTTTACAAACCTAACAAAACTATGTCATGTTAAATTGTATTGGCGTGCAATAAATAAATGCTTCGTAAATTTTTTATCTAGATTGAATGATTAGCATGGCTCCAACTGTAAAAGTTAGAGGTTTTTGATGATATTTTTTCGCACTGTGTCTAAAAATAGAAATGTTAAGAAAAAATTAGTTTTAGCAGTTACACTTCTTTAGGCGCGTTATGATAAAAATATGAGAGTGATATTTCAAGATACGCGCGCATCACTGTAGCACAAAAGTAGTAGGGTGAAGTTGGTTCCTAAAATTTTCTGACGTTTGCGTCATTCGTTATTTTTTTTTGGTTTCTTCGTCCATTATTAGGACAGGGTTCAACCCCATACAGCCGTATTCATTATTTAATAATTAATTGTCAAAGCTATTTTTGCAAGATTTTTACAAAATTGTTCTTTCTAAAAAGCAGGAGGAATAAATCATTTTTAATGATTTTTGCTTAGTTAGCCCAAAGAGTATAACTTCTTGCGTGCATACATACACACACATTTTCGTCTCATATTCTGCCGATATATAATTATTTTTTGTAAGAATATAAGCTTTATATAAACCGTCAAGAAATGGTTTCAATTATAAGCAATTTTGGCGATTTCTTGCGATAGCTCGTTTAGATCGTTTGTGTTCCAAAAAAAAGAACCACAGCAAAATAGTGTAATTATTTTGCTTTTCATTTTAATACAACAATACCAATTTATAAAACAGCAAAACATTGTAATATAACAATTAAATCTCCCTACAGCAACCACAATAGCTTGAGCCGTCAAAACAATAAAATTTCAATCAAAGACTAAGTCTGATGCGAGTTGACGCCAGAGGGCGACTTATGAGAAGCATATTGCGTCGGTTTTTTACGCTTACCCATTGAGGGAGGGAACAATCATTCCACTCGTGACGGTGCGGCAAGGATTAATATATCAGAGGCGGGATAATAAAAATAAGGTTTAGTGAATGAAATCGACTGGTTAATAAAATTTCATTATTTTAAATAGTGATTTCTTTTTTTTATGACAAAAAGGGACGAGACGATTAAAAATTTCAGCTGATGGTAATTGATACGCCCTGTCCATTGTAATACGGCACTACAATTGCGCTCGTCTCCTAGAGACATTAGATGTTAAGTCTCGTTTGCCCAGTAATTTCACTAGCTACGGCGCACTTCGGGCCGAAACACAGTAATGCTTACACATATTACTGCTTCACGGCAGAAGTAGGCGCCGTTGTGGTACCCACAATCAAGCCGGCAACCTGTGCAAAGGAGCCTCCCACTGCGATCTACAAATAAACTGGACAGAAAATACCTTCTAAGAGCTTAAAAAGGGTTCCATCGAAATATTTTTTTAAAAATTTGAAGCACTAGGTTTGTACTAGTATATATTAACGATATTTTTTTTAAATAAGTTTTGTTTTCCAAGAATCCTGAGCGGCAGGGCGTATCAATAACCATCAGTTGAACGTCCTCTCATCTTGTCCCTTCTTGTCATATAAATTTTAATTACTATCTATGTAAAGCGATGCAGCAAAAATACTCAAATGTCATGTCTTACAACGAAATTTATGTCCTTGTGTAGGTAAAAAAAATTATGTCCTTAAAAATAGTTTTATTTAAGCTCATATTGTTGTCAACAATTTGCCGCATCTGCATCGAAATAATCAATGACGCTGTAATGATTTTCCCGAGTCCTCGTGTTTTATATGATTTGCTCAGTGGAGTGCAGTTAACATAATGTTTATTACTCGCCGTATTAACTAACGGATAGGGGTCAGCTTTGATTATTGAAACAATTTATCTCAACTACTCGAACCTAATAATGTTTTATTTAAATTCAATTATGTTCCAAACCCGTTCTTTATTGACGTAGAAATTAATTAGTACAGCGCAGCGGTTGATTGATGATAATTTTAGATAGAAATAAATAAAAAGTGGAGAATAATTTAGAAATGGATTAATATTATTCTAGCGAACTCAACAGACGTTGTCCTGTAAACACGTCTTAAGTTTGAAAAATCAGTCCAGCCGTTAGCAGGAGTTCAGTTACATGGGTAGTTGTATTTCTTATATATGGACTTGAGAATCTATTTAGAGGGCCTTGTGCCATACACGATCAAAGGCCTTCGCTATATCCAGACTAACTGCCAGTCTTTCCCCCTTGCTATCAAGCCACCGCCCATCTATAATATGTTAGGTATACCAGAAGATCACCTGCCGATCGACTATGGCGAAAGCCGTACTGTCGGTTGTTGATCAACTGGTGACCCTCTTTTTTTTTCGTGGTTTTTTCCACAGATTGGTTGAACATGGCAGAAAGTTTATTAAAGACTGCAATATGTAAGAGAAAATGATATTTTAGTTGATAGCCGTTGCGATGGTGTAACATGGTGTATCACTGGCAAGGATTAACTCAATCAGCTTTTAGGAGCACTGGGAACTGTGATAAATGCGGTAGAAGACACAAAATAAAGCGATGTTTCTACGTAACGCCAAGCGATCTGGCCGTTCACACAACACTGGATATTTTACGACTGAATAGATTATGTAAACTGTTTCATTGAACTTTTCTTTTATTAATTATTCAATAGAAACAAACAGTCACATCATAAATTGCTTACCTAAACAGGATTTTTAATCTAGACCTAAACATCCCTAATTTTTATGAACAGCCAATACAGATATGAAAATTAGTAAGGTTGGTACTACACCTAACAATATATATTTTAAATTTGGTTACAGGTTTTAATATAATTCATAGGTAAATCATATTAAACTTGAAATATGTAATTTTTTCCATACAGCTCATTCGAAAGGCAGATTTCCTCAGAGAAGAACGAGCAATAAATTGTAAGGTCTTTTCAAAACAGAATGGTATTACAAGTTGTTATTTTGAATGCAAATTACAAGTCATTTAAATTACATTATATTATACAAAGGGAGGCAACAAATATATTCAATAGTAAAAAAATTAAAGGCTTACTCGAGTAAGTAAAACAAAGTAAATTAATACTTATAAACACAAGAGTTATTGAGTACAGTAATGCATCAATCCACACATACCGTAAATTAATAAAGGCATTTTGCGAGCATGTTATTAAATAAAATATATTATATGGTTATAGCATTTTTTAATGACGCAAATTATTTAAATGTGAAAAGGTCTAAGTGGCAAAGTTCAGTATCTTCTGAAAAAAGAATTTTTAACATAAACGGTCTGGCCATGCACAATGCGAATATCGGTTTATTAACACATTTACGCTCACATCTACGGGGTACTCTAAATTTAACGATATGCAAAAGGGCCTTGGACGTCAATCACGTTATCAAGAATTTTGAAAAATAATATAGAATCAAAATAATTGCAACGAAACTGTAAAGACATTAACAAGACACAAATATTGAATTTTATGATTGAATTCTCATAGTCCACATATTCGTGACCAAACCTCTATAATCCAAACATCTTACAAACTTTTTTGAACACTTTCTATTCATTCGATATGCTTACTATATACAGGATGCCAGACTGTACAAGCGAACTCAAGATGACTCCACACAAAACTGTTGTATAATATTTTATAAGTCAAAGGAGACTAGAAAGGCTTAGCCATTCGCAACACAAATCGCAGTCGTTTATACCCTTTTGTTAAAATGTGTTTTATATGTGGAAAAATGTCAATTGAGAGTCCATAATGACACCCAAATCCCGAATCTGTGTTACACGCAATAAAACCTTACCGCCTAAAGTATAACTGTTGTTAATAATGTTGCCTTTTCTACTATAACTAAACTCTTCCAACCCCGGTTCTTATCATTGATAATTGTTCTTTAAATTATACATAATAGGAAACAAACGGGCAAGTTTCTCATCCAAGTTATGGACCGCCTATGGACCTTTCAGTGTCCTCTACACTGCTTGCTTGCGTTGCAATGCTTGCACGTTTCATTATAATATGCTATAGGATAATAATATAGTATAATAGGAGAATAATATAGGATAATAGGAGAATAATATAATATAGGATAATGGTCACAAGTTTCTATAAATCAAGTTGTGAAACACCAGATTTTAACTATTTTCGCTGAAATTTTATATAATGAAATTAATATGCCAATTGGAGATCCGAAATTTTCATCCCTAGTCCCTAAAATCAGAGGAATCACAAAAGTGGTTTGAATTAAATTCTTTTGAAAAAAATGATATTCTTTTTAATATTTGCTTTTACAATGAATTATTCCTAGACATTTATATTTAAGAGCTCTTTAAATGATACCTATATAAGCTTAGAATCTTGTAGTTCGTTCCAGAATATTGTAGAGATGTTCCGTCAATTTGGAAATATTGGCTTTGGAATAAGTTGGCATAAAGCGCACAAAATAGAGTTCTGACTGAAAAGAGATGATGGGAATGAAAGATGTAATGATGGAAATGATGTTGTATATCTTATTGTAAGAAGTGACGGATGACCAAGATGTATACCAATATGATATGCCCTGTTCACTATAATGCAGTGACATCTGAGAAGTTAATAAATACCCTAAATAAATTGATAAATTAAAATAAAATCACATCAGTCTCAATAAAGCAAATATATTGACGTTATAAAAGATAAAAATTTCGTTATTACAGACGATAATAAAATCAACAAAATACAAACAGTATTTGTGTAAGTTCGACGAGAGTTTAATATAAGTAGTTTAGATTTGTCAATTTTTTGTTTTGTGTTAATGATTAAGGCTCGAGTTAATCAACTACAATATAATCGTTGATTACGTAACTCATCTGTTTACAGCTAACAGTTATTTAAACAAGCCACGTTTTTTTTGTTTTCATCATGTATTTTTATGCAACGGTTTACTAACCGAGCGTTTTTAAATGAATGACCGAATGGTTAATATTTGCTTATATCCAAATGATATCCAACAATAGAGTGGTAACATAATAATACTGTAACATGTAATACTCGTTTCGTTAAAATTATGTTTACTCTGTCAATGTAATTGATATTGTTATTGTTGCCGAAGAAACAACTAAATAACCAATCAAATGCTTTTTCATCATATTCCTCGAAGTAATTTCTTCGTATTTGGAATAAACGCAGAGTGCGTATTATTCTTTTAAAAATTTCAAAATCTATCTATCTACTATTAAACACGGACGAGTAAAAAAAGAAGGACTCCGCGCCGTTATATTAGCAAGTGAAGCACCGTTATGCTAGTGTGTGTGCGGTTACGGGGGTACTAGTTACATAATTTTTTCTCCCTTAAATAATCATATATGGCCAAAAATACTTACATAGTATGGTTTTTACACTTTTTCACAACGCACGACGGTCGTTAAAATATTTTATTGAGACGCAAACTGATCTGTCAAAGACGATAACAATTCTCATAATAGCCGCCTATAAGCCTGTAGTAGTGTAAGTGTGTGCGTGGGGCTATGTATTTACACGTTAATCGGCTTGTTTTGGTGCTACACTGTTATGTAAGGTGACACGGAGTCCTTATTTTATTACTAGTCTGTGCTATTAAACCGTCTTCTTCAAAAATATAATTCTAAGCGTACATATGTCACACAATTTATCACGTCATGCAGGAAAACAATGGTTAACCTACATGTGCTACTTTGTTTAAGTTAATGAATCGGTTAAATTTCATAATCAATGATAAGTGCATGATGAACAATAAAATAATTATAAACGGCCGTTTAAACCTTAAACAGTCAAACACCGCAAAAATGTTACAGCTTTGCATAATATAGTAAAAGTCTATAAAACCGTGTTGCACGTATGAAATATTTTAGTTATATTTCCAAAATAATCTAAAAAAAATACTGCAATAGCGAAAGCATCCTTCACGTAAGTAATAAAAATTTCGTTAAAAGAACTTTTGAGACTAGAAATAATAATTGGGATCCATATGAAACTGATGCAATTTGCAAAATATGAATCCCAGACAAAGTTAAAAATGACCTACCTCAAATTTTCAAATAACCAAGTCACACTGCATGAGACCTTCCGTTCATTCTATTATGAAAAATCTCTAAAGCCTCCGACATTCGTACTAACTTAAGTGTTAATAAACGATAATCCGTTGTCAACCACACTGATGCTTCCGTTGCAGAGACCGGAATAGCCAACAATGCTTTTGTAGTTCCATTACTAACGCTTTAGTGGAGAAAAAAAATTGCGCAAAGTTTATTTCTATGATTTTGTTGCAGTGAATATTCAGTTTCAATATCGTAGCTTTCGTAGAAAACATAGCGAAATAAAACTCCGCACAGGGAAAACTATTTCATCGCCTGGTTATACGTAGAAAATATTCCTTGAGATCACTTTGATTTTATCTAAACGAGATAGTTTGAAATAGTAAATGATCAAAAATTTGCGTACCTACGTACAAAGTACACATGTCAGAAGTAAAACCTGCATTGTGCATGAACCTCTAAACTGCATATTATGATGTCCTGGTACACGTTGCTAGGATGTCACATGATTTTAACCGCTATGAAAGACATTACTATCACCATATAACATACCTGAATAACATTTAAAAACTAAATTTTATGAACGATGCAGAACTCGAACACACGACCTCTCGCGTTCCGAGCGAGTGCTCTTCCAACTAAGCCAACGTTCGAGTGACGTATCGTCATTAAATTTTGTATGATTTGTAAACTCTCAGGTTGTGGCTTCATCTACAGGATCTACTTTAGTTAGTTGATAACCTGCTCAATCAACAATCGCAGTATTTGCATCTGAGGAAATTGACTTGAGATATCGCTTTTGCTAAACAATTTGTTATGTTTTAAAGTGATAACCCTTACTTCTAGGATTAATACACAGGAACAGGAACCCGAGAACGTTGATTAGCTTTGCTGAATTGATGGTCGAAATTGCTGCCAGCGCTTTCATTTCTAGTACATAAAACACATAGAATCACCACATTATGGTAATCAGACAGAGGTAAATGTTTTGTTTGGTGCACATTGGTATCTCTAGTTTTCGAAGATAGACCGCATGTTTTTTTTATCAATATTCAGTTTCGTTCTTGTTTTATGATAGTGGTAGTTATTATGCCTCCCCTAACAGTTTGATATTAGCACCTACTTATAGATAATAAATCTGAATACAAAACAGATACTACAAAACATCTAAACTATAAAGCCCCATATTCTACCGCCTAATAGGGCTTTGACAAAACGAAGCGCAAAAATTCTCGGAAATTCGGAAGCAGCAAGATTACAGGTAATCCCGGATATAATTACAATGGTCGGTAAAGGCGTCTATACGTCTGGCCGTCTCTATTGTTAAATAAGTTTGTGGGTGTTAGCAAATCAAATCGTTACTCAAGAGGTGTTACCAAGGATTACGTTTTTTGATGATCCTTCCGACATGTTTCCTACTAATACGCTAACAATTTGATACAAATGTAATGATGAAATGAATAGAGCGCATTCTTTGAAGTGATCTAATAAAACAGATTTTTCAAAAGCAATGGACAATGTAGCTAAACTTTTTTGGCAAATTCTGATATTCGTGGTTCGGAGCTATATTGTAAATATTGTTATATGTAATGAATGAATATTGAAATGGTGGTAATAATATATTTAATATATAAGAGACTACATAAACTAAGATTACCTAACCTTAACTTATTACAATCCGGAGGTGCTTAATCAGAAAAATAACAGAACACTGCAGACCAAACGAACATCTACAAATCATCACACAATGATCATACCAGTAGTACATTCCGTCACGGAAAGGGCGAAATATCGTATCACTTAGAGAAGACTACTGTCTTTCCAGATACTTCTGGGACTTCTCCCAGAAGTATCTGGCAGCACATGAATTATAAAAAGAATTTAAATAATGCCTTTTTCCATAAGTCAAGCTTCATGAACGCAATTTGTCAGGGGAGATTGTTTTTCTCTTATGGGCATATGGCTATACCTATGCTTTGGCCACCACAGCCTTATCACTAGTGGTTGGCTACTGTTAAGTCGCCAAATCAGGAGATCCGTAGGAGAACCAAAGTTGCCGACATAGCCCAGTTGCGAAACTAAAGTGCTGAGTTGATAAGTCGTTTGCTGAGTTATTAAACACACAGCTCTATGGACAAATCGCCGTTGGGGCAGTAACGTCCTTGAATAGCCACCACATACCGGAAGACGTTGAGTTGGTAGACTTCCCACAAGATGAACCGACGATCTGGTCAAGATCGCCAGAATAGCTTGGATGAGGGCAGCGCAGGACGAATCGTCATGGCGATCTTTGGGGGAGGCTTTTGTGCAGCAGTGGGCGTCTTCCGGCTGAAAGGGTGACGTTGCCAGAGTCTTCTCTAGATTAAGCAGGGAGCTGCACAATGATGTTGCAGGTGCCACCATCCCGTATTGTCAATGATTCTGACGCAGGCTGCAAGTAGTCTGTGTTAGTTAGTAGCTCTATTACAGTGTAACCGTAAATGTTGTCATCACCATCTCTATATAGTATAGCACCAAATTTTCATTTAAGACATTTAGCTTTCGTAACATAGCAAGTTGTACTAGTCGTCTAGTATATCGTAGTCTGTGAAAGAGCTATCGTCAGTCTAGGATCCTAATAAGCTAAAATATATCTACCTAAATTTACATTAACTTTACTTAAGCATCTGATACTGTCACTACATGAAATTAGATAATAATAACTAAAACCATCCTTCCACTTCATTGGAAATATTTTGCGAACTTCTAAAGCATGCGTTGCCGGTAATAACCCTTTGTCAGTGATGCATGAAAAACCTATTTGAATGAAGATTTGTGACAGGAACTACCTATGGCATTGTGCAAGGATTCACAATGGGTCCCTGGTATTTTAATATCCTTATTTGGAAAAACTTGAAGATGTAATAATTCAATTTATTGGGAGATATAATAAAGTATTGTAAATTTTACTGTTTGCAGCTTTTATTTACTTTTAGCTCCTTCCGTTATTATTACTAAAAATAATAAGTAATGATATCGGGCTATCCAATAATAAATTCACATTTACATAATAAATAATTTGTTTCATCAAATATTTTATTTCTCTAGCTAATAGTGTAGTAATAAATAGGTTCTTGTTTTTTGTTTAAAATTTCCAATTTTTTTTCTAATATTACAAAAGTTATTTCATTTTTTGGTATTTTGTATTTTTACTGCTAGCATCTGTATTCAGAGTCCAACGAAGACTGGAAATACTGACAAGCTCACTGTTTTATTCGCCGGTATTGACTATAAAGAAAAAGAAACCAGACACATTTTCGAAAAATCTTTTGTCTGTTTTACCGTGGTTTTTTCTTCACATGTGAGCAGTAAGTGTGATCTTTGTCTGAAAGCAAAACAAAACAAGATAATAAAAAAAAAATCTAGGACCATAGATGTCAATATTGATTGAATATTTTATCCTATTGTAGCATATAATATAGATGTTATTAAGCAAAGTTCAACGTACTTTCCTTCATACTTGAACAAATTGTGATACTTATTCGAATCCTACACACTTATCAAAATGGTCGCAATCTATCGGTCGACCTATATCTTCGCATTTCGTCTCGGCATTTTAATAACTGAACTTAACCCACTTGATAAAAAAAAAACAAGTCACTCACTAATCGCACTACACTTATTTTTTTTAAATATCACTTCACTTTGTTTCGAATAAAATATAGCATAAAGGAAATCAGCAACTCAAACACTGTAGTGACTAACAACCTTTATTAAGGTTATATTGTTATTTTTAATTTGGATTGAACGGTTTTTTTTGTATAGGTTACCTCTATAAATACTTACACGAGGTTGGGGTAAAGGACCAACTGAACCTTTTAACCCCACATCATTTACAAATTAGTTATGAAAAGTTTACTTATTTGTTTTAGTATGTGAAACTATAAAAGAAAAAAAGAACTTGGCACTAAATCTGTGGAATTTATATTACAAGCAGCACATTTAGTTCTACATGACAATAAATAGTTAGGTTAGGAGGTATGTCTGTTTCTACGTATTTCTATGTATGTTTTACCAGTGGAAGGCTCATTTGCACAGGATGCCGGCTAAATAATGGGTACCACAACGGCATATATTTCTGCCATGAAGCAGTAATGTGTAAACATTATTGTGTTTCGGTCTGAAGGGTGCAGTAGCTAGTGACATTTCGCAAATTAGACTTAAGATCTTCTGTCTCAAGGTGTTTAAAAAAAAGTTTATCTCGATTTCCGGACAAACTGCGAGTCCTATGGAAAAAAATCAAATCGCAAAGTTGTAGGTAATAAAAAGATCTACAACTTTTGTTTTCACACTTTCTTCCTCCTCCTCGCGTCGGTTTCCTCAGTGCTGAGGGTCGTGATCATCTCGACAGAGTACTTTTTTGCGTATTATTTGCCGCCATCTGCCCCTGTCGGAAACAGAGTGTAAAGCGTCGTGGACAGTGGTTTCAAACACTTTTTTCACATAACCTAAAATTTATGTAAAAAATTCAAAAAATCAAGTTATTGGTTTTCTATTAATTTAATCTTTTTCAAAAAAATTTTTTGAACACGAAATTTGGTGAAAAGCTACCTTTTTATGACCCAAATACACTGTAAGTTATTTGAAATGAAATATTTCACCCTATTTTGACTTAAATATCAAAAAAGAACCGTTATTTTCAATCGAAAATTCACCCGTTTAAATTTTCAGCTTTTTCCAAAAAGTTGGTATGCTTTCTGTTCGTTAAAATCTCTACTTTCCGATGGTGTAAAAAAATATATATTACAATGGTAAAAGTTCGGAAAATTGAAGCCCATCAAAAGGCATTGCATAGAGAATTCATACCTGTTATTTGGTAGCAGCAAAAATATGGATTATAATTTACAAACCTCCCCCTTTCCACTTCCCGTCCTCAGATCACCCGTAATTTATTTTTATAATACTCTCTTCCTTTTTCAATAGGCTTCATCCTACTATTTTTTTTCACTTTTTATCATTTTCAAAGGCTTCAGCACTGGTCTACAAACGGGTTCATTTCTATTCAGTCTTCTAAGTTTTATTTGTTAGACACTTGGCCTTCATTTAAAAAAAAAAGCAATATTGTGATAGCTTAAGCAACGATTTTTATAAGCAATAAGTACTCAGTCATATTTGTACGCGGACGATGTCGAGTGCATCAGCTAGTTAATAATTAAGCAGATATTCCTACAACGGATTATATTTATATAATAGTAGCGTTACATCGTTCAAACACATCAAATGAAACAAATATTTGAACTCATTAATTTCGTAAACATTAATTCCCTCGGGACTCGCGCATATGTCCGCATTTTAGGAGTTGCCAATGAACTTTCAACACTAAATATTATATCTCACTGAATATTAAATACAACTTGCACGCCATTATTTTGCCCTAGGCACTTGATTTTTGAGTTTCGAGTGACGAGTGGTTGAGAATGGTGGTGGCTGGATGATCCCCTCACCGGGAAATCTGAATTATGTTTTTTTTATTTCATTATTAAGTTATTATAACAACCTGAGAGTTGAAAAAAGCAAACAAGATTTTTATAGCGAGGCGTTACTCGAACGGTTAGCTCAGTTGGTTAGAGCACCGGCACGCAACGCCGGAGGTCTTTTATTTGTGTAAAGTTATTATATATTTTATTTATATATAATAGCTAATAAAATGCTCGCATAATGCCTTTATTTTATATACGGTATGTGTGGATTGATGCAACTACTGTATTGTACTTTAAGTATGTGCTCAATAACTATAGATAACTATGTTTTTACTTATTAATATATATTAATTGACTTACTCGTGTAAGGCATTTACTAATTGACGTTTGTGTATTTTGTTGCATCACTTTGCATATATCGTAATTGAAATGATTTGTAAAATTAAATTGAAAAAAGAACCTGTGAACCATTTTGTTTTTAAAAGTGCAACCTCAGAGTTTCTTGCTCGTTCTTCTCTAAGGATATCTGCCTTCCTAACGAGCTGTAAGAAAAAATTACATATTTCAAGTGTAATGCAATTTACCTACGAAATAAATATATTTTTGTTTGTTTGTTCGAATAATTTGAACTTGTTACGATTTAAAAAAAGTGTGTGCGTTTTTTTAACTTTACGCGCGATTGAAGTAGGTAAAACTTAATATTAATTAACTTTAGGAATAATTAACAGACGCATTTATATATAACATTAAATAAAGCCGTGTTACCAACTAAGCACTCGCATATTACTGAAGAGCTAGGAGCATTGTTAGATTTTTTGCAATTTTTTTTCTCGGTAAAGCTGAGGATATAACTTCATCTTTTGAGTAAAGTTTGCATTTTCTCTACCTAAAATAAAAAAAATGCTTTTATTAATACATAATATAATTAATATTATTTTATCTAGTGAGATTTTATATATTTTACAAATAATGATATAATGTTATATTTTGATATTATTATTCATCAGAATATAAACACTCATTATCAGGTTCTTGATTTTCTCTTGTATTCTTATTTAATGATGAAGGAGTAAAATGTTCCTGGGATTCTGCCATTTTTTTTGACTGATTATTATTTTCAATATATATTCTATTTATAATTCAGTTCAATGTCCATTCGCACATTTTAAAATTTTCACTCATTAATAATATAATAATATTGACACACTTTTACACAAATTATCTTGCCCCAAATTAGGCATATATAGCCTGTGTTATGGGTTCCAAGACAAGGATATATTTAATACAATATACTTACTAAAACATACAGATAAACATACAGAAATACATTTAAACATCCATGACTCGGAAACAAACATCCATATTCATCATATAAATTCTTGCACCTACCGGGATTAGAACCCGGGACCTCTAGCTTATTAATAATATAATTTATAATAAGAAATTGAAGGTTATATTATTAGCACATATAAATATGACGTTGTTATTGAATATTAACAAATATGGCTGTATGGGCTCGAACCCTTTGCCTATCCTAATAATGGAAACGAAAAACAAAAACCAAGAACAAATTAACGAATATCAGAAAATTTCTGAAAACTTATACATTATTTATTGCAATAGTGGTAATAAATAAACAATAAAAACACTTGGAGATTTAAAGAAAAATACAACTGATCAATTTGATTTTTTTTTAAAACCATTAAATTATAACGGCTTAAAAAATTCTTTCAATTAACTTTTGTACTGAGCGTTACTTCCGTCAGAACAAAATTCTGAGTTACCCCCAAGTCGCACCTAAAGAAGTTTTACTTCAAAAATTATTCACTTATAGCCTAAACATATGATTGCATTTAATACTGCCGGACCATCGGACGGTCCGGTGGGAGCCTCGCACCAATTGGTCCGGCGTCGTACTCGGTACAGTCCGGACGGTGGTAATTTTTTTTATTTATTTTATTTCTTCTAAATGATACATTAACAGTACACATATATAACAATTACATATAACACTATCTAAGAAATTACATTACTGACGCGAGTACCAATAACAGATGTACTCAACATTCACAGTAGCTGCTGTGACTATTATTAACTATTATATACTTATTATTACTAACTATTAACTAATTACCAATATAATTTAAAATAAAATTAATAACAATTTAAAGTTGATTATAGACTTTAAGTTACATAAGTTTAATTATTACATATAAAAGGAAAGATATTTATTTATTTATTTCTATAAATACAGAGTGTTTTTTATTTATTGTAATTTTTCCTGTTTTAAATTCCTGTAGACTATTGGAAAATATGTCTATGTTCACTATTTCTTTATTTATCTCATTGTACACACTACATGCTTACTCATTTACAAGGTTTTAAATAAAAAAATTCACACTAACACATCCTTCTTTGAAAAAAGGAATTTTAACCAGAACTGTTACACGAAGAGCTAGTCATATTGAGCTGCCAATGGTGAGAAGTAATTATGGAAAACAGACAACAACCTTTGAGGGAGTTCAGATATATAACAACCTGCCCTCAGAAATAAGAAATGCCAAAACATTGACTTCTTTTAAAGCGAGCCTTCAAAGGCACATACTCAATAATTATGAAATATTTCAATAACATATGTAGGTTGTTTTATGTCTTATCTGTTTGCCTAACATTGAATTGCATTGTGTACCCACCATAATCATTGTTGTTAAGTACCTACTTTAATTTGTAAAATATTAATTTCTCATGTAAGTGACAATAGGTCTTAATGATAATAAAGTTATTTAAACCTAAACCTAAGCAGTCGTGGTACTGGTGAAAATGAGCCTAAGTTTGTTCGATAATAATAATTTTATGCGATTGATCATGCGGCATACCATATGCATATGGGCAGTACCAAATCAGATCATGTGAATTAATTATGAATGTCACAGACACGTGTTTTACCACTTACCAACTCTTCCGAAATTATTTGAGCTTTAATGAGAAGAAGTGGCAAGGAACTCACTACAACTATTTTGAATCTTCATTTACAGTGTCCGCGTTTTCATGATATTTAAACAATGTATGCAAAGTGATGCACAAACATATGCGTTTCGATGAGTGTCGATTACAAAAAATTAAAGAAACGCAATTAATTCATAAAAAATTGCAATCTGCATTAACTGAAAAAAAAATCTACAAAAAAAAGCATAAAAGGCATTTTTTTCTCAAAATTGATTCCTTTATGATGTCATTCTATTTGATGTCATTTCTAATATACTAGATACAACTACTGTTTCGGAAACAAATAGCGTTCCGAGAGAGAAGAAGTGGCACAAGCATATCTCCCAGCAATCCTTTTTCTACTACTGTCATTGTTATTGCTATAAAATAATCATAATCTAGTCCTAGGCTGTCCGATCACTTAGATATTCAGCTATGGAGAAGTAGAATTTACCACAGAGCTATTTTTTAATAATACATTTAAATTTATTAATAGATAATGCCTGAACAGTGGCTTGAACTTTATTATGATTTACCCTTAAAGCTAATATTTGTATCTTATGAAGCCCACTAGAAGAAGAACCTTAAGATCTTAGTTATGTAAGTAAAATATAAGAAGTAAAGTATTGCATTGTTGTATAGTTATAAATTTTATAATACTCTTTTTTTTTTTAAGTAGAAATGTATTTAATTCATTTAATATCATCATTTTTGTTTAACTCTTCAATTCTTTAATTTTGTTATGTTTAATTGTTCAACTTTAATATTCTTTTCGCACTATTGTAAATGTTGTTTACACCTGTAAAGACATGTCATATTGTACTATCCCTTGTGTACTTGATAAAATTTTAATTTTATAATGATGTGTTGTTGGTGTAACTATTTATATAAATAAAAATAAAAATAAATAGAATTAGCTACAAGCAATCCCTTATTTCTAGTGTTATAATAATGAAAATCACTATTAAGAGCAAAAAGGTGACGATTTTTGTGAACGTTTATTAAATTTTCATAAATGTACTGACAATAAACAGTCATAATACTTATTTCTTTAAAGTTTTCTGTAAGTTACTGTCTATAACCAAGCTAATATAATATATAAATAAATAATAATAAAATATGCTTACCTACAATTGGACGTAATTCCAGAAAAACGTTCAAATCATGTCGAAATTGAGTTAAGAACACAAAACTGGTCACGTGATTCATATTAGCGGACTGACTTTAAATGACATCATGACGTGTAGCCCAACCAACGTGTATGGAATATACTAATAATTATTAAACTTTAAACACGAATTCCTTAAAAAGTATATCTATTATTCAAACAAAACAAATCTTATAACTATATTTACAATACTACGACTACATAAAATTAAAACTATCATTACGTGGAAGCGTACCAAGAATACTGGCAGCATTACCGCGTTGGATAGCAAGGCTGATCCGTTGACCGAAATATACCGTATTTTGAACATTCTCCGCGCCTCTGGGCCCCACGGGCCAAGTGTCTCGACACCAAACGGCACAAAGATGTATGACTCACTGAGACCAACATATTTGCGACGCTTGCTGTCTTCGGCAGTCGAAGCAGCAGCCCCAGCATTCCTTAAAATGTGATGATTGTGGCTTGGGTTTTGGGTTTTGTGATTGTGGCTTGTGATTTTTCAGGAACTAAGTCCAATTAAAAACGTTATAATAAAAATCCCCGATGTCAGACTGGCCATGTAGGTACCACAAGCGACGCCCGTACATGAGTATGATACATGGACCTGCCAGTGACAGTCACTCTCGAACACTCAGCAAGGTAGGTACCCGAAGCGTTCCTATTCACCACCACATCACATCTGCACACCTTACAAGACTTAGGGCCTCGTTCACCATGTTAACGTTAATTGGAAGCTACATGTTATGAGTATATTTTGCCAATTTCACAAGCGAAAATTATGTCTTGAGTAACAATTAATTGGTTAAGTGAGTAGGCAATGAATCACACACGTCATATTCGTTCAATTTTACGTCAAATATCTCTTGTCAAACGTCATTGCAGATTGTCATTTATGATTTTGTTGAATGTTGAGCGTTCATTTCAATGTTTAGCGCCCGCTGTTTGTTTACCTTTGAAACTAGAAAGCATCTGGAAATAGTATAATACAGTTTTTGTGATATAGTGGTTACTTGTGTGAATATCATTATTATGGATAAAATTAAAAGAGAGTAAAGTGCATTTTTTACACGAGAGGGATATTTTGGTATTATTTAATAGAAATATAGTGATATCTTGGAATTTGAATATACGCATACTTGGTATTAGTTCCATGGAAGAATAATCTAACTCGTACAATTGATGATCAATCAAATCGAATAAATCCATATCTAATAATTATTTTTTATGCTACCTCTGAAATTCGTTGAAAGATGCATAAAACAACAACTGATAATTATAGTAGGCACAACATAGATATGTATAATGCAACTGTCAAGTAACCGTGCTAATTGGCAGAAGATGCGGCAAGTTAGTTACGGGACAGTTAATCTTGTTACTTTAAGGTCGTGAAATTCGCATGTTATGTTACTATTGACTTTGCACAGTGATTAGCTTAGGTACTTGATAGTTTACTTGAAGGTGGTGAAAGAGGGCCTTAATATTTAAACTAGTACAGTTTAGTTATATGTATACAGGTTAGAATTTTACTATGTTGTGTGGAATATCATGAATTAATAACTAAGTAATATTTTTTTTATGATAATAAGGGGCGAGATGAGTAGGACAGGATTCTTGAAAAACCCAAAAATTCTGAGCGGCACTACAATTGCACTCGTCATCAAGGTGTCTCAAGAGACATAAGGTGTTAAGTCTCATTTGTCCAATAATTTCACTAGCTACGTCGCCCTTCAGACCGAAACACAATAGTACTTTCACATTACTGCTTCACGGCAGAAATAGGCGCCGTTGTGGTACCCATAATCTAGCCGGCATCCTGAGGAAAGGAGCCTCCCACTGTATATATATATATATACAGTGGGAGGATATATATGTGTGTATTAGTAATAGTGTGGTATACCGAACAGATTAGGTATAATTTATTATAGATGTATATTAGCATAGGTAGTATAAGAGCGTAAACTCGCCATCAAACTGTTGGAACAGTTTGGTGAGATATAAAAATTAAGAAGCGATTTTGCATACTTTTATAACTAAATAAATTAAAAAAAAATTGAGAGCACCTGAACAGCATACACTTATTCTCAGTTTCCTGCAGCGTAGAATAAAAGTTAAACATTAATGCTCATACAGATTGTTTTTTTTTAATCTCATAACTTCTTCATAAAAAAATTTAAGGAACTGATGGATACAACTCCTCGTATTAAATAATTGGTACTTTAATGTATATACAGATAAGACCCAAGCTAATTTCCGTACACGTGGCTATGAAAGAACTCATCAATTTTATTGGGCAATCAATTCGCTTATTAGTTTGTACGGGAAATCATTGTTAGAAATGAGGGTAGTATCAAAAATTTTAAATATTACATATTTTAATATTTTTTTTTTACAATCTAATTTTTTTTCACATATCTTGTTCTTACTTTTCAAAAGGTTGGTTAGGTGATTCTGAGATATAGTTGGACATAGTAAATATATTATTTATTTTAAGTTATCCAAAAGATATGAGACTGACAATGATGTCTCGTGCCAGATTTTGGCGAGTCAACACGTCTTGAGGATGCCTCGTGTAGAGGCGAAACACGTGTCGAATTGTTTAAAGAAAAATATTGGCTGAATCAACACTAAAGAAAAACTCAAATCATTTGGATAATTATGGATTTCCGCAAAGTAACGCCTTCTTCAATAAATTTTCATTTAAAATTGTTTAGTTTTTTTTTTCATTTTTTTCAAATTCAGTTACCGTAAACTTCGTGTCACCCAGATTAAAATATAAATTTTTCATTTAAGTATTGATCTTTGCTAATTTCATAAAGTTTGGATTTATCCGAGAATATTCTGGGTATGTTTGATGTTTTATTAAATTAAATAATTTTTCCAATGATCCCTGCGAGATCGAATTTGAAATGAAGAGATTGCGAAACTGAAGTGGCACTTGTCAGGGCACATAGTTTAACGGACTGATGGCCGTTGGGCAAAGTCCTCGAATGGCGACCACGTACCGGAAGACGTAGTGTTGGTAAACCCACCACAAGATGGACCGATGGTCTGGTCAATAGCGTCGGAATACCTACATTGGATGAGGGCAGCGATGTTCCGATCTCGTGGTGATCTTTGGGGGAAGCCTTTATCCGTCTTCCGGCTGATGATGATGATGTTAAATTAATTTTGACTTGGCAACTCACCAGCAGTCAAATAAGAGAGAGAGAGAGAGGATTTTTGTGTAAGAAGGGGACAAAAAATCGTGCAGGTAGCCAGATGGTGATAACCACCTACATTCCCTGCAACACCAAAGGAATCACAGGAGTGTCGTCGGCCTTTTATGAAGGAGGAAGTCTTTCGTAATAGGTTACTCATCCGCTTCGCTAACTAAGGGCCTGATGAGAACGTTCAATGTCGCTCAGATGGCAATGGAGACTGCTATGCTCGGAGTTTCCCTGCGAGATTGAATGAGAAATGAGGAGATCCGTAGGAGAACAAAAGTCACCCACATGGCTCTTATGATTGAGACGAAACTGAAGTGGCAGTGGGCAGGGCACATAGTTCGACGGACAGATGGCTGTTGGGGCAGCAAAGTCCTCGAATGGCGAACACGTACCCGAAGACACAGTGTTGGTAGAACCGAATCGGCCCTTGTTAACTACTATTTCAACAAAAAATTCAGACGAAAAATTGCATACTCGCCCCTAATTCTTATTATTTTTTTGCAAATTGCGTATGAAAAATCAATTACCAATAAGAACGGTCGACGCCTCCACCTGCTTACTTCACTCGTGATATACCTAGATTTCTTATCACTATACTGTACATTATAATTTCAGTAAAACCAGTCTGTTAAATTGTTAGAAATGAAGTTGATTGACAATCTCCCGTTTAATTATAATATCACGGCTTTGACAATATACCTGCGACATATATAACATATTTCACACGGCGCCTATTTCTGCCGTGAAGCAGTAATTTGTAAGCATTACTGTGTTTCGGTTTGAAGGGCGCCGTAGCTAGTGAAATTACTGGGCAAATGAGACCTCAAGGTGACGAGCGCAGTTGTAGTACCGCTCAGAAATTTTGGGGGTTTCAAGAATCCTGAGCGGCAATGCATTGTAATGGGCAGGGCGTATCAATTACCATCAGCTGAACGTCCTGCTCGTCTTGTCCCTTATTTTCATATAAAAAAATATCACATAGCTTACAAGTCACATGTGAAGCGACACACACACTTCTAATAGGTACCTTTTTATTTAGATTTCTATTTTTGTCTTCCTATTCCAAAAGAAAATGTCTAGAACATACATCCAGACCAGGGGGGCTATTTGAAGACACACCCCTCTATTTATTGGTCTGATAGCGTTTCGTGACGTAAGCAATATAGGAAGCAATAAAGGCAGACAATTACCTACTTGTTATAGAACCGTGTTGATCACGTGTCGCGCCCTACGTGTGTATCACCTTTAAGTAGCTTCCTCTCTGACGTCATTGTTGTTATCTATTTGGATTCATTTTCCGATATAATTGAAAATCTATTAACAGTAGATTAAAAATATAGAATACAAATTTATTTATAGAATACAAAAAAAATATTGGTAGTTGTAGAGACTGCCGATAGAAGTTAAAACTTAGAACTTTTAATAATAAATTTTACAATTCCATAATGTTTAAAAACAATTAAATTATTAAATTTCAATTTATTAAAAAAAAATCCCAAAAATATATTAATTAGACACAACATTAGGTAAGTATTTCAACAATGCACATTATGCAATCACATATAAATCCATTCAATTTCATTTATAACATATATATACAGCAATAATGTTACACAATACGTCAGCTGTATAGCTACAGATATACTGCTATAAGCATTTCGGTGTCGCGAACTCGTGAGTTTACACCCATACAAAAAGTGCGTGTCGCATTATCGCGTGCGCCAGACATGAGCATGTCGGTGAGGCGAACCTATGAGATTTTCGCCTAGCAAAAAGTGCCCAACATGTCTAACAAAGTTTTTGCTTAAAAAAGAAAAAAATATATGTACTTAGTGTGTGCAAAATTTAAGAAATGGTGCTAAGTGCTAACAACTAAGTTCAAAAAGTGTTGCTCTACCATTGGTAGTAATTACTATTACCAAAGAGGATGTAAATACTACGTCATAAGAGGCAAGACTGCCTGAGTAAAAATTGAAATTTAATTTATTATGAAACGTGCAGTCATTTCACATAAGTTTGAAATAGTAATTACATTATTAAGGCGACCAGTATAATCCGGATAAGTTTGAAAGCAAACAGTTGCTTATCACGAAGTGGATTTCGACTATCTCCGTTTTTAACTAGATTACCTATACCTAGCTGCCATCTGTCAATATAATTATTTATTTAATAAATTAAACCAAACATGTAATACTACAAAGTAATAATAAACTTATATATAAACACAGTATAATACAAAAATAATAAAATTCATATTGTAAGGGATGCCTCAATTATAAAAAGGCATAAAAGGCATTTATTTTCTCAAAATTGATTCCTTTAGAATTCTTTTTGATGTCATTTCTAATAACTACTAGATACTACTACCGCTTCGGAAACAAATGGCGCTCTGAGAGAGAAGAAGCGGCGCAAGAAACTCTCCCAGTATTCTTTTTTTGCGCTCTTTTCAATAAAAATATACAATATTGTACAGTCATTTATATCGCTATAAAATAATCACAATCTAGTCCCAGGCTGTCCGATCATTTAGATATTCAGCAGTGGAGTAATAGGATTTATGACAGAGCCATTTTTTATCAAACATTTATATTTATTTATAGATAATGCCTGAACAGTGGCTGGGACTTTATTATAGAAGTGTATAGATTTACCCTTAAAGCTATTATGTATCTTATGAAGCCTACTTACTAGAATTAGTTACAAGCAATCCCTTATTTCTAGTGTTATAATAATGAAAATCACTATTAAGAGCAAAAAGGTCAATATTTTTATTATTATTTTAGGCGAAAATGACAGACTATTCAATTAAATTAAGCCCCAAAATTAAAATAAGAACTAGGTATTTAATATATTATATATGAACGAATATAATCTTAATATAAATTAACACAAAAATAGATAAAGGGATTGAGGTCATCCCACCCTTGAAAGAACAGTCTTAAAATTTGTGTAAATTGTGATCAAATATGTCGACTTCATCGTGATGTCTATTTTTTTTAATGAAAGTAAGGGACGAGGCGAGCAGGATGTTCAGCTGATGGTAATTGATACGCCCTACCCATTACAATGCAGTGACGCTCAGGATTCTTGGAAAACCCAAAAATTCTGAGCGGCACTACAATTGCGCTCGTCACTTTGAGACATAAGATGTTAAGTCTCATTTGCCCAGTAATTTCACTAGCTACGGCGCCCTTCAGACCGAAACACAATAATGTTTACACATTACTGCTTCACGGCAGAAATAGGCGCCGTTATGGTACCCATAACCTAGCCGGCTTCCTGTGCAAAGGAGCCTCCCACTGGTCTATTATATTTCCTGGTTATTCAAGGCAGTATCAATGACTGCACGTTTAATACAATCAATATTTTCTTAGAGAGTTTCGCTAGGCTGGTAATACTGGATTACATGGCACAGCTCACACAATAAACATAATTTCTACCGTTAATTGACACGCATATCGACCCGTCACATTGTCATACAGACAAACAGATCGCAGAGGGTTAGGAGGGCTGAGTACCGGAGGGACAAATATTTGCGAGGCGTAATCGTTTTGGGACATGGGGAGTTTGACTTTAAATATTATTGCCAATATGCTTCTATATCTAAGATATGTTCGAAGGCTTTTGAGGCATAAAGTTAAGGCTTGAAGCGTCACAAAAATTCATTACTGATGATACACAAATAATATTTTGAAAACAAAATTTATAAACAAATATTGGGATTGAGCAGGTTATCAACTGTAATGGTCCTGTAGATGAAGCCACAACCTGAGAGTTTAACAAAGCATACAAGATTTTATGACGATACGTCACTCGAACGGTTAGGTCAGTTGGAAGAGCACTCGCACGGAACGCGAGAGGTCGTGGGTTCGAGTCGCGATTCGTTCATAAAATTTTATTTGTGTATTTATCCTACAAGTTGTTAACCGACGATAGTTAGAGCTTGTTTGTAATACTAAACCAATATTCATAGTTAATACAATTTTGAACATTTGGACGATAAAAGATATTTTGATATATTTTGTCTCGAAACTTTGAAGTTAGCGTGGATTTCAGACATAAAAAAGAAATTGAATGAAATAATTTCAGTTTTAAGCTTCATATTAAGGTTACTGTACCTGCACCCGGCGTGCATTGGTTTTCTGGCAAGGTAGGCACTAGCACTTAGCGGCCGTTTCCAATGTACTATCTACAGATAGAGATAAATTACTATCTTCTACTGTCAGTAATTAGCTGTCAATAATCTGAAGCTGTCCCAATATACCCGATAAGTCATTCTTATCGCCTTATATAGGAACGCGTGAATTGCAATTTCCATACAAACTTCTATCGCTGGTATTCGTCCTCCCATTAACAGACAGCGTGTACGGATAAGGTGAGTTACCGTTGATAAGTTTATTGGGAAAAGTCAACGATAGTTATGATTTTTATCTCAAGTAGGCCACAACCGGAGATAGACTGAATATTGGGAACGGCCATAAATCTAACTACTCGTAGATGCCCTTGAGTCCGAAAGCGCTATGATTAGGGGTCTAAATTTTCGAAGTTTGTGTTTGGCACATAGTTTCCGCATCATTTGGTAAGTTTGGGTCATTCTAGGTATAAGTACCTACCTAATAATATAATAATTAGAAATTTAGGTATTGCATACCAAATTAAAATAAAACAATTTTAACACTGGTGCTATAATATTTTTTTTCTTAACGAGGTAGGCACTGCCAAATTGCCTAGGTATATGAAGTGCACGCCCCTGCTGTACACACTCTTCAATTTAAAAAAACACAGTTTATTTAACAAAAACAATTAAATACACTAATAATTAGGTAATTGTTATTTTGAAGGATTCTTTCCATGGATAGGGCATTGAAAACTATATCTAAATTATCTATCATTTTGCTCATTGCATGTAGTATTAAAAATAAATATTAAATTCAAATATTTTTATTCAAAATAAGATTTGATATTACTTATTGAAATAAAAAAACTACCACCTATTCGAAATAATGTGCCTCAGACCTGAGAAGAACGGGCGCAAGAAACCTAGCGGCCATTTTTTTAAGTGGAAACTTCTTAAGCGGCGTTGAGCACTTTTCTTGTGATGGGTACTACATAAAATGTTAAACTCTCGTCAGGTCACGTGGCCTGATCGAAAATTCGTAAGGCAGTCGTTGAAATTATGGATAAAAGTTGATTTTTCTGAGAGATAAACTTTTAAACGTAAAATAATTGTAATAGTAGGTAGGTACTGAAGCGTTAAATTTTTTATGTAATATAAATTGTCATTTTTGTGTACGATAGCGCTATAAATGAATATTGTATTTAACCACATAAATGCTTCTACTTTCATACAGATAAATAAAGCAATTCGTGCGAAATGATTCCTTAACCATTCGAAAACATTAAAAAATGCATGACGTCAATGCTCAAGATATCACTTCTGCTGGAGTGCAACCCAATATTTTTTTTAATTTGATTACAATAATATACTTATGTAATATCGAATAATAAAATTTTTTAGTGAATAGCCTGAGGTTGTTCGCTCCTTTCTCAGTCTGTGGTATCATTAAGAAATCCATTTAATTGTGTTATCTGTCGCCAAGTCAAAAGCAAAAACAAGCGACACGGCTTTACCACCCTTTTCTCGAAGCAGTTCAAGCCATTTTCGACCCTCTATGACTTCGGTGTGGGTAAAACTACAAGCCTGAATCTAAGCAGACATTGTATAAACACGGTATATTTCAAATTCCATTCGATTTGAACCAGGGGTTTAAGAATTATAACTACTTAGTCAAAGTTAGTTATTTTTGTCACTCATTCACTGACTGACCGATAATCAAACGTTTAGCAGACATAGAAGTTTCAAATTTAGAATACAATTAGTGTTTAGTGTATGGATTAAGGAAAAACTAAAATATTTAGCTATTTCGTTCCAGTTTTCTAGATACTCCAACTGCATAAATAACTTTGTAATTCCATACGTTTATAATAGATTACAAAGTTATGTATCTATGCATAAACAGTGTTGCAAGCTTACGTGGCACTTTCGTGAGTTACAAGTCTGGGCGGCATGTATTTAAGGGCACGAATTCTCAATTGTGAAAAACTGTAACATAAAAGCCTCCGAGAAACCTATAGAGACAGTGAATGGCTTTGAGAAAAACTGCAGTAGCTAAAGCTCAAGAAGTAGTTAACTTATTAGGTTAAGTACAATCGTGTATGACGACTTTCTTGTTTTAGGATTTTTTCATTTCCAATCACACAGAAATGCAGTCGGGTTTTTTAGTTTTATAAGTTACCGTTTTTTTAATCGACTTCTAAAAAAGAGGAAGGTTCTCAATTCGTCCGTATTTTTTTATGTTTGTTACCTCAGAACTTTCGACTGGTGAACCAATTTTGATAATCCTTTTTTTATTTGTTTTTAAAGCTAGTAGGTACTTTCCGTGTGCTCATAATTTGGTCCAGAAAAAACCATGAAAGTGTTAAATTGCTATAAGTGTGTGCGCGAATCGTCGCGTCGTCGAAATGGACGAATAACTCAATATCGCGACAATCATCGGTATCAGCCAAGATAGGTTTGTAACTACATATACAGGATGTCCCAAAGTTATGGGACATGAAGTCAGTAAAATACCCTATGTTATTTTTAAAAGTGAGTAATTCTGCATTCAAAGATTTTCTAAAAATTACTTGCCTCGTCTGGGACTCGAACCAACCTCAATGTAAAAAAAACCACCCCTACTTTTATGATATGTAGATATGAGAAAGCAGTCAATTAAGTGGGTATTTTTTTGTAAATTAATTAATTAAATGCTCAAAATGTGATCCCTTCTGTCTTACGCAAATCGCCAATCTTTTAATGAGTCCGCTGCCTTTTGATTTTCTTATCATTTTATGGTGATCACCTTATGGTTTAACCTATAGAATAGGTGAGATGTGCTTGAGCCGAATGCGCGACGCGGACGTGACAAGGCGAGAGGCGTGAGCGGGGCCACGGCCACAATAAAAATTAGATTAATTAATTAGATTGTATAAAAATACCCATGTATTTTAATACTTTTTAGTGCATATTATACCTATCTATTGTTTTGGAGAAGTGTTTTTGAAGTCGTTTACTTTGAAGTGTTTTTGAAGAAGTTTACTAAAATTTTATATAAGTATCTACTTATAGAAATTTAAGTTTAAGTCAGTCATCGTTAAATAATATCAATGTCTCAGAAGTAGTAGGTATTTATTTATCAATATATTAATCTTATTTATTCAAAAATGCTTTCTAATTATATAATAGCACTTTCTTTTTTAATTTCCTGCTTCTAAATAAGTAGTTGACTGAAAATATTTGAATATCTGTTGACTAAAAATACGCTTGTTTTTTCAGATAAAGTTAAGCTTGCTGTAACTGACTGTAATTAGGTTTTCTATAGGGTCGCTGGTTTTTGGCTCGTTTAGGTAATGAATGTATTAATGTAGTCACTTGTAGGTCGTAGCATAAAACATCTCCTTAGAATATGTACGGTCAACAGCATGTCGACTGTACATCACGTTTCGCGTGTCAGCGTTTACGTCGCCTCGCGTTATTTCCTAAGTAATATTGTAACCAGTTCGCGACAAGCCGCCGATCGATTCGCGTGCTCATTACCATACCAACATTTTACCATTTTACCATATAGCATAAGTTAAGGTTTCAATATACCATTTGAGCCTAACTTGTGTTTTACTCTGTACGGAACCAAACCACCGTACATTGTGGTCCTTCGGCCTTTTGTTAACCAGTGACCAGAATTTTTTTTAACCATTCCAAGGACATTGTGGTCCTTCGGCCTTTTGTTAACCAGTGACCAGAATTTTTTTTAACCATTCCAAGGACATTGTGGTCCTTCGGCCTTTTGTTAACCAGTGACCAAAATTTTTTTTTAACCATTCCAAGGACATTGTGGTCCTTCGGCCTTTTGTTAACCAGTGACCAGAATTTTTTTTAACCATTCCAAGGACATTGTGGTCCTTCGGCCTTTTGTTAACCAGTGTATTTTTTAACCATTTCGAGGACACAAAAACATTGTGATCCATCGTTCTATTAACCAGTACCATTAGTTAACCATTTTAACCAAAATTCGTCGCGTGTGTAGTGAACCAAATTAGTGTTGACCAAAGTGCTTGTGTGTGGAGTGTAACCAGTTCACCAGATCGGCGATACTACCAGCGACTACCAACGGGGAGACTGCTGAGGACACACCAGGTCACCACGTACCAGTCTTCAAGTAAGATCTTTCCTTTTTATCACTCACCACTCTTTACCACTCTCTTTTGCCCCGTAACCATGGAGGCTCTATTAACCACCCAAAACCAGATTATGTCCGCGATTAACACGCAGTGTGTTAATTTCAAGAAGGACGGGCCAGAACGAAAGACACCCGCCTATATTGAAAAACGTCTCAACGCTTTAGACTCGTACTGGAGTGAATTCCAGACCAACCATACTAGGCTTTGTGCTGAGTTTGAAGACCCTAACCATCGCTACTTCGCGGAAAACCATTACCAGCGGACGAAAGATTTTTACCAGGAAGTTAGGAATATGATTTCTAATTACGTAACCAGCGATCCCAGCAAACCATTACTGAGACCTGCTACACCATTATCGCAGGGCTCAGATAGGCGCGATATTTTCTCTCCCGCTCAGGAGGGTCCCTCTTTTAGCTTCCCTGCACCAAAGCTATCGAACCAGGGCAACTCCAGTAGGGTCGAAGAAATGCTGCGAAAGCAGAAGAGCAACTTCAAGGCGCTATCCCGTACCATAGAGGCTGTCGACCTTGAAAGCTGCTCCGACCGCTGGGAGTTCGAAGATATTTTACGAACTATCCAATCAAGATGGTCGGTCATCGATTCTCTTCACTGGGACATCGACAGCGAAGGGCTGCTCGACAACGAAGAGTATGAGACAGCATTCGCTGAGATGGAGAAGAAATACAACACCATGAAGAAGGCAGTGAACAGACAGATGTGGTCGTCATCTTACAGGGAACGTTCAACCCCACAAATGGACATTCCCACCTTCAGCGGAAACTACCAAGATTGGATATGTTTTAAAGATTTATTCTCCGAAACAATTCACCATAATAAATCTTTACCAAATGCGCAGAAAATGCAATTCTTGAAAAGTAAGCTCCGTGGCGAGGCTGAAAAATTAGTTCACCATTTACGCATCAATTCTGAAAACTACGAAGTATGCTGGGACATATTAAACCAACGTTACCATAATACTAGGTTAATATTTAATTCTCACATACAATTGTTACTAACCATGCCTACGATTCAACATCAATCTGCAGCGGTCATCAAAAAGTTACATGACACCACCAACGAGTGTCTTAACTCTATAAAAGCAATGGGCATCGACATTTCCAACTGGGACCCATTGATCGTCTATATTTTGTGCCAAAAGTTAGATACTGAAACCCATAATGATTACATTGTGTCGCTTAAGAATCCAAAAGAATTGCCTACTTTGTTAGATTTTTTGAAATTTTTAGAAATTAAATTTACTTCGTTAGAAAGCGCTCGTCGTAAGCAGGACTTCAACAAATCAAATTCATCCCAGGTACACCAAAACCAATACCAAAAACCATGGGCTGAAAAGCATACCAATAACCATTTACATAATTTTATGAACAGAAATTTTAAACCAAGACCAGCTGTAATAAACCACGTCAATACGAAACCAGTACATATTGCGCCACAACGGAAATGCATACTCTGTAAAACGTGTTGCCATGAATTGTTTAAATGCAAACAATTTCTAGAATCCGCACCGCTGAATCGACTTAAGGTCATTGAATCCAACAAATTATGTAAAAACTGTTTAATTAACCATTATGACAAGGAATGTTCTTCGGAAAAAACTTGCCGTTTTTGTAACCAGCAGCATAATACTCTTCTGCATAATGCTCTTGTCACTTTTGCACCATCTACTTCTAGAAATACCGAGATCGAAAATTCTCCTAGAAAATCCAATATATGCGTTACCAATGCCCCACAAGAAACCATGCCCAAATTATTAGCAACAGCTAAAGTTAATATTATGTCTATGGATGGCTGTCACCATACCATGCGAGCCCTCATAGACCCGTGCGCGGAGTCATCTCTCATTACAGAGAATGCCGCTCAACTTTTAGGCCTACCCAGGATTAAGCGCCACTGTGTGGTGGTCGGAGTAGGCGCAAAAGCCAACAATAGTAAGGGAGTCGCACAGCTTTCAGTGTCATCTCTTCATAATAATTTCACATTTAAAACGGAAGCCTATGTGATGAAGCATGTCGTCGGGAATTTACCACACGAAACATTAGAAAAACCAGCTTGGCCGTATTTACAAAATTTACCACTCGCAGATCCAGAGTTTTATAAAAGTAGACCAATAGATTTAATTTTAAGCGTTGAAGTTTACGAATTAATTATTTTACCAGGTTTAATTCGTAATGGCACATCACTACCAATCGCGCAAAATACCAAGCTCGGTTGGATTCTTAGTGGTACCATAAAACCAAACCAAACATATTGCAACGTCGTCATGGTCGACTTGCAGGATATACAGCGGTTCTGGGAGATTGAAGATATCTCAGACAACTCTGTAAATATTACGGATGAAGATAACCATTGCCTTCATCATTATCAACAGCATACTACGCGCAAACCAGACGGACGTTATGTTGTACGGTTACCATTAAAACCAGAGATTACCGAAAAATTGGGTGAGTCTAAAACCAAAGCCGTAGCCCAATTTCGGCAATTAGAACGCAGATTTTGTAAAAATAAAATTATCAAACAGAACTACAAACAATTTATCCATGAATATATTAATTTAAACCATATGAAGAAATGTAATAGTAATCCGATACTTCAGTGCTATTTACCTCACCATTGTGTAATCAGAACGGATTCCACGACGACTGCCACGCGAGTTGTTTTTAATGCCTCAGCGAAAACTTCGACTGGACTTTCGTTGAATGACCTTATGTACTCTGGACCAAATTTACAAGAGGATTTGTTTACTCTCATATTAAAGTGGAGGCAGTACCAAATAGCCTTCACAGCCGATATAGAGAAGATGTTCAGATTTATAGATGTCCATGATGATGACCAGCCGCTCCAGAAGATCGTGTGGAGGGACTCTGAAAAGCAACCATTAGAAGAATACCAACTTACCACTGTCACATACGGCACCAAGGCCGCACCATTCCTAGCCATGATGACATTGAAACGTCTGGCTAAGGATGAAGGTCACCGTTACCCAGAAGCAGCAGAAGTTCTGGCTACCAGGCTCTACATGGATGACCTCCTCCATGGACATCATGACCTCCAGTCTGCAAGGAGGCTGATTTCCGACCTCATAAATCTCCTTAAGTTAGGTGGATTCAATCTAAGGAAGTGGTCGTCAAATCAACCAGATGTACTACCAGATAACCAGTTACCATGCGAAGACCAAGCATATGTTTTTAAATACCAGGAATCAACCAAGGCATTAGGACTTAAGTGGCATCCCGACGAAGATTATTTCACTTTTCAATTGAATTCCGAACCAGTCAGTAAACTCACCAAAAGAAGTTTACTCTCGAATATATCGAAGATATTTGATCCGCTTGGATGGCTTTCACCAGTTACCACCAAGTTGAAACTACTCTTCCAGGAAGTATGGCTCTTAAATCTTCTGTGGGACGACGAATTACCAGCTGACATCAACACAAAATGGAAAACCATAGAGGCTGACATCACGAAAATTAGCCATATTACCATACCAAGGTGGTTGCAGTCTTCTAAGAACGACACCATTGAATTACATGGGTTTTGTGATTCATCACAAAATGCCTACGCTTGTGTTGTATACTGCAGAGTCAACAATATTACCAGCAACCAGTCTTCTGTAGTATTAGTAGCTTCGAAGTCTCGTCTCGTACCTGTAAAGAAAAATGTATCGTTACCTAGATTAGAGTTATGTGCAGCGGTTCTACTTACCAAGGTCATGAAGATCACCTGTAAATGCCTATCAGATTACAACATCAAAATCTACGGTTGGTCTGATTCGACAGCTGTGTTAGGCTGGCTCAACGGCGACCCATGTAAATGGAAACCATTCGTCGCGAATAGGGTGAAGCAGGTCATTGACATTATACCATCGAGTAGCTGGCATTATGTGTCAACAAAGGACAACCCAGCTGACTGCGCAAGTAGAGGCATTACCACAGAACAGCTGATTAACCATTCCATGTGGTGGATAGGTCCCCACTGGCTAAGATCGTTTGAAGAGTCCAAATTAACCAATAAATTATATACAACCTGCGAAGAGCTTAAAAAACCATTATTAAATATAAATGTAAACACAATTAAATATCAAAACAAGGTTATAGATAGTATAATTAGCAGATACAGCGATTTTACGCGAGCTTCAAGAGTGCTTGCGTGGGTGTTACGTTTTACACCTAAGTCATTTAATACTAATAAAACAAACTACTTAACTATATTAGAAATAAGAAAAGCTAAAAACTTAATTATAAGGCATATACAACAAGTAGAATTTTTAGAAGATATACAATATATTAAAAACCATAACCAACCTAACCCTAAGAGTAAATTATTAAAATTGAAACCATTTATTGATAACCAGGGGCTCTTGAGGGTTGGGGGGCGATTGACCAACGCCAAAATAGAAGATAGTATGAAACATCCGTGTATTTTACCACATAACCATTTGCTTACTGACATGATTATTGACCACGCGCATAAGATGACCTTTCATGGGGGTCCCCGGTTAACCCTTGCTTGGCTGCGTCAAGAATATTGGATCCTGGGAGGAAACAATGCTGTAAAGAAGAGGCTACGGAGATGTGTGCTATGTAGAAGGCACGACCCCCTGAAACACGACCAGTTGATGGGAGACTTACCACCTGCAAGAATCAACAGGACCCGCCCCTTTTACCATTTGGGGGTTGATTTTACTGGTTTTGTTGACGTCAAGTCTGCGAAGGGTAGATCAGTGAGATGTACCAAAGGATATGTCGCCGTCTTCGTGTGTATGGCGACCAAGGCTGTACATTTGGAGTTGGTCTCTGATCTCACCGCCTCAGCATTTTTGGCAGCCCTCAGAAGACTTGCGGCCAGGAGAGGATCGCCCGGTCACATTTACAGTGACAACGGGACGAACTTTATAAAAGCAAATAGAGTTTTGCAAGAGGAGATTGTTAACTTGAAAACCATATTGAATGCCCAGTTTTATGCAGAAATAGCTGAAATGTCGATAGAATGGCACTTCAACGCACCATCTTGGCCAAGCGCAGGCGGTCTCTGGGAGGCTGCAGTGAAGAGCTTGAAATACCACCTGAAGCGAGTAATAGGAGAACAAAAACTCACCTACGAGGAGTTCTCTACTCTTCTAGCTCAGCTAGAAGGATGCCTTAACTCCAGACCTCTGTGCCCGCTGAGTGAAGACGTCGAAGACTTAGATTGTTTGACCCCTTCTCATTTTCTGTCCAGTGGACCAACATTGACCATTGTTGAGTCAGAACACGACTTACGAACCAGATGGCAGTTAGTGCAGAAGATTTACCAAGATGTGTGGAAGAGATGGAGAGCGGAGTACCTCACACAGTTGAACGCTAGGTCCAAGTGGCGACGTTCACAACCAAATTTAAATGTTGGCGGCATTGTAATTATACACGATGCTAACCTGCCACCGGGTAAATGGGCTCTCGGTCGAATCGTGCAGCTACATCCGGGGCAAGATGGGCTAGTTCGAGTAGTCTCTGTTAAAACCAAAAATGGCATTATGAAGCGACCAGTAGTCAAACTATCTCTTTTACCTATTAACCACTCCAACGACGAAGACAGTAACCAAATTCATGAAACCACTGACCATAACCAGCCGAAACACCAGTCGAACGACGATTTACCAAAACCAAAGCGACGAGCTAGAAGAGGAATTGTTAATTTATTTACCATGGCACTTATGTTGTTTACCTTTTTATTTTCACCAGCCACGTGTGCATACAACGCTATAAACTTCAACGACAGTCAAAGTTTATATTTAGATAAAATATCAACCATGCGACTAGTTCAGGACGAATGGAAACTAGTTGTATACTACGATTTAAAACCATATTGGCAAGGCAGTAAATTGTTATCCAAATATATTGATCATATGGAATATATTTGCAAGGAATCGTCAGTCAGAAACCATTGTGAATCTATTTTAATACAATTACAGCACAGTTATACAGAGTTATCGCATTACAATAACATTCTGTCGACGCAGCAGTTCCCACGCGGGCACGCGCGGCGCAGGCGCGGCCTTATCAACGCTGTGGGTAATGTTGCACACGCGCTGTTCGGTGTACTCGATGACCAATTCGCTAAGCAGTATATTCAGGACATCGATTTAATTAGGGAAAACCAAAACCATCTTGCTGCTCTATGGAAAAACCAGACTTCCGTAATAGAAGCAGAATATAATGTATTGAAGAGGATGCAAGGCTCAATTGACAAACAATATAAAATATTTACTCATTACCTTAACCAGTTAAAGAACGCTACCAATGATGTCAAGAGTCAATTGAAAGACGTGGAAAACAATAATGAATTTTTATTATGCGCTATGGCAGCTAACAGCTTGGAGTCGAATTTGAAGAATGTGCAGGATGTTCTTTTAGATACTGTTTCGGAGGTGTACTTTGGGAAGTTCAACATACATCTTTTGAAACCCGACCAGCTTCTAGAAGAATTAAATATTATTTCCGGAAGATTGTCCAACGATTTAAGTTTACCAATAGAGAACACGCATACAGAATTAACCAAAATGTACCATTTACTCAAGGTCAGAGCGAAAATGCTAAATGACTATTTTATTTTTGAAATTAGAATACCATTAGTGAGTAGAGACCATTACCAAGTATATAAAATTTATCCTGTACCAAGACGGAACGGCAAAACCATGGTCACCCTAGTTCCAGTTTCGGATTACATTGCGATCAACTTACGAAGAGACTCATTTATGACCATATCACACTTAGAATTAAATAATTGTCTTCATTTAGATACTGAGACACAACTTTGTCCTTTGGAAAAACCAATTTCTCATATGAGTCATGATGACGTCATGTGCTCCAAAGACCAGGAGACGAAGCAGTGCAGAACCAAAACTGCCAAATGTCTAGATTGGTGGTCTCAGCTAAGCGAGGTCAATACATACTTTTTCTTTTGCTGCGACTCGTATCCAGTACGTATCATCTGTGGAGAGCAAATGTTTTCCAATCATCTTAATAATAGCGGCATTATTAGGTTGGGTCCAGATTGTGTTCTGAAAGGACAAGACATTACCATTTATGCTCGGAGGCTTCAGAACAATACATTAACCATACAGACGGATATACCAGCGATAGACATTCACCCCATCAACCACATCTTTAACCAGAATAAGACGTTCGTGTCGCTGATTTCGGAGCCAGCATCAGTGATGGGTGGTTACGATCAGGAGCTAGATGATATAGGCGCAAAAATAAAACAAATGAATTCAGAGAGTGGTCTAAAGGGTGGTATATCTTATCACGACGTTCACCACTACGTCGCGATATACGTGGTGGCGGGTGTGCTGGTGGCCGGGGCCGCCGCGTACGCCGTGCGGCGGTGGTGCCCGCGCCGCAGCCGCCGCCAGGACTCCAGCGCGCCGCCCGCGCCGGCAGCCGCTGGCGCAGGGCCAGCCGCGTCGCACCCGCCGCGCCCTGAGCCGCGGGGTCTGACGAACGCAGCGTTTGTGTATAGTGTTAGTGACCAGTGTGTAAGTGTAGTTAACCACGGGCAATCTAGTGCTAGTAAAAATAGTGATAAGTGTAGTGATGAAGTGAAAGACCAATCCACTTCTCCTGTAGTGCATAGGCATAATTTTAGTGATTACTGTGGCTAGAGACATTAAGGTTACCATTAGATAATGCAAATTTGTTTATCACCTTGTCTCACGTCACTCGCTAACCATAACCATTTCTTTTTTGTACCATCTTCACCACCACTCTTTCTTCTCTCGCGGTGGCAGCATGTACGGTCAACAGCATGTCGACTGTACATCACGTTTCGCGTGTCAGCGTTTACGTCGCCTCGCGTTATTTCCTAAGTAATATTGTAACCAGTTCGCGACAAGCCGCCGATCGATTCGCGTGCTCATTACCATACCAACATTTTACCATTTTACCATATAGCATAAGTTAAGGTTTCAATATACCATTTGAGCCTAACTTGTGTTTTACTCTGTACGGAACCAAACCACCGTACAGAATAGAATTTACAATTATTTCACTTAATAATTGAATGCAATGTACTAATATGGTATTTGAAGACAACCACACTGATCAACTGTTGAAAATCAAATGGCTTGTTGATCGTTTAGTTGGAGTTAGGGGAGGTTAAGTTGTCAGGAGGCAGATTAGAGAGAATCAACATTGTCTATAGAATTAAAGTAAAGTAGACTTATGGTTTTAATATTTGTAACACTTGTAATCAAACAAGAATCTTCGTACATATAATAGCAACTTTCTTTTCTTACTTAGCACAAACACATACACACACATCCATACACACATACTTCCATACACACACATACACGCAAATTTATTTTATTTTTATTTTGTACTATTATAGGGGAAGAGACTGGACCTCACGACACAGGGAATCCTAGTGTGAGGCCAGAATACTATTAAAATTAAAGTTACTTACTTTAAAGCATCGTATACTTTGTAACAGATATTTTGTAAATCTATGTAACTAATATGGTACTGCAAAAAATTATATATAAATTTAAAAAAAGTATCATGAGGAAAGAAGTGAAATCCACTCCACTAACCTTTGAATAACCCAACGCTACTCAGGTGGCGTCAAAGCAGCAGCTCCAACGGTCCTGACTCTGGTATTCCTTGGTGAACGTCACACTGGCCATCGCAAGCTTGCATGAATGATAATGTAAAGACACTGGCATTGAACCTCAACACTGGTGGAGAGCCACGAAGCTTGTGGTAGACTTGATGACCACAGGATATCAGTCGAGGTAAGCACGGTTTACGGATGTGGTGTCAGCGACCACGCCCAAGCAAAGCTCAAAAGCCTCTCTCCGTTTTTTAACTCAATCGCGGCTTCTGTCATCGCCTAGCGGAGAACGTATCTACAACTACCCTCATAATTCCTAATAAATCAGCAAATAGGTACCGTACACCACGGACTAGTAAAAAAAGATGGACTCAGCGCCGTGATATTAGCAAGTGAAGCACCTTTATGCTAGTGTGTGTTCGGTTACGGGGTATACCAGATACAATTTTTTTTTCTCCCTTAGATTCTTATATCCACAAATACTTTTATATCATTGTTTTTACACTTTTTCACAACGGACAACGACATTTTTAAAATATTTTATTGCGACGCAAACTGATCTGTCACAGACGATGGCAAATCTCATAATGGCGGCCGATCGGCTTGTATTAGTGTAAATGTATGCGTGGCGCTATGTATTTACACGTTTACCGGTTTGTTATAGTGCCTCACTGTTATGTAAGGTGACACGGAGTCCTTATTTTTATACTCGTCCGTGCCGTAGGTACTTATAGTGTAGATTTTTCATTATTATCTACGTAATCATAGTAAGCGAGATATTGGGATGACTGGTCTATCCTATCATTGCGAACTCTGTTATTATTAGGTAGTGGGTAATATGAAAAAAAAACTGTTTTGTTTAAATATTAAATCTGTTGATACAATGTTTACTTAAGAAGTTTCTGCAAAAGGCTCCTCACTACCGATACGTAGGTACTAAAACAGTTCTGTTTTCTTTGAGAAGTGCAGAACCTATTTGAATTCTCAATTTGTGAATACAATAGAATAAGAAGCACTTAACGTCCGTAGGATTTGTCAAAAACTGTAACATAAAAGCCTCCGAGAAAAACCTATAGAGACAGGGATTGGCTTTGAGAAAAACTGCAGTAGGAAGCTATTTAATACTTACTATAATATCATTTAGTAGCTAAAGCTCAAGAAGTAGTTAACTTACTAAGTTATGTGCATTCGGTAATGACCACTTTCTTGTTTTACACAGAAATGCAGTTAGAAAAACCGGTAATTTAAAAATTAAAAGAAATCTAACTAAAATTTTACCTATTTTCAGTCAATCAAATAAAGTAGTTTTTTTTTAAATATTGACATACTTTTACACAAATTATCTTGTCCCAAACTAGGCATAGCCTGTAGGTACTACTGGTACAAGACAACGATATATTTATTACAGTATACTTACTTATACATACATAAATACACATAAACATCCATGACTCGGAAACAAACATCTATATTCATCATATAAACGATTGCACATACCGGGATTCAAACCCGGGACCTCTAGCTTAGTAGTCAGGGTCACTAACCATTCGGCTATTGGGTCGTCAAAATAACTTCCAACATAAAATAATATGAATGTCTCAGAAGTAGTAGGTATGTATTTATCAATATTTTAATCTTATTTAATCAGAAATGTTATCTAATTATATTATCACACTTTCTTATTTAATTTTCTGCTTCTAAATAAGTAGTTGAAAGAAAATATTTGAATATCTGCTGACTAGAAATACGCTTGTTTTTTCAGATAAAGTTAAGCTTGCTGTAACTGACTGTAATAAGGTTTTCTATAGGGTCGCTGGTTTTTGGCTCGTTAAGGTAATGAATGTATGTATTTATGTAGTCACTTGTTTTAGGTCGTAGTATAAAACGTCGTCTTCACAATAAGCGCTTTATTAGAACCACACAGAATAATAAAAGTAAAAAAGAACTTACAGAGGTAAAAAAAAATTAAGAACTAATAATAACATAAAAATAATACAAATGACAAAAAAAAACAAGTATATGTATAATATTATAGGAATTATCTTAATTTAAAAGTACTGTGTAGCAGTTATTGTTATTAAAAGGAGCTGACGTCAGCGTCATGCTACGTTGGTATAATACCAACACAGCGCTGATTTTCAGCAGCCCCTTGGTGACCTATTGAGTAACTACTATTGTTAAATATTTTTTGTTTTATTAAAGGTTCCACTAACTTATTTACTTTTAAAAGATGAAATTTGGTACTACTGTTCAGAAATTAGATACATAAATATTAAAATAATTGCAGTTTTACAAATGGCAACAATACAAACTAAAAGTTCGATCCCATTATGTATTATTAATAGATATATCTAATAATGTCAGACTTATGCACACAATTTATAAGGTATTTGAAGGCAACCATACTGGTCAACTGTTGAAAATCAAATGGCTTGTTGATCGTTTAGTTGGAGTTAGCGGAAGTTAAGTTGTCAGGAGGCAGATTAGAGAGAATCAACATTGTCTATGGAATTTCTCAACAAACCCCATGGGTGAGGTAAGTTGAGCAAGGATATGGGGAAATTGAGCACTCAGATGGATTCAATGTTAACTAGACAAGAAATCTAATTTGTTTTTGACAATCATCTTTTATTTATAATTTTTATGGGCAAAACGACAAAACTAAATTATTCGAATAATGAACTCATGTCATTGTTGCAATTGACACAAACAATAGTAAGACCAGCACCAGGCTCACATTTTGTATGAGCCCATTTTCTGCAAACTTGACATTGTATTCATGTTTCTCGCCTTGTAAACTTTAAACTTCCCAGCTACAATCTTATTTGGCTTCAGCACAGTGGACACTCCTGTCTCATCCACATTCCAAATATCTGATACACTGAATCCATGTTTGTTGAGCAACTATAGCTCAACTAACCCCATCCCGAAATTTTAAGACAAAGGTGAGATTATGAACTATCTGTAAGAATTATACGCAGAACCTTTATATGTATCAAAAGTAGAATAACTTTATTATTGTATAACACTTACCCGATTGAAAACAAATGAAATCTGACAATTTCAGACGAAATACTACTGTTTACAACCATTTTACTCTTTGTTGTCAAAATAAATAATGCGGTCATGTACTTTACTCGATTGGCACCACTGGCGGTCGTGCGATAAGTTCTTCTTTGTCGACGCTTTCTTTTCGCTATTTAATGTTTCTGCGTGCGGTGTATAATTTCCGAGATATTTTGATTGCCCAACTTGCCCCTATGCTCAACTAGCCCCGCCCTACCCTACTTATCTGTATCTTTTTTTATGGAAGAGGAGGAAAAACGAGCGCACTAGTTAACAGGTGTCAAGTGATCACCGCCGCCCACAATCTGTTGCAACACCAGAGGAATCACACAATTTAAGGATTGTGTACCTACGGGATTTTTTTGAAGTAGGTAGGTACCTACCTAACCCATGTCGTATCGTCCCGGAAACACCGCACAAGGAAGCTCATTCCACAGCTTTGTAGTAGGTACGTGGAAGAAAGCTCCTTGAAAACCGCACTGTGGAAGACCGCCACACATCCAGATGGTGGGGATGATATCCTAACTTGTGGCGTGCGAAGGAGGAATTCGACGGCAGTAGGTAGATAATAAGATAGGTAATCTAACCTGTCGTAGGCACCTTCCTTAAAAGCCATCAACGCTCTTGTGATTACTCTGATGTTGTAAGTGAATGTGAGCGGCGGTGATCACTTAACACCAGGTGACCCGGAGACGCTCGTTTGTCCTCCTCTTCCATAAAAAATAGTTTAGGAGTTCATCGCGGCCAAACACCGCGACACGAATTTATAAAAATAAATCATATAAAATAATAAACAATATGTTATGTTTTTAAAGTGATAACCCTGACCTCTAGGATTAATACACAAGTAAAATTTGAAAAACAAAATTTTATGAACGATGCGGGATTCGAACCCGCATCGTTCATAATTCCTCCGGATTTCCGCGCCGGCTTCATCTAGATACAGGATCTACTTTACAGTTGATAACCTGTTCAACCTCAATATTTGCATATTAAGAAATTGACTTGAGATGTCGCTCTTGTAAAAATCTAAACAGTAGGTAAACCATCACTTTAAAAACATAACATATTGTTTAGATTTTTACAAGCCACAACCTGAGAGTTGGACAAAGCAAACAGAATTTTATAACGAGGTAACGGTACTCGAACGGTTAGCTCAGTTGGTAAGAGCACCGGCACGGAATGACCGGAAGGATTCGAACGCCGGAGGTCGTCGTCGCCGCATCGTTCATAAAATTTTGGTTTTTCAATTTTATTTGTATATAAAATGATCTCAAACAGCGGTGCTTCATTAGCATAAATAGTTACTTCTTTGAAAAAGTATTAATTTAATTCTGTTATACCTACTGGTATTAATCAAATAACATAGTAGGTAGGTACCAATATAATATAATGAAACATATCCACTACAATTCAAGCCGACGATTTATTGCTATAGGATACTCGACATTCCCGCCGCGCCATGTACATAAAAGATACAAATAGATATTAATGTATACATAAAAGATGGACGCAACATGGAGCAATGTGTACATTCACGAAAGGGCGGTCGGGACTAAATTATTCACCAAGCAAAACTGTGTGCGTACATCTTTCTCTTTCTAACACATGTAACTCCCGTAAGTCTATTTCAGTTTGCGGTTGTATAGGTATTGCGCTTTCCCTGGCGATGTATAACCGTCTCGTTCTGGTTTATGTGATGTTGGTATGTTTGTCTCGGTCGCTCTCATTAGGTTAGTCTGAAATGTGTTTGCTTGACGTTTGCCAGTTACGTTTTGTTTTTTAGTTGTGTACAGAGTAATGTGGTATAGAGAGTGGGCGATTTTGTTTGCTAGTTTAATAATTTGATAATAGAGACCGGATTATATGCAACATAAAAAGCTTAAAAATGCATGCAAATATGCATGAATAATGCTTGAAATATGCATGAAAACTGACAGAATAAGCAACATTACTTAAATCATAAGTTTTAGGAATAAAAAGAAAAAAAAGTAAGTTTGTTTTTTATTTGAAAATCCAGTGATAGACGACATGTAACTTTATTTAATATTTTTGTAAACACAAACAATCAAGTATTGTTCAAAATGTTCAATAGAATGATTATGTCTTGGATCATTCTAAATATTTTTATAAGTCGAAAATAATTGCTACACATCCATCGAGGTACCTAACTGGTATTGAAAATATTGTAAATATTATAGCGATAGTATGCATCTTATCTAGATTTAAAGGAAAATATTCAAATGCATATTTGCATATGCATGCAGCAATCCGGTCTCTAGTAATCACATATTATCTATATAGGTAGAGGTATAGTAGAGGATGCCGGCTAGATTATGGGTACCACAACGGCGCCTATTTCTGGCGTGAAGAAGTCCTGTGTAGGTAGGTAAGCATTATTGTGTTTTTGTCTGAAGGGCGCCATAGCTAGCGAAATACTGGGCAAATGAGACTTGACATCTTATATCTCAAGGAAGCCACCGCTCAGAATTTTTGGGAATTTCAAGAATCCTGAGCGGCACTGCATTGTATTGGGCATGGCGTATCAATTACCGTCAGCTGAACGTTCTGCTCGTCTCGACCATTATTTTCTTAAAAAAAATTGAGAAAGATGACAGCGGGAGGTTGGAGGAGGAGGAAGGAGGACCAGGAGAGGGGGGGGAGCACAAGGGGGCCTACCACAGCAGCATATTTTTTTGATGCCAAGCAAGTAGGAGAGTAGGGGAGCGGGGGGCACGTTGTTACAGGGGTAAGAAGTTACACGCATTTTTTACCGGGATTTTCAACTCTTTGGTAGACGTAAGTGGACTCATTTGTTTCCTTATAACATCGTGCGTTGCAAAAAAACAATCAGTGACCCGCCGAGCGGCAAACTGTTAGGTTGTGTGCACGTGTCTCGATTTCCATCAAGTACGTAACAAAATCTTTTACGAAATTTTTGATTGCTGCCGTCTATATTTGTTATTCTCTAAATTCTTTTCACCTCGAACGTTCATAATGTATCGAGTTTTAATTTGTAATAGCGTTTTATTCTGCTATTGATATCCATTAATGGCGGCTTTAATTTTAATTAAAAAACACACCATGGGGCAGGTTGTTACAATTTTTCGGGGTAGGTTGTTACATGTAACAACTTGCCTCAGACCTTGTATTACCGTTCATCTCATTGACTATCATTTAGAAATTACTACGCTGTACTTAAAAATTAGAATAAATGGAAAGAAATTGAAGCTTTCGTTCCGACGGGCGCATTCTTGCTTTTTAAAACAATGGTTCATCTTTCAATTATTTTTTAAATTCTAAATACTCATTGTTTTTTTTTTAGAATGAGAAACTATAAAAGAAAAACGGAAAGAGGTACAACTAGTCAAGAAGTTTATGAATCTGCTGCGGCAGAAGTACTGCAGAATAAAACGAGCATTCGTAAAGCAAGCAAAATGTTTAATTTGTGTCCGATGTCCTTATCCAGGTATGTCAGAAAAAACAAAAACAACGAATCTTGTTCATTGGGTTACGTTAAACCTAAATTGGTATTCTCACAAGAAGCCGAACATAAATTAGCTTCTTATCTAATCAAAAGTTCAGAAATATATTTTGGTTTACTACCAACTGAAGTCCGAAAACTAGCTTATCAATGTGCAGTAAAACTCGAATTAAAAAATATTCCCCCCAGTTGGATCCAAAATAATATGGCTGGGCCGGACTGGTTTAAAAGTTTTATGCACAGAAATCCTCAACTATCTCTGAGAACACCAGAAGCTACATCTTTGAGTAGAGCAACGTCATTCAACAGAACCAACGTTAAAGACTTTTTTGACAAACTGCAATTGTTATTCCAAAAATATGAATTCACTGCTTCGCGCATATGGAACGTTGATGAAACAGGTGTCACAACGGTACAGAAGCCTAAAAAAATAGTTGCTGCTCGTGGTCAAAAACAGGTCGGTGCGATCACATCTGCAGAAAGAGGAGTACTTGTAACGCTCACATGTGCCATAAATGCTGCTGGAAATTCAGTCCCGCCGATGTTCGTTTTTCCCAGAATGAGATACACTGATCTATTTCTTCGTGCTGGACCATCAGAAGCGATAGGAGCAGGCAATTCTTCAGGATGGATGACAGAAGTAGAATTTTTAAAATTCTTGGATCATTTCATTCAACATGTCAAACCTTCCATTGAACAGCCCGTCCTCCTCCTGCTGGATAACCACAACTCACATGTAAATTTTCACGTCGTGGAGAAAGCCAAAGTAAACAACATAATCATGCTGTCGTTTCCCCCGCACTGCTCTCACAATTTACAACCATTAGATGTAGGCGTTTATGGCCCATTTAAAAACCACCTTAATCGAGCACAGACGGCCTGGATGTATAATCATCCAGGAAAAACAATGACGATTCATGATCTCCCAGGCGTGGTGAAAGATTCACTGCCATTGGCCCTAAATCCTGTAAATATCATGAGCGGATTTCGATCAACCGGGATATGGCCTTTTAATCCTGATATCTTTCAAGACAGTGATTATGCACCTTCTTATGTCACTGATCGCCCCAATCCAGAAACGAATCATCCCACTGCCTCGCAGAACACCTCCAATTTGACACTGGACCTGGAAAATCCGGAATTGCTAGATTCTGCGCCTCAACTGAACATAAGCACAAATGAAATCATACAGGCAATCGAAACAGCAACCAATCTATTACCTGACACTATTAACAATATTACTGTTTCACCTTCTCCAAATCCAGCTTGTTCGCAAGATATAGAATGTTTAACAACATTACCGAGTGCAGATTCGTCAAGTTTTAAAAATAAAATTGAATTAGCGATACCAGGTTCATCTGGTATACAAAGTACATTTGAAAATTTTTCGCCTTCAAAGATAAGATCCTTTCCCAAGGCAGAGGCTCGAAAACAATCCAACCATAACCGTCGTAAACGTAAATCCGCTGTATTAACCGACACACCTGAAAAAGACTCATTACAAAAGGAGTATGAAGAAAAACTGGCCAAGACCAAAAAAGCGTGCGACCAAAATAAAGGAAAAGGTAAAGGAAAAGGGAAATCTGCGAAAACGAGTAAAGTAGGAAAAGAAAAGGTGAAGAAAAAAATTTTGGTTTCTGATTCAGATTCTGATACTGAAGAATGGTTTTGTTTAGTGTGTAGCGAAAGTTACAGTACTTCTAAAAAAGAAGATTGGGTAGAATGTTTAGAATGCAAAATGTGGGCCCATGTCAAATGTGTAACAGGAAACGTTCAATTATTCATTTGTATTAATTGTAATTCTGATGAAGACTAATGTAATATAAATATGTGATATTGTTACCTACAATAAAGGTGAAGGTTGACCTTGAGGTCGCCTTTATTGCTTGCCTGGTGCAACTGTTACTCGTGATATGCTGTCGACTGTTTATACAGTATTGTATACGTAACTATAAATTTTATTGCAATATAAGTGTATTGAAAATGTTAGATTTTAGTTTAACTGAAGTGCCAAGTTAAAAAAGTATAAATAATTTATTACATGTTGGTATTTACTGACGAAATTTTCTAATTCAGTAATGAAAATGTGTTTTATATAAGATTTAAGAAAGTTCCTGCCAAAGTTATGTGATTATTACTGTTAAAAAGTTGGAAAATTACGATATAGATAGTATAATTGCTCATAAATGTTATAAGACTGTTCAAAATAGTCTCTTTTATTCATAACGTTTTGAAACAATAAAAAATAAATGATTTATTATTGTTCATTTTGTTTATTTACCTACTGTAACATCGTGCCCCGAAGCTGTAACAACTAGCCCCAAGTCAGGGGTAAGTTGTTATAATCGACTTATTTCATTAATTCTCTATTACGGGAAAAATTACGTAAACTTTAATATTTTTCCAATGCTATTCTACTAGCTGAATAGACACACTAATGGTAAAAGCAATCAAATGTATACATTATTTGATAGCTTTTGTGATATTAATAATTATCTAAAAATTGTAACAACGTGCCCCCCGCTCCCCTAAGCCTTATGTGCAAGCATTACTAACTAACACTAACGATACTTACCATCTTGTAAGGTGACGAGATGAATTGCAATGCCATTTACGGCCGTTCCCAATATACTATCTACAGATAGAGATAAATTACTACCTTCTACTGTCAGTAGCTGTCAATAATCTGAAGCTGTCCCAATATACCAGATAAGTCATTCTTATCGCCTTATATTGGGACGCGTGAATTGCAATTTCCATACAAACTTCTATCGCTGGTAAGCTATACGTCCTTCCATTGACAGACAGCGTGTACTATCCGTACGTCGTACGTAGATGAGTTACCGTCGATAAGTTTATTGGGATAGAAAAGTCAACGATAGTTACGATTTTTTATCTCAAGTAGGCCACAACCGGAGATAGACTGAATATTGGGAATGGCCGTTAGAGTTTTGGGTTTTTAAATAATCCTAAGCGGAATTGTATTGTAATGGGCAGGACGTAGGGTAGGTAAAGTTGTCATAATTGACTCTTGAGGCCTCTCGTATACTTGGCAACCACCAACACTCGAGCGGGTGCCGTTGAGAGTGTGCGTATTTATGTGTAACTTTGCATACTCAAAAATTATTTCGTCGCGTTACTAATTTGCCAGTAAGTATTTAATTTCTTTATTTATCACTATGGCTTTGATATTGTCTAACATTATATTCATAAGCGGTTGGTTTAAATACTAAATATCCGGACGACCGAGCCTTGCTCGGATTTTTAAGAATGTACAAAACTTGAACAAAAAAAAAAACTAATTGGACATCTGGATTCGAACCAGGGTCTTCTGCTTCCCGGATCACCCAATGTCCCATCTGAGCTATTATAATCTTGCATAGAGTGGCGAAATTTATTTTTGTATTCGAATATTATTGTAGCTGTTTCTCATTAAAATACGGATAAAACTACATTTTTTTAAATTGAAACCTAGCTAGATCGATTTATCGCCCCCGAAACCCCCTATATACTAAATTTTATGAAAATCGTTGGAGCCGATTCCGAGATTCCAATTATATATACAAGAATTGCTCATTTAAAGATATAAGATAATTGAATATCTAGATATAACGTTTAATTTGTAAAATGTGTTAGATTTACTTCGTAGGTAGGTACACAGTTACTATCATTTTTGCTATCATCAACTTTGATCTCTTCAATGGGACCGGTCCAATGATTGAATATAAAAATTAGCAAAATTATAATGTATAATAGCATAATATGTTATGTTTTTAAAGTGATAATCCTCACTTCTAGGATTAATACACAAATAAAATTTGAAAAACAAATTTTATGAACGATGCGGGACTCGAACCCACGACCTCCGGCGTTCCGTACCGGTGCTCTAAGCATCTGAGCTAACTTCGAGTGACGTATCGTCATAAATTCTTGTATGCTTTGTTCAACTCTCAGGTTGTGGCTTCATCTACAGGATCTACTTTACAGTTGAGTACCTACTCAACTTTTTTTGTATAAAATACATAGGTTTTTTTCCAATAGGATGAGTTACAACGAAATTAGTGATCCCAATACGAAATTAGCTATCAAGGCTGTGAGCTTCAAAAGTATTGGCATCAATGCCGGGATTCCTTAGACGTCTTTACATTGTAGGATGTTAGATAGTAGGTATTTAAAAAGTACTGTACGATTTACGAATAAAAGGTTTAGAAGCGGACCTTACACCAGAAGTTGAAGCTGAAGTCATGAAACATATAAAAGAAATGGATTCAATTTTGTTTTGTTTCTTTTATTATTATGAAAGAAATAAACTAAAAAAGTTTTGTTTTATGTTAGATAGTGATTTAGTTTGTAATTCAATTTTATCTCATTGTTACTCAGTCTAATAAATAATCCAGATCTTAATAATTAAGATTTTTCCTTTTTTTTTCATCGTCATCGATAGTCTTATAGGACTATGTTTCAATGATAGAGACACTAGTTTTCCAATCAAGGTTCAAATGGTCCATTCAAAGAAACAAAATAATTATTCTTAAAGTAGGTAAATATATTTCTGCTAGTATTCAAATGGTCATATTCAACGTTTGGCGGGGAAAAGTTAATACATATATCTACTCGAGTAGAAATTTCTAGAGTTCTTCGATCAAGATTTTTAGAGAAACCAGGCTTTAAAAAAAGTGGTCCAATACTGGCAACCTTACCCTATCATTTACTTCGCACCTTCAGATTAACACCCTGGTCGTCTCCTCAATTTCAAAAAAACTTTTATTGACGAGGGTATGGGAAAAAGTTGAATAGCTAGCTATGTCCACTCTGTGCTTTTTCATCTTCAACTTTCGTTTGGCGCTTTCAATAATCGAAACAAACGAACGCAACGGAATAATAAGTAGTCATTTAGTTACGTTGTTGTTGTGGAACGCTTTGTGGCACAGAAATCCACCCAATCACTATCAAGTGAGGTTAATACCGTCAGCCCGTTCGTTAAGTGCATGCCTCAGGTGGGATGTTTAATGCGCTAAGACGCATGCCCTTGATGAGCAAAAAAAGTAATTTTTTGACATTCATAAGTGTCATTTCTGTGACCTATATAATTAAAGTGGATTTGATTTATATATACTTAATAGAAACTTCCATGAATGTAAGATTGCATTGATCGCCATATTATAAAGTCCACGCGGGCAACGTCGCAGGCAACGGTATTCTGCATATATCCAGGGCCGGCCGCAGCATTCGTTGAGCCCCAGACGAAAGATCGGAACGCGGCGCCGTCTTGTTTCGAAATTTGGTGACAAAAATATGTAAAACATCTTCCATCCAGCAAAATTAACCAAAAATATGATTTGTAAATATTTTTTCTCGCCTAATTTTGGCAAAGTGCCTCCAGCCTGGCGAAACTCTGTAAAAAAAGCGATTAACTCGATTGTATAAGACGTGCAGTCATTGATAGATTGACCGATGACGGCTATAATCTTATGAAGAACGGAGATAGCCGAAATCCACCACGTTTTAAGCAACTGTTCGCTTTCAAACTTAGCCGGATTATACTTCGTCGCAAATCGCCATACTGTAATTACTACCTATTTCAAACTTATGTCAAATCACTGCACGTTTTATACTTAACTAAATTTAAATTTTTACTTAGGCAGTCCCACCTCTTATTACATATTAAGACAGTTAAGTTGACCTCTTTAACAAGTACAAGACTTTCTTGTGACATTGTTGATTGTCAGGTAGGTATTCCTACCGCTCGTTAAACTTCTATTTCGCTATGAAGTTGTTGCGAATACCTGCGCAGTAACAAAATATAAGATCTCGGAACGTGACAACTTCAGTGCATATTAGAAATACGTTTTGATTAGTTTCGGTTTAAAAAATGAAACAAACGATTATTTTTTTATCTGCTCGGGTTCCATTCTGAGGCCGACATCGAAGATAACGTACAATGACAGAAGCTATGAAACAAAAGAGAAAGAGTATATGTAGCGAGGTGAGTGAGATAAGTAACATCTTTATCTGATTTTCGTAATTTGTACGTACCTACTTAGACAAATTATGATGTGGGAATTTAGGCCAATATTCACCTCACTATTCTGAGTTTATCACCATCACCAATATATTTTGCATTCCAAATCACTTTTACAACTTTCGGGAATGTGTTTTGTTCAAAGAGCATTTACAGCAGTGTCTTTATTAGCAAATTTTCTAAATTAAGTTTGCCAGTTTAATTGCTGGATAGTTGGTATAGCTGATAGGTGGTGGCTGGTTGGTGGAAAATAACTTTTAATTATAAAAAAGTGTGAGTATTATCTAATGTATGCACGCAAAAAGTTATACTTCTTTGGACTAACGAAGCAAAAATCATTAATATTATTTATTCCTCGTGCTATTCTACGATTTTTATAAAGAACAATGTTTTTAAAATCTTGCAAGAAGGTTTTGGCAATTAATTATTAAATAGTGAATACGGCTGTATGGGCGTGAACCCTTTGCGTGTCCTAATGGACGATGAAACAAAAAAAAATAACGAATGATGCAAACGTCCGAAAATTTTAGGAACCAACTTCAACCTGTTACTTTTTGTTATAGTGATGCGCGCGCATCTTAAAATTTCACCCCCCCTAATACGTCCGTACGACCGCGCCGGCCCTGTGTATAGCCTCGTTATAGCTTCCATCGTCTTGAACCCCACACAGGGGTCAGATGGCTTTGATCTGAGCCGACTAGACTCTCTCATTCCGCCTATTTGCTTATTAAAGGATTTATTTAATTGAATTGACTCCGACATTTCTTTTAAGTGTCCAATCTTCTCATTTAAGTGTTTTTAAATGAACCTATTGCTCGTGTATACTAGATAATCTTGGGTACGCGGTTCTATCGGCCTTAGTTTGTTTCTTTCAACACTAGTGGGAGGCTCCTTTGCACAGGAAGCCATATGGGAAAGAAGATACCACAACGGCACCTATTTATGCCGTGAAGCAGTAATGTGTAAACATTACTATGTTTCGGTCTGAAGGGCGCCGTAGCTAGTGACATTACTTGGCAAATGAGACTTAATATCTTATATGTCTCAAGGTGACGAGCGAAATTGGAGTGCCGCTCAGAATTTTTGGGTTTTTCAAGAATCCTGAGCGGCACTGCATTGTAATGGGTAGGGCGTATGGATTACCATCAGCTGAACATCCTGCTCGTCTCGTCCCTTACTTTCATAAAAAAAAATCTATTCGTAGTTATATTTCATTGTATTATATTTTATTGAAATAGTCGATCCCTGCTGAATCGAAATCGGGTTGATTAATTTGTTTTAAACAGGTATCTAAGCAAAATATGTTACGGACCTGTCGGATTGAAACATGCATCAGCCCTAGATTACAGAAATACTTCTTTTATGAGGCAACAGCAAAGTTAATTCTGACAGTTTTGAATTCCTGGATTGCTCGATAAATTGTACCTATGTGTCCTGAACCCTGCACCCTTAGCACGTAACGAACGACAATCGTGTATGTTACCTGTAGTACCTACCTACATACCTCTGGTAGAATACGTTATTCAAAGGTTTAAGACCAAATATTAATTATAATTGGTAAATACATTCTACGTGTTGTTAAATAGATTGATTTAACATAAAGTATTTGTTTGTATATTTTTTACATTAACTCTCAGTGCCAGTTCTAAGGGATTCATTATCATTTAAGAATCGGTTCGTGAGGTTGGTTTGTAGGAACTGTTGTAGGTAGGTATTTAGACAATAAATACAATTATAATTAAATTTTCAGTTTTCTATTGCTGCTTTACTTTGATAGCATTACATGAAGTGGGTATTGGCGAAATTCAATTCTTAACCAACTTCAAAAAGGTGGTCATCAATTCTATCGGTATTTTTTTTATGTAGATATGTACACCGATTACTCTGAGATTTATGATCCAATTTACGTAATGGCACCGACATCAAATCTATAAATAGGTAGCACATATTCTAAATAATAGCATTTTATTAATATTAAAGGTAAAGGTGTTTTATATTAAACTTTTAGTTATTTGATACTTTTCAGTTTTTGAAGTCGGTTTTTTCAATACTTCATCATCCTACTTACATTCGGCTGACACAAAGTATCAAAGGTATGTGACAATGTTAGGGACGAGACGAGCAGGACTACTGAGCGGCGCTACAATTCCGCTCGTCACCTTGTGACATAAGATGTTAAGTCTCATTTGCCCAGTAATTTCACTAGCTACGGCGCACTTCAGCCCGAAACACAATAATGCTTGCACATTACTGCTTCACGGCAGAAAAAGGCGCAGTTGTGGTAGGTACCCATAATGTTGCCGGCATCCTGTGCAAAGGTGCCTCCCACTGGCTTCTTTGTTTTTTGATAGAAAAAGATCTTTATGTCCACGTAGTATTCGTACTAAAACGGCAATCTAAACCATATACTTAAAATACATACAAGCGTAAAGACAACCTGACGGCCTTATTTAATGGTTGACCAAATATTTATATGTCAATGTGTGCGTTAGCTAATGGTTTAGGTTTTAAAATACTAAGGAGCTAGCGTGGCTGACTGTTTACGACTTGTTGATCAAAAAAAAACAACACAGATATAAATATCGTATGCTCTAAAAAATTTACATTTTCTTTTAAATACCTAGATAATAATGTAATATTTATGGTAGGACTTAACAGATCATAAGTATGAATGTGGTTGAAGCCGACCTAAGCGTATATATACCCCGTTCATCGGATGTAGTGAAAATTATCCAAAATATATTCTTATTGAATATCCAACAAGATATAGGTATTATTACTATTGTTTGATATCAGAATAGATAGCATGAATGGGGGGCCAGAGCATGGGTTTCAGGAATAAGTTCAAAGTCAAATATTTTTATTAAAAAAAGGATATAAAATCACTTATTGAAAGTTAAAAACTACCAACCATGCGAAAAAGTACGCCACAGACCTGAGAAGAACGGGAGCAAGAAAATTAGCGGGCTTCTTTGTTTTTCACATAATATCGTTACAATGTACAATAAAATTTATTATTTAATAGCCTGAAGTCGGTCGCTCCATTCCCAGTCTGTGTTATCATTAACAAAGTCATTTATGTTATAGGAACCGTTACCACACAAATGATTTTTAGCAATTCATTTGAATTTCGTTATACATTTGTTTTGAACATTTTCTGGGATCATATTGTTGTAAAAGCATATACATCGCCCCACAAAAGACTTACTAACTTGACTTAACCGAGTAGTAGGCATAATTAGTAAACTTAAATGTTTGTTCCACAGAACACAGAAGTTAAAGGGTGGTGTGAAACCTCTTTCTGACCTAGAACAAAAGTGATAAATACAATTACATCTCTTCTACTTGGTCGCATTCTTCATTTCTGAAAGTGGTGTCCATACTTCAAAGTTTTTCTTTCATTGGTCACTAAAGCCATCCACTCCTTTCGGTCCTCGGCTATCCTTATTGCGGTCGTAAGTGGTAAGCCAGTGATTGTCTTGAATCTTGATCTGGTCCGACCAGCGGCTAGGTGATCGTCTGCGTGGTCTTTTGCCCTCCACCTTGCCTATGACTATCAGTTTGTCTAAAGTACTAGGAAGGTGTCGGGCAATGTGGCCAAAATACCCCAAGATGGCAAGATGGCAAGATGGCAGTTTGTGGACAATCTGGTGCCAATACAAAGTTGATCCAGAATAGACTTGTTTGTTCTCTTAGCCATCCACGGTGTGCGAAGCATCCTTCTCCAACACCACATCTCAAACGCGTCAATATATTTTCTCTGTGCCGCTCGGATCATCCACGCCTCAGATCCATAGAGGAAGATTAAGAAGAATAAGGTATTCACTAGTCTCTTTTTGGTTGTATTAGAGAACTTCCTGCTTTGCCAATTTCTGAATAGTCTACTCAATGCACCTTTGGCTATTTGAATTCGTCTTCTGCTATCGATTTCACTCTCTCCCTTAGGTATATATAAACGAAATAATGTATAATAAAGACTGTATTAAAAGAATGATTATGTAAACTATTTAACATCGCATTATCACAGTAAAAAGCGTTTCAGTCTTGAGTCTACCCTAATAGCCATCCCGAATACCTGTGAAATGCAAATCACCTGTCACCCTCTTTTTGTTATTCCTTTGATTATAATAAACACAGGTTAGAAATGAGAGCCCTTTGCGCTGTGTTACTGAGAGTTTTAATTATCATGTTGTAAGATGACGGATGTTTTGAAATGTAAATTAATAGCGCTTTAAATAAATACATTTTTATATGGTACCGACTCTATCTGTATTTATTTGTGGATTATATACTTGTGATTTATTTGGTCTTGTTTGGACATCCAAAAAGTTAAAAATATTGGGTAAGATACCTCGAAAGAAATGGCAAAGAGAAACTGAGTGGGATGGAGAGTAATAGAGGCGACTACTGTAACACAAGAATCTCACAGAAACTATTGTTGCTCATGAAGAACAAGGATAGATACTTGTAAGTAGAGGTATTTAGTGATAGAGATTTGTAAACTGCATATTTTTTATTATTTGGTTGACGTCTTGTGACAGGCGTCGTCATAATCGCTTAAATTGAATTGTTTGTGGCAATGACGTGGGAAGGGTCGTTCCCTTCCCTCAAATATGGTCGAGGGAGTCGAAGGCTGGTCATGCTCTTGAACGGGTGTTACTTGTAGTGGCGTGATGATCCTGTTATCGGAAACTCTGCTTAGTGTTTTTAAATTTAATGTTATTTATTGTTTTATATATATTAATACAATCGATAATAAAATGCTTAATACCTTTTGATTTGCATTGTATACGGATTAAAGCATCTACTGTAGGTACTCAATAGGTAAGATTATTTAATTTATATAAGTATATATTACCTACGCATATCCGCTTGGTTAGTTAGACTGTATTTGTATAACGTAAAAGAACGTTATTTACAAGCCATGGAAGTTTATATGTTTTTATGTAGGTTTGAACTATACCTATTTTACAGGTTATGTTAAACTGCGACTGTGAAAGGTTTGTCAAAAAAAAATTATTTTGCAAGGCCTTTACCTGGTTTAAGTTGGGATGTCGTAGGCTGAAATTTATAGAGCGCACTTACTCTTTGCTCAGACTTTACTTACGTATAAGAATAAGCTTAGCATAATCTTTGATTACGATTTTATAGTCATTTGACATCTAAAATTATGCCGAGCTTAAGCTAAGACAGCCCAATGCAAAAACCAATTTTGCGTTTCATCACACTCAGCTAAGTTTTACGTACTTAAGTAAAGTCTAAGCAAAGTCTATATTCTGTCTCATCTCAGCATTAAAGTGCCTTTACTTAAGCAAAGGACGTGGCCTGCCTGAATCATCTGAGGATCGGACGCCTCTTAAAAGTAATAAGGTCTTGTGGCACGCCTTAGATGATTTATACGTCTTTAGTCTCTTGCAGTTAGACAACCGATAAAAACAGGCCAGGATTATTAGTTTAGTGTGCGTGATATGCTACGATTTACACTTGCGATTTGTTTTACACTTTACACTTAGCTGTGGAATGCTTCCTTGTGGGATTTTTCCGGGACGATACGACATGGACCTTCAAAAAATATTTCTTCATACACCTTCCTTAAAGGCCAGTAACGCTCCTGTGATTCCTTTAGTATTGCAAGAGAATGTGGGCGCCGGTGATCACATATCACCAGGTTACCCGTTTATTCTCCTTTTTCCATAAATAAAACTTTGTGTTAGTGTGCGTGCATTTCTCTGAATAGAGGTTATTTAGTTTAGTATACAAAGTTTATCGATTAGTTCTAACAGCTTTTTTGACGTTTTAACAGCCTATATCTTTATATATATAATTCTTGTGTGCGTGTGTATGTCCCTGAACTCCTTCTAGACGGCTGGACCGATTTTGATGAAATTATTTATTGTTTAGATTCTCAATTCCGTCCATATAATATAATTCTCCTGCTCATGTGTATGTTAGTGAACTCCTCCTAACGGCTGGACCGATTTTTCAAATTTAAGACGTGTGTACAGGACAGCGTCTGTTGGGTCCACTAGTACCTAGATGTATATATCATCTTAGGGGCACGCGTTCCAAGGCCAGGGGTCTGGACTTCAACGTCTCTTTACTGAAAAGTTATACAAAGACTGCGACGTAATATCCGTTAGAAAACTTTGTCTTTCATGTTACTCTTAAAAGATACAAAACGTTAATCCCTGATCCTTCTTACCTTTTGAAAAGGAGATAATATGTTATATAAGGGCATTTATTTTTTCAAAATTGATTCCTTTAGAATTCTTTTTGATGTCATTTCTAATAACTACTAGATACTACTACCGCTTTGGAAACAAATGGCGCTCTGAGAGAGAAGAAGCGGCGCAAGAAACTCTCCCAGCATTATTTTTTTTTTGCGCTCTTTTCAATAAAAATATACAATATTGTACCGTCATTTCTATCGCTGTAAAATAATCACAATCTAGTCCCTAGTATTATTAAGACCAGTTTTGTAAAGCATAGTTTACGAAACAATGAGAACATGTTTATAAGCTTATAAATGAAAAACTCGAGATCTAGGTATTCGATTTACAAATCAGAATGTAGACGAAGTATAACCACTTTAATAATTAACCACACCGTAAATTTAAGGTATACCTTCTTATTAGTACAATAAGTAGTGTTTTACGAAAAGTAACAATGACACACATCACACACACGCACACATGCTCACACACACACACACACACGCAGTCATCCTGTTCGTATAATATTTTTCTTTTGTTTTATTATATTTTTATAGACTTAATTTGTGATCCCTAGTTTTTGGTATTGTTAATATTAATTGATATGGAAAAGTTTGGCCTTCTGGCACAGGTGTTCCTCACTTAATAGAAGGTCACATCCACTATTATATTTATACCATTTTTGTTACTGTAATATAATATATATATATATTTTCATTTTCAACAACAAATCACAAATAAACACTTGTAATAAAACCAAAATATATCTTACGAATAAAATTTATCAAATAAAAATTGGAAAGTAATAAAATATGCTATTCAGTGTGTCGGTGCTGCATACAAAGCACTCGGGAACTCTCGAAATAGTTCAAAGGAAGTCAGCACTCAGCGCCCTTCAGTGACGAAGTGTCGTTTGATTGGGACAAATAACAAGAGTCCGTACAGATATCTTGATTTAGACTTTACAGTCCTTAGATTGTAGTACTTACTTTGAGTTGTTTTTTTACTTGTTTTTATAGGGGTGAAGTACCTACCTATGCATCAGCATTATTCAAATTTTATAATTTGTATTACACCAGTGGGAGACTCCTTTAGACAGGATGCCGGCTAGATTATGGGTACTACAACGGCGCCTATTTCTGCCGTGAAGCATTACTGTGTTTCGTTCGGTCTGAAGGGCGCCGTAGCTAGTGAAATTACTGGGCTAATGAGACTTAACATCTTATGTCTCAAGTTGAAGAGCGCAATTGTAGTGCCGCTCAGAATTATTGGGTTTTTCAAAAATCCTGAAGGGCACTACATTGTAATGGGCATGGCGTATCAATTACCATCAGCCGAACGTCCTGCTCGTCTTGTCCCTTATTTTCATAAAAAAAAAAGTTTCTTGCGCCCGTTCTTCTCAGGTTTGAGGCTTACATTTTCAAATGAGTGGTGTTGATTTTGACTTTCAATAAGCGATAAATAAATTTTAATGTTTTATAAAAAAATGGCTCTGTCGTAAATCCTATTACTCCACTGCTGAATATCTAAATGATCGGACAGCCTGGGACTAGATTGTGATTATTTTATAGCGACTGTACAATATTGTATATTTTTATTGAAAAGAGCGCAAAAAAAAGAATGCTGGGAGAGTTTCTTGCGCCGCTTCTTCTCTCTCAGAGCGCCATTTGTTTCCGAAGCGGTAGTAGTATAAGAAATGACATCAAAAAGAATTCTAAAGGAATCAATTTTGAGAAAATAAATGCCTTTTATGCCTACAAAACACACCCACACATACAGAGAAAATTTTATCAAAATTTTACTATTTGTTCTCTCGATGCAAAAATCTAGCCATCGCTCACATTGCCATATTTAAGGGAAGGGAGCGACCCGTCGCGCGACACCACCACAGGCGATGTTATTTAATCAAGCTTAAATTGATTACATAACCAACCATATATATTTATCTACCCATAATTCACGTTTCACCTTCGCTTCTTGCCCAAAATTGGAAACCATTGTGTTAATAATTATTGTTTTACTCGGAGTGATCTTAGTACGTGAACCGTTGATAAAAAAATGCGTATATGTAGATGACAGAGAAAATTTTAGGTATTATTGGATCTCTCGATGAAAGGATCAAGTAGTTACCAAAAGCGACACACGCCTACGAGCACACGGACGGAACCCGAGAGGCCGCGTGTTCGAGTCCCGCATCGTCCATTAATTTTGGTTACAACTTTAATTTGTATCATCAATGATTAATAATTATTCCGTTTCTAATCGTTTTTCAATTCTAATCTACAGCCGCCAAGGTTCGTTCATTGGCAGATAGCATACTTACATTTCCGGCGAATGATCTAATGTTATTTTACAGCGTTTTATCGCGTTCCAATATATACCTATATTGGGCATTTTCTGAAATTTGTCGAAAACTTTCCTAATAAACCTGACTAATTTATATCGTCAGAAACTTCACGTACAAAATATTTAGCAAAGGCAATGCTGTGACTTAAACTTCTTGTAACTATAATCCTTACATCGTCCCATGTAGGTCAATAACACTGTAAAATGTACCACTCCAAAGTCAAGTCTTTTAGAAGGACCAGCTGCTTTTGAAGAAGCACAATCTGTGGTTACTCTTTTTTAAGACCTTATTCATTGCATTGTCCTTAACTTTGAATATTTGTTAGTGGAAAGTCTTTTACGGTAATCTTATAATATCTATGATTACTCGTGAAGGTATTGTCAAACATAAAAGCGAACCAAACTGAAAGCATCAAGAATGCGAACCGAAGCGGAGAAGTCAAACTAAAAAGTAGACACAGCAAACCGAAAACACAGTAGATTTAATATACTATAATGTCAACCGTGCCGAAAGCGAAGCGTTTCGGGACGCTCGCGCCACTCATGTCAAAGTTTTGTAAATAAACACAACCGTCTCGCATTCGCTGTCTGTTTATCGCCGGTCATACAAAGCCAGCTAATACAACTATCTCGCTCACACCACTGGTTCGTCCTGGCGTGACACGCCTTTCGGTTTGCTTTCGCTTTTCTATATGACTAGATTCAAACGATACTATACATATCTACCTATAACAAAATCACAACGCTTCGCCACGCTTTCGGTTCCCTATCTGTTTGACAATAAGATAGAATATCGATATTACTGATCTTGACGCAAATACTACAAATAGCCAGTCCTCTCTTTTATTTTCTCTATGGTGTGGCAATTTATTGATAGAGCCCATGTTTTACACCCATATGCCAAGCATGGCAATCTGCAGTTGCTTTTCAAAGCCACGCTGAAGTCCCTTGACTGCATAATTCCTATGAGGAACCAATATGTCCCAACTAAGGATTAGCAGAAACTATGTTGATTTTCGTAAAATCTATATTATAAATAAAATGATACAGGTTATCATTTGTGCAAGCATTATGCTTAACACTAAGAACTTCTGGATAGATTTCAATTATTAGTCTTCTAATTTTTATTCCTTAGACATTTGGCCCTTATCGAGATTTTGTTTATGACAATAAGGGACGAGACGAGCAGGACGTTCAACTGATGGTAATTAATAATAACAATGCAGTACCGCTCAGGATTCTTGAAAAACCCAAAAATGCTCATCACCTTGAGACATAAGATATTAAATCTCTTTTGCCCAGTAATTTCACTAGCTACTGCGCCCCTCAGACCGAAACACAATAATACTAACACATTACTGTTTCACAGCAGAAATAGGCGCCGTTGTGGTATCCATATTCTAGGCGGCATCCTGTGCAAAGCAGCCTCCTATTGCGGTATCTTCATAAAATATAAAGTTATTAGTTTTACGTCGGTGAGGCAATAGAATCGTCAACTATATTACCCCCAGTTTGATCCTCCCAGCCTTGTTTACCCAGATGTTTTTGGTTTTCGAATTCAAATACACTTTTATTCAACCCTTCATAAGATCGGCTAGGGACATGTGATTCCTCATACCATCAGGTTACCCACATTTGTGCTCGTTTATCCTGATCTTCCAAAAAAACCCTATTCTTAGTCTTTTGTTGATTTACTTTTTTCATCTCCAGTTTTCTTATTTTTATTCGAAAAACATGAGAAAGCTCTTGGTCGCTCAGAGGGCAATGGAGACGGCTATGCTCGGAGTTTCCCTGCGAGATCGAATCACAGCCCAATGGTTGCGAAACTGAAGTGGCAGTGGGCAGGGCTCTTAGTTCGGCGGACAGATGGCCGAAGGGGTAGTAAAGTCCTCGAATGGCGACGGGTTAGTAGGCCCCCACAAGATGGACAAAGATCTGGTCAAAATCGCCGGAATACGTTGGATGAGGGCAGCGCAGGACCGAACGTCGTAGAAATCTTTGGGGGGGCTTTGTCCAGCAGTGGACGTCTTCCGGCTGATGATGATATTCGAACAGTATTAGATCTTAGAAAACCTTAAGCCTCGGTCGTACCTTAGCTGGAATGGGGTTAAAATAATACACAGAGATATTTTTCACCATTTATCGCAAAAGTTTCCTACGGCACCGCGCGTCACTTTCGCGCACCAATATTCCGTCTTGTGTATGTCGAGCTTACCAACTCTCACTGCCTTTCCCTACCGCACGCAACACCCAACCATCTAAGATTCATAACTGCGGTGAAAACGAGTAGATAAGCACTTACATTATATCTGTTTAGAAACTAGCAGAAACTTCTATCAATATTGTGTTGAAACAGCATTTAAGTTGCGCAATTTAAAAACCTATCGCGATCATACTAAGCGCTCTCTACTCTTCTTCACAGCAGTACAACTACCAACAAAAAGGTGAAATCAGTGTTGCGGTCACAAAATCGAATACTTATAACCAATGCGTCCATTTATCAATACATATAAAAATAAATAAGCGTAAAGTAATTCACATAATATTCAGTATTATCAGAAACAATATAAAATATCCGTCGTAAGTACACAAAAGCACCAGATAGGGCAGTTTCACTGCCACACCGCTCCTCCCCTTTTCCCCCTTACCGAATCAACTTCACGCGTGTTTCGATCCAAGATTTAAGATTAACGAAATCCTTCGTGACCGCCGTGAAGTTCGCTGCAAGAGGAATTTTAATGATTACAATCCCTTGAGTGTTATCAACGAGTTTCATAGGACTTTCTCACTCATAGCTGAATTTAACAAGCTGTTTACTATCGTGTTGTCATTACATGGCGCGAAAATTTCACAGCGGTCACCAAGAATATAGGATATTGTACGCGGACTTTAGAAAAACAATTGCAGAATCTATTATAGTCTATCAAATCCATGAAATACATTTAGACTTTTCGTATTTTTCATTTTGTAGTATATTCAAACGAATACACACTATTTCAATGTGTAAATTCTCAAATTTTAGTGAATCGTTAAGTTATTTGTATAATTATCATAACGTGTAATAACCTAACCTAAAACAATCTAAATATGTTTATTAGATTTGATAGACTGTATGTCACATGTTTACAATTTGTTAAGGATTTCATCAAGACTTTTACAACAGGAGATCCGATATGAAATAATCTAGAGTTAAACAATAGAAACAACAATATATTATTATAGAATACTATAAAAACTTATGATAGAAATATTACTCACATCACATTAGAACAATCTTTGGATACAAAATGTAGATGGCGCTACAAAACCAGTTCAAGTTTTACTCCTACTCGTCTATTATGACAAGCGCATTTCGTGTTCATACATGGAAGTCTGCAAAAACCTACGCAGATTTTATGCTCTACCATTTCGTCTCGATCGCTTTCATTATTCGACAAATCAAACAGACAACGGTGCGTACTTATTACGCGCCCATGTTCGACCCGAGCTAACGTTCATTTGCCGAGCCAATGGGTTCATATAAATTAAGAAGAACTCGATTGCCGCGCGCAGCAGGCTACAAGCTGCTAGCTAGCTATTCAAGCTAGATTAGCTTGAACAGCCGACGTGGACAGTGGTTAGACAGACCAGTTCATTTTTGTAACCCAAATTAGCAATAACTTTAATATTTCTGGTACCTGGAGTCGCCTATACTAGCCTGCAGTTCCTTTTTCGAGTATCAAAACAGTAAATTTCACTATCAATTGTTTTTACGTATTCGAGGCGCGAGCTTATTCACCAAAACTGCAACCGTCTCAATTGCGCGCGAGCGAACGACAAAACAGCCAACGGTTCGCCCCGCGGCCGCTTATTTGGGATTGCTAGCTGCGCGCAACTTGTACGCACCTTAACTGTGCCGAAATTTTTATTGAAGTTGGAGATTCAAGCATCAAACTTCCATGTACAAACAGGAACTTCATTCCAAACCAGTCTCATACAAAAGAGCCGTGTCAAACACGAATTTAGATAATTTTGAAATAAAAATAATATAATCCAAAAAACAAATTTATCCTCATCACATGAGCTTCACTTCAGTCCCACTGTTCCATTCATTACGATATCCACACTACCAACTCATCTGCATCGGGGTGTCAATAGACTTCATTCAATTCCCGATGAATTTGTCCAATATTCTACGCCTATAAGATTCAAAACAGTTTAAAGTATTCATCTTTGACACCACGATAACAGTATTCCCATCTCCCCATACACAACAACCAATATGCCGTCGACTAACATCAAAAAATTTCATATTGGATTCTATTTTTTACAACTTAGCTCATTCCGCAATTTGCGGGTAGTTGATAACACCGCCATCTTGCATTACGTCATACAGCCTTGCAGAGTAATGAATGATACGTGATTGGTCTTAAACATGTTAAAGAATAGGGTGTTTAACGATACAAAGCTAATCCTTCACAGCAGGAATTGATTGCTTTGATCGTTCTCGCTCCGGTGTAGGCAGTACGTCAAAAATGGTTGTGTTATCAACTCGTACCTATCTAAACCATCCCTGTTGCTCAATACACTACAGAACACAGTATGTATCCCCATCCTCGCCATAAGTAAAACATTTACATAGTGGTCGATCGTGTTCAATAAGAACATATAAGATCATATCCAACGTAGGAGTTGAGCCTTCATCTTTATAACATGTTTCTTACAATACACGACTGTACCACCGAACACGATACTATACATAAAATATTAAATAGGACACAATATTTCGAAATCGTTTAATCTACACAGATTATTTTAAACCTACAATCGATTGGCAGTATTCGTTCACTTCCCTGACCCTCTTCTTGACACCTATAACTTATCAACTGGAGCGTGGCATTCCACATCCATACTTACAACATACAAAGATGGCAATCGCTCGAGCAATTATCCTACTACATATAGATGGTAAAACTTCTGGACGTTACAATTTTAAAAGTACCCGCAGTTAATAGATTCCTTTTTTAAATCGCGTTTATACCTAAGCCAATTCCATGTATTATATCCTTTTTAAACTATCAAGGGTTTGAAAATTATTAACAGTATTTACCGAGATATGATTAATTACACTACCAGTTAGTTACTCGTCCTGAAACCAGTAGTATAGTGTGTAGATATCGAATTGCGTTCAAAAATGTAACTGTTAGTAGTGACGATGATTAAGTTATCACTCCACGCGGAGGACCTACCCCACTTACCCTATGAGGATTCTCCACCTCTAAAGACTTTGAGAATGTGATTTAAGTAGAGCAAAACTTAACACAGCTTAGTCCCTATATTCTAAGTTTGAGAATTAATAGGCAATCCGTCTGAGTATGTAAACATTCTAGATTTAAATGCTACTACTATTTCTCAAACAAAAATAATATATGTTAAAAATAAATGCGGGTAGATCGATATCTTTCACTGACTAACAACTACTCGAAGCATCGGGAAAACGTGGTAAATATCCCGTAAATACTGTCAATAGAAATCCCCTTAACTTAATGGCAATGGAACATCATCTAACCAAGTGTGAGCAGTACTTTTAACGATCAGATGTTACACAAGATTCGAATGATTATTGCTTTTGATATCTCAGCACATATAATACTGTGGGTACGCAACTGTTCCCTTTAACCGTTAACCCTTACTTATCCTACCCTCCAGTAAACACTAGGTTCACGAAACATTCAAAAACCAGATATTTCCAAGAAATACTAGTCCATATTGGTGCACCTACGTCCGATCAGTTTTTATTTACAACGAAACACGAATGCATTGCCACGTCAATATTAGACTGGTTCTAATATTTTTAAATACTACCGTCAATTATTGTTTTAGAAATACTTAAATTACAGGTACTGTTATTGCTTATTGTATTCAATTTCAGGTCGATGATTGCCGAAAAATGATAAAGTTTAGTATTCAGTAGTAGTAATTATTCGTAATAACTGAATTAAACATACCATTCCACTTAAACAGCTATGTTTAATAGCGGTCAATTTTAAATTGCATCACTTGGAATTGTGTCTGGTATTACCGCAGCGATATAGAATACAATAATGTGTTACTATGGTAATCATGACGTTAGTGCACTACAGACACTGACCTGTATAAAAACCACTGGACAGGCTGTTTCATGTTTGTCAGCATTTTTTTGTGCCTATTTGAAGCGTCACTCGCGAGCGTCCGGAGAACTAATTTTGACGTATAATACAAATGGCTGCGAAGGAACGTACAATACTCTGAAATATTTTTGCATTTTTAATTAATTACGTTCGTTTTCCGCGTTATTTATACTTCAAGAATCAACGTAATAAAGTACACAATTTTTTTGTAAATAGTTTCCCACCATCTATCGATGTTTGCTGAGGTTGTCATCACAAGTTTTAGTACCGCAGACTCTCGCTACAGGGCCAACAGCGCCAAAATGGCGAATATCAAACAGGCACAAAAGCACTTTGACAGTGGTATATAGTAGAGGTCAGTGACTATAGAGGTTTGCATTCAAAATAGTTTTAACATGGTATGCTGCGGTCATACGTTGCCACGACACGCCAACACAAGCAATTCGTCATAATATAAGAAATTATGTACAATTTTTGGAGTTATATTTGCATATAATATGTCAAACAACTTATGTACAACACACATTTAAAATTATTATTATGCTCATTTGATAAAATTGTGTCTTTTCTAGTCCGATTTTTATAATCGTCTGTCCAAGAATAATTATTTTCCCCTATACAACATCGAATCTGATTAAGTATGGCATCCATCAACCGTTAATAAACCCGTTTTGTGAGAGTGCTACTAACTGTTCAAACTAAAGACACGCGGCGCAACGGAGGCTTCGACGAATAAACCTCGATCTCCACGCGATCAAACGTAACGTACAGATAAATCATCTTTTAGCAAAACATCAATCAATATTAGAAATATAATTAATTAAAACTAACATACTATTATAACTCTCTGTATTATTTTTTTTTACTTTTTTTAATGTTTCGTAGTTGTCACATCTGTATCTATTTTAACCTATTTAATGTATGTATAACTCTCGTACGGCGAGCGCGACGCGTGCGAATCTTCGTTACAATCGCATTTTGCAAAGAAGCCTTGACTAATCTAAGACAATGCGATTACAACGAAGGGTGCTTCTTATCAGTATGTAGTATAATAATTGACTATCAACTCCAATCACACATCTGGCACACAACAATACGGTGACGCTTATACAAACTATCTCGCGTCAAATTCAATTTGTATTTCCACATTAACCGACTTGGGATGTAGAGATAGGAAAGCGTCTTTTTTTGTTATAAACGTCAACCGCATCAGTGACAAAAAACTTGATCGAAGTTGTATGAGAGAATTTCGTGCGAGGGCGGCGCACCGGGGCGCAAGTATCACAGGAGGCAGCTCTCGACCACTCGGCGGCGCGGCTCCCATACTGTTAGAGAATCGGCGGCAAGTGGAAACCGAATTGACACAAACACATTAACTTAATGACTTTGTAGTAAAACAAATCATGTGTCATCATATCGAAGATATATAGATGAAAAATCGATGAAGTTGGAAATAATTTTTTGGTCCTTCGAGCCGGATGTTATACTGAATTAAGCCACCGATTCCCAATAACAGAGAATCCCCAAAAAATTAAAGAATCCATAGCGTTACATCCACAATCACGCACTACTGCCTATTGCCGACATTTTAAACCCACGCGATAACTAGCTTCACAACATATTATATAATTCTATTTAATATTTAATTAATAAATCTCATTGTACATACATTTAGTGAAGGTAAACGGCCGTCGCGGCCGCATCCAGTATATATTTATCTCATCAAAATATAAACTCTGTAAATCTTAAACGACTATGGAACTAAAATTATATTTTGTACCATAATGTTTGTTAAAATTAAGCCACAAGTCGCGGGAGGACGCTCTCCTCTGCTCGCAGCTTACTTTCTAGTGTAAGGGTAGTTACTAAATGTTGAAGAGGCGTGTGCGTCCTCCCGCGAGCCCTCAGTAACACGACAAGCGATACGGAACACTGGACTAATGTTCGCGCCCGGGCCCGCCCACGCACCTAACGGCTATACACTAACGAATGAAAAGGAACAAGACATACCACATGTAGGCGATGAGACGACGGCACAATCTTATTATTGATGGTATTTCTGCACATTCGTCTAAACTATTCTAACTATAGAATTTCAATAATTTATCGTATAAATTCAAGTAATAAGATCAAGCCTTATAAAACTAATAATTAATTCAAAATTGAATGTTGCTTGAGTATTTCAACTCAAAATATGCAATAGTTGAGAAGTTATCTTTACTTTAGCCCAACGCACAAGCAATACCTATTTTTAGGCATTATTACAACAATATCGAACATGCTTGTTTATTTTTACGAAATTGGAAAGAAATTTTTATTTCCGGATATTTCCAATTAAAAACACAGAAATAGCCATTTATAGAAGCAAAGGGCGACTGTGTAGAAATACAATCATAATTTAAAACTACCGTCACATCCTTAAAACAAAACTATAACTAACTTATAATACAACGCCGCACTCGCTTGACAAATATACTTCTATTTTACACTATTATAGAGAAGTGTTTTTCATTATTTTTATTATTTTTTTCTTCTATATATTATATCGGACGAACATATTCCACTCTGTTTCACATTGAAAGGGAATTAACCTATTTACTGTCTGCTAAAGAGTTTATATTGTATCTTTTAAATTAATTTTAAATGCCAGTGACTGTATTGATTCCTGGATGCTTATGATTATCAAGCCACAAGTTTTTTAATCGAGTTAACATTAATTTTGGTTATTGAAACGCAATTGTAACACCGACGTCTCTGATTGGCTCATTGTACGAGTCACGTTCCGTTCAACGCAGTTTACAATACAGTCAATGACGCGACTTATGAATCTCTTTCGACTATTCTATTTATCACTAGAATACTCCCCGATCGAACGCACCTACCTAGTGTAGCTACTTACAAGGACATGTGTAGTATGAAGCCCGCGTCCATCGTGTAATGAAACGTTTCGATGATTCGTACAACTATCATTAAAATACAATATTAATTACTCTACGTCCTACTCAGTACATAAACGTGATATATGACGCGATGAAATTACGTTTATGTGTTCAGCAGTTCAAAGAAATTTTCAACAGATGGCAGATAACGCTATTAAACGAAAAATTGTGATGATGACGCAATATTATTATTAATGACACTAATTTAGATCAATTTATTAGCTTTAGGTTACAACAATTCAAATGTTTGTAAATCTACCCGCAAATTTATTTATCGGATAAGAATATTATTTATCATAATAATAACATTACGACATTGAACGAATTGAGATAATAAAATAACTCAAAAACATGAACAACATTGAAAAGTAAGGCGTGTGATCGATGAAAAAACAATTAAAAATAAAAAATAATTATGACTTACACGTTCGATACTCAAAAACCATTAATTAGTTGAGTCGTGATACAGACTCACTTTGATGAATCGTAACTATTAACTGTAGACGAAAAACGATTAACACTCTAAATTTTTTTGCTGGTCTTTATACATTTTTTTTAATTGTGTGAAAGTAACATACGAAAATGGCGCAACGTCGTTAAGGCGTGGTAGGATATTTTTCTATTGCTTGAAATGTCATTTGATCATTTCTTTTAGAAGTGCAAAATTTGATAGATAGCTATAGGAAAGCACGCCCGACGCCTTTTGTTTTCGACTAAGCTGCGTCCCGCACACACATACATATTATATATGTAAATATATACAAACCTACAAACACGCATGACGACGCAATCGTTTATATGTGATCGTGAATAGTTTTTCTGACATGATAAATCGTATAGATTAAATATGGACAAATTTTTTAATACAGGAATTGGGGATTTGTAACATTTCCTTATCAAGTATTGAGAATATCTTACCGTGCCAAAATTACTTTACTGTGCAGAATTTTGTTCAAAAAATAGTGGTTTTTTATCATTCCTGTCAATCAAGTCGCATTGAAACGTTTGCTTATGTCATGGCTGCTTAAGTCTTTATTTCAGTTTTATTGAGACAAAAATATAAGAAATCTTAACATTTTAACTGTAATAGTGTTAAATATATTTCTTAGGATATAATTAAGTTTATTTATTTATGAGATTTTATTGCCATCCCTATATGGTGATCGTTTAAGTTTGAAAACAAAAACAGTACTGACAATTAAACAAATATTTTAAGGTTAAAAAAATAAATATTGTTTGTGGGTTCTTGACTACTAAGCTTTCATATTATTTGGGCCGTAGTAAATTGCTTAATACAGAGAAGAAGATAAGAAAAGAAGTTACTTAATATTGAGATGGAAATACCCGCCAAGGACATTCATTCCGTATTTTTTGTACGTGTACGACAAAATTGCACACACTTTTCCTAATATAGGCCATTAAGAATGCTTTAATATAATCAGTAAATAAAAGCGTTGCTATCCTGTCAGAGCTTTTCAAAATCCCAAATAATCGATCACGCGTCCCACAGGGTGCTTACAAACCTTAAACCTATCCGCAACGCACGGACGCAGCCGCACAAACGGCCCGCACTTGCGGGCACTTCACACCAACACGCTGTCAACTTTTACAATTTTGAATTGAATACGTAAAAGTATTGAACGTTCTTATAAAGAAACTCTGTTTATTGGTGACATTAAATGAAAACACGGGTAGAACTATTTAACTGTAATAATTAAAAAAAAAACAATATTTTAATCGCCCTTACGTGGGCCCTACGATTCCGAAAGGCAGTGCGTACGCTAGCGCGCAACTACAAGATTAAAAACAGGTTGTGTTGTTGTGAATTTATTTTTTATTATTACGGTTAAGGATGCGTTAAGTATGCGTTCCCATGCGTTCATATAATATCGCCAAATATAAATTTTTATATCTAAATCGCGTAATGAGGAAAATATAAGAGAAATAACCATATATTGATCTCTTATCTCTCTTTAGTTTTCTCTAACCCCAATACTTGAAAGTGACATGAAGTGTCGCTTCTTCAAATTTAATCAAATTCTCTCAATACACAGTTCAACTTATAAGTCTACAGCCACGTCCGTGCGTTCAAAAACCCTAATTCCGTACACTTGCGATTATTACAGTAACAGTGACTTATCTATTCGTACAATGAAAGTTATATATTAATATTTAATAATATATCGTAGTGATTTATGAGTTTCGCACTAGATTAAGGATTATTTCAAGTCACAAATTAAGTAATAACCGCAGTGATCTATCCAATTATATCACAGCTTTGCATCTCTTAACTTAATTCGAGTGTCGCCGCCCTACCGCCATTCCCCCACCTAGATTTTTTTACGTATTTATTAAGAACCGAGAGTGGAACAAGCTTTACGATCGATGCGTGACTCAGACGGCCGGCTCAGTTGGTAAGAGCGCTCGGACAAAACCTGAGATGTGCGGGTTCGAGTCCCGCACGTTCGTAAATTTTGGTTACAAATTTAATTTGTATGTTATAGAAGGTTTAATTTTCGAGATACATGACGATATATTTTTCCATTCTTTACCGACTTCTCATATTTATTACGATTTTAGTAAATCACTGTTTTTATTTAACGTTAGAATAATGTATCAGTTATTGTTTTTTAAAAGGATTTTACATTTTAGAGAGCGAATAGCGACAGAGCGGCTGATGTAATACTCGCCATGTAAACACCCGGTGTCTCCCACTCCTGAGGTACGGCATATGCATTACAAAAAACTATGTGGACCTAATTCGTGAATTTGGTCTATTATTCTGGTACCCAGTTTGGGACTTGACCAATTTCTGCTGCGAAGTCCCAACAATATTTTAAATATATAAAGTACTGTGTACGTATTTATATGAGTACTTGCATATATATGTATTTAATGCATAAACCATCCCCAAATCATTCAATTCTGAATACAAAAAGTAAACAGACAAAAAACGGTATACCTAAAAAACTATAAAAAGTGGCATTAGTATTTTTAAGGGCCTATTTTAAGCGGAATTATAATTCCGTTCCTAACTAAATTTAAACAATAGAAAAATCGTTCAAAACGATAAAAAAGCTTGGCTTTTGCGTCGCTAAACATTTTGAAAACTTAACAGCTAAAAAATTATACTTTCACGTTCCAATTCACGCTGGAACTACGAAGCTAAGCAAATCGAAAACCTTAAAGCTATCCAATAATTGTTTGATTTCAGGAAAGAAACACACGTTCGAATTGTATTTTGAAACACATTGAAAGATCTATGTTCGAATGAAATGATAATGCAGCAGGGACTATTTATACAGTAAGTCACACGATTTTCATGCCCTTGTGTGATGTCACATTTTTTTTCCAATTTTACATTTAGAAATGTAAGTAATTAAAACAGCAATGTAGAAAATTATTTCCATTTAAATTCAGTTTTCTTTGCAAATCTTTGATTTTAGCATCCATTTTGTTATTAGTTTTTAAAGTTCTAACCCTCGCTTCTGGGATTAATTACACAAATTATTGCTGACAGGTGCGGGACTAGAACCCGCATCAAATCTCTCAAGCCACAACCTGAGACAGGACATAACAAGAAATATGAACAATACACTCGAACGGTTGGCTCAGTGGAAGAGCGCTCGCACGGAACGCGAGAGGTCACGGGTTCGAGTCACGCATCGTTCCTAAATTTTGTTTATAAATTTAATTTAGATTCCATTTCACTTTTAACATTGTCACTACTTTCATATAATTTACGGTAAATATACCTAAATCCTTAGATTAAGGATTGGTTGATTGATTTTATTTTATGTATATTTTGAAAAAATGTGATGTCACAAAATTTGGAACCCATCCCCGTATATCACAAATATTCAGAAGTTTTCAAAAGCACTCGATTTAAGCCTAAATGAATAAAGTTCATTTGACTTTGACTAATATTTTCATTGATAAAAAGGGCTACACACAATTCCTATTATTTTTTAAGAAATTATACATTGCTGTCCATTTTATAATCTTTATATTTAAGACTTGTGCAATTTTAGAATCGCTTTTAAGTTTATTTATTATTTAAATTTTAATTAATTTAACTCTATTATCCCCTATTGCTTTTGTGGCTGCATTATCATTTCAAACAAAGAAACACATCAGGTTACCAGAAAGGCTTAACTCAATATTTGGTTTAAAAAAAAGTGAATATGTTTGATTGGAAGTGCTCCTGTGAGTGCGATCAAACGAGTGAATCCTTTTTACTAACACAAACAATTTACACTCAGTTGATTGTTATAAAATGACAATAACTTGATATTGCTTACGTGATTTAAATTTTACACCAAAAAAAAAATGATTTACACATGATAATCTAAAAAAACACGAGCAATTCGAACTATTATTTCAATTTCATATTCTTAAAATACGGTTTCAATTCCCAAACGAATTTCGCACAAAAAAGCATAAAAACGTAACAGTTCCAATTGCAAACTGCCATTTTTCGCAAACGAACGTATCATCGCACAAATGTCTGAATTACGAATTTTGAATAGCCAATTCGAATTTCGAACAACAAAAAGAGTGGTTTCGACGCCGCGCAACGTGGTCACATGGGGGCGTTGCTACGAGTGTCGTAACGAATGTAATAAAGCTCAAATGTTTATCACATCATCTTACGTCTAAGGGCTGCTATGTACACTAGAGCCGGAAGTGGTCGATGCGCTCCAATCAAATTCGACTACCGCCATTTCCGCCGAACGGTTCCTGTAACAAAGTTAAGTACTTTTATTCATGTTTGCTCATATAAAGTTTTGAATGGGAAATTACATTTTTAACACTACCATGGAATCTAACAGCTATATTGAGAAGAACCGCCAAGAAACTCATTATTGCTCTATTAAAAATTATATTTCAATTCTCAAAAAAGATATATACCCCCTTATTCATAATGGTCCGCTAACTTTAAACAGCCGCTTAGGAGTGTTTTTTCTCATTGAGAATTAGGTCAATAGAAGAAGACAGAGTGAGAATTAGCAATGCTTTAAGTTAGCAGACTATTATGAATAAGGGGGATAATCTATACTAGCTTCACATAAAATTTCATATCAAAATTTAAAATATTTTTTGTTAATTAACAAAAAATATTTTAAATTTTTATATCAATCATACAATAATTATTTTGTTTTTCCCTGTTATTATAATGAAATAATGTCACAGCAGAACTGTCAAACTGCACAGTCCAATTTATCTTAATAAACTATTCACACAGAAATTAAAAAAATATTTCGGACCAAACTGCACAAAGTGTGCTAAATTTGATTGAAATCCGTTATGTAGTTTAAGAATTCGTGAACAACGTGACACGAAGTTTTTATATTTAAATATTCCATATAACCATAGAATAAAAAATAAACCTGCAATGTAAATATGTAGTATGCCGCATCAAGGTTGCGGTCAGCAGACAAGATGCTCAGAAGGCAACGTCAGTTGCAGGCTTTTAATAATAATTAATAAACGCAGTGTTAAGTTACTCCAAGTTTAAAAACACTTCTACCTGTCAAGCAGGGGCGTGCATTGGTTTTCTAGCAAGGTAGGCACTGTAGATCTAACTAGTCGTAGTTGAGCTTTAGTCCGACAGTACGACATAAGTTGTATGAAACGCTGCTTGCGTCGTATATGCAATCTTTAGACTGCCTACCGTAGGTAGTCAAATAACTTTAGCACTAGTGCTATATTTATTAAATTCATTACTAGGTAGGCACTGCCTAATTGCCTATATGATATGCACGCCCTTGCTGTTAAGTAATTCTGTAGTGACAAAGGTAAAACAAAGACAAAAAGTTTTAAATTTGGAATGACTTTACTCAGCGTTTATTAATAACACAGTTGGAGCAAGGGGACAATACAAGTAAGGGTCTCCTGCCTTCTAAGTAAGGGGTTCGCAAAACAACAATTTGATCGAGCTAGGCAAACCGAAGGTTACCGCACTTTGTACTATAGCGTACACCTCGTATATTATGCAATCAGATATATTAAAAGCCTTATAATTACGTTTTTGTTATTCAATCAACTTAAAAATTTTTTTTTTGACAAAATACACAACCGCCTTCAAAAACACTATTCCAAAACAATAGATATAATGTGCACTAAAAAGTATAAAAATAATTGCGTATTTTTATACAAACTAATTAATTAATATAATTCTAGTTACGATTATTGGTAATTATCAAAATCGGTTCACCCAGTCGAAAGTTTTGAGATAACAAACACAAAAAAAAAATGAGAACCTCCTCCTTTTTTGAAGTCGGTTAAAAAAATAAAAATATTTAGATTTGATTATATTACCCCTCGGGCAAAATTATCGACAAAATTGACTGATGATCCACTTTGCTGTTAATTCTTTCAAAATCATAAACATAGATTGTGTATCTTCACGAAAAAAATTGTAAGACTGTAAGTGTCTAATAAAATGATGACAGTAACTTAGGAAATGTATGTTCAAGCGAATTTCGACCTACTTGTTTATTATAAATGACATTAAGGTAGGTCACGATTCATTTTTGTCGATAGCAAGTGCCAGATATTGGGTCGCCTGTCTGACCTGGTTCGTCCAATGAGAATCCAGTCTCCACCCGAAACTTAAAAAATGTATATACAAATTAAATTTGTAACCAAAATTTAGAAACGATGCATGCAGGACTCGGACCCGCGCCTTTCGGGTTCCGTCTGAGCGCCAACAGCTTACCAACTGAGCCAACCGTTCGAGTGACATATCGTTGATAAAATCTTGTATGCTTTGTTCAACTCTCAGGTTCTGGCTCCATCTACAGGATCTACTTTACAGTTGATAACCTGCTAATTCTCAGTAATTGCATATTAGGAAATTGACTTGAGATGTCGCTCTTTAAAATCTAAACAATTTGTTATTTTTAAGCTGATAACCCTCACTTTTGGGGTTAATTGTATACCTAAACCTGATAGGTCGCAGGTTCGGGTCCCGCATCATTCATAAATTTTGGTTACAAATTTAATTTATATAATTAATCCCAGAAGTAGGGGTTATCACTTTAAAAATTATAAATTGCTACCATACTTGGAATTAGTTGCAGAAAAACGTTCCAAACAATCATGTCGAAATTGAGTTAAGAACACAAAACTCGTCACGTGATTCATATTAGCGGACTGACAAAAATGGCAGCCCTACTCTGTTACTCTTTAAATGACATCATCACTGTATGGTATACACTAACATTTATTGAACTTTAAACACGAATTCCTTAAATTGTGATGGCTTGGAACGTTTTTCAGGGTCTACGTCCATTTATCTACTATATACCTACAATACCTAAACATAATCAAACTTTACCCACCATATTATCACGACCGCGCTGCGCGCTTCCAGACCGGCCAGATGCATTGCCGCTCTGAAACAGTAGGGCGTTGATATTGCAAATGGCGGCTCAATAAAATCATTTATTTTCCCAAAGACTGAGTCCTTTTTTGAAAAAAAAAATATAACTAGGCGTTATTTTGCGGATATCTATAACTATCAAAATGCGGTGAGCCTTCTTGAGTGTAAATTCAGCTAAGATTTGTCTTTAATCAATTCGACCCGTGTTTCGCCTCAACTCTTCTTCTTCTCTTTTACCAGCTCCTTTGCACAGGTTGCCAGCTATATTATGGGTACCACAACGGCGCCTATTTCTGCCGTGAAGCAGTCATGTGTAAGCATTATTGTGTTTCGATCAGAAGGACGCCGTAGCTGATGAAATCACTGGGCAAATGAGACTTAACATCTCTTGTCTCAAGGTGATGAGCGCAGTAGTAGATCCGCTCAGAATTTTTGAGTCTTTCAAGAATCCTGAGCTGCACTGCATTGTAATGGGCAGTATCAATTGCATCGTTAGGCATCAGCTGAACGTCCTGCTCGTCTCATCCCTTATTTTCATTAAAAAAAAAACACAGAAGACTTCAAGCTGCGCAATGGCCCTAAGGTATTCTGGGCAAGTCAATGGATTTAGTCTATAAGTGATCTGAACCATCTGATGGGCATACCTGATGTATCTCTTGCGGGGAGAGTTGGGCCCGTCCCATTTTATCACAGTAGTCGGCCATAATGTCGCGGAATCGAATCCAACACTTCTCTGGCACTGTTATTGCTGTGCGGAAATTGCTTTTCACCTAAAATTGAATATATAATTATTATTGCTTTACTTCCCGCTCTTGTTTATAATATATCACTAAGTGCAAAAATAATCAAGGTAACATGGCCAATCATGGCCTCCTGTTGCAAATTTATTCTTAAAATTCAATTTAAATAAAAACTTTTTTTTTAATTGGAAGTACAGTTTGGAAGAATCCTTATCAAGTATAGACTAAGTTGCCTTTATTCAAGAACTCATCGTTTGGTGTGTATCAAGAGATACAATTACAAAAGCCTTCGGCATTTGGTGTCAATAGGAATATAACGACTGTTTCGCAATAGGTTCGAGCCTCGCCCGCCATGTATTAATATGTTTTCGAATTCGGAATTCATATGCAGTTTTTTTATTTATTTTTTATTCAGATCATTGGTAACAAAGACAACACCTCAAATCAAAATACAGTAAAAGAAGAATAATTTTACACAATACTCGATTATAAGAAATACCCGCGTTAGGTTGGAACTACATTTTATGACATTCTTTTCATGTGAGTAAAAAGTGATGACTATGCAGGTTTATTCGACGCTTGATAAGTTCGCTTCGTTCTTGTAATTCCTCTAGTATTACAAGAGAATATCAGCGGTGATCATATACAACCCGTATTATATGCATGGTCGTTTGTCCTCCTATCCAATAAAAAAAAGGCGCATGTTGGAAGCTTACCATATTAACATTTGCTTGACGTCCGCGTCGTCAAAACTCATCACTATGCAAACGGTACTGTTTTAATTTAGACGACTCGCATAGAGTGGCACAGCGCCATCTAGTAATAAAGCAGGCAATCAAAACCCTACATGAGCGAGCGGCTTAACTGACGAAGACAGTCTAAATTTAAAATAAAATCATCCGTTTCAAAGTATTTCTTCAATTCAATCACTTAAATCTAAATCTACCTTATCTTAAATTAAAAAATAAAGTACTTCTAAAGTGATTAAAAATTAAATATGGCTGTAATATATTGTATTACATACGAAAGAAATTTGAACTAACTTCATTATTTAAATTTAAGAATAAACAAAACAGTTTATTTAAATAAGTAAAATAGTTTTTATTTAATGTTTGTAGGAGTTGACCGATATTGGGGGAGAAGACCCTAAATTGCTAATTTTTATTCACTTTAGCGTTTTTAAAGCTATGGTTTAGCGATGTGAATTACTTGCAACGATGGTACAACCTCGCTGACTTTCAGGTAGACACCGCGGTTGTTCTGGCCCACGTCGAAGTAGAAATTCTTGTTATCAACACGCAAGTGACGGCCTTCGGGCAAATCGCCTTTGTACCTAGGTCGCAGATCATTACTGAGATACACATAGATTATTGTTAAAATAATAGGTTTACGACAACATTGATAAATACAAATCTTAACAATTTGTTATGATTTTAAAGTGATAACCCTCACTTCTGGGATTAATTCATCATCATTGTCATTTCAACCGGAAGACGTCTACTGCTGGACAAAGGTCTCCCCCAAAGATCTCCACGACGATCGGTCCTGCGCTGCCCTCATCCAACGTATTCCGGCGATCTTGACCAGATCGTAGGTCAATCTTGTGGGGGGCCTACCAACAATACGTCTTCCGATACGTGGTCGCCATTCGAGGACCTTACTGCCCCGGCCATCTGTCCGTCGAGCAACGTGCCCTGCCCACTGCCACTTCAGTTTCTCAATCATTATTTTGGGATTAATTACACAAATAAAACTGAAAACAAAATTATATGAACGATGCGGGACTCGAACCCGCGACCTCTCGCATGGAACGCTCTTTCCAACTGAGTCAACCGTTCGAGTGACATACCGTTGATAAAATCTTGTATGCTTTGTTCAACTCTCAGGTTGTGGCTTCATATACAGGATCTACTTTACAGTTGATAACCTGCTCAACCCCAATATTTGCATATTAGGAAATTGACTTGAGATGTCGCTCTTGCAAATCTAAACAATTTGTTCGAGTTCCGCATCGTTCATAAATTTATGTTTTCAGTTTTATTTGAGTAAATACAACTCGGAGAAAGTGTGTGTACATACTAATGTGCATTAAGCTAGAAATGAGAAGGCAAAGTTGTATATTGTTTTTAAAACACTGCAAAATCTGCTAATTTAATACAATAAAAAATAATTTATTAATTTAGATAAAAATGACTCTTATCAATGTCAATTATTTTATGAGAAGTGGCAGGAATTTCATTGCCACTCATTTAAATCAATATATAAATATTAAATTAAATATAGCAGCATTCAAAGTGATGCATAATTTATTTCGACTTAATTAAGTTAACTATAAGTTAAGTATGAAAAATGATAGTCTTAAAAAACCACAAATGAGTTATATCTTGAGCGGATGCATCAATAACATTCACACACTGTAAACAAATAATATATAAAGGTAATATGCGAATATTTAATCAATATGCGAAGTAATTTTTAGAAATATATAATAACTTTAAACTTAACATAGCAGATGAAAATGATAGTGACGCATGGACCAGGTATCGCCTTCATCGCCATATTTTAGGGAAAGAACAACCCGCCCCACGCAAAACCACTTAGATTATGTTTACTTATTGATTATTTACATTGTGTGATTACAATTGTGAAAAAGTCGAAAAAAATCGAGGTTGACTGTTAACCTCTACTATGAGCAATGCACGCACACTAACACAAAGTGACATACAAATCGCAAGTGTAAGATTAAATTTCTTATTATTACGAGGATTTGTACGTTCTCCTGATAGTTATTTATGCAACTGTTATGTAATAAGGGATATTAAAACACGATAGTGGGTGTGATAAAAACATGAGTGTTTTAATACCTAATTATCAACAGTTTGCATACAAGACTTTATCTACACCCATAATATGAATCCTTTATAAAAGATTCTGAAACAGCTAACATTAAAAAAGTCAGTCCTAGTAACACCATTACATCATCAAAAAGAGTGTTGTAATGAAAAAGGATGATGTAATGTTGTACTGAATTTCATTACAACACTCGTTTGGATGATGAAATGGTTATTAGGACATTGAGTATTTTAATGTTGACAATAAGCTGTTTTAGAATTTTTAATAGAGGATTTAAAGCGTGGGTGTAGATAAAATCAGTAGGTAGTTCACTAATTAGGCTAGGAACTAGGTAGCCGTTCATTCGTTCGCCATATCTATTGAGCGCTCTCGGAGTGCATAAACGGCCCCGAATGACGGCCCGCGTGAATACGTTTGTGTTGTACTTTATCCCAGCACACTAAAGTAATAAACCTGGTCTGTTTTCATCGGTTGTCAGCAGCAAGAAGCTCTATCTAGATTATCATTATCCAAGCGAAACCCAACACGTGACCTACCCTCCATCGTCGATTTGTAATGGGCAGTATCAATTGCATCGTTCGCATCATTAGGCATCAGCTGAACGTCCTGCTCGTCTCGTCCCTTATTTTCATTAAAAAAACACAAGTTGTCTAGCAGCAAGAAGCTCTATCTAGATTATCATTATCCAAGCGAAACCCAACACGTGACCTACCCTCCATCGTCGATTTGTAATGGGCAGTATCAATTGCATCGTTCGCATCATTAGGCATCAGCTGAACGTCCTGCTCGTCTCGCCCCTTATTTTCATTAAAAAAACACAAGTTGTCTAGCAGCAAGAAGCTCTATCTAGATTATCATTATCCAAGCGAAACCCAACACGTGACCTACCCCCCATCGTCGATTCCGAAATCATCCAGAAGATCGGTGAGGGCGTCACGGAATTCGATCATTCCCTGGGCGGGCAACGCTATCTGGCTCCGGGGCCCCCCGCGCGTTATCGTCTGCGAAACCCGCAGGAACCGACCTCGGGAGTTCTCTTTCAGATCAAGGTAGTATCTTCTGTTGTCCTGTAAACGAACCACCAAACCCACCAATTAAAATTACAATTTCAAACTATTCGACTAAGTCGAGTTAGTAAGTCTTTTGTGGGGCGTTGTATATGCTTTTGTCTACACCCATGCTTTAAATTCTCTATTAAAGATTCAAAAACAGTTAGCTTATAGCCGACATTAAAACACCCGTTGTACTGAATTTCATTACAACACTCGTTTGGATGTCTAGTAAGCTAACTGTTTCAGAATCTTTTATAGAGGATTTATATCATGGGTGTAGATAAAGTCCTGTATGCAACTAATGATAATTAGGTATTAAAACACTCATGCGATACTATATTATATTATATATTAAACCCACATTCGTGTTTTAATCCCCTTATTACACAACAGTTGCATAAATTAACGAAATTCAAAAGAATTGTTAAAAAACGTTTATTGATGATGACTTTCTTAATGATACCTCTAATAAGGAATAGAGCGACCACCCTCTGGCTATCAAATAGTAAGGGACTTGTCTTTTTGAAGTGATCTTTCATTATTTTTATTTTTAAAGTTTATAATTGAAAGTTTTTTAGATTTAGACGTTCCAGTCTAGCTTAATTTGATGATTAAAATAATCAAAAACACCTGCGTTATCACAAAAAAAAATTGTAAATCACTATCACTAATATCTAAAGCTCTCAATTTTTATGATTAATTTTGTATGGATTCGATGAAGTTATTGTAAAAAAAACATTTAACAAATAACAACCGACTTCATAAACACTATTCCAAAAACAATAGATATAATATGCACTAAAAAGTATAAATATATTTGCATATTTTTATACAATCTAATTTAAATTAAAATCGGTGACCTCCCACTCTCGCCTCCTTACGTCGCGCGCCTTACTTTTGCTGACACCGACTTCAAAAAAAAACAATAATCGTTACTTAACTTTGACCGTGTGTGGGCGACGGGAGGCTGACTTTCACACGAATTATATATTTTGTTTGGGATTAATGTGCGCGTGTGAATCGAGATAACTAGCTCCACCCAAACGCTGAAGGTTTGGTGGCGTGATCCTGAGCCTTAAGGATGTGTCTGTATTTGTTTCAACTTCTTAATGTATTAATATACGGACGACCGAGCCCTGCTCGGATTTTTAAGAATGTACAAAACTTGAACAAAAAAAAACTAATAAGACATCTGGATTCGAACCGAGGTCTTCTGCTTTCCGGATTACCCAATGTACCACCTGAGCTATTATAGTCTTGAGTGGCGAAATTTACCTTTGTATTCTAATATAAATGGAAATCGTTGGAGCCGTTTCCGAGATTCAGATTATATATATACAAGAATCGCTCGTTTAAAGATATAAGATAAAGAAGTTGAAGGAAGAACTACCTTTAGCATCATTTCAGACTTGAGTTTTCCATCGTCAGGCACGTTGTCCGGGTTGGGAGGTCCCAGGGAGGAGTAGTAATCGCTGAAGCAGGACAAATGGTCGCGAAACTCGGCAGCCGTCGACATCGCCAGAAATATCTGACTCCGCCTTCCGTCGGCTCCGATCTGGAAACGTACAGTTCTCAATTCAACTCGGGAAGGGGTGTTGCTTGTGGTGCTGCGGACCACAAGCGTAATAAATCATTGTATTTTTTGGATGTAATTACTATTTATGACAGGAATGACGACCATCATGTTCACGAAGCATTCTTACATAAACAATGAATTCAAGCTCTAAAAGTTGATGCATCCATTATACGATAATTTATATTTATACAATTTATTCTTTAATACTTTTTACATTACTTAAACACGATTGGATAACCTTACAAATTAATTGTAAACTAATTGATTGAAAAGAGTGGCCGTTGAGTATCTTGTATGTTCTCGCGAGCTCAACTTTTTCCGAACATAATAATATGCTAAATTCAGTAATTTAAAAGAAATATTTATGACTTTTTAAGATAGCTTAGTTGAAGCCAAATTTAATAAAGTTTATTTGAATTAACTTTGACTAAAAGGCTGAAAGTTATGCAGTCAAAGTCGCGGGTGGGATTAACGCGTTTTAACTGGCCTGAATAGAAGAATATTAAAGCATTTTTTGAAATAAATCAATAATAATACTGTGTTTTACTATCAATCAAACACATTAGCTTATTGATATTAAAAATTAAACATGGAAATATCTCGAGTGAGATTCGGCGTAGGGGAGAAGCCAAGAGCAAAATCCCACCAAGGGTTTAGGGGGGTCTTAAATCCCTAAAATCGTAAGTTGTAATTATTTGATGCCCCCTAACGTACCTCAGCAACTTTGATAAACCTCCCGCGACGATTCTGTTTCACGTCCAGGTAGAACCTCTTTGATTGTATCTGCAGCATCTTCGTCGCCAACTCCTGCTCCTGTGACTGTTGACCTGTAATTCCAGACGGTGCATTAGATTATTTAAGACAAACCGAGCATTCGCAGCACAAGAGGATTCACAGGAGCCATTGCCAGCCAGCCAGTAGCAATGTAGTCACAGAAAAAAAAATATATCCTAAATAACTACTGGCATTAACATCACGCACTTTTTCCATGGGAAATTGAATGACTGCGTTTTCTAGAGACTTCAAATTCGGCGTGTCATGCAGAAGGCCTTTTCTTCTAAAACTGTCCATAATTTGTCTAACGACCAGTCTTTAGCTCTTGTAAAGTCTGAAACGTTGACTTCCAGCCAAACTTGGGCAGTTCCTTTCTTGTGCAGTCTTGTTGGATGGTCCAAGGTACATATTCAACGGGAAAATTTACCATCGACTTTATCTGATAATGAACCCGAAAGGTAGACACCGGAACTCCTCATTAGAATCATGTATCTTATCGTAGATATTATAATGACTTATCGGAGGTCTAAAACATCAAAAAAATTAGACGTAAAACCATAATTATCTCTTCGATAAGACTGACGTGACTTCATAATAGCTAGGATCCTTCTATAAACCTATTTTAAGCTCTCGATAGCAAATACATGGCCTACATCGATCAGCTGTCTCGTACGATGACGACGATGTATAATCCGGCTAAGTTGGAAAGCGAACGATTGCTTAAAACGTAGTGGATTTTGGCCATCTCAGATTTTTACAAGATTATAGCCGTAATCTGTCAATCTATCAATGACTGCACGTTTCATACAATCGCTTTTATCTTATAGAGTTTTGCTTGGCTGTTATTAGTTATCATTACCAACCTACAGACTACGCTCGCTACTCAAAACTTCAATATTTGATGTTTGAACATATTTCGTCATCGACTTTTGACAACTGAAAGGCCATTGACGTTGAAAAGATGTCTGTTTCCTCGTTAAATCAGTTAAAATCATGTTTTTATACAAAATGGCAACATCTCCTACTCTAGAGACGTATTATTTATCGGAGGTTTATTAAACTATCATAAATAAGGAATTTTATCGAACGTTCGATAGGCTTAAAACACATTTTAACTAATATAGGTTTTTATGCCTTCGATAATTGTGTGGCTTAAATCAGCCCTATAAGGCACTAACTTAAAAATATAAAGCTGAGTCCCCACTAGGAACATTTCTCGAGCGACATGTGTCCCCGGAGAAATCGAGCGATGTCGCACTACATCGTCCCACGTCGCCCGATGTCTTGTCTCAGTCCACATAGGTTTAATCGAACCACAAACCGACAAATGTTCCTAGTGGGGACTCAGCTTAAAATTAAAAAAAATATATACAAAAAGATAGGTGGTAATCAATCACCTTCTACCTAAAGCTATTATATTATTTCGTATTGACTCATTACATCCTATATAAGTAGATATGTAGTGTACAGAATGTCGTTATGTTAAGGCATGCTTAAATTTGCAATTTTATTTATATGTATCGATAAAAATTAAGTGATGTAAGATGAAATCTCTCGATTGCGTTGCTTAGATAATCTTAATCTAATTGCTTATCGTATCTTCACATTTTGTATAAAGCTGATAAAACAAACGCTCAAATATCAAGTGGGTACCTAAGCTTTTGTTGACAGATTCGTAACATCACCATGAGATAAACAGCTTCATTTTCAGCGATGTCTTTTGACGTATCGCGAGGTAGTTGTAATGCTAAAACCGAGTTATAAAAAAAACTCAGCTTCTTAAACTTATATAACGTCTCAACGTGAATTTTGATTTTCAATTATTGAAAATATAATGCCCGCTCCAGACTGTCCACGAGGATACACGCGGGAGTGAGGTCGGTGCGCTCGTGGCCCTTCGTCTTCCCTCGCTTCGCCTTATTTTGTGTCGCTCTGTGTCAGTTTGTCTGATGCGAGCCATAGGACGCGAGTTGGCGAGGCGAGTCTGCATTATTTTGGAACACACTAGAAGAAGTGGCGTAGGAATGTCATGGAAACTTATTGATAATTGTAGAACGTAACAAAACTAAGAAAAATCAAATCCTAGGTAAGTTTAAAAAAGTAGGAGATTAAAAGATATACGTACCTACCTAAAAGTAAAATATAACCTAACATTAAACGATAATTTGTATCTATGTCTATGCCTAATAATTACTGTCTGCTCAAAAATATTATTACATATAATATGTGAATACATATTATTATGTAGAAGGTTGGCCAACAGTGGGATAGATAAGGTTATTAGTAAAAGGTGCTAATAATTGAGGAGTTCATTCTTTTTCAAGCAGGTACCGATAGGTACTTTTAAAGAAGTTACCTACTCATTTTAGTATAAAAAAAACGATAATAATCTTATTGTATCTTATTGTGATATTATCAAAACAATATTGATGTCAGTTGCGCAAAACGTTCCGTTAGTGCAAGATGACTTAATTTTTAATCTAATACTAGCTGACCCAACAGACGTTGTTCTGTTCATAATAAAAAAAAAACTCTTGCGAATGGAATTTTGGAAAATCCGCTTTTTAGAAAATCTTATATATTTTTGGAAAATCTTAGCTGATCTCTACTCGTTGAAAAGAATATTCCTACCAAATTTCAAGTCTTTAGCTCTAGTGGTTCCAGAGATATCGTGATGAGTGACTATATTCGTATACGTGGAAATCTCTTATATGTACATAATATATAGATTGAACATGGGAAATGGATTGTCTTGATTCAGACCACAAACTTTCAAGGATTGGCCTTAAGATTTGAATGGTCAGGGCGAATGCGAGACGGATCGGAAATTAAAGATTTGCGGGCTAACTCGACATGCAAAATGTTCATTAAGTAGTTGCTGCAGATCTGAAGAATTGCTATTATCAATGCTGCATTGATCTCCTGACATCGATCAAGTTATTTGTCCATGTTGCCCATGAAGTATAATTGTTAAAATTTAAGCTGATGCATCTTCGAGAGGTTGCAGTGATCCAATACGATGGTGAATCTGTCCTTATATGTACATATATCAAAAGCAAAACCCATATTATTGATTAAGTATAGTAGGTATGTTATTCTTCTACGGTATTGTGTGTAAGTATGTAAATAAATAAATACCTTGAATGTCGGATTAAATCCTCGTTCTTAGAAGTCTGCCCCAAATGAGGTCATTTGAGGAAACAAACATTGTATTTTTGAGTGTTTTCTAGAAAATGGCAGCACAATTCTTGCGTTTCTCCGCAGAATACTCGCAAACAACGTCCATCGGCCCAATGCGAAAGCTGGTTTGTAAGGAGTACTACAGTAAAGTATAAGTACTGCAATCGTATCGAAACGCTGCTCGATTCAAATCATTACTTCATAAATTTCTTCTTGTGCGTTGAAAATTATCTATAAGTTATTGATCTCTGAGGTTTTACTGGACGATTTCGTATTGCCAGCCGATCCGTTTTACGGGCTGCTACGCTTTGCTCTTGTGATTCATAGCACGACGTGGATCCACACTAACGCGGTTCTTTTCTTCAGTCCTTTCATTCGCAATGTTTCGAATCCTAGTTGCATTACGTCTTTGTCAGGAATAATTTGATCGTCTTAGTCGTGACATTGTTAATGATAATATCGGCACAATAAGCTAATATTCACTCGCACACTCGAAACAAGCACACCAACAGGTCAACTTGAATAACATGACGTGGACTGTCAGTTGTATTTTATTACTCTTGTAGCGTGAAACTAACAAAAAACTTCATTGAATTCTTTCTATTCTAAAGATGTCATCAAAATGTCAATGCCATACAAAATGTATCAGAAAATAATTCTTTTTTTATTTTAACATTTTTTCGATATTTTATTACTTATTATCCTATTCCGGACTAAGAGAAATCCAAAAAAACAAAGAACAGAAAAATTGGTGTAGCCGTTCTTGAGTTATAAATGGCGTAACTAACACGACTTTGTTTTATATATATATAGATATAAAATTCTGATGTCGCGGTGTTTGTAGTTAAACTCCTTCGAAACGGCTTGACCGATTCTCATGAAATTTCGAGTGCATATTGGGTGGGTCTGAGAATCGGACAACATCTATTTTTCACCCCCCTAAATGTTGAGGGTGGTCCACGCCAATTTTTTTTTTTTACATTTTGTTTGATTATGAGTCAGCATTAAAAATACATATAACTTCAAATTTTCACCCATCTACGATCAACACTTACTTTTGTATCGCGATTTAAATATCGGCAATACAACGTTTGCTGGGTCAGCTCGTAAACTATAATAATTTCTTTCTTCTGACTCCCATATCTTAGTGCCTCAATAATTTTTATATAGACATCGTATAAACTTATGTTTATAATTAATATAAACTTGTATTTGGACGATGCTTCCTTAATTTTTAAATTATGTGGGTCCATTCTCGCCATACTCCTTTTGTTGGTGTCTTTCTCAACGTCAAGACGCGTGCAGTTTTTATCATGACGGTGGACTAACCATTTTTGCACTACTTTTATGGAATTATATCAAAAGGACAATTTGCTATTTTTTAAAGTGATAGCATCTGGGATTAATTACACAAATTAAATTTTAAAACAAAATTTATGAACGATGCGGGACTCAAACTCGCCAACCGTTCGAGTGACGCATCGTTGATAAATCTTGTATGTCTTGTTCAACTCTCAGGTTGTGGTTTCATATTTAGGATCTACTTTACAGTTGATAACCTGCTCAACCCCAATATTTGCATATTAGGAAATTGACTTGAGATGTCGCTCTTTTTTACACGCTTTTTATGAGCCCCGTTCACCCGTATGTATGTTTGTTTGTAACCGACTCAATTACGCGCGATTTTGACCCACTTTAAACGGCGAGATTTCGTTCAAACTTCGTACATTTATCGAGGACCGATAACAACCATTTCAACCATTATCCTTTCAACCAGACCGTGTTTTTAAGATTTTTAAAACTCTTTTTATATTGTTTAGATTTGAATTTGGAATTAGCTAACGCCGTCACTAAAATCATATGTATATATCTTGTAGTAGACGTAGCGGGCAACTGAATAAATCGAGAGTGTAGATGCATAGCACTCGCCAAGCCTCATGCCGAGAGCCTTAAGGAGTGTCTAGAGCAGGCATAAAATAATACTGAGCGGCACTGCGTTATAATGGACGGGGTGTATCAGCTCCCAACAGGTTTGTAGTCGCCATGTCTTATTATTATATACACAATTAGAAATTTCAACCAAACCGCGTTACATTATCATCATCATATCAGCCGGATGACGTCCAATGCTGGACAAACGCCTCCCCCAAAGATCTCCTCTACTATCGGTCCTGCGCTGCCCTCATCCAACCTACTCCGGCGATCTTGGCCAGATCGTCGGGACATCTTGTGGGTGGCCAACACCGTGTCTTTCGTTACGTAGTCCCCATTCGAGGAATTTACTACATCACCGCCCATCTGTCCGTCGAACTATGTGCCCTGCTCACTACCAATTTAATTTCGCAATTATTTGGGACTCCTCTATGTAGAACCTTTGGGTCTCCTCTTTGGAAACAGTATTTCCGTAATTCAACTTTCCCTTCCTTTCCTTCAGGACAAGAGAATGCTGTAAATTCAAAGGTTAGCCACATATCTCTCAGAACTCTGATATTGCAGATGTCCATTAGCAGTCGTATTGATTTAACAGGTAGCACACATGATTTGATATAAAGGTCGTAACTCGCCTCGCCTCGTACGATTCCTATTCTTCATTTTGTGAAGTTGTATGAAAATACGGTCACTATCGGCCCAATTTCAGTTTATTAATGGATGTTTATATTATGATTATAACTATAGTGATAAATATATTTATAAACAATTGAGAACGGTTTGCACTTTAACTTTCGTATGGAATTCAGTATCTTTGGTTATTTATTATAAAGCAGAAAAAACAAAGCTGCTACACTGTTTTCACCACTGGGAGGCTCCTTTGCACAGGATGCCGGCTAGATTATGGGTACCACAATGGCGCCTATTACTGCCTTGAAGCAATTATGTGTAAACATTACTGTGTTTCGGCCTTAAGGGAGCCGTAGCTAGTGAAATCACTGGGCAAATGAGACCTTACGTCTCAAGGTGACGAGCATAATTGTAATGCCGCTCAGAATTTTTCTTGATGACACCCATGATGGGAAGTTGGTGAATTTCATAGGCGCCATCTTGGATTTCTATTTTGACCCGATATTCGTTATTGTTGACCCCGAAAATCATGAAAATGACACCCATGAAGAGAAGTTGGTAAATTTCATAGGCGCCATCTTGGATTTCTATTTTGACCCGATATTCGTTATTGTTTGGGGTTTTTTAAAAATCCTGAGTAGCACTGCATTGTAATGAGCATGGTGTATCAATTAACATCTTATTTATCCTCTTCGGTGTCAGGGCGGTGATGGTGCAAGCACTTATGGCTATTACACGTGACCCGAAAACGCTTAAGTTCTCGTACAAAAGAACAAAGTCGTTGAGGAGGTATTATTGTCAGAATGGTCTAATAATTGTAAATTTCGTTTATACGGATGGCGCAAAAAACAATAATAGTTTTTATTTTGTTATCTACCATCCTGAAATTAAGAAAACCGCAGATTGATATTAAAGTGGACTTCGTTTGGGTTCCGTCCCATATAGGAGAAGCAGGAAACGAAAACGCAGATTTTCTAGCTAGAACTATCGTTAATATATCGGATCTATCGTTCGTTTTCGAAGAAAAGACGACATTGAAAGGTCTGCAATACGCCCTTCAAGCCAAATCGAATAAAACCAGACAGACGACACGGGTCTTCTTCTGCGCATGTCGCATTATGCCGATAGAACAAAGACCTTTTGAGCTGGCACAAACCGGTGCAATATAATATGACGTATAGTGTGGTTAAATACGTTTCCACGCTAACTGACTCCTTTCAATCATTTGAAAGTGAAGGCGTACTTGAAAGGAATACAAGCCCTTAGGAACAATGTAACAAATTCAGAATGGGGTACGCGTTGGTAATTTAAATCCCCACCGAGACTTTAATGACGGATCGTAATTCGTAATTGGATATAGATACGGCATACAGGAGTACGGAACTGAACATTTCAAAATAAATTCAAAATAGATTCCAAAATTTAAAAATAAAACTCTATCGGAACCATTGGGAGGCTCCTTTGCACAGGATACCGGCTAGATTATGGGTACAACAACGGCGCCTATATCTGCCGTGAAGCAGTAATGTGTTTCGTTCTGAAGGGCGCCATAGCTAGTGATATCTTATTGACATCTTATGTTGTTGTAGTGCCGCTCAGAATTTTTGTATTTTTCAACAATCCTGAGCAGCACTACATTGTATTGGGCAGGGCGTATCAATTAACATCGGCTGAACGTCCTGCACATATCGTCCCTTATTTTCATAAATAAAGTCACTTATAGTGCAAGTTTAAAAGTTGGGCATCGAAATGGCAGCGAATTAAACTCGACAATATCTTTACATTACGATTTTTTATTTTATTTACTCAGATTTATATAAGAGAGGTGACTGAATCTTCATTTGCATCTTGTGATGAAGCCCTGTCTTGATAGTTCGTATAAGTGGCATTCACATCAAAGAATTCATCTCCAAAACACAGGACGCAAATTGTGTCTGGTGAGATCTGAGTAGCTTGTACCTCTCAAAAAACATTCTACTAAGTAACTCATAAAAACCTTAACTCCTTTCAAAGTAATCTAGAGGTAAATTTATATATTATGTCCTGTGATCGGATCAACCAATATACTTTAAACGTAACACAATTTCTAGCAGTATCTAAAATAATCTTAAGTCAAGTAACACCGAACAAGAGAACATGTGATTAGATAATGGGTTCCCAAACATCAACGTATCTATATATATACACAAATGAATTGCTGTTCGTTAGTCTCGCTAAAACTTGAGAACGGCTGGACCGATTTGGCTAAGTTTGGTCTTGCATTATTTGTGGAAGTCCAGAGAAGGTTTAAAAGGTGAATAAATATGAAAATGCTCGGAATTAAATAAAAAGTACTTATTTATTATAATATTATATTAGTATATATTATAAGTATTATTAAGTATTGTTTTTCCTTTGATTTCCCCTGTCGTTCAGAAATCTAATTTCTAAGTTTCTCAGTAAAAAATAAACTTAAACATAATTTTATATAACTACTAGCTGACCCAGCAAACGTTGTATTGCCATATAAAGTAAAAATTAGATGACGACCGACTCTCAGAACTTACCAAATATATAGTACATAAAACTTATCGTACTATATAGTCATTATATTCGATTGCCAATTTGCAACTCTATTGCGTATCTGTGGATGGAATAGAATAATATTAAAATCGCTATACAAAAATACGTGTTGATCGTAGAGGGGTGAAAATTCGAAGTTGTCTGTATTTTTAATGCTGAATCATAATAAAATAAAAATAAAAAAGAAATCAAAATGTTAAAAAAATATGTAGGGGCCCTTATTATTTAGAGGTATGAAAAATATATGTTGCCCGATTCTCCACCCTAGCCGATATGCACACTAAGATCCGCGAAAATAGCTGCCCCGACAGACGTTGTTCTGTAGATAGTAAAAAAACAACTGTTTTATATTTCAAAACATCAAAAATTATTTCGTAAATATGCTCCCTGTTGTTAGAATGAAATTGTTTCACAGCGGAACTGTCAAACCGTGCGTCACTAAATTCTCTCATAGAAAATATGTCCATACAAAACAAATATTGAAAATAAAAATATTTATGGGTCCCAAATCGAAATAAAAACTACCCTATCTCTCAAGTTGGACCAAACTGCACTCCATGAAGTAATCACCATTAAAATCCGTTCATTAGTTTAGGAGTCCATTGAGGACAAACATTGTGACACGAGATTTATATATATTAAGAAGATAGTTGGTAGATTAACTACAGTTGTCTAACTATCTATCAAATTATTTTTATGTAGATGGATAAATCTTAAGTCGTCATCTATTTCTCATATAACTCAAAAAATTTAAATTTTTACTTATTACTTAATATGGCAATACCACGTTTGCTGGGGCAGCTAGTCACTTATAAAATCTTGTACGTTTTGTTCAACTCTCATGTTGTGGCTTGGTTAAAACTAACGAAAAATCGAACGGTTGACTCAGTTGGAAATAGCGCTCGCACGGAACGCGAGACGTCGCGGGTTCGAGTCCCGCATCGTTCATTAAATTTTGTTTTCAGTCTTATGTATGTAATTAATCCCAGAAGTGAGGGTTATCACTTTAAAAAACATAACTAATTGTACGTAATTTATAATTAATAAATTATAAAGGTACAAGCTACTCAGATCACACCAGACACAAAATATAGCATTGTTTTATTTGTAAGGTAAATAAACGAATTCGCGATAAGCAACCGACAACAATTCATTGACCTCTAAGCGATACCGCAGGCGTACCTAACTATGTGTTTTTATATCTTTAGGACCTCTGTGACCGGGCTCTAAGCTTGATAATAATAATAATATAGTTATTTGTAAAAAACATAGTATACAATGGTGTTAAAATATTATAATAATGAGCTTATATGTTTTGCTAGCACTATTCCTATCATGCAAATATTTAACTTAATACAATTAATATAAATATTATAAGCATTTACGGCAGTTTTCAATAATGTATCTTTAGTAATGGATACATTGCTATCACCGTTAAAAGACAAGATCTTGTCTATCCATAGTTATGTCCAATATAGTTATAGTCCAATGCTATCTGTCAATAGGTTATTGAAAAAGTAAGCGTAATTATAGATTTGTATGATACCTCTAGTAAGTTAAACTAAGGATAGATGGGTTATCCTTAAATAATTTAGAATTTATGTTTTTAATGCTACTCGATAAGTTATTATACTAAAATACGAACACAATCACATACACAATTTTATTATACTTAGTAATTTTGGGAACATCATGTAGAACGAGTCTATGCGGATCACGTCGGTTCCGCTTATTTAGATCATTACCTACCTCATGTCGGATGTTCAATTTTTTCCCGGAGATGAGACTAGATCGGTTTTCTTCTTCAAACCCCCATAATACAACGTAGTAAATTCCATACGTATTTTACTAAGGTTTTTAGGATTTTGAATACGTAATCTGTTATCAAGCTTTTTTTGTCTCTGTTCTGCACAGATATGAAGATTTTTTTTTATGAAAATAATGTACGAGACGAGCAGGATGTTCAGCTGATGGTAATTGATATGCCCTGTACATTACAATGCAGTGCCGCTCAGGATTCTTGAAAAACCCAAAAATTCTTATCGGCACTACAATTTCGCTCGTCACCTTGATACATAAGATGTTAAGTCTCATTTGCCCAGTAATTTCACTAGTCAACAGAGTAAATAGTTCAAACTATTGCGCTACCGAAGATTTTTATTCAATAGCTACTACTTACAATATTTAATATGATTACGTGAAGGAAAAACTATCAGAAAAAAATCAAGAGGTTCCAGTGATCACCGCCGCCTAACGTTGGCCGCGGTGATCACTTAAAACCAGTTGACCCGTAAGCTCCTTTGTCCTCCTTTTCCATATAAAACAAAATTAGATCTTTTTACATTTATTTCCATAATTATTGATAAATTATTATGACTAGAATTGTTATCTTATACGATAAAGACATAACCGCCTTATTCATAATAAAACGCTTATCGAAAGTTGTATAAACCTATATTAGTTAAAACGTTGTTCGTAGTTGTTTCGGGGGCGAGAAATCGATTTAGCTTGGTTTCAATTTTAAAAAATGTAATTTTATCCGTGATTTAATGAGAAACAGCTACAATAACATTACAATACAAAGGTAAATTTCGCCACTATATACAAGTCTAAAATAGCTCTGATGAGGCGTTGGGTAATCCGGAAAGCAGAAGACCCCGGTTCGAATCCAGATGTCTATGCCAGATGCCAGTGCAAAAGCCTTTGAAAATGATAAAAAGTGAAAAAAAAAAATAGTAGGATGATACTTTTTGGAAATGGACGAGAATATAACAAAAATGAAAGGTAAAATAAATTACGGGCAAATTGAGGTCGGGAAGTGGAAAAGGGGGGGTGTTTTAGGGTAAAAAACGGTTTATCTCGATTTCCGGCAAAACCAAGTCCTATGGCAAAAAGTTAAATGGCAAAGTTGTAGGTAATAAAAAGATCTACAACTTTTGTTTTAACACTTTTTTCACATAACCTCAAAGTTTACGTGAAAAATTCAAAAAAACATGGTTTTTTATTTTTATCTTTAACAAAAAAAATATTTCACGAAATATTGTAAAAATTTACCTTTTTATGTTCCAAATACACTGTAATTTATTTGAATTGTATATATTGTATTGAATTGTGAATATTTTTCTTGTCACCTTATTTTGACTGAAATATCGGAAAAAACCCTTATTTTCAATCGAAAATTCACCCGTCAAAATATCAGCTTTTTTCAAAAAGTTTGTGGGCTTTCTATTCGTTGAAATCTTTACTTTCCGATTTGTTATATTCTCGTCCTTTTCCAATCGGTTTCATCTTTCTATTATTTTTTTAGTTTCAAAAACTATAGACCCTGGTCTAATATCAGTTTTTTTTGTTCAAGTTTTGTACATTCTTAAAAATCCGAACAAGGCTCGTTCGTCAATATTATATATATAGTCGTTGAATAATTATAGACCGTAACATCTAATATAAGATAACTAGCATCTAGATACATAATCTGTATATATAGCTACACATACAGGCATTCGAACCTTATGGTCTCTTTTAATTTCTCTATTCAAATTTTAAACCAAGCTAGATTCAATTACACATGGAGAATTACAACACAAAATCGAGTGCTTATATGATCGAAACTAAATTTGATAGATATATTATTTAATCAGAGACAGCTGCGAGGAACACGTGCAACATGTCAGTATATAACACGCCCCACGTCTCGATGACAGCCAGTCCTTCAGGATATGAGCAATTTATTGCATGGTTGTGTTTACATGAGAGTTATTGCCGGTGATGTTAAGCCCCCGGTCCACTGGGCTCGGCGAGCCGAGTCGAATCGAATCGCAAAAAGTTCCCTCCCATATATTTTTAAGAAACTGCATCCATTGAATGAATTGAATTGAATCGACCGCGCGATATGCTCCACAGGCTAATTTCTTCGCTGGTCCGTTTCGTTTCGACTCGGCGTACCTCAGTCGAGGCGCAGAAGCGGATGCGCACCAATGCATTTATTATATATATTTGTCTTTAGTTATTTTTTTACTTCATCGGAGCTGTCCATGACGCAATTATGACATAAACGACCCACTTTGATGAATAGTTGTGATGAATTAACAATGCGATTCGGTTCTTCAGTGATGGACGCATTAGCACGCACACGACTCGTTTCGATTCGGCATGTTTCTGCTGCAGTCGACGCCAGGCTTTAGATAATAATAAAGCCTGTTCGCCGAAGGAGTCTTTGATCGAGTCATATTATATAAAATATCACAATTTGGTGCTCCCTAAATTAATTGTATGTTTGATTACACCATATTCAGGAGTTGTCCCGATCCTCAACAGATCTAATCAAAATAATATATAAAATTCCGTGGTTCAGCTAATTTTAAGATAACAGCACATCGATGTCGATTTATATACTCAAACAGTGAATTGATCTTCGCAGATCGACATAGTATAAGCGTTGAGCAAAATGTTGAACGAACATTGCTGAATTAGAAAAATTTGAAAAAAAAAGAATGCTGGGAGAGTTTCTTGCGCCGCTTCTTTTCTCTCAGGGCGCTATATGTTTCCGAGGCGGTAGTAGTATTGAAGAAATGACATCAAAAAGAATTCTAAAGGAATCAATTTAAAGAAAATTAATGCCTTTATCGTTTGAAAAAATGAGCTTCCATGAATAAATGAATTTCCAGAAAATGAAGCGCACAATAATTTCGTGATTTATACCACGTGACTGATCTGATACTGTATGTTAATTACTAGTCCTAACTTAATCCGCTGTACCGTCATTCTTGTATTAAACACAAATGTTCCAAATGACGTAATTGAGCACTTAGTATGGATATTTAGAAATTTTCCCATTAAGTGGATAAAATAAAGGAACATCATCATCATTTCAGCCGGAAGACGTCCACTGCTGGGCCTAAGGCCTTAAGATCGCCATGATGATCGGTCCTGCGCTGCCCTCATCCAACCTATTCCGGCGATCTTGACCAGATCGTCGCTCTACCAACACTACGTCTTCCGTTACGTGGTCGCCATTCGAGGACCTTACTGTCCCAACGGCCATCTGTCCGTCGAGCTATGTGCCCTGCCCAATGCCACTTCAGTTTCGCAATCATTTGGGCTGTCGGTGACTTTGGTTCTCCTACGGCTCACCTAATTTTTGGGGGTTCTAATTTCGATCTCGTAGGGCAACTCCGAGAATCCCTCTCCATTGCCCGCTGAGCGACAATGAGCTTCCTCATAAGGCCCATAGTTAGCGACCACGTTTGCGTTCCGTATGTCATCACTGGCAACACACATTGGTTAAAAACCGTCGTCTTCAGACACTAGTATTTTGGGCGAGAAGATTTCACGGAGCTTCTCCAACGCTGCCCATCCGAGTTGGATTCGACAAGTGACCTCTTTCCCGAAATTGGACCTGCGTAATTGGATTATTTGTCCAAGGTAGATGTACTCGTCAATAATTTCGAGAGTACAGTTCTATACCTATATATATAGTATACCCAACTGTAAAGTCCAGTTACAAAATAAAGGATAAACAGATACAAAGATTCAAGTAATAACTTCTGGTTAGAAATAAATGTATTTTTATATTTTACTTCTGAGAGATTTGATTTAGGATTGAATTTTTTTAAGGGTACTTAGTAAATTTAGAAGGAAAAAGAATAACGAAAATCGATAATATCGAAATAAATCAAGATTTTAAATACATAAGTATAACTAATTTCCCAAAAATGTTAAATGTAGAAATGATCACTAATAGCTTTATAAAACTTAATTTGCAAAAACATGTCAGTATGCTTAATATAATACTTTCGCAAAACCGAAACACCTTTCCAAGTAAAAAAATGCTAACGGCGTTTAAATTTCCATAAATTTATCAATATTTTTTGGCTTCGCAACGCCAACGCTTCCTTCATTATAAATTAAACAGGCTTCATAAATTTAAATCGTGTTCCGACGACGACAATAACCTATTTAATTAAAATATTTGCGCCAAGTATACACGTGTCTGTCTGGACACGTGTATATATTCGATGTGTATTTAGTATGTTCCACGAATTGTTTGATTTTGGTGAGTTCAAATTGTGATCATTTTATATCATTCAAAATTCGTAACATTAAATATTATTCGAATTACTAAAGTAATAAATGAACGTACAACTAAGCTTAGTTATGGATTACAAAAATGCTACTAAAGTAACCGTCATGAGAAGCTATAAATTTTGTAAACAAAATGAGGAATGAGGAGCTTTCTTCCACGTACTACAAAGCTGTGGAATGAGCTTCCTTGTGCGGTGTTTCCGGGACGATACGACATGGCTACCTTCAAAAAAAGCGCGTACACCTTCCTTAAAGGCCGGCAACGCTCCTGTGATTCCTCTGGTGTTGCAAGAGATTGTGGGCGGCGGTGATCACTTAACAACAGGTACGCTCGTTTGTCCTCCTATTCCATAAAAAAAAAAACGTGTTCAGGAGTTCACAACATTTAAACCAACAAAAAAAAATGAATTTGTTTAAGATTTAATAAATTATTAAGTAACAAATATTAATTAACATATTATATTATTTAAGAATTATTCGTCAGATTCAGATGTTTCCATTTCTGTGTCAGAATCAGTGACATGTATCACGAAGCTGTCTACAGTTTTATCAATCATCTCATCGATTTTGGAATAAAAATTATCTTCTTCCTTGATAACATGCTCCACACAACGCGACGCTTCCAATTTTCCGAAGTAATCTGCTGCAGTCCCTCTTGTAATAATTGTTTTACCTCGTCAAATTTAAAATTTGTATTTTTGCGAGCAACATATCCTTTTACGTTGGCCCAAATTAGCTCAATTGGATTAAGCTCACAATGATATGGCGGGAGTCTCAATACTTCCACCTTATATTTTTTTGCGAGCTCGTCCACTACATATGTTTTAAAATTGTCTTTAACATTTTTTACTTTTAGCAGTAATTCAGTCTTAATTTCATTGTCGTCGTAAGAAATATTCTTACTTACAAGCCAATTGTGTATATCATTTTTTTTCCAGGCAGTAATAGGAATTCTTTCAAGACGCCTTGAGTGGTATGGTGCATTGTCATTTTTTTAGTTACTTTTTTTAAACTAGATTAATCTGTCTTACGACTATCATTATAAAGAATTAAACGATAAACAAATATATATCTAATCTCAATAAACTTACTCTTGTACACTTTTTGCCGCTAACGGCTTACTAACCAAAATAAAAACAGATATCAAACAAAATATAATAGTTCTGAATATTTTTCTCGGTTTTAAAAACATGTTCGATATCGTGAGTCATTCACTTTTATTACAGTAACTCGCGAAATCGGGTATCACGAGAAGCTAAGAATAAATTTTGGATATATTTTGAGTCACCATCTTTATCAAGATAAAAAGCCATCAAGCAAACCCTGATCAACTTTATTGGATCTCCCAAGGCTCCATCTTCGGACCTCTGTTATACTTCATTGATGTCACGGTCAAATTAGACTACTTACTTGCCATTTTTATTTTGGCAAATCAATGAACTAGTTTATTTTACGTAGATTATCTCAATTCTATTTTCACTACTTTCAAACTTCATAACAAAACTATTACTCCCTTCACACACTAAAAATCAATAATCTACTTATTGAAGAAAGAAAATTGGAGTAATACTTGTCCGTATACTAGTTTTTATTATAATATTTTTTGTTTAATAACTACACCATAGTGTCCTACTCCGGTAACTAATAATACCCTATTTTTGTCCGACGTTGTCAAAATCACAAGCAAATTAGTAAAAATATGTAATTTTGATATAGGAATATACCCCGTACTTTTAGACTTTGATCCTTACTCTGACCTTCCCGAAGGGTAACCAACGGAAACCCTACTACTAGACTACGCTGTACGTCCATGAGTCCTTCGGTTTGTCAGCGCGCTAAAATGGCGGAATCCAACGGTACGTACAGTACAGGTCTACGAATCCTACGTGTGTGTTTCCGACTAGCATTCGACTGGCTTTTTAGTATTAGGTACAGAACGAAGATCTATGTAACAGGAATAATGCCGACTTTAGGCACTTTCGTGTGTAACAGGATGAGAATTGCGATTATGCCATAGAAATAATAAATTTAAAGTATTATCAATAAAACTTACCGGAGTCAAAGTTATTCCCGCCAGCATCCATGCCCTGACCATGATATTCTGCAATAACAGAACATTAATTAGTAACGATAAACATAGAACGGCCATTTTTTGTGGCAAATGATATGACTATCAATACTTTCACCTACGTACGTCACGCCAACTACAAATCAATGCCACTCAAGATTCTTAAGTAATTTAGCAATATTGCCATTCCACTCAACACAAGGGGGTCATTCATAAAGTAATATTTCTTTATATTTTGCTTTACATAACTTACATTATGATATTATACCTTTAATATTTTAGATTTTAGGATGTGATCGAAATCACCATCTGTGAACCATATTGTGGCCTTCTGGCACAGGTGTTTCTCACTAAATAGAAGGTCACATCCACTATTATGTTTGTACCATTTTTGTTACTGAAATAAATATTTTTCATTTTCATAAACTCAGTATATTAGCGCAATAGACAATTACTTTCCTCATTACGGGGAGACTAAATTTAAAATATTCATGTGTGCTACATTTAGTAATGTGCTAGCGGGTTAGTGAAGTGACATATATCGATGCAATTGCAATGAGTAATATCGATAGCAGAAAATAGGTAATACTAATTGATTGTCATGTAATATTTATTTGATGGAAATTATAAAAGAGCATTATTACAAAAATAAAATATAAATATTACAAAAAACGGTAGCGAATCTTTATTTTATTCTAGCATTCTTTACGTCTGTTTTATGTTTATTAAGTACTCTACTCACACAACAATAATAAACGATTGAATATTTTTCCACTAAAATGCTTCAAAACAGTTTTGAGGTCCATCTATTCCGTCTCTTTCCCATATCTAGGTCTTTGTGTAAGGATAATTTTCTCACTCTTACACAGGGTCTGTCTATTACGCTAGTATAGTAAGTTTATGGATTTCACAAAGCTTTCCTTCCCTTTTACCTGACTTGTCACACAATATCACATTTGGTAATTTATGGAGAAGTTAAAGTTTTTTAGTCTCAGTAGTCCAATAATGTCACTATATACTTTATTTACGGCACTCGTAAAACAGAGACACAAATAAGGATTGCTTACTTTTCAGTAGAAGATGAAGGTGCGTTTAAAGCAGTTTTTGGTGGTTGAATCTTCTGTCTAGTGATAAGTCTTGAATAAAACGAGGTATAACTGGTGCCAATAAAGAAACGATTCTAAAACGGCCGCGAAACAGGTGGGCCTGACAGCAGAACAGGGATGGCAGATAGGATGGAATGGTATGGTATAGGGGCTCTGTCTGTCCCGCAATTAAACCACTAGGTTGGGTCCATTTTGCGTGCAGTATTGGCCAGTTACTCCAACTAGCCCAGCTCCTTCGAGAAGTTCAGAAAATTCCTTGGGAGTGCGCAAACTTCTTTGAGCGACCTCGTATTAGTTAAGGTTTTTGCCATGTGCGAGTGAGAGCGAAGCATTAGTAGTCGCCATTTTAGAATCGTTTCATTATTGGTACGGTTTATATACATGGATTCAATTAATTAATTAAAAAAAAAACATTTTAAAAACAAGCTTATCTTCAACAGACACAAAATCCCTCTTCCAACATTTATTTCGAGACCCTGTCTCGTTTAAAATTTGAAATATTGAAACAAGATTTGTTTTTTCAAAAACTTTTATTTTATACCATTACAAGTGGGTTAATTACAAATGTCTCTTTTGTTAACTGTTGAGAAGTTCCAGCATTACAAGCCAACTTTGAGCGCAGCAGCCATATCATGGTGACAAATAAAATAGTCTATGAAAATTGATAGCGAATACAAAATTTTGTATTTGTGCTTGATCCATAAAGAGTTCCTTTAAAGGGCATCAACATGATTACATATTATTTCATTAAAAATACTGAATTTACGAAAATGTGGGCATAAAGTTGTATAATATCAAGCATTTCATGAGAATGGCTCAAAAACTATAAACAGAAGAAATATAAATTATGCATTAGTCAACATTTTGAGCTTAGATACATTATAAATGTAAATAGGAGTACCTTAACCAATAAAAACTTGACAAGCTACGTCTTACACTTGCGATTTGTATGACACTATGTTAGTGTGCGTGAATTGCTGAAAATAGAACCTCTATTTAGTTCTAAAGTCTATTTTTTTCGACGTTTACACAGCTGTCATAGTCTATCTAGACGTATAAATGATCTAAGATTTTGAGCTTTCATTCAGTGTTTGTGTACGAATGCTCCGTGAAGATGATTTTCATGGTAACTATCAAAATTTGTAATCGCTTCAAGGAAACAACAATTTATTTATCAACTATTGTTAACAGTTTGACCATGGGTAGCACTCGTTAGAGGGAAGAAAACGACCCGGTACACGGCAAGGCCACCGCAAGCAAAATAATCGTGTTAAATCGTATAGTGCACAACGATATTTACGTATAGATACGTAGTATTTTAAGTATAGATACGTAGACAACATTCGGTGTTTGAAAATGATACACTTACGCACACATGAATAATTTAACGTTGCAATAGCACACTACATTACAATTACACGTCAAAGAAGGTATAATAGTAAATGCAATTATCGCAAGCGAAAAAGAGATAACTCTAATTTGCTAATTGCTTCGTATTTGTATAGAGAAAATACATTTAATTCATCAGATATGATTTTTTACCGTACACCGTGATTTATGCCTAAATTACGATTCATTCATGAGTTCATGTAGTAAAAGTTATAAAGCAGTAAAACTGCATTGAAATTATGTAAATAATATGTCATTAATTTGTAAAAAAAATATTTTAATATTGATTATAATATATAGCCACATTGATGATATTATTTATATATAAAATAATAAAAAACATACAGACATCAAAACAAAACCAAAGGTATCTACAGTAAGGGTGGGACCCTTACACTTTTTACAATTTTACTAACAACGGCTCCCAAAAAGTTTTAAGATTACAATTATTATTTTTCGTATCTTATATTATTTATGAATGTCTTTTTGTTGAGGATTTATTACAATAAGGTAATGGGAGAAGAAGAAAATCAGCCATTGATTCTTCTGCAGTTACCAAGGGATAAAACTCCTACGTAAACAAATAGCACTCACTGTCTACATCCGCTACCTACCCTAAAACTTGTTGTAGTAGTTTGATAGTTCAGCTACCTATATACGCACTTGTTTATTAAAAAATATTACATTCACTGCAACAATGACTTTTTTACATCATTTCCTAAAATATCTATGATCGGCTTGGCGGCGATCGGCGTTGTCATGGCGACATATTTATTTTGTTAGATAAATAATGAAATCAAATAAAATGTTATAATTTATGATTTCTTAACTGTGGTATGTAATTCTATGATTTTTTTTTACTTTCGTAATTAGTGCATCTTCCCATAACACAAGACGGCATTTTAATGTTGTACCTATATCAAATTGTAAGCAATTCTGTCAACAACAAACGCGTGTGCACCGTTTTCGTATCGAGAGAGTGACTACGACCAAAGGAACCAATTGACTTAATTTAGGCCATTGATTTTCGGCGCGCTAGTGACATATCTACCTCTTTTAATACTATAATATCATTGATAGTGCATGCTTAAATCGACTTTTATCAAAAAAAAAACTTGATCTGTCGCTGCAGTTTAATATATATTTGGCAATTGTCAATAAACGCAAGCGATTGTTTCTGATATAAGACTATATATGTAATATTCTTAAACAGTTATTTGAAAGCTTCTGTAAAGTAGGGCCTGAAATAAGGTTGCCTAACATAGGGTTGCCAACCGTACTCTAGAGACTTTAACAGTAACAGAGTAACTGAATTTTACATATGCCAGCCATACTCATACATATACATAACAGAATAATTAATACTCGAAACATAATACTATGACAAATTATTGTACGAAAAAATCTTTTTTTTTAATTTATATACATGATATTCTGTTCTATCAATCCGTCTCATTTATCGTCCTGTCTTAAATGAAATCAAACATATCATCTCATCACATATATACTCATATCAGATCAAATATACCCTCTTTCTTCCAGAAAAAGTTGGCAACCCTAGCATGTCAAGGCCCCGCCGCGCTGGCTGTCAAGGCTCTCTGTCTACTGTGTCATCTTATATTTCCGTTTTCATCTTGTATATTTTTTAGCTCAATTTTCTCAGCAACTTGTTAAACTGACATGAAATGAATTTCCGGTTTTAACTACTTTACTACTACTTTTTTAAATAATTTGATCGTGCTTGGCAATTCTAATAACCATTAATCCGAAAAATGAAGTCTATCCTGTATATATTATATAGAATTCACTTTAAATCAATAGGATTTGTATAAAAAATGTTGTACTTGTTAAGTTTGTAAATATTTGTTAGAAAATAAGTCCAGCAACACTTGTGTCTGTGGTTAACATACACTTGTCTATACGCTGTGCGCCTGCCATCTTGTTTCGCAAGTGATCGCTGCTAAGCTAAGGTTGTTGTGTTATTGTATAAAAATACTGTTTAATCTAAAGGAATCAGTATATTTTATTAATCAATTCCAAATAGTCAGTCAGTTTATGGGCCCAGACTCGTTTCGTATGCGCGAAAATAAGTTTTAAATTTTCATTACAAATAAAAACGGAATCCGTATTGGGAAATCTTGCAATTCCGATCGAAAGACTAAAGGGAAATGGAGATTATAATATTTGGAAGTTTACAATAAAGATGACCTTGATGCACGAGGATCTGTACAACCGCGTTTTATCGGAAGACGGGTGGGTGCAAAGACGAAAAGAAGAGACAAAAGGCTTTGGCAAAAATATGTCTCTCGGTAGGTCCGTCGACATTACAACTTCGACTAAAATACAAAATGTTTATGAAGACAAAGGCTTATGCAGGAAACTTGGTTCATGGCAACCTATCTAAATAGAATAACTGAAATTGCTCAGCATCTTTCAGACATAGGATCACCTTTGGATGATGAATTAGTTGCAGTAATAATGTTAATATTAATAAGGTTCACAAGTGACTTTGACCTGATGATAATGGCTCTGGAAAACTATAATGTAAAACTAACTAGTGAGATTGTCAAATTATATTAAAAATTGCTCGACAAAGAACAAAAAAACCCCATCATCTCAGAAGGATTCTCTATTGGCTGTCTGGATTGTGGACTCGGGCGCTACAAACCATATATCAAACAATAACGGAAATTATATAATATGATTTTGAGTGTACACAAAGTCACCAGAGGTGAATATAGCCAACGGTGAGGCTAAAAAACTGAGGGACACGGCAACGTTAAAGTGCATTTGAAAAGTGGCTAAAGACGCAATATTCCTAAGCTTTCAGTAAATTTATTATCAATAAGTGAACTTAATAGGAAATTTTGAAACCACAAGGTAAATTACAATGATGTTAAACAGGTAAACATAGTTCAATTTTCGGTTTGCCACAATTTGCTGTTACCAAGAGCAAGGCGTTATAGTTTTTAAAGTAAAACTTTTATTACATCGTCGCCTCAAATTTTTTCGTCCATCAATCGCATGTCGTATTACAATAGTAGTAGAGGTGAAGTAGTATCATTAATTATTATCATAAATTAATTAGTCAGTGTGCCCGCGCGGTCTAAGGCGCCAGATTAAAATTTCTCGCTCCCGAGAAGGAGAGCTGGTTCGAACCCCTAACCAGAGTTTTAATATTTTTATTTTTTAATTTGTTTTTTTTTTATTTAGATTTTGTGAAAAAAGTTTCACTTGTATCGTGGTTTCATAAATCCAAACTCTTGCTTTTTTTGTTCTTATTCTATAAATTTCAGGTGAACAAAGTCGGCAGAAGTACTATAATTATAGAGGTGGATGCAAATTTGTTTGATTATGGCATTTCAGGGATACAGAAAAGCATTTATTAAAGTAGAGCAAAGATGTTAAGTACTTAATTGTAATACTTATCCAAAAACAAAAACCTTAAACACTTCGGGAAAGTCCGAAGTGTTTAAGGTTTACCACATAAGGAAGACACACATGCTAGTCTTCTTTATATATATGAGTTCCTTAACTACTGACAGATTTTAATCAAATTTTACACACGATGCATTTTGATCCAACTTCAGGGATAGGATAGTTTTTATTTCGATTCGCAACCCTTAATACATAAGAGACTGGGAATAAAGCGAACACCGTCAGGGTCTTTAATTATAAATGTTTATCGTACGATATTACATTGTAATCCATTTTTTTTTTACATAAAAAGGCCGCTGAGTTTCTTGCACCCGTTTATCTCAGTTAGAGTCAGTCTTTTTTGAATGGGTGATAGTTTTTGACGTTCCAAAGTGAATAATGTTTTTTTTTAATTTCATGTAATTATTGAACTTCTACCAATTTCGCAATTGACAAAAATGATTTTATATAATTATGCATTTGTTTAGCACAATCAAACTCACAACCTAGTAGAATATATTTATAACGAGGTATATTTTCTCGAGCTGAAACGTCCCTGGCTTACGAGCTATGTAAGGTCGTACACGATAAAAGAAGTGACCTGGAAATAGGTTAGATTGTATTAATGGAAGCGAGGGCAAAGTAATTGATACTTGCGAGATCTAAAACTATGGGCCTAGTCGAGTTTCAGCGTAAACTATCGCTTACCGCCACTGCAGTAGGAACGTGGTGTAAATAAATTCCGTCGGGATGGAATAGGTTGCTGAAATGTTTACTTATTTTCATGTTATCTACAGCTTCATATTTGTATACATCATTGTTTCTTATATTAAGTAGAAGAATAAGGCCAAAAGTAATAACAGTATACAAAGCATAATTAATTATCAAAGCCAAGAATTTTGTAAGCTGTCATGTCAGGGAACCAGATTATTAAAGAGAAAGGCCTACGTACCTATTTTATCTAATAATAGCAATGACGTTATATACATATGGACATATCATTCGCAGTCTGATAATGGAACGGCAAAAGTTTGCTTAAAAACAATGTAAGCACACTTTTCTCCTAAGTCGTGTGTCAGCTGTGTGTCAATCAACAAGCCTAAGTGTGCTATAAAAATTAGTGTAATGTCATCGGTCCTCGATAAATCTACAAAGTTTGAACGAAACCTAGTCGTTTAAAGTGGGTCAAAATCACGCCCAAAGAAGTCGATTACAAACATACAGGTGAAGCTAATAAAAACCGTGTAAAAAGTGTTTAAATAATACATTAACGACTCAAAAAAAATTGTGTAACTAATCATCGGTAAGGTTATTTTATTTATACAAGATTGATATGCAAAAAGCGTAAGTAATTTAATAAAATGAATAATTTTTTCATTAAATATGGTAAAATTATTGACAAGTCCCCAGACAAGACCCGCTTGTCAGAATGGGACAGTTCAGAGGACACAGTCAGAAATGAAAACAGTAGAGTCGCTCTTTTTAACCAACTTCAAAAAAGGTTCTCAATTCGTCGGTATGTTTTTTTTACGTTTGTTACCTCAGAACTTTCGACTGGGTTAACCGATTTTGATAATTATTTTAATTATATTTGAAATATTGTGCTTCCCGTGTGGTCTCATTGCAATTTGGTCCAGATCTGACAATTGCAACCATGTGAAAAACATATAAAAGTCTTAAATTTGCTGTAAGTATGTGCGCAACAAATTTACGAATAACTCAAAATCGCGCCAACCAATTTCGATAATTCTTATTTTATTGGAAAGGATATACTTCAGAGGTAGTTTGGTGATAGTTTGGTTAGGTTCTGCTTATGGAATCCATGACAAAGTAACCGAACTCTTCAATTCTTAGGAGCAAATTAAAATACTAGGCCGAATCTTTTTTATGCTATCCGGATATCTGAGTCACCTACGGTAACGTCGTTATGGTCAAGTAATGATCGTAGTAAAATATGGTTATGACTTACAGAAAGGGAAAATACGCAGCTGAAACTGAAAAAGTGTTTACACTGCTGCCTATTGACTAATAATATTTTAAAAAACTGGACTAAACGCAGAAATGTATAGACTTATTTATTAGGTGTCATTAGTGGCATGTGAGTTCCGTGCGGGTTATCACTTTAAAAAACATAAAAAATTGTTTAGATTTGCAAGAGCGACATCTCCAGTAAATTTCCTAATATGCAAATATCAAGAGTTAAACAAACACACAAGATTTTATGACGATTCGTCACTCGAACGGGTATCTCAGTTGTAATAGCACTCGAACGGAACGCGAGAGGTCGTGGGTTAGAGTCCCGCATCGTTCATAACATTTTGTTTTCAAATTTTATTTGTGTATTAATCCCAGAAGTGAGGGTTATTACTTTAAAAACATAACACATTGTTTAGATTTACAAGAGCGACATCTCAAGTAAATTTTCCTAATATGCCAATATTGGGGTTGAGCAGGTTATCAACTGTAAAGTAGATCCTGTAGATGAAGCCACAACATGAGAGTTGAACAAAGCAAACAAGATTTTATAACGATCCGTTACTCAAACGGTTGCTCAGCTGGTTAGAGCACCGGCACGGAACGCCGGAACTCGTGGGGTCGAGTTCCGCATCGTTCATAGAATTTTGTTTTTCAAATTGTATTTGCGTAATATATTAATTACTCTTTAATAGTCACCTACCATCAATTTAGCCCTATACACGTACATTTAATGATGACATAAAACTACTACTCATATAATATTTATAAGCGCATTTGAACAAAAATGACATCAGTTTTCTAACACCACCAAGTAAATATTCATCTTACACCGTCAAGCAGTAAAGCTAAAAGCACAAAATATGCAACATCACTTTTATAATTAACGCTGTACCAGCGCCTCTTTATATCTCGTCACTCTTTACCTAAATACCAAAAAAAGCGTCTATTTTAAGACTTTCGCTACAATTTCTAGGTCAGCGTCGAGCATACTTTAAACACTAGTATAAAAGAGACACCGGCTTCAATTTAATTTGGGGGATCGACAAAGAACTAACTTGTGTGCACAAAAAAAAATTATCTTATTAGGTCAGTGAAATTATTTCAGCATCGTCGCAAATTTGTAAAGTTATTGAGGAATTTAAATCAAATTCAAAACAGAAAAAATCTAAATCAGAATGTGTAAAGACCAGTTGCCAGCTAAAAACTTACACGATTACCCGCAATCAACGACGTTCTATACATGTAGACTTACCACACTCACCACACTAATCCACGAGTGTTTTATCCAGCTGACATAGGTCTAGCCAATGTACAGCAATATGTCACCTTAAGAAACAAGATGTTAAGTCTCATTTGCCCAGTAATTTCACTAGCTACGGCACCCTTCAGACCGAAACACAATTGTGTTAACAAATTACTGTTTTACGCAGAAATAGGTGCCGTTGTGGTACCCATAATTTAGCCGGCATAATGTGCAAAGGAGCCTCACACTAGTATGGGCCCCAAAAAACTTGATACATAAAAACGAGGATATTGTAGTGCTTATATACATAAGGCCTATAAATGTTAAAAACATTTAAATATTACTTAATTATTTTTAATAGATCTCGATATTAGAGCTACCACGAGCGGATGACGTAAGTGTGGGTGATAAAAAGATATAAAATACATTTATCCGTTAGAACACTTTGTATAGGTACTGTTATTCATAGCGCGTATGCTATTGGTTGTGCCCAGTCATAGGTGTGCGCTGATTGGTTTAATGCAGCCAATAACTTCACATCAGCTGCGCAGGCATAGTTTAAATAGGATTAAATACAGTACAGTAGGAGACTGTATTGATCAAGTTTATAATGATAAACAATCACGGCAAAAGTGTGCTTGAAGACAATGTAAGCGCACTTCTCCTTAAAGCGCTTTCGTACTACGTCCGATCCGAATCCGATACGTATCCGTGAAAACATTGTCCGAAGTAGTTATAGAACTATTGCTTTGATAGTTCACGCACTAAATCTGGCTACCGTCGTCCGATTTCTATCCGTCAAACGATGACTAAGAAGTCATGTGTCAACTGGCACTGTCCGAATCGGGTTGTAAATTCAACATAGGTAACTTACACTAAATAAAAGTTTAACGTTGCTGCTTTTTGACTAACAATATTTTAAACAATTGGCGTAAATGCGGCAATGTAAAGATATAGCAATCGAAGCTTATTATGGTGTCATTTCTGCCATGTCCCATATAATTCGTCTATAAGTGTAGAACGTCATTGAAGATAAACAATGAAATGTTTATTTCTACAACTCGAAAAAATATATTAATTAGGAAATTTCCTACCATTGCTTCATTACGTTTCGGAGAAATAATCTTTGTTTCATTTAATTGCTCTCACACGCTAGGAATTCTTTGTATTTGTAATCAATGATATAATAATAACTTCGTTCCAACCGAGTGTTCCACGACACTAAGGCGCGGTTTCCAACAAAGCGGAGAGGAGAGGAGATGCGTCTTGATAACCAATCAGATTTCGTTATTTTCACATCTCCTCTCCGCTTAGCTTCGGTGGAAATGGATCAAGCGGAGGGGTGACGAGAGAAGATTAGCCGCGAAACGGTCAGGTTATTTCCACCAAAGCGTAGAGATGTGAGCATGTCTGCATGGCGGCGAAGTGAGCTGTGAGAGCTCGAAATCAGTCAAATATTATATAATAAAGGAGTACATCATGTCGCTACAAAAGTTATATTTTAATTTGCTTTAGGAAGACGAAACGAATTTAACTGAAAATATAAAAATAAATTATCGACTATATCATTATAGTAATTATATATAAGAATATTTTTGGAGCCTCCTCCTTTTTTTGAGTTAATACTTCGCTATACTACTAAAGTCGAGTAAAAATACAGAAGGAACGAAAAGTGTGCGAGACGCCATAATGGGCGCCAATCTACAGACATCTCCGCTCTGCGCGCGCCGCTTGCTCGCTCGCGGCAAAATATAAAAAAAAAATGAGACATTTCCTCTCCCCTCTGCTTTTAATCATTTCCACCGAAGCTAAGCGGAGAGGAGATGTGGAAATAACGAAATCTGATTGGTTATCAAAACGCATCTCCTCTCCTCTCCGCTTTGGTGGAAACCGGGCCTAAGGAACGTAAGGAGTGTATAAACAGGAACACATGGTAGCACCTTCACAACCAATTTTACACGCTTTTTTTTAATAAAATTATTCCATTTTTCAATTTGCAAAATAAGATTTTTGTTATTTTATATAATTTTCATCTATCGTCGATAAGGCAGGAATTGATATTATTTTATCTTTAACCGATTTATTTAATATTAGGATATTTTCGAATACTTAAGATTTTTTTCTCTTTAGCGTGCTTTTTAGTTTTTTTAAACTATTTTATAATATTATTGATATGATGAAGATGAAGTGATATCCCTCACTTCAATTGACTCGAACCCATGACCTCTCGGGTTCCGTCCGATTTTTTATCTTTAATCTTTATAATACTGGAAGCTAAAGAAAACTGAAAGTCTTCCAAACTCTTAGAAAACTTTACCAGCACTGGATAATTAATATGTGTGCAACATCATTGGCACAGACATTCAGCAACATATAGAGCAGACATGAGATGATGATCAAGTATTATCATGGTTTAATATCCGATATTACCAGTGGGAGGCTCCTTTGAACCGGATACCGGCTAGATTATGGGTACCACAACGGCGCCTATTTCTGCTGTGAAGCAGTAATGTATAAGCATTACTGTGTTTCGGTCTGATGGGCGCTGTAGCTAGTGAAATTACTGGGCAAATGAGACTTGACATCTTACGTCTCAAGCGCGCAGTTGTGGTACCGCTCAGAATTTTTGGGATTTTTAATAATCTTGAGCGGCACTGCAGTGTAATGGGCAGGGTGTATCAATTACTATCAGCTAAACGTCCTGCTCGTCTCGTCCCTCATTTTCATATTTTTTTTTTAAATATTTACCGCAATTTACATCCGCAAAGAAACGTGCACAACTGCATATATCCAGTTAACTGGAACCCAACCAATCGATACATACAAGTATTAATTAAAACTAACGATAAATCCAATAAGCGTGGAGGTAAGCTCAACTTAACATCATTATGTAAATGGTTCAAGGCTGGCCATTCAGACAGACAGCCACAGACGTGGGCCAGACGCGCAAAAAAGTGAAACCTATTATTTCCTTAGAAATCGCAACACCGTTCCGCTTATAAAGGAGCGATTACATTACACGCGGCGGACCGCGACGGTATCGCAAAAAACTAGGCAATTATCGTTAGCGAGTTCAAATGAAGCATCTGTTTCCATTAGATTTGTTTAGATGCTACTTTTTATTTGGAATTCTATTAATAGCTCCTACGACACAATTCATATTCGAGCTGTCAAATCGTCCTGTTTACTTGGAAAAGTGAGACTTATGGGACATTTCTGAATTTTTTTTCTTATAGAACTCCCTGTTCTAACTGAACTGCTTTTCGATTATATCGATGCATCTACTGAACTTTTTCATGCATCTTTTATGTTTCATATATTTTTATTGGAACTCAAGTAAGTGGGTATTTGCTTTGCGTAAATCGTGACCTGTCTTACGTTAACTATCGTTAACTATAACGTTTTTATTTGTGAATATAAAATTATTTAAGTAATTGAAAATCTAATTTGTAAAGCTTGCCACTGCCAAGCCAAATTTCAAATTCATAATTTGCTTTCTGTATTAAAATGTTAAAAATGTACAAATCTATATCTATATTTGAATTAAAAAATTAAATATTTTTTCGGATATAAAAACCACAATATGCTAGAAGTCATTATCATCACATATTAGCTATCGTTATCAAAAAACAAAATCTTGTTTGTGAAATATAATGTCTTACGTGCCTGTAATGACGCGTATATTCTACAAACCATTGTGTAAGCACCTTTACTACACAAAAAATTTCAAGGACGCCATGACATACAACTATTTGTCTCACCCTTCGCAATAGGTTCTATGCTGTCACGTTACGTTGCTTTAGACGATTGAGCGTTGCTAACCATTTTTTTAAATGATTGTTAGTTATGAAACTTTTCTTAATATTCCAATACACTTTTTTTTTCAAATATGTTGCAACAATGTGTGTAAAATGGTCTTCTCCATTGAATTTGTTTAGATACTCTCAATTTCTTTTTTAGGACAAACAAGCATTTTGGTCACTTGACATTTAGTGATCACAACACCCACATTCTCCTGGAAAAACACAGGAGAGTTACCTTTAAAGTGTACGCGCTTTTTTTGAAGGTATGTATGGCATATCGTCCTGGAAACACCTCGCAAGGAAGCCTATTCCATAGTTTGGTTGTATGTGGAAGAAAGTTCATTAAAAGTTGCAATATAGGCAAACACATCCAAATGGTGGGGATAATAAACAAATTTTTGGCGATTGGCGCGTCGTGCGAACGTGGAATTCGGTGGCAGTAATCAGATCAAACAGCTCTTTAGAACACTCCCACAAATGTGGTAGAAGACATGACAAAGTGAAGTGGTGTCTCTATGCAATGCCAAGTGTGTTCACAGAAAACTGGATCCCCTATTGAGTAGCTTTTTGTTGCACCTGATCAGATTGTTAGAACTGATACAGGGTTGGACCAGATCAGAAGTGAAAGCAAAACTCCATATATTGCCGGACCTGTACTTTGTAGAGTGTGTCGATGTGGCTGACTTGAAGTACTGGGGGGTCATTATTAATGAAGCTTTCCACTTTCTTTGAAGCCAATTTGTCTTTGCCTTCCAGGTATGTAGACCCAGTATTCCTACACTAGGTGCATTAAGGAGAGTGTTGTCTAAGAGTGCTGATTCAACAAATGAGTGTGATTAATGCACAAAAGTGAGTCTTCTGGGGCTTAATTGAACAGGGTTCATTTTACCCCATCCACAACCTTGTATACCATTCTTGGTGTGTAGTTTCTTTCTCAGAGCTCCATTCGTTTCCAAAGAGTTGGTAGTGCTTTATTGACATCAAAATGACCTAGGAAGGACCTACATCCAAAGTTGAAATAACATATTCCTGGTTATTTTGTTGCACAGTGTCCTTGATTCATGGTTTATATTTTGTTATATATATACTTGTTGTTCAAAAGATTAATAAACTAATTAAGTTTTTCATGAGATGCGACTTTCCCAGATGACTAGTCGGCACTTATTGATACTAATTTTGTTTAAAAAAATTTCATAGATATTTTCTGTTTAATAAGTATAATATAATTTTTGAAACTGATTACCAAAGAAAAGTAACATTTCAAAATATATAGACTAATTATAAAATAATAAATATTAATAAACAGAGTTTTTTTTTATTGTAATTCCCCCTAAATAATATTTATTGACAAATAAATACAATGTAAGAAGCCGGATAGTCGGCGTTTTTGCCAGATAATTACCTACTAGTGGCCGACTACTGTCTGATAGTCAGTTTAACCAACTAGTCTTGATTAGTTGGAACATCTCTAATAATTACACTAGCTATGTCAAACATGAATCAAAAACACAATAATTCATGCACACCATACTACACTGATACATGGCGCAAAAAAATGCCTCTGTGGTGCACACCTTAGTGGCACTGTATGCCAAAAAGGTTATGACACCATGTTTAACTCAAACAAATTGGAATTAGAAAACGTCAATGACACTATGATATTAAGGATGTTTTGAAAAGATGCCAGCAATTGGAGTCCAATTAACTTGGCCTACCTTGTGGCTGACATATAATTATTAAAATAGTAACTATAATGAAAGTAGTTCTTAGTTGCTGTCTCAAACTTCTCATTCAATTTAAGAAACCTACTAGAAGGGCCTAGCCAGCATAAACAACAATTGCCAGAAGAATTATTTGAAAGAACTAATACGAAGCACATTTGTATAAATCCAAGAATATCTAAGAAGAAACTAAACAAACCTTATCAATAAAAGCAAAAAAAAATGAATTTCATGCACTCCTAGAGTAGGCTTAAAATAAAAGGATTGACTGCAATATTGCAGTAGTTACAATCATTAAAATTTATAGAACTAGGTGTTATTTTAGCTATGCAGAAATCCATCTCTATTTAAATATTATGATTGAGGAGCAAAACTTACCAACAAATTTTACTTTTTTATGAATTTGTCAATAATATTTCGTAACATCAAGAATAATTTCATTAAATATGATCCCTGTTGTTATAAGGAAATTGTTTTACAGCAGAACTGTCATACTGTGTGTCAATAAATTCTCTCATAGAAAATATGTCCATACAAAACAAATATTGGAAATAAAAATTATTATGGGTCCCACATTGAAATAAAAACTATCCTATCTCTCAAATAAACTGCAGTACATGAAGTAATCCCCATTAAAATCTGTTCATTAGTTTAGGAGTTCACTGGAAACAAACATCAGTACACTGGATTTATAAATCCCGAATTTATAATAATTTAATTTACAATATTTTGAATCCCGGTAGGTGCAAGCATTTATATGATGAATATGGATGTTTGTTTCCGAGTCATGGATGTTTAAATGTATTTATGTATATTTATATGAATTTATGTATGTTTAAGTAAGTATATTGTATTAAATATATCGTGTTCTTGTAACCCATAACACAGGCTATATATGCTTAACTTGGGGCAAGATAATTTGTGTAAAAAGTGTGTCAATATTATTATTATTATTATAAATATAAAAATGTTATAATGATTTTAATTACTATGTGATTATCCCGACAATCCTCAAAAATACATCAGGTACCTGATATAAAATTATATATTATATTAGTAGTAAATTAAAATATGTTTATGTAGCTACACTTCTACTATCTACCCATAATATAAGATATTACGATATAATGCATATTCTGGCTGTTAATTCAGTTAATATTGCTTTTGTTGCAGACACATATTGCATGTATAAAAGCACCTTTACTTGAACTATTTAACACATTAGAGATCTAAGAAAATAATATTAAATAGTTCATAATAGAGCACTCAAATCAATTGATAGTTATTACAGTGAATATCTATAAATAAGAAAAGAATTCTTAATCAGCTTTGTCAAACTGCCCAGAAACTTGTTTTTCATGGATTTTTTTTTTACCAAAATACATTATATATTACTACATATTTTAATAACAGTTATATAATAAATTGAACCAACATGACAATATGTAGTATAAAAACTATTCAAGTAAGAAATTTATGCTAACTGCAGCTATGAGACAGTTAAATAAAATGATAAGAACACAAAATATAACATAATATTGCACATTATGTACTTAAGGCTAGTTTAATAGCTAGCTAGCAGTTTGCTTCTGTTAAAGATGAAATGAAAACAAGTTTTCTCCAAAATATTAGATTTCAGTTCAAATCAAACCTAATACCATAAAAGCCTTACCTATAATGTTTCCCTTACTAGTCTGTTATATATATAACTAAATAAAATTAATTTAACTCTCCAATATTATCATCAAAAAAACATCTATAATTAAAAATAAATGTAATTAAACTATTTATTTACTTTTCAAAATTAATCTTTTTTGAAAGCTTGAGGAAAATATCATTGAAAAACATATAGTACAACTAATCTAGTTTCTATAGTTATCTGATGGCAAAGCATTTACGTTTGCTTAATAATTGCAAAAACCACAAACAACATAAAGTACTACTACTTACAAGCAAAGTCATAATAATCATTCAACTGTACTTACTGTAGAAATATTCATACTAAACCTCTGAAACTCTGTTAGATTAGACACACAACAATACACCTTAAAATCTTCCCATAACTATTGGCACTTATTACATTTCTCTTCTGATAATCACCTTCCCTAGCAACAGCTGATGAACATTTCTTTGTTGCACAGATCTCAGTGTTTTACATAATACATATTCACTTTAAAATTTTAGCACTAACTAAATGAATTAAATTTTGCACTATAGCAGCACCTTCAATAGTAACACTAACACTTCATCTGCATATTATTTGAGAACAAAGGAGTAAGTTGTAACATGATTAAAACATTACACAACAAGTTTTTAGTGATAAGATAGGTAACTTGGAGTCAACTCAAAGAAGTGAAATAAAAACTGGGCTCTGTGGGTCCCGGACAACAAAGGTTGGTCATGGGGTTCGCGGCCACTGACCTGCCATCATGCCGGCTCGCCAGCTGATGATGCAAGCAGCTGCAGCGACGAGAGGGTCGCTTTAGCGTCGCCGTGGACCCTGCAGCCGCCCTCGCAGACACCAGACAACGGTCCGCCCGCCGAGGAGAGGTCGCAGTCGAAAAATCAATAGGTCGTCAACCTCACGTTCGCCGAGCCGGGCAGACCACCGCCTCGTCGCCGGCCGCCGTTCCGCTATCCCGCACCAGAAACCCGCTGAGGCCTCAACGCCCGGTGCCTTACAAATCCGAATTCGCCATTTTGAAACGGGAACAATGAAATAATCACTTTCAAAAATAATGACGGACGAAAACAGCGATCGCGAAGGACGTTACGAAGGTCCTTTTTTACACGTATCTTGGACTTTACACCACTGTAAATAAATACATACTCTGACTAGAAATTCCTTCGTCACCACTCCCGATATCCGACATCTCAATCCAGACCGAGTTCTACAGGCGATTCGCCAATCTTTCGGAGCCAACTTCTCAGTTCTCGGGCAAAATAATAGTGCATTTGTCTTTGCCAAAAATTGACGTCAGCTGTCACCGTGCAAGAAATTCTACAGATAATAAATATATTTGATTATTTATACACTTGGACAGAGAAACTACTGAAAAATTTATTTTATATAATAATAATTACTAGTTAGAAAAAATATTTTTAAGTTGTTAATAGCATAGACTTACAATATATTGGTGTTTATAGCTTAGAATATTAACGGTACGGAAGTAGCGTCGGTAACTTCATTACAAATAGAAAGGACAAGATATAGAACTAAAGCTGAGATAATACGGGAAAAAGCTATTGATCTTGCATCTCTATCATGTAACCTATTTATTTGTTTGGCCCAATGTAAACTTTTGGGACAAATAATCAACGATCTGTCATTTAATCGAGCTTGCGAATAGTATTTTGTGATTTTATTGTTTTGAAACATACGTGTTGTGAGATACAGATGCCTTTCAACTTATAATGTTAAGGCCATGATTGGGTGTTGTGTGTCTGGTTGACAAAGCCGTAGTGAATGTAAAAATCCAAGATCTAGCTTTCACACGTAAGTATTGCTTTTCACCTAACGTTTTGAATATAATTTGTAACAAGGTCGTATCAAATAAATTTTATATGAAATATTCCAAAAGTGTAGATTTTTGATCTACAGTCACTTATTTTCAGTAAATTTGTCGTAATCAAAATAAAACATAACATAAAACAGTGACAAATTAAATGTTGCTATAACGTAGATATAGTTTTACCCAAGTTATAGGGTAATGATTTATTTAAAAACATTGATCAATTTTTTTAAAATAACATACAACAGGTATTTACTATAAGTATTAATAATTTGCAACGTTATATTTGTATGCAGTAAGAAAATTAGAACGACAATTGTACGTTTTTCTGTGATAGATAATAAAACAAGGAACATGTTGGACAATGTGTAGTAAAATTAGAATCGAAGTAATCTATTTCAGGTTAACATTAGATCCAATACTAAAAAAAAATAGGTAAAAGCAACAGGACATATAAACATGCAAGAATTTCTTCAGTCCATTCTTTGATGCGACACAAATAATTACAAAAAATATAAACAAATGGCTCATTGAAGGTACAGTTAACGCCTCGTCACGTCACACAAGTGCGACACAAACATATCTCACCTATAACTATGTATGGAGTTACAAACCCAACTTGGCTGACAGCGACTGCAAAAATAACATTAATTTGTAGAAGAAAACGCAATTATTTTTTTACTTTTTAGTGCATATTATATTGTTTTAGAAAATATTTTTTGAAGTCGGTTTTTTTTGTAATTTTTTTTTTTAGATTTTTAGTGAATCTGAAGTACACCAATTAATTTTTCTGAATAATATGTGAAGACCTACTTACTAAACGTGCTGCTCATATGAGAGAGCCCTTTATTAGTGAAATTAACGAAGTCAGGGAGATACGCCAATCGCACTATACGAAAGCTATCTCGAAGAAAATTTCAAAAGAGAGTTCAAGAGCCAGGAGCGCAAAAATAGATAGAACGTTGCGTCAAGGAGCAATGCAGCAACGAACGTAAGCGCATTGCAATATGATTACAGACAGTTAGAAATTCTGCCAAAGATAAGTAGTAAAGTAAGTACCTAGGCCGTTAATTGTAGTCCATTGATTATTAGATGACTCAAATATCCGGATAGCATATAAAAAATTCGGCATAGTATCGTTAATTTGCCCCCAAGAATTGAGAATTTCCATTACTTTGTGATGGATCCCATAATTAGACCTTAATCAAACTTATGTCAACCTACCCTTGAAGTATATCCTTTCCAATAAAAAAAAATCATGAAAATCGGTTGGCGTGATATTGAATTATGCGTCCATTTGTCGCACACATGTTTAATGCTAATTTAAGACTTATATGGTTTTCTCGTGGATGCTATTGTCAGAACTCAACCAAATTAAAATGCGACTGGACCACACGGGAAGCACCAGCTTTCAAATAAAGAAGGATCATCGAAATTGGTTTACCCAGACGAAAGTTCTGAGGTGATAAACATAAAAAGAAATACTGTCGAATTGAGAGCGTCTTCCTTTTTGAAGTCGGTTAAAAATGCAGTTAGTAATAATAATAATTCGTACTATAAATACATACAGCGCTGGTTTTCGGGAATGGTCTATCATCACGGCCAGAATTATTGTCGCATAAGCATGGTAATGTGGTGGTTAACTGATCTAGGCGCCAGGCTGTCCTCCTGAGAAGGACAAGTTCAGTTACTACTTTGACTTGGCTAACGAGATAACCGACATATGAGACGTTCACTCGACCATCAGAGCCGGACAGTCCTTATGGCGGCCTTGTAGCGAATAGTCTCGATCAATATATCAAAAGGTTCTCGCTAAGTAGTTGGCTCGAATACAAATATAGATGCCTTTATCTGCGGCTCTGCCACCGATAGCTCAGCCCTCGGGCATGACTCCGCTGCCGGCGGCACACCAAGTTTGTGATATTTTGTTTTTGTATCTATCTATAACACAAAGTTTTTATACATATTTTAAAAACTTAGATTTGTGAAAGAAACTAAATACATCTGAATAGAAATGACAAATAACACAATTTATTTCCTGATCATTATTAGGGTTCTGACTGTAGTATATTTTAATAGGTCAAGTGATTTTAAGAAATTATTTTTGTTATATTATGGTCCTATGAATAAAGAAATAATTATCATAACATGCTTTTCATTATTATGTTTAATTCATTTACTTTCCCAATCGTCTGTTGAGTATGTGACATTATGTCATACGATTTAATTCCGTGAGGGGTAATTTAAGGAGTCATAATAATAATAAGACCTAAGACTACTCCTGTCAAAACTATTGTTATATAAAAGGGGCACGCGGGGACTACTTCTATAGTGTCAATATTCTAAGGTTTTAAGCAACTATTTGCTTTCAAACTTAGCAGGATTATATTTCTCAGCCAATCGCGATACTGTAATGACTACCTACTATTTCAAACTTATGTCAAATGACTGCACGTTTCATACCAAAGATAATTGAAGCACTATGTTTCATAATAAACTAAATTTCATTTTTTACTGAAGCAGTCCCGCCTCTTATGACACTGTATTTACAACCTCTTTGGGTTATAACCAATAATATTATATACAATATAGAGGTAGATATCGCACTAGCGCGCGCAAAATGTTGCAGACAAATTCAGACAATATTGTCGTTATTTCATTTAGTCGGCTAATAGCAGCGAGCAAAGCGGAACGTTTTCGTGGCGTGACAATAATAATCTAAAATGCCAAACTGTGTGTTAAGAAAATGTAAAAACTATGTTTGCAAGATATATAAGAGTGATGGTATTTCATACCATACGAAATTATATAAAGGAACGTCGTATTTGTATTTTATCACGATTTTATTTCTTATTTACAAATAAATCTCGAATTATTAACGTGGTGGTTCGAGCAAGATAGAGAATATGATGTCAACTGCAGCGCGACAAGGACAAATAGTATGTGTCATAGATTAATCAACCAGAAGTGAAATCGTAGGCAGAATACATAGCGTTCGTAACCGCTTGATTGCGGAACTTGAGTTTTCTTGTTAGTTAGTGAGCGTCTTTCTTAAATAATATTATGATGATTATAATAAGTTCTGGCTTTCAAAGTCTTATAATAATGGTGGTGTTCGAGATAGATTGCGCAGAATCAATATCGACACTATGAATGTCTACATTGTTTGCCGATAGATGGCGCTAGTACCAGAATGTATGTACTGAACACGGGCCTTAAGTATTTGTTTAGATATAGTGACTATATTTAATATTGTTATTGTTAATGAAGGCTAGCAACTAGTAATAATAAGCTAGGAGCTAGATTCAAATTCAAATATTTTTATTCAAAATAGGATTTATAATCACTTATTGAACGTCAAAATCTACCACCCATTCAAAAGAGACTGCCTCAGACCTGAGAAGAATGGGCGCCAGAAACTCAGCGGGCTTTTTTTTATATATATAAAATATGGATAACAATGTAATATCGTACAATAAACATTAATAATTAAAGAGCCTGAGGGTGTTCGCTTTAATCCCAGTCCGTGGTGTCATTAAGAAAATCGTTTTGTGCCATAATAACCTTTCCCACACAAACGTTTTTTATCAATTCTTTTAAATTTCGTAACACATTTGTTTTGTACATTTTCTGGGATCATATTGTAGAAGCATATACATCACCCAACAACAGACTAACTAACTCGACCCAACCGAGTAGTAGGCATAACAAGTTTATGTTTGTTCCTCGTGTTAACATTATGAATGTCACAGTTTCTAGAAAATTCCTCAATGTGCTTATGAACATACAAAACATTATCAAAAATGTATTGAGAAGCAACAGTCAAAATGTTTATTTCTTTAAATTTTTCTCTTAATGATTCTTTAGGACCTAGGTTATAAATCGCGCGAATAGGCCTCTTCTGCAGCACAAAGATAGTATTAATATCGGCCGCACTGCCCCATAACAATATACCATCGGACATAATACTATGAAAATAACTAAAGTATACTAATCTCGCCGTATCTGTGTCAGCTAACCGTCTGATTTTCTTAACTGCATATGCTGCAGAACTAAGCCTATTCGCCAATCCTTCAATATGGGGGCCCCACTGCAATTTGGAATCAAGAGTAATGCCAAGAAATATAGCAGATTCCACTGGTTTTACCACCTCTCCATTTAATAAAATATTCGCATCTACATTTTTGACATTTGGCGCGGTGAATTTAATATATTTGGTTTTATGATTATTAAACAATAAGTTATTGGTGCTAAACCAGTACACGATGTCAGATAGAGCATTGTTTACTTCGTCATATAAAACTTGGCTTCGTTTCACTATGAATATAAGCGAAGTGTCATCCGCAAACAATACCACCTTGTGTTTTTTTTCTACAAGGTTAGGTAGATCATTTATATAAATTAGGGAGAGGAAGGGTCCAAGAATGGACCCTTGTGGTACCCCCATACCGAGAGGAGTCCCAGGAGATCTCCTGCCATTCACCTCGACCCTCTGAATCCTATTATTTAAATATGAGATCAGAAGATCGAGTGCAGATCCTCTTATAAGAGGATCTGCACTCGATGGTATACCATAGTGGCATAGCTTCCTCACCAGCGTTGAATGTTGAACACAATCAAAAGCCTTAGATAAATCACAGAAGGTACCAAGTGCATTCTGTGATTCCTCCCAGGCCTCAAAAATATTCCTGATGAGTTCAACACCTGCATCCGTAGTCGAGCGTCCCCTAGTAAAGCCAAATTGTTTTATATGAAGTAACTTATATACAGCTATTAAAAACTAGTGCTAAATATGGTGCTATGACGTCAATAACAGAACTTATTATTTTTACAGATATGCCCCATATATCAGCAGTTTTTTTCATTTCTAAGGATCTGAAAGTTTTAATTATTCAACTAGAATAGTTTTCGAAACTAGAATAGTTCAATTGTTGTTGGTGTTATTATATATTATAATAATAGTTCCAGTGAATACGTGAAGTTTCATTTAACAATAGTACAGGTCATTCTAGTAAAAGTTCAAACTGGGCTATCATTTAACATAGTTTTTGGTCCAAACGTCCCGGATCCCGTTAGGGGTAGGGTCAAGATTAGGACATCCCCCGAACTCGCAGTGGATCGCTGCAGCAAGAGTTCGGGCACTAGTGGCTGTGGTCATCGCTCGCAGTAAAGCGGCGCTGTCTATGCTATGGTGGTGGATGGATGCTGACGGAGCATCATAGGAGTGAAGTGAGTGGTGAGCAGAGAGAGGAGCTACACTGAAGAGGACAAAACGAGTTGATGCTGGTGGTGCAGTAACGTCGAGGTTCCACATAGTTCAATAGTGAGTGATCAAAGTGAAAACGTGAGTACATTTTTTAGTTGTGATTTTACCAAGAAACTTTGATCTTTATAAATATCAAGAAAATAACTTTGAAAAATTCAGCAAATAGTAACTTAGAGAATTTAATAAAAATTTAAACTTAGAAAAAATAATTAGTAATTTTGAACTGTCAGTACATAATAATATATTTTAAGGACTTTTACAAAAAGTGATGGTACGGGGAACCTATGTCCGTATTTTCCTCAGATTGTATTAATTGTCAAACACTTGTAATTTTTTAAGCTTTTTTGATAAAGACTTAGATTTTTTTGGGTTTAAAGAAACTTGTATACTTTATTTTTGTACATATATTTCTATCATAAATAGCAAGTTAACTTACAATAATAGTCAAACACTGAATTTGTATAGTTTTGACTTTGATAATAATTTCATTTACTGTGTATTGTATAAGCATTTCTGTTTAGTTTGATAGTTTATCGAACTTCATTTATTTATTGTGAACTCTTAGCTCATATTGGATTAGTTATATAGTTCTGGGTTAATATTTGTAGCCATGGAGGGACTTATTAACGTTCTGAAAAATACTCAAAATAAAATTTCTAAGGGATTAACTAATTTTAGAAAGAGTCCGAAAGATAGATTTACCATAGAATATATTGAGACAAAACAGGACTTACTAGAAAAAAGTTGGGTTTCATTTACAGACACACATTCTAAACTTTAAGAGCGATTTTCATTTGAAGATGTCGACCAAAAGATAAGTGATATTTATGACAGTACTGAAGATACTTATATAACATATAAGAGTGTAATGAAGGCAGTAATTAAGAAGATCAATGTAGTGAAAGAACCAACGCCAGGTGGTCAGAATTCTTCTAATAATCAGTCCAAATCATCTAATTCTTTAGTTAAATTGCCAAAGATCTCGATACCCACATTCTCTGGTAAATATTCTGAATGGACAACTTTTCATGATCTCTTTACATCATTAGTTCATAATAATGATTCGCTTGATAATGTCCAAAAAATGCACTTTTTAAAAAGTCATCTTACTGGTGAGGCAGAACAACTACTAAGGCATGCCCCAATTACTGATACAAACTATAGTCAATGTTGGACTCAATTAAAAAGTAGATATAGCAACAAAAAGTATCTTAGTAATTGTATTTTACAAAGATTATTTGGTCAAAAGCGTATGCATGTCGAATCAGCGACATCACTAAAAGAACTGATTGATACTACTTGTGATTGTTTAAATGCACTCAAAAATTAGAACATAGATGTATGTACCTGGGATGTTATTATCATTCATATTGTGACGTCAAAGTTGGATAATGAAACACGAAAACAGTGGGAGTTGAGTGTCTCCAATATTGATTCAGGGAATGAACTGCCAACTTTTGGTCAGTTAAAACTTTTTATTGAAATTCGTTTTCGCGCATTAGAGAGCGTGGAGCCCAAAAAGACTTCAGATCAACATTTAAATAATAGTTCTCAATATGTTAATAGGCCTCGTGCAATGTTAGCTACGGGTGCACCAAAAATACGATGTGAGTTTTGTTCTGAATCCCACAAACTCTGTTTTTGTAAACCGTTTGCCAAAAAACCATCTAATGAAAGACGTAATTTTGTATCCAAAAATAAAATATGTTTTAACTGTCTGGGCAATAACCATATCGTATATAATTGCAAAAAATCAACCACATGTAGATATTGTCAAAAAAGTTATCATTCGTTACTGCATCCTGTTGATGGATCTGAAAATAGAAACCAAACAAATGTAGCACGAACAGGTATCGAAAGAACTGCTGAGTTAACGAGTACTGATCAGGTAGTTTCATGTTTGTCGACAGAGAAGATTGCCAAACCGAGACAGGTTTTACTAGCCACCGCGCTAATAAATGCTGAGTCGAGAACAGGACAATACCAAACCCTCAGAACAATGATCGATCAAGGCTCTCAAGCTTGTTTTATGACAGAGGCTGCCGCTCAATTTCTTAATCTTAAGAAGATTGCAGTTCAAGGAGTCGTTTCAGGAATAGGACATACTAGATCAACCGTCGTGAGATATATGGTACATTTATCAATTCAATCAACGACAAATCCCGACTTCAAACTAAGGTTTACAGCTTACGTATTAAGTAAAATAACATCATACTTACCTGAGAAATGCATTGATTGTAATGCTTTTGATTGGCTAGATATCCACGGTCTATATTTAGCTGATCCGAAATATAATACTCCCAATAGATATAGATGTTTTGTTTGGCGCGGATGTGTATAGCCATATCATTAAGGAGGGTATACTAAAAGGTCCTTCTAATTCTTTAATTGCTCAGAATACTGAATTTGGCTGGATCCTTTCAGGCGTTATTATTTCCAGAAGTGAAGATGATAAGAGGTCAAATAATATTTTTACAATGCACGTACATTTGAAAGAGGATGACGTGTTAAAGAAATTCTGGGAGTTAGAAGAACAATCTAAAACTACTAAAATATTTACCGAAGAAGAACAGAAATGCGAAGATTTTTATATGAGAACAACCAAAAGAGCGAAAGATGGTCGATAGTTTGTAAGATTGGCTTTTCGAGATGAAAATATGGGATGCAAATTTGGAAAATCAAGAGAAATAGCAGTAGCCAGATTAAATTCTTTAGAAAGAAAACTAAATAGAAACGAAGACTTAAACATTGAGTACAAAAAAGTTCTTAAGGAGTATGTACAGCTAGGACATATGAGAAAAGTGCAAGAAAAAGACAAGAGAAGGAATGAAGCTATATACTTACCCCATCATGCTGTCATAAGACATGACAAGAGTACTACAAAGGTGAGAATAGTTTTCAATGCTTCGGAGAAAAATAAAAATGGTGTATCTCTTAATGATAATCTAATGGTAGGGCCGACACTACAAGCAGACTTGCGTCACATTGTACTGCAGTGGCGAGAGTATCCTATAGCGCTAGTAGCCGATATTATCAAAATGTACCGTCAAGTGTGGATTGCAGAAGAAGATACAATTTATCAAAGAATATTATGGCGAGAAGAATCTAACCAAGAAAAAGATTTTGATTCTAATAATCAATCGAGTGATGAAATACAAGATTATGAATTACTTACAGTTACTTTCGGGACTGCCGCGGCTCCGTACCTAGCTGTGAAAACATTGCAACAAGTCGCACTCGATGAAGGCTCTAACTATGATCTCGCAGTTAACTGCTTAAAAATTATTTAAAACTTTATTAATAAAGTTTTAAAGAATTTCTATATGGATGATCTGATGACAGGTTGCTATAAACTAGAAGAAGGATTAGATATATAGCAAATATCAGATTTACTAGAACAAGGAGGTTTTAAACTTCAAAAATGGGGAAGTAACAATAGGGAATTAATAGAACAAATCGAAGACATAGAACAACAGAACAAACGGGAGAAGATTATGGAAGGTCAAGCAAAGGATAAAGCAACTAGCAATAGTACAAATACAGAGAAGTCCAATAAGGGTAAGCACAACCAACCTAAAAGAAAAATGAAGGAAAATCAGTGCATAACGGGATACAGAGACAAACAAATAGAAGCAAAATTAGACACAACCATTAAAATATTAGGACTTATCTGGGACCGCGAGGAAGACAGCTTTACATACACTATTAATCTTCCAGTGATAATATATACGCAGGTTACGAAAAGAAATGTCATATCAGAAATTGCTAGGCTGTTTGACCCGCTTGGGTGAATTGCGCCAGTTATTATTATGGCTAAAATATTCATACAGACACTGTGGTTAACTGGTTTGAATTGGGATGACGTGCTACCCACTAATTTAATAGACGCATGGAATTCTTACCGCAAAGAGTTAGTGCAAGTAAACAAAATAAAAATAACACGATGGTCTGGTGCATCACATAACGATGTTGTCAAAGAGTTGCACGGATTTTGCGATGCTTCAAAAGCCGCCTACTCTGCAGGAGTATATTTAAGAATAATAAACGGTTCAGGGTGAGTTACAATTTCGCTCTTAACGGCCAAAACAAGAGTAGCACCCATTCGTCAACAAAGTATTCCTCGATTGGAATTATGCGATGCAACTATTTTAGCAAAACTTATGCTAGAAGTAGTTAAGGTATTAAATATACCAATGGAAAACATTCGGGCTTGAACAGATTCCATGGTAGTCCTTGGATGGCTAAACAGCCATCCAAGTAGATGGAAAACTTATGTTGGAAATCGTGTCTCGGAGATTATTTCGGCAATTAGTCCAAAGCAATGGTATCACGTACAATCGAAAGATAATCCAGCAGATGGTGCGTCCAGAGGAATGTCAGCGGAAGCACTGGCAAATCAGGATCTCTGGTTTAACGGGCCTGAATTTCTAAGAAAACAAAATATTGAGTACAATAAAAAATATTTGAATCAAGTTCAAACCGATTTAGAAGAAGCAATAAAGGTTCATGTTGCAGTGCAAGACTCAGATGAATGGATATTTGAAAGGTTTTCCACTTTACCGAGAATGCTAAAAGTAATCGCTTACTGTCGGAGATTCATGAAGAGAAATCAGAAAGAAGAGAGAACAAAATATATACAGAAAGAAGAGATAGAAGCAGCATTAAAAGTTTGTATTAAGAAAGTACAGAGAGAAGCGTTTGCAGAAGATTGTAATGCATTGGAGCTTAAAGGAGTTTTAAAGCTAAATCTAGCAAGCTGAAGGCATTTTGTCCATATATTGACGGTGATGGAATTATGTGAGTCAGTGGTAGACTGCACAAGTCTCTATTTAATGAAGCAGTTAAGCATCCGTTGAACAGATTTATTAGTAGCCGAAGCCCATGCAAAAACTCTGCATGGAGGTCTGCAAACTATCTGAGAGCAGCGTATTGGATACTTGGTGTCAGAAATATTATCAAACGATACATTCACAAATGTGTCATATGCACACGCTACAGAGGTCATGTACAAACGCAACTAATGGGGTCACTCCCAGCCGTAAGATGTACTCCGGCAAGGCCATTTCTTCACAGTGGCGTCGATTATGCGGGACCTCGAAAGGTCGTGGACATCATGCACACAAAGGTTACATATGTCTCTTTGTGTGTATGGTTACGCGTGCTGTACACTTGGAAGCTGTCACAGACTTGAGTACTCAAGGTTTTCTAGCAGCTTTTAGGAGATTTGTAGCTAGGCGTGGCCATTGTGCTCAAATATGGAGCGATAATGGAACCACATTTGTAGGTGAAAACAGGGAATTGCAAGAATTAATATCAGTTCACAAATCTTTACCGGACATTTTAGAGGCCAATGGAACTAAATGGCACTTTATTCCTCCTCGAGCTCCAAACTTTCGTGGATTATGGGAAGCTGGAATAAAGGCGATTAAATTTCATTTAAAGAGAGTGATTGGTGATTCATGTTTAACATATGAAGAACTGAGCACACTCCTCACGCAGGTAGAAGCATGTCACAATTCTAGACCAATGAGTGTAATCAATCATTCAGATCCGAGTGAGTTATTACCATTGACTCCAGGTCATTTTTTAGTAGGCGAACCATTAATTGGGGTTCCTGATGATAGTTATACTCATTCAAAGATCAGCTTATTAACCCGTTGGCAATTAGTACAGAGAATGTTGCAAACATTCTGGAGACGATGGTCTCGAGAATACTTGGCTAACAGCTTGGCTAGGTATAAGTGGAGAATTAAATTACCTGAGCCAAAAATTGGTGATATTGTTCTTATTAAGGAAGATGACTTACCTCCTGGTCGTTGGTTATTAGGACGAATATTAGAGAAACATCCAGGAAAGGATAATATTACGCGTGTAGTCACACTACGCACCAAAACTTCTGTTGTTAAGAGAACAACTTCCAAACTGTGTGTGTTGCCAATTGAAGGATGATTGGGCAAATTGTTTAATTTTGAAATAATTTATTATTATTTAAAGAAAATATAATAGGTTATTTGTTTCTTTTTACTTTGAAATCTTTATATAGAGTATAGTTTTTAATTTAATCATAGGACAACTTTCTTTTTAGTTCATATGAAAATAGTAGGTATGTAATTTTAATTTAATAGTAATTTGTACGTATCTCTCGGCACTGGATAACGGTCGGGTTTGGTTATGCTGTTCAATCGTCTATAATCACCGCATACCCGTATATCGCCATTCTTCTTAGGTACTATATGGAGTGGTGAAGACCATGGACTTTTACTCGGTCTGCAGAGTCCTTGTTGCATCATGTTTTCGAATTCTTTCTTCACTATTTCATAACGATGAGGTGGAATGGGACGACCACGGCAATGTAATGGAGGTCCTTGTGTTTCAATATAATGTTCCACGTTAATTTTTGGCGATAATTGCATCGATGTTAATCTCGTGGTACCGGGGAATTCGGCGAGTATCGCGTGGTACGGGGCCTGTATATCGATACTTCGTATTGTGGGTGAGGTCATTGACATTATTGGCGCGTTGATTTTTAAATTTGTGACGGCATCAATTAATCTTCGATTTTTTAAGTCTACGATAAGTTGATGGTGGTTGAGAAAATCGGCACCTAATTGGTTTCGTGACGTCAGCTACAATAAACTTCCACTTGTATGGTCGACGGAGGTTGAGATCGAGTACTAATGTTTTTTCACCATAAGTTGAAATTGTTGTGTTGTTTGCAACGTACAATTTAAATGGTAGAGGTGTTGCTTTCAGGCCTAGTTTTCTTGGTAGGATGGATATATTAGCACCGGTATCTACTAAGAATGACATCTTTGTTTTCTTGTCTGTGACAAAAAGGCGGTATGAAGGCTGATGCTGGTGGCTGGCTGGAGACGGCTGGTGGCTGGCTGGAGACGGCTGGTGGCTGGCTGGAGATGGCTGCTACTTCCTGGATTTGCTCCATCATCGTGTCAGCAAGCAACGATAGTTCCTCCAGCGTGGACTTCGCGCTGAATGACTCGCTGACGGCGAGCACGGAGCGGACGTGGGCTGGCAGCAGCTTACTCCACATCATGCGGAGGGTGGAGTCGGTAACCTTGTCCCTTGCAAGGTTACGCATGCGTCGCAGTAGCTGTGAAGGCTTCTGGTCTCCAAGCTCCATCTCGGCGAGTAGCTTCTGGAACTTGCGGCTGTCGGATTCTTCATACTCTGATATGAGACGTTCCTTGATTGCTGAATATTGTTTGTCTCTCGGTATGTTAAATAGGATGTCGGAGATTTGTTCGATGTCAGCCTTTTCTAATTGGACGAGCACCATCTGTGTCAGCTGGGCTTGACTCCTCTTGAGATCATCGGAGGCGGCTTCAAAGCTGAGTTACCACTATCGCGGATTTTCCCGCCAAAATGGTGGTATGCGCATCGACAGTGAAATGGTGGAGATTTCTGTCGCGGTGGGCGCTGGGAGTGTCTGAGCCTGGTTTGTGTCTTCCATTTCTTCGTCGGGTTGATATTCCTCAAGCATATTCGTCGAACAGGAATTCGTCGTTTCGGCGAGCTGGTGAAGCTGTTCTTCGATGTGTAGCCGGGCAGAGGTTCGGTGTTCTTCTGTTCTGGCTTCCTTCCGTCGGTGTTCTTCTGTTCTGGCTTCCTTCCGTCGGTGTTCTTGTTCGGGCTTCCTGGCTTCCTTCCGTCGGCGATCTTGTTCGGGCTTCCTGGCTTCCTTCCGTCGGCGTTCTTGTTCGGGTTCCTTCCGTCGGTGTTCTTGTTCGGGGTCACCACTTTAGAGACTGTGCGTTTGGCGATTAAATAAAACAACTGCTTGACTGTGAGGAATATGTGGAAGATATGATTTATTAAAAAGTTACACGATATATATACAAAATCCATAAAACTAGTTACCCAATCACAATTGTTACTTAAAAAATATTTACAAGTTCAGAAAATACACACCAATACTAAAGCTTACATTTCAACCAATAGTAAAACGTTTCATTCAATAAGAATTGAGAATAATATTATGTGTTCTATCTAGCTCTAAAACTAATGCTATCGCAGTTTGTGTAAACTCGCGTCGAACCTCGATCATACGATGTCAATGAGCATTCCGCACCTACGCTGTTGCTCATTGATTAAAATTGCATGAATAGCGATCGACCCCCGAGTTCCAACGCGTCATTCGAGGACGCTCGGCCTTGCTGTGCGCTTGTATAACGCGGAGCATAAGACTGATCACGTGAGTATATCTGCGGTCGTCGAGAGAAAGTACGATGCTCGTACATTGATGAGATTATTACTGGTGATCTGTATGATTCTATGAGTTGATGTACAGCATTATGAAATGGTTCTTATCAGAGCTAATATTACGTTATATTAAATAAAATGTTCTTTTCAGAACGAATCTTTCGGCATACACTTATTACAGTTATTATGTACGATTACTATTTCTACGATCAATAATGCTACGTTACAAGTTAGATATTAGACACTTGTATTAATTGATATTATTGGTTGTAGGTACAGCTACATGTATCATTTACAAACACCGAATGTTGTCTAGGTAGCCTATCTATACTTTTAAATATCATTGGTTATAACAATGATTTTCAGAAACAGAAGGAAACAGTCATAGTTACTGTCTTAGATTATTTATACGTCTAAGCTTAAAACAGCATTGCAGCACCGGATGGCATTTCTCAAATCGTGCTTAAAATGTGTGTTCCTGATTTGACACCGGTGCTAACGCGTTTATTCCGGCACTCATACTCAAAAGGCGTAGTCCCTGACTCATAGAAGTCAGCTCTTGTACATTCGGTCCTAAAAAAGGAGACAGTTCGGGTACGAAAAACTACAGGTCTATAGCTATCTGCTGTTCTCCAAATCATGGAGTTAAGCCAGCTCTTCATCAACGAGCAACAGTAGGTACGCCTTCGCCATGGTCGGTCAGCAGGCGATATTCTGGTATAACTAACACATAGATGGGCGGCGGCTATCGAAGGCAACGGAAGAGGCCCTGTACTTTTCCCGGGGCGTAAAAAGAATAGGGGAGTCCCAGGCCCATGGGTGTCGTAAGAGGCGACTAAGGGCTTTTTAGAAGTGGGAGAGTCACGCTGCCGTCTTTTGACGTCAGCACAATCGGGCCAGACTCGTCCGGGTTAATTACCACACTCGCACAGAATACCTATGTTTCGCATAGGTTAGTGTCGAGGACCGGTGGCCATTCCCCCCCCCCCCTCCACCCGAATATGACAGCGGTACTAAAAAAGACTTTACCCCAGGAGGGTACCGGCTCTACCAGAGTTGGAGAATCCCTCCCCGGGCACTCTAGCTCGGGCTGCCCTTCTTATTCTGGGGAGGGCACAGAACCGCGCATGACCAAGGACAAACGAGGCAGTATCACCACGGCACCCCGCTCCACACTCAACGTGGACTTTTGCAATATCAGGGGAATTCACTCCAACTTAAACGCCGTCCACCACCACCTTGAGATGGCGAAGCCGGCCTTGTGTTTCCTTACGGAGACGCAGATATCTCGACCTAGCGATACGTCATATTTAACGTACAAAATTGAGCACAATTTTTTGCCTCATGCCGGGGTATGTGTGTACGTTAGGGAGGATATCTGCTGTCGCCGTCTCGGCAATTTTGAGGGTAGGGACCTGTCCACTCTCTGGCTCCGCGTAGGTTTAGAGGACCGCGTCCGCATCTATGCGTGTGTCTACAGGTCCCATAGTGTTAACGCAGAAACCGATCATCTCATGGGCTGCGTTCAAGCGGCAATTGACGACGTACTTGCACAGATCCCCTCCGCTGAAATCGTAGTCTTGGGTGATTTCAACGGGCACAATGCCGAATGGCTTGGATCACGTACCACAGATTACGCAGGGCGATCTGTGCATAATTTTGCATTGGCGTATGGTCTGTCCCAGTTGGTTATAATAATAATAATAATAATAATAATACTTTATTTCATTTTCTTTTACACTCAATGCAAATAACTTAAATTACTAAATGTACAGTGTTTATTACATAATACCAATTATTTACATCTTTTTATCGCTAATTGTAACAATACATTGAACATTGAAAATTTGGTTTTGCAGTGATATTAAAAGACCTCTGACCCCGAAACTTGTTAAAACTGTATCTTCGGGGTCAGTGATTCCTCGACAAATGACAATGACAAACGAAACAAATTTAAAAAATAAAAATTAAATGTGAATGTGTGTGTGTGTGTGTGTGTGTAATTCTTAGTGAGTACCGTTTCCGTTTCTGAATATGATAATTGTTTAAGATAAGTGGTGGTTTTCTTTTTTGCCTCAAAATTCCTTAGTGTGTAGATAAAAGTCTTCTCATGAATCTTATTGTAAAGCTTAGAGGAGAGAGCATCATATTGACGTTTTGCGAAGGCCGTTTTACATTTTATTATGGGACATATTTGGGTGCGGCGTCGTTCAAGAACAGTCACGTTGAGGGGTAGGGTTGCATGTTTTCTTAATACACTCCGAAGACTATATATTGTTGCCGGACCGTTAAGACTTGGCATTCTGAGTAAAGGAGGTTGGTAGAGTATCGGATAGGTTTATAAAGCATTATCTTTAGAATAGCTCTTTGAGCTCTTTCCAGACTTAACATAATAGTTACGCGAGCTCCATCCCAAACAGGGATACAATAGGTCAAAAGTGATTGGCATAAGGCAAGGTATACAGTTTTCACCGTATTGGGATCAGTCAAGTGTCGTAACGTCTTAAATATGTATATTAATTTCCGCAGCCTCATTTTTAACGCTTCTATTTGTGTATGCCATTTTAGGTTAGAGTCTATGTGGATTCCGAGGTATTTTACGCTGGAGACAATATTGAGAGAGGGGCAGTTACAAGTGGGTGTTATTGGATGACAAGTATGTAAATGATATTTGAGTTTTCAGGTGGAACCGAGGAAGCAGATGTTAAGGAAAAAGGAAGAATTTGTGTTTTCCGGATATTTAGTGTGAGTAAATTAGTTGAAAGCCAATCGGCCACGATGTTAATCGCTTCTTGGGCGTGCTGTTTGGCACTACTCCAGTCATTACCATGTACAACGAGTGCGGTGTCATCTGCATACGCGTATATGCTGCAGTATGGTATGTTTAGTTTGCACAGATCGTTGACATACAGCTGGAAGAGTGTAGGTCCCAAAATACTGCCCTGCGGGACACCGTAGTCAATTAACTCCGTGTCACTGATATGCTTGTCTATTTTCACACTCTGTTGCCGATTCAAAAGATAACTCCGGAAAATTCCCAACGCTTGACCTCGAATTCCTTAACGCTCTAACTTAGTGATTAAGGTCGGAATTGATACAGTGTCAAAGGCTTTGGAGAGATCTAAGAAGATTGCAAAACATTTTATTTTATTATCAAGTTTACTCACTACGTTACTAATAAGATTTGTGGTTGCAACTTCTGAAGATATACCCTTTCTGAACCCGAATTGATTTTTAGCTATTATGTCATTTTTATTGAGAAATTTAACAAGATGGTTATTAAGTATCCTTTCCAGGACATTGGACAGGACTGGTAAAACCAAAATCGGCCTATAATTAGATACGTCCCCTTTATCCCCTTGAGTCGCCAACGCGGCTCCCGGATGTGGATAGCCACATGCCGTCCTTATTGGATCTTCTGCTGACTACACATCCCGATGGTTACCAGGTATTTGTCGACGCCCCTCTCGGAACGTCCGACCATTGCCTGGTCAGGAGTGTAGTGCCTATCCGACGCCAACGTCGCAGACCACCAGCGACCCGCCGCGTTTGGCACTACAAGTTAGCAGATTGGGATAGGATGCGTTCCTTTTTTGCATCCTACCCTTGGAGCAGGGTTTGTATCCCTTCGGATGATCCTAGTGACTGCGCCGTTGCAGTAGCCGATGTGATACTACAGGGTATGGATATTTTTATACCAAACTCTGTAGTACCCATCGGTGGCAGATCTCAGCCCTGGTTCGATGCGTCAGTTAAAGCAGCATCTGACTGCAAAAAACAGGCGTATCGAGCTTGGGTTGCGGCGCTGGACACAAAGGATCCGAACTGCATATTTCTTAATAGGAAATACAACCGTGCCTCCAGATTTTTTAAGCGGCAAATCGCCCGTGCAAAATCAAAACACGTCGTCAAAATCGGCGAGCAGCTTTCCAGTTACCCGACCGGAACACGCAAGTTCTGGTCGTTGTCGAAAGCTGCTCTTGGTAACTTCAGCCAGCCGTCCATGCCGCCGTTGCACATGAGGAATGACACCCTGGCCCATACGGCAAAAGAGAAAGCCGATCTCTTGTGCACTCTTTTCGCCTCCAACTCGACTCTTGACGACAACGAAAAAACTCCGCCGACCATCCCGCGGTGTCAGAGCTCTATGCCTGAAGTACAGTTCAGACAGAAAACTGTTAGGCGAGCTCTGTTTTCGTTGGACGTCAGGAAGTCGAGCGGGCCGGATGGCATTTCTCCAATCGTGCTTAGAACGTGTGCCCCTGAGTTGACGCCGGAGCTAACGCATTTATTCCGGCACTCTTATTCTAAAGGCGTAGTCCCTGACTCATGGAAGTCAGCCCTTGTCCATCCGATCCAACAAAAAGGAGACAGTTCGGATCCGGCAAACTACACGCCTATTGCTATTACCTCCCTGCTCTCCAAAAACATGGAGAGCATAATTAGCCGTCAGCTCTTGGTATACCTAGAGGGTCACCAGTTGATCAACGACCGACAATACGGGTTTCGCCATGGTCGGTCGGCAGGTGATCTTCTGGTATACCTGACACATAGATGGGCGGCGGCTATTGAAAGCAAGGGGCAAGGCCTGGCAGTTAGCCTGGATATAGCGAAGGCCTTTGATCGTGTATGGCACAAGGCGCTCCTCTCCAAACTTCCATCATTTGGGCTTCCCGAGAGCTTGTGCAAGTGGACCTCCAGCTTCCTCACTGGGCGTAGCATACAGGTCGTTGTCGACGGATATTGCTCGAACCCGAAGCCCGTGAATGCTGGAGTGCCCCAAGGCTGTGTGCTGTCTCCCACGCTGTTTCTTATCAATGATATGTTGGACCTCCAACATACATTGCTATGCAGACGACAGCACTGGTGATGCCATATACACGGGCCATGCAGGTCTCTCTCCAGAAATCGTCGACCAGTGCCGGGAGAAACTTGTGTCTTCTATCGAGTCCTCTCTTGAGAAGGTCGCGGAATGGGGAAAATTGAACCTTGTCCAATTTAACCCCCAGAAGACTCAAGTTTGCGCGTTTACCACTAAAAAAACCCCATTTGTCGTATCACCGCTCTTCGACAACACTTCCCTCAAAGCCTCACCTAGTATCGGAATACTGGGTCTCGAAATCTCGAGCGATTGCCAATTTCGTGGTCATCTGGAAGGCAAAGCCAAATTGGCTTCAAAGAAACTGGGCGTCATTAATAGAGCACGGCAATACTTCAAGCCGGCCCACATACTAGTGCTCTACAAAGCGCAGGTCCGGCCACACATGGAGTATTGCTGTCATCTCTGGTCTGGCGCACCCCAGTATCAGCTCGATCCATTTGACCGTGTGCAACGCAGAGCAGCTCGAATTGTCGGGGACCCAGTGCTCTGTGAACGGCTGGATCACTTGGCGTTGCGTAGAGACGTCGCTTCATTGTGTGTCTTCTACCGCATTTATCACGGGGAGTGTTCCGAAGAGCTGTTTAACCTGATTCCTGCCGCCGAATTCCACCTTCGCACGACACGCCACAAGTTAGGATATCATCCTCACCATCTGGATGTGTGGCGGTCCTCCACAGTGCGGTTTTCAAGGAGCTTTCTTCCACGTACTACAAAGCTGTGGAATGAGCTTCCTTGTGCGGTGTTTCCGGGACGATACGACATGGGTACCTTCAAAAAAAGCGCGTACACCTTCCTTAAAGGCCGGCAACGCTCCTGTGATTCCTCTGGTGTTGCAAGAGATTGTGGGCGGCGGTGATCACTTAACAACAGGTGACCCGTACGCTCGTTTGTCCTCCTATTCCATAAAGAAAAAAAAAAGAGGACTGGCAGTTAGCCTGAATATAGCGAAGGCCTTTGATTGTGTATGGAATAAGGCGCTTCTCTCAAATATTCCATTAATTGGGCTTCCCGAGAGTTTATGCAAGTGGACCTACAGCTTCCTCACCGGGCGCAGTATACAAGTCGTTGTTGATGGTTATTGCTCCAACCCGAAGCTTGTGATCGCTGGAGTGCCCCAAGGCTGTGTGCTATCTCTGACATTCTTACTTCTGAAACTCAATGATATGTTGGACACCTCCAACATACATTGTTATGCAGACGAAAGCACTGGTTATGCCGTTTACACGGGCCATGCAGGTCTCTCTCGGGAATGGTTGACCAGTGCCGGATGTAACTTATGTCATCGATCGAGTCCTCTCTACTATTTGTTATTTTCTACAACACCTCCCTTAAAGCCTTGCCTAGTATCGGAATATTGGGTCTCGATATCTCGAGCGTGTGCAAATCTGCGGTCATCTGGAGAGCAAAGCCAAATTTGCTTCGTAGAAGCTGGGAGTCATAAATAGAGCTCGGCAATACTTCATGCCGGCCCACATACAAGCGCTATACAAAGCGCAGGTCCTGCTACACATGGAGCATTGCTATCATCTCTGGTCTGGCATACTCAGAGCTTGCACACGCAGAGCTGCTCAAGTGTCGGGAATCCAGTGCTCTATGAACGGTGCCTCCTTTTTTTTATTGGAAATTAGGGACGAGATGAACAGGACGTTGAGTTGATGGTAACTGATACGCCTTACCCATTACAATGCAGTGCCACTCAATATTCTTGAAAAACCCAACAATTCTGAGCGGCACTACAATTGCGCTAGAGACAAGATGTTAAGTCTCATTTGCCCAGTAATTACACTAGCTACGGCGCCCTTCAGACCGAAACACATAATGTTTACACATTACTGCTTCACGGCAGAAATAGGCGCGGTTGTGGTATCCATAATCCGGCTATATTAAAGGCTTCCTGTACAAAGAAGCCACCCATTGGTTGTTGGACTCTGGTGTTGCAAGAGAACGTGGGCGGCGGTGATCACTTAAAATCAGGTGATCCTTACGCTCGTTTGTTCTCCTTATCCATAAGAAAAAAAACTCAAAACTAAATTGAGAACCCTAGAAGCAACCTGCTTATCCAGATCGAACCGCTTTAATAGAAAAAATGTTAACGATTTCTTCGAAACCCTCGAAATTGGTATTTAGACTTAAAAGAAGATAGAGAAAAATACCAATTTCAAGCTTATAACATCTGTAACTGTGATAAAACAAGGTGTACGACTGTTCAAGAGTGTCCCAAAGTAATAGCGACTAAGCATGTGCAATCTGAGCGTGGCAATCTTCTAACCATTTAGAGATATTCCTCCATTATTCATTTTCCCCAGGGTTGAATACAACGAGTCCTTTTTTTTATGACAGTAAGGGACGAGACGAGCAGGACGTTCAGCTGATGGTAATTGATACACCCTGCCCATTTCAATGCAGGATCAGGATTCTTGAAAGACCCAAAAATTCTGAGCGGCACTAAAATTGCGCTCCTCAACTTGAGACATAAGATGTAAAGCGTATCATAAAATTTATTATTTAATAGGCTGTGGGCGGTCGCTCAATTCCCAATCAGTGGTATCATTAAGAAAGTCAAACAGGCTAGATTTAACTCAGACATTAATAATTGGATGGTTAGTAACCGACGCCAAAAGTGTTACAATATATACAATACTCAAAGCAAGCACAATTATGTCGCAGGCTTTTAGCCGATTCAATGTTTCGATTGGATTTCGAAGAAGTAGCATACACCCCTATAACCCGACATCTTAATAGATGAAGGCTTTTATGCTTCGCGGTAACAGATAGATGAATGAATAGTGAACTTCAAGAGCTAGATGTTTCTTCGATTGTTTTGCTTTCAGTAGCTGCAGAACTGCCTCCTTAATCAAATTACCTTCATACAATGTCAGTGAGAGCCTTCACAATGATGACTCATCAAATTTTACTGAGGAGGAATCTGCTAATTGTCTTGAAAAACTCTACATTATTTCTCAAGATTAATTTCTAGAATACATTGAAGTATGTACTTCGTAAGCGCCAGCAGTAAAAGAGGATACTTCGTCACAATAAAACATCACTATAATATTACAAATGACTATAATTTTGTCACAATTTCCATACAATGTTAATAACTTTTTACCTTATACCTATTTATAATACATTACTTATATAATTATAATGTTGTATTAATTTATTTAAAATTCTTCCAGTTAAATTTCTAATTACATTCCACGGCGATGCAATCCAGGCGTGACAATCAATCGAAACAAAACCTATAGGACCGTAATATAAAGATAAAAATGAAATTTCGAAACTTGTGTTAATTATGATACACTAGAAATTAATTCGATTAGATCTTAAATATATACTAAAAATATTTTTCACCTCAATTAACACTACGAGAAGTATTGTTAAAAACTGTACAAACATTATCAATTATTATACGCTAGTTTTCAAGTAATTATATAAACGGACACACAGCGCTCTCACGGGGCGAGAACACGCGACAGTGACAACAGATTTTATGTACTATAATTAATTAATTAATATATAAAGATATAGTAATTGTACTTTAAACGCGCGTTCGGACGCGGCGCGCTACGGTAGTGGCGGTTGCGTCTCTTTCGTAATAATTGACTAATTCGTATAAAATATTTTTATCTGTATTTGCGTATCGACGATTCACCTAATAATAGTTAAACAATAATACTGTTTATAAATAAATTTTATAATAATATAAATTGTCACAATTTAAAAAAGGAACGCGTTTGAATTTGAATGTACTTTTAAACAAATTTGAGTCATAACACGTTTGGAATATGTATCAAATTTGACGAAGGGCAGTTCGCAAATACAAAATACTAAATTGTCTAGGAACCCATTGCTTTGATAAGAGACAGAGTCGCGCCGCGTCAACATAATATACCAAGAAATAAGCACCGTAATATTAAAATGCGAGTCGTTTGAGTACTATGCAGCATGGAGATGGCTCAGCCGATTTGAACCTTGAAACATAACCACTACAACCATAGACTAGGAGAATATCATAGAAGGAGCACTTACATTTTTTTTTAATTTATTCCATATCCACTTTCAAACTGCCAGTGTTGCCAATGCATCACTGATACATCAATATTGATAATTGCATTATTTTTATTTTTTGTTTTGAATACGTCTTTAACTACTAGGATTTAACTTTCATAAATTTTAAAAGATGCAAATCGAAAATCCATTTAATAATTAGAAATTGTGATTATCATAATTGTTAAACGAATAAAAAACACAAACTTGTATTGTCTCTATTAATTAGTTAAGTACAGTTAGTCTTTTGTTGGGCGATGTATATCACAGAAAATGTACAAAACATTTGTGAGGTAATAAAATTACTTTCTAAAAGTCACCACAAAACCGGAGTAGACCCAGGCTATAGACGAGCTGGACGTTCAGCTCATGGTAATTGATACGCCTTGCCCATTACAACACAGTGCTGCTCAGAATTCTTGAAAACTCCAAAAAATTGAAAAAAATTTAACGGAACTACAATTGCACTCGTCACCTTGAGACAAGATGTTAAGTCTCATTTGCCCAGAAATTTTACTAGCTACAGCGCCTTTCAGACCCAAATCACAATAATGCTCACATATTTCTACTTCACGGCGGAAATAGGCGCCGTTGTGGTACCCATAATCTAACCGGCATCCTGTGCAAACGAGCCTCCCAGTGGTAAATTAATTTAATTATTTAAAAAAAATATCCGCTAGGTTTCTTTCGCACGTGCTTCTCAGGTCTGTAGCATATTTGCGAATCTGAAACCACTTAGTTATAAGTAAGTAATTTTCAAACGTTAATTTGAAAAAAATATTTGAGTATCTTGGTAAGTGATTACCGCAACCTTTATAGCCTCCAATACCCACACCAGTTTTTTGGCGAGGACACCAAATATATTTTTGATAAATAAAATAAAACCTTAGATAATTTATACGTCTAGATAGAGCCTCTTGCTGCTAGACGGAAGATGAAAACAGACCGGGTTTATTATCGTGCATTGCTCTTAATAGAGGTTAACAGTCAACCTCTATTTATTTTTTTGACATTTTCACAGCTGCCACAGTCTATCTAGACGTATAAATGATCTTAGGTTAATACATAGGTTCACTGTTATTCCTAATGTATTCCACCCATTTTATCCTCCCAGTCTATGTCTCAACGTTGAAACTAAAGTTAGCACTATTCAACCATTATTAATCGCGAACTAACCAATATTGTACATTTATCTATAACCCAATTGTTGTCGGCTCAGGTGTAACAAGCTTGTACACAGTACAATAAATTACGATTTAAAATTAATTAAGAAAAATTGAGCTAGATTAATATCCGTCACCTTTCGGACACGTGTCGTAACAACACACAACAAAAATGGGCAACTTTAAATATTCACGAGAGAATCGCAATACGGTTTACTTTAACACAGATTGAGATACGCACAGACGGTTAAAAATTTAAGTGTTCAATATATATGACATCCGATGTGTTTATCATTCGCAAATACGATTTAATATTAGATAACTAGTCTTGCCAACTGTATTATTTATTTCTCAGATTGTATTGTAGTCTCAAAAATATTTTGCGTATACAAAATAAATTAGTTTAAATTTAGATGTAGAAAAGTCCGATACAGTTTTGTAAAACAACTTTTTTCTCTCTATTTTTATTTAGCATTTCTCTTACACCATATAAAGTTGGCAACACTAGATAAAACACTGTAATGCACAATTATAACAAAATATCTGAATTACAATATAATATATCTGATGAAAAATTAAATTTGACTGGTTAATCATATTTGCTCCAACTAAATTTTTGTAGTCTGTGACCCTAAACAGTTTCGTGACTACAGATTCAAAATGACACATCACCGAACGCAAACATTTATTGCTCTATACATAGACTATCTATATCGTAAGTTATTGCTTAGGAATTCCTGCATCGGCGCTGGCAATACTGACATTACAATGCATGTATGAGGGAATAATACCACACAATATTAAAAATTGTAAGAATAAAATATATCCCAAATATGGATTGAAAGTAGAAATTAGTAAAGACATTTCTTTTCTTTCCTATTTTTTATATCTGATATTTTTTAACGTATTTGTGGAATTAGCTAAGTGCTTCAGTATAATTTGAATCTCCCCAAAATTATATATGTGTTGCCATAATAATCTTCCCAGTTTCATTCCCCCTATTTAAAGTTTACGATATGACTGTACGTTTACATGCGTTCGACTGGCGACAAGCAATTATTTCACAACCAATGGCGTATTCGCCCTCGTACGCACAAACATACGCAGAATTATATAAAATATGTTTTTACAAATTCTACTCACGTCTGTAGCTTGGTAAACAAATGATAGTTAGAAAATAGTATGTTTTGAACGCGATAAACCATGAGAAGCATTAAAAAAAATTTGGGCCATTCGAAATTAATTATAACTCTTTCACGTTTATCGCGAACAAAGTAATCACCAGTTTGGCACAGTAAACGAAATATAATGTACTGTTGTTTAACTTGAACTCTGCATTTCTCCAACTTTATTTGGCATTAGTATATCTTGCCGAAAACGACGAGGGGCCAAAAAAGTATCGGACAATGAATATTATATAAATTAATATGTAGATTGTAGTAAGTATTGTAAGTTGAACCTATAGATGCGATAATAATAATTAACACCAAGTTATAACACAGCTATTGATTTCTCATCATACCTTTATATCTGTCTATTTATTTATATTGCACCGTATGAGATTGTTTTAACGAACAAAGAGATAGTTTTGGCGAGCCGTGCCAAACGGGTGACATATTCTACGGGCGATCGCGTGAGTCGGGCAACTATACAACATAGACGATAAAATCATTCAGTCTTGTCGACGGCAGCGCCCCACCGATCAGCTGACGCGACATCGCAAACGAAGGTTAAACAAAACAACAATAATTGTACTAGTCGATAAAGATATAATATTGCCACGAGTAAAGAGAAATTGAATTTTACAAAAATATACACGCTGTACAAAGTTGAGCGACTCAATGCATAACACCGGCCAACACTAATCGAATGGGCCGCGCGCAGCTCGCGCGATTATGGGACTTAAGTACATGTGAATAGGGGCGAGTTGCGCGCGCGCCCGTGATACTTAGAGAGATAGGCGACGTGCCGAGCGCGCGTGACGTCATGTTCGCTGGGCGGTCACGTGTTGGTGAACATTCGAGTGCCATTGTCCCGAAATGATTTGCTCAATTGTATCACACCACTAATAAAAGATCAATGGTGTGGTGAAGCTAACGATCTAATACATTTTTCGTTTTCCTTAAATGTTGTACACGTTTAGTACGGCAACACATAAGTGACCGCCAGCGGCCACCCGCGCCCGGCGTACAACAAACATTATAACTAACTCGTTGATAGACACTTACAGCTAGCTCCTCGGGGTCAATCACCTCGCTCGCCGCGAACGACAGACGCGGGCGCTCCCACACGCCTAGTGCTACCAAATAAACTAGTCCGGCCGCTAAACACGAACAATTTCGTACGTTGACCTGTTATTATTACCTGTCCCTGTCACTCCCGCGTCAATATAATGCGTCTCCCTCGCACAGATGCTATGGCTGCCGTCCTCACGGATTGTAAAGCGAGCAAGACGCATTACATTTACCCGTAAGTGACAAAGACAGGTAATAAAGGTTAACGTACGAAATTCTTCCTGCTAGCCGGCAGGACTTTACCGAAATAAGAGAAAACTACTATCCAACATTGCTCTAAGTTAGATGGTATATTCGAGTAGTAGAACACATATGTGCGGAGAAGCAACAAAGAGTACAAATTTTATAAATAGATTTCATATCAATGAAAACTTCAATTTTTTTCGAAAGAACTCTAAAGCTACATGCATTAATTTCATATAACACATTATTGAAACCGAATATTTATAAAACCTCAAAATAGTATTTTAGTAAAATACACCAATACCGTTAAAATACTGCTGAAATTAATAAAAAACTATACCAATATATGAATTTATTATGTCGTTTAATAGTATCTACTCTTTGTAACCGCTCCGTGGAGTTGACATTTGACATAACATCACAAATTATTCGAGGGCAGGCCAATGACCCTTAGTTGTGGGTGACATTACGTCAACACATTCAAAATGGCGCCATTAAAACATTTCAGTGTTTGTTAATCAGATGATGATAGATATCTAAAACCTGACAAATCGGTTATTAGTTTATTACTGATACTAAATTTAAATCCAGCGACGCTTGAAACATCGCCTCTATTGTAATGTAAAACTTTTTTGCGAAAAAAAAATGTGAATTTGTGTAAACAACTACGCATTATAATATCACGTACGCAAAAGTTTGTAAGAATATTAACACCTTAACACTTATATGAGCACGTTACATATAGTTGTCGAAACAAATTTAATAAAACAAACGTAATGCCACTACTACACAGGGTCGACCTCAACACATACATAGGTACTCAAAACATTGTAAAATTACAAGAAAATACAGAAAAAACGTAAATAAATATATCAAAGCGTAATAAAGCACTCTCTATGTACAAAGAACCAATTGATAAGAACACTCTCACACAAGTTATCCTAAGGTTTGTGTGAAAGTGTACTCAGTGTTCCAACATCACACAGATTAAAAATAAATACAAAGAGGAGAAGTAATATACACAATGCGATTAATACACATAATATATCACAAGCGATTTTCGATTACCGAACACTGAAAAAAATATAAGAAAAAAAAAATAACGCTAAAACACAATTGCGCGAGGCCTAAATTAATTATTATAATATAAATAAAAATAAATCTTAAGCAATCTTAAATACCCTGTTGATTTCATTTTTTATTATATTTAAAAAAAATCTGATAGTCATCGAATAAATAAAAATAAAAAAGCCCGTGGATAGTGCAGCGACGTTTGTATAACAAAACGTGAAGGGGCATAGACACGAAATTCTGATAGAGACAAGGAGAGATCACACACGACTATACAAGACAATATCACAAGTGAAAAATATGCAAAACCTTACTATACCCGTCCTCTCTCCACAACTAACACGCTCTCTCTTTCTATAACTTAGCCTACGTTACGTCCTTATGTCTCTTTGTTCATATCAAAAATGGTGTCTTAATTTGTCATGTCCGAAAAACAAAACTTTTCAAATCTAGATATCTTAGGTTTAAATCTATAGAGCGTACTTAGACTTCAATTACGTAAAATATTTTATTATGACAATTAGGGACGAGATGAACAGGACGTCTGCTGATGGTAATTGATACGCCCTGCCCATTACAATGCAGTGCCACTCAGGATTCTTGAAAAACCCAAAACCCTGAGCGGCACTACAATTGCGCTCGTCACCTTGAGATATAAGATGTTAAGTCTCATTTGCCCAGTAATTTCACTAGCTAAAATAATGCTTACACATTACTGCTTCACGGCACCGTCGTGGTACCCATAATTCACCCGGCATCCAATGCAAAGAAGAATCCCACTGGTACAGAGCTCAGTGTAAGCTTGGCATAATCTTTGATTTCATTATTAATAGTCATTTGACAGCTGAAATTATGCTGAGCTTAATGTCTTAAACTAATACGGGCTGTATTAATGCAAAAATCAAGTTCGCATTTTATCACACTGAACATAGATTTACGTAAGTAAAGTCTAAGTAGGCCTCTTCAGATCGCAGCCTTAATGCCTTTAAATTATTGAATTTAAAGGCATTCTCCATCTATCCAAAAGAAAAGTACGTTAGAGGACGATACATGCCACACTGCTCCAATATATTGTTATCAAACTTACGCAAGACCGTCGTATCCCTGAATGATCCCCATACACCGAAACTTGTTAGGGAGGAGTTCTACAGAAACACTCCGATTCCGGGAGCTCGCTGGGACGGGAGACGACTCCTCAAACCGGATGATATTATTCCTAGCAACTACGACAACGTTGCGTTCAAGCGAGATCTGGACCACCTCAATGATGTAGCAAATAGCTGGAGCGTAACTTGCCTAAAATGGCTGGTGGACCTATTGATCTAACTACACCCGGAAATCAGGCCCAGCTACTTAGCAGTAGTGTTGAGAATCTTCGTGTGCCTGATTACGCCCATGACAACATAATGCAGTACACGAAGGGAGCAGAAATTCAAGGGAATGTCACCTCCTTTTGGAGTCAGGTGGGGATCGACGGACCGGATAGAATTCTAGGCGCTCTAAGCCTTCTAGGAGAATCACCGGAATATCTCGTTGATTGTTTTCCGCTTTACCTTCGAAGAATGGAAGAAAGTAGTCAATTCCGCTATAAGATCGATACTGCGGGCGTGACGAAGTGTATATATAGTATTCACTAGGACACAGCGTGTTAAGAAGGACTTAAAACCCGTCCGGTAATAATAGACGTAAAATATCTACCATCCTGGTCTGAGTCGAAAATTGTTGGGCCTGACGCCCCAACGCCAGAAGAAAATAAATATTCGATCTATTTTTTTTGTAAAATGTTATATATTTCCGATAAAAGTTAAAGTATTGATTAATTATAGACAAGAAGTGTAGTAAAGGACACCTCAAGGCAGCAAATATGTATGTGTTTGGTAAAGTTTGTTTGTAAAATTGACTACAACGTCGCCGCACCATCTTAAGGCGCGTTACACTGAGCAAAGCGTCGGCTCACCCACAGCGACCGTCCACGGCGAATCCCACCACTAATATATTATATAAATTCTTTCATGTAAACCTATCTTTAGCGTATATGTCTTTATTACGTATGTTATTTCGTTTTCACCTTAATTTACTTATTTTGTGCAAACATATCAATTCAAATGATTTTTTTTTTGTACAAGACATCATTCAATTCCCGATCCCCCAGTGCGGAACAATAAAAAAACGCGTTTTCAAATTTACATTCAAGCGGTCGTACTAATTCAAACTGTTGTAAAATAAATACTTTAATTGTATTAAGTACTTAACACATGTGTATCAAGAATATTTTTAAGCAAATCATCTCCAATAATAACACATCACAAAACAATTACGTTCCACGATTGATTGATAATTACGATCATTTAAAGATACAGATCAAAAATTATTCCAATCAGGTCAACAGCCAAACCTTATTTCACACCATTTGGAACAGCACGACAGCTTGAAGGTAAAGTTTACGCATAATCGAATAAAACACGAACAACGTACTAAAGACAAAATATAAGACAACTTCGAAGCGAAAAAGAGGCTACACGTCGGTAACATCTCGCCAATGGCAAACATTTAACAACTGAACCCATCAGTATCAGCACCTATACAAATATTATGCATAAAAAACATTAAATTAACCCTAAATAGTGTAACCAGTCACTAGTTCCAACAAGTTATCAATAGATGGCGCACTTTAAAAATATAGATATATAATAAAATTATGCTAGTCACTAGCGGTCCGAAGCTATGTAACTGATTGGGTAACATGTAGAAATGCAACAGCGGGCCCGTACGCCCGATAAATTGAGCTAATATGGCCGCCACTTTGGATGACAACCAAAACAAAATGGCGGCCGCGTTGCAACGTTAAATAAAGTACATCACAATCACCACTGCGTATAAAAATGCTTAACATGATTTGTAAATAGTGTCACAGTAACTAAATCTAAATTAAAAAGTTATACACAATATCGTAGGCCGTAGATTCGACGCGCGCGGGGACTCGGTATCACTTTTAAACAAAAATAATAAATTTGACTAGCCGTAACGAATCAAAGTGACTAGAAAACGAAAACATCATTGGCAAGAGATTTTTTTTCAACCGATCACAGACGCTCCGAATAAAAATTAAGTACTTTCACGTCCCCACGCGTATCGAGACTTCTTAGAGAACTCGAAACTCGAACTCGACTCGATGTGTGATGTCTAGCGAGACGTGTGATGCATCGAAATAAATACATACAATATTTACAAATAAAAGATACAAATTAAGCTCATCAGTTCGAAGGGAGTCGCATCACACTGGCTAGGGGGCTGGGTTGCGGGTAGATTGAGATTCACTAACAGAATCCCCCGAAGCCGACTGATGGCACGGAGGGCACTGAGGGCACCGACGGGACTCCCGAACTGTGCTCGCCGTTTTTGTGAAGGTCTAGGAGAGGGCTCGCCGACAGGTAGTGTGCCTGAAATATTATAATTATTATTTACTAAAAACATAGATATAAAATAACACTAAAAATATAGGATTGCTTGTAACTAATTTTAGTACCATTATATACTTATTACCATACAATAATAACGCTTATTATGATATCTCCGGAACAATAAGGACCAGAGACTTGAAATATTCATTCGTCGAGTAGAGGTCAGAGTTAATACATAATATAGTTACCAGTGGGAGGCTCCTTTACCAGAGATACCACAACGGCGCCTATTCCTGCCGTGACGCAGTAATGTGTACATATTACTGTATTTTCGGTCTGAGGGGCGACGTAGTTAGTGAAATTACTGGGCAAATGAGACTTGAGATCGTATGACTCAAGGTGACGAGCGCAATTGTAATGCTTCTCAGATTTTTTGGGTTTTTTAATAATCCTGAGCGGCACTTCAATACTGGGCAGGGCGTATCAATTACCATCAGCTGAACGTTCTGCTCGTCTCGTCCCTGATTTTCATAATCAAAAGGAGTTGCTACCACTCTTTGCCCCAAGCCCCGAATGCATCTACCTCGCGCTATAAGATTGGCTAAGGACTTAAAAATATACACTTTCTTCAGTCTGATTTGGATTCTATAAACAGATGGTGTCTCATAAATAAAATGAACCTTGAGGCAAAGAAATGTTTATCAATACAATTTACAAGAAATAAAAAGAAAATTATTCCCTTCATATCGAATATACCATCAGAAAGCTGTCAACTGGTGAATGATTTAGGAGCTCTACTGGACAAAAACTTAAGTTTTTTTGAACATATCGATAAAATTGCTACCAAGTCATGGCAACTCCTAGGATTTTTGAAGCGGACGTGAAGATTTTGCTAATCCAAAGTCAATAATCGTTCTTTACAACGCTTTTATTCGCAGTAAATTAGAATACACATTTGTTACATGGAACCCCCAATACAAGGTACACATAAATAGACTTGAACGCAATCAACGCAACATTACCCGATTTTTGGCTTTTAAGGATCGGAGTTGTCCATATCGTGCTGCCTATGATTCAAGGCTCAAACATCTTAAATTCCAGTCACTCGAAAGTCGACGAAATATCATTTTGGAAATTTAAAATGTCCAAACCTTTTATCAAATATTAATCTAAATGTTCCGCACATTATTCCTAGACAAACCAATTGTAACTCCTATCTATCACACAGTAGAACGAACCTAGGTTTAAATTTGCCCCTCAACAGAATGACACGATCATATAACAAACTGCAAGCTTATAATAGCACTATCGATATCTTCCGATATAATAATGGGTCCAAGTTTATAAGTGAACCAAAAAACTAATGTCATAAACTAGCATAATGTTTTTTAATTAAATTTTTAATATTTTTTGTTTTTACTAACGGGTCGTTGTTTTTGTTTTGTGAATGCTGTATACACTTGAATAGATGTCACACTTCGAACCATAGTTTTAAGTTATGTGTATGAGATACACCTTTAATGATAAGTCCGAGAGAAGTAAAAGTCTTTGATAGTTGTAAAAATGATATATTGATGAAAAGATAAAATAAGCTGATAGATTCTTAAATGATATGTTTATGAGTTACGCGCGGCGCGATTGATTACCGATAACGAACTGACTGTCTAAATGACCTAAGTTAATGCATGTGGCGTAAAAGTGCTGAAATAACAAATGTACGTGCGTTGGCCCGTACATTATGAATAATTTGTATTAGTTGTTTATAATATTTAATAGTTATAAATGCTTGCCCCCTTATTCATAATAATCTGTGAACTTAAAGCATTGCTAATTCTCACTCTGTCTTCTTCTATTGACCTAAGTCAGAATGAGAAAAAACACTCCTTAGCGGCTGTTTAAAGTTAGCGGAGCATTATGAATAAGGGGGTTAGTGTGTCGTAATAATAAAGGAGCGGTACCTGCTGGTGGTGCGCGGGCGGCGGCGGCGCGTACCCGTTGTAGTAGGGCGTGTTGTAGGGCGCGTACGAGGGCGCCGCGTACCCGTACTGCCAGTCGGGCAGGTAGCCGGGCGCCGGCCGCATGAGCTGCGGGGCCCAGCCGCCGCCATAGCCCACGAACGGGCCGCCGTACCTGCCACAAGTAATAACATTAGGGTCCATCGCAGGTGACACACTTTTTTGGCACACAAAAAGTCTGCCTTGCGCAAAAGTCTTTGGCAGATATTACACAGACTCAACGCGACGTACACTTTCGCTCATTTTGACGGCAGAGCTGTAGGGATGTACACGCAATGGAAGTACAGAGATTGCGGTGTATTATTTCGTACTTGAGTTATAAAAAAAGAAGAAGAAATAGAGAATTTAGGATTCATCATATTCTTTCAAAAAATATTTAATTACCTCTGCATATAGCAGTCACAACTGCTGCCACAATGGCTATAATCAGAATAAAAAACAGCAGGATTAGAACGGGCATAAATGCAAGCACATGACCTAAAACTACTGGCAAACACCTGGTTTATGCCACAAGACAAAATTCCCCCAATATTTTGCTTTGAACGGAATTTCAGGCTAAATATGAGCAACAAGGAAGACTGTGACACCACGGTAAACCTAGATAGCCATACCATAAAGTGGTACACAAAAGGCTTCAGGACTCAAACCGGTGTTGGAGTTTTCGGCCCAGGAATTAATTATCATGAATTCTTAGGTAAAGCAGCAACTATTTACCAGGCGGAAGTATATGCACTAGACAGGTGCTAACAAATGAACCTCGACAGGAATTACCAGTCAAGGAACATTGCCATAATGTCAGATAGCGAAGCAGCTCTGAAGGCACTGACCTCCTACACAATAACTTCACGGTTAGTGTGGAAATGCAGAAGAAAACTGGATATCCTCTGACAGAGAAATAAAGTTACCCTGGCTTGGATACTGGGGCATAAAGGCATAGCAGGTAATGAGAAAGCTGACCAGCTAGCTAAGGATGGTGCCTCATCCCCCTTCATAGGCCCTGAACCCTTTTGTGGATCAAAGAAACAAAAAATGCTGGAGGCAGCCAACTACTGGTCCTCGTTACCAGGCCATCAGCAAGCTAAGCTGCTCCTAGGCAACTATCAACGTAAGGCCTGGGGTGCCTTAAAACACCTTCACTCAAAGCAGAGGACGTGCCCTGCCTGGACCTTCTGAGGATCCTACGCCTTCTAAAAGTGATAGGTCTCTATAATAATAATAATAAGCTCAGCATAATTTCTGCTGTCAAATGACTATAAAAACGGTATCAAAAATGATGAGCGACATTGCAGTGTAATGGACAGGACGTATCAATTTTCATCAGCTCGTTCGTTCGTCTCGTGCCTTAGCGTCATAAACAATCCCCATGCAACTCACCCGTTGTTGCCGTAGCCGGGCGCGCCGTACGCCGGGTAGGGGGGGTACAGGGCGGGCGCGTAGTCCGGCAGGGGGGGCGCGGCGGGGGCGGGGGCGTCGCCCGCGGGGGCCCCGGCGCCCCCCTCGGCGATGGAGGGGATCTGGTCCACGAGCGACTCCAGCCCGCTCAGAGATTTCGCAGACACGTCCTGGCTTTTCGGCTTGGGCGTGCCCGGCCCGCTTTCTCCGCCGTATTCGCTCGGTGATCCTGATTTAGGCCAAAAAATAATCAAATAAGATTTTAAGCAGAAGAAAAAACATACATTTCTAATCAGTGACTGGTTTTCGAGTTTATTCATTAAACAAACAACATAACATTGATGGATTGCATATACTTACAAGACCTATAACAAAACAGTGTCGCAACCATATTCCAACCTTAGCATACTCGGCTATTTTGATTATTGAATCTTTATGTAGATACACATTCTTATTAATAATTTGCTGTGTTTGTATTATGTACGTGTGTGCATGCGGACACACTGCACTTCATATATGTGTGTGTATCGCATGGATGCCCAGTTAATTTTTATGATTAATAAAGAGTTAACATATAATATAAAGTTAACAAAAAGCCCGCCCGGTTTGAACGCTCGCCATAATAGTTTGGTTTATTTCACAACCAATAAAGGCCCTAACCTCCAATATTTGTATTTCTGAAAATCTGGGTATTATGTTTCGAGAGCATACGGCCTGATGTTTATTGCTTTTTTGTGTAAACTTTAATAATCTCATACCGGGCGCATGATGTTCGGCGGGTCGGAACGCCGTTGAAGACATCGGCGAAAACGCTCCCTCCTCCCCCACCGGCGGCGTTGACCTGCAACGAAAAAAATATTAGAAATAGAAATATGTTTATTTACCATAGGAAGTGACCATAACATAACATATTGCAACAACACTTGGTAAACTTTATGAAGCTACAACAATACGTAAAGGGGATTTGACATGGGGAGAAGAACTGATGAGAAACTCCCAGCCCATCTTTTAAATCATATAACAACTTAGTTGATATGATTAAAATTTTAGGTGGCCTGTACAGAGCCAGTCACAACTCATGCATCATTATCTTCCATATTATAATCTAACATACTATAGTAAGCCTTCTGTGAAGTAGTGATGTGTAAACATTATTGTGTTGCAGTCTGAAGGACGCCAAAGCTAGTTAAATTAATGTGTAAATGAGACTTAACATCTTATGTCTCAAGGTGACGAGCGCCATTGTTGTGCCGCTCAGAAATTTTGGTTTCTCAAGAATCCTGAGCGACACTGCATTGTTAATGACAGGGCGTTTTAATTATGATATATCCAGTACAATAGCTTACCTATTAAAATTACTAGGGAACATTGAAGGGTGTTGATGCAGCTGCTCTAACCGCGGACTGTCTCCAACACCGTTACCTGTAATGATAGAAAAAACTATTAACTGACAGATACACTGTTTATGGTCATGATAACACAAAGAATGGAAAAAAAACTTAGTGAACATTAAAACTAAAAGATAAAATGAGCAAATGAACCAATATCATAGGTCTAAATAAAAAAATTGAAATCAAACAACTGAAATGGAAACGGACACATGGTAAGAAGTAAGATAGAGAAATGGACTAAAGAAGTGACAGAATGGTGTCAAAGATAGATAATACAATAAATAAAGAAAGACACCATCGAAGATGGGAAGATTATATTCTAAAGGTGGCAGGCGCGTCTTGGTGATGAGGTAAGCAGGAGATAGATCTTTGTGGAGAAAACTATGTAACTGTACTTATAGATAGATTGTTAATGAAGGATATAATTATAATTTATATTAAACTGTTCATAAACGTAAGTATGTAAGTTTAACTTCTCCATTCATGAACTCCAGTAACCAACTGAGGCGCGAATTCAAATCCCGCAAAATTTCTATTAAATAATCCCGTTAGTGAGGGAAAACACTTCAAAGGACCAATGATAAATTAAATATTACCAGCGTTAAAAGGAAATTCTCTAAAATACACAAACACACGCACACACACGCGCGCGCACACACACACACACACGCGAATAGTTATTGCTGTCATCATTAGTTGCATCACCACCAGCATAATGTTAGTTACTTACCTTAAGATATTATGTTAATGTTTGTTCTTTCACATTTTACATTGCACAACTGGCAAGAGACTGACCCCATGTCACGGGCTATCTTAATTTGACGGTTGAGGGTAATTTTAGACTAAATTGTATTTTCTTTTCGCAATAACTAAATATTTTATTATTAAACCATATAATATTTTTTTTGATGTAACTTATAATAAAAAAAGAAAACTTACATTATTGCAAAAGTTTATTAAATCGTAAGTTGTTGCAATAGGTTCGATTCATTCTTGGCCCGCAACGTGCCAATGTGTTTTCAAACTCAGCAACGAACATTTCGATTAATTCCTCGTCTATGACTGACCTTGCTCCTGTGGGTAGTGGTAGTCGTGAGGTTTTTCTGCGTCGTAGCTCATGTTGTCTCGCTCGTACATATTGCTGAACGTGTTCCCCACGGAGGCGGGGCCTACACTGCCCACGCCCACTCCGCCTCCCGGAGACACTTCAGCCCCACCCGCACTTGACTGCTGTATGACATAATAATCAAATTATAAGCGTTTTACTATTTTTCCGCTCTATAGTGAATTTCATTGTTACGACACTAGAAATAATGACCTTATTTCTAGTTATCATTACTAATTCTAGTATCCTCCATAATATATTATATAGGTAATAGCTGTAAGTATAAATGTATACCTACACTTTTATAATACAGCCTTGCCCAGTGCTTCACCAGGGCTTAAAAAAATAGAGAAGTCCCAGGCCTAAGGGTGTCGTAACACTTAAGGCCTTAACCAGTGAAAGGCTTCTTTATACAGGAGCTTGATTATGGGTAGCACAACGGCGCCTTTTTATGCCGTGAAGCAGTACTGTGTGTAGGCATTATTGTGTTTCGGTCTAAAGCAAATAACATCTTATGTCTCATGCGCAATTATAGTGCCGCTCATAATGTTTGAGTTTTTCAAGAATCCTGAGCGCATGTGTCCCGCTCGTCACGTCCCTTATTGTAATAAAAAGTACCATCCGCTGTACAGATATTATTTGTAAGTAAATCTAACTACTCAACAGCAGAACCGCTAAACGATGCTTACTACTGAACAGCCTGGTAAAAAATACAATTAACGGTTTACACCCGAGCCCGACATATGGGCCCTGTTTCGGGGTCTTCAATACGTAAATGTATTTTAATTATTGAAGACCCCGATATTTAAAAGTAAAAGGCTATAGACTGCCAACATACCTTATTGTAGTCTGAGAGTGAGGAGTTGCTGTTGCTTCCCGGGTGCATGTCAGTGCTGCCCATGGGGCTGGCGTCGTCGCGCGGGGGCTCGAAGTCTAGCGCGGCCATCCCCGGGGACACCACGGGAGACGATATCGCCGCGCCGATTTCGTGCGACAACTCGCCGCCGTAGTTGCCGCCGCTCGAGTTACCGCTCTGTACGTGATTGATCGGATCAGATTGTAGAACGTATACATAACTAGTGGGAGGCTCCTTTGCACACAATGCCGGTTAGATTATGGGTACCACAACGGCGCCTATTTCTGCCGTGAAGCAGTAATATGTAAGCATTACTGTGTTTTTTTTTTTTTATGGAATAGGAGGACAAACGAGCGTACGGGTCACCTGTTGTTAAGTGATCACCGCCGCCCACAATCTCTTGCAACACCGGAGGAATCACAGGAGCGTTGCCGGCCTTTAAGGAATAATAATAGAAGTAAGAATGTCAGAGATAGCACACAGCCTTGGGGCACTCCAGCGATCACAAGCTTCGGGTTGGAGCAATAACCATCAACAACGACTTGTATACTGCGCCCGGTGAGGAAGCTGTAGGTCCACTTGCATAAACTCTCGGGAAGCCCAATTAATGGAATATTTGAGAGAAGCGCCTTATTCCATACACAATCAAAGGCCTTCGCTATATTCAGGCTAACTGCCAGTCCTCTTTTTTTTTTCTTTATGGAATAGGAGGACAAACGAGCGTACGGGTCACCTGTTGTTAAGTGATCACCGCCGCCCACAATCTCTTGCAACACCAGAGGAATCACAGGAGCGTTGCCGGCCTTTAAGGAAGGTGTACGCGCTTTTTTTGAAGGTACCCATGTCGTATCGTCCCGGAAACACCGCACAAGGAAGCTCATTCCACAGCTTTGTAGTACGTGGAAGAAAGCTCCTTGAAAACCGCACTGTGGAGGACCGCCACACATCCAGATGGTGAGGATGATATCCTAACTTGTGGCGTGTCGTGCGAAGGTGGAATTCGGCGGCAGGAATCAGGTTAAACAGCTCTTCGGAACACTTCCCGTGATAAATGCGGTAGAAGACACACAATGAAGCGACGTCTCTACGCAACGCAAGTGATCCAGCCGTTCACAGAGCACTGGGTCCCCGACAATTCGAGCTGCTCTGCGTTGCACGCGGTCAAATGGATCGAGCTGATACTGGGGTGCGCCAGACCAGAGATGACGGCAATACTCCATGTGTGACCGGACCTGTTTAGATCTGAAGGGCGCCGTAGCGCAGTTGTAGTAGTGCCGATCAGAATTATTGGGTTTTTCAAGAATCCTGAACGATGCAGTCATCGTAATGGGAGGGGCGTATCAATTACCGCCTGTTGAACGTCCTGTTCGCCTCATGTTTGTTACCTGCGTGAAGTGGTGAGTCTCTGTGTAGGAGGGCGTGAGCGCGGCGGGCGACGAGTGGTGGCTGTAGGGAGTGTGCGCGGGCGACGGCGTGTAGCCCCCGGCGGCCGGCGCTGCGCCCGTCCCCTGTGCGCCGCCCGCGGGCGACGCCGCCGGGAACGGGGCGCTTACCACGCCCGCGGGAACGGGCGACTGCGAATACGGAGCGCCTTGCGACTGCACACAAATTTCTTAATTAATGAAAGGAACACAAGCACTCTGTAAATTTTTATAAGCCTATTTTTATTTTAATATGATGAAAAAATAGAGTCAAGGAGTAATTAAAAAAAAAAAAACAAAGCTTAATTACATCAAACAAAGATTAAGATTAGGTACTACTAGAGACTTTTTTATTGATTTTTCTGATGTAGAACATTTTCATATTTTAATATCGATTAAGTTAGTATTCTGTGTATAAAAATGAAGAAAGAAATTATATGGGGTCTAAGGATAAATATGACTTTTTGGCAGATTGACTTCTTTAGATTGTGGTCGGTTTTGATTTTGAATTGCATGTAACTAATAGTAACTAGAATAAATGCTTTGATTAAATAAATTTATTTTACGTTACATATTAATTTTTCAATACAAAACAGCAATATATACGTAAAACAGAACACAGACAGCCTGTTAATGATACTTTACATCAAATTTAATATTTTTCAACACATTTGCTCGTAAAATGAGCCTTATTACATCGTTCTTAAGGCTATAACCGAACTATAACACACATGTGCATAATAATATTTACATACTATTGCATAATAGAATTATCCCTACAAAGTTATGTTCTATGAGAACTTTTATCTGCACTCATGCTTTAAATCATCTATTTCAGTTTCTAAAACAGTTAGCTTATTGCAAACATTAAAACACCCAATGTCCTAATAACCATCACATCATCCAAACGAATGTTGTAATGAAATTCAGTACAACATTACATCATCTGTTTTCATAATAACACTTCTTTGGATGATGTTATGGTTACTTGGACTGGCTTTTTTTAATGTTAGCAAGCAAGTTTCAGAATCTTTTATGGAGGATTCATATTATGAGTGGAGATAAAGTATTGAATGCAACTGTATTGTTGCAACTGTGTTTGTTGATAATTATGTATTGAAACACTCATGTGATTTTATTATTACATATACAAACCCACATTCGTGTTTTAATACTCCCTATTACACAATAGTTGCATAAATATTACTAATATGAGATGCAAATTATATGAGAGTAAATAGTGAAAATTTAAATTTAACCAGGTGATACAGTTCGTTTTGTAAGAATAAAGAGGTTTTATGTCGATTTTTATTTTGGACATAGTTTTAGAAGAACGTCGGCTACAATGTTGGCTCATTTGGGGACTGATATAGTAACTATACAGCGGCATGGCGGATGGAGTTTTGACGCAGTCACTGAATCGTACGTAGGAGACTGAGTTCATAACGAAGCGAAAATCAGTAGAATAAAATAACGCAAGCCATGAATTTGGAGCCAAAACCAAAAAAGCTTTGCCTAATAATAATAATTAACTGATTTAGGCAACACATGTTTGTTTTTCCTCGTAATTGTGTTGGGAAAGTGCGTTATAAACTCGTGAGCAATTTGTTCACTAGACACTCGGCTGATTTACGCCCTCGCCTGCTGCTAAGGTTGCAACCTACAGCCTCATGTATAATGATCAACTTAGTTCACTTGTAATTCCACCTTCGCACGACACGCCACAAATTAGACTAGCATCCCCACCATCTGGATGCGGATCCTCCACAGTGTGGTTTTCAAGGAGCTTTCTTCCACGTACTACAACGCTGTGGAATGAGCTTCGTTGTGCGGTGTTTCCGGGACGATACGACATGGGAAGTTACCTTAAAAAAAATGGCCGGAAACGCTCCTGTGACTCCTCTGGTGTGGGCGGCGGTGATCACTTAACACCGGGTGGCCCCGGAGGCTATTTGTCGTTCTTTTCCATAAAAAATATTGCCATAGTATAATGAAACAGTTGAAACCTGGGGCTGTGGATCCCTCGCGTACTGCATCTGGTCGGGCGCGAACCTGGGCTGCTGCGGGCTGGGCTGCTGGCGGTACGACGGCGAGCTGGCGTACAGCGGCGAGCGCGGGAACGACCGGCCGGCCGACACGCCCGGCGACCCGAACGAGCCGCGCGGGGGCGACGACGAGAACGGGGCCGGGCTGGCGGGGAACTGTGCGGGCGGAGTGACGTACGTCACAATATTATAATGAACAGTTGAAACCTGGGGCTGTGGATCCCTCGCGTACTGCATCTGGTCGGGCGCGAACCTGGGCTGCTGCGGGCTGGGCTGCTGGCGGTACGACGGCGAGCTGGCGTACAGCGGCGAGCGCGGGAACGACCGGCCGGCCGACACGCCCGGCGACCCGAACGAGCCGCGCGGGGGCGACGACGAGAACGGGGCCGGGCTGGCGGGGAACTGTGCGGGCGGAGTGACGTACGTCACAATATTATAATGAACAGTTGAAACCTGGGGCTGTGGATCCCTCGCGTACTGCATCTGGTCGGGCGCGAACCTGGGCTGCTGCGGGCTGGGCTGCTGGCGGTACGACGGCGAGCTGGCGTACAGCGGCGAGCGCGGGAACGACCGGCCGGCCGACACGCCCGGCGACCCGAACGAGCCGCGCGGGGGCGACGACGAGAACGGGGCCGGGCTGGCGGGGAACTGTGCGGGCGGAGTGACGTACGTCACAATATTATAATGAACAGTTGAAACCTGGGGCTGTGGATCCCTCGCGTACTGCATCTGGTCGGGCGCGAACCTGGGCTGCTGCGGGCTGGGCTGCTGGCGGTACGACGGCGAGCTGGCGTACAGCGGCGAGCGCGGGAACGACCGGCCGGCCGACACGCCCGGCGACCCGAACGAGCCGCGCGGGGGCGACGACGAGAACGGGGCCGGGCTGGCGGGGAACTGTGCGGGCGGAGTGACGTACGTCACAATATTATAATGAACAGTTGAAACCTGGGGCTGTGGATCCCTCGCGTACTGCATCTGGTCGGGCGCGAACCTGGGCTGCTGCGGGCTGGGCTGCTGGCGGTACGACGGCGAGCTGGCGTACAGCGGCGAGCGCGGGAACGACCGGCCGGCCGACACGCCCGGCGACCCGAACGAGCCGCGCGGGGGCGACGACGAGAACGGGGCCGGGCTGGCGGGGAACTGTGCGGGCGGAGTGACGTACGTCACAATATTATAATGAACAGTTGAAACCTGGGGCTGTGGATCCCTCGCGTACTGCATCTGGTCGGGCGCGAACCTGGGCTGCTGCGGGCTGGGCTGCTGGCGGTACGACGGCGAGCTGGCGTACAGCGGCGAGCGCGGGAACGACCGGCCGGCCGACACGCCCGGCGACCCGAACGAGCCGCGCGGGGGCGACGACGAGAACGGGGCCGGGCTGGCGGGGAACTGTGCGGGCGGAGTGACGTACGTCACAATATTATAATGAACAGTTGAAACCTGGGGCTGTGGATCCCTCGCGTACTGCATCTGGTCGGGCGCGAACCTGGGCTGCTGCGGGCTGGGCTGCTGGCGGTACGACGGCGAGCTGGCGTACAGCGGCGAGCGCGGGAACGACCGGCCGGCCGACACGCCCGGCGACCCGAACGAGCCGCGCGGGGGCGACGACGAGAACGGGGCCGGGCTGGCGGGGAACTGTGCGGGCGGAGTGACGTACGTCACAATATTATAATGAACAGTTGAAACCTGGGGCTGTGGATCCCTCGCGTACTGCATCTGGTCGGGCGCGAACCTGGGCTGCTGCGGGCTGGGCTGCTGCCGGTACGACGGCGAGCTGGCGTACAGCGGCGAGCGCGGGAACGACCGGCCGGCCGACACGCCCGGCGACCCGAACGAGCCGCGCGGGGGCGACGACGAGAACGGGGCCGGGCTGGCGGGGAACTGTGCGGGCGGAGTGACGTACGTCACAATATTATAATGAACAGTTGAAACCTGGGGCTGTGGATCCCTCGCGTACTGCATCTGGTCGGGCGCGAACCTGGGCTGCTGCGGGCTGGGCTGCTGCCGGTACGACGGCGAGCTGGCGTACAGCGGCGAGCGCGGGAACGACCGGCCGGCCGACACGCCCGGCGACCCGAACGAGCCGCGCGGGGGCGACGACGAGAACGGGGCCGGGCTGGCGGGGAACTGTGCGGGCGGAGTGACGTACGTCACAATATTCAAACTGGTCTAATGTGGCGAAAGAACCACCACATATATTGTTCCGAGACTATTAAATAATCTAAATACCAATTTTTATTGATAGCATTACCGAGGCGAATTTGAAACAAAAATTAAAAATATATTTTTTAACAACATTCTGTAGACGGCTTGTTAAGTTGAACACTGAACCGGTTCCATTGTTTGTTCGTTTGCAAACAAAAATTAAAGTCATTTTAATAATACGATAAATAAAAAATAAAAGTATAGCAGTTGCATACGAACGTAACATCTTAATTGTCTCCAACGCTCTTGTAATTCCTCTGATGTTGCAAGAGATCACTTAACATCAAGCGACCCATAAGCTCGTGGGTCCTCCTTTTCCGTAAAAAAAAAACATCTATATCAAAGCTATAAAAGTGCCAAATATAAGATTTTAATTAATGCGTTAAGTGGCCGAACTTATTGCTTAGTCCTCGAATTGGATTTTCAGTTCTATTCTACTCTTCGTCCTGTGGCTTCTGTGGAGGACCCACCACAGATTTGCCAGTATCACGTTAAAGTAGACTACCATGCTTTGAGTATCTGTTTCCTAAGTTTAATGGTAATTGTTAGACTATAAAAGGTTCAAACACTAGATATGTTTAAGGGAACTTGTTCAAGAAAACCATAATAATAAATAATTTATTATTATAGATAAATGTGAATTATTCACACTTGAATAATAACACTTAATAAAAAGAAGTAATACCTGCTGTGATTGTTGCGGTTGCGGCGTGGCGGAGAGTCGCTGCGGGCCGGGCGAGTAGGGCTGCGACCGCGGCGACGCGTACACGCCGCGCGGAGACGCGTACCCCGCGCGCAGCCCTAGCGAGCCCGACACCTCGAGAGGGGACTCCATGCCTGCTGACAGAACAAAAACAAACAATTAACATCGTCTTCTTCACGAGCCTCTCCATTACTGGAGGTCAGCAGTTAGCTTTTTCAAGTTCTCCTTGTCCATGGCTAAGCAGAATAGTTCTTGGACTGTCTTCACGCCACTTCTTCCAACACTTCTTTTACCAGAAATTTTTCCCATCAAAATAGTTTGCAGCAGACGACGCCTATCGTTGCGCTGTACAACAAAAAATCTAAATCACAGCCGGCGTGTTCACACACCCATGGCCTGCATGCTATCCAGTACTCTGTGAACAGCTAGATCACTTGACGTTGCCTACAGACGTCGCTTCATTGTGCGTTCTACCACATTTATCACGGGGAATGTTGGTGGCGTTCGTCTACAGTGCGATTTTCCAGGAACTTTCTTTCACGTACAACAAAGCTGTGCGGTGTGGTAAAAAAGGCGTATACTTTTCTTAAAAGCCGGCAACACTCTTGTGGCGTTGAAAGAAAATGTGGGCGGCGGTGATCACTTAACATCAGTTATCAGACCTGTACGCTAGTTTTTCCTCTGTTTCATAGAAAAAGAATAAGAAGAAATGGGCAGATGCTCTAATATTCAGTGTTTTTTGGTATGAACATTATGATTGTAATAACTTCCAGAAAATTCGCTAATACGTCTTTGTACATAAACTACTATCAAGAATATATTGAGAGGCAACAATCAATCTTGATGAAATAAATAATTGTTAGTTTCTTTTCAAATTTCCTCGTAATGATTCCCATGACCTTATTTTCACCAGAGGGAGGCTCCTTTGCACAGGATGCCGGCTAGATTACGAATAATACAACGGCGCCTATTTCTGCCGTGAAGCAGAAATGTGTAAACATTATTGTGTTTCGGTCTGAAGACCACCGTAGCTAGTGAAATTACTGGGCAAATGAAACTTAACATCATATGTCTCAAGGTGACCAGTGCGATTGTAGTGCCGCTCAGAATTTTTGCGTTAAAAAACTAGCATCAGTTACAGTGTCACCATCTCACCGTTATTGTGCTGGTAGTAGGGCGAGCCGTCGTTCATCTGCTGCTGATGCGGATGCTGTTGGTGATACAACATGCTCTGGTGCAGCGGTGATGACATGGGCGCGGGGAACTCGCCGCCGCTGTGGCTCATGAACGACTGCTCGTGGGGCAGTGACGTCATAGAGCTCAGCTGCGGCTGCAGCATTGGCGTGGTCTGAAAAGAAAACAACGGTCAAGGATGAGTCTGATTAGAACACGAAGGGTTGAGTACCATCGCACAAGATATAGCACTGTGTACTTTTTCACTGAAATATGAATGTAGGAAATCACCGCCTTGTAAGGAAGAATGATGATATAATGACTGAATTAAATTAATACTGCTGATTTATGGGTTTTAAGTCGGAGCATGCACCGTTGGTAACATTCTTGATGCTCCGATCGGCCAAAGCTAGTGACTTATTTGGACAACTTCTCGGGAAGCCCAAAGGATGGCAGTTTCGCTATAAGCGCTTTATGCCACACCCGTTCGAAGGCCAAACTCACCGCCAACGCCTCTTGATCAGCTGGTGCTCCTCTAGGTATCCCAAGAGCTGGCGGTTGATGAACGACTCCATTAATTTGGCGAAAATGGAGGTAATGGGAATGGGGCGTTAGATGGACTGCCGATCCGAGCGTTCACCTTTCTTAGGGATCGGGTGCACTAAAGCCAGCTTCCATAATTTCGGGACTATGCCTGATGAGTAGCAATTTGTGAATGTGCCGCATTTTTACCTCCGGCATGTATGACTCGCACCGCGGAATATGTGGTGGTGGTGCGCTTTGGTCCTCCAGAGTCGAGTTGGACGCGAAGAGGGAGCCCAGGTTATCAACATTCTCTTTCGCGTCATGGGCCAGCGAGTCCCTGTGCAGTGGCGGAATGACGGGCTGGCAGAAGTTTCCATGGACAGCCTTGGCGAGCGACCAAAAAGCACGAGTTCCCGAGGGAAGGCGTGCAAGTCACTCGCCAATTCTGCCAATGTGCTTCGACTTCGCGTCATTAATAACTTTTTTGAGGGACCTGGAGGCATCTTTACAGTGTTTTTTAAGTTCGCTGGTATTTACATCCTTAGATACCACCTCATTGACACAAGCCTGATAGCACTCCTGCTTTCGGCGAGAGGCCATTTTGCCAGGAGCGGTCAAACCATGGTTGGGACCTGCCACCGATAGGCACAGAGGAGGATGGAATGAAGAGTTCTATACCTTGCAGTACCACACCAGCAACAGCGTCAGCAGCGGCATCTGGATGATCCAGCGAAAAACAGATATAACTCTACGGGTAGGATAATATTCCGCATCTCATCGCAACTCTTCTGACCTATAGTGCCACACACGGCGACGGCCTAAGAACCGGTACCGTTGTAAGGCGCGTGATCGGCACGGTGACCCGGATCAGGCAGTAGTCCGACGAACCCAGAGGAGGGTCAGACCATATGCTAAGTCGTGAACAGGTCTCCCTGCATGATCGGTGGTACGTGAGCCTAGCCTTTCGGCGCGGTGGGCGTTATAATCGCCGAGAAACACGATCTCTGCAGTTGCCGATGCCGTGTTGGACACGGCATCTGTAGCCATTTGGATGTGCTTGAGGAGGCTATCAGTGTCTGCGTTACCGCTATGTGATCTATACAGGCATGCGTAGAAACACGGATTGTCGTTGCAGTCTACACGCAGCCAGATGATGGATAGGTTCCTTTAAGATAACTCAGGCGTCGAGAACAGACATCCTCCCTGTCGTAAACGCACACGCCAGCCCGCGGCATAAAGGAGTGTTCCAGATTATACCCCCGGTATGAGTGGTAAGATGTACTAGCCAGAGAGGATATATGTGTCTCGATTGACAAGAGTAGGGCCGGCTTCGCCTGCTCCAGGTGAAAGTGGACGGGAGATAAATTTTAGCGAAGCCCCCTGATGTTGCAAAAGTCCATAACGAATGTGGGTTTGCCCCCTCCAGTATACGCGGGGCAGCCTGGGCATCCACTATTAGGTACTGGCCTAATTGTGGACGCCCATTGGCGGATTCTACAGGACTACATAGCCTGGTATCATCCTGTAGTAGTCTGTTGTTAGTCCGTGCTGCCTTTTTTATCTTGGGGTTTTAGATCTCCGGATACCCCACATACCGGACGAAACACAGCGGCAAAGCCGCAATTTCACGCCGGTTTCAAGTGGAAGAGTGGTATTTCTCCGGACGTGCCGGCCTAATTCGGTTGAGGACCCAACATGGCACTACCACTCCAACAGTTACAGTTACAATAGATTCTCTCTCTTGTTGTATCACCGTTAGAGATGTTCTTCTATGTCGCATACCTTGTTCGTCTCTATGCTAGTATATTGTCTATGGTCCTGACACGGTCAAGCCTCTACAACTAACACTAGCATCAAACCACTCATACAAGCTATTTTGTTCTTGATACTGATATGAGATAGATAGACTGACAGCTGTGAAAACGTCGAAAAAAATTGAAGTTGACACTTAACCTCTATTTTATTTATCTATTTAAAGGTGCTCCAACAACACATACACAATACACTCTTAAACTTAAATATTGCACAAAAATTGTTCCAGTGACTAAATCTAGCCCATTACATAACATCCCATTTAATCGTACGGGAATTATTTGAAAAAACGCAGGCTAAACTGTACTTCCAATTACTATTAGTTGGGAATGTTTATAATAACTCTAATCTCGAAACTTGCAACGTGACAAGTTTAATTAGAAAAAAAATAATTAGAAACTAGACAAATTTATCCCATGAGGGTTCGAATTTTAATACGTTACGTGCTGTCATTCATATCGATCAAATCAGATTAGAAAGAATTGATCAAAAATTGAATTGATAAAATATTCATATCGATAAAAAACGACACATATTAAATTAAATTAACTCTTCGCAAGCTGGTGGCCGCCACCACATCTTTTAATAAGAAGAAGTGAAAACTCAATGCCACCATTTTAAAGGAACATTATTCTGTATTTTACTTTTCTTTTATTACTTCTGACAAAATAATCTATGCAACGTGATAAATTTCTCGAAACTTCTGACTTCCTTGAGTAAGTTTAAGCAAAAAGTATCTAAGTAAATGACAAAAATAAACAGTTATGCCCTATATAATAGCCCAGTGACCCTGCCTACTGAGCTAGAGGGACCGGGTTCGAATCCCGGTAGGTGCAAACATTTATATTGTAGTGAATATGTAGCGTGTATGATGTATCGATGACGTAATCAACATACTTACTTGTAACATCGTGGGTTAGGTAGCATGTAGGTGCTCTAACCAGTCTGTTGCATACTGTGTACCGTGTAGGGCGTTTGTGGTAAATAAATAACCTGTTCTCGATTGGCATCACACAACTGACTTTTACTTGCATTCCTAAATAGCCTTCTGATCTCTAAAGAACAATAGTGATAGTGCAGATAAAGAGAGTGACTCCTACATTGGTGACCCCGACGTGATGTTGACGACGATATGTATTTATTTATGTTTAAGTAAAATTACTTACCAAATATACATATATTAAATATATCGTTATCTTCATAGTACAGGCTATGCCTAGTTTGGGGCAAGATAAATTGTGTAGGTAGATAAAATATTGTATCAATATATATATAATGAAAATTGTCATTGTTTGAGGCTCAATCACGCCGAAACCACTGATCGTATCGACATGAAACTACCACCATTCGATGCAAAATTTATCCTAGATGGTTTATGGTTTATTATTATTTCCTTTTAAAATTCGGATACGGCTAGTTATATTATTATTATCTCTTCGAAGTTGCTTTGCTTGCAACTCACCTGCTGCGGTTGTTGCTGCGACTGTTGCTGCAGAAGGAACTGTTGCTCCTCCGGCCGGATCTTCTTCGGTCGTCCCCGCTTCTTCTTGGGCGGCTGTTCTCCGTTGGGGTCGAGGGAAGGTGGCGGGCGAGGTGCTCGAGGGGCCCTCTGCACCGGCGGCACCACCTCCCCGTTCTCCAGCTTAATCTTCTTGGGGCGGCCGCGCTTCTTCTTCATCGGGACTTCAGTGCCGTCCTCGAGGATGATGGTGTCACCAGGCTCCGGCTCCATGGTCAACCTGGCGATGGACATGCTTCGGTCCAGTATTGTTTCATTATGCGATTAACTGGCAGTGGTTATTTGCTCTTATGTTACGGCATAAAAGGCATTTATTTTCTCAAAACTGATTCCTTTGGAATTATTTTTGATGTCATTTCTAATACACTAGATACTACTACCGCTTCGGAAACAAATTGCGCTCTGAGAGAGAAGAAGCGGCGCAAGAAACTCTCTCAGTATTTTTTTTGCGCTCTAAAATAATCATGATCTAGTCCTACGGCAACTACTGTTTTCAAAATTTCTATAAGTGCACGTTACAATTAAAATCCAGTTTTTATTCGATGTTGGATTTCTAAGTCACTTAGGTGTATTGGAAACCAATAAAGAGAATATAGCTTTTTTGAAATATTATTTCTACTACAGTCAACAAGAGCGGTATATGATAGCAACAAACATTTGCAGACTGTTACTGGACTACTGAGACTTTTTTTTTATGACAATAAAGGACGAGACGAGCAGGACGTTCAGCTGATGGTACGTTCTGCCTAGTACAATGCAGTACAACTGCGCTCGTCACCTTGAGACATACGATATTAAGTCTCGTTTGCCCAATAATTTCACTAGCTACGGCGCTTTCGCTTTCTAATGCTTACAGACTCACGGCACAAATAGGCGCCGTTATGTTACCCAAAATCTAGTCGGCACCCTGTGTAAAGGAGCCTCCCACTGGTAAACATCTTGTCGTGCCATGCGATTTAAGGGTTTTTTAAGAATCCTGAGTGGCACTGAGTTGTAATGGACAGATGGACAAATGATACGCATTTACCATAAGGTAAAAGTCGTAGTCGTCTCATCCTTTTTTCTTATAAAAAAAATATCCCATGCAAACTATTTCAATAGTTATTTGTCTGAAGAGACTGTTAGTTTTATTTTTAATGCACCTAATGGTTCTTGGTAAGTGACTGCGAATTAAATTTCCTTAAATAACATTCACATATAATTTTACTTGTTAACTTATTAAAATAAAACGCTGAGAACAACCATAAAACAAATCACATAGAGAAATTAAAAAAATAAAATTTGGCATGATTGATTTATTTTGCCAAAAGGCACTAGCTATAAATATAATAAATAGCCGTCTTTAGTCATTCGAGTTTCCACAAAACCTATAAATCTTAGATAATTTTTATGTCTAGAGTCATGAAAACAGGCCAGGAATATTAGTTTAGTCTGCGTGACAAGCTACGTCTTACAATCGCGATTTATATGTCTGTATGTGTGTGCGTGGATTGCTCAAAATAGAGGTTAGTTCTAAACTCACATTTTTGACGTTTTCACAGCTCTCATAGTCTATCAAGACGTATAAATGATCTGAAATGACCTCCATTTTGAGAAATTCACGCACACTAACACAAAGTGTCATAAAAATCTCAAGTGTAAGACGTAGATCATCACGCGGTCTATCTAGACGTATTAATTATCTATGATTAGAGCATACTGCAACCTTAAAGGTTGGCAACGCATCTCTTGACCTCTAGCTGGTTTCCACTGTCCATCAGTTGAGCAACTTGCCTAAATGCTCCCATCAATATAACAAATACTAGACGTAAGTATGAGTATAATTGCAAGACAATCCTAAAATCTCTTGGTGACAGTACCGGACCAGGTGAGCTATTTGCTTGGCTGTCACCATATCAAAATTAATCCAAAAGCTAATCTGGAAAACTAGGACATTCCACCTTCGCACGACAAGCCATTAGTTAGGATATCATCAACACCATCTGGATGTGTGGCGGTCCTCCACACTGCGGTTTTCAAGGAGCTTTCTTCCACAAAGCTGTGGAATGAAGTTTCTTGTGCGGTGTTTCCGGGACGATACGACATGGGTACCTTCAAAAAAAGCGCGTACACCTTCCTCTGGTTTTGCAAGAGAATGTGGGCGTCAGTGATCACTTAACACCAGATGACCCGTACGCTCGTTTGTCCTCCTATTCCATAAAAAAAATAGGACAACAAAATGTCTTTATCTATAAAATTGATTCCTTTAGACTTCTTTATGGCATCATTGGAATCACTACCACCGGACAAGATTTTTATATCTGTCGTAATTCCAGGGGCGTGCATATCATATAGGCAATAAGGGCAGTTTCTTCGTCGGATTACTTTTGACAGAGCAGTCGTGGTCATGTCGAACGACGAACGATTCTACGCCAGTTATCCCTGGTTGTTGCTTCTCTAGCACATGTGTTGAGGGGAGTGTTGGTTAGGGCTTTGATCTGGTCTGTCCAGCGCATAGGGTAGCGACCTCTTGACCTACTGCCGTTGAGCCTTCCCTCGACAACAAGCCGCTCTAGGGCATGCTCTCCACATCGGGTGATATGTCCGAAGCATCTGAGGATACGCGGTCTGACTATATTACTAATTAGGTAGTGCCTACGTCGTTTTGAACCTAAATAAATATAGCACTAGTGTTAAAGTTAATTTACTACCTACGGTAGGCATATGCAATCTGTATAAGATTGCATATACGAAGCAAGCAGCTTTCATACAACTTAGTTAGTTGTTAAAATCTACAGTGCCTACCTTGTTCGAAAACCAATGCACGCCCCTGGGTAATTCTAAACTAGGGTTGCTGTATCTGGTACTGGTTTGGGTGTAGCAGAAGTGCTGGCAACCTGGCAATACACACCTTCGTATTTCCATCTCCTCCTGCGGGCGGCGGCTGGTGTTGTCGGGGAACACCAGCTCGGCTTCCTCCACGTGCGGCACCAGTCCGTTCAGGTAGTCGCGGAACTTCTTGAGCGCCGCGTAGAACGGAACCTTGTCTGCCGCTCGGGGCAGCTGCGCGCATCGTGCTGACGATGACGGCATCACCCACATGTACTGGAATTGGGATCATTTTTATTGTACAACAAAAAACTTCCACGTATTACCGAAACGGAGCTAACAATTTGAAGATTTCACTTGGTAAATATCAATAAAGGTATTATATGGCTAGAAAGCAATTATACCCAAAATCTGATATTTATTACAAAGTATTAAGATCTTAAGTTTTATTTATATAGCTTCAGGCCACAGAAGGAATTATTATATGTTAATTAAATAAAAGACGGATACACGGACCTGGACCACTCCTTTCTTTTCTAAAATTCATAGTCAGTTATTTTTATAAAGATTAAATTAAATAAATGTTAATGAACATAATGGTGGTCCGATAGAGATGAAAAATAAACTATAAAGTGTAAGTGTTGCTTTAATAATATTCTTAAAGACAGTCATAACGTGAACCCGGGCTGTCTCATCATCAGATAAATGTAGTCGAAAGACTTAGGCTGCAGAAGCAGTTTTAAATTTATTTGGAAATAAATTCAAATATTTTTATACAAAATAATATTTAAAATCACTTATTGAAAATCAAAAACTACTACCCATTCAAAATAGTGTGACTCAGACCTGAGAAGAACGGGCGCAAAAACTCAGCCGGTTTTTTTTTTATAAAAATATTGAATTTTAGTGTAATATTGTACAGTAAAAATTATAATTAAAGAGCTTGAGGGTGTTTGCTCAATTCCCAGTCTGTGGTATCATTAAGAAAATGATTTATGTTATTATAATAACCTTTGCCACGTTTCTTAACAATTCTTTTAAATTTCGAAACGCATTTGTTTTGTACATTTTCTGGAATCATGTTGTAAACGCATATAAATCGTCCAATACACACTAACTCGTCTTAATTGAGTAATAGACATAACAAGTTCATTTTTGTTCGTCGTGTTAACATTATTATTGTCGCAGTTTCTAGCAAATTTCTTAATATTGTTATTGGCCTGTATAAGGCTGGGACTTAAATATAAAAGTGCAAAGGTGTAGATTCTCTGAAGAACAGCATAGCTATGCCTTGGCTGCTCAATCATTGATCTACTCACCGTATTAGTCCCCGCAATAGTGTCTGGCTGTTTCCCAAAACAAAAGTCCTTCTTCCCCGAGAACACCTCGTAGATGAGCTTCCCGTTGAAGACGGCCACCTTCGGTCGAAAGGTCTGAAGCTTCTCCAGTAGTATTGCCGAGCCCTCCTTGATCTCCCGCCTCGTGAGGTCCGCCGAACCTTTCGTGGGCCGCGATACCATATTCGTGAAACCGATGCCAAAGTTTAGTAGCTGTGGAAATTACAGATGGATTAGCTAGTATTTTTTTAATAATTTTAATGCTCCTGTAAATTTTTGCCAAATGGTAGATGATTTATACCAAAACACCTTTCGATGTAGCAAGTTGGAGCAAGTGCATGCGACATGCAACATGAGATTGGGCAACTATAGAAAATTTATTGAATTAAGTAATAGCTACCATAATTATCCAAATTTTGTTGAGTTATCTTGAGTGTAAATTCCGCTCCTTCAATCAATTCGACACGTGTTTCGCCTCTACACTAGGCATCCTCAGGAGATATTGACGCGCCAAACTCTGGCACGAGCTGAAGTATTGACGTTATTGGGCAACTATATTGATTTAGACCTTTATAATTTTAAATAATGGAGATGAATCTTAGCAAAAAAAAACACAGAATTCTTGCTTTTACACCCTGGTATTATTTAGGCGTCTTTTTCATACGTACGCCATCTTTTTAAACCTTGTTGTGTCCATGAATGTTAAGCGAGAAGATTAACAGTTCTTACCCGATGGATAGGCAGAAAGGGCCAAAACAATTCGATAGTTTTTTGTAATGCTGTTATTATGAATAAAACGATAGGTCTTAGGAGGATAGAATTGTTCTTTTAGAACTATTATTCCTCGCGACTAGAATGTCTTATTGTACTTATAAAGCGATGCTCGTAGGGAAGATTTTTCATAGGGCAGTTTATTAGAAGTAAGCAGATTTATTGCAGATATTATACTTCTTCGGGCGAATTCTTCAGCCAAATATAAGCTGTCACATAAATAGCGTAAGTACTTTTTTCGAATTATCATTTCTCTTGTGTTAAACATTTTGGACATCCAGTTGGTTGTAGGAGCAATTTCACTCCACTCTATGTAGTCCTTGTCAAAGTTGGCAGCCATCTTGTTTCGTATACTGTACGTGTGTCGTGCTGCGTCACGTTGTTCGATACCTTCCAATGTAATGGAGTAATGAGTTTGTTCGACAATTATTAAGCATAGCACAATATAGTATATTACGCACCTAGGGAGAAAAGTAGGTCATTCTCACCCGCGGAATATTGACAATCGCGGGTGGCAATGTCCTACTTATCTTTTTTTTTTTTATAAATTTATTTAATCATAAATATATGCACAGTTGGTACTTAAATTTTACATCTCGCCAAACTGTTGCAACAGTTTGTTGGCGAGTTTACGCTCTTAGACAATATTATACTATTGTGCATCTATAATAAATTATACCTAATTTGTTCGTTATATTATACACTATTACTAATACACATATAACATTACACACATATCATTAATCAGTTATCAATTCATAATATTCCTAAAAACAAATTAAAATCTTACCTGTATACATATAACTAAACTATACTACTTTAAATATTAAGGCTTATGTGGAGACGTTAAGAAAGTGCTCTTTTAATTTTTTCTTAAGTACTACTCTACAGTCTTTTTTATCCTCTCTTAACCATTCTATACTATTAAAAATTTTTGGCACAACATATTCCCTTAATCTTTCCCCATAGTAGTTACATATTTTTGGTATTATATATATATATTCCTGATATTCTTTCTCAAATTTTCCCTCAGATTAACAGGGTTTTTAAATCTATTTGAGTAATAATTTTCTTTTGTTATTAAATAGTTTACTTTGTTAGTTACTGGCAGTATTTTTAACTTTAAATATATTGTCATAATTTTTTCCGTATTTTTCCTTTTCTTTGCTTCTAATTATTATACCATAGCTTAAGACTGAATCAGCTAGTGCATAATATACTACCAGTTTTGTATGTTTGTTCAGCACGGGCTCGAGATGATAGAACTCACGTGGTGTGTATACGATTTCTTTTCCCACCTGGATGAAGAGCTCGCTTTTAGTCCCTGGTACGAGGGACAAAAGTCGCCTTGCCGGGAGAGAATCGGCCCCTTCTGTCCCTGGTACCAGAGACTAAAAGCAAGCTTTTCATGGAGGTGCGAAAAGAAAGCGTTTTCGTCCATAAGGATATAGGTTTTTTTTAAACTACATGAACACAATTTACCCACAAACTAAAATCGATTTCAATATAGACAAATTACCTTGTAATCCTCATCAGCGCTCATCTGCTCCCGCGTGAGACCGGACAGGTAGAGACACTTCCAGAAATGGTTGCCGGGGCCCGCGTAGTGGTGTCCCTTGTACGCCGCAAAAAGTCCCGGGTTTATACCGATCTGTGGACACCGAACATCATATTTTGAAATTTTCAAAAATAACAATATAGTTTCAAAACCTATTCTTTTTTCAGAAGGTATCTTTAAGGCGTGTTTTGATATTCGTTGCATTTATGTATATTTCTTGCAGCTCTTTGGGATCCTTTCGACAAAAGGAAATTCTACAACTCGGTAGGGGAATGACTGAGTTTTGAGGTAACAGACTGAAAAGTAAAACGAACTGATTGAGTACCTTCACCATTTTAAGTCGGGTGAAAAGCGTACAATTGCGATTAAAAAAACGAAAACTAAGAATTTTTAGTGTAGAAAACACTTTACCATTAAGGCCGCTATCATTAATATCATATAACCATTTCTTAACGGTTTATATAAAGCTTTTATTTTTACAAAAAATAATTATATACCTACAGAATATGAGAGCAAAATTCATTTACTCCTTACAGTTCAATTTAAATCTAGATTAAAATTGTATGAAAAATGATTAACTGTTTACCAATACTATTTACCATGACATAGTTTTGTTATTTTTGTAAATAAAATTGTATTATGTTTGTAATGCTTCTAAATCTGAATTAAAACTATGGCCATCTTGTGCGAGAGAGATAACCTAGTTCCGCTCGATTCCTCAAGGCCATTGGCTTGGTCCCCAGCCTTAATATTATTGTTAGCGGTGAGGTTGCAAACAAACTGATTATATACATAACAAGGGAGTTGAACAAACATAACAAGATTTACCGATCATGCGTCATGCGAACGGTTGAGTTAGTTGGTAAGAGCACTGGGACGTAACTCGAGAGGCGCGGGTTCGGAATCCGCATCGTCCATAAATTTTGGTACAAATTATCAGAAGGGATATCATTAAAAAAAAAAACAATTTAACTATCAACAATTTAAAAATTCTCTGCCAATTACGATGCAGTTGTCACCTTGAGACATTATTATGTCTCTGTATGGATGTTATGTTATGTTTCATCTTCGAAACACAAATAGATTTTATGATAATAAGGGACGAGACGAGCAGGACGTTCAGCTGATATTAATTGAAACACACTATCCATTACAATGCAGTGCCGGTCAGGAATCTTGAAAACCCCAATAATTCTGAGCAGCACTACAATTGCCCTCGTCACTTAGAGACATTACTGGTTGGCGGTTGAAATCGGCGCCGCTGTGCTAAGAAGCCTGTCGCTAGTAAAGGCGGACACCAAAAACCCTTAAGGTAACCGAACTCTACAAGTTCACTCGCTGGGTTGCTTGTTGCCAGTTGTTTTGGAGTCCATAGGAAACATATATCGATTTTTTTTAAATAAGAAGATTTACCAATGCGGGCCTGTACAACCCTGAGCGGTGTGTAATGGTTAGGTTAAATGTCCTTTATAATAGTGTGTTGTAAAGCAGCGGGTCGTAACCACAAAAAGCATTGGGTGTGTAGTGTATATCTACAGCTAGATGTAACAACGGGCACACTTGGTTTGCAACTATTGTTTCAGACTGTGGAATTAAAAGAAATACGACGTAATTGAAATATTGTACAACAAATAAGACAATTATTATAAGAAATAGAAATAAAATAAAATACGTTAATGGTTTCGTGACTAAATTTCATAGTCACCCAGTAATTGGGAACATCTTAACAGCGCCCTAATATCAGAAGATCAATCTTAAACTATACTTCATTTAATTTTTAACGATTATATAAGTTTCATTTCATTTATTTATTATTCATTATAATTACATACATTGTTCTTGATGCCTAAAATAAATTTACAGTGTCAGTCTCAAAAGCAGAAACAAAGAGGCACGTTTAATGTATTAAATTCCTCTGGATGGCTCACTAGGACACCCTATTCAGAGCCAATGATTGGTATGTGTATTTGAACGTGATCCCTTCAAAACTTGGAATTTATTTAAAAACTTTGCACACTTATCAAGGAATTATGACAATTCCAAAATTTATATAGTCAGTCCGGTTTTTTCTTACCACGATATTCAGAATTAGCGGTTTTTTTTTATGTGTGATAGTGTCTTTGAGTCGAACACAAAGGCGCGTTTTGAATACGTATACCAATTCGATTATTCGTTGTTATAAAGTTATCATCGATTTACGATTACAAAAACAAAAATAATAATAATAATATAATTAAAAACTAACATGCATTAAAAACTAAAGTAAGGCTTATTCTATATCAACATAATAAGGTGGTGTTTGCAGTGTTTTGTTCCAAAAAGGTTTGCTACTCAGCATATTAGTTGGGTATCACCCAACACTGATTTTCAGCAGCTACCTTCAATAAGGCGGCCGTCGCGATTACAGCCACAAGTGCTTCCATTATTAAATACAAAAATTATGTAATAAATAAATAAATGATAGTACTCAATAACATAAGGTAAAAAATAATATCATAGCAGACGGCTTGGTTGTAACAGTTAGTAATTAGATATATATTGATTATCTAATATATAAAATTCTCGTGTCCCGGCGTTTCCTACCAAATTCCTCCGAAACGGCTGCACCAATTTGTATGAAATTTTGTGTGCGTACGTATATATCATAGTTAAAAATTAATAACTCTATCTATAGATAGAGTTATTAAACGTAGTAGTATGAACTTCCTTGCCCTGTGGTTCCAAGCATAATTTATACGTTAAAGGTAGGATAAGAAGCGCCTACTCCCTACATGCGGGCAAAGCTCCTGTGAGCCTTGTAGTGCTGCAAGAGGGCTGCTAACCTATGATGTTAACAATTGGCGGCTTGTGACCTGTAAGCTCTATCTTCCTGCTATACTAAATCATCATCATCAGCCGGAAGACGTCCACTACTGGACAAAAGCCTCTCCCCAAAGATTTTCGAGACGATCGCTACTGCGCAGCCCTCATCCAACGTGTTACGGCGATCTTGACCAGATCGTCGGTCCATCTTGTGGGGGGCCTATCAACACTACCATTCGAGGAATTTACTGCCCCAACGGCCATCTGGCCGTTGAACTATGTGCCCTGCCCACTACCACTTCTGTTCTCAATCATTTTGACTATGTCGGTAACTTTGGTTCTCCTACGGATCTCCTCACTTCTGATTCGATCTCGCAGGGAAACTCCGAGCATAACCCTCTTCATTGCCCTCTGAGCGACCATGAGCTTTCTAATAAGGCCCATAGTTAGCGACTACATACTAAATAGAAAGTCGCAAAGCCATTATCTAGTAAGTAACAGAAGAGTAGATCGTACTCACAATGATGATGTCCAGGTTCTCTGTGAGGTGGTCGGGCAGCGTGCGCCGCGACACCTCCTCCTCGCTCATGCCGTTGAAGCGATCGTGTTTCTTGCGCTCCTTCACTGGCCGGGGGATGAGAGTGCCGTCCGCACCTTCCTTTAGCTCCATGCTGGAAAAAGAGAGATACGACATGAATATATTACACACTTAAGGCTGCTATCTCACGCAATTGCCAAAATAGCGCATAGTTGAGACAATTTCTCGATGGTTTATAGACAGCTTTTATTTTATTTCTGGTGGTGGAATTCGGATCCCAGAAACCTGAACAGCTCCTACGAATACTGCCCTTAACGCTTAGTATGTTAAATAACAATATAAATCAAAATGAAATAATTTACCAATACTTGATCATTGGCCCAATGAATTAACGATACAGACCCTGCTGCAATAGAAAGATCGACATTCAGCCCAATCCATTTGAGAATGTTTCGGCGAATATTGGAACCAACCCAAAGGTCAGCGTAGTTTGTTGTTTATTTACATGAAAAATGCATAGCGGTAACTGCGTAAATGGTTGTGTGATGTGAAGTGTTTGTGATGCTCAACTATTTGAAACATCAGTCCATTTCGTCTATTTAGGTAAAACGTGCAATTTTTACTGACTTTTGAATTTACTTATTTCACACAGTTTTGAATCGTCAGTTTGTTTCATCTACTATTTTTGACTGAATGTCGGTTTTACTGAGCTAAAGAGGAATGCTTCAGGAAAAGTCAGGCTTTAAAAGAGGATATTCGGAACAAACATAGATGAAATAAATTTTTGCTTCCAAAAGGATCATTTAATTTGTATGTGATTTGATGTTTTCTGTTTCATTTTTAGTCTACGATATTGAAAGAGTAAATACAGATTGCGGCCCGAATTCATTTTTACCATGTGGGGCCGTGATTGACATTCATGGTGATATATCTTTGGTTATGGCCTACGGAACCTTTAACTGGTAAATTTTTAATGACAATAACGGACGAGACGAGCAGGACGTTCAGCTGATGGTAATTGATACGCCCTGCCCATTACAATGCAGTGCCACTCAGGATTCTTGAAAAACCTAAAAATTGTGAGCGGCACTACGATTGCGCTCGTCACCTTCAGACATAAGATGTTAAGTCTCACTTGTCCAGTAATTTCACTAGCTACGGCGCCCTTAGACCGAAACACAATGATGCTTACACATTACTGCTTCACGGCAGAAATAGCCGCCGATTCTTGATTGAAACCTAAAATTCTAAGCAACTGCGGTCGTCACTTTGAGACATATAAGATTCAACCTTAGGTGAGTCAATTAAATTTTAATTCAAATGTTCTAAATCAAAATTGGAATTTATTTCATATTTTACTTTCTGACCCGACAAACCTTGTTCTGTTCATAATAAACAATAAAATTAAATCTCTTTTTCAACTCTCAGGTTATGGTTTCATCTACAGGATCTACTTTACAGTTGATATCCTGCTTAACCCTAATATTTGCATATTAGGAAATTGACTTGAGATATCGCTCTCTCAAATCTAAACGAAAACGTAAAGAAGTAAAACAAAAATGTATTTCTGAATGATCCATATATTATGTACCCCCTTACGGGAGAAAAACAATATCCGTACTCAGATAACTGACCTCTACTCGACGAAGGGAATATTCCTACCAAAATTTCAAGTATAAATTACATAGGTAGTATTAGTTTCTGTGTCACTTCTGAAGTAATTAATGTGAGTATAAAATTTGCATTTATATTTGACTTCCGAAAAAAAATAAACTACAATTCAGGAAACGGGCGAAACAGTAATTAGATTAGATTATTCCGTTGATTGCTGCTTCTGTTGATATATATTTTTAACGGGAATGATCTCCAGGGAGTTGCAACTTGGGGTGAATGTTACTGACTACAGCGGTGAAACGATTTTCTTTTTCATTACAATAGTCAAAACACCGCTCCATACCGAGTCAGATCCGCACATGAAAGACTCGGTACATTCGTACAAGATACAAAACTGTACTTTTTAAGTACAAGGAAGTCGCGAGTAAATGTTAGTAACGGCCGTTCCCAATATTCAGTCTATCTCCTACTTGAGATAAAAATCGTAACTATCGTTGACTCTTCTGCCCCAATGCGTTGGTACACGCTGTCTACCAATGGGAGGAAGTATAGCTTACCAGCGATAGAAGTTTGTATAGAAATTGCAATTCACGCGTCCTAATCTAAGGCGATAAGAATGACTTATCGGGTATATTGATATAGCTTCAGATTATTGACAGCTAATTACTGACAGTAGAAAGTAGTAATTTATCTCTATCTGTAGATAGTATATTGGGAACGGCCGTTAGTCAATAAAAATCAGTGTCAGTCGTGAGTAGATACATTTACGCACTTGAATAAAACTACAAAAACAACAACAGCATTATTTGAATATTCCCCGCCACAGTACGTAGCATTCGCCCCAAAACAGGGGGCAGCACTGCGATCAGATAAAGAGATTTCAATTAAGTTTGTTTCTACCCGCGATGGCCGTTCAGATTTTTTGCCATCAAGACCTCGGATTAAGACATTACGGAGCGTGCTGAGAACATTTGCATACTAATTACTGCTTCGGTATTAATAATAATGACTAGCCGAGGCTCGCACTGCGTCGGTCGTCTGCAATACAATACGGACACCTTCGCTCGTTGAATAGGTAATTGATTACTTTGGTTCACACTCAACTGAAGTATTAACGGACTGCATAGAAACAGTCCAAATGACGCATTCTAAAATCTCGACACACTTCGGTGCGAAACAATCGCGATTGCGTCGCAGGCTCTATTGAATGCTAAATATGGCACAAACTTATTTTTGCATTTCGATATCGCAACCAAGAATATTTTATAGGAGTTTTAGAATTTTAAGGGTTTCTTTTCCAAAAGTTAGCCAACGGGAACCGTATAATCAAAACTCCGCTGTCCACGCTTCGATCTGTCTGTGTGTCGGCATGCTGTATCTTATAAACCATTGAGACAATTATTGAAATTTTGACAAACAAAGCGTGCAAGACAGAAGAACATCTCTAATTCTTCAAAACAGGACAGGATTCTTCAAAGACCTCAAAAATTCTAAGCGGCAGTACAATTGGGCTCGTCACCTTGATACATAAGATGTAATTTCACTACCTACGGCGCCCTTCAGACCGAAACACAATAATGTTTTCACTGAAGAAATTGGCACCGTTGTGGTACCCATAATCTAGCCGGCATCCTGTGCAAAGGAGCCTCCCACTGGTAGAAGGAAATAACAATGGAAATAATAATAAAGAACATGATAGAAAAGGAAAGCGAGTTCAAAAACTCAAAACTATAAAATACCTTAATAGAGATTTAATTTAATTCACCTCTTGTGGAAATATTATAACTTTAATATTAATAAAATACTATTATTTAACGACTTAAACGTGCTTGCCCGCTTGCGTTGTTTGGTTCTAGACGCGAAGGTATCCCGTTCAAAGTCACGCGTGGCGAGTGTAGGTACTTGCTATTATATTCGGCTTCGCACCGACTTCAAACCTATCAATAGGTAGCACATAAAAATAATAGGTGTACAATAAAAGTAAAACAATCACGGAAATCGGATCATAAATCTCAGAGTAATCGGTGTACATGCATAAAAAATACCGATCGAATTGAGAACCTCCTCCTTTCCGAAGTCGGTTAACAAAATACTATAACTTATGATTGAATTTACTGCGGTGAGGTAAGAGGTTATATACCTAACCAGAGCTAAAGGCTCTTCGGGGTTTCAGGGTTTCTCCCCCGGCCGAGAAAGGAGCTCCCGCCTACGTAACCCGCTTACCATAATTGTCTCTTGAATCCGTATGACATTAATGGCATTACCCTGCACGACCCAGTTCGACAACACTACTACTATATACTTAGCCTACATTTGCTATGCGATTTTCAAGACAACGCTCGAGGAAGGTGTGGTCGGGTATATTATAATGTTGCGTTGCACCGTGACTACGTCACGTACGTAAATACTGAAAGTTTATTATGGCTCATAAGAGATGAAAGATAAAATGATGCACAAATTCGAATATCGAGAATTTTTTCCACAGATATCCGAAAACATGGGCAATAGACCGCCTGGTCGCTTGTCCATACCAACAGAATCTTTTATAACTTCCCGCTTTTTGAATAACGAGTGTGTGTGTGTGTGTATGGATGTATGTAAACCTCTTATAAATTTCGAACTGCCAGATTTCATCGCGGTTGGCGCCATTCATAAGGATTTGACCAAACTTAAACTTGAATACAATTCGGACCGAATTACACTGCGTGAAAATCGGTTTAATCATTCAAAAGTAATCGCGGTTTAAAAATTTATAAAATAGGGTTTTATTTAACTTTCATCAGACATTTGAGCTTTAAGAGCTCCAAAATCGTCATTAGTACAATTTGAAGCATTTAGCTATGGAATTAGCGGGAATTTACAGGGATGGCCTTTAGGGGTCAACCGTTTTCCCAACTGGTCCTGTAACAGAGTAAAATTTGTATAAATATTGAAAAAATATTGAATGGCTCTAGGTACCCAGATAAATCCGTGAGGTTTTCGTGGTACTTATTTCATAAAAATGTATGTATTTGTTCTGTATTGTACCAATAAACTAAAAAAAAATCTTTGCCCACTTTATTTCTCATATCCTCACGGACAAAACACAGCAGACTCAAATAACATATTCATTGGCAATGCAAACAATAACAACAACAAGGTGAGCGGTCGAGAGGGATATTGAATCGTGATTGGTCAGATAACGGTCACAACGTATCGCCATTGGTCAGTTCATAACGACATCAAAACGTAACCAATCGCAACTGTCGACTTTGCATTTATATGACATCTATTTTACTAGTGTTGTATCTAGAGGTTTTCGAACTATAATAGGTGTCTATTGGTTATAATGTTAATTAATGCTCCCTAATTTGACAATTACCAGGTGGCCTAGCCAAATTGGCTACGATAATATTATATTAGTTATATAGAGACAATTCGTCTCGACGGCACATAAACTAGCGCTGTACAAAGCGCAGGTCCGGCCATACATGAAGTATTGATCTGAACTCTGGTCTGCTACAACCCCATTGTCAGATCGAAACATTTACCGCGTTCAACACACAGCTGATCGAATCGTTGGAAGATCGATTTCATGGCGTTGCGTAGAGATGTCACTTCATGTCTATCAAAGGTTGGGTTTCAATCGCTTTTGAGTCGGAAATTGACATAAACTTAGAATACTAGCGTAATAGACAAACACTTTCCTCATTTTATTTTTATGAAAATAAGGGACGAGACGAGCAGGACGTTCAGCTGATGGTTATTGATACGCCCTACCCATTACAATGGAGTGCCGCTCAGAATTCTTGAAAAAACCTATAAATTCTGAGCAGCTCTAAAATAGCGCTCGTCACTTTGAGACATAAGATGTTAAGTCTCATTTGCCCAGTAATTTCACTAGCTACGGCGCCCTTCAGACTCAAACACAATAATTTTTACACATTACTGCTTTACGGCAGAAATAGGCGCCGTCGTGGTAATAATCTAACCGGATTCCTGTGAATAGGAGCCTCCCACTGGCTCATTACGGCGAGACTAGTTTTACAGATGTGTTATTGAGTTAGTGAGGTGTGTAGTATTTTTCTTTAACACAATCCCTGTGATAAGCGGCGTCATATTCACATATACTATAATTTATTTTCTAACACATATTTTTTTTAATTTTTATAATCTTCAGAAATAGAGTGTTTACTGCGTACATAAAATGTATTACACAGATAAAATTTGAAAAACAAAATTTTATGACGATGCGGGATTCGAACCCACGAGCTCCGGCGTTCCGTGCCGGTTCTCTAACCAACTGAGCTAACCGTTCGAGTACCGCCTCGTTATAAAATTCTGTTTGCTTTGTTCAACTCTCAGGTTGTGGCTTCATCTACAGGATCTACTTTACAGTCTGTTGATAACCTGCTCAACCCCAATATTTGCATATTAGGAAATTGACTTGAGATGTCGCTCTTGTAAATCTAAACAATATGCTATTTAGTATTTTAGCGCATAATATGTTCTGCGAAAATAAACATAACGAAAGTATTTACCTGGGATATGATTCTTTAGTTGTATTGTTGCTATATGTAACAACAGAATCTAATACAGAACACGACACCATTATGTTTTTTTAATTGATATCCGTTAAAAGAACAGTACAAAAACGATAAAAACCCTAAAATTAAAACGCGGTCCACATTGACAGGAGATTAATGGACACTAAATTGTTTCGAAGCGTTTTCACGGTCTTCATCTATTCCGTCTCTTTCTCACACCTAGTTTAATGTAAGGACAGTAGTCTCACTTTAACACAGGGTTCATCTATTACGGTAGTATACTAAGTTTATGGAAATTGACTATCAATAAACGTACATTTATCATCATCAAAATGATAGGTTTTTGGTTTATCGCGAACAGACAGACAGACGCAGCGGAGGACTTTGTTTTATAAAACTTGGTGATAAGTAATAAGGATCTGTCCCCGTTTCAACGTGCGGAGGTTACAGAGCCACTTAACAAGGACTATTTAGTTAATGTTGCAATAGATAGAAGGTGATTCTGTTTTTGATGAAAATCTCACGATTCGACGATTCAATGCCTCCACTGTTTTGTCGTGCGAATTTCCTACCTTTGTGATTGTAACGGAGATGAGATAAATGCTCCTGGTCCACCTAATAATAATTCATGATATTAAAATTGTATAATCTTATGAATGTAACATATGACGACCTATATAGCCGAATGGTTAGTGACCCTGACGACAAGAGGTCCCGCGTTTGAATCCCGGTAGGTGCAAACATTGAAATGATGAATATGGATGTTTGTTTCCGAGTCATGAATGTTTAAATGTATTTATGTATGTTTAAGTAAGTATGTTGTATTAAATATATCGTTGTCTTGTACCCATAGTACAGGCTATGCCTAGATATTTTGTGTAAAAGTGTGTCAATATTATATTATTATTAATCGTTACCTATCCAAATAGACATTATGTACCTTTTATTTTTTTAAACTTCTTTATTCAATTCCCAAACTAAGTACAATTTTTTTTACATCTATGAATGCAGTTCTCCTTGTCACTTAAATCGATATATGATTCCTAGCAGTTCTTTGTATGTGTGTATTCCTTTGTTTGTATTCCTATATAGACTTAGGCTGATCTATACATCGTATTCAGACTTTACTTACGTAAAACTTAGCTGTGTGTAAACTTGGCATAATAACAAGTGAAGAAAATGTTTGAAAAGCAACTTCATTTGCTCTGATCGAATTCGACGTAAAAGTATGGAGAATAAAAATATGTGTACTCACGACTTGTTTGTTGTTACGAACTATGACGTCATAGTACATAACAATATTAAGATCGAATAACAATATAATAAAAAACATAATACTATTATATATTTCTTATTCGGAGGTTCGTGTTGTGTTCGACAGTAACGAAAGTTGCAAAATTATGCGATTTTCGTGTGCGCTGAGTACGTAATGTGGGTAGTTCATAAACACATTTTATTCAAGTTTTATCTTAATGAATAACAAAACTGAAATATATTTTGATGTCATAAGCACGAATAAGTGCCGATTCCTGCAGCTCAATAATATGACTTTAAAGCATCCAATCAGATTAAATAGGATTGAATCATTATGCAGTGAAATCATCTCATCGTATAGACAGATAGCGCAAAGACAGCTAGCTGATAATGATGTCGCCCTTCGAGCCTTATCTCGTATATCGGGTGATCACGTGCTGATAGTGTGGACGCACATAGCACATGGACACTTAATAGCTGAAACATATGGTCGGATTTGGTCCGGCCGAACCATCGGACTAGGATCGGTACCGGACCATATTCGATGGTATGTCGCGATGTCCATCGCACAAAATTATTATCGCCGTGCGGACCGTACCCAGTACGACGGCCTATCAAGTGATGCGAGGCGCCTACCCACGCTCCCCGGACCGTCCGATGGTCCGGCCGTACCAAATCCGATCATGTGTTTAGGCCTTAAGACTCGAACTAACGCGGTCCAAATAGCAAGTAGCGGCGCTATATTGTAGGTAAAATATCACCCCTGACAGTTGAGTACTAATGTCTCGTAGGTTTAAAAAACAGCTGTCTTAGATGGGGCAACAGTTCCGAATCTCTCAAGAATGGTGCTTCTAGATAATGTGAGATTAATTTAATACTTTATAGTGTTGTAACACATTTTAAAGTTATAAGAGGTGCCCAAGAAGTTGTATCAGAATGCTGGCACCAATACCAATACAAACGGATCATATGACGATAAGTGATCACCGCTGCAAATGCACAGCGATGGAAAATGCAAAATACATTCAAATACTGGTTACAAACTGGAATACGGGCGTAAAACGACAAAATAGTGTCGCAATAGAATTGGTTCGCTTCCACCTTGGTCTGATAATTGAGCGGGGATTTTTGGCGAGCGATAGCGCTGCGGGTTCCGGTACCGAAATATCCGCGACGTAAACACTGCGCCCGCGCATCCATTAACAATTGTTCACCCAGCGCGACTCTATACACCTTTTCAAACGATGCGACGTTACATTTTTATCATTTGCTAGATTTTTTTCAAATAAATGCAAAAATGAGAAGTTTTTTAGGTTGATAATTTATTCAGGAGCGCTGAACATTTTATTTTGTGGATATTGAATAACATTTGTTCAGTGAGCATAATTGTTTAGCGTATATTTGAGGTCGCCTTATTGAAGTTCTATAGTATTTTATTTAATTAACGTAAGTGTTATACATTTAAATAAAACACTCTTTAACTAGTCTACAGCAAATACCACCTCCGATGCAATAAATGGCGCTAAACTTCATAATGACACGTACCTACTATCTTTGACTCATTTCATCTGCAGTCCCCCTCAAAACGAGATCTGGTAAGGTCTTGAAACGTCGAGCTAACAAAAAATAAAAATGTAACTTTTACGCAAAAATCTAATGTAAAAAGACAGTTACAATTACTCGCGTTAAATCCTTTAAAAGTGTTTTATTTAAATGTTATCACTTCTATCGCGCGGGCAGATGTCATAATTGCAATATCGTGAATGTTTGTCTTCCTCTTCCACGGTAATAAATATTATTATCACTTCTCATGCTCTGAAATTGCTTATTTGTGCACGATATAGGCTGCACAAAATCGATTTTTGTGCACAAGTGCACAAACGTATCTACTCATAAACGTATCTATATTGAGGCAAAGAAAATGAGCCATACAGCCAAACACAATAAAAAGTTCAGAGATAGAATTTGTTATTTTATAATATTTACTTTAATTTATTTGCCTCATGTGTTTTTTAAGACATAAAAGATATTAAAATTTAAATTAAAATATGGTAGGTTATTTAATTAATTAAAAAAACATATATATTACCAAATGAATTCAATAGTAGGCTGTATAGGTCTGGAGCCCAAGCCTAATATCAATGTCGTAAGATTAAAAAAAAAGCGGTGGGAAACAGGTCTTGTTTTTTCGTGCGTTTATTAATTTCTTCAAATTTTCTAACACTGTTAAAACGTCCATGTTTTACTACTGTTTTATTTCCTCGCAATCGAAATGAAAAGCAGAGTTTATAACTCGTCCACAAAACCTTTTTATCCTCGACATTACTATCAAAATTGCTAAGAGTCTCGGATAAAAGATGGTTCGTTTTGTGCACTGGTTGTAAAATCTACTATCTTTTTAAACTCATGAGAACAAGGTAAGGTAGCAGCAGATGTCCCAGCTAATAATATTAAGTCGTAACACATCACAGAACTATCTAACTAAAACTTAAAAGATGAAATGTCTCAATCGGTCGGCGTGCATTGTAACTGGACTACAGTTACTTCAAGCGGACGGACAGACATTACCCGTCGGATACTTAAGGTCGACATTGATAGGACTAGGTTTTATCAAAATACAAATCCGCCATATTTAATGAGGTCCGGACGAACGCAGTCATGTATAAAACAGTCGAATGCACGTCTGAAATGCGGTCGGTGTGCGGAACCCGTGTAGTCGACGCTCGTTAGGCAGTCGGTACGAGCCCACCGGCTTTCTCTATCCATCCCGACCTATGACACTGGACACGCCCATTAACGAACACACACTCCTGTATTACAGGTGAAGTAAACAGTTACACCTTTTACGAGTGGCAGGCTCCTTTGCACAGGATGCCGGCTAGATTATGGGTACCACAACGGCGCCTATTTCTACCGTGAAGTATAAAACATAATCGTGTTTCGGTCTGAAGGGCGCCGTAGCTAGTGAAATTACTGGGTAAATGAGACTTAACATGTTAAGTCTCTAGGTGACGAGCGCAATTGTAGTGCCGCTCAGAATTGTTGGGTTTTTTCAAGAATCCTAAGCGGCACTGCATTGTTATGGGCAGGGCTTATCAATTACCATCAGCTGAACGTCCAGCTCGTCTTGTCCCTTATTTTCATAAAATACACCTACAACCAAACAGTGGAATAAGCTCCTTTAGGTTGGCAGCCACTGATGTTTGGAAGACAGTCCGTGATCAATTTTCAACATTTGGCACATCGAAAGGCAAAAATCCCTTACATTTGTGGTCAAAATTCGTCGACGTCCTAAAATCACACTTGGTGACCTTCAGGGAATTGTTCTGGCATCGGTTCACGGAAGTCCCGCATATTTATTCGTTCACTTTCCTCTAGCGGAGGCCGCGCTGTTTACTTGCACAATATTTTGTTTTTACAAGTCTTTTTCTGCAGGGAATTGTTGTGTTTGACCTCACTTGAAAAAATAAAAATGAAAATTTTTATGAACGTAAGCTCATAAAAGAATAAAAAATAAAAGGCACATAGTTCGACAGACAGATGACCGTTGGGGCAGTAAAGTCCTCGAATGGCGACCACGTACCGGAAGACTCAGTGTTGGCAGGACAACTCCGCACAAGATGAACCGACGATCTGGTCAAGATCGCCGAAATACGTTGGATGAGGGCAGCGGAGGACCTACCGTCGTGGAAATCTTTGGGGGAGGCCCTTGTCCAGCAGTGGCTGGTCTTCCGGCTGATGATAATGATGATAAAAGAATTTATAAAAAGTCATAAAATGTTTACAAAAACAAGTGGGCAAAAGCGTCAAAAAGTAAATTACATAAGTAATTAAAAATACGTTAGTAGTGGATGCTACGGGGTCGCAGAGACTCGCGATGTACAAAGAACCGTACTCCAAACTTCTTCATCCTCAATATACTCTTTAACATTATAATAACGCCTTACCATTAAAACAGTTTTTAACCGAAGTCAAAAAAGGAGGAGGACGAATTGAGACGTCGGTATGTTTTTTTTATGTTTGGTACCTACCTCAGATCTTTCGACTGGGTGAACCGATTTTGATATTTTTTTTTTATTTGTAAGCTTCCGATTCCAAAAATAACAATTATACTAATTAATTAGATTGGTTAAAAATATACAGTTATTTATATACTTTTTAGTGTATCTATCTATTGTTTTGGAATAGTGTTATTAAAGTAGGTTTTTTTATATATTATAATATGTATAAAATGATTTGCCAGACAATTCTGTTCATCATCTGGAGTTTATTATAGAATATAACAGAATTTCCCAAAAATGACTTATTTGCCTGTGTGGTTCTAAAACTGGGTACGGTAAATTTTTGTCTAGTGTTAAAGTTAAGCTCACACTTCATCATTTATGTTTTCTATTGTGTTTTAATATGTAGTCAAAGGAGTTTGACCAAACGTGGTCCAGCAATGTTTCATGTTGCAAAATGAAAATAACATAGAAATTGTTTCAAAATGGAATTCTATACGAACGTAGTCATTTCATAATTGGACGTAATTCCAGAAAAACGTTCCAAACCACAATCATATGGAAATTGAGTTAAGAACACAAACTGGTCACGTGATTCATATTAACGGACTGACAAAAAATGACAGCCCTACTGTCACTCTTTAAATGAAATCATGACTTAGTAGCCCAACCCACATGTATGGAATACACTAACATTAATTATTAAACTTAAAAGACGAATTCCTAAAAATATGATGTTTGTGGCTTGTAACGTTTTTCAGGGACTACGTCCAATTATATTTCGTTATAACCATATATTATGTTATATGTTTATTTACGAGGGCGCACAACTTTTTAATAGTCTACCTTCATCTCTCAGAAAGATTAAGTCATTAAAAACATTTAAACGTGAGTTATCAGACTATATTGTTTCAAAGTTTTTATAAAACACTAGCTGACCCGACAGACGTTGTTCTGTATATAATAAATAAAATGATGTTTTTATATGAATTTGTCAATAATATTTCATAACATCAAAAATTACTTCGTAAAATATGCACCCTGCTGTCGTAATGAAATTGTTTCACAGCAGAACTATCAAGCCGTGATTCAATAAATTCTCTCATAGAAATTATGGATGGACACATCAAAGGAAAAACAAATTAGTTGTTTTTATTTAATTTAGCAGCATTTTCCTATTTATTCACCTTTTAAACTTTCTCTGGACTTCCACAAATAATTCAATTTGCTAAATCGGTCCAGCCGTTCTCGGGTTTTAGCGAGACTAACGAACAGCAATTCATTTTTATATATATAGACATGTCTGAAATTGTTTGTTATGTGACAGTGACCTGTAAAAGTGTGTAATCATACATTTTGTGAAGAAGAATAAGTACTATAATGTATATGTATGTACTGAACATGTAAAGAACGGCGGATAAATTATTACACCATTTTATGTTCTAATGTAAGTGACAATATTATGTTTTTAATGAGAAATAAATATCTTATAACCTAACCATACTTATACGCTGATATAAACAGCTAGTTCGTAGTTCGTTACCCACTCCCGGAAATTAAGTAGGGAGCGACGGGACGCCTCGGGGTGGAAGCTAACTTCGTTTGTGTTGTGTGTACGTACGTCTTATCTATTAAGCCAATGGGACTAGACAAACGGATATTCGAGAAGGTATTTTTTGACATGACCTTACTGTTTCAATCAGGGTTTTATCCTCGGTTGACAGAATAACATAAGAAAATTTATTGAAGTAGGCGTTACTTTGCGGAAATCCATAATTAAACAAATGATCTGGCACCCAGATTTTGGTGAGACAACACGTTCTGAGGATGCCTCGTGTAGAGGCGAAACACGTGTCGAATCGTTTAAAAACAAATATTGGCGGAATTAACACTAAAGAAAACATAAATCATTTGTAGAATAACATAAATTATTAACAAGACACCTGAGTATTAATTTCACTCACTGCTCAAGAATCTTGCCACAGACTAAGTAATAATGTTAGTGAACATGATCCTCTACTTTTTAACCGACTTCAAAAAGGAGGAGGTTCTCAATTCGATCGGTATTCTTAAGAACTGGTTTCAATTATACGGTATTTTGGCGATTTCTTGGGAAAGCGGCCTTATAGCTCGACTTTTTCGAAGTTGTGGTGAAATCTCTGATATTCATGTAAGTGTGATTTTGACCTAACTGAATGACCTTTTGCTTTCTTTATTTAAATAAAGATCCAGGATCTGTTGATGTAAACCTTAGATTATGGATTGGTCTCTGCTGCGCTCCAACTAGGTATCGCAGGCGTAATCTCAAAGTGCGGCAACTATTACTACGTCCAAGTCCCACTCGAGTCAGTTTCGAACAATGTGTGACATTGACGTGCCACATGTTCTGTTAAACTTTTCTAATAAATGAAACTAAAATGGCGGGTTGCGTAGAAAAACTTTGTAAAAATAATACTACAAGAAGTACGAGAGACACTGGGATCACATATCATCAGTAAGTATTTTGTATTTTATAAATTTCAATGCAAAATAATACGAAGCGTATGCTATAAAATTTGAAAGATGCCATTGAGTGTCAAGATGCCACACACACAAGCATCTAACAGTTGCAGTAATAAAAAAGCTATTGTTCTTAGGTAGTGCGGTATATAGTTGGAGCGTAGCGGAGTTAATCTAAGATGTTAACACTATATTCTACATGAAGTTTTACATGTTTTGACTGTAACGGCTTCAGTTGTCAGGTCCATGCAATCTAAAACATTTTTTATCCGAGCTGTGTCCATAAGTCGTCTCCTTTGACGAAACGCTTGTCAGATCAAAAATCGATTCATTACGAACGCCGAGCGGGCTTTTATTTGAAAAAAATCTTAATTCGCACTCGCTGGCGTGCGCCGTGTGTTTGGGAGCCAAAGATAACCGGCACAATGTGAGCTCTGCTGAATATACAGAACGATTTTTCCGAACAAAGGGAGAATAAGTTAACAAGTCGAATTTACATATTAATATTATGCTGCGACCATATTATCATCCATATGATACCAATTCTATATATATTAAAGTTCAATCTAGTCAATTTCCTAATATGCAAATATTGGGGTTGAGCAGGTTATCAACTGTAAAGTAGATCCTGTAAATGAAGCCACAACCTGAGAGTTGAACAAAGCAAACAGAATTTTATAATGAGGCGGTACTCGAACGGTTAGCTCAGTTGGTTAGAGCACCGGAACGGAACGCCGGAGGACGTTCGAATCCCGTATCGGTCATAAAATTTTGTTTTTCAAATTTTATTTGTGTATTAATCCTAGAAGTGAGGGTTATCACTTTAAAAACATGACAAATTGTTTATAATAAAGTTTACACATTATAGTACTGCTACTAGTATTAGTTACAAACAAACAGGGAATTGCTTGTAACTAATTCTAGTATGATTCATAAGATACATAACAGCTTAGGGTATATGTATAGTGTGTACACTTTTTAAATGCTTTTTATTAGCTTCACCTATATGTATGTATGTTTGCAACCGACTCATTTGGGCGCGATTTTGACCCACTTTAAACGGCCAGATTTCGTTCAAACTTCGTAGATTTATCGAGGACCGATGACAATACATTAATTTGGAAAAATTATTCTATTTTTCAATTTGCAAAATAAAATTTTTGTTTATTTATATAATTTTTTCATCTATCATCTATCCTAAGGCAGGAATTGGTGTTAATTTTAAATTTCAACCAGAGCGTGTATTTTGGTTTTTTCAAACTCCCTAAGTCCCAGCCACTTTCCCAGCTTTAATTTTTTTTAATGGCTCTATCGTAAGTTACTCCACAGCTGAATACCTAAGAGATCGGCCAACCTGGGACTAGATTATGATTTGACAGTACAATATTGCATATTTGATTAAAAAGAGCACAAAAAAGTATGCTGCAAGAGTTTCTCGCACCGCTTTTACTCTCTTAGAGCGCCATTTGTAGTTAGCGGTGGTAGTTTTAGATATGGCATCAAAAATAATTCTTAAATAATATATTTTGAGAAAAATAACTTTTTTTTTAATTTGTACGACACTTTGTGTTAGTATGCGTGAGTAATATGATGTACTTATAGCTATTAAAGTTTTATATCTATTATTCTTAATCCCAAATTGGCATATTTGTAAAATTATTTGTAAGTCTATTGTAATGGTATATAAAGCTGTTGTATTATACGTAAATAAATAATTAATAACTAAATAGAGGTTCGTTCTAAAGAGTTTTTACGATGTCTTCACAACTGTCTACAAATGATTTTCGGTTAAAACCATAGATACTATCGTTTAGACAAAAAAAAACGTGTAAGAGAGAAGAGATACAGCAAGATAGAAAACGAATCGAATATATTGTTGTTACTGTAACCGATTTTGATTGACAAGTTGTAAACAGTCAGCAACGTTTGGAATTTGCTCCGTGGTATATTAAATATTAAATTGGGTAACCACACGCATAATATATTGTGACAAATCAAATTTGATAACGCATTAACGGCTGTCATATATACGCTCGTAGCTATTAAGTTTTATTTTAATGCAAATTAGGGTCGAGACGAGCAGGACGTTCAGCTGATGGTAATTGATAAGCCCTGCCCATTACAATGCAGTGCCGCTCAGTATTCTTGGAGAACTCAAAAATTCTGCGCGCTCGTCACCTTGAGACATAATAATAATAATATGTTGTCTCATTTGCCTTGTAATAAGACCGAAACACAATAATGTTTACACATTACTGTTTCACGGCAGACATAGGCGCCGTTGACCACAACGTCACAACGCAAAAGAGCCTCCCACTGGTATATGGTTATAACTTACTTAAACTAAAAATAAAACAAAAACAAAATTAGTATAATTATTGCCGCATTGTTTTTCAGCCTCGCAATATATCACAAAATGGACGAACTGACTGTCAAGTAAAACGAAACACTAGGGTCACAAAAAGAACATTCTGTATAATCCCAATCACGAGCACCCTGTAGATCGCAGGCACCGGGCAGCCATTGATGACAAAGTCGAACAACTCTTTAATTTCCTCAAAATAGATTCACGAAGCTTTTTTAATGACAAGCTACGCTTTTTCGCCACCTTACACAGCAGGTGAAAGGTTACTGTTAGCACCAAATAGATAACTAAATTGCAAATAAGTACTTATTAATGTTCAAGTAGATATTTAATCTCAAAAAAATGATGGCGGCCATTTTGAAATTCACCATCTTTTTTCTTAATTATTTGCTCTTATAGTAATTTCACTAGGTACGACCCTCATCAAACATCCGCGTTCTCACTAAACATGGATTAAAAAATGTGACCGCTTTATTCGCGGTTAAAGATTTCTTTATTCGCGGATGTAATCTGTACATCGGTACATACATATTATTAAAAAACTATTCCAATAGATATCCAACGCAATATTCTATATGTACATACGTGTCATCAAATGGACTCAAAAAAAAGTAAAATAGACCTTAAGGAGCTTTTAAAAACTGCCAAGCAAGAAAATATTACAAATTTCATTAAACCATTTCCTAAGCCTGAAGATATTAATTAATCAAATTGGTAAAAAACTACAGTGAAATAGATTTTTTATATATTTGTCCTTTATTTTGTTACCTATGAACGTTTCCCCTATAATCCCATATGAAGTAGCATTCCTTATTCATGGTTTCTGTATTCGCGGCATATTGACCCCGCGATTAAAGAGCTTATCATTGTACTTAGCGGCAGGAACACGTACCAGTTTGGTAGGTACCAATCTAGCTTCACTTGTAGAGGTTTACATCGATTCCATTTCAGCCGGAAGACGTCCACAGCTGGACAAAGGCCACCCCCAAAGATCGCCACGATCGGTCCTGCGCTGCCCTCATCCAACCTACCCGGTCCATCTTGTGGGGGCCCTACCTACACAGCGTCTTCCGTTTACTGCCCCAACGGCCATTTGTCCGTCGAGCTATCTGCCCTGCCCACTGCCACTTCAGTTTCGCAACCTTCAGTTTCGCAACCAGGGAAACTCCGAGCATAGCCGTCTCCATTGCCCTCTGAGCGACCATGAGCTTCTTCATAATATACGTACATATGTATTAGTATTAGTGAAGTCAGCACCGTAATCAACATAATTAACAAACAACAATTATTATCAACAGCGATAATGTTACAAAGTTCTCCCGTAATTGCGTTCATCGATCGCTAAGATCGGTGTGGGTATAGCAACCGGTATCAGCGGCGCCGATCGGCCGGCAATGGTCACGTAGCAGTGTTCGATGCGCGTGACGTCAACGTCGGTAGACTCGATAGATTTGAACGATTAAAAAAACTCCGATACAGTTACGAATTTAACACTTTATAGTGTGATTTTCAGCTAATTTACTTTCGCGAATCCATAATTGGATCGTGAGTTGGATGAAAAACAGTAGGAAAACTTGACTTCTTTATTCATTACTATCTTTTACTACGGCGACTTCGTCCGCGTGGAATAATTACTTTGGGCACCATTTTATATTTTAACTAGCTGACCCAGCAAACGTTGTATTGCCATATAAAGTAATTAAAAAAAATCATTAATTAAAATTTTTGGGCTAAAAAAAATAGACTACCGATTCTCAGACTTGCCCGATATACTACAGACAAATTTTCAAACTAACAAATTAGTTTAGCCGTTTCGGAGTGGTTTGGTAACAAACACCGCGACACGAAAATTTTATAATTTACTAGCTGCCCCGACAGACGTTGTTCTGTAGATAGTAAAAAAACGACTGTTTTATATTTCAAAACATCAAAAATTATTTCGTAAATATGCTCCCTGTTGTTAATTCTAACATTGCTCCCTGTTGTTAATTGTTTCACAGCGGAACTGTCAAACCGTGCGTCACTAAATTCTCTCATAGAAAATATGTCCATACAAAACAAATATTGAAAATAAAAATATTTATGGGTCCCAAATCGAAATAAAACTACCCTATCTCTCAAGTTGGACCAAACTGCACTCCATGAAGTAATCACCATTAAAATCCGTTCATTAGTTTAGGAGTCCATTGAGGACAAACATTGTGACACGAGATTTATATATATTAAGAAGACTAGCTGACCCAGCAAACGTTGTATTGCCATCATAGTTGTAGTTACATATATATATATACAACTGTAGTTAATGTACCAACTATAGGTAGCTAAAATTAAGTTTGTTTTTACCATCTGAGAAAGATACAAAGATTTCAATAATTAGTTATTCATTTTAAACTATTCTTTCAATTTGATTTCTAAACGACGGGGGACACATCAAAGGAAAAACAAAATTGTTGTTTTTATTTAATTCCAAACATTTTCATATTAATTCAACTTATAAACCTTTCCTGAACTTCCACAAATAATTCAAGACCAAAATTGGCCAAATCGGTCCAGCCGTTCTAGTTTTAGCGAGACTAACGAACAGCAATTAATTTTTATATATATATTAGATATAAATTAACGTTTTAAATAATACACATTACAAACTGCTGCAGTTAATAAATTTTTATGAACTACTTACCTACTATAGAACTTTTATCTTTCTTGTTCATCCCCACACATTTGAAATTTCAAAATCGCTAGAACAAATTTTTATTTATTTCTTACCAAGTGCCTAAATACAAAGTTTCATGGTGTCATATTCGATGATAACGATCATCCATACAAACATTCATCCTTATGTTAACATAAAAAATCGCGGATAAAACAGTCTATGTCCTTTCCCAAGCACAAGTCTATCTTTGTATTAAATTTAATCAAAATCGGTTCATTGGTTTAAGCGTAAAAGCGTAACAAATATTAACAAAAAAAAATTAAAAACTAACAATATTAGTAGGGATAGTTGAGGTTGGAGGGTTGACAAATCACCACCATCAAAACGTATCGCATTTTTCAATTAATTGAAGTGTTTGTGATTATTTTTCAAAATTTCTCGTTGCGATTAAATTCTTCAGGATTCTTTCTAAAGTTAACGGAGAGAGTTTTCTCAGATTCGATACCAAAGGCTATTTATCTTTAAACGAGCAATTCTTGTAAATATATAATCTGAATCCCGGAAACGGCTCCAACGATTTTAATGAAGGTTCAATTTTAAAAATATAGTTTTATCTGTGTTTTATTGAGAAACTGCTACAATAAACATTAGATTACAAAATTTCGCCACTATATACAAGACTGTAAATAGCTCAGATGGGACACTGGGTGATCCGGAAAGCAGAAGACCCGGGTTCGAATCCAGATGTACTATTAGTGTTTTTTTTTGTTCAAGTTTTGTACATTCGTAAAAATCCGAGCAAGCCTCGGTCGTCCGGATATTAAGCTTACAAACACAATTCGCACAGTGGCATCCAACTGCGTCACTCGCCGCAACAGCGAGGCAAAAACATTTGAATATCATTAACAGACCAACGGACATGGAGGTCTTGTATTTTAATGAGGAGTTTCCTTTTCGACTGGTTTTGTGCGCGAATGCGACAAAGATATAGACAGAGTTACATTAACGTTTATTTATTTGTTAAGGACATACGATCAAAATAGATTGAAACGGCATGGCCGTGGCATAGCCGCGTGGTACTTTCACCAACAGCAAATTACGTAAACGCGATATGTTTTTAAGTTTTAATAAACAAATTAATTAATTAAGTGAAAATACTTTCTTATAAAGACTAGCCCCCTTATTTATAATAGTCTGCTAACTTAAAGCATTGCTAATTCGCACTCTGTCTTCTTCTATTGACATAAGTCAGCATGAGAAAAAACACTCCTTAGCGGCTGTTTAAAGTTAGTGGACCATTATGAATAAGGGGGTAGAAGAATACAGTACAATTCTACCAAACTTAGAGCGTTTTCGCACTACGTCCGATCAGAGTCCGATCCGTATTCGTGAAAACACGGTACGAGGTAGTCGTAGAACTATTTCTATGGTAGTTCACGCACTAGATCCGGCTTCCGTCATCCGATTTCTTTCCCTCGACTGATAGAAATAGTTCTGCGACTACACCATACCGTTTTTCACGGGTACGGATCAGATTAGGATCGGAAGCAGTGCGAAACCGCTCTTATAATAAAATCTAGGTTGACAGTCGGAGTTGCTAACATTGAATGACACATTTATCGGCATTTCCCATGCCACTAAATAAATTTAAAAAAAAAACATATCGACATCGTTGTTATTTCTATATTGATTATCAACGGATACGAAAATCAATAGCATTACTTACTACACGGCCACATTATTTCTGGAACCCGATGGAACGTGAAGACTCCTCTCGTACCGCTTTAACCCCCCGCCTTCCTCCTGTTGTTTAAGTACGGTTTGCAGTCTCATCAACGTTACATGTCATAAGATTTCCATGCTATCACTGCTTCGTCGAAGACTTAGTGTTACGTTTTGACTTTTGTTTTTAATACTTCTGTAGTTTCTATCGTTCTATGTCGCTATAATATTCCTAATATTACATATTATAATACATTTTGTACTTAACCCAGATTCATTCATTGATATTCCGTCATTATAATAAAAATAATAATGAGCATCACAACACCTTTACATAAATCAATAAAACTGATAAAATAGATCGTTGTTTATTTATTCGTAATAATAATATCTTAGCGATGCTTGTTTTGCACACCGTAGCAAAGCGACGATGTGACGTCATCGACGTCAGGTCCAGAGACAACCGGGTAGGAATCTTTATTTTATATAATACTAGCTGACCCGACAGACGTTGTTCTGTATATAATAAATAAAATAATGTTTTTATATGAATTTGTCAATAATATATCATAACATCAAAAATTACTTCGTAAAATATGCACCCTGCTGTCGTAATGAGATTGTTTCACAGCAGAACTGTCAAACCGTGCATCAATAAATTCTCACATAGAAATTATGTATGGACACATCAAAGGAGAAACAAATTTGTTGTTTTTATTTAATTTAACAGCATTTTCCTATTTATTCACCTTTTAAACCTTCTCTGGACTTCCACAAAAAATTCAAGAACAAAATTTGCGAAATCGGTCCAGCCGTTCTCGAGCTTGAGCGAGACTAACGAACAGCAATTCATTTTTATATATATAGATAAACATTGGTAATGTGCATCGCATGGTGATATAATATAACCATTCGATGGTAGTATTATAGTAAGCTTTGTGTCTTAAGAATTCTAACGAAGTCTTCCATGTTCCAGAATGTACCCTAATCTATCTAATGTTGCCAACCTTTTCTCGAAGAAATAGAATGTTTCTGATTTCAGAGATGGAAAATAAAGAGTTTAAATGATTTAAAAAGTTTACAGTAAAATCGTCGTGGCTGTCGTTCAGAAACGCCGGAGTTTTATTGCTATGGGTCTCAGTCCAGTATTATTTAGTTCAGTAAATAGAGTTTAATTTATGTTGACAGGCATGTACAAAGAGTCAGTTCTCTATTATTGTTCTCTATAGAAGCACTAAGAAATACTCTTTATAAAACTAGCTAGTTTACGTTAAATAATCTCATGTTAAACTTAAATTTCAGTGTAATTTCTGTTGTGTCCACCTTTTTTTAAACAGTATTTGGTGAATGATGTGTAGAATTGTAATTGGATCTCAGGATCACATAAAGTATCCTGTACTTGTTATTAGATGAGAGTTTTATCCTGTTATCTGTTATTGTACCTAATTGTAAATAAATAAATGGAGTAAACATGCACAAGAGTAGGTAAGCACAATAAATACTCTATTCTAGAGTACGGCTGGCAACCCTAAGTCCATCAAGTGTCTTCACTGCCATCAGCTGTAGCCTTCATAGCTGTGATCATGGATTTCGTATTGATACGCCTTCTGCAATATACTATAATACTACTTTTTGTTTGCATAATTGGATTCGGATTGAACCAGTATTGACCGGTTCGCACCGACGCGCCCGTTCCTTCTATACTATGCTTTAGTCTGCTTTACGGACGGCAGACACTTCTCTACATCTACATTTCGGTGTCTAAACTCTTTATTATGTCTATTAAAATTAATTAGGCGTTGCGTTGACGGTGCGCATGAAATTTCATGCTGATTACGCTCCAATTAACTTTAAAAATATTACCACATCTAATTGTGAAAATTATTCGCCGAAATCGAACGGAGGTCTCTCGTTATGACTAATCCATTTGAGCTGAACTGCAAATTCTTAACGGTGAGAAACACAATAAATATATTACTATCACTGGCCCAGACGAATTGATAGAATGCGGTAATACGAGCGCGCTGTGGTTTGAAAGAGGATGTTGTGACAAGGATTGTAACAGGAATGCTGAAATGGTTTGGAAACGTGGAGCGAATGAGTCTAGAAAGAATGACGCATCAAATATATAAGGCAAGTGTGTGTAGGCAAGTCGGTCGCGGGGGACCTCGTAGAACATTCGTCGACCAAATTGGGGACGTTTTGAGAAAAGGAGGGGTCCGAAGCACCCGCAACCGGCGAGCATGTATGAAAACAGTAATGAATGTAGAGGAAGCGCGTGAGGTTTGTTAGGATAGAAGCAAATGGCATTCTATTGTCTCTGCCTACCCCGACGGAAACAAGGCGTGAGTGAGTGAGTGTGTGTGTGTGTGTGTCTGGCCCAGACTTCACCTGGATAAGTTTTGATTAATAAAATGTGGGTATGATGAATTTTACATAAGTGCTGTGCTGAAAATTTCAATTGTTGTTCACTTCTGAGGAAAAAATCCGTATCATTTAAATTATTGTTTTAGTAATTTGTCACCTTAATTAAATCATGCCGAAAATTAAAAAAAAAAGAGGATTTGTTTCAGATATCAGAGAGTCTCGTGAGATAATTTAGTGAGTCAACATCTCCCGAGGATGCCTCGTGTAGAGGCGAACCACATGTCAAATTTATTACACACAAATCTTAGGGGAATTTATACTCAAGAAGACTCAGCAACATTTGGATAATTATGGATTTCCGCAAATTAACAGCTAATTCAATATTTTTTTAAATATATTTTATGACATTTTCTGTGCTGATGTTTATAATCATTTTCATACACAACTTTACATATTGTTACGAAGGTCACGTCGAATTTTCACAAGATTCATTAAATTCCATAGGACCTACAATAGCGTAACGGACGCTCGACCTTATGATTAGCACACTTAGGTCGAATATAATGTAGCCGTTACGCAAACAACTTGTTTACTTCTCTTGTGATTGTTAATTATTAACTACAACACTGCTCGCTATCATTTGAGAATAATCCTTAGACGTAAAATTATAGTAAGGGATACGACTGAGAGTGCTTAGTATGTGCGAGTGATCTATATTAGTATGTAACGAGTTATTACTACATATATATATATATATATATATTTATTTTGTGCGTCTGTTGTAACTGAACAATTCTTAAACGGCTGGACCGATTTTAATGAAACTTTCTGTGTGTCTTCAGGTGGATTCGAGAATGGTTTTAACTACCTCCTAAACGGCTGGACCGATTTTGATGATTTTTTTTGTGTGTTCCAGTGAATTTGTTTTTGGTTTAGATTCTCAATTCCGTCCATATAATATAATTATATAATTATATAGGACATACACATGAGCAGGAGAATTCTCCTGCTCATGTGTATGTTAGTAAACTCCTCCTAACGGCTGGACCGATTTTTCACATTTAAGACGTGTGTACAGGACAACGTCTGTCGGGTCCACTAGTATATATATATACTACAAGCTATAACCTGCGATAAATTTCCGAACCCTGTAGTCCTGATATGTTACAATATTATATTTCAATGCCTAATTATCACTTATTATGCATGTAAGAGTTCTAGTCGCTCTATATCTATATACAATATAATACTTTTCAGACGGTTAAAGAATTTTTCCGGTACCGCAGATTAGCCTTGGCTCTCGTACAAACTCTACCAAAATTTGCACTCATTCTTCGTAATTTTAGACTAAATACTCTGCATCTTTTGAAGAGCTCGGAGAAAAACTTACAAACATTTATGTACACGATACACAGAAAGCCACTTTCAAATATCATTGCACTATTATATTACTGAATCGATTTCTAACCAAGGAAAAAATTTACTTAAAAACTGTAAAATCTCGATGTCAATTGGGTTGAGCGAGGCGCTTTTTCAGTATTGGATTAGTTTTTGTCTGAAAATCGTATTAAAAAGTTGATATAATTTGCTCAATTAAGCTTGGTTGTTTTTTCGACAACCGAAAATACTATTACAAACGTGACCGTGTGATAAAATGGAGACATCAATCAGCCTAGCGAAACTCTAAGAAAAAAGCGATTCACTCGATTGTATGAAACGTGCAGTCATTAATAGATTGACAGATGCGGTTGTAATCTTGAAAAAAAAAGGAGATAGCCGAAATCCACTACGTTTTAAGCAACTGTTCGCTTTCAAACTTAGTCGGATTATACTTCTATATCTAAATCTTTATATATATAATTCTTGTGTGCGTGTGTATGTCACTGAACTCCTCTTAGACGGCAGGACCGATTCTAATGAAACTTTCTGTGTGTATTCAGGTAGATTCGAGAATGGTTTAGATTCACAATTGAACTACCTCCTAAACGGCTGGACCGATTTTGATGATATTTTTGTGTGTTGAAGTGAATTTGAGATTGGTGTGTGTCTTCAGGTGGATTCGAGAATGGTTAAGATTCACAACTAAACTACCTCCTAAAGGGCTGGACCGATTTTGATGATTTTTTTGTTTGTTTCAGTGAATTTGAGTAGATTCTCAATTCCGTCCATATAATATAATTCTCCTGCTCATGTGTATGTTAGTGAACTCCTCCTCACGGCTGGACCTATTTTTCAAATTTAAGACATGTGTACAGGACAACGTCTGTTGGGTCCACTAGTACATATATAAAATTCTCATGTCGCGGTGTTTGTAGTTAAACTCCTTCGAAACGGCTTGACCGATTCTCAAGAAATTTTGAGTGCATATTGGGTAGGTCTGAGAATCGGACAACATCTATTTTTCATCCCCCTAAATGTTAAGGATGGTCCACACGAATTTTTATTTTTTTATTTTTTTGACATTTGTTTTAAATTTGTTTGATTATGAGTCAGCATTAAAAATACATACAACTTCTAATTTTCACCCACCTACGATCAACTTTTGTATCGCGATTTTAATATCGGCAATACAATGTTTGCTGGGTCAGCTAGTACTTCTATATATATACACTTATGTCAAATGACTGCACGTGTTATACTAAACTAAATTTCAATTTATACTTAGGCAGTCTCGCCTCTTATTACATAGTTTTTACATCCTCTTTGACATCAACCGCGTATTAAACTTATTTTAGCAATCGGACTGTTTTGTCCCGTTCTGTCAAACGTCATTTTAGCTTGACACAATGGCACAAAAAAGATCGATAGCTCAAAAAGGTTTAATAATTCGATATTAATGTTGCATTACTTTACATAGGTAATATATTGTAACTGAAATGATTTGTAAAAACATGAAGCTGTAAGCTTCTTCTCATTAAAGCTCAACCCTTTACGAAATGACGGTAAATATAAAAAGAAAAGAAAACTTTTGACATTCATAAGTGTCATTTCCTTGACCTACATGAATAAAGTGATTTTGATATGATTTATGTGTACGCTCAATTATGATCTACTAGCTGACCCGGCAAACGTTGTTTTGCCAAATAAATTGTATTGATCTTTTTCTTGCTAGTTGATTTCATTAGTAACAATCACACTTCTTTTATATTTTGTATAATTCACACTATAGTTTTATAAATTATAGCCTATTTGTTATTCTGCTGTGTAAGCTATATTATTGTAAAGTTTCATCAAAATCTATTCAGTAGATTTTGCGTTAAAGAAGTTCAAACATACATCCAGACATACAAACTTTCACATTTATAATATTAGTAGGATTAAATATTTTATGGGGGTTAAATAAATATAAACAAAATAGCAGAAAATATGAGAGATGTGGTGTATTATTACTATAGTGAGGTTTCCGTTAAATGACATGAGTGCGCACTGCTGAGATATGTGCAAACCGGCTACAAAGCCGGGAGCCACATTTAGCGGCAAGCCAGATCGCTCCTGCCCGCTGGAGTGTAAACTAGGACGTGAACTATATGCGCGCTCCGTGGAGCGGAATGGCTCACACGCCGGCCGCAGCGTGACTCCACACACAGCCGAATATCGCACACTTTAAGCCCGGTACACACGTACCGAACGGCGGCGATATACTGGTATAGTATAGGGGGCTCCTGTTTCCGCCATTAAACCACTAGTATGGGTCCATTTTGTGTGCAGTATTGCGCCAGTTACTCCAGCCAGCCCAGCTCCTTGCAGAAGTTCAGAACATTCCTGGGCTGTTCGCAGACTTCCTGGAAGCTGGGGCGGCGATAGGGTTCCAACCACATTCTTATGCCGGCGCCAGTATGTTGCCGGCACTTGTTTGATTGCTATGTGAAGCACGATACTTTGAATTTGTTCAAAGTTTCAGCAAAGATTTTCACTTTGCAATTCGGTATCGGGTTTTGTTAGCGCACATCAATGTTGCACAGGTGAAAAAATATATGCGCACTAATAATATATATAGGGAGACACTGCGACCACCAAATCGTCACCTATCATGTTTGTTGGTCATTAGCATATTGTGAAGTCTTTGCGAAGCATGTCTGGCAGGTTGCGTGAATATGTGTTTTCAAAGCTTTGCAAAGACTTCAAAGAAGTGTGCAAATCTTCGAAGCTATGTCCCATCATTTTCACTCGTCTCGCAATAAATAATTTTCATTTGTTTTTAATAAGCCGCGTCCACACTAGGCGCATGAGATCCATCAGAAGTCCCCGAGCATTCAAAATGGACAGTTGCATAATTTTTGCTGCAAGTATATTTCTAGCAACAGTTAGAAAAGGGACAGAGTCAAGGTTTAAGAAAAGATCTAAACGCTTGGGGATAAGACAACTTAATTAGCGTCGCAATCAGTATGGAAATAGAGTATTTCAGGATTTGAAACATGCTAAATAGTACATAATTTTACACGCACTTTTTTCCTACCACCATATAATAGTTTTAAACGAATCGACTGCTTAGAAGTGCTCATGATAACCAGCTAACAATAACACAACTTGTGGAAATAGGCACGCTCGGTCGAGTCAACGAGCGCCCGAGGCAGGCCGAGCCATGTCCACACACCACAGGCATTTGCTCGCGAAGCTGCCTTGCGAGTCGTGCTCGGTCGGTCTGTACGCGGCTGTAGTCTTACGCCAACGTTGTATTTATTTGGACCCGGCTTAAGAGTGTTTTGTGTACAGTCCACAGAAGAAGTTACAAAAAAGGGAGACATTTTGCAAGCTTTTGATCGCCGATGAAATTAAATGTTTTATTCCCGTTGGATTTTTGATTTGAACCCGAGTTTATGATAGTGAACACCCTGCTGAAAAAACCATTAACGAATTCATATTTTAGAATGGTCTTGCAATGGTTAATAGAATTACTTGTCCAAATATTTCATGTTCCCCTATTATTATTTGTCAGCATCCATATTTTTTTTTAAACTTTTTACAATCAGTTTTATTTGAACACTTTGAACGCTTGCCGATTTGGCGCGTTTCGTGCGCATGTACTATGACGTCATAGTTCATAGCAAGTGCAGACGATTGGCGTAATGGCTTAAAATTTCTCTGAACATAAATTTCACTTTTCAAACATTTGAATTTCCTCGAGTATTATTTTTCACTTAAAAAATATCATAGAAAATATTGCATTCATGCATAAAAAGTTTTACTTATATAGAAGCATTTAAATAAATTACATATCATATATTTTACAATAATTATGTCCAAGAATTTAAAAAAAATATCCATAATAATAACGGTTCAATACTGTTTTAGCGCTGTTTGTGTTGACTTTACTTCAACGTATCAACAAAAACTTGAAAGGAATGCTCTTGCAAGGATCAAACTTCAAGATCAACGTGTGGTCTATGAAGGAAAGCCTGCCGAAAGCAACACCACAAAAGCTACTTTTTACATGTCACTTGAAACCGGTAAGTGTCGCCGCGACTCAAGGTCGGTGGTAATTTATGCAGCATCCTGAATGTGTGTTTGTTGGTTTGTTTGTATGGTATGCTTTTTACGCCTCAACTTTTTTTCATGGTGGACAAACCAGCGTACGGTTTATGTGATGGTATTTGTATCAGCGCGGCCCAAACTCTCACCAGACACACAGACCGACAAACCACACACACACACACACACACACACACACACACGCGCGCACGCACACGCACACACACAACACACACACACTAACACCAGAGGTATCACAATTAAAAAAAAAATAATTACATAAATAAAACTGAAAACAAAATTTTATGAACGATGCGGGACTCGAACCCGCGACCTCTCGCGTTCCGTGCGAGCGCTCTTTCCAACTGAGCCAACCGAACCTAAGTTACGTATCGCCATAAAATATGCAAACATTGGGGTTGAGCAGGTTATATATTAGGAGGCTTCCTTTGCACAGGAAACCGGCTAGATTATGGGTACCACAACGGCGCCTATTTCTGCCGTGAAGCAGTAATGTGTAAGCATTACTGTGTTTCGGTCTGAAGGGCTAGGGTAGGGGCTAAGGGGTAGCTAGTGAAACACCGATACGTCACTCGAAATAAATAAAATATGCAAACAGGTTGAGGGGGAGAGGGTTCGAGTACCGCTTCGTTCATAAAGTGTTGTTTGCAGTTTTATTTGTGTAAGATACAATAACTAGACTCACAATCACGCTAAAAATTGTCTGAAGCAAAACTCTGTCCACGCGTCTATTAGGCAGAGTTTTATACTTTGAACATTGTCACGAAATAAGGTGTTGAATTGAATGAATGATTTAGTGTTATCTGTTTAAGTTAATTTGTTATTGTTTGTGCTGCAGAAGAGGGCTATTCGCGCTATTTATAACCTTAGGTTATCTATGATTCTTTAGTTCTTGTTGGACCTAAAGAATCATAGAGAGCAAAATTCAAAGAAATTACCAACTTGACTGTTGCTTCTCAATATATTCTTGAAAATATTAATATGTATGTACAAGAGTTGAGTTTCGAGCCTAATGCGTCCCTAAATTTGGTATTTGAAATAATTTTGTACATCGTGTTCGATGGGGTGATACTTTATTTATATATTATGTCTAGGTGTTGAGTCTATGTATAAGCCAAGTAAAAAAAAAGGTCTAAAATGACGTCACTTCTCATTCTCCATCACTCACACTACTAGAATGATATCTATACTTAACACAAGCCTACGTGCAATGAGGATCAGTACTACATTAGGGGTACTTATTGAAACTCAAAAACTACCACCCATTCCAAAAAGAATGCCTCAGACCTGAGAAGAATGGGCGCAACAAACTCAGCGGGCTATTTTTTCATCAATCAATATGTTTACAACGTAATATTGTACAATTAAACTTATTATTTATTAGCCTGAGTGCGGTCGCTCCATTCCCAATCTGTGGCATCATTAAGAAAGTAATTTATGTTATCGTAACCATTACCACACAAACGTTTTTTAAAAATTCTTTTGAATATCGTAACACTTTTGTTTTGAACATTTTCTGGGATCTTGTTGTAAAAGCATATACATCGCCTCACAAAAGAGTTACTAACTCGATTAGCCGAGTAGTATTAATATTATGGTTATGACAGCTTCTAGTAAATTCACTTATGTGCCTATGAACATACATTACATTATCAAGAATATAATATAGAGAAGAAACAGTCAAGATGTTAATTTCTTTAAATAAAAAACTAACAAGTATCGCTGTTTGAATAAAAATCAAATACTTATCGGATAAGTGAGAGCCTAACTAGCGTAACGAGGTTTCGAGCTGACGAAATAATAAGAACAAATATTTTAAATAAAACGTCCAGTCATATCCGTTCCTGTCTGTCGGTTCCTGTCGATACTATTTAGGCGCCTAAGGTTCACGGTTCACACTCCAATAAATTTGTTGTGTAATAACAAATAACTTTTGTATTTTCTTTCTTTAGTTAATTCATCGTCTGTGTAAACTTCTTAAGGAGTCTGTCCACTATGTTAGAAAAGATGGCGGACAAAAATATTGAATTGAAATTAAAATTTGTGACCAAAATTTATGAACAATGCGGGACTCGAACCCGCGAACTCTCGGGTCCCATCCCGCATAAATACACTTTGGGTATTTAATTTAATTAATCCCCGAAATGAGAGATATCACTTTAAAAATAATATATTATTAATATTTTACAGTATTCAGAGGCTACGCCCAGCACAAGATGGAGTATCCTGATGTAGCCGCGTATTAAAATATTAGTATTAAACTTTTATGATTTAAAAGATGGGCTGGGAGTTTTAGCTCGACGTGTCTAGGATCTTATATCACCCAAGTCTACAAAGCGTGACAGACATAGCCACGATACTCCTCCGCGGGCTGCGAGTGTTTGACATCCGAATGTTATTATTTTTATACGCATTATATTAGCTTCACCTGTATGTTTGTAACCGACTTCTTTGGGCGCGATTTTGACCCACTTTAGACGGCTAGATTTCGTTCAAACTTTGTAGATTTATCGAGGACCGATGACATTACACTAATTTGACTAAAAAAACAAAAATAAATAATAGTTAAAATAAACTAAAAAGCACGCTTTATATAAAATTCAACTAAAAAAATAGAAGATAAATTTAAATTGAAAATAGTGTAAAAAAAATATATTTTAATATATTATTAAAATAATAAATTTTGTACACCACACGCTTTTTTTTTTCCAATAAAATATATTTTTTTTACAGTATTTTCAATTTAAATTTATTCTCTATTTTTTAGTTGAATTTTATATGAAGCGTGCTTTTTTGTTTTTTTTAACTATTATTTATTTTATGGACTTAAATCTATCTCGGCATGATTTATTAGCTATAAAAAATAAAACACAACATTTCTTTGTTTGTCGCTTTGTATGATAAATTAGTTTGACAAAGAAGGCTTATTATATAAAGGAAAATGATGCATGCAAGTTCTTGTCTGGAATCACGCAGTAGGCTAAGTTGTTATATGATTTCATCACACACCCCTACACATTCACCATACACACATAACAGTCATAACGTAAATATAATATAACACTTGATCGATTCTGAACACAATCAAGTACCTAGTTTGTATAAGTTTGCTAATTTCAAGTACACGCACCTAAGTATCGCTGATCTAAGGACGATGAATACTATCCTTTCGTGATACAGTTTTTTACTAGTACGAAACGATAAGGTTAATCAGTTTAATGACAGCCACTAAGTTGCCTATAATAATGAAAGTTAACTTTAAATAATAACTAGTTCTATTGTGTTTAGTTAATTGTATAGATTAAGAAGCTGTATAATGGTTGTTTTCTTATTTAATAAAGATTATTATTATTTAAAAGATGGTCGGGGAGTTTCTTATCAGTTCTTCTCTCTATGTCAAAGCCTCTTTACGGACTGATGTAGCTTTATCACGTTTACCAAGAGTAGAGAGAAGAGTGTTGTTGCAATATGTTATTGTCACTCCCTATGGTAAGTAAATATATTGCTATCTATGACAATTTTACGCCATTCTTTTAGTGTTTGTTGATTGGGCATCTTATAGATTATTATTTTCAAGGAGCTTTCTTCCACGTACTACAAATCTGTGGAATGAGCTTCCTTGTGCGGTGTTTCCGGGACGATACGACATGACATGGGTGCCTTTAAAAAAAGCGCGTACACCTTCCTTAAAGGCCGGCAACGCTCCTGTGATTCTGATCAACGCTCGTTTGTCCTCCTTTACTATAAAAAAATAAGATTATATGTTCGATAATGAGCTGCATACTTCAAGCCGCAAACAATGCTATACTCAATAGTGTATATCTATATAATTTCCAATATCACTTCCCTGTATTTCAAAAAAGAAGTCCAATTTCCAGGAATGTGCGCTATTGTACAAGTCTCACACTGAAAGAGTCTGTCCTTGTGATTCTTTATGGTTACTGCGTAACAATTAGCTCACAAACACTGCAGTACCGACACGTTTAAAATTAAATGGAATATTCTTAGAAATCACTATCTACAGTACAGATGAGACAGTAGGTACCTACAGATAGCGCGCGATTTGAATGCAGAGATTTTTTTTCTTTATTGATTTAGGGGCTTTTATATGTATGTACATGTCAGCCCCATTATAATCTAAGTACAATCATAAAGACAAAAGAAAAACAAAAATCTTAACTTAACAAACTAAAAAAAAAGTTAATAAAAGGAAAAGCAAGTTATATCTATAGTGTTCAACAAATAAGACTTATTGATTCAAACAGACTTATGGCATCCTTAGATGCAGGGCGGGCAAGTATATTTACAAACTTGCCCGTATCAAATCTGTTCAAACCCATAAGTCTTACAATTTTGTTTCTACTAGACTGAAATCGTACACATTCCTTTAACAAGTGCTCAACATCAAATGCAGAGTTAAGAAATGCGATAGTGCTGTGACCTTATTATAATTGATGGCCATAATAGTGAGCGTGTCGATAAAATTAAACAAAGCTTTAAGTTAACCAGTTTAACCTAATAATGAAATCTCAAATTTTTGATATGCCTTTCTTCAATACAATGTCCAAAACATTTTTTGTCTCGATCCCGGCGATGAATAAAAAACCCTGATGGACTCAGATCAGTCATTATTAAAATAAAAAAATAACACGGGATCGCAACTTTACTATTGATACGTGATAACAAGGTAAGTGTACGGTAACTGACAGATATGGTACAGCAAGCCAGTATTCTAACTACACACCAATTATTCTCAACATCATCGCATACACAGAAATTTGTAAAATCGTACCAAATTTCACAAATTGGGCTATTTCCGCTAATAATGAAGACTTTTAAGCAACAAGCAGACTTTAAAGAAGAAAACTTCAAGAAATAAATCATGTTTTTTTAATGTACCTATTACTCTACTAAAATTTAATACAAAATTATTCAACTAGAATCATTTAGACTCAGTAAAGGTGTTCGCACATTACACCGACTCAACGCCGATCCGATACCCTTCCAACTAGACTTTAGAGGTATCAACGAGTTGTCAACTAGGCGATCAACGCCACCAGGTCACCAGTGGACAAGTTCTTCATTCCGTTTTCTTCGCCCCTCTCTATGGGCGTCGCCCACTTGCCCATTGTCGCAACGTGCACATCTCGTCGACAAAGAAGTGGGGCAAACGGGTCGGTGACAGTCAATACATAAACCCCCTTGGGACCACGCGTCGTATACTTTCAACCTACTAGTTGACACTCTTAAGCAACACAATATAAAGCTTTCATTTCAATGCTATACTGTGAGTTGAGTTGGAGTGGAGTCGGCGTTTAGTCGGTGTAATGTGCGAAGACCTTAAACGAATGTAGGTTCCGTCCAAGGTCCCCAGTTCAACGCTGGCCTTCGATTCTATTCACTCGATTTATCTATTGATCCTCGGCATTTTGACACGAGGAAACATTCGGTAATGTATAATATGTATATACGTGGGTAACACTGAAAATGTTTAGAACTGGCCAGTTAGAAACATTTCTAATGAATACTTTTTTGAATTTTAATTTTAGGACTCTTTGGTAACCTAATGTAGTATATTGCATTCATTTGTCATTTGTTTTTGTGAATTGGCGGCATATCTAAAAACTCTTGTTACACGTGAAAATGAGCCTAACGCGAGAAAATTTTCGGTCAATGATTTATTATGCCTTTCGTTGTGGGCTTACTCAAAAATGCTATGATAGGCTGCGATTAGCATTTCTTAATGAAGCCCCATCTCGTGCCACTATTTGCAATTGGTTTAACGAGTTTAAGCGTGGACGTAGCAATTTCAATGATGATCCGCGTGAGGGACGTCCTTTAACAGCGACTACTGAAGTTAACATCAGTGCTGTGCGACGCATGATAGATGAAAATAAGAGAGTGACCTATCAGCAGATACGGGCAAGCCTAGGCATTGGTATGAGTCAAGTTCAAAAAATATTACACGAACATTTAGGCGGAAGCCAGATGGATTTTCCGTACTTTAACTGACGACCAGAAACACCTTCTCATAGACTGGTGTTGTCTTGGAAAAAATTCAACAGCAGCGCCCTCAAAGCAGGATCCTCCTTCAGCACGACAATGCTTCAGCGCACTCCGCAAAACGGACTGTTGAATATTTGACTATGGCAGGTGTGGAGATAATGAGTCATCCGCCATACAGTCCTGACCTGGCGCCCTGCGACTTTTACACATAAAAAAAAAGGTTTACGTGTAGAGTTTAGATGTACTATTGATGACAGCTATTGATGAAAGTAGATTGACTGCACTACATTATAGACTTATAGAGATAATGTGGAAGGAAGTGTTCGAGCTCGGCGTATATTATATTACTTTATATACATCGGGGGCGTATTATAACAGGAGACAGGTCAAGAGTACTCACAACAATAGAGCTTGTATGAAAGATAGATGCTAGAGGCAGAAAGCAAACAAATATATATATCCCTCTGAGAGTATGTACGTACGTTGTTAGACAATCAATCTTAAGACTATAATAATAAGACGGACCATAAAATATGTTTATTGGCTTATGAAATTTTATGGACCCTAAATAGAAACAGTTATCGCTTTCCAATAATAATGACCGTAACTTCAATTTGTCTTGTAGGAGGATCAAACAAATCTGAAATACTTGTAAAATATTCATGCGTAAAAGATTTTGTGGTCTATTTATAATTTCGATCGTCTCCCGAGAGACTGTCAAAAGATATGCACATATAATATATATATATATATATATATATATGTGTGCACATATAACATCACTTGTAGTTTATTAATCGACTGACGACTATGTCTTCTGCTTTTGTATGCATGCCTGGTTAAGAATATGCAATGGTACCTCTTTTGTCTCTTATTAAAATATTTGATCCTGATAGGTTTTGATCCCGACTATCTACTATTTTAAGGTTTTCTCATCAAGACCTTTCCAACGATACATTGGGGTTTTTACATATTGTGAGCTTTGTTGCTGATGAATAAAATTTCCAACGGCGTATTTGTGCATTATATATACAACTAGCTGACCCGACCACGTCGGTCGGGTTCGTGTTCTGTATGTACATAATAAATAAAATACTGTTTTCTATGAATTTGTCAATAATATATCATAACATCAAGAATTATTTCGTAAAATATGCTCCCTGTTGTTATAATGAAATGGTTTCACAACAGATCTGTCAAACCGTGCGTCACTAAACTCTGTCATAGAAAATATGTCCATACAAAACAAATATTGGAAATAAAAATAATTATGGGTCCCAAATCGATATAAAGACTATCCTATCTCTCAAGTTTGACTAAACTGCACTCCATGAACTAATCCCCATTAAAATCCGTTCATTAGTTTAGGAACAAACATCAGGACACTGGATTTATATAGATTATTTAAACATTATTAGTATATTTTTGTATTTGCCTAACGAGAATTGAAGGATGACCCAGAAGAAAAACTAAGTCATCCCCACGTGAAATGTTTGGTTTATTGACATCTGGCAAATAATCAGAGGTGCAAAAAGATTATGGCATAGATTAGCTGTTGATACCTCACTCACTGATCGTAATTATTTTAACTCATAATTTTTCTTTTTTCTCTTTAAATACAACTTTAATTAGGGGTTTTTTTTGTAAAATGAAGTCCTTAACCGTTTAGTACTGATACGTTTCGTCTGACCTTCGCAAAAATAATGTAAGCTATGGTTCAATTATAAAATTTTATTTATGTTATAACTTTAAACGAGCAATTCTTGTATATATATAATCTGAATCTCGGAAACGGCTCCAACGATTTTAATTAAATTTAGCATACAGGTAGTTTCGGGGTCGAGAAATCGATCTTGCTACGTTTAAATTAAAAAAAATGTAGTTTTATCCGTGTTTTCATGAGAAACAGCTACAATAACATTAGAATACATAGGTAAATTTCGCCACTTTAAACAAGACTATAATAGCTCAGATGGAACATTGGGTGATCTGAAAAGCAGAAGACCCCGGTTCGAATCCAGATGTCATATTAGTTTTTTTTTTGCTCAAGTTCTGAACTATCTTACAAATCCGAGCAAGGCTCGGTCGTCCAGAATTTTTAAAAAATGTTATAACATTCGTTTCGAGCTTTCTGTACTTTTTCTCGAAGCAAATCATTCACTATGTCAATGTCACTCTCCGTGCGCGCAGATTTTTTTTTATATATATAAGAGAGACAAACGGGCAATAGTCTCACGCGATCGGAGCTGGTGTGGCAACCGCCCATGGACATCTGCGAAAGCAGAGGTCAAGAGACACGTTGCCGGCTTTTAATTAATATATTTTATGTAGAAGATATCTTGCTTCGACTATGCCATTTCAATACGACATTATTAAAGATATATCAACTCTCTGCAATTAACCACCGCGCCGTATACCATACACACGCAAGAGCAAAATATATTGTAGCGTATAACTTTACCGTTTATTGGGAACTTGCTTGGCGACCTGTCGGCGATACGGACCTATCGCTCCACGAAAACGTAAGGATTTGCTTGGCTTTCTATAAATTGATTTACTTAGCTCCTATACGAAACCTTAACATTTCCTTGAAGCGACAGAAAACGAAAATAAAAAAGTGTGTTTCCACTTATGTATGCACGCAAGAAGTTATACTTCTTTGGCCTAACAGGACAATATTGTAAAAATCTTGCAACAATGGCTTTGAAAATTAATTATTAAATAATGAATACGGCTGTACAGGCTTGAACCCTTTGCCTGTCCTAATAATGGACGAAGAAACCAAAAAAAAATAACGAATGTCGCAAACGTCAGAAAATTTTAGGAACCACTTAACCCTGTTACATTTGTGTAAGGTACAGTGATGTGAGCGCATCTTAAAATTTCACTCTCATCGTTTTCTCATAACGCGCCTAAAGAAGTATAACTTCAACAATTGCTTCCTGCGTTGAAGTGACTTTTAACCTGCACGCAAGAAGTTATACTTCTTTGGCCTAACAAAGCAATAATCTTTAAAATTATTTATTCCTCGTGCTATTCTACGTTTGTAGAAAGAACAATATTGTAAAAATTTTGCAACAATGGCTTTGACAATTAATTATTAAATAAAGAATACGGCTGTACAGGCTTGAACCCTTTGCCTGTCCTAATAATGGACGAAGAATCCAAAAAAAAAATAACGAATGTCGCAAACGTCAGAAAATTTTAGGAACCAAGTTCACCCTGTTACTTATGTGTTAGGCACAGTGATGCGCGCGCATCTTAAAATTTCACTCTTATCGTTTTCTCATAACGCGCCTAAAGAAGTATGACTTCAACAATTGCTTCCTGCGTTGAAGTGACTTTTAACCAAAGTTTTTTCATGTACATATAACGTTGGTACTTACGAAGTAGCGTTTTCTATCTTTAGAGGTTAGCACAACTCATGAAATTCTTCTGGCGTGGCAAGGGATAATGGACAGTTCTGGACGATATTTCTAGAACCATAAGGCGTACGGACTTGAAATTTGGTAGAAATATCCCTTTTGCCGAGTAGATGTCAGCTAAGAATTTAACGAAATTCCACCCGCAGGAGTTTTTTTTTAATATGAACAGAACCACGCCTGTCGTGTCAGCTAGTTTTATTTCTATATAGATAAAGCGATAAACCCTGTACACATCGCTCTGAGCCATCACCCTGAGCTTTAAAGATGGGATCTCTCATGTATAATTATACAAGCAACCACACCTTTCCAAACCGGAACGCACAGTACAAAGGCTATGTTGCAGATGTGGTGGTGGACTGGACATTCAGTAAGTACTGCTGCAACTTAAATTTTTTTTCATAACTTAATAACTATAACGGACGAGACGATCCGGACTTTCAGCTGATGGTAATTGATGCACCCTGCCCATTACAATGCAGCGCCGCTCTGTGTTCTTCATATATCAAAAGATTCTGAGCGGCACCACAATTGCACTCGTCACCTTGAGACATAAGATGTATCATTTGTCCAGTTATTTTATTAGCTACGGCGCCTTTCAGACCGAAAATGCTTATGCTTACATATTACTGATTTACGGCAGAAATAGGCTCCGTTGTGGTAGCCATAATCTAGCCGGCATCCTGTGCAAAGGAAAGCCCCCCACTGGTAAATACGAATTATACGTATAGAAAGTCTCTTGCTGTTAGACAACCCATAAAAACAGGCCAGACTTAATACTTTAGCGTGCGTGACAAGATACGTCTTACATTTGTATCACACTTTGTGTTAGTGTGCGTGCATTGCTGAAACTCAGTTTTTTATGACAGTAAGGGACGAGACTAGCAGGTCTTTCAGCTGATGATAATTGATACGCCCTGCCCATTACAATGCAGTACCGCTCAGGGTTCTTGAAAAACCCAAAAAGTCTGTGCGGCATTACAATAATTGAGCTCGTCGCCTTGAGACATAAGATATCTCATTTGGCAAGTAATTTCACTATCTACAGAGTCCTTCAGAGTTGCTTCACGGCAGAAATAGACGCCGTTATGGTACCCATAATCTAGCCGGCATCTTGTGCAAAATAGCCTTCTGGTATTTCGGCAATGCAATCACTGTCGCCGTAAAACACTAGCGAGGCAATAAACGTCGCGGTTTGTCAACGATTCAATGGAGTAGGATGGTGTGGCGATATGGGTCGCGATACTAAATCCGTCGCGGGTCACTGACCCCGGCACCGCCCACGCGCACCAGTCGCCACCACGATGCGCCTGCGCACCGCCATACCCTAACTGTAGCCTTTTGAACGTGAGGCAAAAACTCATTTCGCTATTCCACTTTTTGCTCTTAATAGTGATTTTCATTATTATAACACTAGAAATAAGGGAATTACTTGTAACTAATTCTAGTAGGCTTCATAAGATAAATAATAGCTTTAAGGGTAAACGTATACACTGATATAACAAAGTCCCAGCCACTGCTCAGGCATTATCTATAAATAAATTTAAATGTTTTATTAAAAAATGGCTCTGTCATAAATCCTCCTACTCCACAGCTGATATCTAAGTGATCCGACAGTCTGGGAGTACATTATAATTATTTTATAACAAGAGCAATGACAACACAATATTGTATATTTGATTAAAAAGAGCGCAAAAAAATGCTGGGAGATTTTCTTGCGCCATTTCTTCTCTCTCACAGCGTCATTTGTTTCCGAAACGGTATTAATGTCTAGTATATTAGAAATGACATCAAAAAGAATACTAAAGGAATGAATTTTGAGAAAATAAATGCCTTTTATGCCTATTTATGATTCACAGAAGTATTTGAAAGCTATGGAAAAAGTTAAGTTAGCAAAAAAATATTTGGGCTATATTATTATTAAATGTAACTTCACTAACTTGTTTGTTCTTATACATACTTATTGAATATTCATGTTTTTTATAATAGCAGGTAGCAGAAAATGAATGCGAATCTTATTTGTTTTAAATTATAGTTACTGTAACCGATTCTGACTGACAAGTCGTCAGCAGTCAGCCACGCTTGGCATTAGCTGCTCAGTATTTTTAATAGTAAACTAGCTAGCGCTCACATCATCACAAAATTGGTCACCAATTATCAGGCTGTCAGTTGGTGTATGCGCTAGTATATTTTAAGTCTACGGTCTAGACCATAGTGTCTCAACCTTATTTTGCTCACCGCCCACTTTGAGAATATGTTTTTTTCTAGAGTATTTTCGTGTATTTTTTTTGCCTTTTTAGACTTTATTTTTTAATCTACCCCCGCTCCATGTGCGCCATCTCAATGCCCCCTAATTTTCTCTTGGTCTTCTACTGCCCCCCCGAAAGTCTCAAACGCCCACAAGGGGGCGTTATCGCCCACGTTGAGAACCTAGATGTCTAGACTAGACTCTAGATGATACCTTCCCAAATTTTCGCGGCACTGCCAATTTACACGGTCAACGTAAGGGGAGGCTCCTTTGAACAGGATGCCGGCTATATTATGGGTACCACAACGGCGCCTATTTCTACCGTGAAGCTACTGCTTGCTAATGTGTAAACATTACTGTGTTTCGGTCTGAAGGGGGCCGTTTTTTGGGGATTTTCAATAATCCTGAGCGGCTCTGCATTGCAGGGCGAATGAATTACCATCAGCTGAACGTCCTGCTCGTCTCATCCCTTATTTTCATAAAAAAAAAAATTACCTTCCCAAATTTTCGCGGCACTGCCAACTTACACGGTCAACGTAAAGACATCGCGTCTCGGAACTAATGAAATTTTATACAAAAGTTGTTTCGTAGAGTTTGAACCAGTTTCTTATATATATGTATTTATAGTGAAGATGCCAACATCGTGTACAGCGGCCGGGCTGGTGTGAGCACTTCTCCGAACCTCAACAGGATGATACGAAATACAGTTTACAATTGCGACCGCTTGTGCTGTTAAGTGTTAAATTAGCCATTTACAAGTGCCAGTTTGGACCTGGTTTTTTATGCTTTGTATTTGACTTTTTAGGGTTCCGCAGCCAAATAGCAAAAAACCGAACACTTATAGATTCGTCATGTCTGTCTGTATGTCACAGCCACTCTTTTCCAAAACTATAAGAACTATACTGTTGAAACTTGGTAAGTAGATGTATTCTGTGAACCGTTTTAACATTTTCACACAAAAAAAGAAAAAAAAAAAAAAACAATAAATTTTGGACGTTCCCCATACTTCGAACTGAAACTCAAAATTGTTTTTTTCGTCAAACCCATACGCGTCAGGTTATCTATGGATAGGTCTTCAAAAATGATATTGAGGTTTCTAGTATCATTTTTTTCTAAACTGAATAGTTTGCGTAAGTAGTCTATTTTAATCCTTCATGGGCGAGTCCGACTCGCGCTTGGCACCTTTTTTTAATGTTAGATTACAAAAATGATTTTAAAAATTAATTTAAAGGGCTTCCGTTAGTTATCTTGTGTTTGGGAATAAGTGACGAATCGTTCAAATGTTACTACTTTTAGTAAGTGATCACTGTCACCCATACAGTACGGGTATGGGTAAGTGTACGCTTTTTTTAAAAAATTCTGGTAGTACGGTACGGTATGGGCAGCTGTTTCTGCAATATAACCACTTAGCTGGGTACATTTTGCGTCAGTTACTCCAACCATCCCAGCTCATTCCAGAAGTTCAGAACACTACTATACTAAGGTTTTTGCCCGTTGGTTGGCTTCAGGCAGACAACCTCTGCACTTAGGGCTGTTCGTTTCGCCAATAGTGAAAAGGTGCTTATTTATTGTCCCGGTGACCCGTCTGGGTGCCCACCATGATTCGGATATCGTGTCCATTTAAGCCAATGAGACGCGTCAGTATAGTGTCTATACTTGAGATCATGGCAGAAATTCACGGATATTTATGCAATAAGTATACGAAACGAGCAACTTCTTGTTAAGCTGCATTATCAGCCCACAGCCCAGTCACAACGCATTACAAACCGACCAATGGCGTTGCTTAGCAAACTCAACTAAGATCACGGAATGTCACCTCTTCTATCTAGTTGGAACACAATTATTACATACAAGTGCGATTATTTTTACTGCTACCATTTCTTTTCTATCGGCCGTCAACTGACGAGCGTGCGACTCACTTTATAGTAGGTGTTTAATTTTATTTTATTTAAGAAAATAAGGGACGAGACGAGTAGGACGTTCAGCTGATGTTAATTGATACGACATACCCATTACAATACAGTGCCGATCACGATTCGTGAAAGACCCAAAAATACTGCGCGGCAATACAACTGTGATCGTCACCTTCAGACATAAGATGCGCCCTTCAGACCGAAACACAGTAACGCTTACACATTACTGCTTCACGGCAGAAATAGGCGCCGTTGTGGTAGCCTAATAATCTAGCCGGCATCCTGTGCAAAGGAGCTTCCCACTTGGGTTGCCTCTGCTCATAACATCAACGAGTATAGCTTCCAGCAGAAAACATATCTATTTCTTGGCCTTACCGTTTCTGCCCGATAGTTTTCTCGTCGGAAATTATGTCACAGTTTGGATTCGAGCCATTAATAGCGACATTACATATATAAAGCTTGTAACCCATATAGAATACGTTTAGATTGTAAAGGTCATTCATGCTAACATTTCAAGCGGTACCTTGAAAAGTTCGCTCTAAGCCGCATTATAGGTCAGAACTCTAACCTAACCTTGAGCTAAACTATTTGTATTGGCTCGCATGTTAAATGCACAGAAACGCTGGCACTCATAAAACTTAGTTATCATATCGCGCCGACTCTCGTGAGATAGATAAAGTTTAAATGAAAAGTTGTTAGGCGCCCCGCAGACTGAGCAAGTTTGGTTGAAGACACAACTAAGTTTACGTAAAATATTGCCAAGTGCAACAACAAAAGACCTAGTTAGCGGTTGCCGTGATTCAAATTCAAATATTTTTATTCAAATAGGATGTGACACCACTTAATGAAAGTCAAAAACTACCACCCATTAAAAAATGAATGCCTCAGACCTGAGAAGAACGGGCGCAACAAACTCAGCTGGCTTTTTTTTTCATCGAAAAAATATGATAACAAAGTAGTATTGTACAATTAAACTTATTATTTCATAGCCTGAGGGCGGTGACTCCATTCCCAATCTGTGGTATCATTAAGAAAGTCATTTATGTTATAGTAACCTTTACCACACAAACGTTTTTTAACAATTCTTTAGAATAACGTAATACTTTTGGTTTGAACATTTTCTGGGATCTTGTTGTAAAAGCACATACCTACATCGCCCCACAAAAAGACTTACTAACTCGATTTAGCCGAGTAGTAGGCATTATAAGTTTATGTCTGTTCCTGGTGTTAACATTATTTTTCTAAATAAAAGTTTTCAAATAATGGTCATTAGTCAGTATGCAAATTAAAGTCGGAAAGACCTGGAGTGAAATTAAATGAGTTGCTCAGGACCGATATGCGATGCACTGTGGAAGCCCCCTGCCCCAGCTAGGGGATAAAGGAAGTTAATGATTATGAATGAGTCAGTATGTAATTGGATGCAAACTAGGGATATGCAATTTTTTTAATTAAAATAATGAGGACGAGACGAGCAGGACGTTCAGTTGATGGTTACTGATATGCCTTGCCCATTACAATGCAGTGCCGCTCAGGATTTTTGAAAAAACCCAAAAATTCTGAGCGGCACTACAATTACGCTCGTCTCCTTGAGACGAGTAAATTCTCATTTGCCCAATAATTTCACTATCTACGGCGCCATTCAGACTGAAACACAACAATGCTTACACATTACTGCTTCTCGGCACAAATAGGCGCCGTTGTGGTACCCATATCTATCTAGCTAACATCCTGGGCAAAGGAGCCTCCCACTCGTTCATAAATCTTTTTATGTCTTAATAACTCTCAGATCGGTGGCTTCATCTACAGGATCTACTTTAAATTTGATTACCTGCTCAATACCATTAATTGCATATTAGGAAATTGACTTGAGATGTCGCTCTTTCAAATGTAAACAGCGAACATCACTTTGGATGTCAAGGGAGCAGTCTTTGTACGATACTTTGAAGACTGCTGCAAGGAATAGGGGGAACTAAAATAGCTTAAATAATAGAGATAATGGAAATTTTAATAAAAGCTACAGTGGCGCATGTAGAACCGTGGGCTCCAACCATTTTCGTTTTCGGGAGATGTTTCTCTTTCAAATCTAAACAGCGAACATGAGTGTGGATTTCAAGGCAGCAGTAGTTGTACGATACTTTGTAGACTGCTGCGAGGGATAGGGGGAGCTAAAATAGCTAGAATGATAGATATTTTTATAAAAGCTACAAGTGTCGCGCGTAGAACCGTGGGCTCCCACCATTTTCGTTTACGGTTTTTTAATTAATATATTCATTTATTAAATCGACGAAGAGTACGAGCCGCGTTGATTGCATACCATTAGATTAAATGTTTGTTATCCTGTTCCATAAAAAAAAAACAATGATTAGCGGTTGACGAAACCAGCAATATGAAACAAGTAGTAAAAATTACCAGTTGTTAGTTGCGGAATTTTTGTTAACGAGTGCAGGAACTTAAAACTGGTCTAAAGTATTGAGAGTCGATCAATATTCGATCCTCAGCTGATCAGAGTGGCGCAACCAGTCCCGTCACCGTGGTGTCCGTCAGCTACCAAAGTAGACACCATACAGACACCAGAGTAATGACGCGACCGAGGTGGTCGCACCACCAAATTGGTTGCGCAACCAAACGGACCAGGTGAGTAAATCCCTACAGAGATGTATATATTTTGTTGATATCGGCTACTGGTTGGCTGCGAAATGTAGCCCTTATACCTAATAAATTTAACTAACAACTGCAACTGAACTCTGCAGTGGACGTGTAAGTTTGGCACGCGCGCGGCCCGTTTGCTCTCACAATTGAATATACCGTTTTATTGGACACGGAGTATATTAGGGATACCTTATATATTCAAATGAGCAAGTCTTGTACATATTTTCCATACCTCTGAATCGGCTTAATGATTTGGACGGATTTAATACACGCGGGATTTTATGGGCGAAAAATCGATTAAGAAAAAAGCGACCTCCAAAGTTCTTTGCGTGGTGCTTCTCCCGCTTTCTTAAATTTATTAAAGCTTCTTAACAGAGAAGGCTAACATAGAGTTAGATAACAATATAACGATGCTTGGTTGTTGTCCTGCGCAGGCCACCTAAATTGTATAGTATGTGATTAAATGATTATGTGATTAAAAAGATGTTAATTATGTTTGTGTTAATGTACAAACGTAAGCGAAGTCCACGCCGCTGGGATTTTTGACGCCCTACAATAGGCTATTGGGAGTCTAATTCTTTATAGCATTTCTATAACAGATGGACTGATCCATGGATGGAGATTTTTCTGGTATTTTTATATTGCTATTATTATTAATCACAAAGAAACGACCGAATATTGAGTAACTAAGTCCCTAAGGGCGAGACGAATAAAAAAAAATATAATAGTATATTTTTTTAAGTCAGCTTTATTATGAATCTACCCTCAAATGACACCGCGGGTGTGTGACGAGCCAATCAGATATTATATGCAGTACTCACCCATTCTCGTCCTTGATCTTCTTCTTTCGCCCCCGCTTCTTGGGCTGGTTGAGCATCATCTGCTGCGGGTGCATCTGCATATGCGGGTGCTGGTGCGGGTGGTGGTCGTGGTGTTGCATATGCGGCATGTGGTGCTGTTGGCCGAGCATGGCGCACATCGCGTCCTCGTCCACGAACGAGTACGGATCCTCGCACTCCTGCTTGATGCCGTTGAACATGTCCTCGCGCTTGTACTGTTGCATCTGGTGGTGTTGGCTCATGTCGTACGGCACGTCCGAGTCCCGCTTGTAGCCGTACGCGTCCTGGGGGTATTTCGGGAAGGGGAAGTGCTGGTAGTCGGGCTCGTGGGCGTGCGGTGGAGGGGGTTGTTCGAAGTGGCGGTAGGGGGAGGGGAAGGGTCGCTGGAGCAGCGGCTCGAAGGAGGGCTCGGGCGGGGGCGAGCGCGGAGGTAGCGGCGCGGGAGACGCCTCGGCACTGGAGGGTTTCCGCCGCGCCGCCTCGCCGCTGTTGCTTGTCTCGTAACCATCGTCCTGGCTTTCTGCCGGTTTCGGCTTCTCCTCGCCCTCCTCCCTGCAAAACAACAAACAAAACGTCAGCTATCTATTACAGAAATACCTATGGGGTCAACAAAATTAGTTTATTTTCTACATCTAGAAGTAAGAATCTTAAAATGCATTTTTTTTTTAATAGGTGCACATTACGAGCATTCACTACAGCTGTTAATAAGTTGTAACCGTCACTTTTTCAACACTAAATGAATCATGGGACACACAATCACAGTGAATAAATTTAAGGTAGGTACACTAAGTTATATGTCATGTCCTACAATGGGTACGTAGCGCAAGGAAGCGCATCTGCAGTTTAAATCACTATGGAAGAAAGTTGTACAAATATCTTAGGTAAGTGCTTATTGTTGGAAACCATATTATAATAATAAGTAAGAAATAATTGTAATCATTTTTTGAATTTAATAAGATACTACAGTTCAAATAAAACGCCGTATACACACGAGCGAAGTATTTGTGAACAAATTCCAAGAGCACGAAATAAATCTACTTGCTTGGATATCTGATTGGATAGTATAGTGTCCTCGAGCCTGACATACATAATGAAATACAAAGTTCCATACAAAAATCTAAGCCGGCCCAAATTTTCCAGCTTTAATTAGAAACAAAACGAGCTTTTCTGCGAATTAAAAAGCAATTATAAGTTCCATTAAACCAGTCTGTATGTAAGGTTTATCAAAGCAACCTCAGGCGGCGGGATGGGCAACGTGTGCGTGCCACAGATAATGAAATGATCTACGCACACTTGAACGACGTATACCTGCTTTCAGGGTTCAGTACCCGAAGGGTAACACTGTCCGAGTGTCTGCACATCTGTCAGCGGGCTGTACTCATGAACTGCAATAGTCAAACAGCTGTTTGCTAGTGTGTATTATTACTAATGCCGCAAATAACAAATAATAAAACCCAAATTGAGAAAATGGCCGCCATGGAAATTTAAGAAAGCTTCATCATCATTATTTCAGCTGGAAGACGTCCACTGCTGGATAAAGGTCTTCCACAAAGATCGCCATGACGACCGGTTCTGCGCTGCCCTCGTCTTTTATTTTTTTTTATATGAAAATAAGGGACGAGACGAGCAAGACGTTCAGCTGATGGTAATTGATACGCTTTGCCCATTACAATGCAGTGCCGCTCAGGATTATTGAAAAACCCAAAAAAATTCTGAGCGGCACTACAACTGCGCACGTCACCTTGAGACATGAGATGTTAAGTGTCATTTGCCCAGTAATTTCACTTATTGTGTACCCATAATCTAGCCCGCATCCTGTGTAAAGGAGTCTCCCACTCGTCCAACGTTAGATCGTCGGATTTTGATGCGCTTTTTTAAAGGGGAAGGTTTACATTTATAAAAGATGCATAATATAGTAGAGAAAGATTGATAATTTTGACGTTTCTAACATGATGTCGCCTATAAACATAAATTTTTGCGCTAGCTGTATGTTGCTGTAATTTAAATGAATATTTTCGAAGATATTACAAATTTAAAATGCAGTGACATAGCGGTTGCGGCGGTACCGGCCGGGAAAGAATAAGAATATGAGTATCATCGATTTTATAAAGTATTGAAGTCCACTAAACGTCGTTAATTGTTGAGATATCAACTGTATCACTCGGAAGTTACATTATATTTAATTAATTTTTACTATTATCTTTTAACAGAACGAAGTCTGTTCGGGCAGCTCGTTGTAAATGGGTTGAGCAGGTTATCAACTTTAAAGTATATCCTGTAGATGAAGTCACAACCTGAGAGTAGAAAAATACATATACAATTTTATTATACGCTACACGAACGGTTGGCTTAGAGAACGCGAGAGGACGAGTCCCGCATCGTTCATAAATTTTGATTTCAAATTTAATTTGTGTAATTAATACCAGAAGTGAGGTTTATCACTTACAAAAAATGACAATTTTTTTAGAACTGTAAAGAATTCTCAGATTGCCGCCTTTTTTATGATAATAAGGGACGATATTGACACGCCCCGCCCATTACAATGCAGTGTCGCTCAGGATTCTTGAAAGACCCAAAAATTGTGAACGGCACCACAATTGCGCTTGTCACCTTGAGACATAAGACGTTAAGTCTCACTTTCGCAATTTAATTGCCTGGACGAAATCTTAAAAGATAGAAATTCTTTTAAACGAATTGTAGTTGTGAGTTGTGTTGGCGCAGCTGAATTACAATCGCGGTGACGTCACTCGAGGCGCAGGTGGTATCTTATCGGCGGAGCCTTCACAGTAGAGCTCGAGCGAAGCGCGCAGGAAGTGACGACTCAAACGCCTCGGCGGGCGGATGACGTGTGGCGGATGAAACAACCGGCTAAGCGCGACACGACGCGACTTCTGAATCTTCTAGATAATTTATTGAACTAGGCGTAACTTTGCGGAAATTCATAATTATACAAATGATTTAAGTTTTCTTTAGTGTTAATTCCGAAACCAAAATCTGGCGAGACAACACATCCTGAGGATGCCTCGTATGGAGGCGAAACACGTGTCGAATTGTTTTAAAAGCAAATATTGGCGGAATTAACACTAAAGAAAACCTCAATCATTTGTATCTTCTAGATACGTTGTAACGAATATATCTTAATATATACAGATACAGTGTCCTTATGTTTGTTTCCAGTGAACTCCTAAACTAATGGGGATTACTTAATCGAGTGCAATTCAGTCCAACTTGAGGGATAGGATAAAAAAGCATTTATTTTCTCAAAATTGATTGCTTTAGAATTCATTTTGAAGTAATTTCTAATATACTAGAAATAATACCGCTTCGGAAACAAATGGCGCTCTGAGAGAGAAGAATAGGCGCAAGAAACTCTCCGATAAGATAGTTTTTAATTCAATTTGGGACCCATAATTATTTTTATTTCCAATATTTATATTGTAAGGACATATTTTCTATCAGAGAATAATTTATTGACCCACGGTTTGACAGCTCTGTTACGGAACAATTTCATTGTAACAACAGGGAGCACATTTTGCGAAATAATTCTTGGTGTTATGAAATATTATAATATACAAACTTATTATATACAGAACAACGTCTGTCGGTTCAGCTAATCTTTATATATATATTTCTTGTGTGCGTGTGTATGTCACTGAACTCCTCCTAGACGGCTGGACCGATTTTGATGATATTTTTGTGTGTTACAGTGAATTTGAGATTGGCGTGTGTCTTCAGGTGGATTCGAGAATGGTTTAAATTCACAATTAAACCACCACCTAAACGGCTGGACCGATTTTGATGATTTTTTTGTTTGTTCAAGTGAATTTGAGATTGGTTTAGATTCTTAATTCTGTCCATATAATATAATTCTCCTGCTCATGTGTATGTTAGTGAACTCCTCCTAACGGCTGGACCGATTTTTCACATTTAAGACGTGTGTAGGACAGGACGTCTGTTGGGTCCACTAGTAGTATATATTATTGTATATCTCATTTAATATCGCCCGCGATTACCATATTTTTATCCGCGAAATGTAATTCCCAACGTAACTCTTGAATATGTCAGGACAAATCATACCTGACAACGTGCGTGCAAAACTTCATAAAGATCGGTTGAGTAAATTTCCTTCGGCTTGTTTCCCTAAATCGTTTAATGTACTATAAATTATGTCAGGATACTTTGACTAATAACTCAATGGTAGGGTTCACTTAATGGTAGCAGTATGAACTGAACTTATGAGGGTTCCTACTTTTCTAAGGCCTCAGAAAGTCCACTGCTGGACAAAGGCCTCCCCCAAAGATCTCCACGACGACCGGTCCTGCTGCCCTCACCCAACGTATTCCGGGGATCTTGACCAGACCGTCGCGTCGGTCCATCTTGTGGGGGGCCTACCAACACTGCGTCTTTCAGTACGTGGTCGCCATTCGAGGACTTTTCTGCAACTAAGTCCACCTTCTCAGAAAGGAATACAGTGACAGCACTCCTCTCTCTTACACCCGCCATGTCACAATAGCTCTTTCTCTTTCGTACGTCAGTTTTCCTTAGCCATAGACCTACAATTTATAAACGTTTAGATACAGCAAGAAAGAAAAGGAAAGCGAATCTATTCTTACTGTAATTTTAACATGTCATAAACAGGCGGACATGCATGGAATTACCTACTTAGTATTTTCAATAATAAACAACTACCTATCGCACACATTGTGAAATAAAATTGGTCTCGGAATATCGGGCTGTCAGCTCGTCTATACCCTAATATATATTGCTATATTAAGATCACGTTGACAGTGTACTTTCAATTACCATCGCACCGGTTCATCAGTTCTACAAATGTATCAGTTCTACAAATGTATACCATGTGCCTAATCGTTCCCGGAATCTCCCAATGCCGTACCTACTGTGTTGACTTTCTATATCATGTGATGTCCTTGCTGGCAACAGGTCTGGTGTCACCATCTACAATAAATATCTACTTAGTTATCGTTTTGATGGCTTATTGATAGAGTTCATTGCAAAAATACGGATGTAATTGCGAAGAAAAGCCGATTCAATGGTCATATTGGCACTTAAGGGCATGCATTCAAATTAGATTAAAACTGCATTCCTCCTCCTACTCGCGTCGTTTTCCTCATTACTGAGGGTCGTGACTCCCCCGCTGCATCAAATTCTCCCGTACGATTCCCCTCCATCTGCTGCGATCCTTAGTCTTATGAAGGGCATCATGGAAGTTGATGTTTGGAGCAGATCGTATTGGGTCCGACCATTTCGTGGGGATGCGCCTCTGGGACGCCTGCCATCTACCTTGCCTGTTACCAGCAATATGTCCAAAGAATTCCAGCATCCTAGCAAAACTGCATTAGCGTGGCTTAAACGCGTAGTTAAGTGATACTTCTTTAGGCGCGTTATGAAAAAATGATGAGAGTGAAATTTTAAGATGCGCGCGCATCACTGTAACACAAAAATAACAAGGTGAAGCTGGTTCCTAAAATTTTCTGACGTTTGCGTCATTCGTTTTTTATTTTATTTTGTTTCTTCGTGCATTATAAGGACAGACAAAGGGTTCAAGCCTATGTTTGCTTCGTTAGGCTTAAGAAGTATAACTTTTTGCCTGCATACATAAGTACACACACACTCTTTTATATGGAATTGGAGGACAAATGTGGGGTAATCTGGCGTTAATTGATCTCCGCCGCCTACATTTTCTTGCTACACCAGAAGAAAGTGTTAGTTAATGCTTTTAACCTCATTGAAAAAGTATGTGCGCAAAAACGCACAAAAAGCAAACGACGTAAATATAATACTAAAACATTTCTACCGAAAAAAATATTTTTAAATAATTTGAAAAATACATCAATGACGTTCTATACACACACATAAGGACACATCCTTCGCAAACTGACAGCGGAACGGCATAAGTGTGCTTAAAGATTGTCTTTATGTAAGCACACTTTTCTCCTGAGTCGTGTGTCAACTGTCACTGTCCAAATCAAATCTGAACTGAATAATTGTTTTACATTGCTGCTTATTGGCCAAGAATATTTTAATCGACTAGAGTAAATGTGGCAATGTACTGACATAGCAGTCGGAGCTCCGACGCACTTGTTTTGGTGTATATAATTTGTGGCATGTTCCATATTTCGGCTTCGTCATTGTAATACATCAATAAAAACACACTTATCAGCTGAAAACACAATAACAAGTAAACAGAATTTAACTTAAGGTTAGGTTAGGCCGGAGTTATACGAAATCTACGCAGACAAATCCGCGGGCGGAGGCTAATCAGTATTACACACAAATCCGCGCCCTTGAACGGTTCGCCGCACGGCTCCACAGCGCGGCGTATGTACGCAGGTGATTAGTCAACTGTACGCAAACAGGTCGGTTTAGCCTCGCAGCTAGCGCGCGACCTTAACAACCACCAATTGTATGTGAATAATTATATTCGACAATCAAGTCACTTACGGGCACGTTTACCGGCCATAATGATGCCGTATTACCCTAATGCATGACATCGACACCCTGTGAGATACTAAATATAGGAAGGACTTTAACAATCGCAGAATTAATGCCTAGTACTCGGCTAACTAGAGTTACTAAGTGTTTTGTGGGGGCGATGTTTTTTTTTAAAGAAACAAGGGACGAGACGAGCACGACGTGCAATGCAGTGCCGCTCAGGATTCTTGAAAAACGCAAAAATTTTGAGCGGCAATACAATTGCGTTCGTTACCTTGAGACGTAAGATCATAAGTCTCATTTGCCCAGTAATTTCACTAGCTATGGCGTCCTACAGACCGAAACACAGTAATGTTTACACAATACTGCTCCACGACAGAAATAGGCGATGTATATGTTTTAACAACAAGAACCCAGAAAATATTCAAAACAAAAGTATAGCGATATTCAAAAGAATTGTTAAAAACGTTTGTGAGGTGAAGGTGTCTTTAACGTATTATAATCCCTACTGATATAAAAAATATAAATGTAAGTTTGTTTGATAAGTTTTCACGCCTAAACCGCCGAACCGAATTTGATATTATTTAGTACAGAGATAGACTAGAGCTTGAAAAAGGACATAGGCTACCTTTTATTGCAAAAAAATAAATGGAGGGGTTGAAATACGGGATGGCAGAGTGGATGGAAATTTGTCATTATCGAAGAAAAAACCATGAAACTTTGTATTAAGAGGCACTTGATAAGATATAATAAAATTTATAAACATTTGTTCGAACATTTTTGAAACTACGACCTACATGGGAAAGAAATAGGAGATTAAAGTTCACAGGGAAATACTATTAAAAAGACTGTCCACAATGACAAGGGATATCCGCTGTATATTAGAAGAGCACTGCCAGCAGCGGAAAGAAGAGCTTGCATGTGTATTATTTGAAAAGTATCCTAAAAGATAAAAAAACTGCCCAAAGTAACTATTCAACGCGAGCGGAGTCGCTGGTAAAAGTTAGTACCTCTACTATAACTGTTAAATAAAAACTTTTATTGTACGATATTACTTTGTAAGCATATTTTTTATGAAAAAAAAAAAAAGCCCGCTGAGTTTCTTGCGCCTTGCAAAGGCTGCCCGTAAACAATGTTCTATATAACAACAGCCTCCTTATGTTAGACAACGAATGACAACAAGCCCGTTTTGTTACTTTAGTGTGAATAACGAGCTACGTCTTACACTCGCGATATGTATGTATCGTTGTTTTAGAGTGCGTGCGTTACTAAGAAATAGAGGTTAACAGTACAACCGCTATTTTTTTCGACGTGCTCACAGGTGTCACAGTCAGATAGACACACATATCATAGACGTTTAAATGATCCAAGATAACTAGTATGCAAAAAATTTGTACTGGCGGCCATTTTTGAATCCGCCATCTTGTTTTTATACGTTGGTAGCCCTGTCAAAAGCGTTAAGGTAATAATATAGTGATACGTACTACACAACCTATATTGTAAAAATTATAGGGCGTAACTTGATGACGGCGGGCGAAGCACTTTGACATACACTTTCATTCAATGTCTATATTTATGACGCGATGACATATCGACACCAGTTAAATCGACAGTGTATATATAATTAAATTTAGCGTGTTATACAATTTATTTATTTATTTGTAAAACATGTCGAAAGGTTTCCTGGACTTATACTTGTGTTCTGAGAATTTTTAATAAAGTATCGCAACAAAATAAAGGCATATTTCAAACTAAACCCCGCGTTCAAATATGCGTGTTGTTGCTGGAAACGCTTAGCATAGACTTGCCCTTGCTATGAATAAGGATTCATAATAGTCTGCTAACTTAAAGCATTGCTAATTCTCACTCTGTCTTCTTCTATTGACCTAAGTCAGAATGAGAAAAAACACTTCTAAGCGGCTGTTTAAAGTTAGCGGACCATTATGAATAAGGGGGTAATTGGGGCTGGCTACCAGTGGGAGGCTCCTTTGCACAGGAAGCCGGCTAGATTATGGGTACCACAACGGCGCCTATTTCTGCCGTGAAGCAGTAATGTGTAAACATTACTGTGTTTCGGTCTGAAGGGCGCCCGTAGCTAGTGAAATTACGGGGCAAATGAGACTTAACATCTCATGTCTCAAGGTGACGAGCGCAATTGTAGCGCCGCTAGATTTTTTGTGTTTTTCAAGAATCCTGAGCGGCACTGCATTGTAATGGGTAGGGCGTATCAATTACAATCAGTTGAACGTCCTGCTCTTCTCGTCCCTTATTTTCATAAAAATAAATCTACAACGATACAAACACTAAAGATGATGCGCCTTCTTTAATACGTAGTAAGTATTACCTAAACGGGCAGAAGGCCGCATCTCATAAGCCACAATGTTTATAAAATTTGGTCTGCTGACAGACACACAAAAAGACGTAGAAGAAGAAGTACGTCTATAGATCTCAGCCGTAACAGGGATCGCGATGCAGATAAACCTCCAGATACAAGTCATTTTTAATTATTGCCGAGACTCCTAGTTATAAATCTGCGAAAAGTCAGAAAGCCGCGAGGGGCACTCCAACCTAAAAAAAAAAAAACAATAAATCAACTCGCTCCGGCTAGACTTGATAAAATGAAACTATGTTACGCAACGAACCGGATCGGCAAGGCCTCGGCTCTGCCGCAGACCTGACGGGGCTGTGATTGCGTTCTTAATATAGGTTTCTGGTTGGGCGATGTTTTGCACTTGTGACACTTTGTGTACTTTTTAAAGTGAAAACTTCTTAAGAATCGTTGTGATTTTAATGTCGATGAAACGAAAAAGCGACAGTAAAAACAGACAGACACACAAATTCATAATATTTAACGTGGGAGAACATGAGATGAGAAGCATTATACAGAGTTTTGGTACCAGGCGATCATAGTTGAATAAGAGATTATCTTATCTACGACGCGAGTAAACCTTAATATATTCAGATATCATGCGCACGACGTATTACTAGACACCAGGAGAACATAAATATGGTAGCGGTGATAGTAATGTCTTTCATAGCGATTTAAACCGTGTGTCATCCTAGCAACATGTACTAGGATTTCATATGCAGTTTAGAGGTTCATGCACAATGCAGGTTTCACTTCTAACATGTGTACTTTGTACGCACGCAATTTTTTTTACAAGAAATTGTTAGTGGAATGAAGCATAACCCACCCTAGTTTGAATTCCAGTACTGAAAACATTTGCCGGCCCATTTCTTCTGCATATTTTGTACATTCTTCTACTGCATTTGCCATGAAAAGAGTTCCGAAGAGTTTTTTGACCTGATTCCTGCCGCCAATTCCAACACCTAACCACTGGCTCCAGCTAATAAACTAGGATATCATCCTTACCATCTTACTTAGATGCGATACATAGAAAGCGTTCCTGTATAGGGCTGTTTTCAACTTACTTTATTTTTTTTATGAAAATACGGGACGAGAGAAGCAGGATGTTCAGGTGATGGTAATTGATAGGGCCTCCTCATTACAATGCAGTGCCAATCCGGATTCTTTAAAAGCCCAAAAATTCAGAGCGGCACTACAATTGCGCTCGTCACCTTCAGACATAAGATGTTAAGTCTCATTTGCCTAATAATTTCACTAGCTACGGCGTCCTTCAGACCGAAACATAGTAATGTATACACATTACTGCTTCACGGCAGAAATAGGCGCCGTTGTGGTACCCATAATCTAGCCGGCATCCTATACAAAGGAGCTTGCCACTGGTCAACAAAATTGTGTAATGAGCTTCCTTGCGCGTTGTTCTAGTACGATACGACATGGGTACCTTAAAAAAAATGCGAACATTCGCTTAAAAGGCCAGCAATGCCCGTGCGATTCCTCTAATACTATCACAGACAATATCCTAGTGTATAGACAAACGATGCGTGCGAGAGAGACAAAAACATCTCACACATTTATTTTCCATAGATATATTGTGTCATACCAACTATGCACAGAATACTTATATTAGAAGAACTATTAACTTTTACAACAGCTAACTCTTCTAGAAGTTGATATATTTCATTTTTCATTTGGTAAATTTAAGATACATATACAAGAAAAATATTATAATATACTCTTTTTAGACAATTGTCAAAATTGTGATAACTATGCATTAGTTGTGTCTATACCTTAAAAATTTTCTTATGTTTAACCTGTATGGGGACTCATAGTCGATATTAATTTTAACTATATCATGTAAATCATTTGTTAAAGACTGTATGTTCCCTGAAAGTAAATAAAAAAAACATCTCTAACGGAGATACATCAAGATCCCGTCCCACGACAGTATGAACTCCTTAAATTTACCAATTTCATACGGGACTACGTCACAATAACCACGATACACATAATTATATTATAATAATTCATTCCAACTGCACCAACGCTCGTAAAACGGCTCATAAACTCTCGCGCAAAAACAACAAATAACTACCGTATTATTAACTTTAATTTAACACTCGACTTTAGAGGCAAATGATTTATAAGTACTCCGTGTGTACGATTGATAGGCAGTAAATTAATACGAATTTGTCGGAGAACTTACTTACGTCTTTTGAAGTTTTATAGGAAATATGCATATTTTAATTTTTTTTTATAATTCGATAATTTACATCACCACTTATTATAAAAACAACTCCAACGAAGTAAAAAAATTGTTTAAAATCGCCAACCGACGCTACCACTACCGACACAAGTACGAACAATGACGTACGATAGTTCCTACTAGGGCTTCCAATCCCGCGGCCTGTCTCGGTATTTGCGGGATCCCGCATATTGAAAATATGCCCATTTTAAAACAATGAATTTATCAAGTCCACAGTCATTTACGTACATATTACTATTAAAATGAGATCAATCAAATTATACTGTTTTTTTCACAAAAAAAAAAACAATAACAAATTCTGAATAAAAACCAAAACAAAACAAATCGTTTTCAAAAAATACACAACGCAAAATTACAAAATCAACCAAAAAAAAACACATTTTAAATTGATAAATTATTACTTAATTATTAAGTTTTTCAGCTTTTAATAACTGAAAATGTTTGCGAAGGAAATACAACATTTCCAAACTGTCGTCTGCCAAACTACTGCGTATTTTACTCTATTGCCTGGCCAGAAAATGCCCTTTCTGTTTCCACACTTGCGGGCGGTATTCCTTTTAAGGGCTTGTACGTGAATGAATCTTTCATTCACGTACACACCCTTAAATTTTTATTCTATTCTTAAAGGATGTATCAATAAACATCACGAAAATACGAAACAGTAAAGTAATGACTTGAGTTATTAAGAATAATAATTCACGCAGATTATCTATCCTATTTTGCATCGGATCCCGCGCCCGTACTCCCGCGTCTCGCGGGATTGGAAAATGGTGCGGGATCCGCACTAGTTCCTACAAATAGAGAGCATTGGTTGAAAATTTACTTAAATATCGCCATTCTTTTGCTTTGTAATGAGAACGCAAGGGCCCTGATCCACGGCAAAAAAAAATCAATTGAACAATTAAATTAATAATAAAATTGTAACCAAAATTTATGAACGATTCGTTACTTGAAACAGTTTGAGTGACGCATGGATCGTAATTTTTGGTATATATCTTGTTCAACTCTCAGAACAAATATACAATTGACTTAACAACTTGTGCAGATTCAGGTTCGATTAATGAATGACATATTGAGATAATATTTAATTAGAGATCGGACATTGAAAGCGGTCGTTAAAGTTATTGATCAAAGGCACCGACAGTGTCATGGCTGACACGCGTCTCATACGACGTTTTTCAACACAATTGCGAGGAAAAGAACAGAGTTTGTTGCTTGCGATAATTATTGCAGAAGTAGGTACAACCCACAAAATGATAAACAACTTTTGATTATGATCAACCACACAGCGAAAACTAGCAAAATCGTAAATCCATATATATATAAAATGAATTGCTGTTCGTTAGTCTCGCTAAAACTCGAGAACGGCTGGAACGATTTGGCTAATTTTGGTCTTGAGTTATTTGTGGAAGTCCAGAGAAGGTTTAAAAGGTGAATAAATAGGAAAATGCTGCAAAATTAAATAAAAACAACAAATTTGTTTTTCCTTTGATGTGTCCATAGTCCATACATAATTTCTATGAGAGAATTATTGACGCACGGTTTGACAGTTCTGCTGTGAAACAATTTCATTACGACAGCAGGGTGCATATTTTACGAAGTAATTTTAGATGTTATGATATATTATTGACAAATTCATATAAAAACATTATTTTATTTATTATATACAGAACAACAGGGTCGGTGTCGGGTCAGCTAGTTAAAAATAATAATTGATAAAATTACATTATCAATAAATATTTTTGGATTGAGCCTTAGCCTTAGATGTTATATTCAAATTCAAATATTTTTATTCAAAATCACTTATTCAAAGTCAAAAACTACCTGTTAACATTATGATTGTCAAATTCCTCTTATGAAAATATAGAACATTATCAAGAATATATTGTGACAAGCAACAGTCAAAAGTTTAGTTCTCTAAGAACGACTTTTCTTTGTTCGAAAATACTTTCAAAGCATGAAACAATGACAACGTAGGCTTAGCAAGGCCCCAGAGAACCCTTTGGTAAAGGAATCCCAATAAACGTTACAGTAACCATTTCGTCTCTAGCAATTAGCATTGTCAAAGCCCAGCAAAGCTTGCAGACGCGCTAAAGCGGGATTAGACCAATCAGATCGCACGAAATACGCGTCACTGCTCCGTGACGTAATGAGTATCTCGCAATACGATTCGTTACTCGCATTCCGACTGCAGAGCAGAGGAAGAAATAATACAACAAATTGTTAGCAGACGGTAGTACGTCTAAAATCATAGCACAATGACTTACTTATGTATAATACTAGCTGATGCCCGCGACTACGTCCGCGTAGATAAAGGGTTTTTAAAAATTGACGACCTGTAAGCTAGAGAGGTCCCGGGTTCGAATCCCGGTAGGTGCAAGCATTTATATGAATTTATGTATGTTTAAGTAAGTATATTGTATTAAATATATCATTGGCTTGTAACCCATAACACAGGCTATATATGTTTAACTTGGGGCAAGATAATTTGTGTAAAAAGTGTGTCAATATTATTATATTATAATTAATATTAAAAATATGATGCAAGTTTGGAATTGAAGATTATCTCATGTCCTATCCCAGTTCCGGTTCCCGTTGTCGCTCCCGTTCCCAACATTTTATATGAATCTTATTTCGACCAAGATTGCTATGGCAAATTAAACCTACTATTGGTATAGTTATAGCTCATCGACGCGAATTTCAGTTTTTCTCAAATCCCACGGGAACCATGGATTTTTCCGGGATAAAATCTAATAGGCTCCTTTGCACAGGATGTTGGCTAGATTATGGGTACCACAACAGCGCCTATTTCTGCCGTGAAACAGTAATGTGTAAGCATTACTGTGTTTCGTTCTGAAGAGCGCCGTATCTAGTGAAATTACTGGGCAAATGAGATATAACATCTTATGTCTCGAGGTGACGAGCGCAGTTGTAGTGCCGCTCAGAATTTTTGGGGGTTATCAAGAATCCTGAGCGGCACTGCATTGTAATTGGCATGCCTTATCGATATCAGCTGAACGTACTGCTCGTCTCGTCCCTTATTTCCATAAAAAAAAACCGACACCGCTAAAAATTCATGCCGTTTTCTATACATAAGAGGCCCTATAAATATATTATCATACTAAACGATAACCATTTATAAATTAACATAGTTTATATCGTTTTAATAATATGACGCGCGGAATTTTAAACGTTCAGTCGAGACCAATTAATGCACCTTTATTGGTTATTACAAAGCTATTTTTAAACGTCTTTTCCCCATCGTATCTTTAATTATAAACATAATTGACTACTGAGTTTTAATGTTTAATATAACATGTTTCAAAGAATGCATATTGTAAATGTTTACATTTTTTTTTATTAAAGAGGAGGACAAACAAGCCCACATTCTCTTGCAACACCAGAGGAATCACATTTACCGTCTGCTATGTAATTTAATTTAATGGTAATAATGAATGTAATAATCTAATATGATTGAGTACAGATAAACAAAGTGCGCGAGACAGAAGAACGAGCGAATTTATTGTACTGTAACCGATTTTGATTGACAAGTCGTAAACAGTAAGCCACGCTTATTATTTTGAATATAAAAACACTAACTAACCCACACATTGACAAATCAAATTTAAAGTTGTCACGCATTGTCAGGCTGCCAGGTCTTCTATATGCTAGTATATTCTAAGACTATGGATAGAAACAATAGTAGTAGTTACTAAATTTCATGTTTACATAGAAATAAAGACATTACACAAAAAAAAATGCTGAGTGTCAACCCTATCAATAATGAATTTATGGGACAGCAGAAATGTAATTCAATCATCAGGTATAATATATTTAAATAAAAACAAGAATTGATTTATATATCGAGTGCTCGGAAGCTTCGGCGCCGCTTTGATTAATAGTATGAGTGAGGATTGACATCCAAAGGTAGAATATAGAATTTTCGAATCTGTACATAAAAAAATTCTTGGGCGATATAAACGGCATTGCCGGTACTGTTATCTGCTTAAGGGACTACGCGCACTTATTCAGCTCTTTTCAGCTTTTGTCCATAGAAAACAACAATTTTGTATGGAGACGTGTACGCGTCGATTCAGCTTTCCGCATCCATTCTGCTTTCGCGGCAAACCAGCATAAAATGAGGATAAATGTGTTTTTGTTATTCGAATGCTATAGAGAGCGTTCGGCGCTGTTCCGCCGCGTACAGCGCTGATCGCCGTCGAATGCGGCGGAACAGCTCTTTATAGGCATGGTTCGTGACTCCTTGTCGACAAGTTGCGACCTGTATTGTTCCTGCATTGATTTGACGTAATCATTATGCACGCAAAGATTAAAAAGTGCAGACGTGATTTAAAGTTCCGTACGCGGCTGATAGAAGCAGAGCTGTATAAGTGTGACCAAAATCGTTCAGCGAAACGCGAATGGAGCTGAATAAGTGCGCGTAGTCCCTAACAATGCAAGTTGGAAGCATTTAACATATTATCATCGATATGCAAAAGAAATAGTGCTTTTAGCGTTTATTCTTTTTTTTTATGTAAGAGGAGGACAAACGACCGCACGGATCACCTGATATTAAGTGATCACAGGAGCGTTGCCTTCAAGGAAGGCGTACGCGCTATTTTTTAAGATACCCATGTCGTATCGTCCCGGAAACACCGCACCAGTGAGCTCATTTGATAGCTTGGTTGTACGTGGAAGAAAGTTCCTTGAAAACCTCACTGACGAGCACACACCACACATCCAGATGGTGGAGATGATATTCTAATTTGTAACGTGTCGTGTGAAAATAGTGATGGTTTTCAAGAAATTTCTTTCAAATCAAATCAAATACCGTCTGCTGTTTCCCGAACCCATACTACCAAGTGCTAAGGGATCTTCAAAAAAAGAGCATATCTTAAAGGCCGGCGTCGCATGAACCCTGGTTTTGGGGATGTCCATGGGCGGACGACCCCCACTCCCCATCACGTAAGCCTCTTGCCTAAATACCCCTCTTAGATAGATAAAATGTATCTGGCCAGTACAGCAATTTCGATATGTCTCAAAGGCTGCCGAAATAATGCTCTTGCAACTCTCTTGTGGCAGAAATGAAAATGTGTAAAATGACGGTAATACGAATAAATTAAGAATACCATGGTCAAAGTTGAAAAAGACTAAACAATTATGTCTATTTTTACGATTGGTACCTAGTTGCAAGCTGAAGACTTTCCGCAGTTTAAATAAAATACTCTCTAATATTTACGCGTCGCAGCCGTTCCGATCAATACTAAATCGCTTGGTACTTACCCGCTGGTAAATAAGTCATCAGTGAGGCGATATGTCTAACGTAGTAATGTCGCTTCTAGTACTTTCAATATGTTATATCGCTACTAATATTATAAATGTGAACGTAAGTTTGTCTGTTACGCTTTTACGCCGAAGCTGCACCGATTTTGATGAAATTTTGTACAGCGATAGACTAGACTTTGGGAAATGACATAGGCTACATTTTATCCCGAAGCAATCCATGGTTCCCGCGGGATTTATAAAAAAAAACTGAAATTCACTTCTATGAGCTATAACTAACCAATACCAACAGTAGGTTTAGTTTGCCATAGCAATCTTCCTCGAAATAAGATTAAAATAATATGAACGGGAACTAGAATAGGACATGAGATAATCTTCAATTCCAAACTTGCTTATTATATTTAAAAACCCTTTATCTACGCGGACTAAGTCGCGGGCATCAGCAAATTATTGTGTAAATACAATTCATAAACACATAAAAGGAACACTCACACGAATTCATTAAACCCCCTACACACACACAAACATCGATAACTCAAAATCGACACAACCCTATAATAAATTCACAGTCAACGAACTCCCTACAAAAACACGGGCCGCAAGAATTTAAAGTCGATCAGCTGATCGCTGCAGAGCGTAGGGGCATCGTCGCACTTATAAAGCAATAAACATAAATGGGCAATTGAATGAGTTCCATTCATAAATACACTTGAGTTACTGCCGGCTCGTTACTATGGCTCGAGTTGTAAACAACGTGTTTAATGATATTTATATTCGAGCTCGCCGCGGCTGTGCTATTACAGAACAGACAAGGCCGTGTCGGCATGCCGATATCGGGCGCAACAATTGGATTAGAATATAGATGAGTTCGGCGCGATGTGTTCAATTTATTGCGATCATATTCGTTGCTTTGTCGTTTACAACGGCCCTGTTTTCTTTCAGTATGACCTAATACCCTACAAATGTTGGATTTTATTGATAGAAGCGCGCCTTTCGCCCATACAAGAAGGCGAAAGTAGTTTCAATGGTTTTCATGTACCTAATTTCTGTTTTACTCCATTGTGACAGTGAATTTTTTTTGAATTGACTAAGGCTGTAGGTCATAATAGTGGAGTGTATAGGAAGCGCTTTTTTTATATGAGAGGGGGGGAATGGTGAGGCAACCGCCCATGGATATTCGAAACACCAGGGGTAAAGAGATGCGTTGCCTTCCTTTTAATTGGAAGTATGTTCTAAGGGTAGTGTAGAATAGAGTCTAGGTAACGATCGATTGGTCGTCATTTAATCTTTAATAGAACATATTATGGATAATTGACAATTAACACAAATGAGACACCACGTGCTCTTTATAACACCAGAGGAACCACATTAGCGTTGTTGGCCTTTAAAATGGGTGAACCACTACCACTAGATAGTGTCGACAATGCGATGATATTTTTTTAGCAAGCAACTACAACTTATAAAGTGTATAAAGATATCACATATAAGACTAGTAAAATTGTAGTAAAAAGGCTCGGCTAATGTATCCTCTTAATATATATATATATATATATATATATAAATAATAATTACTCTTACCAATAATAACAATTACTTTTACCAGTGGGTGGCTCCTTCGCCCAGGATGCCGGCTAGATTATGGGTACCACAACGGCGCCTATTTCTGCCGGGAAGCAGTAATGTGTAAGCATTACTGTGTTTCGGTCTGAATGGCGCCGTAGCTAGTGAAATTACTGGGCAAATGAGACTTAACATCTTATGTCTCAAGGTGACGAGCGCAGTTGTAGTGCCACTCAGAATTTTTGTGATTTTCAAGAATCCTGAGAACCGGCACTACATTGTAATGGGCACGGCGTATCAATTACCGTCCGCTATCAGCTGAACGTCCTGCTCGTCTCGTCCCTAATTTCATTTTTCAATATCATACAATTGAGTGAGTCGCTTTTTTCTTAGTTTCGCTAGGCTGACACTAGTGTCGACAGCGCGACGATATTTGTTGTTTCATAAATGTAAAATCTGTAAAAAGGCTAGCTAATGTATCCTCTAACGGCCGTTTTCAATAACCTATCTACCCTTAGTTTAACTTACGGTTACATTGCTGTCACGTTTAATGATAAGATGTTATCTATCCATACTTATGTCCAATATAGTTATAGTCCAATGCTATCTGTCAATGGGGTATTGAAATGTAAGTAAGCGTAAAAGGATAGATTTGTCTACGTCTAGTAAGTTAAACTAGAGATAGATAGGTTATTGCAAACGGCCGCATATAGATATATAAATATAATAGCAATTACTTTTACCTTCCAAATGAAGCAATGAAATATTAGACACAGGCATAATTGATACAAATGAAATGCATTAATTTAAATACGTACAACTTAAGATACCGCTATTTGTAACATAAATATATGAATCATGTTTCTTATAAAATATTTGCATCATTAAAATGCTAATAAATTATTTAAATTATATTAACTTTACTATATTGATGACTGCAATATTCTATAATACACATATTATGTAAGATCAGGTCGTGGAAAGAATTATATTTAAGAAAAAAAAAATTGTAAAATTTAGTTTTCAGATATTTTCCCTTCAAAGTGAATCTAAAAAAAATAAGATTTTCCAAACGGGGTAACGCAACTCACTCTGGCGCAGGGACCATTTTGGTTACACGTTGAAGGGTTTTCAATAGGGTTTTTCATAAGTGTTGTTTGAAAACGGGTATCCTCTTCCATTAAATACCTCAATGAAAGGGTAACCCTAACCACTAGTTAACTTATTGAAAGGGTTACCCTTTCACTGGTGTTAGGAATAGGTTACACCTACAAGAGGTAACATAATCAATGTGGTAATCAAATGAAAGAGTAACACTTTTCAAAGAATTAACTGATAGTTATGGCGGCCTTGTTACGAAAGCGACGCCATTTTTGAAAACGTGGAGCACGAAAGGCATACCAGGTAGGACCCCTTTGACCCTTTGTCTGCGAGTCCGACCCACACGACAAAGAAAACCCATCCACAAGTTAAAGTACAACGCATCGAACTAACTTAGATACCTAGGTATTAATAGAGTAACAATTTAATTCGGCACATTGACTCTAGCATAATTTCAACTTTGTTGAACTTCACAAAGTATTTTGTTGTTTAAACTTTCCGCACGGCGAAACTTTTCACTGTTGCTACACGCCTTGACTGGGGCTAGCAATTCGTTATATTATTATTAATTTACATTTAATTTTTAAAGGTTTGCACTTAGATTTTTTTTATGATAATAAGGGACGAGACGAGCAGGACGTTCAGCTGATGCTAATTGATACGCCCTGCCCATTACAATGCAGTGCCGCTCAGGATTCTTGAAAAACTCAAAAATTCTGAGCGGCACTACAACTGCGCTCGTCACCTTGAGACATAAGATGTTCAGTCTCATTTGCCTAGTAATTTCACTAGCTACGGCGCCCTTCAGACCGAAACACAGTAATGCTTACACATTACTGCTTCACGGCAGAAATAGGCGCCGTTGTGGTACCCATAATCTAGCCGGCATCCTGTGCAAAGGAACCTCCCCTCCCCTCCCAAGATTAGGGATTGGTGTCCGCTGCGCACCGACTAGATACCGCGCTGCCTAAGAACAATAGCTTTTTGCAATAGCCATTGTAAAAGAGTGGCCGTTGAGTTTCTTCTATATTCTTCTCACGAGCTAACTTTTTACGAACATATATTAAATTCAGAAATTAATAAGTAATATTTATAGTGACGATTCAAAAGCACTTAGTTTAAGCCTAATTGATCAAACTTTAATTAACTTTGACTTTAAAAGGCATAAAATGCATTTATTTTCTCAAAATTGATTCCTTTAGAATTTTTTTTTTGATGTCATTTCTAATATACTAGGTACTACTACCGCTTCGGAAACAAATGGCGCTCTGAGAGAGAAGAAGCGGCGCAAGAAACTCTCCCAGCATTCTTTTTTTGCGCTCTTTTCAATAAAAATATACAATATTATACAGTCATTTCTATCGCTATAAAATAATCACAATCTAGTCGTAGGCTGCCGGATCATTTAGATATTCAGCAGTGAAGTAATAGGATTTACGACAGAGCCATTTTTTTATAAAACATTTAAATTTATTTATAGATAATGCCTGAACAGTGACTGGGACTTTATTGTAGAAGTGTATACATTTACCCTTAAAGCTATTATGTATTTATCTTTGACAAAGCATACACACAATTTATTGTAAAAAGGTTTTTTCATATTCAAAACAAATATACCTAAACCACATTCGTTGTTTTAAATATATTTTTTAGGCTATAAATAACAAAACAAGCAAGAAGTTCACCTTATTGTAAAAAATACGCCCTACCCATTACAATACAGTGCCGCTAAGTATTATTGAAAAATCACAAATTATGAGCGGCATCAGAATTGCGCTCGCCATTGTGAGACATAAGATGTTGTCTCTTTCACCCAGTAATATTTCAATACACATTACAATGACATATTTTAAGTGTAATATGAATAATTACCAATGAAATTAAATATTTTTTACTAGCTCACACGGCAAACGTTGTTTTGCCATATAAATTGTATTGATCTTTTGCTTGCTAGTTGATAAGAGATGGCGCTAGTTGTATTCATTAGTAACAATCACACTTCTTTTATATTTTGTATAATTCAAACTAAACTTTTATAAATTAAAGCCTATTTGTTATTCTGGTGTGTAAGCTATATAATTGTAAAGTTTCATCAAAATCTATTCAGTAGATTTTGCGTTAAAGAAATTTCACATTTATAATATTAGTAGGATTTCATTTGACAATAGCTACCGGTACCGCTGTGGCCCTCAAATGAACATGAATAATTTAAACAGCTGATAATAAAACGTAATTCAAACAATATATAGACGAACTCGTGTCTAAGTTATTAATTGCTATATTAATATCAAAACAAACAAGAATCAAAGCACGTGTCTTCAGACTACGTAATAAGTTTACGAGCGTAGTGATTGAAGCTATCGATAATATTTTTATTTCGCAAAACATCTACGATAAATAAATAAATATTTATGATGTGAATAAATGAATCGTTTGTATAATGATTTACATTAGCTAGACTAGTGTAATGAGTAAAGTGAAGTGAGGAGCGAGTGTCGGAGAGGAGGCGGAGCGGAGGGAAGTGTGAGGAGAGGAGAAGAGAGAGGTGGCGAAGAGTATATAATGTCTTGTTCGCGATTAAATTAATTACTTCCCTTCTTTCCTTATTCGCGACCCCCCCTATATATTAAACATGTATGAACATATCTATGTATTTATTTACTTTTAAGTTAGGTTAAGTGATAGTGGAGCAAATAGTCAGGTTTTCACAGTATAACTTAATTTTTGCTTACTACTTTTAAATTTTATTACTTTTTAATATGGCGACCTTATCGCTATTCAGCGATCTCTTACAGGTAACCTAAAATTAAGTAATTACACAACTTTTTCCATAAAAACTTATCTTACAAAGTTAGTATGCGCAAAGTGACTTCCTCGATCTTGCAATTAAAAAAAGGTAAAAAATACACCAACAAGGACTATTTTTAACTCAAGAGTTATAGCACTCTGTGTTTGTGAAGGTCAATTCAAATACCTTCTGAAACACAAGGTTTTGTCAGTAATATAACGTGACTGTATATCAGCAGTTCCTAAAAACGGTCCAGGTTTGCAGGAGTCAGAATATGGTACGCGGACAATCATTTCAATTATTGTGAAAAATTATTGATTTCACGAGAACTGGAAACGACTTAAAAAAGGTATCGACGTCATGAACACGATATCGGAACATTTCAGAAACCTAACATAAGCTGGTAGAAACTCGTTGGTTTCCCTACGGATGGCGCTCTGGCCAGCAATGTCGGGATCACGCTCCGGTCTTGCAACGTCAGTAAAACAGAAAATACTTAAGGCAACAACGCATTGTATCATCCACCGCCAGGCGTTAGCTACGAAGACTCTTCCTGGATGCCTTAAGAACACAATGCAGTTTTTAAATTCTACTTTTTATTAATGTTTATTTTTCTTGTACATCTCTGCTAACAATAAAAAAATCGAAGTGGTCCATGTTCAAGAAAAGGGTGGGAACCATATATACAGCAATAAAGCTCCCCGGTTGTCCAGAGTATAGAAAAGTCTCGAGTTGTTTTTGATTTATTTATATGAGAGTAAACAAGGATGTGAGAAAAAAAAACGGGCAAGGGATGGGAGAAAAATACCAGGCGCCCATGGACATCCATCATAAGAGTTTGAGACTGTGTTGCCACGATTTATAAAGTTTTGGTGACCTTTTTGTTTCGATTCTATCTATTGATTACATTACTATCAACTACAAATTACTACATCACCTTAGGTTTTGGTATTTTAGATTGATATGAAAGTGACAGATAGCGTATTTAATTTGGGAAATTAGATTGACATATTGAAATGCAAAATCGGGGTCGATTGGGAGATAGATAAACCTCAAATTAAAAGATTCAAAATATTGTTAGATTGGAGTTCGGACCGTTTAAGCGGCCCTCGTGTCGGAAATACTACAGTTATTGATCCCACGCGGCTGTGCAACGCAAAATGTTTCTAGGGAAACGCGCAGTGTTGGAACGACGAACGTCAAAGTAATGCACGTGAAATATTGGAAGTTTCGACATGGTGTTCGGTGATGGGATGATCTGAGAGAATATCTGACATATTTTGCATGAGATTCTGATAATGTTACAGTATCTAGCCTTTTTAGTCCGATTAGTGAGAACGAAATTTGTCAATATTTTTATTTAACGCATTAATAACAAATTACACGCATTAATAACAAATTGAGTTCCCAAAATCATTGTTCTATATTTAAATAACTTTGGTTTAGTTAGTTTGGTTGAGGCGGTCTTTAGAAATATCAACGCAATTTATTAGTTTAACAATTTTGACCCACCTATATCAACAACACATGCTTGAATTGCTTAAAAGGCAGGCGGTTATTTTTATTTTTTATGTTTTTTTGAGTTCAATGGAGCAATTTTTGTAAGGTTTCACTACCATTGCATATGCTTGACCAGGCATGCATATACGGGCAGGAGATACGCTATGGACGAGCGGGGCACCACTAGTTGAGAATATTTTATAGTTATCCCTAAGAAATAAAACAAATGGGTATGTATATATCTATTTCTAAAATATATTACTACTCATGGACTTCCGAATTTCGCACAGTAAGATACTTAGGTAGTTTTCGCTGCACTTGAATATTCGCTGCAACTTCTTTTGATGTAAGCAGATTTATATATATTCTTTTCGCATTGACGGAAGTCAGAACTATCAAAACCACCATTGTGAGGAGGAGTGATACCAGGCCGTCGAACGGCTCGGTGTCATCATCAGTCTATTTCCGGATTTGGGTTAACAGTTTACATAGCTGTGCCAAATTTCGATTCTGTGTAAATCTAACGAAACGGATCGATCGCGTGACGGATGAAACAAGAATTTATAGTTTGTCGACTTCAATACCCATATAGCCGAATGGTTAGTGACACTGACTACTAAGCTAGAGGTCTAGGTGCAATCATTTATATGATGAATATGGAATAATGTTTGTTTCCGAGTCATGGATGATTATTTGTATTTATGTATATTTTAGTAAGTATATTGTATTAAATATATCGTTGTCTTGTACCCATAGTATACAGGCTATGCCTAGTTTTGGGCAAGACAATTTGTGTAAAAGTTTTTCAATATTATTCTTATTATTATTAATAGGTTACATTACATCGATGACGTCACAGCGTCGCTTTATTACGGTGTACAACACAAGAATCACTAGGATGCTAATATTAATTAGCTGCAGCGGAATTTGTCAATAATATTTCATAACATCAAGAATTACTTCATAAGATATGCTCCCTGTTGCTATAACGAAATTGTATCACAGCAGAACTGTCGCACCGTGCGTCAATGTATTAACTCAATCTAAATCGAAATAAATACTATCCTATCTCTCAAGTTGGACTAAAATGCACTCCATGAAGTAATCCCAATAAAAATCCGTTCATTAGGTTAGGAGCTCACTGGAAACAAACATCAGGACACTGTATTTATATATATTAAGAAGATAACTGAATAAGAATTTATTTTGTCAGCATTATAGATTGATTTTTAAGGGGTTGTAAGAAAATTTATTGAATTAGGCGTTACTTTGCGGAAATCCATAATTATACAAATGATTTAAGTTTTCTTTAGTGTTAAGGTCAGGTAAGGGTCAGTCTCGTGCCAGATTTTGGCGAGACAACACGTCCTGAGGATGCCTCGTGTAGAGGCGAAACACGTGTCGAATTGTTTTAAAAACAAATATTGGCGGAATTAACACTAAAGCACACTTAAATCATTTGTATGAAGGGGTTGTGTTGTGATTATTATAATCATGAACATCAATTGTTATGTTACGTAAAAAAATATTTTATTTTTGTGGCAATGCTATTAAAGCGACACAGAACAACAGAAACTACAGAACTATTATTAACAACAAAATCCAGAATGTAACAATGAATTAAAAAACAGAGCAGTGATAACACGAACTCATCACGACACCTGTACCTAACGGTAATGAAACTGCAAGCCACCTGTCTGAAGCTCCTTTGCACAGGATGCCGGCTAGATTATGGGTACCACAACGGCGCCTATTTCTACCCTGAAGCAGTAATGTGTAAACATTACTGTTTCGGTCTGAAGGGTGTCGTAGCTAGTGAAATTACTGGGCAAATGAGATTTAAGATCTTATGTCTCAAGGTGACGAGCGCAATTGTAGTGCCGCTCAGAATTTTTGGGTTTTTAAAGAATCCTGGGCGGCACTGCATTGTAATGGGTAGGGCGTATCAGTTACCATCAGCTGAACGTCCTGCTCGTCTCGTCCCTTATTTTCATTAAAAAAAACCGTACTGACGCAACATGACGAGCGCGAGAGGATAGGAGGGGAAATGGAAGGGGCTTCACGTTCCGGCGAGCTCTAATGATACCTAATGTGGCCATGTAGTACGTTTGTACGTTTCGACTGCATAGTGTATTTAATTAAAATTATTTATCTATTATTTAGATATAAGGTATGATAACAATTTAAATAATATTATTACGTCTAATTTAAACATTATATTGTAATTGAAATCATTTGTAAAACGATGAAAATGTAAATATTGATTTAAAAGAGTGGTAATGAGTTTCTTTCTACTTCTTCTAATTACCATTTACGAAGTAGCGGTATATTCAATAAAAAAAAAATTGTGTCATTTCCTTGACTTACATGAATAAAGTTATTTTGATTAGAGAATACTTTACAAAACAGGATTTCAAATCACTTTAAAAACTTTGATAACTAAACCAATTATGCCTCAGACCTAAGAAGAACAGGCGCAAGATATTCAGCGGTCTTCTTCTTTTAAAATATTTGAAGAAAATATATCAAATTTATTTTAGAAGACAAAATTTCATCACTACAAACCTAGCTTCGGTTATTAAGAAGTTTTAGTGCCTAAAATATAGTTCAAATTCAAATATTTTTTTCAGAATAGGATGTGACATCACTTATTGAAAGTCAAAAACTGCCACCCATTCCAAAGAGAAAGCCTCAGACCTGAGAAAAATGGGCGCAACAAACGCAGCGGGCTTTTTTTTTTCATCAAAAAATATGTTTACAAAGTCATATTGAACAATTAAACTTATTATTTAACAGCCTGATTGCGGTCGCTCAATTCCCAATCTGTGGAATCATTAAGAAAGTCATTCATGTTATAGTAACCTTTACCACATAAACGTTTTTGAACAATTCTTTTGGATATCGTAATACTTTTGTTTTGAACATTTACAGCATATACATCGCCCCACAAAAGACTTACTAACTCCACTTAACCGAGTATTAGGTATAATAAGTTTATGTTCGTTCCTCGTGTTAACATTATGATTTTCAGTAGTTAAGCCTTTTATGTTTATTATTAAAAATCAGAAAAGTCGAGCCCCTAATATAGTTACGGTTGGTAACCCTGCGGTTTCACGCGTGTATAATAGATTTCTATCGTAAAGTACTTATAGTGGCATATTATATAAGAATATATATTTGAGAACAATCTGTTGTTTTTGTTGACAGAATAAATGCTTATCAACTCGAATAAGATTTATTAAAACGGCCGCCAATTCCAAAAAGTAACTAAAGTGGGCCATCAGGTTTGAAGCGGCCAGTGAAAGTAGCCGGCTTGGTCCATCGACTGGGAGGGAACCTAAGCTTGCGCAATAGGACACTGTAGGCTGTGAGATGGATTAAGCCTTTATGGCATTAACACACTTAGTGAAACTTAGTTGGTTAGAAAACCATGTGTCCTTCTCATTCTGTTCACTTCTCCATATTTTTTTAATATGCCGTGCACTGCATTATTATGCTGCCCATTATAAGTGCCACTCAGTATTTTTGAGAAACCCAAAAATTCTGAGCGGCACTACAATTGCGCTCGTCACCTTGAGATATATTAAGTCTCATTTGTCCAGTAATTTCATTAGATACGGCGCCATTCATATCGAAACGCAATAATGCTTACACATTACTACTGCTTGACGGCAGAAATAGGCGCCGTTGTTGGTACCCATAATCTAATCGGCATCGTGAGCAGCCTTTGCCTCCCACTGGTAATTCCTTCTTCTCTCCATATATAAATAGCAAAGGAATATTAGCCGCGGATTTATAAATAACCGGTTTATCAAATCATCGACCGTATCACCCCCAAACGCCTAATAATAGCCGGTTTTCAGATACCATATTAGGAACACAGACCTTATATTTTAAATTTATAGTAGTTCAGTAGCGATTGTTTACGATTACGATCTTGCAATAATTATCTGACCAATGAGAGTCCAGAATCCCGAGCCCGCTGACTTCATTTGGTTGAACGAATTGTTTGCATTGCGAATGTACTACCCGGTTACATTATCTCTGGCTCTGACGTCGATGACGTCATATCGTCGCTTAGTTACGGTGTGCAAAACAAGTATTAAAAAGTTATATACTAATATTATTATTGGTAAATAAACTACATTTTATTTCTGTATTATTGATTGATGTAAAGGTGATGTGTTGTGATGCTGATTATTATAATGATGAAAAATCAATGAAAGCATCTAGGTTAAGTACAAACAGTAATAATTTATTTTTTAACAGAACTATTATAGCGATACATTAACTACAAAACTAATAACAACGAAAGTCAAAACATCAAAAACCAAGCAGTTATATTATTATTCGATTATATTCGACAACATATATAGCCGAATGGTTAGTGACCCTGACTACTAAGCTAGAGGTCCCGGGTTCGAATCCCGGTAGGCGCAATCATTTATATGATGAATATAGATGTTTGTTTCCGAGTAATGGATATTTATATGTATTTATCTATGTTTAAGTAAGTATATTGTATGAAATATATCGTTGTCATAGTACAGGCTATGCCTAGTTTGGGGCAAGATAATTTGTGTAAAAGTGTGTTAAAAAAAAAGTTATAGCACGAAAATATCACGACATGTACCTAACGTTAATGAATCTGCAAACGGTACTGACGCAACAGGATGAGCGCGAGGGGGTGAAAAGGAAACGGAGAGGGCTTCACGTTCCAGAGACAATGTGGCTGTGTATATGTAGGTAATAGTGTAGTAACCCACACCATAAGGTCTATGTATTGTAAGCAACGGGGTTTTCAATAAGGTTACTCGTATAGTTCTCAAATAGTAAGATTGAGAACAAAACCACTTTAAGACTGTGATTTTCCGCCAGAGGTCGCCGCCTGTCTTGATACCGACGAGTGTCGAGTTAACGACCGTTCACGATTACCCGAAGGTTACAAGATAATTAAAACTCTATCAAGCTAAATGTTTCAGCGTCAAACAAATGCCGTGTTGATGCGAATTAATAATTATGCTGCACACGTAAAGAAGTTTACCTGATGGTGGCCGTTACTTTAAGATATAAGAGATTAAGTCAAATAAGTCCAGTAATTTAAATAGCCACCGTGCAGAAAAAGTCACCGCTGAGCACAGCGGTGTACTTTTTCTTTTAGCTAGCAAGCTACCAAGACAGCATTATATGCAAAGTGGCCTCTCACTGGTAGATGTTTCATAATCATCATCAGCCGGAAGACGTCTACTGCTGGACAAAGACCTTCCCCAAAGATTTCCACGACGATCGGTCCGATTGGTCGGCCCTCGTCCAACGTATTCCGGCGATCTTGCCCACATCGCCGGTCCATCTTGTGGGGGGCCTAACAACACTGCGTCTTCCGGTACATGGTAGCCATTCGAGGACTTAACTACCCCAACCGTTACCCAGCTCCCAGACGGTACAGAATCCAAAAGACGACGGAAGAAGTAATAACCTTGCAACACGCCAGTCGCCAAGTGAACGGAAAAATGATTTTCCAACATTTAACTCAACCGCGATTACGATACCTTAGCCCAATTTGCACACCACAAGCCGCCATTACCTAAATACGGCAACAAGGCAAAATGAAAGTGATCGGCCAGAGATTTTGGCAACCTCATCCGAGCTGGGGCTTGCAAAACGTCTTACGTAAAATCACTCTTATAGCCGGCGCAGTTAAACTTGGGTCGCGCTTATTAACATACTAATTGCGTGCAATAAATCCTAACAATTTTGAATGTCCGCCCGATGGTGGGCAAAAAATTTTAACATGACCATCGTCGCGGCATTGAGAGTTCGCGTGTTCCGCTACGTCATAGAGTTTATTGACCAATCACAGCGCAGGTTTCAGCACACTATCATAATATCTCACATAGGTATATTGTTTAAGTATTAGGTAAAATAATTGAAGCTGTAAATATTGATTTAGGAGTCTCTTCCTAAGTGATACCACTGTGACATTCACAAGTGTGATTAATAATAATAATAATAAATTTATTTATTTCAAGCAGCATTGCCGATTGCAGATTTAAGAATAATATTCCATTTTCTATTAATAAAATTATGTACATTATTTAAGACTCTTAGTATACTATTTTCATTTTTATTAATTCTTTCCCTAATTGAAAAAACCTTTTTCCTCAGAATAGCATAAAAATCATCTACTCTGTATAAGGCAAACATATGAGATGCACTACAAAAACGTGGTGATCCCAAGAACATCCTAAAAGCATTATTATATTAAACTCTAAAAATGTTCATACTTTTACGTGTATGCTTCACCCACAAGTTACTTGTATAAAAGGACTGACAGTAGGTGGTGAACAGTAGCTTTTTGACATTCCTACTGCACTTCTGAAATCTTCTTATTATCATGTTCGCCCTAACTGACAATTTTCTTCTCTCTCTCTATATATCATCATCATCACTTAGAGTGCTGGTAACAAAATGGCCTAAATATTTAAATTGAGTTACATCTTTTCCATTAAGATATATTGGAGGGACGCAGTCATTAGTTAATTAACAATAGTGCATAAATGATGTTAGAATTTAAATTATCCTGACATATAGTCTATTAGTGTGGCCATAGATCATACTTTTTTTGGAGTTCGACACTTCAGGTCAGGGTCATTTCGTTGACCGTCGGTCATGGCACTTTTTCTTAAGAACGCGTGTTAAAATCAAGGTAAAAATTAACAGCAAATACTAACAAATGTGGTCCCATTAATTCATATAAAAATCAGGTTCCTAACTCATCTCCATCATAAGATTACGGCCATTAAATGCTAATACTACTTAACGATTAGTTAACTCAAAGGATAATTTCTATTGTTCTAGAATCAAAAAACTTGCAGAATAAAAATATATCATACATACATACATACACACTCACGCCGTGCTCCCGTCGGGGTAGGCAGAGACAATAGAATGCCATTTGCTTCTATCCTAACAAACCTCACGCGTTTCCTCTACATTCATTACTCTTTTTATACATGCTCGCCGGTTGCGGGTGCTTCGGACCTCTCCTTTTCTCAAAACGTCCCCAATTTGGTCAACGAATGTTCTACGAGGTCTCCCGCGACCGTCTTGGCAACACACACTTGCCTCATATATTAAAAACATATCACACCGCAAATAAATGAAAAATACAAAAATCTATTTTTTTTTCTTACTCTTTTAGAGTATGAATCGAAAAATCTTAGGCGCCTGATGAACATTGATAGCAACATAATATGTCGTGGTACTAATATATTAAGACGAGTTTTTACTCGCCTCCCAAGATAATTTAATCTCGATATTATTATTTTTTACATTTAAATGGTCGTCATTTTCTTTTTATCAACCATCCTCTCGAGATCGCTTGATTGACAACCGACTGTCAAACGCCATAATCTCAAGCAATCCTGAACTTTCGTCGATTAAATTAACGTAAGCTGTAATAATATACAAAGTTCGTTGAAATAGCTGACACATTATATGCAAATCACACAGCGTTTTTCAACACCAGCGAATAGGAAATATGTTAATATAAAGAAATAAGTTTCATGGTCACAGATGCGTTCATTTGAATATTATGCAAATTATATCTTAAGTATCTTGTTTTTGTTATATTCAAAGCTTCTATATATGGGTATCCGGAGCTATTTGGGTCGTCTGCTCAACATTCTTATATAATTATGTATATTTCTCCTTTTATAGAATACTTATCTTCCAAAGGTACAAAACAGGGGCGTGAATTTGTTTTCTAGCAAGGTAGGCACTGCTTTTTTTTATAGAATAGGAGGACAAACGAGCGTACGGGTCACCTGGTGTTCAGTGATCACCGCCGCCCACATTCTCTTGCAACACCAGAGGAATTACAAGAGCGTTGCCGGCCTTTAAGGAAGGTGTACGCGCTTTTTTTGAAAGTACCAATGTCGTATGGTCCCGGAGACACCTCACAAGGATGCTCATTCCACAGCTTCGTAGTACGAGGAAGAAAGCTCCTTGAAAACCGCACTGCGGAGGACCGCCACACATCCAGATGGTGGGGATGATATCCTAATTTGTGGCGTGTCGTGCGGAGGTCTGTAGATCTAACTAGTCGTAGTTGCGCTTTAGTCCTACAGTATTAGGTTTTGAGGTTTAATAATTGAAGTTGCATATAGAATATGCAATTTGGAAACTGCCTACCGTAGGTATTTAGTATGTAGTGTGTTTTACCAGTGGGAGGCTCCTTTGCACAGGACCTTGCCGGCTAGATTATGCGTACCACAACGGCGCCTATTTCTGCCGTGAAGTAGTAGGTAATGTGAAAGCATTACTGTGTTTCTAATCTGAAGGGCGCCGTAGCTAGTGAAATTACTGGGCAAATGAGACTTAACATCTTATTTCTCAAGGTGACAAGCGCAGTTGAAGTGCCGCTCAGAATTTTTAGGGTTTTTCAATAATCCTGCACATCATCATAAAAAAGAGGAAAAATTTAATTAGTGGGTGTTTCATAAGAGTTTGGGTTTAGAAAAACGGAATTAAATTGATTATTATCAACCTTAACACTAGTGCAATATTTATCTTGGTTCTTCACGAGGAAGGCTTCACTGCCTAATTGCCTATATGGTATGCACGCCCCTGGTACAAAGGCATTTTTTTATGTAATAGGGGGATAATCAAGCTTACGGATCACCTGGTGCTAATAACACTAGAGGAATCCCAGGAGTGTTGCCGCCTTATAGAAAAGTGTACGCACTTTTTTTATGGTACCTTTGTCTAATCGTCCTGGCAACACCGCTCAAATTAGAAGATCATTTTCCTAAGTAAAAATTGTGAATAACATGCATATTTTAGTTGTATATATATGTATATATCTGAACTTAGCTAAATTTATACGTCTAGATATTTTTTTTATGAAAATAAGGGACGAGATGAGCAGGACGTTCACCTGATAGTAATTGATACGCCCTGACCATTACAATGCAGTGCCGCTCAGGATTACATATTGAAAATCCCTAAGTTGTCAAGTCTCATTTGCCCAGTAATTTCACTAGCGACGGTGCCCTTCAGACCGTAACACAGTAACGCTTACATATTACTGCTTCACGTCCGTTAAACCACAATCCAGACGCACAAGAAACTATAATGTAATGTCTTTTTTCTTTTTTTTTTAATCCAAAGTCGTATCTCAGCACGCGACCAACCAAACAGGCAGTCTTGAACTTTGGCTAATGCGAAAAATATAAATGAATATTCTTAATCGTTTCGAAGAGGAAGAAGCGCAGCGTTAACGAGCCGTGCAATTATGTGTACATCTATATAATATATATATATATATAGGTACTTAATTACACGGTCATAATTATCATACGGTCTCATACCTCAAGGATTGGATGTGTAGAGGTTTAAAAACGTAGATAATTTATACGTCTAGATAGAGTCTCTTGCTGTAAAACAACCGATAAACACAGGCCAGGTTTATTACTTGGCGTGCATGACAAGCTTCGTCTGACACTCGCGATTTGTATGACACTTCGTGTTAGCTGGTGTCATAGTCTATCTCGTTTAAATGATCTTAGGTGTAAAATTAAGTTTTGTAGACTTGTACCTCAGTTATTTAAAATTACTACTTTAATATTATCACAGCAGGGGGAGAGGTTATACAAAAATGAGAACCTATGACAAGCACAGTTAGGGGGGTTAAAAATCCATAAAAATTATTGTGTGTCGTACTTTGTCGTAATGGATGGCCCCTAACATTATGTTAATTTAAAAATAATACAATATGACGCTTACGTTAGTTAAGTCATTGCGCTTGCTGTTTAAATGTATTTTGAACGTATGCCTTTTCTGGCCGCATCCTGAATTAGACAGTTTGTGTACCGTACCTACTTGCAGTGCCGCCTTAAATTGTGTCAAAATGATAGAAATGTCAGAAATGCGGGTTATCAATGGCACTACAATGAATTATTAGAAGCTGTTGTTTCTTCTTCATGTTGGTTTGGCTGTATTGGCTCGAACCCTTTGCCTGTCCTAATATTGGACGAAGAAAGTTAAAAAAATATGTTGGTTTCGGTGACACGCCTGATTATAAAAATAAAATTATTTCAATTAGAACGTATTTCAGCTATCGAATGACAGAAACTCCACTATTAACTGTCGAAACTCATAATTATCATCAAATCATAGTGAAGATGCAGTTTCATAGCTGCCGAACAACAGAGGGCGTTAGTTGGAACATTAACATAATTAACTATATAAGAACACATAAAATATACTTACGAAAATAAACTTATTTCAGCATATATTAATTTCGAACGATTATTTTAGGCCAAAATCTTGCGATGGTTTTAAAAAATTTTTTAGCAATTAAGTAGATATTTAATGAATTGTGAATTTAAATAATAAGATTTTGTTCGTATTGTTTGCTCAATGTGATATGAGTATGTACTTTGGTGTGCCAGTCACAAGACTTGAGCGCAATTACCCCATTTCAAAAGTGCCCAACGTCCCTAAAGATTTCACTTCATATTTTTTTTACGGCGAAGTTAAAAACTTATTCTTAGACATAATTTAAAATTGTCCTAAGTCCTAATCGAAATTTTCTTCAAGTTATCACAAAGAACCTTAGAAGTAAAGTTCAAAACGGCTGATTTGCAGTGCAAAGTGCATGTATGTACCAGGCGACCATACGTGCTGAAGAGTTGCGGAGGATATCAGCCAGTATCGCTCTTGCCGCTCTTGTGCGTTATCTGCGCCCAAGTAGGTCATCGTACTTAATCTCAACGTTGCAATGCATATGTACGAACACTGCAGTTACCTATGTACATTATATTTATAATTGCCTAGTACATCACCACTTTGGTATAGTGCAAATTTCTTCAGCTAGTTAATAGAATACCAAAAGCATTGAACGAACTTTAATTATTACGACGTTCCAACACGGGTTAATTTTGTATACTTTGACCCAGGGACTTTACAATAAACTAGTGGATATACTAACAAAGCGTGCGAGAAAGAACATCGCTAACGGAGATGTAGCGAAAAAGAAACTGAAAGAGAATCTATTAATACTGTAATCGATTTTTATTGACAAATTCTTAGCATCAACACTTGGCTTCGTTTATACGAAAAGCAATAAAAAAAATATCGTATGTTTGCCTCTCTATTGATTGCTTCAGCAAATCTACGCATGACTGATTTCAGCGGTAATTTCATTGTTAGATTGTTCATGTTTTAAGGAGTCAGAGCGCTTTTGCACTAGGTCCGATCTGAACACGTGAAAATACAGTCAGGTGTAACCGTAGAACTATTTCTATCGGATGACGGAAACCGGATCTAGTGCGAAAGCGCTCTCAGGCTTCTATTAAACCACTTATTCATAAAGGTCCGCTAGCTTTAAACAGCCGCTTAGGAGTGTTTTTTCTCATTCTGACTTAGGTCAATAGAAGAAGACAGAGTGAGAATTAGCAATGCTTTAAGTTAGCAGACTATTATGAATAAGGGGGTAAGTATTTAAGAAAATGCTTAATAAACTCTTAAAGGACGAAGCCGCGGGTTGCTGGATACCCCACAATTGGGACGTGTGGAAAGGCACGTAGGATGAGATTTAATATGCTCAGCCATAGCCATTTTGATACTTGTTGTGTCAAAACAGTGCTTTAGTGCTAAGAGAAATGAAATGTGGTGGCTGCATGATCTTGTTACCGGGTGGTCTGCCTCATGTTTTTTTTAATTTCCTTTATTCAATTATCTTAAAATTAATATTACTATATATATTTTATTTAATAAAATGCTCGCATAATGCCTTTATTTATTTACGGTATGTGTGAATTGATGCATCTACTGTAGTCAATAACTCTTGTGTTTATAATTATTAATTTACTTTTTTTTTACTTATATCGTGTAAGCCTTTTAGTTTTTGACGTTTGAGTATTTTTGTTGCGTCACTTTGCATATATTGTACTTATTTGAAATTATTTGTAAATTGCATTAAAAATAAGAACTTGTAACACCTAATCTGTTTTGAAAAGAGCAACCTTAACCTTGAGTTTCTTGCTAATTCTTCTCTGGGGAAATCTGCCTTCCGAATGAGCTGTATGAAAAAAATGACATACTTCAAGTTTTTGATTTGATTTGAAATCCAACCATCAGCCAGGCCTAGCGGTAGCCGCAAACGTCGTTAATGCAATCGACAAGCGTGACCTTCAACTATTTATCAATGACTTCGACAAATGGCGCTATTAATAATTATAATAGTGACGCACTTTAACATAAATCACCAAGTATAAGGCATGGCTTGTACGATGGGTGCCGGAGAACAACATTATACTAGCTAATGCCCCACGACTTCGTCCGCGTATACACAGGAGTAGCTGAGCACGTAGTAACGGCATTTAGAATTATTTTTTAAGCTATTGCATAGCTTCTATCGCGGGCCTTGAGTGTGGAGACCGAATCCAGAAATTCCGTAACGAAAATAACCTAACACTTACTTACTAGGTGGAACAGCGGTTATCACGTATGCTTTTTGTGCAGAAGGTCTCAGATTCGAGCCTGGGGTACGTCTTGATTTTTATTTAATTTCTTTATTTTTTTTTATCACGTTTTTTTATTTGTTTGACAAGCATTTTTATTTGGTTTCACCTGTCCCGTTGTCTGTCTGTAATCAAATCTTGCAAGTTAAATTTTACTCACTTGCCGTTTGCTATTTTTTTTTAATTAATTTTATTAAAAAAAATACTGCATAAATAAAATAAATAAATAATTATAATTGCATAAGTTGATAAAAAAATGCTATGCAATAGCTTTACCGCGGCAGTCCCCGAGTGCCACACGTCTTTTTTTATTTAAAATAAAATAACACTTATGATGAATGATGTGATCTTCAAAGTCGTAGTTCGTATATCTACATTATTTTTATTCTATCACCAATAGCTTTCGCAGTGCATGCGATGTAAATAATATTTAGGTGTTTTTTTTTAATCTTGGGTTACATTATTGGATTTTTAGTAAGGATCCCAAGTCTTTTTGAGAGAATAACATAGCCGTGTCAGCCGGGGATAGTGTGGCTTACCAACAGTGAAAGAAATTTTCAAATCGGTTCAGTACTACGGAGCCTATTCAATGCAAACAAACAAACAATATAATATATACGTACCTACACATAATAAGCCATATGATAGAGTGAAGTGGAGTAAAAGAAGAGGTAGCGACAGTTATGGGTAAGACAATGATGGTGGTTTGGTTACGTAGAGAGGATTTATGAACGTAGATTGAATGCGCGATGAATTTACAGAGCTAATGTGGAAGGAAGTATTGAGACAGGTCGGTATCTATATTTCGACGCTTTTTAAGGTGTGTAACGCTCTTATGGTACTAGAGTACTTTACCAGTGGGAGCATCCTGTGCAAAGGTGCACCTATTTCTGCCGTGAACCAGCAGTAATTTCGGTCTGAAAGGCGCCGTAGCTAGTAAAATTACTGGGCAAATGAGACTCAACATCTTATGACTCAAGGTGACGAGCGCAATTATAGTGCACTCAGAATTTTTGGGTTTTTCAAGAATCCAGACCGGCAATGCATTATAATGGGCAGTGCGTATCAATTACCATCAGCTGAACGTCCTGCTCGACTCGTCTCTTATTTTCAGAGAGAGTATGGACCCTGGTGATCACATACATACAGTCACCTATTCCCATCTCGGTATACTCGTTTGTCCAATAAAAGTACGAGCATGGTTTACCACATGTTCTGAATGAAGAGGCGGTATTAATTTTGCCAGAACACGTGGGGCATGGTTATTTTCCACAGCCAGATTCCAACATAACTACAGAAAACCAATCATTCAGGAGTATCTAAAGAGGATACGCAAAAAACGACATTTAATTAATCGACTCCACTAGCGTCACAATGACGTCAGCGCCAAAACAATGACTCACTTCGCATCATGTGGAAAGGCAATCGCAAAAAAGTGTCGCTTTTCACTTTTTCAGACATCCTAAAAAACCAATCGCTATCTATAGCTTCTACAAAAATATAATTGGGTTCCGCCCCATTGAACACAACACTGTAGTTTTCAGAATGGCAGCCATCTTGGTTTTTTATTATTAACTAGTTAACCCGACAGACGTTGTTCGGTATATTATAAATAAAATACTGTTTTTATGGATTTGTCAATAATATTTCATAACATCAAGAATTATTTCGTAAAATATGCACCCTGTTGTTGTAATGAAATTGTTTCACAGCAGAACTGTCAAACCGTGCGTCAATAAATTCTCTCATAGAAAATATGTCCATACAAAACAAATATCGGACGACGGGGGACACATCAAAGAAAAAACAAAATTGTTGTTTTTATTTAATTCCGAACACTTTCATATTTATTCACCTTTTAAACCTTCCCTGGACTTCCACAAATTATTCAAGAGCAAAATTGGCCAAATCGGTCCAGCCATTCTCGAGTTTTAGCGAGACTAACAAACAGCAATTCATTTTTATATATATAGATAGATTGTTACATCGTCAATACGAATAGGTACACACTTTACCAAAATGTCAGCTGTCTTGTCTCTCCTTGTGGTTTCTGAGTACAGCCTGCCGAGTGTTTTAGCAAAGGGGTTCTTGTTGCCACCAAAAGCCACTATAGCAGCAAAAATGTATAATTTTGGGTGTCTGTATTCAATTCAATTGATGGAATATTGGTCAGAACACTGAAAAGCTAAGAGAAGTTATGGCATCAGGAAGGAAAACCCTGGTTTTGTTATGAATTCAAGTCACTTAAATGATAACTGTATTTGCTACTAGCCAATCAGCCAAAATATTTAGGCTAAAATTTATATTGTATAAAAAAATGGATGTAGATTTTAGCCGTGTATTTCAACATTGGCTATAATGGAAGATTATAGGCCCATGTTACTCAGTGATAATAGTAACCAATATATAATACAATACCACTGTTGAAAGAATTATTAAAATCAGTTGTGGTTATGTATATTGTTTTGTTCATAACAAACAATAGAACATACAAATCTTTATATAGTAATATTTAGAAGATGAAATAGTGAAAATGGCTGGAATAACCTGGATTAGACTATCTGCAAATAAATAAGAGTGGAGAAGAACAGGGAGCCCTTTGCCCAGAGGCACACAGACAATTAAGTATTTAGATCAGAGTCATGTATTATAATTAGTTTTTGTCTGAATAAAAGGCTATTATTATTGTTATATAGTAATATGGGATAGATAGAGACTATCACAACCAAATTTCCCATCTGATCTGTGATGATATCGTAATATTGCAACTGAAAATTCTACAAATGTAATAATTTTTGTTCACTGGCTCGCCATATTTGCATTCAGGTGTATTTTTACAATCAGGTGGGCCCTAAAAGCTAGAATGTTCATTTGCAATCAATTTCAGGCCATACAATCTACATAACTTTTGAATAGTAGAGCAAAATTATCACCAATTGATACCCTAGAGAGAGGAAATTAAAGTCATGAAGATAAAATTCTCTTCATAACATACATCCCTGGCTCCTCCATTCAAACTATCTCTGTTTAACTTGTAAGTACATACTTTTGGCCTGGCTCTATATATATATATTTCCAAAGGTAGTCCTCTTGGAAATACTTCCTTAAACATTAGCTCTGTAAATTTATGCAGCCACACCCTCTGGTAAAGTCACTAGACACCTGAAGCTGTGCCGAGTGTCGTGTGTGAACCTACCCACATTTGCACAGATTAGTAAAAAGATCATGAGAACTGAATGTGAAGCATAAAACTATTAACTAAACTCTCTTTAAAAGCCTGTAACACTCTTGCTATATTTAAAGGGGCTGATTGATTGTGATAAGAACTCTTACATTTATTTCTATTTTAAGAGAACATGAGTGTGGTGGAAGTTAGGGTCTCCTCATGCTGATATCAATATTCTAACACAATTAAATTAGTCATTGTATGTTCTAAGAGTGCCTTCTTAAGACTGTTATCAATATCATAGCAGACATTAAGGAATATGCAAAATTTTATTATATCAAAAAGAATTTAAAGTATTTAAAAATTTGTTAAAAATAACGAACCAACATAAACACTTTAAATGCCTGCTAGTATGGCGCGCTGGTGAGCGTGGACAATGATGTCATAGTTCATGACAACAAACAAACAAGTGGAGTCATTGATTGGTTAGAAGGTTAAATTTGTTGCTATTATTTTACTTCAAATCCTTTCACTTTCCAGATTTTTGAATTTCTTAGAAATAAACATTTAAAAAAAAATATTAATATTTAAAAAAAATCATGCTCAAATTAAAATTATCAAAAATGTTTATGTAAGTTAAGGATATATTGATATCTAAAATAAAAAAAAATTATAATTTACATCATATTGTTAATATATTATATTATGTTATATTGGGAGTCATACCACACTAAAATATAAATAAATATCTACAAAATGTTTGCAAGCATCATATTTTCAACAGTCATTAGGAAACCCAACCGACCAACTAACCAACTTGTTATAATAAAAACTTATGCCAATACGTTGAACTATCACCTTTCAAAGTCATTGATGATATGTACCGGCTCACATGGAGTGCATGTTCAAATGATTCAAATTTTCATTTGGATTAAAACAGTTTTTAAATATAATGTAAATCAGCCAAAGACAAGAAAGGAGATTACTTTTTTACATGATAATAGATCATGTGTTGGTTAATTATCACCTTCATTTTAATTAACTGAAGTAAGGCCTTCATCGGCTAGAATAATCAAAAGTTGTTGGAAATACTAAGCTTGTACTCATAATATAAATTGTGAATGTTTGTATGTTTGTGAGTCAATCACACCAAAACTGCTGATTTGACCTCAATGAAACTTGAGACACACATAGATTAACAGATAGACAAACTTCTTTGTTGATGGTTATGATCTTTCATGGAAAACATCTAATCTGACCTAACTAACCTTATTCCAATGTCAATAGCTAGAGGGATAAGAGGGTATTAAATCAATTGCATGACATGAAAACAAAATATTTTTATTTAATACTAGCTGACCCAGCAAATGTTGTATTGGCATCATAGTTAACAGCTGTAGTTAATCCACTACGTATAGGTAGTAGAATAAAGTTCGTTTTTTACCTCCTGCGAAACAAAGATTCTAATTAGTTACTCATTTTTAACTTTTCTTTCAATTTGATTTCTGAACGACGGGGGCACATCAAAAGAAAATCAAAATCATTGTTTTTATTTAATTCCGAGCATTTTCCTATTTATTCACCTTTTAAACCTTCTCTGGACTTCCACAAATAATTCAAAACCTAAATTTGCCAAATCGGTCCAGCCGTTCTCGAGTTTAAGCGAGACTAACGAACAGCAATTCATTTTTATATATATAGATAAAAGAGGTTACTAATTGAAAAGTCAAGAGATGTGCTGCCAGCCTCTAAGATGAGATCTCAGAGACTAAGAATCCTTCAGAATAAAAAAAAACAGAAGCATTGCCAACCAAAGTATACATGCTTCTTTTCAAGAAGTCATGTTGTATAGTCCTGGAAATACCACACAAGAAAATTCATTCTTTAGTTTGGTTGTATGTCGAGGATAGTTCCTTGATAACCCCACCATAGAGGAACACCATACATCCAGATGGTGGAGATAAAATCCTAGTTTATGGAATGTCATGCAAAGATGCAATCTGGGACAGAAATCAGGTCAAATAGCTAGTCTGTAGTCTATACACAACACCAAATAGATATGGCATATCTTAATATATATATAAATCCAGTGTTCTGATGTTTCTTTCTAAACTAATGAACAGATTTTAATGGGGTTGGTTCATGCAGTTTGGTCCAACTTGAGAGATAGGATAGTTTTTTTTTTTTTCAATTTGGGACCCATAATTATTTTTATTTCCAATATTTGATTTGTATGGATATATTTGCTATTAGAGAATTTATTGAGGCGCGGTTTGACAGCTCTGCTGTTAAACAATTTCATTATAACAACAGGGAGCATATTTTACGTAATAATTCTTGATCTTCTAGAGAAATTCATAAGCAACAGTATTTTATTTATTATGGACAGAACATCATCTTTCGGATCAGCTAGTGTTTAAATGTATTTTTAATGAATTGATTAAATCCACAGATTGAAAACCTGAACATAGATTTAACTGTGAATCTTCATCAGTTAATAGAATATCTTAATCCAGATGTTGTGAGCCTTCTTGTGTGTAAATTCCGCTAAGATTTGTCTTCAATCAATTCAACATCCTCAGGAGATGTTGTTTCGCCAAATTCTGGTACTAGACTCGACAATGGAGCTCCAGGATGCCTCATGTAGAGGCAAAGAATTAAGACATAACAAAATTGTAAAGTCAATACACTCAATGAAAGCAATAAATTAAAAGAAAGATAGGCACACATGACCCTGTTATCTATAGGCACCACATTACTACATGCACCTAGAACTCATATTTTTAACACACAAGTAAATATGCTAATAAGCACATTGTGTATGCAAAAAGTCAATGAACATGATATGAGACGGCAAAGTCATAAGACAAAGGTCATGTAGTAAACAAATTACAAACCCGTATATACCTACTGTTTATTACTTTATGTTATTATATACTAGCTGATGCCCGCGATATCATTTATTAAATTTTTTTTTTTTACAGATTTGATACAGCACACAGCCTTGGGGCACTTCAGTTGAAGCAATATCTATTAACCCAGTGTGAAAGCTGGTGGTTCAGCCCATATGTTGGAAGTTCTGAGACAAGTGCCTTATTACATACTGCTTTAATAGTATTCTCTTCATGATTTTTCAGAGCATGGATAAATTTGTGGAAGTAATAATATAGGTGTATAGTTAGCCTGATCCGAGCATTCACTTTTTTGGGGTTTGGATGGACAAAAGCTGAGAGACAGATTTACATGTTTAAGTCTGAGTGCCATATTAAACTCATTAGCACCAAGGTCATCTAATGGACCACTATCTGAGCACTATGAGAGAAACTTTATCTGGCCCGCTCAACTTCTTTACATCCAAGGAATAACTTTCTCACATTATACTTCTAGCATAGAGCTCGCACACTTCTAGATATCCAATGTCTTTTCAGTGTCAAACTTACACACTAAGGGGATCTCTATAAATTTGTATTTATGGGTTCTTATGAACCATGAATAATTAATTTTCAGGTCTATTCATTCAATAAAACTGTAACAAAGACCAGGGCATGGTTATAGCGGCAAAATGAATATAAACTCCTAGGGAATTTCTAGCTGTCTAACTATTGGTCTTCTGACAGAAAGTCAATCTCAGTAAAGATTATCTGAAAGGCTGTCAGGTGCTTACTGATTGGGTAATGGTTAACTATACCTAAAACACAACTAAACAGTGTAGCAGTAGTATTTTGGCCTACATTAAAATACCCTAAAATAAAATGTTTTTATGCTTAAATCTTAACAATTGTATGAAGGCACTCATACAATCTTAACACTTTTCCTCAATAAAGATTGTTATTATAAATGTGCTGTCAAACTAAAATATTTGAATAATTGTAGAAAAAAACCAGCCAAGCATGCATATTTGTGATTAATTATCATAATTTGTAACACGATAAGAGATATTATTATGTTATGGTTAAGTATTGAAGTATTATATTTTATGACTTATTTATGGTGCTAATTACATAATAAAATTGTCATTCAGCTTAACAATTAACCAGATTTTATAAATTAGATAAGATCATTAGTTTAAAGGAAGAACAAGACTATTATTATTAATGATACCATACTGCATCCTAAAGACATAAAGGAGGCTATTGATAATATGGTTAAATTTTACTTCATTTTGACTATGGTTGGATATTAAGTTAATTTCAAATAAACTAATGTTTTGTATAAATAGGAGACAAATTGCAATAGTTAGATTACTAATCAGATATATTATGTCTTCCTCACTTCACCTCATAGTCAGTAACAATATCTGATATACTAAAAACTGAATGACTTACAAAACATTATTATTAGTCAAAACGAGTATTTAGCTCCTTTATTACCAAAATATTTTGGATTCCGCTGTTATAATAATACTAAACCATGACCAGGTTTTTGGTCATTACTCAGGAGTTGCAAGGAATTGGTGTAAATTATGTGCCAAAGTGATTTTAGTAATACTGAATGTAATTTATTAAATATTCTCTTTGAAGATTATTTGCTTAAAAAATATTGCCTTGTTTCTTATGTTAAAGAAATTCATGAAATAAACAGGAATTGATTTATAATGGATAAATTTAGAATCTGTCTTAAATTCAAGGTGTTAAAACTAATATTTATATGGTACATAATACTTGTATGATGTCTAGATTTTATTGAATATATGAGCATCTGTATCCTTGCAATTGAATAGTTCCTAAAGCTTATTATAAGATATAAATAAATTGTTAAATTAAACATAAAACTTTTATTTGTTAATGTTAATATTTATATAAATCATATGAAACATTGTTGTCAGTGTTATAAAAACAGAAGTCTGTTATAAGAACATTGATTAGCTGATGAAAGATACTATTGATAGCAAAATACATGTGTGCATGGTTTCTTTATGTTAGATTCAACATCATAATGCCATGGTATGATTGTATCTTCCAAAATTCTAATTATTTATTGAAGTTTTGAGATATCAGATTAGCAAAGCTTAGAAACAATAAGGCATATAATCATGGAATCAGTTTTAAAGTTGAATATTTTTTAAAGCACACCATACTTTTTACCAAGCAAATACTAATTAAAATCACTTAATTACCAATCAATGTGGAATTGCTGCATTTAATATCCTATTCAATGCAGTAGGATTATGAGTTGTTCTTCGTTACTGTTTTGGCACTGTGAACACATTCTTCCTTCACTAACAACACAAGATTGTAAAAATATCCCATTGGCACATATTTTCCGTAACTACGGAAGTCATTCCTCCACGAGATACGCGAATATAGCACAATTCACAGTCTAACCTCAAAATGCACACAATTTTAATAAATTGACAAGAAAACACAGATGTTTTCAAACTAATTAATTATCAGGCCGACGTAAACACGGCGTGAATTATACGGAATTTCACAAAGAGCACTAAACTGGCTGTCTTGGCTTGCAGTATGGATTTGATAGCAAAATGCTTTGTTTGAGTAGGTTGGTACGTAGGTACTCAGTTTAAGCTGTCGTTGCACTACGACACTACAGTGCTATATAGATATAAACATATAGTCGCTTACGAGTTATGTGTACACTGGAATCGACATTTGTACACCTATGTGGTCAAAAATATCTCCATTTTAGGTACCGTGAGCACTAGGCGACCCGCGAGATTCATCTTTATTATGAAAAACATAAATTATCACTCAGGTATACAAGCCGAGCGCGACAGACTAATTGACAAAAACTGTAAACAAAACTCGATAATTTATGGCACTGGCTGTCTGCCATTCATGCACTGAACACGGTCACAAGGAGAGCTGCGAGCTCGCGAGCTAGGCGGGTGCGAAGAGGCGGAGCAGTCACGCTCGGCCGCCGCGCTGCGAGATCGCTATCGACGGCGGCGCCCTGCCGCCCTGTGGCTCGCCTCGCCTAGCGCTCTCGGACGAGCCGAACGCTCCGAAATGGCGCAACGATGCGGAGGCCGTGACGCCTCACGACCGCGGACTGAGAGAATGGCGACTGCAATAAAACGAGACGACGGTCGTTTCGCAACCGCAGCTAGGTTTGACTTCGATGGTACCAAAATAAACGTAAATATACCGACCACTCGATGCTAGCTTGATTAACGAGCTCATGATACTCACTGCCTAACCGTTCGCAGCGGGTCAGCGGCGTCCATGGCGCGCCCAGGCCCTGGCCGAGGCCAGGCTCCAGGCCGACGGCCTAGCGACGCGACACACTATGATCTCACTTAAAACACGCCGAGATACGACGTCGCACCATCTCGGCAATACAACACATCAACCGCGACGTTTTATTACGCGTATAAACACTCCGCGAACAGTGTTTTGTTACATCGGTTGAGTTTTCTTTGAAAAATCAATATACATTTTCCCAGTGTTGGATTCGAGCGAGTCGATGTCCAGCGCAGGTTACGTACGTGAAGTTTGCAAGCTTTTTTAGCACACCAGTGTTACCAACAATTTTTTGCCCATTTTTTGTATGGTGTTGTGATTTTTTCTGATTTGTGCCGCACTTCACGTTAGTTCGTATGAATTGGGTCTTCCACAATACTCGCATGCTTGGCGACCGAAGCGCCCTCACTTGTTAGTGGCGGTAATTTTAATCTCCGAAATTTTTAGATAAGCCGAGGTGATTCAATGTTAAATATTATAAGGTAAGAAACATTATATGTTTGTGATTTGTGTGGACAAATCGAATCGGGCATACTGAAATAAATAAAATTGATATAAGTTATCTTTACTTTATTAATATTAAATCAATGTACATATCAAATTAGATAAAATATGGTTACGTAATATACAATGCGCAAACACTTCATTTCATATCTACGGTTATTATCAAAATGTAAATAATGTAAATTCCACATTCGGCCGAGTCTTCACTAGATGATAGTGCGATTCAGGGTTAAGTTGGAGGAGTTGAATCTCACTTTAAACATAAAAAGTGAAGAGATCACACCTCCACTTAATCCTTCACGCGAATGGCATCTTCACTCTGCTGGTGCACCTTCAGGACCTGCGATGACGTAGGTGACTTATCGTGTGAGCTGGAAAGATAGATCTGGCAGCATTTAGCAAACTGTCAAGATCCGCTGTCCAACTCAGACGAATAGCCGTGGGTTTCAGTACCTGCAAATAGAAAAATAAAATTATTCGGACGCTCGTGCATGAACACCGTGTGATAATCGGAGTGTGTGCGCCCGTTATGAAACCGCGCGGCGCGCTATCACCACTTGAAAAGGCGAGGCACGCTCTCTGATAAGAACACTGCTTTTCCCCGTCACGTCAACTATTCTATGCCTCAATTTAAAACGCTCGTCATCATTAACTATAAACGAGGATAATTATATTATAAATTCGTTACTAGCTCAAAGACACTATCGTTACGCAACTTTGAAATATATTTACGCACGTTACGCATTTACTCGGAGCGGAGAAGCTCAAAACATAAAAGAGATACAAAAAAAACACAGACATTCGCAAGACCTGGTGGTTTGGTTACCCTTAAATCTTCTAACTGCAGGCAGACTTGTCGATTCCAATCACAACGCAACGCAAACTTCGATAGCGAGCCGATCGATTGATGGCCCCATATTTATACACTCGATGATATCTTCAGATATGGTATCAGGAACTGCCACGAGGTACAAACGTCCACCATGATCCTGATAAGATTTGACGGTACGCCGAATCGATTGGTCGATCCACATCGAATCGGGAACACAAACACAACTAAACCAATCACTAATATCGAGATAAGGAACCAATATTTGGAACGTTACGTGTACTTCTTGAGAACCTGGTACTTCTAAGCCGTGCGGGGCCGATGCCTTCAGGTCGCTATCTGCAAGCGCCTCCATCACTGACTAGTTGTTTACAGTGAACATACATTTATTACGTTATATCTCGTTGGCAATAGATAATTATTCTCGCTTATTTCCAGTGAATATATCATGGATGTAATATTTCAAATAATGAAGCCTATCTATCTATCTAGTTCACCTAGTTATACATACTTATATAACGTATAAAACTATCAAACATTCTCATTACTACAAGTTACAGAAAAGTTGGACGTTTATCAGCGGTAAGCCCTTGTCAGTAGGTAGGTAGATATTGTTGTTAATAATAAGTAAATAGGTCAAAAAATTATAGAATTTCCACATATATATCAATGAGTTATGCCAACAATTATATTTATCCTCCATATACTTTATCCTCCTCTAATCATTCTCGTTTACAAATAACTAGTTGCCAAGAGTACGAAGAAAATGGGAGCGTATTGCTAGAAGAAGACAGACAAGTATGCCAGGACTGTTGCAAATGGCGTGGAGACAGGGCAATGTTGAATTAATTTCACTTCATTGATGAATTAATGTCATTAGGTCAGTGGAGGACGAGTGTACCTTTGACATCAGATGGTAAGTGATGGCTCTTGCCGGTCCTTTACACACGCTGAAGGAGTTAATTTCATACCTTACCCCTATGTGGACAAACACCGGACATCCAAATGGATGAACTGTAGGAACGTACGTTGGTAATTTTATGCAGCCATGTTTAATAGTTTTTATTAAGTTGACCTTTGCAATTTATATTCAATAAGATATTTTTACACAGATATATTGCCAGGGTATAAATTTATTTTCAGGTTTTCGCGCTGCAAAGAGCCATTAGTAGGGGTCAATTGCCCAAATCTGTTGATCTACTCAAAGTTCAATTGGCGGTACCAAAGCGTAATGCTAGGTTACATATTATGAACAAACTAAGGTTGAGGCCTAGATTCGCTATATCGAATCTACGCAGATCCGCCCCCTTCTGTAGAATAGTTGTCACCTACAACAATTTGGCTAAACGAGCTGGCATAGATATTTTTCGGTACTCTGCCCCATGTTCCAAAGTTAAAAAATTTACGAAAGTACTGCAATATGGTTAGTCATTGTTCGTAGGTACTGTTTTTTTTCTTTTGTTTTTTTTTTGTTTATAATAAACATAATTATTATTTTTTATCAGCCTTTTTTACTTGTGGCTTTATTTTTGTTATATTTTTCAAAATTAACTATAGCCTTAAGATACACAAAGTAAAAAGTTTTAATTAAACAAAGAATATATATAATTATACCTATTAAGCGTAGTTAGCGTATATACATTATAAACGATTTTTTTAATGTGTCCCATATAATATTAAGATATTTGTTTGCACGTTGGCATCCTAATAAATAAATAAAATAATAATACCTTAATAATACTCTTAAATCCATTCAACACAGAAGTGTAAGTATATTGCGAATAGTAATTCAGCGATTATTTTGTTTCATGAAAGCTATAATGGAAATCCGACGTTAAGAGTAATAAATATATATATATATATATAGGTATATTACATAAAATTTGCCTTCATGGAATTTCATATTTACCTACTTAAATATCGAAGTCCATTGCCCGATCTGCATCTCTCAATCGTGACGTAAACACCTGGTACAAAAATAGGTTTCAATTTTTAGGCGTCCTTGCGACGGACAAATAGCTATATCATATCAGTCTACCTTGAAGTACTAATTTTAAACATTAGGTACTCAAAAATAAAACATATATTCAAACAAAAAAACTATATTTACAATACAATGATTACATTAAATTAACACTATCATTGGTACGCTTACCAAGAATACTAACAGCATATCCGCGTTGGATAGCAATGCTGATCCGTTGACCGAAATCGCTGCACAAATAAAAAAAATACGTACCTCATGTATGAAATTATGTCAGAGTGGAGGATAAAATAAATCCTTTTTTAATGGTTATAACGCGTAAAATTTAAACATTAATTCGGTACGCTTTAACAAGGAACCCAAAAAGAAATTGTCAGTTATTAATTTCTCATATATAGTTAACCTCAGTCACTCCTGAAAGCTTGGATCTGGAAAGGCTCCAAAATATGAGGATAAATTAAATAAGATAATTAAATAATTAACTGAAATTGAAAAAAAAAACTAACCGCACATTTCTGTTTGTAAATAATAATAATATGTTAGTTGATATTCATACAAACTATTTCTTCGTTATATTGCATCTATTATTATTAGTAATCTGCTTAAAATCCTTGTTAAATTTGTAGGTCGAAAAGGTCGGTAAATTAATGTCTTGCAATGAGAGTGGTGTATGCACCAGTAACAGGCATTCATACCAGATTATAAACTTATAAGACCATAATTATTTTTAATGTTTTGTATGTAATGCTGTTGGTGTGTCAATAAATAAATAAATTAATTAACATTAACAACATAACAGCTCGGATGGAAATTTCTTAACAACTTGATGATAGATAATATAAGCACAGATGCTTATGGCCATACACTGATCGCTTTCCATCCAGTATGTTTTTGGTGATTGGTCTACAAGCAATTACAACTGTCACAATTCCCAGATGGAGTTATACTAACAGCAAGAATAGAAATCGGTGACCAAATGTACATCACATAGTCTCACGACGTAACGCTTTTGCTGACGAACTTGCCAAAACAGACTCGCCTCTTAATGTTAGAGCTGAAGTATAGTTCAGCCAAAAATTTGTTCGGTCAGCTCTGTTTTCCTTGAACGTTATGAAGTCGATCGGGCCAGATTGCTGATCTCCCATCGTGCTGAGAACATGCGACCCTGAGTTGATTCATATTCAAATGCGTAGTTCCAGACCTATGGCAGTCAGCCGTTGACCATTCGGTCTCTAAAAAAGATTCAGATCTGGTTAATAATATATGCATGCTAACTGAGGGCTCACTGCTCTTCTTATTCATGGAGAGCATTATTTCCCGCCCGCTCTTAGTGTACCTACCTATGTGCCTTACACAAAGATGGGCGGCGGTCATTGAAAGCAAGGGAATATGGAGGCGTTACATTAGTCTGGATTTAGGCGCTGGGCGCTGCTTAGACGTCGTCGACAAATATTGATGGGATCCGAAGCCTGTGTATACCGGAGTTCTCCAAGGCTCTTTCTTCTCCATCAATGTTATTTTTAATGCCTCCAATTTGCATTTTTATGCAAATAACAGCACCGGAGGTTTCGTAAGTACCATGCAGGGCTCTCTTTGAAATGGGGTAACATGAATTTTATTCTAGTTTCGTGTATTCAGGTTTACCACTATTTGTCGTATCACCGCTCTATGGAAATGTTCGACGCTACCTTTAATGCCTCGTCTAGTATCGGAGTACTTACTGGGTCTCGAAATCCCGAGCGACATCCAATTTCATGGTAATCTACAAGGCAAACCCAATTTTACTTCGAAGAGAAGTTTCTTTGAAGCCCATATTGGCGAGTGGGTCATGATTAGATCGATATATTTTAGCACTCTATTTTAAACATAGGTCCGAATATATATTCTGAAGTATTTTTCACATCTCTCTTGCACCTGTCTAGGACACCCCAGCTCAAACCATTTGACCACGTGCTACGCAGCGTGAGATTGCATGCATTAAAAATAAAAAGTAAACTATTTAAAGCTTCATGCGATGCATTTAAAATACTAGAAATTTATATAAAATATTAGATGGCTTGATATGTATTGTGATGCCATGAGACGCGATTACGTCTATCGTCATCATTTCGTAACTACATAACGAAAAAACATATTAGAAGAAACATTTCTTTTAATTTGCACGGCAGCCATATTGATTTTATAGTAGTTCTACATACACTGTAACAATCTCATAATTCGAGCTATAGTGGGATGTGATATTTTTGTGTTAAACATAAGGTTTTAATTCACGTACAGATTGACTCAATTGATGAAGCAATGACCTTCCTCGCTCAGTGCGAATGTATGTACACACATGGTTATTCATATAGGTACCTAGATGATAGTACGTGGAAGAATTTCGACATGCAAGATAAGGTAGCAAAAGGCGCTATCAAACGGTGTCATTTGATAACAGCTTAGGTGTGTTTTCTGGAATAGTTATAGACAGGTGTATTATGACACTTACTTATTACTTGTAATAAACGCAAAGTTGAATACCTACCTTCTTACTTATTTTAGAAATTAGTTCTACGGTATAATTTTAGAGTCCCTTATCTTGATAAAAATATATTTGTATATTTCATGCTTTCTATCCCGCGTTGGATAGCTAGGCTGATCCGTTGACCGAAATAGCTGCCATTGCTTGGGTTTCCAGTGGCCTTATTTGGGTGCGAAGATCCGCGCCTCCATAGGCTAAGTGTCTCGATATCAAACGGCACAAAGATGTATGACTCACTGAGACTGATATATTTGCGACGCTTGCTGTCTTCAGCATTCGAAGCAGCAGCCTCAGCACCACTGACGTAAGTTGGACATTAGAAGGAGCTAGAGTGTCGACGCAAGTCACATCCCACACCAGCGCCCATCCCCGTGCCCAAGCTACGAGTATCATTCCATCAGGACGCTTGCATCGCGGCGGGCCATTTGGCTCTAAACGCCTGGTATATTAAGAGCGGCAAATGCCAAATCCAACGCGGAAATGCTGCCAGTATTCTTGGTATGCTTCCCCGTAATGATAGTATTAATGTAATGCAATCATAGTATTGTAGATATATTTATAAGATTTGTTTGAATGAATAGTATTTCTATACCGAATGTACAAGAATTACTATCTTTACTAAAATCGAGAGATATTGATTAGTATCGCTGATGCATTCAAAATATACCTTGTTGTCGTCTGCATACCGATGTATGCCTCTGATTTTCAGCACATTATTAATATTGCAATTACTATCGTCTCCTTGAGACATAAGATGTTAAGTCTCATTTGCAAAGTAATTTCACTAGCTACGGCGCCCTTCAGACCGAAACACAGTAATGTTTACACAATATTACTGCTTCACGGCAGAAATATGCGCCGTTGCGTTGTGGTACCCATAATCTAGCCGGCGTCCTGTGCAAAGGAGCTTCCCGCTAGTAAATCACCAAATGCCAATTGAAGTCCGACTACTTTCTTTTTGACTTAAGTCACGCTGATAATATTACATCCAGTTATCTTTCAGCATGCCTTACGTTTGTCGTCTTATACAGTCCTAGAGACGACCGTTTAGAATTAAGACTGTCACTCACAAGAATATTGGCAGAATTTCCACATTGGTTGGCTGATCCGTTGATCGAAAAAGCTGCGAGCGCTTGGGTTGCCATTAGGCCTATTGATATAGAAACATTCAAATTTTTTTTTCTATCTGCTGCCTATATTTTTTAGGATAGGTACCTCAATACCTCTAGGCATACTCTAAAACATTCCCCTTTCAATGGATCCCACTTTTAGTTTTGCAGTGTAAGAACGGTTTCATATTGTATAATTATAAAAAAAAAAATTAAAATGCAAATAAGGGACGAGACGAGCAGGACCTTCAGCCGATGGAAATTGATACGCCGTGCCCATTAGAATGCAGTGCCGATCAGGGTTCTTGAAAAACCCAAAAATAATGAGTGACACCACAATTGCGCTCGTCACCCTGATACATAAGATGTTAAGTCTCATTAGCCCAGTAATTTCACTACCTACGGCGCCCTTCAGACCGAAATACAAACAAACAAACATTAACAAGAACGACAAACATGCATTATTTGCTTTATCGGTGGTCCGTGATACGCTTGCAAATTTTGTAGAAGTAAAGTAAATAGTATTTCTTGGTGTAAGTAAAAATGGCATTCAAAGATATAATAAACATGTGCAAATATTAAACGTTACAGGCCTACATAAGTAAAGGCATAAAAGGCATTTATTTTCTCAAAATTGATTCCTTTAGAATTCTTTTTGATGTCATTTCTAATATATACAACTACCGCTTCGGAAACAAATGGTGCTCTGAGAGAAAAGAAGCGGCGCAAGAAACTCTCCCAGCATTCTTTCCAGTAGAAGTGGGAAGAGCCGAAGCGCGGGGGGCTAAATCTGCGCGAATGATCGTTAGTATGGAAGATGTACTACCTACTTATGTTATTATCATTGCTTTTCAAGTTTCAATCTCAAGTAATAATATATAGCGTACTGAAATATATTCATAGAAGAGATAACACAGGTTTAGAGATAGGCTTCGGATAAAACAGGGTCAACGGACCTTGTTCTAATCACTAGGGCGCAGCTTACTGATACAAATCAAAAGTTCTACTAAATCAGACTTCGCCCCTTTAAAATTGTTATAATGATTTGAAGAAGGGCATGATTTAATAAATCACTTAAAAAGTAGGTATGTAAGTATGAATGTGCTTTTTGATACATAATTAAAATTTTGAAATTCATCAATAACTTTTGTATTAATTTACATTTACTTTTTTGACTAACTCGTGTAAGACATTGACTATTTGACGTTTCAGTGTGTCTGTTGCATCATTTTACATTTTACATATTATATTGTAATTTGAAATGATTTATAAATCGATGTACTTAAATGTAAATCTTGATATAAAAGAGTAAATTGATTTTCTTGCTACTTCTTCTCACTAGTTCAACCCTTTACGAAGTAGCGGTAGATTCAATAAGAAAAATATTTTTTTTGACATTCATAAGTGTCATTTACGTGACCTACGTGAATAAACTGATTTTGATTTGATTTGACATTATGGTTGTCACAGTTTCTAGCAAACTCGCTACTGTGCTTATGTAATACATACCTAATAAAAATAGTTTGAAAACACTAAAAAACATGCTTGGGTTGAAAAGAAAATGGTTGAAATTTAATATCAACATCAATTCCTGCCTTATTGATGATAGATGAAAAATTATATAAATTAACAAAAATCTTATTTTGCATATTGAAAAATAGAATAGTATTGCCAAATTAATGTAATATCATTGGTCCTCGATTAATACACAAAGTTCGAAAATCTGGCCGTTTAAAGGAGGTCAAAATCACGCCCGAATGATTCGGTTACAAAGAAAACATACTTTTTATTAACTTAACCTGTTATATCTTGATAAGATCTTGTCATTAAACGGTGACAGCAATGTATGTATCCGTAAGTTAAACGAAGAGTAGATAGAAAGGGACAAAAACGGCCGTTAATGTCCCTTCTTTTTAACCACGTATGCTGCAGAACTAAGTTTATTAGCCGATCCTTAAATAAGGGGGCCCCATTATAATTTTATATGGTAAGAAACTAGCGACCGGACCTGGCTTCTCTGATACGACTCATGGACCTTCGAGCTTGGAGAATACTCTCACTTGGGACCAGCAACCTAATCATGAAATGTCGTGACCTCTGGAATTGCAAATGTTCTTTTTGGGCGATGTTTTCACGTCACCATTATAATAAAAGAAAGGGTGTGTGTATCGTGCACTTAAAAAATGTTTTAACCGAACAAGTTTTTGTCTTCTAGCGCATTTAACACGGGGAGTTTCCGAAGAGCTGTTCCACCTGATTCTTGTCGCCAAATTTGCATCGATATCTCTCCACCATCTGGATATGTGGTGGTCCTCCACATTGCTGCTTTCAAGGAGCTTTCTTCCACATACTACAAAGCTGTAGAATGAGCTTCCTTGTGCGGTGTTACCGGGACGATGCGACATGGGTACCTTCAAAAAAAAGCGCGAACATCTTCCTTAAAGACCGCCAACGCTCCCGTGATTCCACTGGTGTTGCAAGAGAATGTGGCGGTGATCACTTAACACGTGAGCTTGTTGCCGTTGTCCACTCTTATACAGGATGTAATATTTAAGTGTGAAAAGTTGATTCTTCCGTAACTATTACAGATATAAAAAAAAAACTACATTTAAAAAAACCGACTTTAAACTCTGAAAAGTATCAAATAACAAAAAATTTAATTTAATACACCTCTTATGCAAACCTTTACCTTTAATATTTATGAAAAACTATTATTTATATGTGCTGCCTATTGATAGGTTTTAAGTCAGTGCCAAGCCCTAAACAAAATAAAACTTAATATTATAAACAGCTTACTTGCTGTTATTATTTAGGTTGTCTGGCCACGCGTGTCTGTCCGCTTGGGTTGTTTTGTTCTAGACGAACCTATCCCGCTCAAAATCACGTGTGGCGAGTGTAGGTTACCTTTATTACATTTGGCTTGGCACCGACTTCAAAGCTATCAATATGTAGCACATATAATGTAACACAAATAATAATATTTTATTAATATTAAAGGTAAAGGTTTGCATAAGAGGTGTATTAAATTAATATTTAAGTTATTTGATACTTTTCAGTGTTTGAAGACGGTTTTAGTGTCAGTTAATCTTATATATAAAATTCTCGTGTCACAATGTTCGTTCCCGTACTCCTCCTCCGAAACGGCTTGACCGATTCTCATGAAATTTTGTGAGCATATTGAGTAGGTCTGAGAATCGGCTAACATCTATTTTTCATACCCCTAAATGTTAAGGGTGGTCCACACGTTTTTTGAATTTTTTTGACATTTTTTTTAAATTTGTTGGATTATGAGTCAGCATTAAAAAATACATACAACTTCAAATTTTCACCCATCTACGATCAACAGTTACTTTTGTATCGCGATTTTAATATCGGCAATACAACGTTTGCTGGGTCAGCTAGTAATAATATATAATCAACCTGAATGATAACTCCAAAAAAAAATCCGTAGACAGAAAACAATTATGTCATCCAGGAAGACGAAAATTTTCATATAAATGTTAGTTACCTTACTCCTCCGAAACGGCTTTACTGATTTTTACCAAATCTTATATGCATATTCAGTAGGTCTGAGAATCGGCTACTATCTATTTTTCATCCCCCTAAATGTTATAGGGTAGTCCACCACAAAAAAAAATTTAATTTTTTTATTTTTATTTTATTATGATTCAGCATTGAAAAATACATTTAAATTTAATATTTACGCCCTTCTACGATCTACAACTGTTTTTGTATCACGATTTTTATATTATTCTGTTCCATCCACCAAACCGATATAGGGTTGCAAGATGGCAATCGAATACAATAATTGTAGTACGATATATTTGGTAGGTCTGAGAATCGGTTGCATCAAAATTTTAATCATTGATTTTTTTTAATATGTTATATGGCAATACGACGTTTGCTGGGTGAGCTAGTATATTATAAATATATAAAACTATAAGGAAATATATTAAATAACTGACTTTATATTCAATATTTCACGTGTCTCTCGTCCCATCGTTTCGCTGTTTGAGTCAACAGCTCCTGAAAATTCCGCGTGACACATTCTAGACACGAATTGAAGAACATTTAAAAAAAAGTCAACATATTTTTAGGTTTATAAAATTACTTACTAGTTTTTATATTGGACAGCAAATTCATGAAGAGCCAAAACGCTTAGATACATATCCTTTTATATATCAACTAGCTGAACCAACAGACGTTGTTCTGTTCATAATAAAAAAAAACTCTTGCGGTTGGAATTTTGGAAAATCCCTTCTCAGCTGACCTCTACTCGGTGAAAAGAATATTCCTACCAAATATATAGATAATTAGTATAAAATAAACTGAATCTTGCCTGAAAATCTGTTTGGCAAAGACCTCCTCGAAACTTTTCGTATTTATGTAAATCGTCAAGGGTCACTCAATTCCACATCACTCCTGCCAATAATTGTCTGATGTGTATATTGACTTTGGTCTAATTTTTACATTTTGATTTTCTGGATTACTTACCCCCTTATTCATAATGGTCCGCTAACTTTAAACAGCCGCATAGGAGTGTTTTTTCTCATTCCGATTTAGGTCAATAGAAGAAGACAGAGTGAGAATTAGCAATGCTTTAAGTTAGCAGACTATTATGAATAAGGGGGTAATAGTTTTACAATTTTTATCCATTACCTTTCAAGTGTCCTATCTATAGCCATTTCTGATATTTCTTTAATAATGGAATAAAAACTTCCACGTGGAATATCGTCTAGATATCATCTTGAAACTACCGCGTCACAACATAATATCAGCTGAAAAATGGATTTGTAATATGAAATAAGCAGACTGCTCCAATTTGGTGGGGGGATGGGGAGGCGTTCCGGCCGTGAACTGAAACTTCGGAAACTCCAGTATTGTGTTTACATTGAACTTTGTTATGTGGGTTAAAGTTAAGCTAAAGTTCAGCGTGTGTGCCATTTCGCTGAATTACAAAGTTGACGCAAGTTTCTCGTATCGATTTTCATCTTATGTTTATCAAATGTTTCAAGGTTCTTTGCTTGTGTGGACGTGTGAATTTCTGGGTCATATTTGTGTTGTAATTCAGCTGATTTCGTCTTGTAAGTAGGATTTGTAGTGTATCAAACTTTTCCATCCGTAGCAAATATTATAATTGTGGTATTGAAAATGGATTCATATCGATGAGGCAGCTAGACTTATAGTGTGTCGTTTATTTTGTACAAATATGCGGGCAGAAAAATTGTATGTTAAATTGTTCCTGATGCGATTTAGCGGATAGAAAAAATGTATGAATCTATTTGTAACAAATCTATTTGTTTCCTCTGGTGTTGCAGGAGAATGCTTAAAATCAGGTGAATCCTTACGCTCCACCTCTTCATTAAAAATATTTAAAGGCTGTCAAAAACATTGCAAATTTACTTTTATTTTCCTGCTAGTGGTTGTTTAAAGTACTTTGTATTTCTCGGCATAAAGTCCACTTCTTGAGTGTATTAAGTATAGTTATTTAGCCAGTTACTATCACGAGTGGGAGTATACTATGCACAGGATGCCGGCTAGATTATGGGTACCATAACGGCGCCCATTTCTGCCGTGAAGCAGTAATGTGTAAGCATTACTGTGTTTAGATCTGAAGGGCACCGTCTCAAGGTGACGAGCGCAGTTGTAATTTTTGGATTTTTCAAGAATCTTGAGCGGCACTGCATTGTAATGGGCAGGACGTATCAATTAACATCAGCCGAACGTCCTGCTCGTCTCGCCCCTTATTGTCATTAAAAAAAAAGTTAATATTTGCTTTTTCATAAAAGGCATTTCCTTTAGGATACTACTTCAAGCAACATTGGGATGCTGTTGGATTTGAACTCAAGCTTTAAGATCGGCGTTAATTGACCCTGGGCATATCTACAACACTTCTGCATATTATATGTCCCTGCGGCGGACTTGTCCATAGCCTCAGTCAAAACATTGTAAAGTCAAATCATTGCGTGGAGATGCCACTTCATTGTGTGTGTTCTACCGCATTTATCACCGGGCGGAAGAGCTGTTTAACTTGATTCCTGTCACCGACTTCCACCTTCGCACGACACGCCACGAGTAAGGATACCATCCTCACCATCTGGATGTGTGGCGGTCCTCCACGGTGCGCTTTTCAAGGAGCTTTCTTCCACGTACTACAAACCTGTGGAATGAGCTTCCTTGTGCGGTATTTCCGGGACGATGCGACATGGGTACCTTATATAAAGCACGTTCACCTTCCTTAAAAGCCGGCAACGCTACTGTGATTCCTCTGGTGTTGCAAGAGAATGTGGGCGGCGGTGACCACTTAACACCAGGTGAGCCGTACGATTGCTTGTCCTCCTTTTTCCATAAAAAAAAACATAATATCTTGCCGCCGCAGTACAGGGCGTCTCTCTCGCTATGCTGCGATCTTAGTTGTAATATTATGTTATGTTAGAGTGAAGTTGTAATAGCGTAAGGCTACCTGTTTCATGTGCCAATAGTCATAATGTTATTGATTCCCTAGGGACACTGGTGTGAACTACAACAGACTTGGGGCCATCTTGAAAGCATGTCAAAGGTGTGGAAGCGGAAGCTGCTGAAGATCTAAAGCGGGGGAAATATTAATCCCTTGGAAAACAGTAACGTTCCACATAACTCCTTCCCCTTGTGTGTTATTATTATTAAAGAAATTTAAATTTTATTACAATTTAGATATATCATCATTATCATCAGCCGGAAGACGTCCACTGCTGGACAAAGGCCTCCTCCAAAGATTTCCACGACGATCGGTCCTGCGCTGCCCTCATCCAACGTATTCCGGCGATCTTGACCAGATCATCGGTCCATCTTGGGCCTACCAACACTGCGTTTTCCGTTACGTGGTTGCCATTCGAGGACTTTACTGCCCCATAGGCCATCTGTTCGTCGAACTGTTTGTTCTGTCCACTGCCACTTCAGTTTCGCAATCATTTTATTCTTATTTTGCGCCCGCTCTGGGGCATGGTTATAGGTGATAATTTCTGACATTCAATAAGTTTAAATATTTTATAGATGAAATAAGTTTTATTCTAACAAGATATTGTGTAGATAATGACACGTGAGCTAGAAACGCCCCCTTAGAAACGCTGATATACATATATACCTACTTAACGCATTATATGTAGTCAGTCGCTAACGTAGCAACTAATTTATTCAAAACAAAACAATATAACTGTGTTTACAATAAGTACCTTAAATGGTTCCAACGTAACAATGGTAAAAACTATCTCTACGAGGAAGTAAGATACAGGCAGCATTTCCGCATTGGATAACCAGGCTGATCCGTTGACCGAAATAGCTGTATCATACTATAGCGTACATAAAAGTAGCTAGTAGACATATTATTAAAAATTATTAGTAAAAATATTATGTACGCATTCCGTAATAAAGTCTTCTAAAGCCACCGCAAACAATTTTTCAATGTTAATGAGTTAAAATGAAACAAAAACGTATTTCTAAATTATTTTATCATATTATTTAGTTAGAAAATGATAAGGATTAACAGCTTTTACATTACCGCTTTATAATTGTCAATTTTTAAAGTATTAAAATTGATACAAAATGTTATTCTTAGAGATAGACATATGCCATTGCGGGATTTTCTGTAGACCTATTTAAGATACACAATTCCACCATATTATCTTATTTTGTTTTATCTCAAACGGCTTCAACAACGTTTTCGTTGAAAGCACCTAGACGGGTTATTTATTTCCGGCACATCCAGTGACCCAACAAATATCGTTAATGTATACATATTTGCATTAGAAACTTAACAATTTATACACTAAAACTTCCCTCGAGAACCATGCTATTCATTGGTAAAGCAGTTTTTGAGTTTATTGCGAACAGACAGACAGATGCGGTGTAGGACTTTGTTTTATAATATGTACTGACTACTAATGCCATGACACAAGTGACAAACGTTTTATAATAACAAACAAGTTGGGAATTTTTGTACTTTGTCTAGGATCCAGTTAAGAAAATTTATTGAAGTAGGCGTTACATTATACATTATATAAATGATTTGAGTTTTCTTTAGTGTTAATTCCGCCAATATTTGTCTTTAAACAATTCGACACGTGTTTCGCCTCTACACGAGGCATCCTCAGGACGTGTTGAGTCGCCAAATCTGGCACGAGACTGGCATAGAAAACTCAAATCATTTATATAGGATCCAATTGTAAAATCATATGTACATCGCCAGCAAAAGACTTAGGTACTCAAGTAATATGCATACCTAACAAGCCAATATTTATCCATGGTATAATTTATAATTTCAGTTTCTATAATATTCGCTATTCTGCCTGTCTATGTATATATAACATTTTTATTATATTGAGACTTAAGAGGCAACAGTCATAATTATGTTAATTTGAAAAAAAAAAAACAAATTCAATTCAATTCCCTACGTCACGGCCTCTTCCTTTGTGAACGAGGGATCGTTGCCCCCTTGTAATTGAACAATTTAATTCAGTATCACAAAAACTAAATTACATTACTAAAATTTTATTTAATTAATGAAAATATGACAATAATACATATAAATAGTTTAATAAAACAATATAATTTAAGATTTTCGTATAAACAAATAATTAACATGTAATTAACTCATATAATTATAACCATGTTCAGCTATCAACACATCTAATTAGATACTTAAAATAATTAAACTAGTTGCCAAATTATCTTTACTACAATAAACTTCAATTTTTATTTTTTTTGTCCATTTGTGGGCCCGTAAGTTCAAGATAGGTGAGAAAGTTAACATTGACTGTTACCGTCACAGGTTTCACCTGATTCATGCCGCCGAATTCGACCTTCGCACGACACGCCACAAATTAGGATATAATCCTCACCATCTGGACATGAGGTGGACATTCACAATGTGGTTTTCAAGGAACTTTCTTCCACGTACTACAAAGCTGTGGAATGAGCGACCTTGTGCGGTGTTTCCGGGACGATACGACATGGGTACCATTAAAAAAGCGCGAACACCTTCCTTAAAGGTCGGCAACGCTCCTGTGATTCCTCTGGTGTTGCAAGAGAATGTGATAAGGTGTACCCGTACGCTCCCTTGTCCTCCTTTTACATAAAATATACTGCAGGTTATATGAGTAGTCTTAACTACTAGTCTAAGTACCTACCACGAATTTCTAAAAGTAGTTCATTCTACTTTTTGGTTATAAGTGTAAGAAAGTTCCTTGAAAACCTCACCGAGGAAAAGCGCCACACTATCAGATGTTTGAGAATGGTTCATAACTGCTATCTTTTAAAGAAGAGGAGGCATCAACCGCCCATGGACATTCGCAACATCAGGGGGTAAGAGATGAGTTGCCGGACTTACTTGGTATTTTACCAATGGAAGCCTCGTTTACACCGGATGCCGGCTAGATTATGGGTACCACAACGGCGCCTATTTCTGCCTTGAAGTAGTAATGTGTTAACATTTCTGTGTTTCGGTCTGAAGGGCGCCGTAGCTAGTGAAATTGCTGGGCAAATGAGACCTAACATCTTATATCACAAGGTGACGAGCGCAGCAGATCCGCTCAGAGTATTTGGGGGTTTTCAATCATCTTGAGTGGCACTGCATTGTAATGGGCAAGGCGTATCAATTACCATCAGCAGAAAGTCCTGCTCATCTCATACCTTATTTTCATAAAAAAAATGCTTTTATCTTGAAGGTCACTAAGTGGTATTAGTTCGGAAAAACTGCAACCGATATAAATTATCGGTTCCATAAAGTGGTTGTGCCAGGCAAGAAATTACTTGCCAAACGCGCAGTCGTGAAATGGCAGACGTCAACATGATGCGGGTGGGATTTAGCATTTTAACTATTATCTGGTAGTGGAATTCTGCTAGTGAAAGATGAAACAGGTTTTACAGAAACCTCTATCGAAGTGACATTTCTATAGGAGTGACAGACAGTTTCATTTATCCTCAGCTTTCTTGCAGCTTTTATGAAGAAGGAAACAGCATTTGTATCTTTATACCAAGACTAATAATAAATTTATTTATTTGGAGAAAAACCAGTTACAGATAATGCTAAATAAAAGTAATTTAGTAAAATCTTCACAAACTTAACTGTAACATATGTATTTCTCACTAGAACATATTGTTATTATTTACGAAGAAAGTGTATAAGGCCAGTGTGAATGAAAGTGTTGGAAGGGGTTAGACCAAGGCGGACGTTTCGAGATCAAATCAAGGACGTCTTGAAAAAAGGCCAGGTCAAGAGTACCCTAAACCGAAGAGCATGTATGAAAGGAATAATGAAAGTGGACGAAGCGAAACAATTAGTATGTAAGGATCGTAGCAAGTGGAAAGAAGTGGTCTCTGCCTAGCCCTAAGGGAAAGAGGCGTGATTGTATGTATGTATGTACATTTTACTAAAAAATATAGCTATTAGCATAATCATTTAACAATAAGGAAAAATCTTACAAAAATGCAAACAAGAATATACAATTTTACAAAAAACTATCTAAATATAAAAAAATAATGTTAATTTAAACGAGTGGCAATGAGTTTCTTGCCAAGATTTTCCGAAGCCATTGTAAATATAAAAATAAAAGAAAGCTTTTGAAATACATAAGTGACATTTTCTTGGCCTATCTACATGAAAAAAATGATTTTGATTTGAATTGATTAACAGATTTCAACACTCGTAAATATTAAATATCATTTATATTTCATCAAATTTTGTCTCCTGAAATGTGTAATAATATGTTGGTTTAATAATTTCAATTGTTTACTGTAAGTTTAAGATTTTGAAGTGAAAAATTCTTTAGCAACGTTGTCATTTCTAAGTCGATGAAACGAAAAAGCGACAGTAAAAAGAGACAGACACATAAATTCATAAGATTTAACGTGGGAGAAAATGAGACAAGAAGTATTATACAATTTTTTGGTAACAGACGATCATAAATGAAGAAGGGATTGTCTTACGTATGATGCGAGTATACCTTAATATATACTGACGTCATACGCACGACGTATTACTACATAGACACCAGGAGAACGTTAATATGGTAGCGGTGATAATAATGTTGCATAGCGATTGAAATCATGTGTCATCCTAGCAAAATGTACCAGGACATCATATGCAGTTTAGAGGTTCATGCACAATGCAGGTTTAACTTCTGACATGTGTATTTTATACGCAAGCATTATTTTTATGATTAAATTAGTTAGCTTTATTCGTGTGTTTATTTAATACCGCCATTGAAGCTTCACGATGTTGAATAGACTAAAAGGCTGCCTGTGTCTTTTCTTTTCCTTTCCCTTGGATCATTCATATGTCTAGATACACTGTAACAGCTGTGTAAACGTCGAAAAAATATTGAGGTTGACAGTAATGGATCAATTTGGACATAAAAGTGAAAAAGATCCATCAATGGATTTTTTCAATGGATCTTAGTGGACAAAGGGGTTAACTTCTATTTTGAGCAATGCACGCACACTTAACACAAAGTGTCATACATATCGTGAGTGTAAGACCCAGCTTGTCACGCACACTAAAGTAATAAACCTGGCCTATTTTCATCGGATGTCTAGCAGCAAGAGACTCTATCTAGACGTATAAATTATCTGAGCTCTTTCCCTTTTAAATACAGTTAATTGGTGTCAAGGAACGGATATAACATCGGGTTCTATCGACTGACAGATAGTCACACCTGAATCTATTTTTCTTCTCTTATCAAATATATATTTGATAAAATTCACACGGAACTTACAAGTGTAAGTATGTTCTTATCAAGATTATCGCGTCACGTTCTCCAGAATATTACACGAGTAGTTTTTCATTGTAAATATGAGGCCAGCTTTTTTTTCTATTAGAAAACAAACAGATTCTTTTAAATTACTGGCTTGGAATACTGGTAGATGTAAACAATTCTTTTTTTTTATAAAAATAAGGGACGAGACGAACTGGACGTCCAGCTGATGGTAATTGTAACGTCCTGTCCATTATGCAGTGCCGCTCAGGATTCTTGCAAAATCCAAAAATTCTGTGTTAATGAAATTAAGATGTTAACTCTCATATAAACGGATGTTTATATGTATTTATGTATGTTTAAGTAAGTATATTATATTAAATATATGGTTGTCTTGTACCCATAGTACAGGCTATGCCTAGTTTGGGGCAAGATAATTTGTGTAAAAGTGTGTCAATATTATAAAAAATATGATGGTGTCTGTTCTGTATTAGATTGTGTTGTTACATATAGCAATAATCCAGTAGTAAGTTTATGAGTAAAACAATGTTTGCCGAGAAATTGTATTTTATAATACACTTTTCAAAAATCCTACCTATAATTATAATTAGATGTGGCGGGGTGCGAGTAGGGCGGACGGGGTGAGGAACAAGCGATTTATTAATAAAATTATGACTTCAACGATATATTTTGTCTATGATATCCGATTTTTTGTGAAACTTTTTTGATATTATTTTTTTTACTTTTTTCTTTATATGTAAACCTATTCTTTTTTTTAAATAACAGTATAAAGTAGATTCTACTGGTAGTGACATACTAAGTTAAATAAGAGAATATTTTAATATATTATAACAACTTAGTGATAAGAAATAAATTGGTCTTTGTTTAGCTAGATACAGCAGAACCTTTAATGAAAGCATTACATCTAACATAATATAAAAGAAAATTTTATAATAACGACGAAAGAAAATTAAATTAACCATACTGATAAAGTAGTTTTAAAAATTTTGAAAGTATTTAATAAGGCGTGCTGTGAACTACGTGAACTGATTAAATAAAAAATAATTTTAATTTAAAAGGAATAAATTAATGTTAAAATGCAGTTACGTTTAAATCAGGGTTTGCCGCCTTGGGCTTCCAATAGATTTCGCTGGAGGATAGAAGCTTTACATACGCAGAGGAGGTTTTTATTTTTTTAAACGGTTGTGAAGATATAATGTATAAGATACGAAGTACTTAAGGTACATTCATATATTTTTCTCCTCTCAAAAAATCTCCACCTATTGCTTTCAAGAGATATTAAACACAAGAAAATATTAATAAACAACTATATTAAATTTTATAATTACCTAATACATATTTCGATATGATTATTATCAGATAATAACCAAGGTATTTATATTATTCTTTCTGGATATTTTTATTATAGTATTTATAAAAATATCCAGAAAGAATAATATAAATGAAGCCTAGGCGTCGATTACAAAAATAAAAATGTTTCGATTAAGGATTTGTTATACAAAATCATAAATGGAGTCAGCTAAAAGTATCAATGAATAATAAGTATTTACAAAGCATATCTGAACTGAAAAAAAATTTCGTTACTAACTTAAGGGCATGTAGGATTGGAGAGACCTTAAACTGTAAATGGTATCAATCTAAACATGAGGCTTTGTTACTGAACTATAAAAACTTAAAAGGCATCTCTACTAAAAAAAAATCAATTATATATTCAAGATTCAGGCGCTAAATTATAAATATCGTTGTTATTAACATCATCTGACAATTAAAGTATTAAATTTACATGAAATTCCAACAAATATCTGTGTAGTCACGTCAGCCAGAAATACGTAAGTTACCTTTGCTTTATCTCGTTTTTTACACTTTATTTGTTGAAGGCGCACGATAAAGATAAGTGGCAGTCGTTGAGTTTATCGCAAAAATAATTCTAATTTCAGGAAGTTATTACGATTGCAATATTTTATTGAATTTATAGATAGTAATAGTAAAAGTGTATATAATATAGTATAATTATCATATCATAAAGACTATTTTTAAAGATTGATTTAGATTTAAGTGAGTTTTACTGGAAGTAATGATTTCACTTTTATAAATAACGTTGTTATCTATTATTGAAACAAACATTTTTATGTATTCTTGAACGTACGTCAAGTTTACAATGTTTTGAATATTTGCGGTAAACTTCCTAGCACAATATTCATTAATCAAAAGTTTGGCGCTGAAACTTGAACGCCTGCCCTCACCACCCACCCTCTTACTGATGCAACGCAAATACTATAATATTATTATACACATAGTTATATATCACGTGTTGGGTCTCGCTCAATGCACTTGTAATTTTTCATAGTGGCAACTTTGAATATTGTAGCAACAAGAGTTATGGTTTTTGGCGCTCTATTATCTATGGAAATTTGCTACAAAAAATGTCAATAGCTGGAATCTGTCATAATAAGCACCTACATTGTACTATAATTTTGTCAAATATTGCTTTTTGTTGTGTTTACTGTTCGCCGGTTTAATTTGTTATTAATTTGTTGTTGTCAATTGGTGTGTGTCTAAATTTTTTTATTTATAAGCTCAATCAAGTGAATTAAGACAAATCTAAAAATTGTATTTTATACTGATACAATACTTCATTCATTCATAACCTGTATTGTATAAATTCAGTTTTCGTTTTATCATAGCAAAAAAATATTTGTACCTGCTGTTCTAGTAAAACTAATACAATGGAAAATATGTGTAGTTTATGCAGCAGCGAAGAAAACTTGGACATTGACCTATTAAATGATAATAGTATATATTTAAAAATGAATTATCTTCCCATTCAGGTGTGCCAAACTTGCTTACAAAAGGGTTACTTAGGGATAAAACGGGTTAATGTTAATGAGGGTATATTCAATTTACATCACACTCATTTAATTTATACTTATAAGAATACTTGTTAAATTAAATAAATTTATTAAATTATTACTAAGTACTTACTATTTACTTAAATTACTATACAAAAATATTACAACTAACTCGGAAAAATATTAATTGCTTTGATAGAGCTAAGGTACATAACACCCTACCCTCATTACAAAAAATACCTAAACATTGCTATACCAAATAACATAAACATTTGCAAGCATTCTAATTGTTTAATTGTAATATTATGTTGTATTATAAATATATTTAACTAAATTAAACAACAATAGCCCCTATTTCTGCTGTGAAGCAGTAATCTGTTTCGGTTTGAAGGGTACCATAGCTAGTGAAATTACTGGGCAAATGAGACTAAACATCCGATGTCTGTCACCTTGAGACTCACTCACTCAGAATTTTTGTGTTTACCAAGAATTTTTCTCATGTTATTTGCTAATAAGTATAATATCAAAAATCAAGATGATTCAAATACATTTGTAATATATTACTAAGGCAGGCAACACATTCCTTGACACCTGTTGTTGAGGATGTTCATTGGTGGTCTCACCACTCCCCATCCCATGAGCCTCTTGCCTGTTTGCCCACACTCAGGGTGTAATTATTAAGTGTGAGCAGTCAATAAACCCTTAACTATTACAGATAGCAAAAAACTTGAAACTGATATCAAAATATATATAAAAAAAACCTTATTTCCTTTTCTTATGTAATCTATTGCAAGAGTGTGATATTAAATCGGTTTAAGATTCCCCTTCATGTCATTGATATACCTGCAAACCAATGACCACTTTCTATCGACCATAGGGTGGTGGCAGGTAGAACCTGCCGGTATACTCTTACAAATTTTATTATTGTTTCGAATGTTTTTAGATCAACATGTGGGATGATCTACCAAAAAAAATATGTTATGATTGCTGTATTAAAATAAATAAATATTATCAGTTCTGTGACAAGGCTATACAGGTTGAGAAGAGGTTAGTATTTTTGTTTTAATATGATAATTATTTATAGATAGAATAATAACATATTATTACCATTGGCTTCAATCTTTACAAACCTCATGTGTTTCCTCTACATTTATTACTCTTTTCATAAATGTTCGCCGGTTCCGGGTGCTTCGGACGTTTCCTTTTCTCAATATGTCCCCAAAATGGTCAACGAATGTTCTACAAGGTCTCCAGCTAGTATATTTAATCCTCTTCAATCTGTCAAGTCCATATTATAATGTAGTAGTTTGTACAGTACTGAACTGTACATAAAAAATATTTCGAGCTCGAGCGCTAAAATCGCGTCCATCTGAGGCATACCGCGCGATCAGTTTCCCGGAACGAAAAATCTACTCAACAGCAGAATAAATAAGCGATCGGACTAGATGACGATTTTTTTAAAAGAGTGCAAAAGGGAATAATCTACTGCTAGATTTATTTGCACTGTTTCTTTGCGTTTTTCGTTTCTGCTGTCGCTTTGATTTTTTCGTCACTTTGAGACATAATGATGTAAAGTCACATTTGCCCAGTAATTTCGCTAGCCACGACCCTTCAGACAGAAACACAATAATGTTTACACATTACTGCTTCACGTCAGAAATAGGCGCCGTTGTGGTACCCATAATCTAGCCGGCATCCTGTGTAAGGGAGCTTCCCACTGATGAATAAATGATCTAAGAATTTAAAGATCACATGACCCTAAATCATGGGAAATGCCATAGGTCCTACATGTGCGGGTAAGTCTATATAAGAATCAAGAGCGAACAGCACCGATTGAAAGCTAAAGGCAACAGACATTCAACCCCATTCATTACCTAATATATAAAATTCTCGTATCCCGGTGTTTGTTACCAAACTCCGAAACGGCTGAACCGATCTATTAGGTCTGAGAATCGGCCAACATTTATTTTTCATACCCCTGAATGATAAGGGTGTCCCACCCTAATTATATTATTTTTATTTTATTTGACAATTTTTTTTTATTTCTATTTTATTATGATTCAGCATCACATCATATTAGCATTCAGAACAATGTCTGTCGGGGTTAGCTAGTGCACATAATATAAAGCAAACAGATGGCATAGAAAATTTAATTACTCAGCAACCACAATAAATAAAGACCCCGCATATATCCTTGGAACGGTTTGATGAGAAAAGCTTAAAATATAAAAATTTAATTTGGGATTAATATCTATTCGGGGTCAAATATTTCCCAAGGAGTTGCATTGGAAATTAGGTTTCAATCGAGGGAGGAGCGGGTCGTCACTAGTATTTAATAAATCATTGTATTTGGTGGATGCGGTTACTATTATGACAGTAATCACGACCATCATGTTCATGAAGCATCATCACACAAACAATCGAATCAAGCTCTCAAGGTTGATGCATCGAATATACAATTATTTATATTTTTTACAACTTACTTTTTGAAGTGAAGTTCTTTTTAACCGTTGTGATTTGAAACTCGATGAAACGAAAAAGCGAGACGATAGAGAAACAAACAGGTAAATAGGATTCAGCCGGCGAGAAAATGAGACAAACACATAAATTCGTAAGATTTAACGCAGGACCGCGTGCAACATAGAGCAGCTCGAAATGTGGGGGACCCAGTGCTCTGTGAACGGCTGGATCACTTGGCGTTGCGTAGAGAAGTCGCTTCATTGTGTGTCTTCTACCGCATTTATCACGGGGAGTGTTCCGAAGAGCTGTTTAACCTGATTCCTGCCGCCGAATTCCACCTTCGCACGACACGCCACAAGTTAGAATATCATCCTCACCATCTGGATGTGTGGCGGTCCTCCACAGTGCGGTTTTCAAGGAGCTTTCTTCCACATACTACGAAGCTGTGGAATGAGCTTCCTTGTGCGGTGTTTCAGGGACGATACGACATGAGTACCTTCAAAAAAAGCGCGTACACCTTCCTTAAAGGCCGGCAACGCTCCTGTGATTCCTCTGGTGTTGCAAGAGATTGTGGGCGGCGGTGATCACTTAACAACAGGTGACCCGTACGCTCGTTTGTCCTCCTATTCCATAAAAAAAAGGATAAAACGAGATGGGAACCTGGCGATCACAGTTGAAGAAGAGTACGTATTACTACATAGACACCAGGGGAACACAAATATGGTAGCGGTGATAGTAATGTCTTTCATAGCGGTTGAAATCATGTGTCGTCCTAGCAACATATACCAGGACCTCATATGTAGTTTAGAGGTTCATGCGCAATGGACATCTTAAAATTATTGTTTTTCAAGTGCTGACCCGTTGATGGTGTTTGTGATTCTCTTTGTGGTCTGCTTCGTACCCCCTCCACTCGTATTTACCAAGGCAAAATCCCACAGTTTGCTCAGCGTTGTACGTGTGTTAATAGGTGTTTGTGCGCGCATGCGTAGTACAAAGCTTGAGAAAAGGCATCACAACAACCGTGGAGTATTGTATATGTGTACGTATTATACATTTGTAGAGATTTTTTATAGTAAAATTCATCATTTTTTAAGGTTTCACTTCTACCACGGTTGAACTGCACACGATATGTTTTTTATTTATGAAATATTAAGCTATTGCATAGCTTCTATCGCGGGCCTTGAGCGTGGAGACCGAATCCGTAACGAAAATAACCTAACACTTACTTACTAGATCTATATAGATATTTCGCCATGGTCATTTCAGTTGCCGTGGAACAGCGGTTATCACGTATGCTTTTTGTGCAGAAGGTCCCAGGTTCGAGCCTGGGGTACGTCTTGATTTTTATTTAATTTCTTTATTTTTATTATTATGACAAGCATTTTTATTAAGTTTCACCTGTCCCGTTGTCTGTTTGTAATCAAATATTGCAAGTTAAATTTTACTCACTTCCCGTTTGCTTTTTTTTTAATTAATTTAATAAAAAAAAAATACTGCATAAATAAAATAAATAAGTAAGCTTTACTGCGGCAGTCCCCGAGTGCCACACGTCTTTTTTCATATTTAAATCACTTTTTGACTTTGAATATATTGGATGCAACACTTTGACACAGCTTTTGTAAAATACTTACTGATTTAAAAGCGTGGCCGTTCAGTTTCTTGTATGTTCTTCTCACGAGAAGAACATATTGTAGATTTAGTAATTTAATTTAAACATTTGTTATGTAACTTCAAAAGAGCTTAGTTTTAGCCTATTTAACTTTAAAATGATATGTATTAGGACTCCAGGATTCGGAATAGCTCATTATAGTTCCGCAAATATTTTTTTATTTTTATTCTCTTTGTTCATTCTAGATGTCAGTGAGACACTTTGCACTATGTAGTAGGAACTTGTTACACACAAATACAGATAACCAATAGCAAACATGCATTTTTTTTTATTTTAGTAAAGGACGAGACGAGCAGGACGTTCAGCTAATAGTAATTGATACACCCTGCCAATTACAACGCAGTGCCGCTCGGGATTCATTGAAAAACCCAAAAATTCCGAGCAGCACTACTGTTGCGCTCGTGAGCTTGAGACATAATATGGTAAGTTTCATTTGCCCAGTCATTTCACTAGCTACGGCGCCCTTTAGACCGAAACACAGCAATGCTTACACATTACTGCTTCACGACAGAAAAAGGCGCCGTTATAATCGCACTGCATGTTCTCCAGGAACGCTCAGTCACTGAATAAAATAATGAAGGATTATTCTCAAATGATTTTGAACAGAAATTAAAAGAACAAGTAAACAAGTTGTTTACAAAGAAGCTGGTTATGTCATATTCGACCTTAGTACGTGAGACGTAAGTTCGACTATTCTTCGTAGTACTAATATTATAAAGCTTGGGGGTTTATGTATGTCACACCTCTCTAATAGTCCGGCAACTCTCCTGTAAATTCCTCTGGTATTGCAAGATAATGTTGGCGGTGGTGATCACTTCACCGAACGATACCGATATGAAAGGTCTGTTCGATTTCAGTCGTATTATCAGGCTATGGTAATTGTTTCTATGAAAATAAGGGACGAGAAGAGCAGGGCGTTCAGCAGATGGCAATTGATACGGCCTGCCCATTATAATGCAGTGTTGCCCGAGATTACTGAAAGGAAATTCTGAGCGGCACTACATCCGCGCTCGTCACCTTGAGACATAAGATGTCAATTCACATTTGCCCAGTAATTCCACTAGCTACGGTCCCCTTCAGACCGAAACTGTAATGCTCCCACATTACTGCTTCACGGCAGAAATAGGCGCCGTTGTGGTACCCATAATCTAGCCGGCATCCTGTGCAAAGGAGCTTCCACTGGTAAAGTCTATTGAAATGTTTGTTTTGTTCTTTGTTTTAGAAAGTATCCCTTATTGGGTCTTTTAAGGGCCCATGATAAGAAGGCATATACCTTACCGGAGGGAGAGAACAGAGAGCATGCTGAAGATGGGCCGGAAGTGAGAAAGAAGCCTAGACTCAGTGCTAACAAGTATGTTTATTTCGAAATAACAAAAAATGCATTTAATACTTTTTTTATGGAAGAAGAAGAGGATAAATGAGGGTACGGGTCACCTGTTGCTAAGTGATCAGAAGTGTGACTAATAAGAAGCAAGGGAATGCTATTTTGAAGGTATCCATCAGCCTAGCGAAACTAAGAAAAAAGCGATTCACTCGATTGTAAGAAACGTGCAGTCATTGATAGATTGATAGACAGATGGCGGTTATAATTTTGTAAAAAACGGAGATAGCCGCAATCCACTACGTTTTAAGCAATTACTGTTCGCTTTTAAACTTAGCCGGATTATACTTCGTCGCCAATCGCCATACTGTAATTACTACAACACCACACCGACTTAAGACCTGTCAATAGGTAGCACACTATTAATAAATATTAAAGGTTAAGGTTTGCACAAGAGGTGTATTAAATTAAATTTTTAGTTATTTGATACTTTTCAGTTTTTTTTATTACGTCGTAGCATCTAATATGCTTGTGTGCGTGGCATCTTGACGCTCAATGACCCAACTTTCAAATCTTGTAACATACGCTTGGTGTTATTTTACATTGAATTTAATAAAATACAAAATACTTGCAGATGATATGTGATCCCAGTGTCTTTCTTATTTCTTGCAGAATTATTTTTATAAAGTTTTGCCGCGCAACCACGGCATATAAGTTTAATTTTTATTAGCAAAGTTTACTAGAACATGTGGCACGTTAACGTCACACATTGTTCGAGACTGGCTTGGGCCCACTTGGGCGTGGTATTAGTTGCAATTTGCCATTACGCCTGCGGTGTCTAGTTGGACCGCTGCCGAGACCAATCCTTAATCTAAGTTTTGAATATTAAACTAGCTACTGTACTGTACTGTACTGCTAACATTAAAAAATCAAAATTGGGCACGCGTCAGGTCTTTCAGATCGTCTATGCTAGTAAAAACTACCACCCATTCCAAAATGAATGCCTCAGGCCTGAGAAGAATGGGCGCAACAAACTCAGCGGGCTTTTTTTTTCATCAGAAATATGTTTATATATTAATATATATATATATATATAAAATATGTAATATATTGTTAACTATTGATAGTCATTCTTTTAAATTTCCCTGAGAACCCTGTTGTAGAAGCAAAGTAATCCTTCGCCCAACAAAAGACTTCCTCACTCAACCTAGCCTACTATTTGTTAGACCTACTAGTAGGTAGGTACTTACCTAGTAGTAGGCATAACAACTATGTTTGTTGCTATTATTACCCCCTTATTCATAATAGTCTGCTAACTTAAAGCTGTCTTCTTCTATTGATCTATGTCAGAATGAGAAAAATCACTCCTTAGCGGCTGTTTTAAGTTAGCAGACCATTATGAATATGGGGGATAATATATATAAAAGAGAAATGCTGTAATAGCTATTTCGTACCCGTGCCTATATATTTTACAATTAGTAGGGCTTGCTGATGTCAATAGAATATATTTTTTTCTGACTTGTAGCTAGTAGGTGCTTGGTAAGGTAGCCAAGTCCACAGGTTTCGTAAACCCTTGGAAACAAGTCCTTTAATCTAGCATGTTTTTTTTACAGAACGAACGCTACAACCCAATTGTTTACTTGCATTACCTGTGGAAGATCTTTCGCGTCGAAGGGTACGCTCACACGTCATAAGAATCTGGAGCACAGTGGCCGGAAATCGTTTCTAGCTTTGTAAAAATGAAATCGCCTGGAAATGTAAAGACACGATCTTTCAGTTTTCTGTGGTGCAATTATTATTAAAATCATTGAGGCCATTAGCAGCGCCGGCCCTTAGGCCCAAGTTAGACCGACACTGTGCTTCGACGATCTTTCACACTATATTATAATTTCTTTCTTTTAAATTGTAGTCAATGTTAATCATCAACATCATTTCAGCCGGAAGACGTCGCCATGACGATCGCTTCTGTGGTCGCCATTGAAGGACTTTACTGCCCCAACGGCCAGCTGTCCGTCGAGCTATGTGCCCTGCCCACTGCCACTTCAGTTTCACAACCATACCAATGTTAATACCTACAATTTTTTTTTTGTTGCCATTAAAAATATGTTATGTGAGCTAAAAGGGGTAACCCCAAAAAAGTAAAACCTTTCTGCACCTTTCGCTCTACATTTGTAGCCGCTGGGTTTTTGAAACACTGTGTGGCCAATATGATATTTTTATTAAATATTTGAATAACGACTTCTGAGAAAAGTCATTTAAGCCAAATCTGTTGTAGTTTACGTATAATTATTAGACCACAGATAAAAGATAAAACTAAGGAGATGAATATTTCCAATCTAGCTATACTTATGTGTATGTAGGAACCGACTAGAATCTTTACTGTGTATATCACGTTTTGTAATTTTCTAGATCTGTATTTGCGCCTATTGCAATAATACTTTAGCGTGCTAAAATCAATATAATCTGCCATTTGAACTGTCAAAACAAAATGTTGTAATATAATTTTCAATGTGTCTTTCTGACGTAGACAGAAGATGGACACTAGATTCGCTGTCAGCGTATGTAAATGAGATAGCAATAGTCTGTGACGTGTGTTATGTTTTCAGGTTTTTGTTCTGGATGATTTGTATAACGTAATAGACAACAACGTCCCATGGTTTTATACTTAAACTGAATTCACACCAAATCACTCAATTACGTATTAAAAATTAGAATTTATTTAAATTAAATAGTACTGCACCATCTCAACCATTGTTAAAGGTGGAAGGCAAGAGGGCACACGGTCGATCGCCAACCCGCTGGATAGACGCCATCACAAAGGCTACTGAGTCCACTAATGAAGCTTCCCTTGAGGAGATATAAATCATTAAGAGAAGAGATAGATCGAAAGTAACAACACATTTAGATTCAGATAGATCTAATCTAGCCTTAATTATCTAGGCTAATTAGAAGTTTCTGTTGTAAGTAATTAAAAAGTACTCCACTAGGTGAAGGTTGACTTAAAAAAACTAATTCGCTGAAAATACGACGGAACACATTATGATTTATGTGTATGTGATGAAGCAAATCTAGAGCTAATTATTCATTGCATTCACATTAGCCCAGCGACGGGGGTACCTCTAGATAGAGATAGACACACTGAACAAAACTAAAAAGCATTGCTTCCGTAAAAAAAAACGTCGCGTCAAAAAACACGAATCGTCCTCGTGTGAATGGGCTCTTAGGTTTTATCGATTTCCATCCTTTAAATTCCAGTATAAATAACTTAAAAGTGGACAATAAACACTTTTATACCCTAAAACAAGATATTTACTTTATGTTACCTCGTTTTAAGTTAAAGAAAAAAGTAGGTACGTATGTTATGTTTGAAGTCTTGTGTTAAAAGTTTTTTCTTATTGTAAGTACATATTGCATTATGTGTAGGAGAGAGAAATAAAATAAGACATGTCTATTAAAAAGTATATATGTTATGAAATAATGATTTATAAACATGTGATATGAATTAATAATGGATTTGCAATTTGTAATAAAGATTTAAAATATTGACTTGGATGTTTTTTTTTTAGAAAAGTTTAAATGTTTAATATAAAAATGTAAGAAGGTAGGTGAATATTGGTTTAAGAATTTATTGACTTTTGCAACGAAAAGGGAAGGACGAGAATGGTTTTAGCCGCCATCCATAAATCATGTCACACGAATTTCATGTTTTTTTACCCCTCCCCGTCTATGTCACAGCTTGGCACATTTGTGAGACTACCCAGTGTGATGTCACATATTTTGCAAATTTACATTTATAAATATATGGAATTAAAACACCTGTGTTCCGAAATTATTTTTATTTCGGACATTGGTCCCTTACCTGTGTAGTAAAACAGATGTTTTATTTTTGAGAGTGGTATGTCGAAAGTGATGTGGGGTGAAGCAGTTGTGTTAACTGTTTATTAAAATATCATCATCTCTAAATACAACTCCAACAGATCTTCGCTACAGTTTTAAACCTAATTTGTCTAAAATCAAAGTTTTTGGGTGTCCAGCTTATTTTATATGCTTAAAGATAGGACTGGTAAGGTTGAATGTGAAAACGGAGAATTAATTGTTTATCATTAGGTACTGTGACAATAGTTATGAAATTCAGAGACACAAAATGTTAACACAGCGAGAAATTATATATTATATGAATATAACATAATAGAGCAACATGTTATTGAATGTTCTACTGATGATAATTCAATTAATTGTGATGAGCAAGTCAATAAATTACTAAAATTTTAAAAATATTTCTAGGGTGACGCTAAGGTTAGGGCAAAGAATATATTTTGTGCTTGGCTTGGACGAATGAACTACTGGACACTAAAAACAAATCACTCAATGCAAGAACCAAGAAAAATATAATGGAATCACGATTGACCAATTTTAAATTGTCGCGACGTGACGAGGACTACAAATACAATTGTCAAATAATGACTTGAGGATATCGATAGTTAGCTTATCGATATTTGTAGTAGTGGGTAGCTTTTTTTATTCAAATCTTTTCAAATAACTCTCCACCAGCATCTACAAAGTTTCATACGGATGAACCAATTTTCAAAACATTACGCATCAGACACCCTCGAACGCTGATTGACCATCTTCTGGCTTCGAAAACCGTATCTCTTTGAGCTGATTTTTCTTAGGACAACATAGTTTGGTCCCCTAATTCTCATTTTATGTGAATATTTTTGCTTACGTGGATGATGTAATTATAGTTTGTGTACGGTTTTTTTAGGAGTTTTCATTTAGGTCGATTACTTAAATATCATAATTAACCCGAGTCCCGATAAATGGGTCTACTATTTATCTAAATAGTAGACCCATATAAGCCACTATCATTTATATCTAACAAACGTTCTTTACGATATTGCAGTAAGAACGTGATGTAGCTACAACCAATGTAATGTAAACATGTACAACCAATAATATCAATTAATACAAATATCTAACTTGTACCTTCGAAGCATTATAGATCGTAGAAATAATAATCGTGCATATTAACTGTAATAAGCATTTGTCGAAAGATTCGTTCTGAAAAGAACATTTTATTTTATATAACGTAATATTAGCTCTGAAAAGAACCATTTCATAATGCTGTACATCAACTCATAGAATCATACAGATCACCAGTAGTCATCTCATCGAAGTACAAGCATCGTCACGTTCTCGCGACGACCGCAGATATACTCACGTGATCAGTCATATGCTCCGCGTTACACAACCGCACAGAAAGGCCGAGCGTACTCGCGTCAGTCGAGTCGGGGCGTCTATCACTATTCATGCAATTTTAATCAATGAGCGACAGAGTAGGTGCTAAATGCTCATTGACATCGAATGATCGAGGTTCGACGCGAGTTTACACAAGCCCGCGCTCGCTGGCCGGTTTTATGCGATAGCATTGTCTTAGAGCGAGATAGAACACATAATATCAATTCTTATTGAATGAAACGTTTTACTATTGGTCAAAATGAAAGCTTTAGTATTGGTGTTTATTTTCTGAACTTGTAAATATTTATATATTTATATATCATGTAATTTTCTAATAAATCATCTTCCACATATTCCTCACAGTCAAGCAGTTGCTTTATTTAATCGCCAAACGCTCAGTCCCTAAAGTGAAATAAAGTTTCGAACACCATTTTTTTGGAGTCAGTCCTTTTTTCCGTTCCCATTTCTTAGGATCTAAATTGTTAAAGGCGCGCGGCACCTTTCGTAGGTCTTCTTCGTAAAAAAAATACTTTTTAATATATGAAAGTAATAAGCAACGAAATGTTTACCTGGTGTAATCTAGAAAAATCCTACCGTAGTTTACAGAACAACCTATTACGGAGATGTGAGAAGTTGTATGTTTAGATGTTTGGAGAACTTGCATACCTACAAGCTTCAAATTGCTACTTTCATGTTTTCCTTATTTTGTTTATCTGATAGGAGTTAAGTTATACACGGAGAAGCATAAGAAAAGATAAAACAAACAAACGTAAAGATTACACCTGGGTAACTTATTAGTCAAAGTAAGTAGCTAATTCTTTGTCGTTGTAAGGGAATTTTGCCTTATCAGGGCCATGAAAACGGCGCCTATATATGTAAGAAGTCATATCTCTAAAAGGTGTAACCTAAGCGAGACTTCTTTTACTATTACTCTTTTATTCTTAAAATCAAATTACATGGATTCCTATTCTTCCGATATTAAAACAAAACGATGAGGTATTCGACTACACCAGCCCCTGTAGTCAAATTTCAAACTTTCGACTTGATTTTTTTTTGCATTCCGAAGCAAAATAGTACAGTAATATTTAACGTCAAGAGTAGTTGCGGTCACTGTTTTGTTGGTAGCGGGTGGAACGAATATTGATCATTAAACGTAACCCCTAGAATATTTTAAGGCTGGTCTAAGAGGAAACATTTATTTAAATATTTGGGCAACTAACAAATTAGGGCAATTAACATGTGCCTAGTCTTAAATTTGTAGCATTGTGTTACGAAATTTAAAAGAATTGTTAAAAAACGTTTGTGTGGGAAAGGTTATTATAGCATAAACGATTTTCTTAATGACACCACGGACTGGGAATAAAGCGAACACCCTCAGGCTCTTTAATTATAAATGTTTATTGTACGATATTACATTGTAATCCATATTTTATATTAAAAAAAAACCGCTGAGTTTCTTGCGCCCATTCTTCTCAGGTCTGAGGCAGTCTCTTTTGAATGGGTGGTAGATTTTGACGTTCAATAAGTGATTTTAAATCCTATTTTGAATAAAAATATTTGAATTTGAATAGCAACTTTAGCTATGAATGTTTCTTGCAAATAAAAAAATTTACGTTGAAAAATGGCCTGTATCCATCATGTATGTCCAGAAACTCCATGTGGAATCCCATTTTTATATGAATAGATTAAAAAAGACGTGCAGTTATGGACTGTCATTTTTTCCGCCAGTATTTCACACATTGTTAAAAAAAAATGATTTTATGATATTTTGTGCAGCGTTAGATATTTCATAAGGTAATTTTCGGGAGAACAAGATCATTGAAAAGGCCTTTAGTGCTTCCTTCCAGTGCTTACGCGAAATCCTAGGAATCCAGTGATCGATAAAAAATCAGAAAAAAAACAGAAATCGATAATACTGGTAAATACTTATTTTTGCTTTGTGCATCAAAATTAAAACTTGATCCACGAAAGACAAAATTAAAAAAAAAAATCAGCAGTCACGATGAAGTAAGGAATGTGTAGTTTATTTTCACAAAAATCTATTGTATCCTAATCCTATTGTACCTAGTATTTACCTACAAATGTATTTAGTTCTCAACATAAGTTTATAATTTAAAAAAATAATATAAATAATTGAAAAAAGAAAAAGTTAATGTTCTTGTAAATTGTGAATCTTCCAAATATTGCCATTTAATAAGCCGGTTTTCAGAATCTTGAAATGATCCATGTGCTTGAAATGCATTTATGATATTTTTCAGATAATAGTGTAAAAAACGCGAGTCGTGTTTCCATTAATTGGATGCGCAAAATAATTTCTCATATTCTAAGTTTCCAGAACACAAACCAATCTTCCTGCAGTATTTCTATTCTCCCTGTTGCCACCAAAGGTTACGTGTTTTATTACTCTGGTTTCCTGCACTAGACTAACAGTAATATTTATTAAAGTAGTAAAGTAAGTAATCGGGATTATTTGGGAATTATTAAGTGCCACTAAAAGAAATACCAAGACCTCTTTTGCCAGTCTATTGCCATCTGATTCGGCCGCAAATCCACAATCTTCGAAACCACGGGCGTCAAGTATTAGGAGGTTCTTCTTCTTAACTTCCATTTCTTCGATTATGAGGTTTCCGCAAACTCTTAGCTCCTTGCCTTGCCTTTTTGGCTTTTAATTCCTGGCTGGTAACTCCTTGTTTGCCTTCCTTGGTAGAAGTTTCTAGGTGACAGTAAGTATTTGAAATACTTTTCTTCTGTATTTGTAAGCCCTTATGTAAGAGTAAAAATGCAACATCAGCGCATATGTCTCTTTTGTTCCAGTTTTGGTGAGTATTCAACTCGTGGGATTTTTCCTGTGTCAATACTTGTTTTTAGTCTCTTTAATAAATCTTAATTCTTACCGCCAAATTACTCCAAAAAATGTTGTCTTCATGAGTTATTAAAAATAATTTTTTTATTTTTGTTAATATTTCTTCCAAGCTAGTCAATTTTTTAGACAGATATCGATTTTTGTATTGTAGACGTTTAATTATTTGTTTTTTTTCTCGCAACTTTTGCTTCAATCTTAGTGTTCTTGATGTGTCAATTATATGACTTTGGTCGGGATCGCAAGGAAGTCCCGGTTCCTGAAAAATACTAAATTTAAAGACAACGGTGCTGTTTTAAAAAACTAAAGCTAAACTTTAGCCTTAAACATTATTTACAACCAAGCACTTACATTTACTGGTAGGCTTGTCTTATTGTGTGTTCCTTCTATTGCAGTTGGCGTCTCGTTCAATTCATCATCGGTTATGTCTATATCATATTTAGTTTCATGTGACTGAAAATTATACTTTAAATTGGAATTTAATAATATAATTTAAACATAAGGTTTTGGTCGTACAGACATCTAGGAAATCACTTTACTTTTAGTATAATAATATATATTCTAGCTGATAACGCATATGTACTTACAAATTGAGGCAAATTCAATGTAGGAATAGAGTCTTTATGCAATTTTCTCTGTTTCGATGAATTTGTATTGTAGCGTTCTGGCTGAAAATGAATGCTGCAAATACGGTGGTGTTTCGTTGGAATCCATGTGACCTCCCTACGAACTGCTTCCACCCACTTTCTTTTTCTTGGTGGATCAACTGGAAATCTACAACATTAAAATCTAATTCGTTCGTTCATCTCTATACATCGACTATTTTTATCGATATTTTCACATACGACATAATAATGACAGGGGAATGAAAGTGATACATTATAATCTAACTGTAGCTGTACCTACAACCAATAATATCAATTAACACACATGTCTAATATCTAACTTGTAACGTAGCATTATAGATCGTAGAAATAGTAATCGTGCATATTCAAATTCAAAAACACTTTATTCATGTAGGTCACAAAAATGACACTTATGAATGTCAAAAAAAATATATAAATATTGTTTCTTATTGAATTTACCGCTACTTCGTAAAGGGTTGAGCTAATGAGAAGAAGTAGCAAGAAACTCATTGCCACTCTTTTAAGTCAAGATTTACATTTTAGTTGTTTTACAAATCATTTTAATTACAATATATGCAAAGTGACGCAACAAAAATACTCAAAAGTCAAAAACTGAAAGGCTTACATGAGTAAGTCAAAAAAAGAAAAAAAAGTAAATTAATACTTATAAACACAAGAGTTATTGAGTATAGTAGATGCATCAATCCACACATACCGTAAATAAATAGAGGCATTATGTGAGCATTTCATAAAATAAAATATATAATAACTTTAACTTTAAAGGAAATAATAATAATAAAAAAACACATCAAGCAGACCTCCCGGTAACAAGATCATCCAGCCCCCACGAGTAGCACCCGTTCACGAGCATGACGCATGGACCAGCCATCGCCTCCCTCGACCATATTTTAGGGAAGGGAACGACCCGCCCCACGTCGCCGCCACAAGCAGAGGCATTTAAGCGAGCATGATGATACCTGCCACGAGAAATCTACCGAATAACAAAACAATTCAAGTTCATCTACATATTATGCAATACTCACTAAATGCCTCTACTTACAATTTTGTTTCAAATTACATAACTCATGATAATGATTATTAAAATTGATTAAAAAACAGAAACAATATTAATATTTAAATTATATAACTATAATGACATTTATCAAACTAAGACAGACATGTAACAGCCCAGCAGCTCAGTCCCAAGGGTTCTTTAGATCCAGATATTCAGATATTTTATAGTACCCTTTTGTATACAACTTTTTCTTTAGCACTGATTTATATTCATTTAAAGGTAAGTTCTGAATGTCAATAGGGACCTTATTATAAAAACGTATACACAGACCTCTGAATGAAGTTGTTACTTTTTGGAGTCGACTTACATGAACAGCAAGCCTATCCCTATTTCTAGTATTGGCATTATGAGTGTCACTAATTGTTTTAAACGAATTTATATTTTTTTTACATAAACAAGGTTTTCATATATGGATTGCGATGTCAAAGTCAAAACTTTTATTTCCTTAAAAATTTCCCTTAGTGACACTCTCGGTCCTAATTTATAGATGGCACGAATAGCTCGCTTCTGCAGTGTGAAAATGGTGTTAACATCGGCAGCATGTCCCCAAAGTAAAATACCGTATGTCATCAGACTATGAAAATAGCTGAAGTAGACCAACCTCGCGCTATTTTCATCCGTAAGTTGCCGAATTTTTTTAACTGCGTATGCTGCAGAACTAAGCTTTTTCGCCAAATTCATAATATGAGGACCCCACTGAAGTTTGGTATCTAAGGTAATCCCTAAAAATACGGTTGTATCTACAGGTTGCAACTCATCGTCTTTTACTACAATATTTGTGTCAACCTGTCTAACATTAGGCAGGGAAAATTTAATATATTTTGTTTTTTTTCATTAAGAAGGAGATTATTCGTAGTGAACCATTCCACTACTTTCGAGATAATACATAATACATAATAACTGTAATAAGCGTATGCCGAAAGATTCGTTCTGAAAAGAACATTTTATTTTATATAACGTAATATTAGCTCTGATAAGAACATTTTATTTTATATAAAGTAATATTAGCTCTGATAAGAACCATTTCATAATGCTGTACATCAACTCATAGAATCATACAGATCACCAGTAATAATCTCATCAATGTACGAGCATCGTCACGCTCTCTCGACGATCGCAGATATACTCACGTGATCAGTCATATGCTTCGCGTTACACAACCGCACAGCAAGACCGAGCGAACTCGACTGAGGAGTGAAGCGTCGGGACTCGGGGGTCGATCGCTATTCATGCAATTTTAATCAATGAGCAACAGCGTAGGTGCTGAATGCTCATTGACATCGTATGATCGAGGTTCGATGCGAGTTTACACAAACTGCGATAGCATTAGTTTTAGAGCGAGATAGAACACATAATATTATTCTCAATTCTTATTGAATCAAACGTTTTACTATTGGTTGAAATGTAAGCTTTAGTATTGGTGTGTATTTTCTAAACTTGTAAATATTTTTTAAGTAACAATTGTAATTGGGTAACTAGTTTTAAGGATTTTGTATATATATCATGTAATTTTTTAATAAATCATATCTTCCACATATTCCTCACAGTCAAGCAGTTGTTTTATTTATCGCCAAACGCTCAGTCTCTAAAGTGGTGACCCCGAACAAGAACACCGACGGAAGGGACCCGAACAAGAACGCCGACGGAAGGAAGCCAGAACAGAATACACCGAACCTCTGCCCGGCTACACATCGAAGAACAGCTTCACCAGCTCGCCGAAACGACGATTTCCTGTTCGACGAATCTCTGCTCGAGGAATATCAACCCGACGAAGAAATGGAAGACACAAACCAGGCTCAGCCAACCCCAGCGCCAACCGCGACAGAAATCTCCACCATTTCACTGTCAATGCGCATACCACCATTTTGGCGGGAAAATCCGCGATTGTGGCATCACAGCTTCGAAGCCGCCACCGATGATCTCAAGAGGAGTCAAGCCCAGCTGACACAGATGGTCCGACATCCTATTTATCATACCGAGAGACAAACAATATTCAGCAATCAAGGAACGTCTCATATCGGTGTATGAAGAATCCAACAGCCGCAAGTTCCAGAAGCTACTCGCCGAGATGGAGCTTGGAGACCAGAAGTCTTTACAGCTACTGTGGCGCATGCGTAACCTTGCAAGGGACAAGGTTACCGACTCCACCCTCCGCATGATGTGGAGTAAGCTGCTGCCAGCCCACGTCCGCTCCGTGCTCGCCGTCAGCGAGTCATTCAGCGTGAAGTCCACGCTGGAGGAACTGGCGTTGTTTGCTGATACGATGATGGAGCAAATCCAGGAGGTAGCAGCCGTCTCCAGCCAACCACCAGCCCTCTCCAGCCAGCCACCGAACTCAAGTCAAGGCCATCTCAACACTATCATCGCCACCGATTTCGTTCGTCATCTCGCAATAGAACTTCGTCACAACACCGTTCCCGCACACTCAATAGCTCACCAACAATTTACTGCTATTACCATCGCCGATTTGGTAGTGAAGCACGACGTTGTACTACGCCCTGCAGCTTCAAGAAAGAGCCATCGGGAAACTAGAACGGACGTTAGCTGCGGCGGAACCCGGTCCTTCACACTTCATACCGCCTTTTTGTCACAGACAAGAAAACAAAGATGTCATTCGTAGTAGATACCGGTGCTAATATATCGTCCTACCTAGAAAACTAGGCCTGAAAGCAACGCCTCAACCATTTAAATTGTACGCTGCAAACAACACAACAATTTCAACTTATGGTGAGAAAACATTAGAACTCGATCTCAACCTCCGTCGACCATACAAGTGGAAGTTTATTAGCTGACGTCACGAAACCAATATTAGGTGCCGATTTTCTCAACCACCATCAACTTATCGTAGACTTAAAAAATCGAAGATTAATTGATGCCGTCACATGTCTTAAAATTAACACAACAATAATGTCAACGACCTCACCCACAATACGAAGTATACAGGCCCCGTACCACGCGATACTCGCCGAATTCCCCGGTACCACGAGATTAACATCGATGCAATTATCGCCAAAAATTAGCGTGGAACATTATATTGAAACACAAGGACCTCTATTACATTACCGTGCTCGTCCTATTCCACCTCATCGTTATGAAATAGTGAAGAAAGAATTCGAAAACATGATGCAACAAGGACTCTGCAAACCGAGTAAAAGTCCATGGTCTTCACCACTCCATATAGTACCTAAGAAGAATGGCGATATACGGGTATGCGGCGATTATAGACGATTGAACAGCATAACCAAACCCGATCGTTATCCAGTGCCGAGAGTCAAGGACTTCACCCATCATCTGTCTGGCAAAACAATATTCTCCACAATCGACCTCAACCACGCTTACCAACAATTGAAGACCAGGGAACAGGACATAGAGAAAACAGCTATCATCACACCAATGGGTCTATTCGAATTTCCTAGATTAGACAACGTTTTCCCTTTCATCGACGATTTGCTCAAAGCCTCAGCAAACTAGACTGAGCGTCGCGATCACCTAAGAACAGTTCTTAGAAGATTGGAAGAAAACGGTATCACTATCAACCCCGCGAAGTGTAACTTAGGCCAAACGGAAGTCAAATTTCTTGGATACATCGTATCAAAAAACGGTATACAGCCACCAGAAGAGAAGATTAAAGCCATTACCGAATATTCAAAACCGAAAACTATAGACCGACGAAGCATCACAATCATTCGAAGAGTGCAAGAATAGTATATCCAAAGCTACCTTACTCGCTCACCCATCACATGATGGGGCATCATCGCAATATTCTGCGATGCATCTGACAATGCAGTAGGTGCCGTCCTACAACAATACATCGAAAATAATTGGCAACCACTCGGTTACTTCTCAAAGAAATTCTCAGAGGCGGAGAAGAAATACTCAGCGTATGACAGAGAACTCTCAGCCGTCTATAAGTCAGTGAAACATTTCCGTAAGATGTTTGAAGGACGTGAATTAATTATATTCACAGACCACAAACCCCTCACATTCGCTATGAATAAAACACATACTGCAAACGAAACGCCACGCCGAACGCGCCAATTATTATCCATCAGTGAATTCACAACCGATATTCGACACATCAGTAGAAAAAACAATATTATTGCCAACGCATTAAGTCGAATAGAAACAATAACAGTGTCACCTACGATCGACTACAGCGAATTATCAAACGCACAAGAGCGAGACAACAGCATAACACAACTCATTCAACAACCAAACTTAACCTTCAAGAAAATAAAAGTACCTAACACGAACCTAGAATTATATTGCGAAACATCAACAAGTCATGTACGTCCTTACATACCTACAGAATTCCGCAAACAAATTTTTAATAGTGTACATAATATTACTCACCCAGGAATACGAACATCACTTAATTAATATCTCAAAAATTCTTTTGGCCATCAGTGAATATCGACATCGGGAAGTGGAGTAAAACTTGTATAAATTGTCAGAAAAGTAAAATACAACGCCACACAGTCAGCAAAATTCAATGTTTCAACGCAAGCGATCGTTTTCAGCATATACACATAGATATTGTTGGACCTCTACCTACCTCTGCTCAAGGACATCGTTATCTGATAACAATGATCGACAGACATACTGGTTGGCCTGAGGCAATCCCTTGCGACAATATTACAGCCGAGACAATTGCAGATATAATATACAATCACTGAATCTCAAGATTTAGATGCTCAGCGACACTAACAAGCGATCAAGGTCGAAAATTCGAAAGCTCTCTGTTTACCAACCTCATGAATACTATGGGAGTTAAACGGATACGAAGTACTAGCTATAACCCAAAGAGTAACGGAAAGGTAGAACGCTTTCATCGTTGCTTGAAGACAGCCCTTCGTTCAAGGTTAACGAACACCTGTGCATGGGTCAATGAACTACCAACCGTATTATTAGGCCTGCGCGCAGATCTACGATCTGACACAGGCGTTAGCGCCGCCGAACTAACATACGGCTATAACCTTCGTCTACCAAGTGATTTCTTCGACATAAACACACAAACATCATCTACCTCATTGGATCATACCTACGTTGATAAGTTACGTAGCCATATCGCAGCTAGTAAACCAAACTCACCTACTTCACATCGTAATAACAAACACATATTTGTTCATCAAGACTTACATACATGCAGTCATGTGTTTATTAGAATAGATTCAGTAAAACCACCATTACAAACACCATATGAAGGACCGTACCGTGTTATCAAACGAAGCGGTAAAGTTTATACCATTCAGTTACCAGGTCGACAAACAAACACATCGATCGACCATTTAAAACCTGCATATTTATTAAATGAAACTGAAGAAAACAATACATTATATACATTACCTTAACCTGTACAAGTTACCCAAAACCTTACCGATACCATACCTGAAAAACATACCACCAATATCCGAAATACCACATTACCAGACCCTACGAACAACTTGACGTCCCAGCCTATCAAAGTGTCAAGGACAGGCCGACTCATCAAGTTGCCGGTGCGTTTCACTTGAAGGGGACTCCTGTAGCTGTACCTACAACCAATAATATCAATTAACACAAATGTCTAATATCTAACTTGTAACGTAGCATTATAGATCGTAGAAATAGTAATCGTGTATAATAACTGTAATAAGCGTATGCCGAAAGATTCGTTCTGAAAAGAACATTTTATTTTATATAACGTAATATTAGCACTGATAAGAACATTTTTTTAATATAACGTAATATTAGCTCTGATAAGAACCATTTCATAATGCTGTAGATCAACTCATAGAATCATACAGATCACCAGTAATAATCTCATCAATGTACGAGCATCGTCACGTTCTCTCGACGATTGCAGATATACTCACGTGATCAGTCATATGCTCCGCGTTACACAACAGCACAGCAAGGACGAGCGGACTCGACTGACGAGTGAAGCGTCGGGACTCGGGGGGTCGATCGCTATTCATGCAATTTTAATCAATGAGCAACAGCGTAGGTGCTGAATGCTCATTGACATCGTATGATCGAGGTTCGACGCGAGTTTACACAAACTGCGATAGCATTAGTTTTAGAGCGAGATAAAACACATAATATTATTCTCAATTCTTATTGAATGAAACGTTTTACTATTGGTTGAAATGTAAGCTTTAGTATTGGTGTGTATTTTCTAAACTTGTAAATATTTTTTAAGTAACAATTGCAATTGGGTAACTAGTTTTAAGGTTTTTGTATATATATCATGTAACTTTTTAATAAATCATATCTTCCACATATTCCTCACAGTCAAGCAGTTGTTTTATTTAATCGCCAAACGCTCAGTCTCTAAATAACCAAACTACTAATGTACATTGAGTAAATGAGTACTTTTAAAATGACGTATTATATTTTGTTTACATGCCAAATTTTATTTATTTTACGAAAAACTACAGCTACTAACTACTAGCTACTTTCATAGGTTGAAATTGTACTTACGCGTGAAAAGACACATTATTTGACTAGTGCTTTTACAAAACAAAACAGCGCATTTTCCCATTTTTGTAATGAATTTTTACTTTAAGATCTCCGTCATACTGTTATTGACAATGCCACAAACACAATGCTTACTGACTTCTCACTTCAGCAAAGTTACTGAAGAAACACAGATGCTATTGGTAGCTCTTGGCTGTCATCTGTTACCATAGAGTACATTATAATACAAGGCTAGGTTGCGTTGTGTTCCAGGAAAGATGAATTCATGACATTTTGTCAGTTATGACTTATCAAATTATTATGTCATTTTGAAATATCAATATCAAATCAAACATGAAACAAATTACAAAATTAAGGCAAAATGCAAATTATGGATATTTATTCGAGTGTTTATCATGAAAATTAGTATTTATCGCGTTTTTTAATACAAAGTACAAAATTGAAAATGGATTCTCTTTGTCGTTTATGCTGTTCATCAAAATATGTAAATAATGATATTTTTGACGACGACAATGCTTTATATTTAAAAATGTCTCTTTTACCAGTAAAGGTAAGTTATTTGTAAATAAAATTGTCTATATCTATAATATCATTTAATAAAAAAGTATTATGAAAAGTGATAATATATTCTTTAAATAATTTATGAAATATTGTTATAGGTTTCGAAATATGATCAGTTACCGAAAAGGATTTGTAATAAGTGTAGTTGTAAAGTTAATGATTTATACCAATTTTGTAATGAGGCTATCCAAGCTGAAACCAGGTATGTTTAATTATTTAAGTATTACCTACTGCTTTCTAAAATATTTTAGTGTAGAAAAATTATTTCCAAACTTTTGTACAGCAGCAGCCTATGAAAATGCTACTGAAAGAGATTAGAATAATATAGCTTGAATTGAATTGTCCAACTGAAGTAGGTATATTGATTTTGTTCAAAAGTTCTTATTCAGCCATATTTATTGTAGTTGAAATAATAACATCAATCAATTTATAATTATTAACATTATTTCCTATATTTTTTTCCAATTTAGATTGCAATATCAAAGTGTATGTATAATATTCCTACAATATTGATTAAGGTGAAATGCTGATAAAAAGTTTGTTTTGAATATTATTAGCATATTATTAATATATTATGAAGATTGACATTTTTTTTGTAGTATATACATGTAATATTTTTTATTAACTCTGATTAAATACATACTCTAAGGCTGAGATTTATATGGCATACTTATACTTTACGAAGGTAAAACTCTGCTAAGTGCAAGCTAAGCACAGTTTTGATTTGGTATTTATAGTCATAGTCATAGAGCCCAGCTAATGGAAAGGTTAAGAGCTCATTTTATTATACACAGTACATTGTCAATTATTATTTAACAAACATTTAAAATAGAAAGTATACTAAATTATAAAACTATTCAAAACTTATTTGATTATTAGTTTTATTGAAATAAGTGGAAGTATATGAATGATTTATGTGATATGCTGTCTCATTAACTTATTTGGTATGTTCAAATTCAAATATTTTTATTCAAAATAGGATTTAAAATCACTCATTGAACGTCAAAATCTACCACCCATTCAAAAGAGACTGCCTCAGACCTGAGAAGAATGGGCGCAAGAAACTCAGCGGGTTTTTTTTTAATATAAAATATGGATTACAATGTAATATCATACAATAAACATTTATAATTAAAGAGCCTGAGGGTGTTCACTTTATTCCCAGTCCGTGGTGTCATTAAGAAAATCGTTTATGCTATAATAACCTTTCCCACACAAACATTTTTTAACATTCTTTTAAATTTCGTAACACATTTGTTTTGTACATTTTCTGGGATCATATTGTAGAAGCATATACATCGCCCAACAAAAGACTTACTAACTCGACCCAACCGAGTAGTAGGCATAACAAGTTCATGTTTGTTCATTGTGTTAACATTATGAATGTCACAGTTTCTAGAAAATTCTTCAATGTGCTTATGAATATACAAAACATTATCGAAAATGTATTGAGAAGCAACAGTCAAAATGTTTATTTCTTTAAATTTTTCTCTTAATGATTCTTTAGGACCTAGGTTATAATAGCCCTCTTACAAAGATAGTATTAATATCGGCCGCACTGCCCCATAACCATATACCATAGGACATAATACTATGAAAATAACTAAAGTATACTAATAAATATGAGAAACTAAACACATTTTTATACATGTGACAGCAAAATTGTACAAACACATACATTACAATGACAGGTAAGAAACACCTAACTACAATTTGATGTAACCTTCCCGAATTGGCAGTGCCCCAGGGCACTAGATTTTTCAGATACACCAAAACTGAGAGTGCAGTATGGCACCCTACTGCCTCATAAGTCTCTCTCTGACCCTTGTTTTGTTTATAAGATGGTTTATTTTGCATGGTCTCATAGCTTGTTTCCACAGCTCTCTGATACATTCCCTCAAATCATTCTAATTATTAGCAATCTATTGATATGCATAAAATAATACATATTGACAGAACAGAAGCGCCAAAATCCGATCTGAGGCATACCACTTGATCAGAGATTCTTGGAACGGAAAGGTTAAATAAGCAAGATGATTCCTGTGGGATTGTGGCAGTAACAATATTTAATTGTGATTATAATCAGGATTATTTGTTCTCATGCTCCTTTAAAAGGTAATATTTAAAAATATTTTTTACTTACAGATTACGTAACTTAAAAGCATCAGCAAGCATAGTTGATTTCGTTATTAAAGATGAAATCGATTGCCCAATACCAATTGTTACACATTTAGACCAAACTACACAGACTGACAGTGAAAATAATATATCTATAAAGAAAGAACCAAAATCACCAACACTATCAGGTACTATACAAGTCAAACTTGAAATTAACGATAATGGTGATGATAATTCTTGTTCGGCATCACCAGTTGCGCCAGATGATTGTGATAATCAGAGCCTTAGTGAGAAAAATGATAGGAGTGAAGTAGAAAATTCGGATGTGAAATTAAAGAAGAGAAATGTAAAGAGCCAACTTAAGTTTGAGGAAACCAATTCAATTGATGATGATGCTCATGATAGTGACGACTCAAGTGTTACTTTAGATTTGGTTAAGTCCGAGATTGAATGGGATAAGGAAACAAAGAGCAATGGAAAGCAGAATTTATATTGTTGTATATGTTTTGAGAAGTTCGATAAGACAATACCTCTTTTAAAACATTACAGGTATGGTTTTTATAGTTTAATAGAGTGTTACATATTCTTTCAGTGATTTTTTCAAGATATTTTCTAAAATTATCGTAAACATACTCAAAATAATTCCTCTTTATGCCAAGAAAAATTGTTTTGAATTGAAAAAGGGCGCCGCCTAGATTGGACGTCATAATAACAAACTTCAAAAAGGTGGTGCAATTCTTATTGATTTTTCTAAAAATAAAAACAACCTTTCATAGTTTGTATTGTGGCTGTGTTGCTTCTGTTATAGACATATTATAAATTGTTTCTGCTATAGTGACATCATAAACTTGTGGTTGGCGTTTTCAGTCACTTGACATGCAGATAATAAAACTATGATTTTCATTTTGAAAATATAAATAATTCTCATGTTTTTATAATATATTGATATTTTGATATGAAACAGACATATTATTGTCCACCCTAATTTTAAAATTTTTATTGTTTAGTTTTTGAGCTGATTGGAATGAAACAAATACTTACTGTGACAATATAATAGTGGAACCACATTCAAATTGATTAAGCTGTTTCCAGGATTATCAATCTTTACTGGAAAAGAGGACAAATAAAGGTTACCTGATGGCAAGTGATCACCGCCGCCCACAATGCTTTTCAACACCACATCGTCCACAGCAATCGGTTCTCCCTTCATCCAACATATTCAGGTGATCTTGACCAGATGGTCAACTTGTGTGCCTACCAACACTGCATCTTCCGGTGTGTGATCGCTTTTCGAGAACTTTACCGTCCCACCACCACCATCAAACTATGTGCTCTTCCCACTACCACTTCAGTTTCGCAATCATATGGGCTATGTCGGTGAATTTGGTTCTCCTACAGATCTCCTCATCTCTGTTTCAATCTCTCAAGGAAATCTCTCCACTGCCCTCTAAGCGACCGTGAGCTTTCTCATCATGCCCATATTTAGTGACCACACCTGCGACACACAGGGGCATAGTCTTTTTAATGTACCTATGAGCCTTTTTAATGCCGAATTATAGAAACAGGAGCCTATTTCTACTTTGAACTTCTATCTAAATATTGGAAAATTAATTTTTGAATATGGATGGATTTATTCAATAATTACACATTACACACTACAAACTTGCAAATTTTATATTACTATACTTACCTTACTTATCTCCTTGAGATGATAATGATAACTTTGATTGAACTGCCAATATTGATGAACTGCAACAAGTTTTACCATTGTCTTCCTCCATGCCTTCTCTCTTTGCTTCTACAACTCTCTAAATAATAATAAGCCTTTTATTCAGACTATTAATAAGCTAATATCATACAAACTAAAACTAAGTATTAAATATTACTTGACACCAGCTATCTACTAATTTACTTCTATATTTTTTTTAAACCTGTGTACCATTTGGCATAGGCATCCTTTAACTTCTTCAAAAATACTATGTCCTTTGATGTCCTAGTCTATAACTTTCCACCTGTCTTTTCTTCTCCCTGTCACACCATTTATCAATTCCTCTCTGCTCACTCACTAGTATTCAAATACAATTTTTATTCAAAATCTGATTTTGAAATCACTTAGTAAATGTTAGAATTTACCACCTACCCGGAAAGAATATTAAATTCATGCAATAAAAAAATTCTCTGTACAGTATTTTGTTTGGTTGACATTACAGACGCCATGCGAAGGCAGCTGAAAATCTGGAGACACTTCAACCGCCACCATTCAAAAGAGATCAGAGGTGTGGAAGATGTCGTAAGGTATACTTTGTGGAAGGATGATGGGCATTTATAGTATTTTATTAGATTTCAATGATCATGAACATGCAGGACATTTCACAACAACTGGTCATTAATTTCGTACGAATATGTGGGTAGAGAAATCTATTAATGTGGTTAAGTGGATAGAAAAATGTGCGTCAAAACAATACTGGCCAGTTATAAAGTCTGACCCAACATTAATAAATTAACTCAAACATGTGGCTACATTCTTTTTCTATTTTTATGAAAGGGGGTGACAATGATTGTACTGGTCGACTGACAGTACTCAGCGTAGTGATCACTGCCTCATACACTTTCGCAACATTAGAGGGATTATCTTTGACATGAAGCCTTACTCTTAGTACATTATATACAGGATAATGATGCATGCTTCGTGTCTGGCTCTGTGCAGGCCACCTAAAATTGTATTATATTATAATAAATAGGCTAAGTTGGTATATTATGATTTAAAAGATGGGCTGGGAGTTTCTTTTCAGTTCTCCTCTCCATATCAAAGTCCGTTTACGAACTGATCTAACTTCATGACGCTTTTATGTTATTGTCTCATCCTATGGTATATTTATTCCCCTGGCGCATACCCTATTTAGGGTCGGCCCTCCTGATACTAGATCGCCACTGTTTGCGATATTGGGTCATTGCTGGCGTTAGGCCAAGCATCATATATTTGTCAATGGTTCTAGACCAGCTAGTTGGCGGGTGGACTCTGTCTCTCTTGCTCTGGTCCATATCCATAACGAAATGAGTCATGATACTGTGCAAATTTTTGAAAGCTAGCAGCTTACTTACTGTCTTGAATTGCATGATGATATACTTGTCTCCTGAGTGAATATTATACTATTGGCTACAGTAAAGCCAAACAGACTAAATAAAGAATGTAAACAAAGTTTCAGGGGATCAAACATTTTCATCGATATCTTTGAAATTATATTTAATAAATTATTAAAAGAATTGATATATTTGAAGGGTTGTCTAGAGCTGCCAGATTGGGATTCCATAATTAAAATCAACAACTACTTACAATAATAGCAAAGATCAACAAAAAATTATATGTAACAGATAAGTAATAAAGAAAATCTAAGTAAATCTTGACTTAAAAAAGTGGCAATGAGTTTCTTGCTACTTCTTCTCATTAGCTCAACCCTTTACGAAGTAGCGATAAATTCAATAAGAAACAGTTTTTTTTGACATTCATAAGTGACATTTCCATGACCTACATGAATAAAGTGTTTTTGAATTTGAATTTGAAAACGGTCCGTTTGTGTACATTATTTATCTCCTCTCGATGGCCCTATTATACACAATGTTCTCATATCCTCTCCAAATACAACAATCAGATAAAAATTGTGTATTTTAATAGCTTTTTCTTCCAGCTACTAAATGATGAAATACTATGGAACGCACATTGGCTTAGCCACTTCAAGAGGGACCGACAACCATACAGGTGTTCTCTGTGTGAGAAGTCCTTCAAGAACCATCATACGATACTTAAGCATGGTAGGTCATACACGAAAATATTTTTGTTTTTTAATGGACTAATACTGTTTGTGTGTACGGGACATATACTGTCTCCGCCTCTTTCCCTCACTTCGCCACAAGCTTACTGTTTCGTTTATTAGGTTTCTGTCGCCATTGTTCGTTTTATCTGTATCTGGCCTAAACAGAAGGCTGAAACTTCGCGGTTTATATGTTTATGCTATAAACGAAAGGCCTTACAAATAAACTTGGTTTAAAGTTATATAGTTACTTTTTTTTTATGGAAAACGATGGCAAACGAGCGTACGGGTCACCCGGTGTTAAGTGATCACCGCCGCCCACGTTCTCTTGTAACACAGAAGGAATCACAAGAGTGTTGCCGGCCTTTAAGAAAGGTGAATGCCCTTTTTTGTATCGTCCGTTAAACACCGCACAAGCAAGCTTATTCACAGCTTTGTAGAACTTGGATGAAAGGTCCTTGAAAACCGCATTGTGGAGGCCCGCCACAGGTCCAGATGGTGGGGATGATATCCTGATTTGTGGCGAGTCGTGCGAAGGTGGAATTTGGCGGCATGAATCAGGTGAAACAGCTCATCGGAACACTAACCGTGATAAATGCGGTAGAAGACACACAATGAACCGATGTCTCTACGCAACGCCAAGTGATTCAGCCGTTCACAGAGCACTAGGTCCACGACAATTCGTCCTGCACTGCGTTGCACGCAGTCAAATGGATCGAGCTGATACTGGGGTGCGCCAGACCAGAGATGACAGCAATGCTCCATATGTGGGCGGATCTGCGCTTTGTAGAGCGCTAGAATGTGGTCTGGCTTGAAGTTGACGCCCAGCTGCTTTAAAGCCAATTTCACTTTGCCATCCAGATGACCACGGAACTGGCAATCGCTCGACATTTCAAGACTCAGTATTCCGATACTAGGCGAGGCTTTAACGGAGGTGTTGTCGAAGAGAGGTGATACGACAAATGGTTTTTTTTCGTGTTAAACGCGCAAACTTGAGTCTTCTGGGGGTTACATTGGACAAGGTTCCTTTTGCCCCATTCAGTGAGTTTCTTAAGAGAGGAATCGATAGTAGACACAAGTTTCTCCCGCCACTGTTCGACGATTTCCCGAGAGAGACCTGCATGGCCCGCGTATACGGCATCACCAGTGCTGTCGTCTGCATAGCAATGTATGTTGGTAGTGTCCAACGGCATGTAATAAAGATTTAAAAGGTGTGAGAATTTTTTATTCGTAATTTATATCTCGGTATCTTTTCTAAAAATGAGCTTATACAATTTTAGGAATGACACATAAACTTGAGCCCTCTCAGAAGATGATAGCAGTACCAGAAAAGAGGTTCGTCTGTGATATATGTCCTGAGGGATTCCATTATATGAGGTGTGTATATAGTAAAGGTTTGATTCCGTTGTATGTAATTGTGCCAAATAGACTACTAATAGCATTGACTTACAAGAAACGACTAGACTCCATATCGCCTATTAAAAGGTCGTCAAAAAATCTCCGAGCGGCGTTGACAGATAACATGAAAACATTCATTCAAATTAACTCCATATTTCGTGACAGTAATGTTAAAAGTCTATTGTATACGCTCATTAGAAGGTTTTCAGTGTACGCTTACCATAATCTTTGATTTTGTTTTTCACTCTGAAAACGAACACTCACAGATTTTTTTATGACAATAATGTACGAGACGAGCATCAGCTGATGGTAATTGAAACGCCCTGCACATTACAATGCAGTAACGCTCAGGATTCTTGAGGAAACAATCTGAGCAGCGCTAAAATTGCGTCCGTCGTTTACTGCCCGCGGAATGAAATTGCAGGCCTGTTGTCGATCCTGTCGAAATATCTTTTGTTTTGCTTATTTCAGACCTTTATAATTATCATTACCATCAAAACTAATCTGACAGATATTTTCGCTATTAGTCTAAAATTCTCTAGTTCTAGTTCGCTCCGGACATTAAAACTCATATCACTCAAAGCACTTAAGAGTGCTGCTTGACATAACTTTAAAAAAAAAACAAGTTCGCAACTCAGTTCTTCTACCATAAAAAGATGTGAGATCCGTGTAATACCAAGACAGTCAATTTATTTAGTCCCAGCTAAAGGGTTCTTCTGTCTTAAGTTATTATATAGCAAACTTAGCAACATCTCGTGACCATATCAATATTAAAATAAAAAAATCTGTTTAAATTAATGCCACGCTTCTAGTTTTATCTCCAACGAAGTTGTAGGGTGACGAATTTGGCCTGAACTGCTTCGAGGAAAGGGTGATATGGCGGTGCCGCTTGTTTTTGTTCGACTTGGCGGGGACACGTGTTTAATGCTACGACTAGTAGTAAAAATAAACTCAATCGAAGTGTACTCCAATAGTGAAAATCACTGTCTTGAACACATGTTTTTAGGAAGATGAGGGCAAACGACCATACGGGTAAAGCGATATTAAGTGATTACCGATGCACACAATCTCCTGCAACACCAGAGCACCTTTTTTTGAACTAACCCATGTCGTCTTCTTTGCCGCATTTTTCATATCTGAAGGTCGTGTCCGTACTTCAAGGTTTTGTGATGTTGGTCACTAAAGCTTTCCACTCCTCTCGATCCTCGCCAGTGAGTGTCTTGATCTGGTCCGCCAGCGGCTAGGTGATCGTCCGCGTGGTCTTTTACCATCCACCTTGCCTATGACTATCAGTTTGTTTAAATTACTGGGAAGGCGTCGTGCCCATGTTGTGTCGACCTGGAATCACTGTGCAAGCAATTTCATTCCATAAAGTTGGTTTGTTGTACGTAGGGAATAGTTCCCCACAACCAAAATTAATGCAACGCAGTGCAGCACGAATTGTCGGGGACCCAGTGCTCTGTGAACGGCTGGATCACTTGGCGTTGCGTAGAGACATCGCTTCATTGTGTGTCTTCTACCGCATTTATCACGGGGAGTGTTCCGAAGCGCTGTTTCACCTGATTCCTGCCGCCGAATTCCACCTTCGCACGCCGCAAGTTAGGATATTATCCCCACCATCTAAATGTGTCCGCTACAGTGCTATTTTCAAGGACCTATCTTCCACGTATCACGGTGATCACTTCACACCAGGCGACTTGTCCTCTTTTTCCATTAAAAAAACAGACTTCGAAAGAACATATATTTGTCCATAGGAGTCTTCTGTCACACCGCTACCGCGCACACCCTGATGCAGTATCCCGCGTGATGGTTCTCCGGTGCCCAGTGTGCGGGAGGGAGTTCTCCCAGATGGCGTCTCTGCGCAGACATCAGAAATCCCACACGGGGGAGAAGAACTATCTGTGCAATGTTTGCGGGAAGGCAGTCTCCACCCAGGAGCATCTCAAGTTCCATTTGAGGATACACGAGCAGTACAAGCCGTATGTTTGCAAGTAAGGAGGTGGCTTTTTAAAAATTATAATAGTAATTAGTAATATTAAATTAATTACACCGTTTTAGGAACAAATAGCGCTCGAAGATATAGATAATGCCACAATAAAAACTCCCAGTATTTTTTTATACCATTTACATGATATTTGTACATAAGTTGAGACTTAAGATGTTAAGAAATTAGAAGTTTATGAAAATGATCGTTATTCTAGGGTTTCTGATTAATATATCCCATTATACCAATATTGACCCTATAATCACAGATGGGTAAGACAGACGCCTTTAGATATCACATTTGGAGCTCATATCTGGTATAGATTTTACAAAATATGGTAGCTAGTAGCGATTGTTTACGATATGTATTTTTTTTTATACGAGGGGGCGAACGGTCTAGGGACTCACATGACGGAAAGTGGTGAGGAGACCGCCCATAGTCAGCAACACCACATGTGTTGCTAGACTTAAGGTTGGTGGTAGGCTCTATGCTTGATGGTCCCTAAGTCGTATCGGTTCGGAAAAACTGCACCCGGTAATTGATTTCACAAAGTGGCTATGCGAGTCAAGAATTTCCTTGCAAAACGCATTATTGTGGAATGCCAGACGTTAAGACTCAAACCATATTTTCAGTGTTAAGGGTAGACAATGTTGCTTATAAGCAAATAATATATAGTACACTTGGACAAGTCTGACGCCGTAAAATCAATTAAAGAAATGGGGACTTTTGCGCTTATACAATAATGTGAAATTCAGATCGCGCAGCGCTACTAACCTACATTTTTATTCACCTAGAAGTTGCCTCTCTTTTTATCGCATGACTCTTACCTATTCTGACAAAATTAGGGTTGACTTCTTTACCTAAAAGTGTGCCTACCCAGTGTAAAGTCATCTTATAAAAATAGCTCAGATTTTTCTAAAATATAAATAGGTATTGGGTATGCAATCGCAATTTTAAATCAATATTCTTTCCTCGTCAAACCTACATTAACTGCAGATGTATGTGTTGGAAGACCACGACATAGTTAAACCTACTTAGTATATAGGAAACAAATAGGTACCTATCAAGAATGATAATCATTATAATAATTATAATGATCACTTTAAATTACATAGTAATAGATAGCTTAATAAATTTAAATTTGGATCACAATGACTTTTAATATGCTTCGATTTTTTACGTTTCTCCATTTTTTGGCTGGCCTACTGTGTAGAGGCCGTCGCACGTACTTACGATTTCGATGCATATACGGGGAGTGAGACAGGCCTGCTCGTACCGTGACTTACTAAGAAAATTGTCCACAGAACATGCAATAAGGGCTTCGTGAAGAAGTGCAACCTAAAACTGCATGAGCGCGTGCATTCAGGCGAGAAACCGCACGTGTGCTCGTGTTGTGGGAAGGCGTTTGCGCAGCGCTCCAGCCTGGTTGTACACGAGAGGTTGTTTATTTGTTTTGTTTATATTATTGCACGTTGAAAGTAATAAACAATTTGTTATTTTTAAATAATTTATCTACACCCATACTTTTAGTCCTCTATTAAAGATTCTGAAACAGTTAGCTTATTGCCAACATTAAAACACCCAATGTTCTAATAACCATTACATCATCCAAACGAGTGTTGTAATGTTGTATTGAATTTCATAACAACACTCCTATGTTTTTTTTTTTCGATCCCTTCATGCGCAATGAGTTTCAACAGACAGCCACATTCTTAATGCTCGATGCGTGGTATCTGTATGAATTTCAAAAAAAGAACATTTTCGTTTACGCGCGTTCCACACTGCCAGAACGTCGCGCGCCGTAAAAAAAGGTTATTCGAATCCCCGCCATTTTTCTTCGATATTTTTATTGTTTTGTTTACAAAAAATGAGCGATTCATTTTAAACGCTGCAAAAGAACATTATATTCGAGTGAATTTTAATTATTGCACTATACAAAATGTAAATTACTACTAAAATAAATAATTGTTCCATTAATACTTAGTTTATTTGTATATAATCAATAATGAATGATATTAGGTTACTACTAGGACTGGCTGTCATTCTTATATGAATACTTATTATATTTTCTCATTTTCGCGCCAATATTTGTATAAAGGGAACCAAATTGATGTGATGGCATTACTCAAGTGGGTATAAAGCAAAATGAATATTTTTAACACTTTTTTTGTGCCAGGCTGTTGATAAATACAATCAATGACGTTCTATACATATAGAGAAATGACGCCATACAAAACAAACGCGAAATATGGAACATGACACAAATTGCACCATAACAAGCTCTGACTGATATATCGTTACATTGCCGTATTTACTCCAGTTGTTTAAAATATTCTTGGTCACTAAGCAGCAATGTAAAACGTTTGTTCAGTTTACATTTGATTCTGACAGTGATAGTTGACACACGACTAAGGAGAAATGTGTGCTTACATGCAAATAAATCTTGTCTGAAAGTAAAAGATTTTATCTCGGTGGATTAACGACCTGTATAGCCGAGTGGTTAGAGAACCTACCTACTAATCTAGAGGTCCCGGGTTCGAATCCCGGTAGGTGCAAGCATTTATATGATGAATGTGGATGTTTGTTTGCGAGTCATGACTGTTTAAATGTATTTATGTATGTTTAAGTAAGTATATTGTATTAAATATATCATTGTCTTGTAACCCATAACACAGGCTATATATGCTTAACTTGGGGCAAGATAATTTGTGTAAAAAGTGTGTCAATATTATTATTATAAAATGTACCACCCAGTATCAGTATTTAAAAACATGACGTAGGACTTGGAGCCAATAGCGTACTGGACATTATTTCAAGGATAATTTTAAAAATTATTGTTTGAGTAACTGTCCCAGAAAACGCTGTGTTAAAGCAATAAAAAACAATTCATAAATTAATATTTTTGGGGTATAGAGATGACGACCGATTCTCAGACATACCAAATATATCGTACATAAAATGTATCGCACTATCTTGCAACCCTATTGCGGATATGTGAGTTGAACAGAATAATATAAAAATCGTGATTAAAAAACGGGTTGATCGTAGAAGGGTAAAAATTTGAAGTTGTATACGTATTTTTGATGTAGTGCTGAATCATAATAAGATAAAAAAACATTTCAAATAATAAAAAAAAGGGTGGGGTCACACTTGTCATTTAGGGGTATGAACAATAGATGTTGGACCATTCTCAACCTATCCGCATATACATCGGTTTAGCCGTTTTAGAGTAGTTTGGTAACAAACACCGCGACATGAAGGTTTTATATATTAGGTAAAGGTAATATTATAAGCTACTAATAATATTCAATTAATTATTAAGGTACTCTTGATACCAAAAAAAAAATAGTTCAACAAATTTGTTACCAATTCACACAACTTCAAAGGTCAATTTTTTTAACTGTTTTGTCTAAACTCGTAAACATTATGCAGGTTACACACAGGCGAGCGACCGTACACTTGCCGAGTGTGTGGACGCGGATTCGTCGCTCGCGGTCTTCTGACGTCACACGAGAAGACCTCCTGCGTGGAGCTTGGTCCGCCCCGGCCTGTCTCTGCCAACCCTCCTATCAATCTCTCTATGTAAGTCGCCCTTAAATAATGTTACGTGCAATGTTGCTCTCGGGTGATTGAGTTGATTGACTGCAAAGGAACACATTAAATAGAATGTATACACTTATATAATAAAGTCCTAGTCGTTGTTCAGGCATTATCTATAAATAAATTTAAATGTTTTTATTAAAAAAATGGCTCTGTCTTAAATCCTACTACTGCACAGCTGAATATCTAAGTGATCGGACAGCCTGGGACAAGGTTATGTTTATTTTATAGTAGTAACAATGACAGAACAATATTGTATATTTTAGTAAAAAGAGCGCAAAATAATAATGTTGGGACAGTTTCTTGCGCCGTTTCTTCTCTCCCAGAACACCATTTGTTTCCGAAGCGTGGTAGTGTTTGAAGTGACATCAAAAAGAATTCTAAAATAATCAATTTTGAGAAAATAAATGTCTCATTATGCCTTTTAGAATACCCATTAAATTATGTGAATTTATGGATTATGTCGAATGACTTTATTTAATATAAATTTAAATCAAGGATCACTTGTTATGTATAATAACAGAGCAACAATTTGTTATTTTTAAAGTGATAACCCTCACTTCTGGGATTAATTATGCAAATTGAATTTGTAACCAACCGTTCGTTTGAGCCAACCGTTCGAGTAACGCATGATTCGTAAATCTTGGTATGTCTTGTTCAACTCTCGGGTTGTGGCTCCATCTACAGAATCTACTTTACGAATTGTTTGCACCATATTTTATTTGCTCATTTCGGAACGAACTTGTAACTGTTGGTGTTAACGTCAGTTGTCAAGTTCTCGTTTCCACTCCCCGTTTCTTCATCCCACCTTCCGCACCCTTCCCCGTTCCCTCTACCCTCGCCCTACACACTCTCTGGTCGGTAGATAACGCGCTCACACGCTTGCGGAGCGCTCCGCGACCCGCGTATTCTCGTAATTTTAATGGCGGACGCGCCACCTAACTAACCTCGTCAGTGACTAGGTTACCTTACCACCAAACACGAGCTAAATGAAGAAGAAAGGATTTATATAAAAGCCAATTGTCTTCCCCGGGGACTGAAGAGGCCTACCATCATTTCCCTCTATCCGTCCGTCGCTGTACATCTTCCCTCACTCGCACACCCACAGTAGATAACCTGCTCAATCCTAATAATTGCCACAACCTGAGAGTTGAACAAGACACCAAGATTTACAAATGCGTCACTCGAACGGTTGGCTCCGTTTGGTAAGAGCGCTCAGATGGAACCCGAGAGGTCGCGGATACAAAGTAGTTAGTTAGTTAGTTGTGTTTACTATGATTTTATTCAATGACTTCTACTGCTATTTTCCTTCTATGAACAAAAATTTAACGCTGATCAACTGCGGCGGATCTGATTTCTGGGTCGTCTTGCGTGCTATCGAAGTGTGTTATTAAAATGAGCTGTACGAATTGTGGGGGATACAGTGCACTGTGCGTTCCGTAGAGACGTCGCTTCGTTGTGTGTCTTCTACCGCATCTATCAAGTAGTGATATCTATCAAAATAACATAACAAATATAATGGAGATTATAGTAAAGTAAATAATGTAAAACTATATTATTATAATATAACTAGTTGACCCGACAGACGTTGTTCTGTGTATAATAAATAAAATAATGTTTTTTTATTAATTTGTCAATAATATATCATAACATCAAGAATTATTTCGTAAAATATGCTCCCTGTTGTTGTAATGAAATTGTTTCACAGCAGAACTGTCAAACGTGTGTCAATAAATTCTGTCATAGAAAATATGTTCATACAAAACAAATATCGGACGACGGGGGACACATCAAAGGAAAAACAAAATTGTTGTTTTTATTTGATTCCGGATACTTTCATATTTATTCACCTTTTAAACCTTCCCTGGACTTCCACAAATAATTTAAGACATAAAATTAGCCAAATCGGTCCAGTCGTTCTCGAGTTTTAGCGAGACTAATGAACAGCAATTCATTTTTATATATATAGATAACAAAACATTAATTGACCTCGGAATGTTCAGTTAAAACCTAAACGTTCGGTTAATATAATTTTTGTGTCCAAAAATTCAGAAAATAAAACTACATCGAGTGGTTGTCTGAATTTTTAAATTCATCAATTATTATAAATTATTATTTTTAAACCTTTAACTACAACCCGCCCTGGTCACCCGGCCTCGCTCTATGAGCAAGGTCACTGGCATGTACTAACGTCTTAAGCAACAATTTTTTAAACAACTACTGTTTCTATAAACGTTTCATACAAATGATTTAAGTTTTCTTTAGTGTTAATTCCGCCAATATTTGTTTTTAAAACAATTCGACACGTGTTTCGCCTCTACACGAGGCATCCTCAGGACGTGTTGTCTCGCCAAAATCTGGCACGAGACAGAGGATGACACGTGTAGAGGCGAAACACGTGTCGAATTGTTTTAAAAACAAATATTGGCGGAATTAACACTAAAGAAAACTTAAATCATTTGTATAATTATGGATTTCCGCAAAGTAACGCCTAATTCAATAAATTTTCACAAACGTTTCATTCAGACTAAAACATTATCGACGTCATAAAAATTTAATATTAAATTATTTTTTATTTATAACAGAACTTAATTTGGCCAGACTTATTGGTGTATCTCTACTAGCTACTGCACTGTTTTGATTTTTTTTTGAAGTCGAGAATCTGAGATCCAAGTTTTAATTTATACAGGTTCTCGGTTACATTACTATAGTTTTTTTTATATACTATATGCTTCCTATTGTTATTATTTAAGTTTACTTCGTATACATTCCAGATGATAAAATCGCCTTCCCAGAATGGCCACAGTAGATCAATTTAAACAATTTAAGAGATAAGAAAAGAGACACTTCCAAAGGTCAGTCAATTAATTTGTTAATTAATATAATATAGAGTAATAGAGCTTCTCGCGGTCGCCAAAGAATTGCAGTTGCGTTTGATTTTGAAGTTGAATTGAATTGTATAAGGAAAGAAAGCAAGAAAGAATGTTTATTGACGTCATTATACATTCTGATAATAGTTCTTAAAGTTATATTAATCTAATAATGGGACCCCAACTCAGCATAGTTGTGGTTTCGAAAGAATCCACAACGCTGGTCTTCCGTGGAAACCCAGAGAGCGCTACTAACTCACAGTCCTGTCACACGAAGGTGTACAAACTATTAATTCTCTATGAGCACAAAGCACAATAAATAGTGAAACTCGGATCTAAAATTAAAACTAACAACAAATAAAAACAATTAAACTTGATTTAAACTTGCCATTGCCTCATAAAACAAACAATTTTTTTTTAAACATTTTAAAATTGATTTTTGGACATTCCTTGTATTTTAATTTAAATAGCCCTAAACTAACGCAGTGGCGATACTAACTGCCAACGACCTTGAGCGATATGAGTTCATTAAACGGCCTCCCGCCCGCCATCTATGTTACAAAGTGGTAAAACGAAACAGACGCCTGGACCTAATATAGTTAGGTGAATAGTTATAAAAGCAACTGTTGTGTAATAAGGGTTATTAAAACACGAACGTGGGTTTTTCGTAATAGTAATAATAGTATCACATGAGTGTTATAATACCTAATTATCGACAGTTGCATACAAGTCTTTATCTACAACCATAATATGAATCATCTATAAAAGATTCTGAAACTGTTAGCTTACTGCACTGAAAAGCCAGTCCTACTAAACATAATATCATCCAAAGGAGTGTTATTATGAAAACAGATTATGTAATGTTGTACTGAATTGCATCACAACACTCGTTTGTATGATGTAATGGTTATTAGGACATTGGGTGTTTTAATGTTGGTAATAAGCAAACTGTTTTAGAATCTTTGATAGAGGATTTAAAGCATGGGTGTAGATAAAACTAATAAAACCACACGCATGCTATCAGGTGAAGGTAGGCATTTATGAAAATACGGGATACACATACAAAATTCTTTTGTGGAAAACGTAACATTTTAACAGGCGCAAACAGTTTATATGCTTACAATCCTTGTTATTAATTACTAATCTGAATAAATGTAACTACACAAAAAAAATATAAGCTTTGTAGAATAACTCTTCTGTGTTTCGTACTAAAGAAATGCGTCTTGCCAAATAGCTCTGGAGTATTGAAACCAACAGTAAGCATGCCAATGCATCACCTTGAAATAAGTCTTAAGGGTATGTGTAACACGATTAAGTAGTTTTCATAGATCCAAATGCTTTATTTTCACCATAAAACTTGTCCAAAACACCCTGTTTGCTCACCCTTCGCCTTAAATAGTTAATATATATATATAATAGAGAATAATATAATATTTAATATAATATAGACAATAGAGAAGTAATTATGGAAAACAGATAATAACCTTTCAGGGAGTTCAGATGTATATCAACCTGCCCTCAGAAATAAGAAATGCCAAAACATTGACTTCTTTTAAAGCGAGCCTTCAAAGGCACATACTCAATAATTATGAAATGTTTCAATAACACATGTTTTATGTCTTATCTGTTTGCCTAACAATTGTATTGCATTCTGTACCTACTTTAATTTCTCATGTAAGTGACAATAGGTGTTAATGAGAATAAAGTTATTTAAACCTAATGTAGACTTGCAGGACCTTTATCAGGACGAATGTAGTGGGTTTGCGATAATGTCACACTGCGGATTTGTACTCGCGGCTTGACAGGGCGGGGTGCGCGGGCGCTGATGACGAGCATGGTAGCAGTTCTGTTCATTCTTAACACATTTAGTCACAAATAACCACAAATTCGAATAATTTACCACATGGCAGAACGCGTACAAACTGACTGCGGATTGCAATTCTGTTCATTCTTAACATAATAATTATTTAGTTACCACTCTCAACAAATTAAAATTAATTTAACGTACATAGTAAAAACCCGTGTAATTGTTTTTACGTTAGATTTTTGCTTAAAAGTTAATTTTTTATTATTATTTTAGTTGACCCGACGTTTCAAGACCTTTCCAGATCTCGTGTTTAGGGGGACTTGACGTACCTACTGACTTGTCTCTATGTTTATGATATGTCGAAAATAATCATTCATAATCATCATTTTATATAATCCTTTTATTTGAAATTTTATTATTGTACTAACTGACCCGGCAAACGTTGTTTTGCCATATAAATTATTTTTAGAGTTAGACCGTTTCTTGGACATTGCAACATTACTTATTTTTCTAAAATAAACATGTTCATAGAAATATTTCTTGACAACTCAGAAATAATGTTACCAAGTTTGTTGTTGAAAAGTTTTCACCTCGTACATGCGACCTATGATTGACATTTTTTTTACTGACGAATCTTTCCTCATAACTTTTAATGATTTTTTATGTTTCAGGTTTTGGGACCAAAAGATCAAGTATAACGCATAGTATATAATAATTTTATTAGATTAAATATATTTTATTTTCAAAGATGATAAACGTTTGTTAATTATGGAACAAATAATGGTCGGCGCTAATGATGGCCTATTTTGAATATTTTCTATTTGGCATTATTAAAGATATATTATGTAATTTCAAAAAATCATTAGAATGGCACACAGAACAAAGAGGAGTGGTACAGAAGTTTGACATAGTCAACACCTTTGAAAGTAATAGCTACTTTAGGTTCTCGCCTTTAAGATTCATTTTTCGTTATTCTATATTTCATAATACATTGATAAATTAGTTTACGCACACTACGGTCTAATCGCACATACTTATTCAGGGCTGAGGCACAATACAGTGATAGAACAGAAGTGTAACTTAGTGGTCTCCTTGAAATTTATACCAAAGTCTGGGCGGGTGCGCTAGGGTTGGTTACGTGCACAAAGTAAAATTACGAATTGACGATGCACTCAATAGTTTTGTATTCCCAAGATTGCTTAGCGGCTGTGGAAATTGTATATGTGTGCGTGCGTCGATTTGGGCGCTTTTTTTATGAAAATAAGGTATGAGAAGAACATGACATTCAGCTGATGGTAATTGATACGCCATACCCAAAGCAGTGCCGCTCAGGATTCTTGAAAAACGCAAAAATTCTGAGCGGCACTACAACTGCGCTTGTCACCTTGAGACATAAGATGTTATGTCTCATTTGCCCAGTAATTTCACTAGCTACGGCGCCCTTCAGACCGAAACACAGTAATGTTTACACATTACTGCTTCGCGGCAGATATAGGTGCCGTTGTGGTACCCATAATCTAGCCGGCTTCCTGTGCAAAAGAGCCTCCCACTGGCTTTAGAATGAAGTTGAAGTACTGTTCTATTACTGTTTTGTAGCGTGATTGTGAGCTCATTCCTTAGTCTAAAAAAGTCCTTTAAAAAGTATTTTATTTAAATGTGTAACACTTGCGTTAATCAAAGAAGAAAATGAGGGTAATAATGAAAATAGTTTTAGATTGCGTGACTAAACTGCCAATTTTGTCAGTTTTGGAATTATTTAATATTCTTATATAAATATAATTATTAATAGCAGTAAGAAAGTATTGTTATTTTATTGCAATTATTTTAAATTACAGAGTTCGTATTAGCGAACCATCGTACGGAGTTATAATGTGATATCTTGAATTTTAATTGTTTTATCGATATGCTAAATCATATGTTGCCAAGATTTATGAACGGTTCAATATCGGACAGTTGATTCTAACCACAAACTTAATATACTACAGTAATAGACGAACCCTGTGTGAAAGTGAGATAATTATTATCCTTACATAAAAACCTAGGTGTGAGAAAGAGACGGAATAGGTAAAGACCATGAAACCGTTTTAATTTAGTGTCCATTAGTCTCCTGTCAAATTGGACCGCGTTTTAATTTTAGTATTTATATCGGCATTTTTCTGTGTTTTAACGGATTAAAAAATATAATGGTGTCGTGTTCTGTATTGGATTGTGTTGTTTAATATAGCAACAATCCAACGAAAGAAACATTTCACAGGTAAATACCGATTCCTCAATACTACTTCCGTGATGTTTATTTTCGTAGAACATATGCACTAAAATACTAAATATTACACATTATATACGCAGTAAACACTATTTTCTAAAGATTATATTAATTAAAAAACATGTGTTAGAAAATAAAATATTGTATACGTGAATATGACGCTGTTTATCAATATTTGTCATAGGGATTGACCAAAGGCAAAATACACACTTCACTCTCTCATTAACAAATCTGTAAAACTAGTACACATGAACAATTTAAATTTTGTCTCGTCGTTATGAGGAGAGTGTTTGTCTATTACCCTAGTAGGTATACTAAGTTTATTCCCATCTCAAGCTGGTTCGAATAGCATCGTCCATAAATATAAGTACGTATAAAAATCTGTACTTATATAAAGTTGTGTTCTATTTGTTTGTCAATTTTTTTCAGCTTTTTGTCACTTTTCAGTTTAAGCGGTGAGCACAAAGAAAGTTATCAACACGGACGAGTAAAAAAAAGAAGGACTCCGCACCGTGATATTAGCAAGTGAAGCACCGTTATGCTAGTGTGTGTGCGGTTACGTGGGATACTAGTTAGATAATTTTTTCTCCCTTAAATAATCATATATGGCAACAAATACTTATAAAGTATCGTTTTTACACTATTTCACAGCGCACGACGGCATTTTTGAAATATTTTATTGAGACGCAAACTGATCTGTCACAGACGATGACAATTCTCATAACGGCAGCCTATCGGCCTGTAGTAGTGTAAGTGTGTGCGTGGGGCTATGTATTTACACATTAATCGGCTTGTTTTGGTGCTACACTGTAATGTAAGGTGACACGGAGTCCTTATTTTTTTACTAGTCCGTGGTTAACAAATGAAATTTGAAAACTTTCTGAAAAAATTTTATGAACGATGCGGGTCTCGACAACTGACAACTCAGTTGGCAGAGCACTGGCACAGAACGCCGGAGGTCGTGGGTTCGAGTCCCGTATCGTTCATGATTTTTTTTTTCAACTTTATTTGTGTATTAATCCTAGAAGTGAGGGTTATCACTTTAAAAACATAAAAAGTTAGTTAAGTTAAATGTAACCACCAATTAATTGTAGTTTTAACTGTAAGTGTATTTGTTTCATCATAGAAAAATGGTACCTATGTGGTTGTATATTTTATATGTTGGCATTTATTTAGGAGTTGAACCAATTTTGTATGATGACAAAAGTCAAGTGCCTGTTAATGTAAGTACTTATGTGATTAAAAGTAAATAACGAAATATACTACTCATTGTGTTTTATTTGTAAATACTAATTTTAAGTACAATATTAATTTAATATTTCTCAAAGTTTTTTTTTTTTTAATTTTTATGAAGTAGGAGGATCTGCACTTTTAGGCTGATATTAAATAAATATAATAGCCATAAGCCAACTTTGCTTAAATTTTAATTTTATCTGTGACAGTCATTTTTTCCTTTTTTCTGTTCCGGCTAGCTAACAGCCGTTTTCAATAACCTATCTATTCTTAGTTTAACTTACGGATACATTGCTGTCACCGTTTAATGATAAGGTCTTATCTATCCATAGTTATGTCCAATACAGTTATAGTCCAATGCTATCTGTCAATAGGTTATTGAAATGTAAGTAAGCGTAAAAGGATAGATATTTTGTCTACATCTAGTAAGTTAAACTAAGGATAGATAGGTTAATGAAAACGGCCGTTAATCAATTCAGTAAAATCTGCTAGTATAACCTAAATTAGTTACGAAGATCACGGGAAAAACCTTGTTTAATAATAACGTGACAAGCTATTATCAATATAATTATTGTCAATAAGACTGACCCTTCACCCAAGACTTATCAGTTTAGTCTAGAATATTCCATAAGCATTCTCGAATTCTGGTTCGATCTCGTTTGAAAATGACGACGCCATGATTTGCATAAGGATATTAACGGCCTCGTCATTCTAACATAATATACTAGCTAATGCCCGCGACTTCGTCCGTGCAGATATAGGGTTTTTAAAAATAATAAGCTAGTTTGGAATTGAAGATTCTCTCATGTCCTATTTCAGTTCCGGGTCCCGTTTTCGCTCCCGTTCCCAACATATTATATGAATGTTATTTCGAAGAAAATTGCTGTGGCAAACTAAGCCTAATATTGATAGAGTTATTGCTCATCTACGTGAATTTAAATTTTTTAATCCCGCGGGAACCGGAGAGCGGAGCGATGACTGGTCCATGTATTATACTCGTGAACGTGGCTGGTCGAACCTTCCTCGCGATCTCTGCTCTAATTGGTAATTGTACTAAATCGTCACAGTTTTTGAAGTGAAAACTGCTTTAAAGCGCGACGAGCATTATTATGAGGTAATTGGATGAGACTGAGCTGTGACGCTCGTCTATGTAACGACTTTTCGGGTGAAGTCTGCTCGAGTCAACTAAGAAACCTTCGCTTGTTGAGCATGATTGTATTTCTTTTTATTAGCATCGCCTTAATGAAGTTTTCACTTCTGTATTTGAAGTGAAGCTCTGCGTGAGATTTAGGACCGTTAAGATTATCTATATATACAGGGTGTCCCAAAGTTAGTGGACATGAAGGGAAAGTACCTTAAATATCGAAGATAGGCTATTTTACTGAAAGAAGACTTTATGTTATTTTTAAAAGTTAGGATTCAAAGATTTTCAAAAAATTACTTGCCTCGTCTGGGAATCGAACAGACTTAAATGTAAAAAAAAACACCTCTACTCTTATGATGCCAATCGAAAGATTGGCCAAGAACTAATAACTCTTCTTAAGTAACATAGTATTTTCAAAGAAAGTAGTCAATTAAGTGGGCATTTTTTTTTGTAAATTAATTAATTAAATGCTCAAAATGTGATCCCTCTTGTCTTACGCAAATCGCCAATCTTTTAATGAGTCCGCTGCCTGTTGATTTTCTTATCATTTTATGGTGAATACTCGATATGATATGGCACAATTCTGTTTGTAACTCGCCCACGTTCGCGTATCGCTTTTTGTATAGCATATCTTTCACGTATCCCCAAAAGAAGAAATCTAATGGTGTAAGGTACGGGGATCTGGCCGGCCATCTAATCGGTCCATTCCAAGTAGGAAAACATTCATTTTACGATATTCCTTTTTTTTAAATACTATGTTACTTAAGAAGAGTTATTACTTTTTGGCCATTCTTTCGATTAGCATCATAAAAGTAGGGGTGTTTTTTTTACATTTCAGTCGGTTCGATTCCCAGACGAGGCAAGTATTATTTTAGAAAATCTTTGAATGCAGAAGTACTAACTTTTAAAAATAGCATAAAGTCTTCTTTCAGTAAAATAGCCTATCTTCAATATTTAAGGTACTTTCCCTTCATGTCCCATAAGTTTGGGACACCCTGTATATACGTACTAGCTGACCCAGCAAACTAAGTCCAATATTGGAATATAATGATCAGACACATATTCAAGCAATAGGCGTGGTGAGTGTAGGTGCTTACTTTGACATTTGGTTTGGCACCGACTTCAAAGCTATCAATATGTAGCACATACAAATAATAGTATTTTGTTAATATTAAAGGGTATTAAATTAAATTATAATTACGTAAAAAAAAATTACGTAAATCGGATCATAAGTCTCAGAGTTATCGGTGTACTGTATACATAAAAAAATACTGATCAAATTGATAACCATTAATCCTTTTTGAAGTCGGTTAAAAATTGAATTTGTACAATCCAACAAGATATAACACTTTGAAATATTAGTGTGAAAGAAAGGCTTATTTTTTTTTATGGAATAGGAGGACAAACGAGCGTACGGGTCACCTGGTGTTAAGTGATTACCGCCGCCCACATTCTCGTGCAACACCAGAGGAATCACAAGAGCGTTGCCGGCCTTTAAGGAAGGCGTACGCGCTTTTTTTTTTGGGATTCACTATCTTTTTTTTGTACATGGATGGACGGAAGTACAATGGAGTCTTTGTAACGAAGATAAAAGGTTCCCGTTTATCTTTGTACGATACCCTAAAATATTTCAATTACAAGAATTAAGGTTCATAAAACTCATCACAATTCATTACATCATTATTACTCAGGTCCAGATATGGAAATTATGGAAACTTTCTCACACAGGGATCGAAGTTCGATCAACGAACTCGGCAACCGTTGAGAGATAGGCCCGTCATCGTCTAGTTATGATTATTGTCATTTTTGGAATCGGTCTCAAAAAAACAAAAACGCAATCGCTCTACCGATGCAAAATTTACATTAAAACTCTAAACTGCATATAATGATGTCCTGGTACATTTAATTTCAAACGTTATGAAAGACATTATTATCAACGCTACTATATTTATGTTCTCCTGGTGTCTATGTAGTAATACGTCGAGCGCATGACGTCAGAATATATTATAGTATACTCGCGTCATACATATGACAATCTCTTCTTCAATTATGATCGCCTGTTACCAAAACTGTGTATAATGCTTCCTATCTCATTTTTCTACCACGTTAAATTTTATTAATTTATGTGTCTGTATCTTTTTACTGTCGCTTTTTCGTTTCATCGACTTTCAAATCTCAATGATGCTAAGGAAGTGTTCACTTCAATAATACCTTTATTCTTATATTAAATTACAGAATTAAATTAATTTTAATTATTGTTGGTAACCGTACCTTAACATTAAAATTATAAATGTATTTTACTAAGGGAAAAAGTTTTATGTCAGTTTAAGTCTATTTCTTAATAATTTATGTTTTAATTAGTAGCATGGGCCCCGCTTTGGGTGAAGGCCTCTTCCATTTTCTTCCATACTTTACGGCCTTTATCCAATATTAGCCAATCTTTTCCAGCGCGTTCCATTATATCATCAGCCCACATTTACATTTGCCCTGTACTTTCCCCGGGGCGTAAAAAGAATAGGGGAGTCCCAGGCCCATGGGTGTCGTAAGAGGCGACTAAGGGCTTTTTAGAAGTGGGAGAGTCACGCTGCCGTCTTATGACGTCAGCACAATCGGGCCAGACTCGTCCGGGTTAATTACCACACTCGCACAGAATATCGGCGTGAAGTAGCGGCCTAGTGCCGCTATGTTACGCATAGGTTAGTGTCGAGGACCGGAGTGCACCCTCCCCCCCCCCCCTTCCACAAAATATGAGAGCGGTCCGTAAAAAGATATTACCCCAGGAGGGTACCAGAGCCGGAGAATCCCTCCCCGAGCACTCTCGCTCGGGCCGCCCTTCGTATTCTGGGGTGGGCACAGAACCGCGCATGACCGAGGACAAACGAGGCAGTAACACCACGGCACCCCGCTCCACGCTCAACGTGGACTTTTGCAATATCAGGGGAATTCACTCCAATTTAAACGCCGTCCACCACCACCTTGAGACGGCGCAGCCGGCCTTGTGTTTCCTTACGGAGACGCAGATATCTCGATATAGTGATACGTCATATTTAACGTACCCCGGGTACAAAATGGAGCACAACTTTTTGCCTCATGCCGGGGTATGTGTGTACGTTAGGGAGGATATCTGCTGTCGCCGTCTCGGCAATTTTGAGGGTAGGGACCTGTCTACTCTCTGGCTCCGCGTAGATTTAGATGACTGCGTCCGTATCTATGCGTGTGTCTACAGGTTCCATAGTGGTAACGCAGAAACCGATCATCTCATGGGATGCGTTCAAGCGGCAATTGGCGTCGCGCTTGCACAGATCCCCTCCGCTAAAATCGTAGTCTTGGGTGATTTCAACGGGCACAATGCCGAATGGCTTGGATCACGTACCACAGACTACGCAGGGCGATCTGTGCATAATTTTGCATTGGCGTATGGTCTGTCCCAATTGGTTGAGTCGCCAACGCGGCTCCCGGATGTGGATAGCCACATGCCGTCCTTATTAGATCTTCTGCTGACTACACATCCCGATGGTTACCAGGTCTTTGTCGACGCCCCTCTCGGAACGCATGTAGTCCAGGACTCATGGTAGTCAGTCCTTGTCAGAGTCAGTTCGGATCCAGCAAACTACAGGCATGTTACTATTACCTCCTTGGTCTCCAAAATCATGGAGAGCCTGATAATTAACTGCCAGGTTTTGCTTTACCTAGGGGGTCACCAGCTGATCAACGAACGACTGTACGGCTTTCGCAATGGTCGGTCGGCGGGCGATCTTCTGGTATACCTAACACAAAGGTGGGCGGCGGTTATCGAAAGCATGGGAGAAGGCCTGGCAGTTAGGCTGGACAACTTCCATCATTTGGGCTTCCCGAGAGATTATGATTATAAGTGGACCACCAGCTTCCTCATTGGGCGTAGCATACAGTTCGTTGTCGACCGTTATAGCTCGAACCCGAAGACTGACTGACGCTGGAGATCCCCAAGGCTGTGTGCTATCTCCTACACTGTTTCTTCTGCATATCAATGATATGTTGGACGCCTCCAACATGCATTACTATGCAGATGACAGGAGTGAATACTGAAGATACCGTATACACTGACCATGCAGGTCTCTCTTGGGATATCGCCGACCAGTGCCGGAATAAACATGTATCTTCTATCGAGTCCTCTCTTGTCCAGTTTAACCCACAGAAGACTCAAGTGTGCGGGTATACCACTAAAAAACTCCATTTGTTGTATCACCGCTCTTCGACAACATTTCCCTTAAAGCCTCGCCTAGTTATGGAAATAGCGATTACCAATTCCAAACGTATAAGGACGTCGCTTCATCTTCATCATTGTGTATCTTATCACGGAGAGTGTTCCGATCCTGTGATTCCTCTGGTATGGCAGGAGAATGTGGGCTGCGGTGAACACTTAGCACCAGGTGACCCGTATGCTCGTTTGTCCTCTCTTCCCTAAACAAAAAAGATGCGGACGCGGTCCTCAAAATCTAGAGACAGGTCCCTACACCCAAAATGCAGACCCTTCAACTGAATATTAACCACAGAACAGTTGGTTTTAACTCTACATGACCTACATTTACAAACTCTCCGACATCCTCCGTAGTCCGTACTCTCCAGGCTCCAATCGAATACAATCGTTTCCTCGATTTGGACAATTTCATACATGCCAATACAATATCAATGAAGCAATACAAAATGCCTTTAAAGAGTTCGTTGAGTCCCCCCAAGGTCCTACCACAAAGGTATTTATGACCTTCCGGTGAGATAGCAGTAGTAAGATAGCAAGCGTAGATAATACTACGATTAAAATACAAAATAATATTGTATTTGTCCCCCCATTATGTGAAATATTGTTATCCGGTAAAAAGTTATGGTAGTTTTAGAACACATGACACATCTTTTGCAGACAGAGGATTCAGAAGTGGGATGATAGTATTCAGGGTTCGACTTTATTTATTTCGGTTCTGTTCTATTTGAACAATCTTGAAACTTCTATGATATACTAAGCCGTATTATAAAATTCATCACGGATAATTGGAGAATATTAATCAAACAAAAAAACTCTTTCAAGGATACACAGTATATGCATATAGAACTGTTCACTAAATCCATTCAATTTAACTATTAAGATATACACAGAACTAATGTTACAGAATACTGTGTAGCTACAGATATACTGCTATAAGCATTTCGATGACGCGAACTCACGATGTTTCACCCATCCAAAAAGTGTCTTACTATTTATATTTTTAATTATTAATTTATCGCGTGCGCCAGTCATGAGCAAGTCGGTAACGCGAACCTATAAGATTTTTCCCCTACTAAAAATTGTCCAACGCGGCTAGAGAAGTTTTCACTTCAATAAAAATTACTATTCTATACGGAACCTCATAAACGGCATCATTCCAAAGTTTTGAATAGTGCGTTACCTTATAAATCGGTTTGTAACATCACTTGAATATCACAGATCAAGGATACAAAATATATCTAATTAAAATGCCGGATGCTAAACCTAGTTACCAAACTAGTTCTTACTCATAGGAGGTAAAAATTTTTTGATCATTTCTACCTATGTAGATACGATAGACTATGAAAACGTCTAAAAATAGACTAGAATATGGCGGGTAGAGGCAAGGAGAATCATCTCTTAATGGAGAAAAGTTAAAAAGTGTCCAGCTTTTGTAGTAAATAACAGTTCAAAAAGCTTCCACAATGGCGCTGGTGTACGCACTGGGTATGGGATGAAGTATGGTGAATGTAGCAATTGTAAACAAATTGAAGTATGCCGAGTTAAAAAAATTTATATAATTGTCGAATAAAGTAGTTAAGAGTAGTAGAAAATTTCAACGACTTACTTTGTACAAAATAATTTAGTAAATATAACCTTAAAGAGTTAGTATGAGAAAACCTGAAACCAGAGTGATTAGTATTATTTAAAATTTGGCGCTTCTTTTATGATTTACTCTGATGCGACTGTAGCGCCACCGTAATTTAATGCATTTTGACGGACACTTTTTCATATACACAGATGTTTCTCCTTGCCTCTACCCTCCCCAGTTTAGAACTAATCTATATTTTAAGTATTTCACACACCCTAACACAAAGTGTCATACAAATCGCGAGTGTAAGACGTAGCTTGTCACGCACACTAAACTATTATTCCTGGCCTGTTTTTATCGGTTGTCTAACAAACAGCAAGAGACTATCTAGATTCTACACGTATAAATTATTTAAGTATGCAGGCATAGAATTATCGTTGCTTTAAAACGTCCACACGGACGACTGTTGATATGGTTTTGTGCGAATAAAATAATTTCATTTCATTTCAATACCATTGTTACTCCATGTGGTAAATAAATATTGCTATTCTATACAGAAATCTCCCCTTGCATACCGAGTAAGTCGATCGACTCAAAGACAAAATCCACACGCCTCATTCGATTTCTGGTTTTCGAAAGTGCTATTTCTCTTTGAACATATAAATAGGACGAACGCGATTATTATAAGTATAGTTTGGTACAGATAGATTCGAAAACACTCAAAAAAGAAAAAAAACAGAATACGAAGGTTTACAAAAAAGTACACGGGAACGTAACATGTCTTGCGTTACGCCATATTGAGTGGATAAACAGCATCTTTTCAAAGTTTTTAATCGCACGTTACGTTTCAGATCGGCTAGTAATGTCACATGAATATCACAGATCAAGGATACAAATATCTTATCAAAATACCGGGTACTAAAGCTAGTTACCAAACTAGTTCTTACCCATATGAGGTAAAAATAAAAACAAATCGTTCTAGAACATTCCTTAACACAGTCCATCCACAATCGCTCCCAGAGAGGCGTGGCGACAAGCCTCCACATGCCTCCAAACGTTCGAACAAACACGCCAATAATTTGTTATTATCGTTCACGACTTCACGAGTGTGATGACTCCAGCAGCGGCCAGTCGTTCGACATACTTTCGCAGTATCGGACGAAACTAAGCAAGTTCGTCGCGTATATTTTTGTATTATCAATTCGACCTTGGTGTTATTTTGAATCTGTGTTTTCAAGCGAAATAGCGCGTGAGTATTTTTTCTTTTAAAGCTGTCAAAATATTTGAATATTATGGTATCTGTGTATTCATTTAGCCGGGCTGACAAGAATTCTTGATTTTGTGTTTTTTATTCGTAGATTTTAAATTTCAATGTTCTTATTTTGAATCTGTGCAAATATTTATTATCTTTTCTTACGCTGACTGTAATATTGGTCTAATAAAATGGCTAGTGTGATTATAAAACACTGCCTTTTCGTATTCAAACGTATTCCAAGTTTTGAAAAAATATCATAGTATGTAGAAGGTTTTGTTGCGCAAATTACTTTTAATGGTTTGGAATTTTCGATCCTGTTTGTAAAACATAAAAAGGGGGAATAGTTCATAATTAAATCCTTCTCTTACCGGCTTATTCGATTTTTATTTGGAATTCTATAATCCATAGATAATAGATTATTATTGATATAACCTCAGATTAAATAATTTACAAGATAATTCCAGTGTTATTTTTTTTTCAAATCGATTACAGTTAAAATAAAATGAAAATATATTTACTGATGCCAGGTTTATTTAAACAAATTTTAGCGGCTGTAGCAATCTCATTTTGAAAAATTTTATTGACACGTGCCTAGGCAAATTTTTAGAGAACGTTAGTGCGGGACAATTACGAACAAACTTTTGACTCCTTTATATTAAAACTAGCTGACCCAACGAACGTTGTGGTGCCTTGTAAAATAATGAAAAAAATTGTTGATTGTCAAACCTACCCGATATGCACACAAAATTTCATACAAATCGATCAAGCCGTTTCGGGGGAGTTTGGTAACAAACACCGCGACACGAGAATTTTATATTAGAGATATATGCTTCTCTCCAACATTATTTTACGCCCTTATTAATATTTATCATCGATTTTATCTTTTTTACGAAAACATACATTTTTTTATGTAAGAGGAGGACAAACTCAGCATACTCTCTTGTAACAGCAGGAATCTCAAGATTGTTGCCTTATAGAGCGACGAATAAACTTACATATCAATACTATTATTTTTTATGACAAAAAGGGACGAGACGAGTTGGCTGGTAATTGATACACCCTGCCCATTACAATGCAGTGCCGCTCAGGATTCTTGAAAAACCAAAAAAATTCTGAGCGGCACCACAATTGCGCTCGTCACATTAATACAAAAGATGTTAAATCTCATTCTCCCAGTTATTTCACTAGCTACGGCGCCCTTCAGACCGAAACACAATAATGCTTACACATTATTGCTTCACGGCAGAAATGGGCGCACCCATAATCTAGCCGGCATCCTGTGCAAAGGAGCCTCCCACTGGTATATGAATTCCAAAATCGAAAACACATTTTCACGGGGTGAAATAAGATATTATATACCTACTCGGATACTCATCCCATTTTCATATTAAAAAATCTCAATAAAATACTTAACTATACTATTTTAGATCTTAGTATCTTTTATATTTTAATATCTTAGATTCTGATAGGTTCTATCAAAATTATCAGAATCTAAGAAATATATGTGACTTTAATATTAACTTATTAGAAAAATCCACCACAAGTATTAGATTCAAATCTTTGTTTAAATCATATAATTTTTCAAATATTTTCTTAGAACCTACTAGAGTAACCAGCACCTCTAAAAGCTGTATTGATATTATTTTTACTAATTATAAACCTATTTTGTTAAATTTATTAATCTATTTATATTAAAAAAAAAAGCCCGCTGAGTTTCTTGCGCCCATTCTTCTCAGGTCTGAGGCAGTCTCTTTTGAATGGGTGGAAGTTTTTGACGTTCAATAAGTGATTTTAAATCCTATTTTGAATAAAAATATTTGAATTTGAATACAATTCGTAGGTTCATAAATGAACATGAAAGAAAAGGAATGTTAACTTTTATTATTTATCCCGAGGCTTAGCTGACTTTGCTTAGTTTAATATGGTCACAGGCGATTTAAATTATGTTAATATACCAGCATATTTATTTATTCATTGGTTCCCATACAACATACATGTATTAATAATTACAAAATAACTCTAGTTTAAGTAATCCACGATTAAGATATACGTCAATTAAATGGAAACACTTATGATGGCGTGCTATTTAACTTAAATAAATGTAGAGTTATATAATACAATAAATAATTTTATGTTACTATCACGACTTAGGCAAATACATGTAAACTTGTTAACTAATAAAAAAAATATAAATAAATTTAAAACACACAAACTTAAACTATATCCTTAATATTATAAGTATAACATACAATAAGGCAAAACTGATACAAATTTCAAAAAACATATATATGAAGTAATAATATATAAAAAAAGAGTGTGTGTACTTATGTACACGCGTTAGAAGTTATACCTCTTTGGTGTATGGAAAAATAAATCAAATTTTAAGAAATAGATCAAAGATAGTATAAACACTCACCCCCTTATTCATAATAGTCTGCTAACTTAAAGCATTTCTAATTCTCACTCTGTCTTCTTCTATTGACATAAGTCAGAATGAGAAAAAACACTCCTTAGCGGCTGTTTTAAGTTAGCGGACCATTGGGGGTAAGCATTTAAGGTTAATATAAACAAGTATAGAAAATTTATTATTTTTTTTTATTTATACATAAAATTTGTTAATATTCCAGAAATAAAACAAAACGAAAAAAAAATATTTTTTAGATAATAATGTAATAATTTTTAATTAACGATGTAAATAAATTATACATACGATTAACCTCAAATCTATAAATGCACTGAAAATTTATTCAAATCAGTTTTATCACTAATATTCAATATATATATATATAGATATACTAATAAATTATTAGTAAATACTATCACCGCCGTATATGAAATTGACTTAATAAAAACACCAAAATAATATGTATTTATTCAAACTATTTAATTGTACTGTTAAGAAACACGTGTTCTAAATATAAAAATACTAGAATATACAACTTGAACATAGATATCGATTTTCATGAAACCTAGAACTAACTTCACGATGTAGAATTCAGGTGTTGGTGTACGCGCGCATCGTAAAAATTCACTCTCATAATTTTTCTCCATCGCGCCAAAAGAAGTATAACTTCAATAAGCTAGCTCTCTAACAGGCGGAGAGTGTCTAAAACTAGGCGTCGAAAACTAAAAAAACTATTTTAAGGCGACACTAAATGCCAGCGACCTTGAGCGATATGAGTTCACGGCTGCCGGCCCGCCATCTATGTAACAAAGCCAATATTTTCAAAATTCTTGCGTGGAAAACAGTTTATATGCTTGCAATCCTCGTTATTCACTACTAATCTGAATAAATGAACCTACACAAAAAAGTACAAGCTATAAGAATTACTTTTCTGAGAGAAGTACCAAAAAAATTAGTCACGCCATGCCAAAAACTTGTTTAACTTCAAAGAAAAGTGGTAGTTAAAAAAGGCTCGGCAGTGTTAACTATAACCAATAGCAAGCATTAGCAACCTACAAATAAGACTTAAGGATATGTGTAACAGGATTAAGTAATGTTCATAGCTCGAAATGCTATACTTTCACCACAAAGCTTGTCTAAAAACATCATGTTTGCGTATTTTCTGCTTACTCTTCGCCTTAATCTAGCTTCATAACTATGCAGCGATTTTCTAAGTTTAAAACGGTTACACAAAATTCTCAAAAAACGTTTTTGAACATTTTATTGTTAAAATTACACGCACGTTAATCGTTACTTTTTATTTCAAGTAAAAACGTTATTACAATTATTTTTGATAATCGAGTTGTTAAAAAAAAATTACAAACAAAATTTACAAGTAATACATATACTTATAGTAGGTATCAAACCAATCCCTACTTCCCTACTAATAGGTATTATAAATGTGAATGTTACGCCGGAGCTACTGAACCGATTTTGATGAAATTTGGTACAGCGACAGACTAGACCTTGGGAAAGGACATAGGCTTTTTATCCCAGAAAAATCCATGGTTCCAACGGGATTTGTCAAAAATTGGAATTTACGTCGATGAGCTATAGCTATATCAAAATCAGTTTATTCACGTAGGTCACGGAAACGACACTTATGAATGTCAAAAAAAAAATCTAATTAAATCTCCCGCTACTTCGTAAAGGGTTGAGCTAATGAGAAGAAGTAGCAAGAAACTCATATCTCTTATACCAGTAGTAGGTTTAGTTTGCAATAGCAATGTTCCTCGAAATAAGATTCATATTATATGTTAGGAACGGGAGCGAAAACGGGAACCGGAACTGGAATAGGACATGAGATAATCTTCAATTCCAATTTTTTATTATTTTCAAAATCCCGTTATCTATGCTAACTAGTAATTTACAAGCTTATAACGCAGCTATCACATACTCAAACCGGTTTGTATAAATAATTTTAATAATTGTTATGGTATTATATAAAAATTATATATATATATATAAATATCCGCACATGTGCCTCTCACAGAAATAGTGGTCTCCTTGATGCTAGACCATCATATATATTTAACTGAGGCCGAAAAGTGTTACCCGCACTTGACAACAATAGTTCATATGTAACTGTTCATACTGTCCAAATTTTACTAATTATTTTAATTACAATTTATGTACAGTAATGCAAAGTAATATTCAAAGGTCATGACATGTACACGAGTAAATTTTTTTGACATGTAACGTTATTTCAACAAAAACAGTGATATCAACAGCTATATTATCTAGCTTTTTAAGGTTTTTTTTAAAACGCGTGTAATTGTTACTGTGGTCTTACATTAGATTTTTGCGTAAAAGTTACATTTTTATTATTATATTAGTTAACCGTTTATAGTTAACGTTTCAAGACCTTTCTAGATTTCGTTTTCAGGGGGACTGCAAAGAGGATATAAATACTAGGTAATAGGATGGCAGATGAAATGAGTAAATATAGTATTTTTCATAGGAAATTGTCATTATGAAGTTTAGCGCCATTTATTGCCTCGGAGGTTGTATTTGTTACAGACAGATGGTTTTTGGCAAAATTTACTGACAGTGTCCTCTTCTCTTTTAGTAAGTGTAGTTGTGAGTTTTAATTTAATGATTTTAGACTGTCTTCTCTATTTTAATTTGGGTGCCTTTTAATTTAAATATTTTTTTAGTTTAATTTAAATCAGTAAATCAAAGAAAACACTATGATAAACATTAGGTGAAGAGAAACTAATTCACTTTGTTTCTTGACTATTAAGTAGTAAATAATTAACTTTAAACTACTATACCACTCTAGTTAAATCATTACTATATTTTTTATTTTAGTAGTGCCATTATATACTGAGAAATAAGTTGTAATTAATTTATCTACAAAGCATTAAATCAAGTCTGTAATCTGTATTTATTGACCTCTATTTTCCACAGCTGATATACTTGCCGGGTTCTTCCATTGGCATTAATCGTATAATTATAACAATTATATAAGCTTTTATTGAGATACAATATTATAATTAAATTAAAATTAATTGATGTTGTTATATTGTTAAATCTGCAGCCACATCTCTTTGACAAATACTTTTCCATTCGGCTCTATCTCTGGCTGTTCTAGTCCAGGGTCTTTGCCCGTTACAGTTTTGGGTTTCCCACCATTTGCACTATCATTTTTTTTTGGGATTTCGTCACGTGTCCCACAAAGAGAATATAATCACTACGTTTTGTGTCCCATTCAAATACAAGCTTAATTAAACTGCCCTCTGTAATTTAATTTTTGTATTAAATTTTACAATAAATTACCCAAAAGTGTATCTGAATTATAAATAAATAAATTTAAATCATTTATTAAACGCAGAATCATGTCGAAGGCTTATTACAATATGGAATTGAATAGTATTATAGTTGTTACTTTTTATTATAAATTTTTTGGTTCAACCTTATGTTATTTTAGTAGATTGCATTATTTTTAATACATATATTATGTATAAAGTGTTGTTTTTATGCCGATAAAGTATTCTTGACTTTGACTTTAAAGGGTAGATTATCTTTGTGTACTTACTTCATTTTTCTCCGTCTCGACGACCATGCCCTACAATTTTATGTCACTTTATTTCAAAGTAATTCATTTATCCAAAAAATCATCATCATCCTATCAGCCGGAAAACGTCCACTACAGGATACAGGCCTCCTCCAAAGATTTCCACGACGATTTGTCCAACGTATTCCGGCGATCGTCGGTCCATCTTGTGGGGGGCCTACCAACACTGCGTCTTCCGGTAGGTGGTCACCATTCGAGGACTTTACAGCCCTAACGGCCATCTGTCCATCGAACTTTGTGCCCAGCCCACTGCCACTTCAGTTTCGCAATCATTTGGGCCATGTCTTCCGGCTGATGATGATGATAATGATATAGGAATTATAAAATGAAAAATTTACATAATTATAGTAATCGCAATAGCCAAATGGAAATGTAGAGATCGTATACAATTCAAAAGGGCTTCTTAAAAGCCCAACAGAGCAACATATAACAGAGTGAAGCGGAGTCGATTAAGCGATAAACGGCGAAGATAATAATCAGACTTCAATTAATTACTGTAAGACGATCATTCCAAATTGTTCATGTCTGGCGTTTATCAAAATATTTACTAGATTATTAACGTACTTTGTATTTTGTAGCTGAAAAGATTACACCACTGATATTAAGTACTCGTAAGCATTTAGAAGACAGTAAACATTGCAGTTTTGTAGAAATTGCGAAGGAATCATTTATTCGTCGTTTAACAATCATTAATTTCATTTAATAGCTAGCAATTAATCTGCACTTTTAGTATGGAACTAAATAGTTAGGAACTAATCTTTGAATCTACAAATCTGATTCGAATAGTTCTTTCTGTATATAGGTAACAGCCAGGAATAAGGCAAGACTTTCTAGAATGAGTTTACACTCATCAGCAAGCCTTTGATGCAGATTTTTATAAGTCTTGTTGTTGTGTACGCTAGAGTTATGGTTAGTTGCAAAGGGGATATAAATACTACGTTATAAGAGGCGGGATTGCCTTAGTAAAAAAATGAAATTTAGTTTAGTATGAAAGATGTGATGGTGTGACACAAGATTAACACAGTAGTAATTGCAGTATGGCGATTGGCGAGGAAGTATAATCCGGCTAAATTTGAAAGCAAACAGTTGCCAAAGAGAATTTAAACACTACGTTCTAAGTTGCCTAAAACCTAGTGGATTTCGGCTGTCAATCTATCAATGACAGCACGTTTCATAAAATCGAGTAAATCGCTTTTTTGTAAAGAGTTTTGCTAGACTGGTTAGTAGTACGTAAATACATTTAAGGCTCTACAAAAATATTGATCATCTCTATATAACTATTCGTGGGTGAATCCGCAAGGTACAATGTTATGTTAATTAATGCTAATGCCTTATGCTCGCTGGGTATTCTGGTGCTTATTTAAGTCTGATGACACGATGAAGAATATATTAGCACGGGTTGTTTTGATGAGTATCTTGGATTACTTACCTAAATATCTTTAAGTGTTTGGAGGAAAACTCATACGGGTCTTCTGATTGTGAGAAATCAACACTGCCTACACTCTCTGTAGTCTGTAACACCAGAGGAAATAACGGGATACTTTAAACATCTGGATCCTCCACGGTGCGGTTTTCAAGGAGCTTTCTTCCACGTAATACAAAGCTGTGGAATGTACTTCCTTGTGTGCTGTTTCCGGGACGATACGACATGGGTACCTTCAAAAAAAGCGCGTACACCTACCTTAAATGCCGGCAACGCTTCTGTGATTCCTGTGGTGTCGCAAGAGATTGTGGGCGCCGCTGATCACTTAACACCAGGTGACCCGTACGCTTGTCTGTCCTCCTTTTCCATAAAAAAACAATATACTGTTATACAGATTAAAATGCGTGTTAATAAAACTGATTGTTGTGTGGGAACCCATTCGCGTCAACACTGGCTCCTTCTCATTTCCAAGTTGTATCAGTTAGTGCTGGGGCTGCTGCTTCGACTGCCCAAGACGGCAAGTCAAATAAATTATATTCAAATAGGCTTAGTTTGAATCATCAATATAAATATTTCTTTTAAATTACTGAATTTACCATATGTTTGTAAATAGTTGAGCTCGTGATAAGAACATACAAGAAACTCAACGGCCACTCTCAATCAAATAGAATATTTACAATGGCTGTAATATACATAGCAAATTAGTTTGTCAGATGCTGCTTCCAATATATGAGTCGTGTTATAATAATATAAATTATTTTTTAAATAAAGAATTAACTGTGTACATATAAACTATATTATATTGGATGCATCATCCTTTACAGCTTGAATTCATTGTTTACGTGTAAGGATGCTTCGTGAACATGATGGTTGTCAACTGTCAAAATTTTTGTGCAACAAGCGATGCTAATTTGTCGGTCTCAGTGAGTCATACATGTTTGTACCGTGTGCGTAGAATGTACAAAATACTATCTTCGTGCCTCAATAAGGCTACTGGAAACCCAAGCGCTGGCAGCTATTTCGGTCAACGGACCAGCCTATCTAATGCCGAAATGCTACCAGTATTCTTGGTACACATACCCGTAATGATAGTATTAATTTTACGTAATCATATAAAGTATTGTTTTTAATTGTAATAAATGTGAAAACGATTTGTTGGTTAAATTAACATTATTATTTGACCTGACGGTTCTAGGCTTAGAGAGATTTTGTTGAATATCAAACTGTACAAAGTCGTGATAAATAAATGAGGGATAATCTGAGTGTAAATATATAGAAGTACTCTGTCACGACGCTGCCTATAATATAGTGGCTCTGCGAGATAAGGCGTTCTTTGCTCTTCGTTTTAGGTTTATACTAAATAGAACGGGCCACGTTTCACAGTGCTTCAATCTTATCATATAGTAGAGACTGCCAAAACTCGGTCACGTTTCACAGTGCCTTAAACTTATATAGTAGGGATGTTGCGAAACTATGCCATGTTTCACAGTGCCTTAATCTTATCATAGTAGAGACTAAGCCAAAACTCGGCCACGTTTCACAGTGCCTTAATCTTATATAGTAGGGATGTTGCCAAAACTTGGCCATGTTTACCAGTGCCTTAATCTTATCATAGTAGAGACTTTGCCAAAACTCGGCCACGTTTCACAGTGCCTTAATCTTATATAGTAGGGATGTTGCCAAAACTTGGCCATGTTTACCAGTGCCTTAATCTTATCATAGTAGAGACTTTGCCAAAACTCGGCCACGTTGCACAGTGCCTTAATCTCATTGTATAGTAGGGACATTGGATGCATCATACTTTACAGCTTGAATTTATAATATTTATTAAATAAATTATAATATTGTAGGAACATTGCCAGAACCAGGTATCGCTTCACTATTATCATGTATTCGGTGAATTTAAAAAAAATATTTAAAATTTACAAATATTTTGTAATGTTTAATAAGCCTTATTCAAATAGGTTTTTATTGCATGGACTCAAACAAGTTTTAGTATATTTAATGAGTTATTTAAATATTTATCTAAACACGTTATGTTAAACAGCAGTATTGTTTACTGCAAAATACCAGTAATCGTTTTAAAGCTAGTCTAAAAAAATATTAATATTGATTTTTTTATTGTACAAATCTTAGTTTCATAGTGGCCAGTGAGTATATGATATGTTTTTCTTATTGACTCTTCATCATCCGAACATTGGCTTAATTGTCCTGAGCATCGCTTAAGGTATTCTTGTAACTTTCAATCCTACTTTAGGTTCATAAGGACACATGATAGCATTAGTAAATTAAGGAATATTTCATAGTAAGTCTTTTATTGTGCATGTTCTATCGTATCTATCATAAGGAGTGATCCGAAGAGCTATAAACTCAAATATTGTTATTACAATCTGGGTCTGTGGCGCTCATCAACAATTCAGTGATAATTCAAGGAATTTTCTTGTAACGCCAGCACACAGTGGTCACTATGGAAGCGGCCCTTTTGTTTGAGTTGCATTTGTCGTAGCGAAATCATTTCATGAAGTGCTCGAGAATTTCATGAGGTGGTCGCATTTCATAAAATGGGATTACCAGTGGGAGACTCCTTTGCACCGGATGCCGGCTAGATTATGGGTACCACAACGGCACCTATTTCTGCCGTGAAGCAGTAATATGTAAGCATTACTGTTTTTAGATCTGAAGGGCGCCGGAGCTAGTGAAATTATTGGGGAAATGAGACGTGACAGTTGTAGTGAGAATTGCGTGAGAATTTTTGGGTTTTTCAATAATCTTGAGTGGCACTGCATTGTAATGCGCTGATTGCATCAATTACCATCAGTTGAACGTCCTGCTCGTCTCGTCCCTTTTTTTCATAAAAAAAAGCTTTTGTCATCCACGATTGGCTAAATCGTGAAAACAGTGTCTTCTTCTTAATGTGCCTCTCCACCTACTGGATGTTGGCCGTCAGCTTAGCAAATTTTTCGCGGTCTTGCGCCAAGCAAAATAGTGTTCCTTCGCTGCCGATCTTCGTCCGATCCCGGATGTAACGCAACCAGGACTGTTTTCTTCTTACAGCGAGTCGTTTGCATTCTTCTTTGCCCATAATTATGAGTTGGAACACTTGGTATCTATCGTGTCTCAAGACGTGGCCCAAATATTCAACTTTTCTCTTCTTGACAGTTTGCAGTAACTCCCAGCTTCTGGGGATGCGCTGAAGTACTCCCACGTTCGAGGCTTTCTGTGTCCAGCTAAAGCATGGAGGAGCATTCTGTAGGCTTCGAGACGTTTCTGGGTGTCAGCTTTCAAAGACCAAGCCTCACTACCGTATAGCACTACTGGCCAGACAATAGTGTGTCCATAAAATATTTAATAAAATCCATAATATGTTGGAAACTTGTTTATTGTTATTTAAGGTATTATTAGAACTACTTAATAGGAACGGTATATTTTACAAAAAACGATTGACAAATGCTCATTTTAAAAATAACTCTACAAAAACTAACAATTTGATAACAGCTATTTAGTAAACACTTGATAAGCTATTACTTGATAAGTAATCATTTGAAAAAATACAGTTTTTGTAAATGTTTTTTCTTTGCAAACTTTTCAAATACTAAACCTTAGATTAAGGATTGGTCTCTGCTGCGCTCCACCTGCTTTTTTATTACGGCAACTATTAGATGCTTGTGCGTGGCATCTTGACACTCAATGGCATAATAAAATTTTTATAAGATACGCTTCGTGTTATTTTACATTGAAATTAATAAAATACAAAATACTTACTGATGATATGTAATCCCAGTGTCTTTCTTATTTCTTGTAGTATTATTTTTACAAAGTTTTACTACACAATCCGGCATTTAAGTTTCAATTATTAGCAAAGTTAAACAGAACATGTGGCACGTTAACTGGGTCGAGTTGACTTGAGCGTAGTATTAGTTGCCGCACTTTGCGGATATACATGCGTTATCTGATTGGAGCGCAGCGGAGACCAATCCTTAATCTTAGGATAATTTTGAAAAATGTAGTTTTTTTTTATATGATATCTGTGTAATTTTTTTTAACGTTTTAGTTGCAGGATAGCAGTGTTTGAAGTTAAAACTAAATTTAACAGATAATTTGTAGTATTTTCTTAAACTAGAAAATATTCTCACCTAATCTATTCATACTACTGCGAATGACAGGTCCGCAAATTAGTCATATACAAATCATTTATTTCGCACTTTTCATGTACAAATTAACATTTTATAATATATTTATATAATATAATAAATTATAGCTATATGTTCGTGTGTCAAAAGAGTAACTAATGATTTACGCTTATATAACTTAACATCTTATGTCTCAAGGTGACGGGTGTCGAGCGCAATTATTGTAGTGTCGTTAAGAAGTTTTCGGTTTCTTAAGAATCCTGAGCGGCACTGCATTATTATGGCAGGGCGTGTCAATTACTGCCCTGCTCGTCACGTCCCTTACTGTCATAAAACAAAGACTGTGACAGCAGTGATCAAGTCAAAAAAATTGTGGTGAACTGTTAGCTTCTATTTTCAGCAATGCATACACACTAAAACAAAGTGACGTATCGCGAGTGTAAGACGTAGCTGTCGTGCACTCTAAAGTAATAAACCTGACCTGTTTTCATGCGATGCCTAAAAGCAACAGGCTCTATCTAGACGTGTAAATTATTTTAGGATTTATGGTAATTAATGATTACTGACACATTTAATCACCCAAAAAAAACTGAAAGCAAAATTTTATGAACGTTGCGGGACTCGAACCCGCGACTACTCGCGTTCCGTGCGAGCGCTCTTCCAACTGAGCCAAGTTGGCTCAGTTGGAAACAGCGCTCACACGGAACTTTCAAGGCTTTTCAAGAATCCTGAGTGGCACTGCATCGTAATGGGCAGAGCGTATCAATAACCATTATCTGAACGTCCTGCTCGTGTCATCCCGTATTTTCATAAAAAAAACATTTCTTAATATTCTAATATCATTTGGGAGTTTATTATAAAAATATCCGGACCACCGAGCCTTGCTCGGATTTTTAAAAATGTACAAAACTTGTACAAAAAAATAACTAATAGGACATCTGGATTCGAACCGGGGTCTTTTGCGTTCCAGATCACCCAATGTGCCAACTGTGTTATTGTAGCAGTTTCTCATTAAAACACGGATAAAACTACATTTTTTTTAATTGAAACCTAGCTAGATGGATTTCTCGCCCCCGAAACTACCTGTATACTAAATTTCATTAATTTCGTTGGAGCCATTTCCGATATTCAGATTTTATATATATACAAGAATTGCTCGTTTCAAGATATTATTATATATAAATCAATCCACTTTAAAATACTTAGCAATTCTATGGAGCCTAGTAGATATTTAATCTTTATAGTTTTATTCTAGAAGATATAGATATATAAGATATATAGTGGGAGGCTCCTTTGCACAGGAAGCCAGCTAGATTATGGGTATTACAACGGCGCCTATTTCTGCCGTGAAGCAGTAATGTGTAAACATTACTGTGTTTCGGTCTGGAGGGCGCCGTAGCTAGTGAAATTACTGGGCAAATGAGACATAACATCTTAAGTCTCAGGGTGACGAGCGCAATTGTGGTGTTGCTCAGATTTTTTGGGTTTTTCAAGAATCCTGAGCGGCACTGCATTGTAATGGGTAGGGCGTATCAATTACCATCAGCTGAACGTCCTGCTCGTCTCGTTCCTTATTTTCATAAAGAAAAAAAGAATAAGATATATAGGGACGATACGACATGGGTACCTTCAAAAAAAGCGCGTACACAAACGTACAAACGCTCTTGTGATTCCTCTGGTGTTGCAAGAGAATGTGGGCGGCGGTGATCACTTAACACCAGGTGACCCATACGCTCGATTGTCCTCCTATTCCATAATATATATAAAGATTTATCATCTGATAGAAGCCCCAACACGAAGATTTGATTGTCAATTGCTAAACAGTACCTACATCCTGCACAATTGATGTCGGTCACGAGAACTTCTATAAATGTACTGGAGTCAACAATTTACTGCCGAACACAATCCTAAATTGGCCATATAAGACTGATATTTTAATTTAAATCCATTTTGGCGTGTCTATAACCGATCTTTGACGATTTAAGTAATATATTTTAACCTTGTTATTATTATGAAGGGCGCTCACGATATATATTTTATAAATTTGATGCCGATATTTCGATCAATACTTGGACGTCGTCAGTAGTGTGTGTCGTAAATTAGGGAATAAAAGACCAAATCGAATTAGGCGCCACGTGGACAGATATACGAGTAATTTCACACACGATTCATGCAATTGGATCGAAATTTCGGCACCAAATTAATAAAATATATATCGTGAGTACCCGTCATAATAATTACAATGTTAAAGTTACGCGGTGATAAAATAGCTAAAGTAGATTTAAAAACATATAGTTTAACCTCTATTGCTCTTAATAAATCGTCCACAATGTCACAGTCAGCAACCGACCCTTTAGGAAAGTAAATGCCCTTCTTTCGAAGATACAACCCCTTTCTTAAAGGCAATGCTTCTGCATTTCCTCTGGTGTTGTAAGAGAAGGTGGGCGGCGGTGATCACTTAACACCAGGTGACCAGTACGCTCGTTTGTCCACCATTACACTACGACCCATTCGAAAAATTATGCCTCCTACCTGAGAAGAACGGGGACAAAAACTCAGCGGGCTTCTTTTTTTATATAAAAATATAGTTACAATGTAATATCGTATAATAAAACTTATAATTTAATAGCCTGTTAGTTATCTATAACCTTTACCACACAAACGTATCTCGAAAAAGAAACTCGAAATTACAGCGCATTAAGTTAGTTAAGTTAGGGCTTAAATGTTCCACAACAAATTTAAAAAAATCGTCCAACAAGGCATCCCTATTTGAATTGGCCGAATAATAGACATAACAATGTTATATTTGCAACTGGCATTAATATTATGAGTGCAACAAATACGTGGACACTCGTAAATGTGCTTAAAGACGTTACAATACCTACAATAAATTGTAAAGCAACATTCAATATGTCTCTTTAAACTTTTCTCTATAAGTTATAAATAGCGCGGATAACCCGCGTGTGAATATGAAACCTGTATTACCGGCTACTACGCCCCTTAGTACTACAGTTGTAAAAACAGAATATTGTGCAAAACATCAGCTAAAGTAAAGTAATGGATGACTTTGTCATGTGAATTTGTCTTATCAATTTAATTTTTATCTTTATATAATAATAATATAATAAACAAAAAATTACAATGATATTCTAATACATATTAATAAAGATAAAAAGTAAAATATAAACAAAGCTTATAAACAGATTTATATAGGAAAGTATTTTCGTTGTGTTACATATTTAAATAAAAAACATTTAAAGGATTAAAACGCGTTTAATTGTAACTGTGTTTTAACATCAGATTTTTGCGTAAAAGTTACATTTTTTGTTTTAGTAAACCCGTCGTTTCAAGACCTTTCCAGATCTCGTTTTCAGGGGGACTGCAATAACCACTACATCCGGTTTGACAAACCAAAAGTTTTTGGTAAAAGAGAATAGATATCTCCCAAGAACGGTACGTGAAGCCATTGTATCTGGATTAAACATACTTTTAACATCTTTTCATCTTTTCTCTGGGGGCGATATTGTTATTTCAAATCGATAGTAACAGGTAATTTTGCGTCCCACTGGCATTAACTTCTTCGTTTATAAATAAACATTCGACATTTTTGACATTTAGTTTATTATTGTATGGCTTGATGGAGCATCCTTTTTAGATTTCACCAATGACAAGTGTATATTAATCAACTATTTTATATAAAGCGGGTTTCGTGAATGAACAAGGTCTTGATCAAAAGCTATCCAATTTTTAACTGCTGAGATCATTTACCGCAAAGAACACAGTTGTTGTATCTAAAACAAAAAAGACACACACAATATACAAAGGGTTAGTTGGTTAAAAGATAAACAAACTAAAGTTTTATATTGTTTTGGTTAATGAATGAACATAAAATATAAACAAAAGGGGAATATACAAAGGAGAGTAAGGATTTGAAATCAGTGGGGCGAGGGATATCTACTATGGGGTCATGCTGCTGACATTGATATAGTGTTTGCTCTGCAAAAGAGAACTGTTCGTGCTATATATCAGCTTTATAATAGACAGTCTCTCAAAGAAAAATTTAAATAAATAAATATTATGACTGTTCATTGTCAGTACAATTATGAAAATTTAATATACGTTCACAAAAATCGTCACCTTTTTGCTCTTAATAGTGATTTTCATTATTATAACACTAGAAATAAGGGATTGCTTGTAACTAATTCTAGTAGGCTTCCTAAGATACATAATAGCTTTAAGAGTAAATGTATACACTTCTATAATAAAGTCCCAGCCACTGTTCAGGCATTATCTATAAATAAATTTAAATGTTTTATAATAAACTGGATCCGTCGTAAATCCTATTACTCCACAGCTGAATATCTAAATGATCGGACAGCCTGGGACTAGATTGTGATTATTTTATAGCGATAGAAATGACTGTACAATACTGTATATTTTTATTAAAAAGAGCGCAAAAAAAGAAAGCTGGGAGTTTCTTGCACCACTTCTTCTCTCTCAGAGCGCCATTTGTTTCCGAAGCGGTAGTAGTATCTAATAGTTATTAGAAATGACTTAAAAAAGAATTCTAAAGGAATAATTTTTGAGAAAAATGCCTTTTATCAGGGACATTTAGTTTGCTCGTTTTTATTTGTATCGACATTTTCTAGCAACTCGAAATAAGTGTTTTAGCCAATTAGGGCAGAGTCACTCTATAGAGCTTACTAATTGTTTGAATTTCGGTTACTTTCATTCGCAATTGGTTCTATTAAACCCATTGCTGACGACAATAGCTAAAATAAGATTTCGTCTTGTTGCTCACGCGATAGTTCACAATATAAACTACGATTGTTTAATTAAAAAAGATTAGGCAACGTAGAATAGTTCAAAGAAAGATCTCGAAAATGCAAACAACTTTTAAATAACTAAAATTTTATGATAAAATATAATATATTATAAAACCTCATCATTTTTAGAACGCTTTCTTTCAAAAGGAAGAAGTATAAAATGTAAGTATCTTTAAAAAATATCTATGTGGGCAAATTTGCCTCTAGTTTGACATACACCACCGTATAATTTACTTAAAATTAAGCACTTAATTTTTGTAAAAAAACCCTATAAATAAATAGAGTGTGGATACATATCCGCACGTAATCTTCGTTGATATCACTCAGTAATTAGAATTTGTTAGTTAAGCGCAATCACCAACAGGTCCGTATCTCCGCCTCTCAGCGACTATCAATTTACGATTAAAATACCATCAGCGATCAGCGACCACGTACCAGTTATGACTTAACTTTTGAATAAGTTTACTAAGTAGTTAGTTAATATTTATATAAATGTTAAATTTTTATCATACCATATCACGTTCTCGACTTAACTATGGTCTTCCTGTCCGCTCTATAACTATTTTGGCAGAGCAGGTCCTACCTTCGCACGCCAAACAATGGTTTACTTCGAAAATGCGTCGCAGTAAATTATCTTACGTCAAACACTTCGGCATTCTTCTTCTTTCTTCAGTCTTCATTTATAAATAGCCGATTATAATCGCTCCATAACAATTGTTTCTAATTTCCTCATTAACTGGCATAATTTAATACTTAACTTTAAAAAAAAAAATTTGGCCAGAGCAGCTATTATGATTTAAGCGATCATTATATCGGTCTTAATAAAAGACTACGTTAAATCGGCTAAATTGGACTTCAGGATTTACATTCTGCTTACAACGCTAGGGAAAATCTATTTTAAATTACTTATTCAAAAATTCTTGTTTTGCGTCATATGCATACCTACGTGATCACTTATATATATTTCCAAGCTTAATATTATAATATTTAATTTAAACCTATATTAAAATATAAAATAGTATTTTTAATATCCGTAGATATTATTACTGCGGTGGTGGTATGTGGTCCTAGCTAATCTTACTTGACTAGAAAACTGGTTTGAAAGCTGTTCTATTCTATGGAATATCTACCATTAATATAATCGCTTTCTTGATATATAGTTTTATTAAATACTAGGCTTAGCACGCGATTTCCGTTCCGGTTATGTTTAAAATATGATAATTAAGAGAGAATAGAAAAGAATGGCAATGAGTTACTTGCGACTTCTTCTCTTGAAGCTACCTTACTTACTACCTTCTAACTTAGCGTCGTAGTAAATGTAAAAGAAGAGAAAACTTGACATTCCTTGATCTATAGTGGGAGTCCAGTGGGGGGCTCCTTTGCACAGGAAGTCGGCTAGATTATGGGTACCACAACGGCGAGTATTTCTGCCGTGAAGCAGTAATAAAAAAAAAGTAAATATTCATGAGTGTTTATCTATCATAGTGCCTCATTAAAACACGAAACATTTTTTAAATTCAAACCTAGCTAGATCTATTTATAGCCCCCGAAATCCCCTGTATACTAAATTTTATGAAAATCATTGGAGCCGTTTCTGAGATTCAGATTATATATATATATAGAATTTCTCGTTTAAAGATATAAGATTTGTGACGTCAGTTACACAACTACCAATGTTTCGGAAAAATTTGTATTTTGCGAGCATTACGAAAATCATGAAAGAGCATGACTCGCAAAATACCTTTACTTATATACCGTCTGTGTGGATTGATGTATTATTTAATAACTCTTGTTTTTACGTATTTCTTTATATTTACTTATTCTTACTTACTCGTGTAAGCATTGCATTCATTGCATATTTGACGTTTGAGTGTGTTTGTTGCATTATTTCATATATATTGTAACCCATTTGTAAAAACATGAAGCTGTAAATGTTTATTTAAAAGAGTGGCAATGAGTTTCTTGCTACTTCAAGAATCTCAATCTTTTCCGAAGTTTCAAAGATTTCCATAAGTGTCATTTCCTTTACCTACATTAGTAAAGTGATTTTAATTTGATTTCAGTGACGTCATATAAAAACAAACCCGAAATATGGAACATGCTACTAATTACTCTATAATAAACTTCGAGTGCTATATCTATAATTCTATACATTGCCGCATTTATTCTGGTTGTTTAAAATATTCTTGGTCTGTAAGCAGGATTGTAAAACATTAATTCAGATTTCAGTCCAGGCTACGTACGTTGAATTATTATAACCCCGATTCGGACAGTGACAGTGGACACACGACTAAGGAGAAAAGTGTGCCTACTTTGTCTTTGACAATGACACTTTTGCCGACGCTTTTTCCACTATCAGACTGAGAATGATTTGTTCTTATATGTGTGAATAGAGCGTCATTGGTTCTGCCCTTCGCTTTCGTTTCACGTCTATCTACTATATAAAAACTACTGAATTATCCGGACTTACCTTGTGTACGAGTATACATTTGTCGATAGATTAAGATATTGCTTTGTATTATGTGAGTAAAGCTTTTTTATCCTCCTCTGGATATTCTATCCACCGCAAACCCGCATGATCACCATCTCACAATGCCATCTCAACATTTCTGCTATAGAATATAAATTAACGATTTATCCTGCTCGAGGTCAATATTTCGCGTTTAATTCGCATTAGTACATTCAATATACAATTCTGCCATGCTTAGCATAATAGGTACCTATGCACAATTAACCCTCAATTTTGTCCAAACTTTTTCTTTTCTGCACTATATCAGTTCACAGTTGGTACATTGGCATAGTAATTCATTAATTTAAGAATTTAATCAATTTTATGTATACAGTTTTTCCACAAAAATGATAATCTTATTTTTTTTTATTCAACTGATAATAGGTATACAGCACTAGGATGAAATATATACCTGGATGTGACACGTCAATAATAATACCATGCATGGTGGTAATTCAGTGTCTTATATAACTCATCTTATGAATCATCTGATGATATCTTAATATATATATATATATATATATCTAAGACCCTGATGTTCGTTTCTAGTGAACACCTAAGCTAATGATAGGATTTTAATGGAAATTAAAGTACAGAGTGCAGTTTAATCGAATTATATTTATTTCCAATATTTGTTTTGTATGGACATATTTTCTATGAGAGAATTTATGCTGCTGTGAAACTATTTTATTAAAACAACAGGGAGCAAATTTAAGGAAATAATTCTTGATGTTATGAAATTTTATGTCAATTACAATTCATAAAAATTACAGTACTTTATTTATTATGTACAGAACAACTTCTTCCGTCGGCTAGTGTTATAATATAAATATTAGGCTGCACACGACTGTCAAAATGCATTACGGTGACTATCACAGTTTTAAGGTGCTCATGACGTCATCACAGTTGTCCACTGACGATAGTCAATACGGAAAGTGATGTTTGACAACTAACTGATGTACACTTCCTCAAGTGATTATCACTATTACCTGTCAACTGAGATACGATACGATACGAATAGGCCTGCTGAACGGAATCCATAAAACACATCTTTAGTAAAAATTATGTTGCTTGCGCTGTAAGAGCTGTAGCAAGTTTATACGAGATAAATAATTCAACAACATTAGAAATAATGTGTAAATATGTTAATTATTTTACCATAGTCAGTATATTTTTCAACTAAATCATTAGTAAGTTTATATTATCATTCTCGGATCAAAGGCATTTACCATGTTCTATTGCTTTCTTCTTTCTAATTTGTCTGCGTTATAGAATTGTTTGTCCCTTTCGAATATACACACATGGCAAATACATTTGAAACTTAATCCTTATAAACAGGATTATAGGATAAAAATTATCTGTAGTAGATTATAATTAAATTATGATACATAACTATTTTATTTTAATTTTTTTTAATCAACATAAATACTTAAGTCAAAGTACTAGTCCCGGTTTTCTATGGAGGGATCAAGGGATTGGAAGGCCTTAATCTAAAAAAATTTAAATAATAAAGTTTAAAAAATATAAATATTAAAGGACCACTAACAGTCAACTCTTTTCAGGCATATTAAGTTTCTTATAAAACTACTAGCAGACAGTAAATATGTACGCGTTTTAGGTAAGCATTTTCTTTTCTAAACTAGTATGTCTATTTTTGCCACAGTCTACAGCTTTTGGCTGTATATAAGCTCACCTTTGACACAATGTTTAGAATTACGTTTGTTTACAACTCTATGGCGAGAATGCATGAGTTAGGACATACCTAGGTCGACACACCCACGGTAAAAGGTCAGGTTTGTACCTGCACTGTATTACCATACATATTACATACCCTATGACCTTCTTAGCGAACAGTTGGCGACATTGAAACCATGTTAATACTGACTTTGGAATTTGTTGAGTGTTTCTCAAAAATATTGCACTATTGCTCTCAAATTATGCTAAAATGAAAATATTGAAATACTTATATAGAGTACCTATGCTTTGTTTTGTAAGTATTATCCTGTAAAAAGCTGATCTATTATAGTAAGATCTTGTGAAGTCAAATGAAGTATTTTATAGTAGTATGGATTAACCACCTCCAATCAAAAGATCTTCTACTGTCACTGCTTTAAAAAAAAATCAAATGACATTTGAATTTTCATTCAATTGTCATTCAATCTATTTGTGTCCTAGTATTTTCCTTGAGCAACGCAAGTTAGCATGTGTAACACTTGCGTTAATAAATGAAAATACTATGTCCAACAGTACGGACTTGAAAATGCAAACCAAATCAGAAGATTAGAATACAACAAAACAAATGTATCTCGTTTCCTAGAATCTCTTAAGTTTCTAAAAAGATGCCGAGACAATAAAATCATCCCAGTTTGTGTAAAAATCTCGCCAAGATTTGACAGACCTGGAATTGAAGAAGGAAGCTGAAACTGAAGTGAAGAAAGATGAGAAGACGGTTTGAAATTATCTAATACCTGGGATCCAATAATTTCTAAATTAAAACCCACAATTACACTTACCAAAAATAAGAGTCTGTCTACAGCAAATACCACCTCAGAGGCAATAAATGGCGCTAAACTTCATAATGACAACTATGACAAATACTGCTGGCTAGTGTGCGTGTATTACTCAAAATAGAGGTTAGCAGTCAACCCCAATTTGTTTCGACGTTTTCACAGCTGTCTCAGTCTGTCCAGACGTATAAATGATCTAAGATAGATACTTATACCATAAGATGCAGCGTGTTTCGGAAGGAAGAAAGTTATAGTATATGATATGTTGGTGATTACTTATCCGAAACTTAATCTATATGGCAAAACAACGTTTGCCTGGTAAAGATATAAATATTTTTATTTTTATTTATTGAATAGGAAGCCCACGTTACAATAATAATCTTTATTCTAAAGCACACTCTTATATATACTTTTTGAAAATGTATACCTCAATTACAGGCTAACTCAACATGCATATTAAACTAAAATACAATCAAGTAGCAATTTGCTGTTTACCACTTTTAATTTTTTTTTAATTTGCTTAATTTTAGAAATATTTAATTTATTGTGTACACAAGTGTTTCTTATCTCTATGCACAGTTGCCAATCTACTTCAGATAGTATTTTCCTTAGTTTGTTTCATCTTGGATTTCAAAACTTAGCCGTTGAATATCTGATCTGTGTCCAGCGATTAATTTTAATAACAACTTATGACTTGCAGTTATTAGAATACCTTCACTTCTAGGTATTTCAAATCTTAGCGCGATTCGTACACAAACTGGGATGATGTTATTATTTCGGCATCTTTTTAGAAAGATTAGAGATGCTGGGATACGAGATTCAAGTCAAATAAAATTACTTTATTCATGTAGGTCACGGAAATGACGCTTATGAATATCAAAAAAAAAAAATTTTTTTCTTACCAGTCTTGAGAGAAATCTAATCCCTTTTAACAAAACTGTTAGTTGGTTAAACCGGATGTAGTGGTTATGATGTCTGTTACGTGTACAGCTAACTTAGATTGACGTCTGTGTTTGATATCCACAATGTGTTCTTTAAGTCGGCTTGAAATATTGCGTTTGGTTTGCCCAATGTAAGACAGGCCACAGTCGCAGTTTATAGACACCCGCATCTTGCAGTGGAATATTACACTTTACTGGTCTCAAGAATGCTAGGTATTCTTGTGTAGCTTGAAAATGGTATTAATTGAAGCTAGTTTTAGGATCCTGCTAATTCTGTCTGTAATACGCCTTACATATGGTAGGTAGGCTGGTTGACGTGGCACTGTGCACTGGCGCCCTAACTCTGTTACGGTGCTGACAAGGTGGCTGCAGTTTGTTCCTATGGAGTACTCTCTTTATATGCCAGTGGGAGGCTCCTTTGCACAGGATGCCGGCTAGATTATGGGTACCACAACGGCGCCTTTTTCTGCCGTGAAGCAGTAATGTGTAAGCATTACTGTGTTTCGGTCTGAAGGGCGCCGTAGCTAGAGAAATTACTGGGCAAATGAGACTTAACATCTTGTCTCAAAGTGACGAGCGCAGTTGTAGTGCCGCTCAGAATTTTTGGGGGTTTCAAGAATCCTGCGCGGCACTGCATTGTAATGGGCAGGGCGTATCAATTACCATCAGCTGAACGTCCTGCTCGTCTTGTACCTTATTTTCATAAAAAAAATGCTGTAACTCCTCATTGAGATGGTCAGCATCACATAGGCGGCGGGCTCTCTGAAACAAACTTTACCGACAGAAAGAAGCCGTAATGGGTGGTGATGGGATTGCCTTGCTGTAAATAGTGTGGCTTTTTGTACCGTCTGCTTTGCTTATAACTAAAATATCCAAAAAAATCGGATAATAATCGAATCCGGTTAATAATTTCTTTTTCAAATGTAAATTTCACATTTGAATTTAATCAATATGAATATGATCTAGAAATGCAGATATTTTATACATTTTTCAAAATTAACTTAAAAATATTACAAAAAAAAACACAAAATAACTTGAAAGTAATTCAATTAAAATACAATATGAACTATTAAATATATCAATGTGAGAGTAAAAATAAATAAAAAAAAAAACAAGAAAAAGAAACAAATCGGTCAAAACAATATTAAAACTAAAAGAGGCATAACATATTAGAATAGTATAGGTACATGAAAACATTGTTTAGAATCGATTCACATGACGAACCAATTTATAAGCTAATCAACTGTCCATCACAATTATTAATTCAATACAGTCCACTTTGTTGTTCCAAGTGGGTCCTATATTGCTTTCACTTCAATAAATAGATGATATAGTACATCCTATTGCACGATGGCTGGTCCATGCGTCAACTCGTGAACGGGTGCTGCTTGTGGTGCCTGGTTGTCCTGTTATCTTAATATATATAAATGCAGTATCCTGACGTTTGTTCCCAGTGAACTCCTAAACTAATGAACGGATTTTAATGGGGATTACTTCATGGAGTGCAGTTTAGTTTAGTCGATTTGGGACCCATAATCATTTAATATGTACAGAACAACGTCTGTCGCATCAGCTAGTAGTTAATATATCATTGTATTTGTTCCATGAGATTATTAATAAGAAAAGTAATCATGAGTCAAGACCATCAAATTTACGAAGAAAAGCACAAACAATGAATTTAAGCTCTCTAACTCGATACATCTAATATACGATATTTTTTATGTATAACTACAGATTATATGTACAAGAGATATAAATTATTTTTTTCTTTATGGACAGAAAGTGCATTATTATTTATAAAATTTTTCAAAAACCAGGCCTATCTGTATAGCAATCATGACGGAAGGGGAGAGTAAGTAGCGCGGGGAGTTACTAGCGATTTATTAATAGAATTGTGAATTTATCGAAGTTATTCATTTTATAATTTTGCTCTTCTCAAACTAAGGATCGCCTAAAAATTTTATAAAAACAGTCCAGCTGTCTTGGAGTTCCTATGAAACATAATAATAAGTATATTGAGAGTTAGGTAGTATTATGATCGAAATCAAATTAAAAACTATCAAAATCGATTTAATGGAATGCCACTTTCAACAAGGATCAATAAAATTTTCATTTTGGCAACGTAATATAAACGAATACTCACTGTCCGATTTCACAAAATAAAATAAACAGAAGTTTGCAAAATTGGTATTAACTTGTTTTCTGCTTATTTAACAACGTGATTGTTTACTTAGCTTAAACGAACACTTAAATAGCTGTACAATAATAACACGTAATAACATAGAATCAAAAGCGATGATTTGCTGTTTCCACTGCTACAAATTACTTCGTTTTTATAAATATATAAATGATTTGAGTTTTCTGTTGTGTTAATTCCGCCAATATTTGTCTTTAAACAATTCGACACGTGTTCACGTGAGTCTCGTGCCAGATTTTGGCGAGACAACACGTCCTGAGGATGCCTCGTGTAGAAGCGAAACACGTGTCGAACTGTTTAAAGACAATTATCGGCGGAATTAACACTAAAAAAACTCAAATCATTTGTATAATTATGGATTTCCGCAAAGTAACGCCTAATTCAATAAATTTACTAAGTTTTTAATCATTCTCGATAATGGTCATTGTATATTAGTTATTTATAGATTCGGATTAAGATTTAATTTTTTATTTTCAGAGCATAGGCAACGAGTAGCTACATCAGCTCAAACCAAAACAGTATCAAACATGATTAAAACGCAAAAACCCTTTTAGGTATAACTAAAATCAAATTTCGTAATTTAGGTTCTACTTCTTTTTATTCCTCTTCAGGTTAGGCGTCATCTTTTTGATTGGGTCTTGATCACCGGCCAGATGGAACAGTTGTGTCACGGAGATAATTAAAAAAATTATTAGATGTACTCACTCAGTAACCCACTAATTTGTAAATTACTGCTTTACGATTAGAAATGAGGACCCTGTGGACAACATCATGTGCAAAGAAATCTCCCACTGGAAAAACTGATTGGCGGAGGATTATTGATAAGAAGAATAGACATAATTCCACAAACTATAACTTAAATACTCCGAGGAAAGTCAGAGAAGCTGTTAGTCCAAACATATTTTCGGTGCATTCAGAGATCCTAAATCAATTGTTCGCGTACAGTCCGAATCACGTTTAGCTTGGAAGGGGACTAGTGATGAAGGACACAGGATACTCGGTGACGCAGTTCCTGGACTATTAAGTCTATTTATGACACTTCTAAGGCGCAAAAGGCTAATATACTTATGCAGCATATAAGTGTAATACGATAGTTTAAAATAGAAGGAGTGTCATAAAGCTAAGGACTTAAAAAAATCTAGTCTCATCAATATCTACTACTCATACTTGTCTCACATGCACTGAGTTACCAATTCGGTCTCCATTCTCTTTTATGTGCCTCTTGTACCTAATGGTCTTTCCAAAACCCTAGAGATCCGTACATAAAAAACCTAGAGAACCTGTAATCCACCGTTCATCTCTTTAAATAAGCTCAATGGCGACTTTTAAAATGATGCCACAATGTAAAAACAAATTCCAACCTCACAAACGAAAGTCTAACATCTTTTCATTTTCAGATTCTATTATTGTTTTTTTTTTAATAATTGTCTGTGGTCAGTCGAGAAACTTTCAGTATGGCTAAGTATATCTTCCTAATATATATAAATCCAGTGTCCTGATGTTTGTCTCCAGTAAACTAATGAACGGATTTTAATGGGGATTGCTTCATGGAGTGTAGTTTAGTCCGATTTAAGAGATAGGATAGTTTTTATTTTGATTTGGGATGCATAATTATTTGTTTTGTATGGACATCTTTTCCATGAGAGAATTTATTAACGCACGGTTTGACAGTTCTGCTGTGAAACAATTATATTATAAAAACAGGGAGACGAAATAATTCTTGATGTTATGAAATATTAGTGAGAAATTCATTAAAAACAGTATTTTATTTATTATGTACAGAACAACGTCTGTCGGTACAGCTAGTCTTAATATATATAAATTACGTGACACGTTGTTTGTCCGCGATGGAATCCTAAACTAATGAATGGATTTTAATGGGAATTACTTCATGGAGTGCAGTTTGGTCCAACTTGAGAGATAGGATTGTTTTTATTTTGATACGGGACCCATAATTATTTTTATTTTCAATATTTGTTTTGTATGGACATAGCATGGTTTGACAGTTCTGCTGTGAAACAATTTGACAACAGGGAGCATATTTAACGAATTAATTTTTGTTGTTATGAAATATTATTGATAAATTCATAAAAACAGTATTTAATTTATTATGTACAGAACGTCTGTCGGGTCAGCTAGTTTATTATAATAATTAACTGTAAAATAAATTACTGATATTAAATATGTAACAAAATTATTATCTTATAGATAATTCATATTCAATATTTTTATGTTTTTATCATAGCTTCATTATGGAGGTCATGTTTACTAACTAAATATTATATAATTAAACATGTTGTTTTTATCACCGTTGCGATATAAAGGTAAACTTGTTTGTGTAGGGTAAACAACCCAAATCATGAAATTTACAAAGTTGAAATTACTTGACTTTGTTTTTACATTATAATTTTTAAACTAAAAGTTCTATTTGAATATAACACTTTTAATGGATTAAAACGCATGTAATTGTAACTGTGTTCTTACATTAGATTTTTGCTTAAAGGTACATTTTTATTATTATTTTATTTAAAAGTTCTAATTTATGTAGACTGTATTCCGGTCTTTTATTAAATCTATTGTTTCTAAAGTTTTCTTGAAATGCTTATTTTAGTATATAAAACCATATTTTTTTTTTAAAAAAGGTTTCACTTACCTTGTTTAGTTTTCTATGGCCCATTACAAATTTAATCTTTTTTTAACTTCAAAAGGAAAGCGGTAAATAGAAAATTATAATATGATTCGGAAGTACCTAAAATGCATAAAATACATGACAAAAATCAATGCTTACAAATAGTTTTTCTTTGTAAGCATTGATTTTACAGGATTGATTGAAAATATTCCATCAAAATTTAAAATATTCATGCAAACTCGTAAAGTAGAAATAAATCAAAACACTATCTCAAAAACACGTAATGCTCTTGTTTTTGCTCTCTCTCTTGCTCTTGATCCATAAAATATATCAAGAACGCAATGAATTGACTCGGTAAAGGATAACATGCTCTTGGGCCAATTCTGTCAATACCAAGTTATCACTGGGGTCGTGCCTCCGGATAACACTATCGACTGATAACTCTGGTGTCGCAAGCTTTGTTAATTACTTAACTCAGTTTGTTTATAGATATCCATTTATTGCGTTGTTTAAACAATTAATTATACCCATGCTACCTAGAATAATATGTAACGTAAGTAGGTGATGAAACGAGCTGATGGCGCACCTAACGCTGTATCATCTGCCCTATAGCAATATGTTTTGATTTGTAACGCATGACAAAACAATCTAAGTCGTAGCATCCTGTAATACGACGTAATTCATTTCTCAATGGAATGTTTCATATTGTGCCTGCGATTTCATCGGTACTCATTTCTTTCAAACTAAAACAAAACAGTACAAGTGCACTAATATTTTATAGCAAAAATAGATGTGCTTAGCTTAGCTTTACTGCTAATATATAATTATTTTTGGCTAAGCCCTACTACTATTTAATCAGGTACTTACAAGTCTGCCATTTATAAGTGTTGTGACTTCACAGGCCCTTTAAACAGCAGTATGGCATACAATGCAGCTTTATCAGGTGATTCATCTACTTCCAATTCAATTGCCAAGTATAAAAGCAATCTTAAATATTAATCAAGTAACTTACAAGCCCAAAGGAAAGTATTTAAAACTCACTCTCAAAATCTCTGAATACGTATATTTTAAATTCATGTTCGTCGCTCAATAGCAACATAAAATGCAGATAAGAGTGTATGGTATGAAACAATGTTTTAAATACTTATCACTGTTATTAAGATAGCAGTTGTTAGGGCGTTTGAGAAATACATGAATAATGCAAAATACATGAATACAAGGTTCGCAAGTCTACTTACATTGTCATATTTTACGGTATGCTCTAGCCTGTTTTCGTAAAACTCATACGTTATTTAATTTTTCATAATCATTATTTTTAACTCCATTATTACTATGGGGAATAAAATTTCCAGTGCCTATTTGTGTTTTATATGTATCTATAGAGAAGTGCTGACCTGACAAACGTTGATTGCTACATAAATTAAGTACCCCATGCCCGCTCATTGAATGAATTCTCATATGTAATGAAATGTCACTGACTGAATTATTTGTATTGCGAATATATAGGTATTTCTAGTCAAAAAAATATAGGATCCGAATAAGTAGTCTCCAATATATCATACGTATAATAAATCCTTCTTCGAAATGCGCCGAATCTAATCGTTAAAGTATTTTTTGGATCGGTTCAGTAACTTTTGCAGTATAACCGATGGAAAAAACCGACTGTCCATTTATTACTATACATTAATTGTAACTGTGACACTTGACATCCGATAAACATAATAAAATGTCTTGATTAGGTAATCTTAAGCATGTTGGAAGTTAAGATTGTCTAGATTCTGAAACTGGATTAAACTGAACAGAACTAGATTTGCTTTTGCGTATTAAATCAAGTCTTTATACGTTTGGGTAACTGATCCTCTCGAATTCAAGAGCAAGATTTTGATCTTTTACTGTGTAGTATATTAAGCATAAAATATTGTTGGTTTGTAAGCACAAACCTGAACTATTTGTAGAAGCTGGCCAAGAGCGATTGATTGAGATGATAGAGATTGATTTTGAATGAATGAATGAATGAATGAATGAATGAATGAATGAATGAATGAATGAATGAATGAATGAATGAAAACTTTATTAATAACAAACACAAACCACACAGAATAATACAACTAAAAAAGACTTAGAGGTAAAAAAATAATAATTAAAAACTGATACTTAGCATAAAAATATACAAATGATAAAAAAAAAATGAAACAAATGTATGCATAATATTATAGTGATTATCTTAATTTAAAAGTACTGTGTAGCAGTCATTGTTATCAAAAGGAACTGACTCAGCGTCATGCTGCATTGGAATAATACCAACACAGCGCTGATTTTCAGCAGCCCCCAGGTGACCCATTGAGTAACTATTAATGTTAAAAAATAAATTTAGTTTTATTAAAGGTTCCATCGTTTTCTGTGATTACGGAAAAATAAAGAAAAACAGTGGTATAAATCCATAAATCACACCAGCAGTAATCTCACCAGCTACGGCGCCCTTACCGATCGAAACATAGTAATGCTTACACATTACTGCTTCACGGTAGAAATAGGCGCCGTTGTGGTACCCTTAATCAAGCCGGCATCCTGTGCAAAGGAGCCTCCCGCAAAGTCTATTTCTCGCATGAGAGCCGTGAGTCTTATAGTTCTGGTATTCAAATTCAAATATTTTTATTCAAAGTAGGATTCAAAATCACTAGAACTTCAATAGAACGTCATAAATTACCACCCATATTAAAAAAAGAGGTCGTGCCCTACTTGAAGCCTTTAAGGGTCTCACACCTTATATAAGAATAAAGAATAGTTATCGAATACGTGCTGAAATGATTTTCATTTCAATTATAAAAATACTAACACTACACCTCCGATACAGAAGGTAGTCCACTATTATATATTTGTTTTTTTTTCTTATTCGTTCCTCGCTTCTCTCTATTCTCTCTATTAGTTTAAAAAATTAATATAAATTATCTGATAATTTTCAATATTCATTTCTTAATTAATTGGTCTTCTTGTAACATGGCTTGTATTGGTAACTTTACCCTACAAAATGTGGTTTGTAAGACTTGGCGCCAGTTTATGGTTTCGGTTTCATATTTCAATACCAAGGATATTGTTATGAAAATAATACAAGGGCACTTATTTATTTATTATTTACCAACAACGACTGAACTGAACATTAATAATTAAAAATTTAATTTGAATGCTAATTATTGTGTTTTCTATTAGCTGTGTACAAATTTTGTTAAAATAATAATTTAACTGGCTGATATGATATTATCCTCAGACAATTTATACGTCCAGATAGAGACAACCGATGAAAACAGGCCAGGTTTAATACTTACACTTCCGATATGTATGACAATTTGTGTAACACTCATAAAAGAGGTTAATTCTAAACTCGCATCTTTTTCGACGTTTTCGCAGCTGTAACAGTCTATCTAGACGTTTATAAGAAATTATCCAATAAAAATTATATGAAAAGCAAAAATTAATAAGAAATAAAAAAAAGTGAATCAGATGGCGACTTCAAAATGGCTTTTATATTATGTAGAAACTTATAACCCTTTCATGTTAAGCTCTTAAGTATCTATCATACATTTTATTGTTATATAATAAAAAGGTAAGCCTACCGTGTCTGTATTGTAAATATAAAAAAAAAAAACAATCATATACATGCTGTATTTAAGAAAATTTATTGAATTAGGCGTTACTTTGCGGAAATCCATAATTATACAAATGATTTAAGTTTTCTTTAGTGTTAATTCCGCCAATATTTATTTTTAAAACAATTCGACACGTGTTTCGCCTCTACGTCGAATTGTTTTAAAAACAAATATTGGCGGAATTAACACTAAAGAAAACTTAAATCATTTGTATAATACTGTATTTATGCAATCAAAGGCAATATTCGTCTGTTTTTCGGTTCGTCTGTGCGTTGCACGCTACTCCAAAAAACGGCTGTTATGCTGATATGTCAAACTCCTCGTAATGTCTACATAATGTTTGTTTATTTCAATCGTTTCCAAGGTAGTTTGATGAAATCTACGCAAGCGAGCGCCCGCTGGTAATAAATTCCTAATATCTTACTTAATAAATACCAATTATTTGCAAATCATCTAAGGATTAATAAGTATATTTCTGATAGTAATTACCTCGATGGAGTAAATATCTTGGAAGGAAAATAAAAATAGTTATAGGATTAATTTTACTGTATCTATTAAAAAGATAAATTTAAGGCTGAGATAGGTGACCTTCCCCACTAAATATAAGTTTAAGCTGGGTACATACAGACACGCCAAACTATGCTCATAACAAGGAACAAAAGTAAATTGTAAATAAAAGAATAGTTGGTGAAAAAAACTTCTTAAGTTCAAAGTTTAAATTGATATAAAATTTTATATGAAATATTGCCCTTTTTTGTACAATAATCTATACATATAAATAAAATTAGAGTGTCTCTTTGTAATATTGAAATTACCGTTTTTTACTACATGTATATAAATATATATACGGTACATACACCAAAATAACATTTTTTACAATTTTTGTCTGTCTGTCTGTCTGTTTGTACCGGCTAATCTCTGAAATGGCTGGACCGATTTTGACGGGACTTTTACTGGCAGGTAGCTAATGTAATAAGGGGTAACTTAAAATTCTTTTATTTTAGAAAAATAAAGTAATTTTGCAATGTCCAAGAAACGGTCTAACTCTAAAAATAATTTATATAGCAAAACAACGTTTACCGGGTCAGCTAAGGACATATTCCCATAAAATGACATTATTTTATCATACTTATGTGTTTAATAATATCAAAATATGAAATAATGATCTATTTTTCACATAATAATAATAATTTAAATGCTATAAATTATAATAAGATCACAATTTAAGCGTTCAAAATATTAGATAGAAGAATAAAAGTGGGAAATGGCTCTTCCAGAAAAACGGTATCAAATATGTAAGTATACAAAATGGTGCGTTGCTTTCTTTTATCGCATACAGAGACTGACCGCGGCTGTAGGGCTATGCAGCCAACATTAAAAAAATATAACGAGGAAAATAATATTATTTGCTGCTTAAATTATCCTAATGAAGATTGCTTGTCTGCTGCAAAAATTAACTTAAACATTCCAATAATCAAGAATTAATTCCACAATTATTGTGTGTCAATGTTGGTTTGTAGGCGCGACCTGACGTCAGAGCCCCGCCAACCGATGCTCCGGCCTCCGCGCATATAAATAGCTACACACACAACAACAACTGTCTTAATCTACACAACATGCACACTACTATACATTATACAAAGACCAGGGCTGTCGCTTTATTTTCTGAATGAATAATGTATTTTTGATTTGTAAGAAAAAAGCGGTCTTAAGTATATTAGCTTTTACATTTACATGTAATTAGCTTCTGTAGGGGACTTCGTCAGCTTTACATTAGCTTAGCTTCAGCAACATTTGTTTAATTTACCAGTGGGAGGCTTTTGCACCGGATGCCGGCTAGATTATGGTACCCACAAGGGCGCCTATTTCTGCCGTGAAGCGGTAATGTGAAAGTATTACACATTACAGTCCGTACGGGTGCCGTAGCTAGTGAAATTACTGGGCAAATGAGACTTGACAACTTATGTCTCAAGGTGACGAGCGCAATTGTAGTGCCGCTCAGAATCTTTGGGTTTTTCAATAATCCTGAGCGGTACTGCATTGTAATGGGCAGGGTGTATCAATTACCATCAGTGAACGTCCTGCTCGTCTCGTGTTCTCTAACAACTAATATATGCTATATCCAATGGGCAAATCTTACAAGTAGCGATGCCTTCACGACACGTCAACTCGTCAGCGTAAACAAAAACGATACCCAATCCGGTGGGTCACTTATCTAATGCCCAACGGGCAAAAATCTGTGAAACAAAGAGTTCCGACAATTATGCGAATGCCTCGGGAAGATTTTGAACTTCTTACAAGCAGGTTAGAGAAAGTGGGTAATCCTGTTCGTAAATGGACCCAATTACGGAGTCCGATTATGGACACAGGAGCCCCCATACCATAATATACGAATAGTCTATGGAATGTTTTAACTCAAAAGTATGTACATTAGAAAAAAGTTTTAATTGATCTTTAAAAATTAATATTATGCATTTTATTGATTAATCCGATACTTTAAGAGTTATCGGACGAGATAGATAAATCGGTTCATTAAATGGGCCATAAATCGTAAAACGGTAAGTTTTACAAAAACGTTTACCGGAAATAAAAATGCCCAATTTTATTCTCTACACTAAAGGTCTCAATAACTTTTGCCCTAAAGTGCATAGTGTCCGAGATAACGGCCAATTACTTTTTTCAAGATGGCGCTTGAAGCTCCATATGGATCTGTTAGCATTTTGTGATTTCTTCCTTCCTAAAAACGGCTTTTTTACTGGTCTAACTACCCGTGTGTTTGTGAAATGCGTCACGTTGTATATAATAAGCTTACATATAACTTACGAACGTGCAACGAAAAAAAATGTTGTATTTCGTATTATTAACCTCGCTTTGATGAAGTTTTCACTTCGTCTGGTGTTAAGAACTTACGGTTTTTTTAGGGATAACCAAAGAAACGAGCTAAACAGAAAATACCTCTTCGGAACACTTCCGCGACGACGCACAATCAAGCGCATTCTTTGCGTATCATCAAGCCATCAAGCGGATCGCATAGTACTCGTTGCTCGCGTTCAAATATTATTATTAATATTACACTATATTTTATTAAATTTAAATAAAATATAATATAATTAATAATAAAAACTAATTAAATTATCATTATTTAACAATTGATCATTGTGTGTCTTCTACCGAATTTATCACAGGGAGTGTTACGATGAGGTGTATAACCTGATTCCTGCCGCCGAATTCCACATTCGCATGACACGCCACAAGTTAGGATATCATCCCCACCATCTGGATGTGTGGCGGTCCTCCACAGTGCGGTTTTCAAGAAGCTTTCTTCGACGTACTGCAAAGCTTTGGAATGAACTTCCATATGCGGTGTTTCCGGGACGATACGACATGAGTACCTTCATAAAAAGCGCGTATACCCTCCTTAAAGGCCCGCAACGCTCCTGTGATTCCTCTGGTGTTGAAAGTGATGTGATCACTTAACACCAGGTGATCCGTACGCTCGTTTGTCCTCCTATTCCATAAAAAAATATTATTCAACTATAATTTAAAATTGTAATTACGCTTGGCAGCCCTGGTATAGACACGTGGATGATTATCCTTATAGTGTAAGGTAAATAATACGACAAGATAATTTAAAGTTTAAATTACTTGTGTCTTCTGTGGAATTAGAACCTGATATTGAATCCGGAACTGAATATTGAGCTACTATTCATTTATAACGCCAAGCTGCATTGTACATTTTGGCTTCTTTTTTCGAAGACAAAGTTCGAATTTAAGTTTCTTAATTCGATAGACACATATTATAAAGTCTAATTTTCTTTTATTTTTTCATTCTTTTTTCAGAATTTCATTAAATTACTGGGCAAATGAGACTTAACATCTTATGTCTTAAGGTGACGAGCGCAATTGTAGTGCTGTTCAGAATTATTGGGGTTCTTTAAGAATCCTGTGCGGTACTGCATTGTAATGGGTAGGGCGTATCAATTAGCATCAGCTGAACGTCCTGCTCGTCTCGTCCCTTATTTTCATAAAAACATGTCGATATTATTATTCAAAAACGCCTTCCGAACTCCAAATGTGCGCGCGAATTATCCTTTGACTCGTGTATAAATGCCGCCACTGTGCGGTTGGCGGCGAGCGTTTGGCACAAATTGCTAGCCACGCTCTACACTTTGGTCAAGCGCGTTGGGCAAGGGTGCAGTACCTTATGTGGCTATGATGCAGGACCTTAATAAACGTTGATGAAGCGTGGCCGGCAAAGATAATCAACAAAACATCACGTATCACTTAACCATACCTGGACGACCGAGCCTTGCTCGAATTCTTAAGAATGCACAAAACTGGAACAAAAAAAACTAATAGGACATCTGGATAGGAACCGGTGTCTTCTACTTTCCAGATCACCCAATCCCATCTTTATAGTCTAGTCTAGAGCTATTATAGTCTTGGTTATAGTGGCGAAATTTACCTTTATATTCTAATGTTATTGTAGCTGTTTCTCATTAAAAAACGGATAAATCTAAACTAACTGAAACGATTTCTCTCCCCAGAATCTATTTGTATACTCAATTTCATTAAAATCGTTGGAGCCGTTTCCGAGATTCAGATTATATTATATAGCTGACCCAGCAAACGTTGTATTGCCGATATTAAAATCGCGATACAAAAGTAACTGTTGATTATAGATGGGTGAAAATTTGAAGTTGTATGTATTTTTTAAATTAAAAAAAAAAATTAAAAAAAAATTGCCGTGGACCACCCTTAACATTTAGGGGGATGAAAAATAAATGTTGTCCGATTCTCAGACCTATCCAATATGCACTCAAAATTTCAAGAGAATCGGTCAAGCCGTTTCGAAGGAGTTTAACTACAAACACCGCGACATGAGAATAATTTTATATATTAGACTAGCATTGCTGGTAAAGATATAAGATATGCGACACCAATCACGTAGTTCTGCGCCCTGAATCACTGAACAAGTACAATGCTTTTTTGCTGCATAAATAGGTGTGTTGATACTGCCCAGATGAACATTGCTGCACAAATTGTACTGCTGTTTCTAAAGTATTACCCCCATGCATTTTTTGCATAATAGATAATCAAACTTATAATATTTTATCAGGATGGAATTTTATTTTATCATAGCCTGTGTCGGTATATCTAGACATTTTTATCGTATTACGGCTGACTATAATGCGTCAAGCCTTGTTAGATAAATTTTTGCCAGATATAATTTCGTTTGGTTTTTATCGATTTAAAATAATCTAAAAGCAAAGGAAATGTATAAGGCCGTGACGACAAAAAAATATTTATTTTTTATTTTTATTTTTAGTTGCATTAAAATATTCTTCATTAAAATAATTTAAAGCAGTTGGAAATATATTTCAAATAGAAACTCCATGAATATTAGTACTCTTGTATTTCAGTCTAGTATATTTGTAAGTATGTTTTAAATTATATTTTACAGTCAACCAGTAATATGCATTACTTTCATGATCTCCGACACACTCTTAGAGAATTATCTCCTCCAAATAGTTAAAAAATCGGCCAAGTGCGAGTTGGACTCGCCCATGAAGAGTTCCATAGCAGCAAGTACCTTATGTTGTTGTTATAGAAGTTCTTGTACTTCGTTGTAACGATTTATGATGTATTAAAAAAAAGTTACAGGGCGGGGGACATTTTACCACTTTGGCAGTGTTTCTCGCGCAAACTGTTCAGTTTAGAAAAAAATAATACCTCAAAATGACATCAAAAAGAATCAATTTTGAGAAAATAAATGCCAATAATCTTAGAAATGAAAACCCACAACTACACATACCAAAAAATAAGAGGACACTGTCAGTAAATTTTGCCAAAAACTATCTGTCTATAGCATATACCACCTACGAGGCAATGTCTATGGCCAAAATCGAAAGCCGAAATTTCGGTCCGAAACGAAAAAAAAACGAAAGACGAACTTCGAATTAAATTCTATTACAGTTTTTCGGATCCGAATAGTGCTGGATGGATTTCGATTCGGAACCATAGACATAACCACAAAAGTGAATTTGTAGATACGATCGTAATAATTTCAAACTACGAAATAGCTAATTTCAAGTGAATTTGGGAATAAGGTAACGAAAGACAAAATGTCTAATCGTGAACTTCGTATCGATCTTCGGATCCGAAACACTTTCGTAATAGGAAAATGTACGATCCGTCAACGAAAACTTCGTATTTCTATTTTGGTAATAGGGCTCCAGATCAGTGTTTCATCTGCAGTCCCCCTGAAAACGAGTTCTGGAAAGGTCTTGAAAGGTCAGGTTAACTAAAATAAATATAAAAATGTAACTTTTACGCAAAAATCTAATGTAAAAATAAAGTTACAACTACACGCGTTTTAATCCTTTAAAGTGTTTTATTTAAATGTGTAACACTCGCGTAAATCATAATAATACTATAACTTCCAATATCCTAAGCCTAAATGGAAATTCAGGTCATGGTTTTCATAAAAATGTTATGTCTTTGGAAATGAGCCAACATTTATAAATTCAAAGGAAGTATCTATTCATCTGATTTTCGGATGATATTTTTTTTAATCATACGATTATCGTATGAATAACTATTATTTATTTGTACGACAATTTTCAAAGTAAATAATTGTACCGAAATCTAAAAAAAACGGTGCATTACCTTGTAATAAGATTAGTAGCCTTATAACCGTGGATCAAAGGTCTATTAACTATAATTTATAAAAATTGGTTAGGTTAGGTTATGTTAGAACAGTTAAAACAATGCACGAGCGGCAGCGGCCGGCGAGTGCCAGAAACATATTCTAGGCGTTTCCCTTTCTTTCCTCCCCATAAAAATGTCTCAACTCTTAAAATGTTATAATTTGGAGTTAAGGTTAAAATGCTTTTTTCTCTGGAACGGTGCATTACTTTGTAAATAGAGTGGTAGCATTATAATCGTGGACTAAAGCTCTATCCAACACAATATTTTTTACCTCATAATTGGTGCTACGAGATACTAAGTTTTAACCACTTGTCCGACAAGTTTTTAAATAATAACTAATATAATAGTTAATAAATTCATTTTTTGCTTTAATATAAAATAATTATATTTTATTATTCAAACGAAAATCGTATGACTAGCAACAACCAAATTCAAATCATCTATTATCCAACCAAAGGAAAAATGTAAAACAGAACCTTGATTTATATGAAAATATACACAGGAGATCAGATTTGGTTGTGAGGCGAAACATAGATAATGGTTCGAAACGCAAAAAATATGTAAAATTCAAAGAACTTTGGAATACTGAATATTTTTTTGGGCTTTGGTACTTTTATGTATTTATGTAACTAATTAAAATGTAATTTTAAAATTCTCCTGTTGGAATGTCGCTGGTGGCTTGGGCATGGGGAAGGGCGCTGCATCTGGTGTGGGACGCGACTTGCGTCGACACTCTGGCTCTGTCAAAGTAACGTTAGTTGGTGCTGGGGCTGCTGCTTCGAATACCGAAGACAGCAAACCTCGCAAATATGTCGGTCTCAGTGAGTCTTACATCTTTGTGCCGTTTGGTGTCGAGATATTTCGCGCGTTAGGCTCAGAAGCGCGGAGATTGTATAAAGTGCTATCTTAGCGCCTTAATAGGGCTACTGAAAATCCAAGCGCTGGCAGCTATTTCGGTCAACGGTTAAGCCTAGCTATTCAACGCGGAAATGCGGTCAGTATGCTTAGTTAGACTTGGTTCACTTCCCCGTAACGATAGTTTCAATTAAATGTAATTATAGTTATAAGATTTGTTATTATAATAAATAAAACTGTAATATTAGTTAAAATCAGTTCAGGCGTCTCTCTTCATAGGCTCTAACACCTGCGTAAATAATTTAATTTAAATTATAAACATGGACGTTTCATTTCTGAATTGAAAGAGCGTGTCTCTTTCACTTCGCATAAAATAAGGCGTGTTATATTTTCTTCTTCAAGTGCCATCTCCTATCGGAGGTTGGCAATCAATAAGGGTAACTGGATTTTGTTCACCGCTGCCCTATACAGTGATATTGTACTCATATTGAACTACTCATGTTCATCTGCGGCCAGTATTTCCTTTGCCTTTTATCATTTCTTATATTATGAACTGTAGCAGGTCATATTTAGAATTTCGCATTATATGACCAAGGTATTCAATCTTTCTTTGTTGGATTATATCATATTATATATATCATTTTCGCTGTAGTCGTGTAAATACATTATCTACGACAGACACACGCAGCGACATAAATTTAATATTATCAACGTGTCGCTATCATATATTATATCTATTTTATTATTTATTCATATTATGTGTGTACTGTCTTTACGATATGTCTGACAAAAACGCTGAAACTCAATTGAATGTCCAAGTTGGATTTTTCTAGGATTTCATATAAATTCGTTAGCCAAAGCTTCTTGTCGTACCTGATTTTTGATTAGTCAAACTGGAGCTTCGATAAATCAATAAAACATAATATAACATTAAAGTATAAAATACGAAAGCTATGATGGATTTTGTTCTTGTGGTAAAAGAGAGAACAGTGTAACAGGCTTTAAAGTATAAAATACGAAAGCTATGATGGATTTTGTTCTTGTGGTAAAAGAGAGAACAGTGTAACAGGATGTTCTATTCTAAGTGATCATTATTTTATTTAGATATTATAGATATAATAAAAGAATAGATGAAGCCGGCCTTTTAATAGGAAAAGCGATATGATGAGAAAAAGTAAGCTATTGGAGTAGTGAATAGTTTCAATTTTGACGCTGCATATAGCAAATTATGCGGGCATTTTTAAGTTTTTTCCTCAGTTTCTGTGAATATAATTAATTATAATTATAATTGCTTAATGGCTTTGATAGCAACCCTAATTAATTCCAATAAAATTTCAGACACGTTAATTAACCAATAATTAATATTTAATTTTACATTTGGAATTAGTCTTAGAGAGTTTGCGATTAATTTCCCAACATGGGATTGTTGGTAATCTTACTTACTATCATGCTGAAGAAAGGAATTCAGAGTATGCAAGACAATAATTAAAATAAAAAGAAAATTAAGATTAAATATAAATATAAAAATTCATAAAACTAAAAATATTTTTACAGAAAAAAATATCAACGTTAAACATACTTTAGCTCTAAAACAAAGTAACTAAAAATGGAAATTATAACTTAAATTTCAAAATATTGAAGAGAATACCTTATATATATATACACTTAAGTTAAATATATATATACTAGCCGTTCCTGCCCGCTTCGCTTTCGCTGGGCGAATTTTTAAAGGAAGGAACGTTGGAATTCGAAAAATAAGTAGCCACAAACCATCTAGGATAAATTTCGCATCGAATGGTGGTAGTAGTTAGAATGGTGAAAGACCATATATTATATAAGGTAAAATAATGATATTTTATTTTTGTTTCAGTAACAACATGTCAACGGTAGTAGAAAACGGTGTTCTGGGAGTCGAAAATCGAGTGAATGGTCATGTTTATATGAATGGCAACAAAAGCAATGGCATCAGTAATGGTGTTGCAAATGGCAATGGTGCCAGCAACGGCAATGGAGTTGCAAATGGAATCGGCGCTTGGGAGAAAGAGTTTCTTCCACCGCCGTTGCAATTAGATGATATAGCCAGAGCGATTAAGGTATGTATTATAAATATTAAAGAAGAAGTGAGGGTGACAAATTCAAATTCAAATTCATTAGTTAATTCAAATTTTTTAATTGTTTAGATTTGAAAGAGCGAAATCTTAAGTCGATTTCCTAATATGCAAATATTGGGGTAGAGCAGGTTAGCAACTGTAAAATATGATCCTGTAGATGAAGCCACAACCTGAGAGTTGAACAAGACATACAAGATTTATCAAAGAAACGTCACTCTAACGGTTGGCTCAGTTGTAAGAGCGCTCGCACGGAAATCGAGGGGTCGCGAGTTCGAGTCTCGCATCGTTCATAAATTTTGTTTTCAAATTTGATTTGTATTATTAAAGAAGAATACCTTCTCTCTCGTTGTACGCTCGCTTTGCACCCGTACGTAACCGGAGTTGCTCAAGTCCAAACAGTCCAAAGACTTGTGACTCGAGTGTAGGTTATAGAGCCCCCTTATGATGTACATCAGAACTCATCTCCACTGCTACTGTTAGTGTAGTTTTAGTTCTAGGAAATAACATTTTTTTTTCATAGGGTGGCTAACAGCCATTAATACAAATACATATATCTACATGTTTACATATGGGCCAATTAAGAGCCTCAACAAATAGGTATTAAATACTTTTTTAACGTTTTAACAAAATAGTCACAGCTTAAACTAATTAAAGGCATTAACTATGTACTGGGCTGAATTAACTTAAAGTATACACTTATATTATCATTATATTAGCTCTCTGTGACCTGCAAATAATCTTGTATAATATATAAGAACCATATTAATGTTTCTTAACACTACGTAAGCTGGAACAAAAAAGATCTATTTCAGATGATTTTAGTTTGCGTAGTGTATTTATCTCGACAGTTCGAGGTCCTTGAATATATTGTCCAGACAGTTGGTATGGTATTAATCATAAACTTAGTATACTACCGTTATAGACGAACCCTGTGTGAAAGATAAGTAACTATACTTACTTAAAAACCTAGGTGTGACAAAGAGACGGAATAGCTGAAGTCCATGAAACCGTTTTGAAACAATTTAGTGTCCATTAGCCTCCTGACAAATTGGACCGCGTTTTAATTTTAGTGTTTTTATCGTTATTGTTCTGTGTTTTAACGGATATTAATTAAAAATATAATGGTGTCGTGTTCTGTCAGACTGTGTTGTTACAGCAATAATCCAACTAAAGAAACATTTTGCAGGTAAATACTGATTCATCAATACTACTTTCGTGATATTTATTTTTGTAGAACATATGCACTAAAAATTTTTTGACAAAAAAACAACCGACTTCAATATCACTATTTCAATAATTGCGAATTTTTATACAATTTAATTAATTAATCTAATTCTACTTATGATTATTGTCATTTTTGGAGACGGTGTCCTTCCGCCGCGACTCGCTCTCGCCTCCTCACAACTCAAGCACATCTCACCTATAACTATATGTATGTAGTCAAAAACCTGTCTTGTATGACACCGACTCCAAAAATTACAATAATCGTAACTAGAATTAGATTAATTAATTAGATTGAAGATTTGAGAAGCACCAGTTTTCAAATAAAAAAAGAATTATCAGATTCGGCTCACCCAGTCGAAAGTTTTGAGGTGACAAACATAAAAAAAGAACATACTGACGAATTGAGAACCTACTCCTTTATTAAAGTCGGTTAAAAATACTAAATATTACATTTTTTTAAGCAGTAAACACTCTTAATATTATATATGTGGTACATAATGAAATATTGTATACGTGAATATGACGCCGTTTATCAATATGTTTTATACTTTTATAGGGATTGACCTCAAATAAAATACTACACACATCACTAACTCACTAACATATCTGTAAAACTAGCACACATGAACATTTTTATTTAGTCTCGTCGTAATGATGAGAGTTTTAGTCTATTACGCAAGTATAATAAGTTTATGGTATTTGTCTCTCGCACATTCTTCGCCTACTAGACTTAAGCATAAACTGACAGACTAAATATTGATAGAAATGATAAGACCAGTTCAAGAAAACCAAGGAAATGACTGCTATTGGAAGAGGTCAAGGTACTTTACTCGAAACGTGGCAAATGGAGGTCCATACTGTCTGCCCTTCTGGATATACCTAATTATCCTACTTCTATGTTAGGACGCTTTCGTAAAAAAATTATAAGAAAATAGCGTATATTACAATGGCTGTAATATACATAACAAATTAGTTTGTAAGGTGCTGCATCAATTATATGAGTCGTGTTTAACTAATATAAATTATTTATTTCATGGTCGTGATTACTGTCACTATTAGTAATAACATCCAACAAATACAATGAATTAACCATAACATGTCGCCTTAACATAGGTCGACCTGGCACCACAAGCAGCACCCGTTCACTAATTAACGCATAGACCAGCCATCGTTATTTCGCACTTATTTGACGGAATGAGATGTATCTAATATTTTAGTGGGGATTCCGGTCACGGCTGACGTTGCCAACAGCAATGTTCTCAGTGATGGCAACGGTATTGCGTATACCATTGCCATTGCTGAGAAATCATTGTAAGTTTTTATAAATTATTATAATAATGTGCAATTGAATCGTTATTATTGCAAAACATTTCTGTAATGTATCTGATAAGTTTTTAAATCAGTTTTGTTTATTATATTCAAGTTTTTTCTACGCCGTTTTATGATAGCTTTATCAACATTATATGTATATAGGTAGCAAAAAGTTTACAATTTAATAACAACAATATTATACTATCACTTAAGATAATTATTGTTTGAATCTCCCGGACTGTACAACTATAAACATAATCTTTATTGTTTTATTATAGCGACCTATGCGACTTCATATCTTAAAGTAAACTGCAATTTTAATAAGTTGCTATTTTTCAACCAATTTACACTGATATGCCACGTTTTTTATCGTTTATAAGCCTAAATAATAACGGCTTATTTTGAAGATAGGTGATCATTATCACCCAGTAAATATCTTTATGGGATTCCGTACCTAATGGAACTTAGCTTAGTTAACGCGAACTTAAGGCTTGGGACCGAGCCAATGGCCTTGAGGGATCGAGCGGAACTAAGTTACCTCACTCGTGCAAGAAGGCCATTGTTTTAATGTATATATATATATATATATACATTTTTTTAAATACTTTATATAAGCTGTTAAAAAATGGTTTCAATTTCAAGACGAACAGGACGTTTAGTGCTGCTCAGGGTTCTTGAAACATCCAAAAATTCAGAGCGGCACTACAATTGCTCTCGTCACCTTGAGATATAAGATGTTAAGTCACATTTTCCCAGTTATTTCACTAGCTATTAGTTTGGCGATTTCTTGGGATAGCAGCCTTATTATGCATTGGGTTGTGTTAGCTTAAGTTCAGCTTAATTTCAGCTGTCAAATGTCTATACGGTATGTGTGAATTGATGAATCAACTGTATTATACTTTAAGTACGTACTCAATAACTATAACTAAGTTTACTTATTAATTTACATTTTTTTTTTTACTTACTCGTGTAAGGCATTTAGTAATTGACGTTTGTGTATTTTGTTGCATCACTTTGCATATATTGTAATTGAAATGATTTGTAAAATTAATTTGAAAATAAGAATCTGTATTATCATTCAGTTTTGAAAAGAGCAACCTTAGAGTTTCTTGCTCGTTCTTCTCTAAGGAAACCTGCCTTCCGAACGAGCTGTAAGAAAAAAAAATTCCATTGAAATATGTCTTTTTTAATGTAATGCAATTTACCTACGAAATAAAAATATTTTTGTTTGTTTGCTCTATAGATCGCTGACTAAGACTCCGCTGTTTGATCAGCTTCTAACACGAATTTAGCGATGTATTACCACTTTGCTTGGCAGTATATCTATATATATCATTGTGAAGATATATATCAACATCTAAATCAAACAGCGTGTATACAGGATGTTTGTCAAACTATTATTTTAAAAACAATTGTGAGTTTGCTTGTTGGTTTGTTTCTTCTTCTTCTTCTTGTGCCAAGCGAAATAGTTTTTCTAGGCTGGCGATTTTCGTCTATTGCCGGATTTTACGCAACCAGGACTGTTTTCTTCTTCCAGCGCGTCGTTTGCCCTCTGCTTTGCCAATCAATATAAGTTGGAGCAGTTGGTATCTCTCGTGTCTCAAGATGTGCCCCAAATATTACACTTTTCTCTTCTTGATTGTATGCAGTAACTACCAGGTTTGCAGTAACTGCCGACGCGCTGACGTACTCTCACGTTCGAGACTTTCTGTGTCCAGTTGGTTTGTTTGTAACGCTTTATCCGTTTAACTTACCAACTAGTCATCATAAAACGTACCAAAAAGCTCTTTTGCACCGGATCCGACTAGATTATAGGTACCACATCGGCGCTTACGCCGTGAAGCAGTAATGTTTTAGCATTACTGTGTTTCGATCTGAAGGGCGTCGTACTTGTGAAATTACTCGGCAAATGAGGCTTAACATCTTATGTCTCAAGGTGACGAGCGCAGTTGTAGTGCCGCTCAGAATTTTTGGGTTTTTTGAGAATCCTGAGCGGCACTGCATTGTAATGCGCAAGGCGTATCGATTACCATCAGCTGAACGTCCTGCTTGTCTCGTCCCATATATTCATAACAATATTCAATAAATGTGGTGTTGTTAAGGTTAAATGCATTGATCAATAATTTTCGCCCTGTATAACACTGCAGTACTGTCGGCAATTTAGCAGCAGTGTTCAATTGTGATGAATGGTTCTTTGATTGACACGAGTGACGACAACTGCAGTACTTGATCGCTAATTATTGTAGTTGGGCCTCGCATATTCCTTGTAACAATGAATCTGTACTTTTTTTAAGACAATAAGGGATGAGACGCGCAGGACGTTCAGCTGATGGTAATTGACACGCCCAGCCCATTACAGTGTAGTGCCGCTCAGGAATCGTGAAAAACCCAAAAATTCTGAGCGGACTACAACTGCGCTCGTCTCCTTGAGACATAAGATGTTATGTCTCATTTGCCAAGTAACTTCATTAGAGTATGAAATACGACAAAATGAAAATATTATAGTTATTATTATGAAGGGTACTCACTATATATATTTTATTAATTCGATGCCGATATATCGATCTATACTTGGACGTCGTCAGTAGTGTGTGTCGTGAATTAGGAAATCAAAGACCAAAACGAAATAGAAGCCACTTGGTCAGATTATTATAATAACAAAACTATTTATAACCTTTTTGCTAATGTCTTAGTTGTAATAAAAAAGTAACTATGAATGTTTGTAACATATTCTCAAGCAAAGCCGTGGGACAATTCTTAGTTTGTTATTATGATTTTACTGTACATAATAAAGCTTCACAAACATCAAAGGAAATTACACATAATTCCTTATATTGTTCTCGTGATATAAAGATAAGGCTAACTGTGATAAATTGTGAATGCTATTTTAAATAAACAATGTATATATACATATATACAAACGTAGTGTTTGCTATGTAGGTACTCAGATGCAAATAAAGGTTCTATTTAGTCCCCGATCTAGACCCTAATCATTAAACGTATCATATTCATGGAGATAAGGTATTCCGTATAAATTATAAAATGGACCGAGATTTGAAACCAAACAATTTGTTTTTGTAATTCATAATTATTACGTGCAGGAATAAAAGTCTATTATAAAAAAATTCCAAGTGCTGAGAATTTTGTAACGAGTTAGAAACTGTATTTGTTCATACCTCATTTAAAATCAACTTACAATTTTTCTTCTACTCGCAACAATTCTATGAAACTGACACTGTACAGACGATTAGGTCTAGATAAATCAGGCTAGATGAAGCGCAAACAATACAAATAGATTTATAAAAATGTTATTAAATAATGCTTATTTAACACCTACTTCTAAAAAATACAAGAAAACTTACCGCGGGAACATAAAACAACTTAACATACATGCATAATAAAACTAAAAATTTACATAATTCAATCCGCACATCAATCTTATTTACCCAAACTAAACATGGATCTATCTTATCTAACACAAAAATAGTACAAATTATGCATTGACTTAGTATAAACATCTCATTGTACGCTAGAGAAATTATGGCAAACGTATGTTTATTTTCGAGGACGTACCATTTTTAAACGTCTACCGTCATCTCATAAATAGACTGAGGCTATAGAGCGTACTTATCCTTTTTGCTCAGACTTTACTTGAGTAAAACTTAGCTGAGTGTGATAAAACGCGAACTCTTGCATTAAGTTACCATAATTTCAACTGCCAAATGACTATAAAAACAAAATCAAAGATTATACTTAGCTTATGCTCAGCTAAGTTGTACGTCAGTAAAGTCTCACCTAAGTCTAAGTACGTTCTATAAGATCTCAGCCTGAGTCGTTTAATAGATTTAAATCTTATTTATCAAATCGCATCCTTTTGAAGTGTTTATAAATTATTCGGCAATCATAAATTTATAAAACTCCAGTGACCTTATTGTACCTATTTGTGAAGAAGTATAGCAGCCTTATAGATGCGTAACGAATGGTGAAACGAATTATTATTACTGCTATTTGTCAATCATGATGTTCTTGTGTGTCTTTGGGTTTTTAATGAAATATAAGTATCTATTATCTACTTTATTACTATCATATATAAAGCATACAGGTCGTGCTCGATCGATGTTCCTAAGAACAGAAGAGTTAACATTTTTTCCATACAAACGTTCTCTCTGTATATGTTATGTTATTGTCACTCCCTAAGGTAATTGAATATGTTTATTATTCTATTGTTTCCTTACTTTTTAGCGTTTGATCCATATTTTTTCGAATAAGTTGAATATCATCGTTAAGTGTATCTGTCTGTTTTGCTTTTTTGATTGTTTACAAATTCAACAACAATAACTTGAAAAATTAAAACAGCGCGACTCTAAAGTATTTCTTCCCATCCAGTTTCCAGACTTAATTACGTTTGTGTTTTTAAAAAATATTTGGAAGAGGAAATAGTCGACAGGGAAACCTCGATTTTTTCAGTACTTAAGACTTTTAGTCGGAGCTGCAGTTATCCTTACCTTCTGATTCTTGTGGAAATAATGTCTTAGAATGCTTAAGTCTTGAGACTCAGCTAATGCTCCCTCGTAAGTTCGTGAACACAGGCGTTCTCCAAGGCTCTATTTTGTCTCCTACACTATATCTTCTTGATGTCGTGCCTGTCTCAACATACATTGCTATTCCGATGACAGCACCGATTATGTCGTATATAAGGCCATCTATAAGAGCTCTCCTTAAAATCGTCCAGTGTGCCGGAAGAAACTTGTATCTTCTATTGACACCACTCATAATGATGATCTCGTCTCGAGGGATGGGGTAATATGAATTTTGTTCAATCAAAATCCCAAAACACTCAAATTCTGCACTTTTGTTTTGATCCCCGTATCACTCAAGTTCTGCACGTCTGTCTAATTAAATTCCCAGAAGATTCAAATTCTCCACCTTTGTTCAATTAAATAGAGCCGTAGCTTGTGAAAGTACTGGGCAAATGGGACTTATGTCTCAAGGTTGGACGAGCGCAGTTGCCACACAGAATTTTTGGGGTCTTTCAAGAAACCTGAGCGCCACTGCATTGGTGCTATACGATTACCACTAAGTTAACCCGATCTATGGTGTCACTCAACTAATATCAGAATTCTGGGTTCCTAATTATCTACCTATTGCTAAAACAGAAAAAAGATTTTATAAGCAATTTTGTAATCCACAATACTAACGGTTTTTATATATTCATCATAAAACTGTAGTTAAATACAAAAATCTTAAAAATATCGCGTTTTAATAAGTTATGTGTTAATTAAACAACACATTCATTTTCAACACAACTCAACAATATGTAAATAGGATGTGACCTTGTTTTTTTTTGTAGATTTATAAGTGTCTATCTCCGAAGTAGTTGATAAATTGGTGATTTGATTCGATTCGATGGATACTCAATATGTATTCTTATCTACTCCGATAATAGGTCGGTAGTTGATTGCTGTATTTGGACGTAAAATAAACAGATCAACGTCTATTGGTTCTGACGTCAATTACCGAATTGTTTTGAGGGTCAGCGCTCCATACACAGGGACGTATTCAAGGATTAGTTTAATAAGATACAACACAAGTATTAACACCAAGTACATTGAAATGAATTACTTTTTTTTAGGATTTCTTACCTGATCCTACAGTAATTACGACCATCATTTTCACGAAGCATACGATAAATTATATTTATATAATTGTACAGTGTATTTTTATGAAATATTCGACATTTAAAACGTTTTTAACTATGGAAATTATTCATATATTGGATTCAGAACCTTACAAACTAATTTGCTGTATAAGTATATAAAAGCTATAATAGCTTAATAAATTACTTTAATATAAGTACTTTACTATAATTGTAAAGTACTTATTGATGTTAAGTGTCTTGTATGTTCTCACGATCTCTACTTTTCCCGTATTGAACGTATCGTAAATTCAATAATTTTAATTTAATTTTTATAATGACAATTCAAAAGCACTTAGTTTATGCCTATTCGAATAAAGTTTATTTGACTTTGACTTTGAATGGTAACAGGAACTCTATTTCTAAGACTGCGCTGTCGACCCAGTCGTGTCTATTAGTTCCGTCGTAATATAAAATAAATTCCCACTCTTCAGAAATTACCTTAATATCAATTTTTAATTCAAACTCAACAATTTTCTATTCAATAGGATCAACTTAATCATTTTGAAAAGTCAGGCTCAGATGCAAAAGTTTCTATAACTTCTCAGTGCGACTCAGCGAGCAAAAACTTTTTTTGTAATAGATTACATGTAATAACAAATTGACTCAGTATAATTATTTTTACTTTTTAGTGTCAGTTAATAATAATATATAATCAAACTGAATGAAAACTCCTAAAAAAATCGTACACAAAAAATACATCATCCACGTAAACAAAAATTTTCATAAAATGAACACTACTGGGCCAAACGATGTATAATTTATGAGACCATCTGGCATCTATTCCGCATCAAACTAAAGAATTACGTAAATCGGATCATGAATCTCAGTGTAAATACATAAAAAAAACCGATCGAATTGAGAACCTCCTCCTTTTTGAAGTCGGTTGAAGGAGCAATATAATTAATTAAGAGCAATCTATTTCACTGCTAAGCAGCTTTTTCATTTAGGAATACGTCTTTAAATTTGAAATAAGTCTTATAACTCAATTTCCTTATATCATTATGTTTAAATCTATTACTTGAAAAAATTTATATCCAATCACAGTCTGATTCTCTTGTGAAATTAAATCTTAAATATAATAAAAACAATCCGACCGAAATCAAGATCCGGCCCTGACTCAATTACGTCGGGCGAAATTGATGAAAATACTGACATTCACATTGTTTGAAAGGTTATTTGGATTTGTGTGGGTCAACACAATATTTACATTTTTTTTCATTATTATATGTATATAAATAAAATTACTGGTATCAAACTAAAACCAGGTAACTTAAATATAAAATAAGTCATATTTTCTGCGATATTTTAAATAAGTGTCATTCCGTACGTAAAAAAAATCGTACGAATATTTTGGCAAATATAAATAGAAAGTCATTCAACAGGTGGAGTCAAGATTATCAGGATTGGTGCTTTGTGGAGATATCTTAAGACGAGTAGGAGAAGTGTTCACAAGAGAGATAGAAAATGGTCTTCGGGAGAAGCCATCCAGCTTGCAGATGGAGAACACATATGTCCCGGAACTGCCTGATGGAACTGGTATGATAATAGTAATATAAATACTAAAAATTGTCTTTATTTTGTCTGATCTTTCTAGAAAATGCCTATCAGAAATTGTTACTGTAAATCTTATCCTAAATGAAACTGTTAGTTATTTCGACTCAGCTGCTAGGTAAAGCATTCTTGTGAGGTAGGCCTCCTCTAACTCTCTCCTTTTCTATAATATAAGTTTCGCAACACCAGGGTTCATATATGCGTTGCAGGCCTTTAAAGTGAGAGCCTTTGATGGTCCCTAAGTCTTACCTTTCTGTTTTCTGCTTCCTGATCAAGTTCCACTTTTCTCACACTTCTGGGGAAATATTCCCCTCATATTTTTATTTGTTCGTCTGGACTGTTTTCCATTCCTTGGATATCATTCATTGAACTTTCTAGTTCTCATCACATGTCCTTTTCCATTTCAGTGTTCTTTTCTAATCCTTTGTTACATATCTGATTTTGCCACTCTCCATGCTTGCAATCGTAAGTTAATACCTGATATGATAGCATAAACACAAATAATCCTTATTTTAACAAGATACGTTGGTTCTTTGGGTCTATTGACACAAAGCTTCATTATAGAATTATCAGGGTGCGTTTAAAATTTGACTCTCTGAATTTCTCCAGTAAAAACAATACAAGCATAATATTGATGCCAAACTTGTAGGCAATCACAACATTCTAGATAATAAACAAGCAAATATATAACGGTCTCGTGATATGGTGTTGTTGCTTAAATATGGCCACAGCTTGATAAACTTTTTTGTATACAAACCTCTGCAAGACTCTGACGTCTTAGTTTTCATAGTTACGAGTTATTATGACTGTCTCATTTATAGTAGTATCAGCGCGAATCATTTGACCACGTGTATCGCAGATCTGCTCGAAGTGTCAGTGCTCTGTGTACGGGTAGATCACGTGGCCTTGCGTAAAGACGTCGCTTCGTTGTGTCTTCTTCTGCATTTATCAAGAGAAGAGTTCCGAAGAACGGCTTGACCTCCACACGACAAGCCACAAATAAGGATATCATCCCCACCATCTGGATGTTTGGCGTTCCTTCACAGTGTGGTTTTCAAGGAACTTTCTTCCACGTACAACCAAGCTGTGGAATGAGCTTCCTTGTGTTCTGTTTGTAGGATTATATGACATGGGTACCTTTAATAAGAACCCGTATACCTTTCGAAAAGTCAGGCAACGCTTATTATTATTCCTCTATTATATTATAGCAATAGAATGTGGGCGGCGGTGATCACTTCACATCAGATGGTCTTACATCGTACGTAAAAAAAAGATATCACTTCGACTTCATGTTGTCGAGAAAACTTAACAATTTAAGAATTACTTAAAAGACCCCAGACTAACGTCTATGTAAATTAAAAAAATACTTACAAATATATAAAGATCATCCCAAAAAAGATAAAGAGTTGCAAAATTGCAATCTATATTGATGTCAAGTTTATTGTAGATCTAAACTCTAAAGTCACTATTGCGACGTAAAATTGTAGTTTCAATAAACTTTTTGTGAATAAAGCATTTCTTCTTGCAGAGGAAGGCGTTTTCTTAGCGTTAGACCTTGGCGGCACCAATTTCCGAGTTCTATACTTAGAACTACGAGGAGGTCAGCTTGTGAAGGAGGATGTTAAACATTATCACATCAGGTAATTGGAAATCTTATGGCGTTTTTATCCAGATAGAAAACATATGGGAATTTTCCTAAAGTCTCTATTCAAGATAGAAAAATCATAAATTTTTATTACTTATATTCATTGTGTAATGTATGTGCAATTTGAATTCTTTAATGTTTTTATTTCAATATATACTGTTATTTTAAAATTATTAAAAAAAAACTGATTTATATGCTACCATTACTGAACACTTTGATGAGAACAAAAGACATGAAAACCAATTCACGATTTTATTAATAAATCAAAACTATGAGTGTAGCTAACAAGATTTATATGGTTGATATTTTATTAAGGCGACACTAAATGCCAGCGACCTTGAGCGATATGAGTTCACGGCTTCCGGCCCGCCATCTATGTAACAAAGCCAATATTTTCAAAATTCTTGCGTGGAAAAAAGTTTATATGCTTACGATCCTCGTTATTAATTACTAATCTGAATAAATATACCTACACAAAAAAGATACAAGCTATAAGAATTACTTTTCTGAGAGTTGTACTAAAATAATGCCATGCCAAAAAACTTGTTTAAGTGCTAAGAAAAGTGGTAGTTCAAAAAGGCTCTGGAGTGTTAACTATAACCAACAGCAAGCATTGGCAACCTACAAATAAGACTTAAGGATATGTGTAACATGATTAAGTAGTGTTCAGCTCCAAATGCTATATTTTCACCAAAAAACTTGTCTAAAAAAACCTTGTTTGCGTGTTTTCTGCTTACTCTTTGCCATAATGGCGCGCGCTGTAGCACAATTTGTTTCCAAAGAGCTCAAAAAACTACGTCAATCGAACAAGATACAGGGGTCATTACAATATGTTAACCGATATGACTATTAACTTATTCTTTATTTTACTGGTCAGCTTTATTTTTTTAAGATTTTATTTACTTATTTCCAAACTGGCCTTAGTACCTACTGCTAGAATTTGTTTTATGTATCAGAATATCACGCATTTAAGTTAGATTCTTCGTAAATAAATATTATAATATCCAAGACAACTTTATTTATGTTGGCTTTTAAAGACAGTTTTTACCAGGCTCCTTTTCACAGCTGATGCCGGCTAGATTATGGGTACCACAACGGCGCCTAATACTACCGTGAAGCAGTAATGTGTAAACATTATCGTGTTTCGGTCTGAAAATCACCGTAGCTAGTGAAATGATTGGGCAAATGATACTTAACATTTTATATCTCATGGTGACGAGCACAATTGTAGTGCCGCCTAGAATTTTTGGTGTTTTTCAAGAATCCTGAGCGGCACTGCATTGTAATGGGCAGGGCATATCAATTACCATCAGCTGAACGTCCAGCTCGTATTGTCCCTTATTTTAATAAAAAAACATAAAATTGATCTATATTTATCTATGTAGCATCTTTAAATAAAATTATGCCTAGGTAGGCAAGGAGGTAGTCTTGGAGGTCCAAGACGTCGGGTTTACTTATTCTTAATTTTAGTGTTCAGTAACGTCACTATTTTCTCCAAGCAGTTTCAATTGTTGCATGGTTGCATCTTGCTCTATTTAAAATTACTAGACTGAATATCCAAAAGTTAATGGTGGCATTTGTATTACTCATTATTAAGCACATCGTTATTTTTTTTTGCAGTGATGAGTTAAGGTTGGGGCCAGGTGAAGATTTGTTCAACTTCCTCGCTGACTGTGTTCAGGACTTCTTAAGATCTGATGGAATGGAACGTGATGAGCTATCGTTAGGTTTGTAGTTTGGATTTTACCAAAACTTCTGAATGTTATTACAGGTGATTTTATAATACTATCAGCTCGGAAAGTCTTCATTAAGAATAGCATAATGTGTAAGCATTACCAGTGGGAGGCTCCTTTGATGCACCGGATGCCGGCTAGATTACGGTTACCACAACGGCTCGTATTTCTGCCGTGAAGCAGTAATGTGTAAGCATTACTGTGTTTCGGATTGAAGGGCGCCGTAGCTAGTGAATTTATGAAATGCAAATGAACCTTGACATCTTTTGTCTCAAAGTTTCAATAATCCTGAGCGGCACTACACTGTAATGGACAGGGCGTATCAATTATAATCAGCTGAAAGTCCTGCTAACCTCGTCCCTTATTAAGATTAAAAAAAGCACTATGTGTTATTACTGGGCTACTCCAGATTAACTTCCTTGTTATCTCGTAGTATTGGGTTTCGGTTTTAAGGGCGCCATGGCTAGTTAAACTACCCCATTCAGGCTTAACTTCTTTGTAATCTTGTACTATTTGTGTTTCGGTTTAAAAAGATACCGTAGCTAGTGAAATTACTATGGTACTGAGGCTTAACTTCTTTGTTACCTTGCACCGTTTAGTTTCAAAAGGCAGAGTAAAAACACACTTAATCACGGATTATGTATTGAGACATCGTCTGGAATACGGATCAAATTGTTGATATCGTAATTTTGCAAACGTACTGTCTAGCAAATATCTTATTTGCGTGCTCCCATAATTTAAATACAACTTGCCCCAGCGCTCTTTTTAATATGATAAAATCATATTTTGGATAAAAAAACGTCGAATTTGTAACGTTAATAGTGTTATGTTAATAAATATGCATATACGAGTAACACTTTTTGTATGAATTTGTAATAAAAAGTTTCTCATTTGAATGATGTATGTTTGGTGTTTGTATGTGAAAATGCATTTAAGTGAAAAACATTTAATTTCCAGGGTTTACGTTCTCCTTCCCCATGAAGCAACATTCAATATCCTCAGGAGAGCTGATAACGTGGACTAAGAGTTTCAACTGTGGCGGTATGAAGGGAGTTGACGTTGCAGCTCTTCTACAGCAATGCTTGAGGAAGAGGGGATTGAAGGTCACGGTGCAAGTTTTGCTTAATGACACCACAGGGACTTTGGTTGCTGGCGCGCATTTGGACCCTGAAGTAGCTGTAAGTTTTTTTTATGGGATTAAGAGGCAGAAATACTTATGATTACTATGATACAGCACTGTCAATATGTTCTGACTTGTAACGCAATAGAACATGGCCAGTTACCAGTGGGAGGCAGTTATGTGTAAGCATTACTGTGTTTCGGTCTGAAGGGCGCCGTAGCTAGTGAAATTACTAGGCAAATGAGGCTTAACATCTTATGTCTCAAGGTGACGAGCGCAATTGTAGTGCCGCTCAGAATTTTTGGGTTTTTTGAGAATCCTGAGCGGCACTGCATTGTAATGGGCATGGCTATCAATTACCATCAGCTGAACGTCATGCTCGTCTCGTCCCTTATTATCATAAAAATAAAAAAAATGGCGTGTGTCTTCAGTGACGGCGTATCGCGCATGCAGATTGATAGGTACCTATACTTAGGCATAAGCGGGCGGCTGTCTTTAGTGCACGCTGGAGAGAAATGAAATGAAATGAAATTTTGAAATGAAAAGAGTGTGTAATTGTGCTGGGTTTTTGTTTAATATCGTCGCTATTCAAAATTAAACGCTTAAAGTAGATATCAAGAAAAAAAGTAACTTCTTTAGTAATGTCGTGGTTTGGGAACTCTTCTTGCCGCACTATTCGAAGTATCGCGTTAACATTGGTTCCGCATCCATTATAACAAATAGTATATATTTACCCCCTTATTCATAATGGTCCGCTAACTTTAAACAGCCGCTTAGGAGTGTTTTTTCTCATTCTGACTTAGGTCAATAGAAGAAGACAGAGAGAGAATTAGCAATGCTTTAATTTAGCAGACTATTATGAATAATGGGGTTAAAATATTAGAGAAAAATAAAATAAAAATTTATTTAACTAACAAATGATGTTCTCTAGGATATTTACAGGGCATTTGAGAACATATTCTAACCTTACGTTATCTAACCTTTTCGTGGGAAAATCCTCGTTGCCCTACCGGAATTTTCGGTGGGGGGTGTGTGTCCAAATCAAACCGACTAAATCACACCGTGGATCATACCGCGATTTTGTAGGAGTACGGTAACGGCGTTATTAAGACAACCAGTACCCCTCATAGATTCTAAACTAACCTAACCTAACTTTCGAATTCCTAATTACTTACATAAATAAAACAACAATTGCTTAGCGACCACAGCTAAACCAATCATCACACATCACAAACAGCACTCGTTTCTAAGTTGACACATATTCCAGCCAATAAGTTTCGCTCATATTTCAAGGACGGGGCAACGTTTACGTTAGACGATTGAAGTAATAATAGTTTGCGCCTTCAACAGATTGGCGTAATTATGGGCACTGGCTCTAATGGTTGCTATATGGAGCGTGCAGATCGGGTCCAACACTGGGAAGCCCGCCATGAGAGGGTACATGATGTCTGTGTGGATATAGAATGGGGTGCCTTTGGAGACAACGGTTGCTTGAATTTCCTGCGGACAGAGTTTGATGAAGAAGTCGACAGAAACTCTTTACTGGCTAAATCATTCACGTAAGGAATACTGTCATTTATACATATTTATTATTATACATTCATAGAACAATGTTGAATCGTATATCATAACTTTTTAAGTCAACAACATTCTGAAGTTGTCCTTTTATCCTACAGATTCGAGAAATACATCGGCGGTAAATATTTGGGTGATATGCTGTGCGCTGTTTTGAGCGGATTGGCCAGGGATGGACTGTTTCCAGCTCAGCCCAGTAGAGGAGAACTGGAATCTGCACACGTCAGCATGTTTGAGCAGTATGTACTTCTATTTTTTTTATAGACTCACCTGCATATTTTCCAAGGGGTGGGCAAAGTTGTATCCCACATTTCACTGCCTATATTTGCGGGATGGTAGAAAGTAATTGACGACCAGCTCAGGGCAGAAAAGGTACAACGTGAGTAATTGCGCTGCTACTGAGAATTTCTTCAGAGAATAACCATGACTGTGCTATTACACCATGCATGTCTGGTTTCATTTTATAATTATAAGATCTAATACTTTATTAGAAATTCCAAGGTCTAAAAACGGAACCCAGTCGACAATCATAGTCTTGAGTTTTGCTGAGGAGCAAAATATAAATTGGAGCGTGATTTCACGAAAATATTGAGAGAAAATAAGAAATCAATTTGTGCCAAATAATTTTTTAAAGGATTAAAACTTTAAAAGGTTGAAAAAATTAATTCAACTTTCGGAACACTCCCCGTGATAAATGCGGTAGAAGATACACAATGAAGCGACGTCTCTACGCAACGCCAAGTGATCCAGCCTTTCACAGAGCCCGACAATTCGAGCTGCTCTGCGTTGCACGTGGTCAAATGGATCGAGCTGATACTGGGGTGCGCCAGACCAGAGATGACAGCAATACGCCATATGTGGACGGACCTGCGCTTTGTTTTTAGCTTTTAGTGGCAGTGCGCCGATAGCGCGGAGTCCTTTTTTCGGCTTTGAATTAAAATTGTAAATAATTGAGATAGAGTTCTGGAAGTAGGAACTTTTTTATTGGAAATTTCCTCCTCTTTCAGGATCTGCAATCAAAATTTCTTAAATATTAATAGTTCTTGAGTTTTTAAAGAAAAACTAAATGCTATCTTTTTTCATCTTAATATCGAATAAGCCATCGCTCATATTATACACGTGTTTGAACTTGTTGGCTAGCCTAACTGCCGAAATTTATTAATTAAATATTTCAGTAAACTAATAAATTTTATTGAAGTCATAGACTAATTAAGGTTGTTTGGCAGAGAAAACGTATGCGGAGAATGGTCGCAGACTTCGGAGGCTCTGTGCGAGGCTTGCGGTGGCGTCTCCATGACGAAGGCTGATGCTCTGGTGGCGCAGCATGTTGCCAGGGTCATATCGAACCGGGCGGCACAGCTAGTATCCGTTTGTAAGTGTGCTCAAATACTTATACCATTTCTAGATATTAATTTTCCCCGCAAAAGAGAATCCTGGCACCGTTTCTTTTTCTCAGAGCGTCATTTGTTTTCTATGCGACGACAGTCAGTTAAATCTGATGTCAAAAAATTTCCAAAGTGATCTATTTTGAGACAACACATCACTTTTATGACTTTTCATGAATGAGCTAATGTCATCAGTGATAATATTACCGGAGTCTTAAAGAATCATAATACTACTTTAATGGAGTACCCTATCCCGTATGCACCCCACAATCTGAGCCTTAGTCTGTGTTTTGACCAGAGATATACTATGATGCAGTAAGGGAATTGGTTGATAAGAACATTGGTCATTGGTACTTGCTACATATCTATGGAGGACACACAGCCTTCTTCTTGTGTATAAAATTATTTAATTATCTACCTCTAGAAATAAAAAACTTACCACAGAAACGATTTACTGGACTCCTGTTTAAATGTTTAATCGACAATAATTTATATAGTGTTAAGGATTTTTTTTAATTTAAGTAAACTTTTTGCATGCTAACTTAAATGAGCCGAATTGACGACACTGCAATAAATTTAAAATCTTTAAGGTATACTGTATCCGATGCAATAAATAAATTTCATTTAAATTTCTACTTTCCACTGGCAGTTTCTGTAACTCGAAGTCATTTGCGACAATTTTGCATGCGAGGTTGGTAGAGACTACTCTAGTCTCCAACCTGTTAAGCTTCTAAAGAAAGTCAACTAATTATTATTTTTTATCGAGGAGGAGGACCAGTAAGTGATCACTGCCGCCCATACTCTCTTTCATCACCAGAGGAATAACAGGAGCGTTGTGCAACGCATAGTAACGTTCATTCCAGAAAGTTACCTGAGTGCCACATAGTAAAATTCACGAGACTGATAATTAAGTTTTGTGGCGTATGGAGGTGGAATATGGTTGCAGAGATCAGATCAAACAGTTCTTTGAAACACCCAATGAATCCTGATGAAGATACAGAACGAAGCGAAGTCTTACAATTTGAGCTAGGTAGTACTAATTTATGATTAATTAAGAGTTAACCTTGACAGGTATTGCAACACTTCTCCGACGCATGGATCGTGGTCACACCGCGGTTGCTGTCGATGGCTCGGTCTTCAAGAGACATCCTCGCATCAAGGGTCTGATGAACAAGTACATCTCCTTGCTGGCTCCATATCACAAGGTCAGTTTTCACACAGCCCGATGAGTGTTTTTTCACATAAAAAAAACTGTGTGTATACTGTAAACTGTGTTCACGGTCTGGTATTTGTACATGTATACAATGCACACACTTTAGATGCGTCTCGTAACGGTGTCGCGAGTCCAGATATTTTATCTCATCTAAAAGTATGCGTACCGCGCTAAAAGAAGTTTTCACTTTGAAAAAAGGACTATTGGCTATTGATAAAGTTACTTCTGTAGATTTAGTTTTAATAGCAGTGTCACTCTTGGCTTAATAACGCTAGGGTATATTCGGCTCGAGTTATTACCAGTGGCTTGGCTCATGGCTCCTTTACACAGGATGCCGGCTAGAGTATGGGTACCACAACGGCGCCTATTTCTGCCGTGAAGCTGTAATGTGTGTATCGTGTTTCGGTCTGAAGGGTGCCGTAGCTAGTAAAATTACTGGGCAAATGAGACTTGAAATCTTATGTCTTAGGGTGACGAGCGCAATTGTAGTGCCGCTCAGAGGTTTTGGGTTTTTCAAGAATCTTGAAGGGCACTGCATTGTAATGGGCAGGGCGTCTCAATTACCATCAGTTGAACGTCCTGCTCATCTCGTCCCTTATTGGCATAAAAAAAATACCAGCTGTTCACTTGCGCCAATTTAAAACTTTAAATTAAATAGTTTCTTTTTAAATTGCAGTTCACGCTGCTCGGCGCTGAAGACGGAAGCGGCAAAGGTTCAGCATTAACTGCTGCTATTGCCGCAAGAGTTGCTGCAAGAACGCCTTAGTTGCTGATGAGAAGTGTAACAGACTGATATTTTAGATTTTAAGACTAAACAAAATAGTTTTCCATAATTATGCAAAGGTTTTGAGTTTTTTTTAGTGTTAATTGCGGCAAAATTTTTCTTCAAATAATTCGACGCGTGTTTCTACACGAGATACGAGTCTCGTGCAAGAGGTTGGCGAGTCAACATCTCGAGGATGCCTCGTGTAGTGGCGAAACACGTCTCGAATTGTTTGAAGACAAATATTGGCGGAATTAGCACTAAAATAAACTTAAAACATTTGGATAAAAAAAAAATAATATAATATGTGTTTGCTGCATATAGATAACACTGTTCGTTTTTTTATCTATATAGTGCATACTGTAACTCAATCAATTAAATCAATCGAGTTTCTTTGTTTCTGAGTCCCAGTTATTTTAATTACTCATGTAATGCAGTCTCCTCGACTAATATTCGACAAAATGGGTACAGAATTAATAATTAATTGGTACACATTTTACGGTTTGACAATACAACACATAATATTGGAGTTACGTGTATTTTAAAATCATTTTACTTTTGGCATTTATCTGAAATAATTACTGGTAATATCCCCTATAACGCGATAGAGTGGTACAACGTTATAGGTGTGCCTTCGTATAACGCGTTATTACGACCTCGTTATTCGTAATAATAATAATAATAATTGATCACAATATTCGTGGCAAGTATTTTCAATTTTTTGCCTAGTTTTCTATTTTATTGAAGTTTTAAATACACAAATTTAATTAAATAATTTAATTTTGTAATAACACAATTGACAATAGCTAATTATGAACTGTACAAATCATTATAAATTTCACAGTACAGAAATATGTATATAGGATATCCCTGCATTAAATAGGGGTCTCCCCTAGTTATACGGAAGATTTATTGATATCCATAAGATGAAAACGCGTTATTAGGGTACTGCGTTATGGGTGGAATTACGTATTACGGTAAATGAGTAATTAAACCGTTCAATAATTATAATGAATTAACGGTTTAATTAACATAAATATTAATAAATATAAATATAGTTAAGTAATTATATTTATTATAATAACTCGATTGTAACTTTATTAGAAAAGACAATGGTTTTGTCGTAGAAAGGCAGCCAATATTTTAATTATGTTCTCAATAATATTTAGTTAAAAGACTGCATGGATAGTAGAATTGCGTGTGATATTGTTATTTAAAATTATTGACGTTAGGAAGAAGATATCAATATATTAAAATATTGTAAGTTTTTTTTATTATATATTCTATAATGGTTGTCATAGAGTAAAAACATGAGTGCCTTCATTATAATTAGGCAAATTTAGGCAAATGTCGTATTGATGTAGTTGTATCGATATTTTTTAACTGTTTTAATTTCTAGTGCAATCAATTGGTCACGAATTGTTTATGTAATTAATTACAATTGATACCAAACCTTTAATACTTCAAGTGCGATAATTTCTTATGCAAATATCGTTTTTTATAATCGGTTGGTCAATAACAGCTGTTGGTCGGAAACTATCGATATGCTGCTAAGGCACTAATAATGGCCTTTATGCATAGATATGTATTTATATATGCATTTTTGTTTTGCCATTACTTTTTATAAAAATACCAGCCGTTCCCGCCAATTTAAAAAGGAAACAAATTCATGCAAGTTGGAATTCGAAAAATAAACCATCTTGGATAAATTTCGCATCGAATGGTGATAGTTTCATGTCGATACGACCCACTGGTCGTATCGACATGAAACTATCACCACCACTGTTTAGGCGTGATTGAGTCTCAAACAAAGACTATTTTCATAATAGATATATATAGAATAGTATACCCTAAGAGAAATATTATATCAAACCCATGGATCTATCATTTAAAATGGAGGCTACAAAACAGGTCGAGCCAAATACACTACAGCGGTCGTTTGTCACTTTCTAATAACAATGCATTCACCGCCATGACACTTCAAAGAGTTGCCAATAGAAAAATAACAGGAGATTATAATGTAGTATCATTTATTCAATTAGAGATTTCCAACAAAATTTTCTACAAATGAAATTTTCATACGATCTCAAATTGATTGTAAAACCTTTAAAATAAAAGAGTAATGAATTTTCACATTAATTATCAAAACTTTTATTATTATGATGATGAATTTTTTGACTGGCAAGATAAAAGTACGAGATATAAGGCTTGGCCTTTTGACTTGCATCCCGTGCCATTAAATAAATAAAAAAAAAGGACATAAGGTCTTTGTTTAGCTTTAATACTTTATTTGGAAAATAGTATTTATATTGATCACAGGTTCAATATCAAATTTGAATTCATTCATATTATCTATTTCGTGGTTGCATTTTGAATTAAGGGATTTAATTTGAAACAGAGACTTGCTGGGCAAGATATCGATGATATTTTTTAAGTAGTTTAAGTTTTAGGTTAAGATTTTAATACTATATATTTTATGTGCCATAATATTTCTTGTTGAATCGTTGTAAGGGTAAATTTACAATATCAGGTTATATATATACATAAAATGCGATGTTTTTAAGATATAACTCGCGTTAGGTTAGCCATGAGACATTATAGAAATATTTAGATCTATGTCAAAACAAATACCTTAATTGTTCACGTTTTAATTTTTGAAGGAATTGTAACATTATTCTTGATTACATATTAACTATTTTAAAATTATAATTATATATTATTTGAATAATTAAGGTTTTTTTTATTTCTTATCACTAACCTAATTCTTAGGGGTCTTTCATACCTTACGTTACAACGGACACGGGGGTTGAAGTGTCGTTACACGTAAAAAACTAAAATATTAGCCTGAATTGACGTGCCACATGTTCTGTTAAACTTTGCTCATAATAATTGAAACTAAAATGCCGAGTTGCGTAGTAAAACTTGTAATAATAATACTACAAGAAAAAGAAAGACACTGGGATCACAATATATCATGAGTGAGTATTTTGTATTTGATTAATTTCAATGGTAACACTAAGCCTATGTTACAAAATTTGATAGATGCCATCGAGTGTCAAGATCACGCGCACAAGTATCAAATAGTTGCCGTAATAAAAAAGTTATTGTTCTTAGGCAGTCCTGTAGGTACCTATCTAATTTGAGCGCAGCGGAGACCAATTCAAAATCCAAATTCTTAATGTAAGCTCGAAGGTAAGAAAAACAAAATTTAAAGAAATATTAATAACTCGATCTTTATATAAGTATAGGTAAGGCTCATGTAGGTTTAAGTCGTTGACAAGTAACCTCGCTGTCCGATACATAGAAAACTTTGGAAAATAGCTATATTCATTTTATTACATAATAAAAATAAAAATAAAAAAATGTGACCTCACAACTCTAGGGGAGGGGTTTCACAAATGTGACCACACGGGGAGGGGAATTAAAATCCATAAACTATATTATGTGACGTAGATACTAGGTATGTCTTGCCATAAATACTGAAACAAAGAAATTATAAAATTTTCTATTGCAAATAACTCTTTACTTATACAGCGTATTAGTTTAATACATAAATATAAAACAATTTAAAATATAAAAAGCTTATTCGAGTTTATAGTGGTCTCCATTGGCTGCAATACAGTCCTTTAAACGTTGAGGCCAGTTATCGATAGAAGCAATCTTTCCATTGGAAAATTCTTCACTGCCAATCGTACGGATTGTTATAGGACTTCAAATTACCATGGCGTTTAGAGCAAGCCGTTCTCTGTAAATCTGAACATAAATCTACTAGACGACGGCCAGTCTTCAGCTCTGATGAAGTCCGAAACGTTCGTTTCCAACCAAGACTCTGCAGATCGAGCTTTATGACCCGGTGCCGAGTCTTGCTGGATGGACTATTCTTGGTTATTGGAGATGGTGTTGTTAAGGGGCTTCATTACCTTCTGCGGAGACCAATACTTAATCTAAGGTTTGTAATTATTATTAATAATAAATGAATGAAATGAAGTGAAAAAGTTATTCTTGGTATCATAAACTGTTTTTCAGCACATCTTAAAGTAGAAGCATGAAACATGATTGTAACTAATCATATTTCTTGCTGTGAGTCAACTCCGCTGCTAGATGCAACAACAATAGGGTGCGGCATGGAGAGCCTAGTACCCCTCACGTCCTCAGACGTACCGGTTCACTTGCTTGCGTATCGGTACTCGTTTTAGTATTCTCATGCCACAACATGATTTTGATACTTATTGAAACGCTTTTATTATTTGTACATTTTTTAAGTAGGCTTTCCACTGTTGTTGTAAATGGCTGCGCGTTAACAATTATCTGTGAGAATTCTTGCGTATTTTTAGCGATTAGACATCGAGACTATGTTTTTCTTAGCGGCAGAACAAAGGAGCTAACCCACTGGTTATAGTAAAACTTAGACCGTAGCTTTGTAAATCATTCCAGTTAACTGCTCGTTTCATCGTGAGTTCATCAATCCGCCTCATATTTTAATAAATGCCACTAATCTTCAACTAAAAGGTTCTACTCTGCTTTCTAATTAAAAGTATATCTCACGTATTACCCTTAATTTTTAATATAGTCAAATAAATAAATATTATGACTGTTCATTATTAGCATATTTATGAAAATTTAGTATATTAGGTATGTTCACAAAATCGTTACCTTTTTGCTTAAGATAGTGTTTGGCATAGTTAAGGAGATACAAGGAATTGGTACAAACTACTAACAGTAAAGTCCTGTGGAGAAAAAAATGCGTACGTACGAGTACAAAGTACACATGTCAGAAGTGAAACCTGCATTGTGCATGAACCTCTTAACTGTATATGAAGTCCTGGTACATGTTGCTAGGATGACACATGATTTCATCCTCTATGAAAGACATTAATATCATTGCTACCATATTTATGTCCTCCTGGTGTCTATCTAGTAGACGTCTTGCGAATGACGTCAGAATATATTAAGGTATACTCGCGTCATACATAAGACAATCTCTTCTTCAACTATGATCGCCTGGTACCAAAACACTGTACAATTTTTCCTATCTCATTTTCTCTCACACTAAGTCTTATGAATTTATGTGTCTGTCTCTTATTACAGTCGCTTTTTCGTTTCATTTACTTTCAAAACAAAACGATGCTAAAGAAGTTTTTACTTCAATAGTCCAGTATTTATAATGATTGAATGATTATGTTGAGCATAATTTACTTACTTTCATTTAACATCATATTAACATTACATTACGTAATTTCGTAACACATGTTTTGTACATTTTCTGGGATCATAATATTATAAAAGCATATACATCGTCCAATAAAAGCCTTACTAACTCGACTTAACCGAGTAGTAGGCATAGCAGTTAGTTTATGTTTGTTCGAATTTAGTTAAATAACTGGCTCTTATACAATTTTTGAACGGAAAATTAGGTATTTACAGTGGCGTTTCCGGCCTTTTCAAACAAGTGTTTGCACTTTTGAAGTCATGTCGTATCTTCACCGGAAAGGTATTTCGTCGTCAGTTAGGTCATTCCATAGTATAGTTGTGCAAGGAATGAGAAAGTTTTATAAAGCTTAGTAGAAAAATATTTAGTTAAGATAGCTTAAGCTTTAGCTTAGCTTAATTACGTATTTTTTATTTTAAACATTCTAATTCCAACGCAGTATATTTTTATTTTAGTTTCTAATTTACTATCATTGAGGTTAGTAATTGATTTTCAAGCAAAGTAGGCACTGTAGATCTAACAAGCCGTGGTAGAACTTTGAAATAAGCAAATTATAGAAAGGCAAAAAAGAATAATGGGGCACAACCTTCTCTCTCTGAGCGTCGTTTTCAGAAGCGGTAGAGTTTTAATCGGCAGCAAGAAATCATTAAGAAAATTTGGAATAATATCTTTGTTTATGATATCGAAATAATAAAAAACAAAGGAAATACCTGTACTTATATAACATTATAAATTTAATACTGTTATATAAGTACAGGTATGCAGTACAGGAATTGTAGATCTAACTAGTCGTAGTTGAGTTTTACTCCGACAGTACAAAATTACTTGTATGAAACGCTGCTTGCTTCGTAAATGGAATCTGTAGACTGCCTACCGTAGGTAGTAAATTAACTTTAACACTAGTGCTATATTTATTAAGGTTCATAACGACGTAGGCACTTCCTCATTGCCTTTATGATATGCACGCCCCTGAGTTTACTATATAATTATAGAGGATAATATATGGTCCTTGTTTGTAAATAGGCTAAGTTGATATATGATTTAAAAAATGGGCTTGGAGTTTCTTGTCAGTTCTTCTCCCCATTTCAAATCCCCTTTACAAACTGATGTTGTTTAAAGACATTTACCATGTGTTGTTGCAATATGTTACGTTATTGTCACTCCGTATGGTAAATTAATATATTTCTATTCTATTCCATGTTATTGACTCCTCTCGTACCTACAAAAACACTACAAATGTCTTCAATTAATTGTGATAGTGGTAATTTAAATACCATAATAAAACAACATATAAAGTACAAAATTATAATTAAGTAACATATAATATAATGCCTATATCTAGCAATATGAAGAACTCCTGTGATATTCGTAATCCAAGCGGCCTCTCTCCAGTTCTCCGTTCATGTTCACGACACTTCCACCTTCTCCCTGACCTTCCGCAGAATGCTCGCCAGTTCCGACGCTGAAGTCGTCTTGTACTGCGCGAGCACACGATAGCACCACCCAAAATTGTAATTATTAAATTATTCAAATTCAAATATTTTTTTTAAAATAGGATTCAAAATCACTTATTGAATGTCAAAAACTACCACCAATTCAAAATAGACTGCCTCAGACCTAAGAGGCGCAAGAAACTCAGCGGGCTTTTTTTTAATAAAAATATGGATTACAATATAGTATTTATGTAAACTTTTGTAATTAAAGAGCCTGAGGGTGTTCGCTTAATTCCCAGTCTGGGGTATCATTAAGAAAATAATTTAGTCTGGGGTATCATTAAGAAAATAATTTATGTTATAATAAAGTTTCCCACACACCCGTTTTTGAACAATTCTTTTTAATTTCGTAACACATGTTTTGTACATTTTCTGGGATCATAATATTGTAAAAGTATATACATCGTGCAATAAAAGCCTTACTAACTCGACTTAACCGAGTAGTAGGCATAGCAGTTAGTTTATGTTTGTTCGAATTTAGTTAAATAACTGGCTCTTATACAATTTTTGAACGGAAAATTAGGTATTTACAGAGGCGTTTCCGGCCTTTTCAAACAAGTGTTTGCACTTTTTTTTGAAGTCATGTCGTATCTTCATCGGAAAGATATTTCGTCGTTAGTTAGGTTCCATTCCATAGTATGGTTGTGCAAGGAATGAGAAAGTTTTATAAAGCTTAGTAGAAAAATATTTAGTTAAAATAGCTTAAACTTTAGCTTAGCTTAATTACGTATTTTTTATTTTAAACATTCTAATTCCACCGCAGTATATTTTTATTTTAGTTTCTAATTTACTATAATTGAGGTTAGTAATTGATTTTCAAGCAAAGTAGGCACTGTAGATCTAACAAGCCGTGGTAGAACTTTGAAATAAGCAAAGATTATTATTAAAAAAGTATAAAATTATATTAAAAAAATTATGCAAAGAAAACTATATTATTAGAAAAGTAGCTATCTAGTATCTAGATACTAGATAGCTCACTATAAAATAGTACTAGATAGTACTAGATTTTATGAGTGACCCGTTCAATAGAAGTTTACTTTAGTTAGTTAAACTAAATTAATGTTACCACCGGTGCTACTTTTATTTAGGTTCATAACGGGGTAGGCGATGCCTAACTGTCTATATGATATGCACGCCTCTGGTACTGTATGATCTCAGTGAGTGAGTAATGGACTTTGCTTACCCCAGACACATTTCTCTGGACTAAGATCTGGCTGTACAAACGCTTGCCCTCGTCAGAACCCACAACACGCTCCAGTTGAGCTCGAGAGAGTGCGAAAAGCTGATGTCCTGGAAGTCGCAGCTGCTTCTGTGCTGTTCTGCTGAAACCTTTAGCTTCCAGCCAAGATACTACCTCATCCGGGGTTGATTTCTGTTATAGAATACACATACTTGAGTTATTTTTAAAGTAATATTTCTCACTCTTAAATTTATAACTAAAATTTATGTCCGATGCGGGACTCAAACCCACGACCTCTTGGGTTCCCCAGAGCACTCTTACCAACTGAGCGAACCGTTTGAGTGACGCATGTTTCATAAATCCTGGTATGTCTTGTTCAACTCTCAATAGCAGAGGTCGCGGGTTCCAGTCTCGCATCGTTAATATTTTAATTTTTTTAATTTTAATATCATTAACAGAAAAATAAGTGAAATACAATATCTTAAAGGGAATGCGTGTAAATATGTAATTTAAAGATGAGTTTACACTTATTTATTAATTGACAATCTACATGGCCACGGATGACTGAAGTGAGCCATCGTAAGGAGTAACTGCCTTATTCATAATAAAACGCTTTTCAAAGGTATAAAGCTATATTCGTTAAAACGTGTTTCAAGCCTATCGAACGTTCGATAAAATTCCTTATTCATATTCGTTACATAAATCTCCCATAACTAATACGTCTCTGTAGTACGCAATGTTGCCATTTCGTAAAAAAAAACATGATTTTAACTAATTTATGAGAAACTGTCAATGAAACAGACATCTTTTCAATATTATTGTCAGTTGTCATAAGTCAAAATAATGTCAAAATAATTTCAAACTACAAACATCAAAGTTTTGAAGTCTGTCGGTTGTCAATCTATGACGGATATCCAACAACTTTGAGCGGGAAGCTATACACATTAATCATTTAACGAACAGCTGATCGATGTCGGCAATGTTTTTTTGCGTTCGAGTGCTTAAAATAGGTTTATAGAAGGGTCCTAGCTACTATAAGTCACGTCAGCTTTATCGAAGAGATAATGAGCGTTTTAGCTCTAATATGCGATTATGAATACCATTTTTTAACAAGCGTATATTAGCGATGTTTTAAATCTCCGCTAAGTCATTATGAATTAGACAGTTAATAATTTTAATTAGTATTAGTTTTTTTTTAGTATTCTACTAGATTTATTAACGAATTATTATAGCAATAGTTAGTTTAAATAACTAAATTACCTATTAAGTAATCCAGCAAAAAAGCGTCTCGTAATATTGACGAGTTTAAGCTGATCAACTTAAAACTTACAAGCTTGCTAGTTATATAATAACTATAGCTTTGCAAACATTGTTTTTTATTACCCCATGCGATTGGTTTTTGTCAATTGTCAGTAGTATTTCTATCAAGATCTTTATATTTTTTTATTGAAAATAAGGGACGAGAAGGGCACGACGTTCAGCTCATGGTTATTGATACGCTCTGCCCATTACAATGCAGTGCCATTCAGGATTCTTGAAATACACAAAAATTCTGAGCGGCTATACAAATGCGCTCGTCACGTTTAGACGTAAGATGTAGTCTCATTTGGCCAGTAATTTCACTAGCCACGGCGCCCTTCAGACCGAAACACAATAATGCTTACGCATTACTGCTTCACGGCAGCAACAGGCGCCGTTGTGGTACCATTAATCCAGCTGACAACTGTGCAAAGGAGCCTCCTACTGGTAATTAATGTGTATAATTTACGACAAATCTTGAAATTAACAGAAATAAATACCTGGTGTATGAAAATATCAGGTGTTTTCTTAATCTCAAGTTTTCGTTGTTGAATCTGCGGTAGAACAGCTTTAAGTTCTTCGTGAAGTGAAAGAGAGCTCATGACAGATTTTGTTGCTGCAACATTGAATATTAGATAACTTTATATTATATACTTGGAAAAAAATTTAATTTATAAAGAAAATTTATGATCGATACGGGATTCGGACTCGTGACCTCTCGCGTTCCGGGCGACTGCTCTCCTGAGCCAGCTGTTGGGAGTGACGTATCGTTGTATAAAAGATTTAAGTTTTCTTTAGTGTTAATTCCGCCAATATTTATTTTTAAAACAATTCGACACGTGTTTCGCCTCTACACAAGGCATCCTCAGGACGTGTTGTCTCGCCAAAATCTGGCACGAGACTCAGAGTTGAGTTGAGAAAGAAAAAAAAAGAAAACTTAAATCATTTGTATAATTATGGATTTCCGCAAAGTAACGCCTAATTCAATAAATTTTCTGACGTATCGTTGATAAATCTTGCATATTATGTCTTGTTCAATTCTCAAGTTGTGGCTTCATCTACAGGATCTACATTACAGTTGATAACCTGCTCAACCCCAAAATTTGATTGACTTGAGATGTCGCTCTTGCTTTTAATTGCTTACAATTTGCTATTTTTTAAAAGTGATAACCCTCACTTCTGGGATTAATTACACAGGGTAATCACTTTAAAAAAAATAAGAAATCGTATATACTACGTAGTTATAATAATACTTATATGAAAGATTGAATATATTTTACTGGGGAAATTTAAAACAGAGCTGTTTTTCTTTTATCTCAGTTGGATTGTTTGCCAACAACCTCTTAATGTTCAGTCCTGTTCTTTTTTATCTTATATCTTTAAACGAGCAATTCTTATATAATATAATTTATATATATATATATATATATATATATATACCTGAATCTCGGAAACGGCTCCAACGATTTTCATAAAATTAAGTATGCAGGGGATTTCGGGGGTGATAAATCGATCTAGCTAGGTTTCAATTTAAAAAAAATGGTTTTATCCATGTTTGAATGAGAAACAGCTACAATAACATTAGAATAAAAAGGTAAATTTCGCCACTATATACAAGACTATTATAGCTCAGATGGGACATTGGGTGATCCGGAAAGCAGAAGACCCCGGTTCGAATCCAGAAGTCCTATTAGTTTTTTTTTTGTTCAAGTTTTGTACATTCTTAAAAATTCGAGCAAGGCTCGGTCGTCCGGATATTTAGTATTTATATGAACTCTCAAATTAAATGATAATAACTCAATTAGTCGGTTAATAATAGAAAACATCCAGAATATACTAGCTTTATAGCTATAGATGACAGCCTTATAATTCGTGACCAATTTTGAATGAATGTAACTAGTCGCTTGGTATTCAAAATACTAAGGAGCTTATGACAAGCGGTGCTGACTGTTTACGACTTATCAATCAAAATATGTTACAGTAACAATAGATTCCCTTTCTTGCTGTATCTTAGAAATTTTCGTGTCTTTCGCGCGCTTTGTTTATCTTTAGTCTTTCGCGCGCTTCGTTTATCTTTAACCAAGTATATTGTAGATTGGCATTGTGAATTTTAAGGCAACGCTCCTGTGGTACCCACTTCTGGTGTTGCAAGAGATAATGGATGATGGATATTACTTACTAGGCGCCTAGTAACCACGCTCGTTTGTCCTCCTTATACCAAGAAAAAGAGCTATGTAACATGCAGGCGTATTGGCTATAGGTTGTATATTTAACCTTTAGTATATGTATAAAAACATAGTCTGATGCATACCTTTTTATGGGCGCGAGTGATCTCCCTATGCATTGCTAATCCAATGATTAATATTTTATAAATATTTAAGATTTTCCACGTCTGTATGTTGGTTTTATTAATAGTCACTGAGTTTTTATATTTGGGGTAATTTAGAGCATTATCTACTTATTCTGCCTTCAAATATTATTGTTTAGCAAAACCTTACATTTCATGGTATCCGTTTTGGGGGCTGGTGCTGCGACGGGAGGCACGGGGGGTGGGGGCGGCGGCGGTGGCGGGGGAGGTGCTGGCTTTTCTGAAACATTCACCATTTTTTTTAATTTTCATTAGAATAGCAAGCTTCACATGCATGCAATAGCAAGCTTTTAAGAAACAAAATGTTTATCTTTACTTATCATCTCAGTTTGACATTATATTCAATACTTGTATTATTAATAACCAAAAAGTTTTATTCGGGAATAAATTAAACATATATTGCATGCATTTTAAAAACTAAGAAATTGGTTTTTATTTATAAAAATGTGTAAATTACAAACCCAAGATATTAAAACAACATACAAAGCAAATAAGCCCATATCAAAACAGTAGCACTTACCTAAACGCACTCAACAAACATAGCATGGGTTGTATGGGTAAATGTAAGTAAGCCTTATATTTTACAAAAGTCTAACAAAAACTTTAGTCCGTAACAGCAGGAGAGTATAGCGTTTTCATTAATTAAATTCTTTTTATTTCTCTTTTGAATTTTTTGGAAGGAAATATTGATGACATAAAATAAGTTCTCAAGCAGATATTCTGATATCAAATACAAGATATTTTTATGTAATGAGGACAAGGCTCACCAGATGGGAAGTGAAAAAAAGCTGCCCATTATAATCTAGACCAACGCCTATCAACGCCAAGAGATCTGTTGCCAGCCTTTGAAGTGAAAGATGGTTCTGACCTATGGTTATGATTGATAAAACGGCTATAGTACAGTTCAAGGAGACCTTGTTTTACTGCGACCAATGATGTATTGTTATCATAATCATCATCATCAGCCGGAAGACTTCCAATAATGGAGAAAGGCCTCCCCCAAAGATTTCCACGACGATCGGTCCTGCGCTGCCCTCATCCAACGTATCTCGGCAAACTTAACCAGATCGTCGGTCCATCTTGTGGGGGGCCTTCTATTCCTATAACCACTGGTAATTATAGCCCACTGCTAAGATTGATTCTTATCAAGTTTCATATTATATCTTTTGCAGTGAGCTGCCGTATCTCACTTAGTTGAAAAATTGGTCTTCCCAAAGAGATGCTACGTTTACGCATTCAAGGATCACATTGAGAGAGTGGGTATTACGGAGTATCATCTGCGCTATAACATAATCTACACGATTTGCAAGCTCTCACGCCTAGCATTGAGAAGTGTTTAATTAAACTGCACCCGTTAGGGTCCTGGTTAGATTATGTAAGTTTTTCGTACTTAGCCCTACTGCCTCATGCGAAGATTTTTTGTTGAAGGTTTGGATTAGGATTTTGGCATGGGTTCAACTCGAAGTGTTAAATGTCCGCTAGTCTAATCAGTTCTGGAATGCTGCAGGCTGTTGATTGCACAGTGAGTATGTCCGAGGCAGGAAGTCTCATATAAAACGCATGGTGGTGAAATGCCTTCTACCAACGTAATACGTAATGGGATATGTCGAATTTTAACGTAATGTTGTGATGAATTGATAAACTAAACTGCAATAATAAACTAAACAAAATAGCTAACTGGTGGTCTAAAAAGACTAATCATGTGAATTGTAAGTATAGTTTAACTTTATGAATAAGTTGTGTTAGTAAAATATATTATGTGAAATATAGTGGTATTCAAGGTATAATATTTAAAGGATACAGCCTTTATAATGAGTAACACGGAGATCCATGAAGTTACTGCACTAAAAGTCACCAGAAAAACATCGCATTGGTAGAATATGAGTTTAATAATAACGAAAAACTCAATACAAAACTGAACTTTATATAAAGGAGAAGTACGTTATCTTTAATTTGTGAAACATTTCAATAAATTAAAGTAATAATTATTCATTTGGTACATTTTTCTTAATTTGATTTGCGGATCCAGCAATGCCTCTTAAAGATCGGGCTACATAATGCCCGAATTCAAAAATTCTCTGACTTCATTCATGGACGTAAAAATTTAAGCTTATGCTTCTTATTTCAGAAAATTCAGAAATAAAATTGATGTGAATAATACTTTTAAACAAAAAACGTTTTACACAAATACACAAGAAATACTCTTAAAATTAAATACTATAGAAAACAGAGAATAAATAGACTTTATAAAAATAGACTCTGAAAAATATCTTTATAAAATTATTGTTATCATATATGATTCTATACAAAACCAGCTGTATAACACTTCATAAAGTTGCATTTACATCAACCTGAACATTTTTAGTGTAATTCACTGTGTGCCTTAAACTAACGTTTTTTCATGCTGCACTTTGCGGCAAATACGTACCAATAAATGTATTTTATCATCTTAATTACCTACACTTACATTTTATTACATTCTACGGGACTCTTATACATACAAAGAACTTTATAAAACTTAAAAATCACGATACAATTTGTAGGGTATGAACTTTTTGCCTTTATTTCAAAAATGGTAGATGTACTATAAAGATTATTCAGTAATATTCAGTCGTATGCGGATGAAATTAAAAAATCCTTATCTTTATTAGTATATTCTATTCATTTTATAGTATTTTAAATACTATCAAATGTTGAATAATTGCTGGAAACTAAAAAAAATTTTCTGATTTTTTTTTTCTGTTAATGATTACAGTAAAATCTAGTAGATAATATAATTAATAGATCATAATGTAAATAGTTTTTAACAAAAAAATTTATCTTGAACTAGCAATATACAAGGCGATATGTATGTATGTCAGTAGCATGTCAGACCCGTGTCCGTGTATAATGAAAATGCTATTTGATGATACAAATATATTATTATATAATATGTGAAAACATTAGAACCATTCTGTAAGACAGAAAACTGAGACAAAAATTACTTACTGAACTTACCATAAGACTATCGAAATAGATGGACCATTAGTTATTTTTAATGTGTACTTTTGCACCAGAAAATTAAAAAAACACTTGTATACTCAGCACCACCGTTAAGCAGTGATTTGGGGTATTTAAAAACAAGGGGTAAATTTAGATAAAAGTTTAAGATATTTAGAATTTGATCTATTATTGTAATTCCCAGTATAAAGCTTTAGAACAATCGACGTTATCATTACATTTTATCCCAAGTTTATTCCAATTTTAATTTTGGTACACATTAAAATAACAATAAACATAAAAAACAACACAACATCAAGCGCACAATTTAGCCAAGCACACATTTAAAATTACACACAAGACCAAGTAAAGTCTAATAATATATTTTAATCTCGTCAAACTACTTGATGAAGTAATTAAACTCGACTTTGAGCACCATGGAAATTAGGAGTTAACTAGGTAGTTTTTCTTTTAGGTTGTATTTCATTAACATAAGCCACAAAATTAATGACTATTTAATCAATATGATGCATAATATTATGATAAAATTCTTTTCCAGCTTTTTTTTCCTTTTTTTTTCATTTAAAAAAATGTGATCATACTTATGTAACTAAGGTGCCTCTATCACAACACACAACACAAAACAAATAAGCGACGCGTCGCAAACCGCATCTATCGCGATATTCCCGATACTTCTGTTGCCATAATATATAAAAATATATGTATATCTACTAAAATATGACATTACGCGTTTATGAATAATAAGATAAAGTTTAATATTGACTGATATTTTATGAATAATATATTAACACGTTTGATAATCCACACTTTAATGATTCGTCTTACGTTTTGTATAAAATCAGTTCAATCTAAAGGACGATTTAGTACAACTTTGTACTTCTTCCTTTTGTGGTACATATATACATCGCTTAATAAATATTTATTATAAGTTATGACTAAGCCTTGTTTATTAATGCTGATTATGAAGTACGAAACAATTATTCTACGCCCCACTAAAAGAAGTAATTGTTTGGATATCTTTAATATATAGTATTAAAAACTGATTTTGTAAGATAGTCTATTTTAAAACTTTCAAATACTTCTGCTTGCCATGTCCTGGACTAATATTTTCAGGGGCAAACATAGATCTGGCATGGGGCATTTCTGTTCCGAATCAGATTTTTAACACCATAGATTTTAAAATCCAATTACTTTTTGATAATAAAATTTGAATCGAATGTTTTTGTTATTAATAAAGTTTCCAATCATTCATTAGTGATGATTAGAATTTACTTCATTATTATCTGATTTTGCCCCTAACATCACATTACATCTTTGTAATATAATGTGTCTATAATTATAGTTGCGGGTAAATATGAGTAAGCCGCTGATTAGTAATTGCATTATGAATCTGTTATTTGGCGGCTAGAAGTATCGGAATTCGCCCTTTTTGCCGATGCGCTCGTTGCGAACCCAGTCCGCGCTCGCACCCGCCCCACCGCCTGTCCCTGGCCCCGCTCCGCTCCTACCCGCTGGTGTAGTTGGACTGCTGCCACCAGATCCTCTGCCTCCGCTGTCCTGCTAACAATATATTTCGTCTAATTGTATTATAAAGGCATTATCTCATATTAGAAAGGAAATATAGTCAAACAAAGAAAATTAATTTGTTATCAGTGCTTTTATAAGTGTAATGTATTTTTTAATAATTTCTTAACTTAAAAAATTAAATTTCTCTAGTTAAGCAAATAAAAAATAAGTCATTTTGAAAATTTCATACAGTCGTTATAGGATTAATTAATAATAAAACATGTCTCAGTTTAACTCAATAAAAGAAACAAAAGTATATATTATTTCACTTCACACTATAGTAGGGATATTTATGGACTAAATTCAAAGTGTTGTATAAAAATATATAGCTGTTACAAAAATATAAATCTACCTAAACTAATAAATGGATGCGGGTTTTTTTGTTCGGTTACACTGCGAAAACTACTGAATTGATCGGGATAGTACTTATACGATATATTATATGTTGGTGATTACTTATCCGAGCCTATATTTTTATATAATTTAGTCAAATACATTTTATTACATACGACAATTCATACAATGAGCGGGCGTGGAGTACTTAATTTATATGGCAACACAACGTTTGCCCGTTCAGCACTAACCGTTTGTTTTAAATAAATAGAGATGTAATAAAAAATAGTGTGTGTACTTATGTTCACGCGTTAGAAGTTATACTCTTTGGCGTATGGAAAAATAAATCAAATTTTAACAAATAGATCAAAGATAGTATAAACACTCAGCACTTAAGGTTAATATAAACAAGTATAGAAGATTAATTAATTTTTTTTCTTTATACATAAAATTTGTTAATATATCAGAAATAAAACAAAACGAAAAAAATTTTTTTTTAGATAATAATGTAATCATTTTTTATTAACGATGTAAATAAATTATACATACCGACAATTAACCTCAAATCTATAAATGCACTCAAAACAGTTTATTCAAATCAGTTTTATCACTAATATTCAATATATTTAGACATACTAATAAATTATTAGTAAATACTATCACCGTCGTATATGAAATTGATTTAATAAAAACACCAAAATAATATTTATTTATTCACACTGTTTAATTGTACTGTTACGAAACACGTGTTCTAAATAGAATATACAACTTGACCATAGGTATCGATTTTCATGCCACCTAGAACTAATTTCACGATGTAGAATTCAGGTGTCGGTGTGCGCGTGCATCGTAAAAATTAACTCTCATCATTTATCTCCATCGCGCCAAAAGAAGTATAACTTCAAAAATAAGTGGTACCTGGTAATGCGTGTAGATAGGGTTCGGGTAGAGATGTGGTGAGGAAGGTGGCGTGATGGCTGGAGCCACGATGGTGTGCGGAACGTGGGCAGTCACTCCGCGACGGTTACGGGCCTTCCACCACTTGCGAGAGTCATCCAGCACCTGGTTATCAAATAGTGGATTGTTTACCAAGGAACCAAAAACCTATTTAATAAGCGAGTTTTTTTACTAAGAGTGCAGCGTAGGATTGTAAGCACGTCATTTGAACTGAAATAGTCTTAAAACCGAGGTGGATAATTAATTCTCTATCATCCTCTATGAGAAAATAACTAAGTGTAACATATGAATAAGAGTATGCGTTTGCTTATTTTCATACAAATAATTATTTATAATTTAAAAAATTATGCGTACATTTAGGAACCGCACAAAAATGAATAGAGTAAGTTCTTGTGATTATCGCATTCAGATAGGCAGAGGACATGGTTTTAAATTTTACCGCATTAGTAAAAGTTCCAATATTGTTTTAAATATAGTGAACAGTTGTGAAAATATAATGAATAGACATTGGCTGTAAAAATTAAAGTGTTCAAATAAATGTATTTGGCATAAGGCAATAAGCAAATAAATAATTTTATTATTACGATAGTCTATAGTTACATAACTCTCTCTCACTCTCTTATCACCCTCTATAAGAAAATGTATGCTACAAACGCATATCCCATTAATTTTAACTTATTCATACAAAGATTGGAGTACACGGGAGCAGAATAGTTTTGAGTTGATATATGTTGTAATAATTTGAGACAAACCTCAAGATATTCTCCGCGGACAACAGTGAGCTCTTTGTCATTGTTCGCAGTACGAGGATATGTAACCCGGACTACTCTTCCACCACGAGCAGTAACACCACGCGCCCACGCTTCTCCTAAATCATCTGTGCAAAAGATTTATGCTTTAAAGAGTCAGGAGTTTAGCCTACTTATACTAATAATACTAATTTTAAAACTAAACTAAAGTAATTATTGCATTTATTTTGCACTTTAAATATGTTTAATAAAGGTAGATTATTAGCATTCCTTTGAGAGAATAGGGTTGTATTGAAAAATACAGCTTTAACCCTAGGATTCGCTCGCGTTGAAATATCTTTGAAACAAGTGTATTGCTTATTTTCTGGTTGGGATCCTATAAACATTTCAGAATTTAAAAAAATAAACTGATTTATTAAAAAAAAAAACATAAGGGGATGCGTATCCTTTAAAGTTGAAACATATTTATTCACTATTGTTTAGACGTAATACAAAAATGATAATTTATATAAAAAGTGAAAAATATTCAATTCAAGTCCATGGTGTTTGTAAATGACAAATAAATTGCAAAATTGAATAGATTTTTGTATTGAAAGTTTAAGTAACCTCTTTATTCAATTTACTTATTAAAATGCTTAATGGTAATCAAGTGTTATTTCCTGAGTAAACATGTCAGACCATTATGCAGAGCAATTTTTATCACTCAGTTTGAATCTAATGGCAAAATGTATACCATGTATTTTTCTGTAGTTCATTGGCAGGACAATATGTGTACAAAGTGATCATCCATAATGATCAGTTGAATAGTTAAGGGGCGAAACCGACCAGTTTAGTTGTTGAGGGGTAGAACCGTATAGCGATTTCGTATGTATAATATTAGTTACGAAGTTCGGATGTCGAGTGACTTTTTAATATATTCTCACCTTCATCTCTTTCACTACGATACTGTGTTTCTCGTTCTGGTGACGATGCTGCCGAGCCTGAGTCTTCTCTTGTAAGTCTTGTTGTCCTGAAAAAAAAATAAACGGGAGTTATTTTTCAGTTTCTGGGTCAATTCAGAATATAATATATTATTGTAGAGAATATTTTATTACGTTACCCTTACGATTGTCTACCATATTATAATATAAGCTTATACAAAATGAATTCTAAAACCTATAATGTAACAGACGACAGAGAGCGTGATTTTAGTTACCCCATATACATTGGCATTGGGGTATTCTTGTATACAACAATACCCCAATGCCAATCGTGAATGACATTAATGTTTACAATTATTATGAGAATTAGATCATGCAATCAATGCATCAATCATCTTAATAAAAAATTGAATGTAATACAACTTATAATAAGAGTAAGTACATGAGTTCTCAAATCTAGAAAAAACTAGATTATAAGTAACTAACTGTCTTTTTCTTCTTTTCATATTGTGTCGAAAGAAAATTCAATGAAAACTGAAACTGTAAATTCTGTTCAAGGACTGACTGTACGGTAAGTCCTGCATGCAAACATGATCACGAATACTACACTACAAAGCAATAAGCATAAATTTCGCTTACCTAGGATATGGCGCATAGTCCCTTTCTCCATAGACATCAGGCTCATCGCGTTCGTAGCCAAAGTGGGCGTCCCCCCCGCTAACGCCGGGTTCCTCACCCCCTCTACCCTCACTACGACGCGGCGAGGGTCTATACATTGAACAACAACATAGACATACACAAAAGCATTGCAACACAAATTCACGCTGATACAACACCAGCGCGTTAAAACAGGGACGCATCCTAGGCATGTTTAGACTTTATCGATTATTGGAGTGTACACAAATTACCTTACGAGACAGATCCATAGAGCGTACTTAGACTTTGGTCAGACTTTACTTACGTAAAACACAGCTGAGTGTAAGCTTAGAATAAATCTTTGATTTCGTTTTTACAGCCATTTGTCAGCTGCAATAATGCTGAGCTTAAGCTAAGACAGCCCAATGCGAAATTCAAGTGCGCGTTTTAGCACTCGTTTTTATCGTGTTGTTGAGTTTTATAAGGTGTTTCATCTCGAGTCTTGTAAATAAAATGTACCTACATTTATTTCGAGGTTTAGGTTAATTTTACCATTCTACCATCTAAGTTAGACAGATCAAATTAATTTCATTTTTAGATTGGTGGAGGAAAATGATGTATTTAAAAAGTGTTTTAGAGATGAAACCGGGAGACGGGAGTTCTTAAACTTCTTTAAGCACTCCCGTGAAAAAATGCAGTAGAAGAAATAAAAATAAATGCTGTGAGAACTACAAGAATGAAGCCGATCGATATGACTAGAATTAATACTATTAAATAAAATAACAGCTATTTTTTAAGCTGAATAATAGAGTGAAACCTTACATATAAATTGTACATAAATAACAGAATCAAAGCTTTAACAATAACTGTACAGGAAAAGAATATACGAACTCATTTATTCACAATTATTACGTATGACTGCCCTAGATTGGGCTAAGCGTTAAATTACCTTCGCAACGGCTGGTCATCTACTTGGTAATCGGGTGTCCAGCCATCCATGAAAACAGGCTGATAAGGCGGAATAGTTGTTTTCCATTGTTCTCTGTAACGTACGACATATTTAATAGAAATATTATGTTATTCATCATAGGGAGTACAATAACTTAACATATTGCAACAATGCTTGGTACACATCAGTTTGTAAAGGGGATTTGACATGGGGAAAAGAACTGATAATAAACTCCCAACCCAACTTTTCATCATAAAATAATTTGCCTACTTAATATAATATTATACGATTTTAGGTGTCCTGCGCAGAACCATGCATCATTATCCTCTATATAATCTACTGGACTATAGTAAGCCTTCTTTGTCAGACGCTTTAACAACCTTCGCAATTAATTAATAACCTTCGTGACAATAGCAAAGAATCACTCAAATTATGATTTTATTAATCATTAAAAAGATTCTATGAATGTATTAATTATGAGATCAAATTGACTTACAATATAGAGTATAGACAAACGATAGATATAGATACAGCAAGAAAGAAAAGGTAAGTGAATCTATTTTTATACAGTAATTAAACAGTACTTTTACTTCATGCTAGAACACCCGAATAAACGCACGCAAAAAAAAACGGATTACACATGATTTTAACGTATACGATAATTTAGTATTCAACACGTTGTAGCTAGGTAGAGACTTGGCTAAAGATGCCACCTCCCAGGATCCATAAAGACAAAAAAAAACTAAAAAAGAAACTGTATGTGTAATTAATATAAATAAAATGTTGTGCTAATTTTTAGTTAATAACTGGTGATGATGATAACTACGCAGTAAAATATAACGCTGTAGTTACTTTTAATTTTTAACAGTGTTATATTAATTAACGTTTAAAGTTAACAGTTTTAACGACAAACCTAACTCTGCTATCACAACTGCCCTCGCAAGGCGACTGTCAAGATCGAGCGAAGTGTCATGTTAATTTAGCCGAAATTTTAGAGTTGTATTTAGCCTTTTGAATAGTAAACACATTGAAAATCAAAATAGTTCTGTCAGTTACCTAAACTGAAACGCATTAGTTTGCTGAAACTTTGATAGAGTCTGGATAACTATTGAAAATGACAAATTCCAAAATGGCTGCCACGAAAATAAAAAAATGTTACTTTCACCAATTGTTGGAAGACCTAAGAAGTTAGACTGCAGATCTGGTAAGGATGATATCTAAGTTTATCTTGCTGACAGTAATAATAGTAATAGGATCCCCGCTGGGGTAATTATCTTCGAGTGAAGACCCTTAAAAATGATATTTACCTTGGAATCAGCCAGGCGTCTCCAAGTGAATGCCAGAGCTCCGTTTCCTTACTGGTGACACAATTAGCCAACAAATTCAATGCATCCCTCGTCAGCAACGGCTGCACTACTCGTGACGGCAACCGACCGTCACCGACATCCTGTGCAGCATCCACAATCAATGCCAACGGAGTGAATAAGAAATGGACCAGCTCTGGCGCATTTGGGTCGTGAATATGAGTTCGCAGACGTGCCAACAGATTGAAAGACAGCTTGAACTTCTGCAGAACATCTACGAAGTCTCTTTCCGGTGGGGGGCGTGTTCTCAAAGCTAGCATCCCTTCTCCCGTTCCAGCGCTTCTCTTCCCACCTCTGGATCTTCTTCTCCTCTCAAGTTCTCGTGACGCTGCAGCGGCATGTTGTAGTCGGGCGATGAACTTCTCTATGTCATCGAAGCAGCGGTTGAGGATGGCTATGTCCTGTTCATACAGTCGATCGGATCCTGTAGATGATGCATCATCTCTTTCTCCGCCGGAGCCGCCGCGTTCAGCTCGCCCCAACTGTGCTGACATTTGCTGCAAAAGGAAAGAAAAATAATGATACCATACCAATCTCTTTTGCACGTTTTTGTTTTAGGTTTTTGTCAACAGTTGAATTTGCGAATAAATGTTTAGCTTAAATTATAAATTTTTAGGTGAAGGCAGTCAAATTCCTTCATCCAGCCGGTATTTATCAATAATTTCGAGCATAACATTAGGGGTTAAAGTATGAAATTGCCGATTTGTACTGAAAAATGGAAAATCATTTTTTTTTTATTTAACATATTTGTTTAATCAAAATAATTAACATTATTATTATTATCTATACATTGCTGATATCTAAAAGGAAGGTCAAACTCTTATTCAAAAATCACTCGAATTTTCGAAGTATCCATCTTTCTTGTCTAAGCTGAATAAAAAACAACAACTGAAAGTCGATAATCGAATGTTGCACATTTTTAAGAGAAGAACTACATAGGTACCATGTGAAGAAAGTTTCCCTAAAAAATCTCAAACCATGAAGGTTCTATGTCAATTCTTGTACCTATTACAATAAAACGGCAATTTCATCTTTAACCCCTTATGGTATTAAGAAATATTGCGTCTTAAATTAAGAAATTTTATATGAAATAATAATTAACAAACACTGGAGTAATCAATCATAAAACGATTAGATGGTCCACATGTAGGGTGTCGAGTAGGGTTAAGGTTGAATCAACTCCTGTTTACAAATCAGGTGGCCAAGTGGTCTGAAGGGCCAGATTTTAGCTCTAGTTCCCGACATGGAGCGAAATAACTTAGTTTTTCTTTTACTACCAAGTAATTTAAGTCATTTTGTTTATGCATAGAAAGTAATGCAAATGGCCGCCTGAGAAATAGGAAGTCGACGAGAAGGGTTGAGTTACTTTTTTTTACATTTTATTATCCGAAAGTTTTGTATTATTTATTCAATTTTAAATTGTCATTTCATAATTTTTGTATATTTACATTTTGTGTAAATGATTCAAATTGGCGGTACAGAGTCTGGCATGGTCATTAGCGCCTAAACTATGTTATGACTTTTGACACTTAACAGCGACATAGCACAGATAATAATATGTATTTAGTTTTTCAAGGTTTGCGCATAATTCATTCACTCTAACATCGGTCAAAAAATCAAAATTTTAGTCTATGGTTACGATATTGTTACGATAAACGATATGGAATACGAACATTTGTTAAGAGTAGGGTAGGTGCGATATATTCGGAGTTTTATCGTATCGTTCGGAATATATCGTTGTCGATTTTGCGAGTAGACCTCCTGGATTACGTTCAAACTTCGTAGATTTATCGAGGACCAATACATTTATTTGATAAAATTATTAGATTTTTCAATTTGAAATTTTTCGAATACCAAACAAAATTTTTCTTCTACTATTTACTTATGTGACAATAAAAGATTCACTTGTATCGTGAATATTGTATTAATTGTTTTTCGTTGATGGATTTCATCGTTGGTTGCCGCAACTCGCTTTTTCTTAAGACAAGATTATCTTAAGCAATTGTACTGACAATACTTTCAGATAAAACTGAATTATTCTAGTTGAAACCGTTATGCTAAAATCCACTTGTTCGTAGATAAATATTGTATCAAACACGGGCCTCTATTTATTACGATAACGGCATAACAGATAAATTTAGTATTGTTTGGAGATTAGATCTGGAGATTATCTAAACGATGGGCAGTCTGGAGCTCAATTATGGTTGTCTTTAGGGGGGTTCACAAAAATTACATGAGGCATTTAGGGGGCTGAGGGGGTTGAACTGAATCTCCACCAATCTGACGTGGAATGTGACGAATCACGGCAAATTTCAGCAATAAACAGTGTTACTTTATCCAACTCTCTACTATGTGTTTATATAAATAAAAGAACCCACGTAATAATTTAGTGTAGGTATTAAAACCGGTTTCCGGATTGTCTTGCTTTCTATCATAGGCAGGCACCATTCCCCAAGTGGTATCCACAAAGATCTGTCTCTTGCTTACCTCAACCAAGTCGTACAAAAGTAACATAAAACTAAAAGATAAAACAAGGCTAGCAACACTAAGAAAACGAACCAAAAATATTATAGATATAAAAAAATATCAAATCAAACAACTGAAATGGAAATGGGCTGGACACATGAGAAGAAGAATGACAGAGAAATAGAATAAAGAAGTGACAGATTGGTGTTCAAGAGGGAGAGAGAAATAAAGAAAGACAGCATCGAACATAGGACGCTGATATTCAAATGATTGGAAATAATTAAACAAAAATATGAAAGACCGTAATAAACATTGCCCGTTTGAATATATTAAAAGGGTGCTTTTCCTGACACGCGGATATCAATCCGCGTGTAGGGCTAGTCTGCATGCGTTTAGGGCGGTTTTCATGGCACGCGGAATTTCATCCGCGTTCGGACCACCCGCATGCTCCTATTTTATACATGTGTTTCTCGCGTACTGCACACGCGGGGAACGCTGATTGGTTGCGGGTGGGACATTATCTGCGTGTGGCCAGGAGCGTTCGGAGTAAACGCAATCGTAGTAGCTCCGCATGCGGATGGAAATTGAATGAAAAACCACCCTTATGGTACCATAACGGTGCCTATTTCTGCCGTGAAGCAGTATTGTGTAAGCATTATTGTTTCGGTCAGAAGGGCACCGTAACTAGTGAAATTTTTCTTCCCTTTTTAGTTCGCAGAACCTGTGTTAGGGAAGACCGCTCTTTCCATCGGATAAGAATGCTTACATATTTAACAAAAACATAAATACTTAAATAAACTAATCTTAAGCATAAAATGAGCTAATTAAAAATGGTTTCAATATTTACTTTACATTTGAAGGTAGTTTAATATTTTTTTTTGCACTAAACTTGTAAACAATATACCTACATAAAACCACTTGTTGTCTCAAGAATGTACGACCACCGTGACTATAAACTAAGGTATTTTAATGGATTGGAATTTTTGAATTTTTCAAGAATCCTGATCCAGGGGATATTAAATACCATCCGCTGAACGTCCTCCTCGTCTCGTCCCTAATTGACATAAAAAAAGAGATAAAACTCACTTTGAATACAGCGTTCCATTGCTTTTGATCGTAGGTAAGATATACTGGAGCCATGCTTCATGAAAGGCACCTGCACAGACTGGATAATGTTCGACCTAATCTATGTTATCAGTGATAAAGGGACGTTATCAGGTTGTAGTTGGATTGAATTATCTAGGAAACTATTTCTATTTCAGGGTCGAGTTGCGAATATTTTATTTCGTTATTATGAAAGATAATAAACAGTAGCTTTTAAGAGAGGCAGGCATTTTGAAAAGTAATAGAATTGAGCGTTATGTTGCGGAAATCCATCGCTAAGCATTAATTAATGGTCCTGATGATCATTCCATTCCCTTTATGACAGTAAGGGACGAGACGAGCAGAACGTTCAGCTGATGGTATTTGTTACTCCTTGCCCATTGCAGTGCGACTCAAGATTCTTGAAACACCTAAAAATTCTGAACAGCACTACAATTGCGCTAGCCACCTTAAGACATAAGATGTTAAGTCACATTTGCCCAGTAATTTCACTAGCTACGGCGCCCTTCAGACTGAAACACAATAATGTTTACACATTCCTATTTAGTATTGAAATACTGCAACGGTTCCAATTCAAAATGCTTCGAATGATCACTAAAGCTCCATGGTACATTAAAAACGAACGTCTACATCGAGATTTAAATATAAAAACTATAAAGAAGGAAGTAGAAGAGTCACTACGAACTTATCAGAAGCGCATGTAAAACCACCCAAACCAACTTGCAAGGAACTTAATGAAAAAGAAACCCCCGGTACAACATTTATGAGATTGAAAAGACGAGCTCCACAAGGTCTGATGGACAAGTAGATTATGAATAATATTTGGGCAAATCACTGGATTCTGCTCTCAATACGACCCTCAATACAAATACCTAAAGTCCAGCTAAATTGCAGGAGAATAAGAGTTAAAAATAATAATCCTGTTTCTCGGCAGAAATAGGCGTCATTGTGGTACCCATAATCCAGGCGGCATCTCCTCAAAGGAGCATCCCACTGGTGACTATGTGCTTATAAAATAAATAACATGTAAAATAACAAACCCTATTACACGATCATTAATGTTGTAACCAAATTAACTAAACCAAACTTAAAAAACGCCTAAATTTGTATATTACTGAAGGTCAGATTCGTCACAGAAATTGTGATTAGCATTATCGGAGCGATCGAAGATTGTAAACTGGTTTTTTTATGACGTAGTCTATGCTTGTAACACTTAATTAGAAAATAACACTTAATTAGATGATTCATTAGCAAATAGTTGGGATTCAATAGTGTTAAAATTTTATACTTTACTTAATGTTTAATTTAAGATAGATACATCACGAGTACATACGTAGAAATACATAAGAATATCGTCAAAAGTAATTTCTACTGAAATAACAAAATACAGATTAATCTTAGATCTATTTGAACTTACATATATTGTAATTGAAATTATTTGTAAAACGATGAAGTTGTAAATGTTGATTTAAAAAAGTGGCAATGAGTATCTTGCCACTTCTTTTCATTAGCTAAACCCTTTACGAATTGGCGCTCAATTTAAAAATAAATAAAGTGATTTTGATTTGATTTCATTAATTTTGATGTTTTATTTTTTATAATTTGAAACACAAATTGGATATTATAGATTTTTAACAACACAATATGGCATGCACTGACACGGTTGTATTGTGTGTTTGACGGAATATTCGCTCTTTTGCAAGCATTACTTAAACCATTTCAAATATTATGCAAATTCAAAATCTGATTCAAATATTTTTATTTAAAATAGGATAGGATAAATATATATAGGATATTCGATAATTTTACTCCTTGAATTTATCCCTTGGATAATTATTTTCGTTTCCGTCTTTACAACCTAATTGCGAATAACGCTATCTCGGTATTGTTTTTCTATGCAAAGAGGATGTAAATACTACGTAATAAGAGGTGGGACCGCCTAAGTAAAAATTGAAATTTAGTTTAGTATGAAACGTGCAGTGATTTGACATATGTATGAAATAGTAGTAATTACAGTATGGCGATTGGAGACGAAGTATAATCCGGCTAAGTTTAAAAGCGAACAGTTGCTTAAAACGTACTGGATTTCGGCTATCTCCATTTTTGCAAGATTAGAGCCGTCATTTGTCAATCTATCAATGACTGCACGTTTCATACAATCTGATGCAACCGTTTTTTCTCAGAGAGTTTCGGTACACTGATCCTATGGTTTAAACGCACTGACCTGTATAAATACCACTGGACAGGCTGTTCCATATGTTAGACGACAAATTTTTTGTGCCTATTTGAAGTGCCACTCGCGAGCGTCCAGAGAACTAATTTTGAAGTATAATACAAATGGCTGCGACAGAAGCGTACAGTTCTCTGAAGTATTTTTGCATTTTGAATTAATTTCGTTCGTTATCCGTGTTATTTATACTTCAGGAATCAACGTAATAAAGTAGGTACACAATTTTTTGTTTTTGTTAATAGTTTCCCACCATCTATCTATGTTTGCTGAGGTTGCCATCACTTGTTTTAGTACCATAGACTATGGCTAAGCCAACAGCGCCAAAATGGCGAATATCAAAAAGGCACAAAAGCGCTTTGACAGCCGCCAGTCCAGTGGTATATAGTAGAGGTCAGTGTTTAAACGTGAATGATAAACGAAGAGTGAATGAATGTTTATACCGACAAAAATCCATGTTCTCTTGTTTCTTCTAACGTGACATGAAATGCCATAACAATTCAATTTTGTAGGAAAATGAGTGAAATGTCAAACGTTGACAGATTGTTTATTTTTTTCTAGGTGAAAAGTGACATTTCTATTCTGACAACTGCTGTTCTAACCCTTTTCAAAGGTTAAACTGAGAATATATTAAAAGAGGTATGAAACGTCTTTTTATGCGGCCCAAATCGACTGTGTAAATATTTACTCGCGAATAGATTATATTATTCTTACGTCTATGCTTGCTAAAATGCAATATTAGCTTTAATTTTAGAATAGTAGTAGTTACTCGCGAGTAAAAACTTACTCCAGTTTGGAATCCGCCCTAAATGTGCACACAAGTATATAGCGCGGTCAGCTCATTATAGAGTTGCTCTCGCGGTTGTCACAACTCTCAATCATTCTCTAAGAAATATTAAAGTTTAATTTATGATCAAGTTTGTTAACCCTTGTCTACTGGCTGGCGGTCTTCCACTACACTTTTCGTATCCAGTGATTTTTATCAGCCTAGTTTTCGTTCCACCTCATTCCCAAACCATCTCATTGAAATCTCGACCGTCTTTTCCGCCACGGGAGCTACTATACGAGTACTATATATATATTACTTTCGGGTACTTTTCCAAATTGGTTATTCACTTTTTTTATTGCAATTTTAAGGCATTAAATAATAAATGTTATTTCCTGAAATCATTTAATAATAAATAAAATTCAACTAACCTGTCGCCGCGGTCTTTCTGTCTCACTCTCCCGCTCTCTTTCTCTTTCTCTTTCAATGACGAAGTCTCGGCCACCCTCGGACCCGCCATTGCCTATGCCCCTAGAAAATCCAGATGTATTGTTAGATATCAGTCATTGATAAATATTATTATTATATATATATTTATTATATTATATTTTATTGTATTTTATTTATAACATCACAAAAAACATAAAGTTAGGATATAATAATAATAATATTGTAGAACTTACTTCTAATATCGAATTTACAAAATTTATAACAAGACGTGGTAATTGTGCGAATGTGTGTGTTTGTGTACTACTTTTAAATTTTACCTTCATTTAGTATTTTATTTAGAGTCCCTATAAAGAAACGCTTACTGTTAGTAAAAAGTTCAGTACCTAGTGTTAAAGTGCTTAATATTATATTTGCATAGAGTGTGACTGATCTGTCACACAACTGGCAACGCTATTACTTGAAGCTCTTAGGCCTATGGACTTGCATCCCGTGCCACTAAATACATTAAAAAAATAATAATGGGTGTTGCTGGTGGTGGAAATATTTCATTTTTTATTCACACATCTGTGTCCGATTAAAAACGTTTGTGATTTTTTTCTTCACCAGACGAAAATATGTACAGTAAAAACGATTAAACAGGGACCCAACCAACAACGCGTCTTAAGACTGGGGACCGAGCCAACGGCTTTGAGGGATCGAGCGGAGCTAGGTTACCTCTCCCGTTACCGGTTACCAGATCGCCATAGTTTTAATTCATAATTAGAATCATTTTTAATTTAGTACAAACATAATACAATTTTCTTTGCAAAAATAACAAAACTATGTCATGTTAAATATTATTGATAAATAATTAATAATTTTTCATGCAATTTTTATCTAGATCGAATGATTATTTAGTAAATGTTAGGGGTGGTTATGTTGGTGATTTTTTTCGCAATTTCTATTAAAGATAGAAATATAGAGAAAGAATGAATTTACTTCTCACACTCGTATTCTGTAGACATATCATTATTTTTTGTAAAAAATTAAATCTTTATTTATGCCTTTAAAAAATGGTTCAAATTATACGCTATTTTGGCGATTTCTTGGTATAGCAGGCATTATGCGTGATAGGGAAATAAAACGTACTACATTATAATATTATGGTCTAATATCGTCTATAATTAAAAACATTTATAAATTAAATACATAGTGTAATTTTAATTACTTTATTTAAAGTTATCACTTATTTTGGTTGGACAGAAAGATTTTAGATACATTAGCAATTATACGATTTTCAACATAATTAAACTTTTGTAGTGCGTTTTTTCTTTGATTTAAAGAATTTGCAAGGCGTCTTAAATCACAGCTGATAATGTCTTTGCGATTGACAAAATCTCACTTAGGGTTCCATTTTGTGTGTTATTCACATTTTCAATAAGATCTTCAAATCATTGAATTAGGGTGCCACATTGTCATCAATGGAAGAATATCCAGGAAAGCCCTGCAGTATCAGGGGTTCTTGTTCTTCTGTTGTTGGCGTATTAAACGGGATGACGAATCGTACTAAGTGTTAAGAAATGTATGTATGTAATGACGACCCATATAGCTCAGTGGTTAGTGAACCTGTCTTCTAGAGGTCCCGGGTTCGAGTTACGGTAGGTGCAAACATTTAAATATGATGGATATGTATGTTTTATTCCGACTCATGGATGTTTATATGTATTTATGTATGCTTAAGTCAGTATATTATATTAAATATATCGTTGTCTTACACCCATAGTACAGGCTATGCCTAGTTTGGGGCAACACGTTTTGTGTAAAAGTGTGTCGATATTATAATTATATAATAATAATAAAAATGTACGTAAAAGCGGGTATTATGCAAGAAATAGAATATACGTGGATGTATTTTTAAATTTAATTGAAAATAAGAACTTGTAATGCCATTCTGTTTTGAAAAGAGCATCCTTAGAGCTTGCTCGTTCTTCTCTAAGGAAATTTGCATTCCGAACGAGATGTGTGAACAAATGACATATTTCAAGTGTAATGCAATTTACCTACGAAATAAAATTTTTTTGATTTGATTTGTATGAAGCTGGGTCCACTGTATTTACTCATAGCAATCTACTAGGGTATAGAAAAAAAAACATTCAAGCTCCGTAGAATTTTTAATGTTGAACCCTTCGATTAAGGATTGGTCTCCGCTGCAATCCAACTAGATACCGCAGGCGTACTCGTAAAGTGCGGCAATTAATACCACGCCCAAGTGGGCGTACTCGAGCCATTCTCGAACAATGTATGACCTTGATGTTTCACATTTTTTATTAAACTTTGCTAATAATTGAAGCTAAAATGCCTGGTTGCGTGGTAATACTTTGTAAAAATAATACTAATAGAAATAGGAAAGCCACTGGGATCACATATCATCAGTAAATATTATGTTTTTTATTAATTTCAATGTAAAATAACACGAAGCGTATGTTACAAAATTTGAAAGATGCCATTGAGTGTCAAGATGCCACGCACACAAGCATCTAATAGTTGCCGTAATAAAAAAGCTATTGTTCTTAGGTAGTGCGATACCCAGTTGGAACGCAGCGGAGACCAATCCTTAATCTAAGGTTGAACCATTACCTAACGCATACATTGACAAAGCATTATCAGGCTGTCAAGTCACCTGTACGCCTATATATTTTAAATCTATGTATTTACCATGAGCTGGCTGGAGAGTAAGGCAATCCGAATCGAAGCTTGAAATAGAACATTTATTCACGCACTCAACAGCAGACTGTGTGAGCTATTCGACAACTTATCTTAAGATAGCGGTGCTTTTGGTATCTTTATCACAGACGTATTGAATCATCTCGGCGAGATAAATTTTGATATTTTTGTGTTATATTATTGTTAGGACATTGTGTTTCTCTGGCCTATTTATGTAATTCCGATGAATGATAAGAATGAATGATAAACTGATCTCATAAGAGTACAAGAATTTTTTTACGATGTGCTCTCTGTTTTTTAAAAGGAAAAAAAGAGTAAATTCCTTTCTCGAAATCTAAGCGATCGGACAGACTGGGACTAGATTATGATTATTTTATAGCAATGTGTTGTGAAATAGCGTCATCTATTACCGAAAAAGTTTTCGATTATAAAGTTGATGGAGGAGTTCTTGACAGTCACGATAAAGATACTGAAGCTGGTGAAGCTAAGAATGACGGTGCTCCTGATGATGCATATACATCACTCTGTAGGGGTAGCGAATAATCAATTGTGATTACTTGCACCCGTGATGATGTTGAAATGGGCATTGCAACAATCTGACAACATGTTAAAGAAATTTGGCCTAAATAAAATTTGAAAAACAAAATTTTATGAACTATGCGGGGCTCGAATCCACGACCTCTGGCGTTCCGTGCCAGTGCTCTAACCGAGCTAACCGTTCGAGTGACGCATAACAAATTGGGCTTAGTAGTAGAACAGTGTGGCTAACACATATTATTTAAGTATATGTATTCAAAAATTTTATTTCATATTTATACACCCATTAAAACATAACACAATCAGGCATTACACTAAAACACAGAAAATTCACTCATACAATTACACTCACACAAAATAATTATAATATTTATGACAGAGTCGCGGTATACGTGTAGTATGCGTACCGCGACCAAATGATTTGAAATTCTGCGGGTAGGTAGAATATTTTTAGTGACATGTTCATAACTATTGAATGTCATTCGATTTTTTCCATTAAAAGTATAAGCTCACGCATCTCATTACTATAATTTCTTATTCATAAATAATCTTGTTAATAATTAATTTCTAAAGTATTGTATTATCAGTGTTTGTGCAAGTTCTTTATATTTTATATTCTCCTTCTATGAATGGCGTATTATAATTAGTGAAAAAGTGTAGGTGTTTTTCTGACTAAGGTACGGTACCCAAATTATTTGAGTAACTGTTATATTCACACCCCATAAGTTAAAACAGTAATATATTTCAGCTGTTAATAAACAACGGAGCCGAGCCAGAAGTCGACTTCCATAAATACTTGTGTATATATTCCAATTGAAGTAAAACCTGACTGTACTTTTCTGAAAAGTATTTTTCCTGCAACAAAATTCATTATTTCTGCTGCATCCAAACCTCTACTGGTTTATATATACAGCAGTGGCAGGCTTTGGCTTTCTAGCAAGGTAGCCATTGTAGATCTCACTCAGATCATAGTCGTAGTTGAGTTTTGGAATAATAATAATAATATTGACACACTTTTCACACAAATTATCTTGCCAAGTTAAGCATATATAGCCTGTTAGTTATGGGTTACAAGACAATGGTATATTTAATACAATATACTTACTTAAACATACATAAATTCATGTAAACATACATGACTCGGAAACAAACCATATTCATCATATAAATGCTTGCACCTACCGGGATTCGAACCCGGGACCTCTAGCTTAGTGGGTAGGATCGCTAATCACTCGGCTATACAGGAATATGTAATGTGAAGATTGCTTGCCGTAGGTATTTCGTATCTAGCGTAAGGAAACATTTTATGAGTAGGTGATCAAAAGAACTTTGGTTTTAAAATAACGGCACCGAATTATACTCAATAAAATTTAACACTATATTCATTTAGGTTTACAACGAGGTAGGCATTGTCTAATTGCCTATTGTTGCCCGTTTCTAATTCGCAACTAAAAGTTTTATCTCAATGAAATGTCTAAGTAGGGATAATAGAGAGAGTTGTCATACTGAAACATGCAGGGCAAGCCTGTCAGCCATTAAGTTGGCATAGCGACCTAAACTTCTGCACGGACGCACGCCAAGAAAGGGAAGATATTAGTAGGAAGTGTTCTGAAGTAAGAAACTGTATTAAACTGTTATTAAACTGAAAAATGTGTCTGGGAGAGAGGCAGATTAAATAAATTAATATTTTGTTGAGAAGTTGCGTCGTATCTACCTTGAGGTATTTCTTGCTTTCTGTTTTATTGGTAGAATTCTACATTTATCGTGAAAAAAGCATCAAAGTCAAATAAAACAGTCAGACAATACTCACTTTAAAGCATTTAGTTCTTCAACCAATGTCTGTGCACTGACGTCGTGACACTGGAAGATGTGAAGTTCCCTCCTTGAGCCTCCCGGAGAGGCTCCACCAGTCTCCGGGGCCCCTACGACGAAGGCCAGCACGTTGTTGTATAGCTCAGCTGGCTCTGGTGAGGTGAATGCCGTTGGAGAATGAACCCATGATGCGGGAAACCTCTCCATTATTGACTGTGGAAATAAATTACTGATTACAAAATATATAATGTATATAATAATAACAACCTATTCTATAACTATATATATATATCGCAGTCAAGAACATTTAGCTTAGTTTAGAAGGCAATTTTCCTTAGCTCAGGTATAATCAGTTTGCGGTGCGAGTGCGGGCGAGAGCAGCCCCCGGGCGTGGGTCGAGCAAGACTGAACATAGATAATACACTATATACTAGAGATAGATGTGCAACTCATGATTTTATTTTGTAAAATCAGTGTACCCAGGCCAAGAGATGGCGCTGCGTTATTTTTACGCTCTAAGCATACCGTCACTAGATGGCGCTAATTATGTTTATAGTTTTTACTTTTTACTATTGTTGTAGACCGTATTGAATGCATATTGCATATTGATGTAGACCGTATTGAATGCATAATGATGTTTGTTTTATGTGGGTGGTAATTATTTTTTGTTTATTAAGTACAGCAGTCACCTTTAACTAAGGAGAACCATTCAATGATTACATCACTATAGTCAAGTCTTTAATAAGTAAGTTAAGTGAGTTTTTTTCTATCACTAGCTCCATCTATCTATCTATTATGTATGTTAAATTATCGCCATCGTGGTGAAGTTGCAGCGTACCTAATAGAATAGGTGGCAGCACTTTCAATGCAAATTTTTTCATGTGCCAATGTAGGGAAGTTGCACCCCCCTAGACAGACAGGGAAAAACTATCGAGTGAAGTGGTTGTGTCGCCCACGGATGTCAGGAACACCGCGTTTTTATTACGTAATTTGTTTGTAGTATACCGAGTGTTTGTAAGACGGTGTTTTACTTGATGTCGTGTTAAATGCCCACAAAAATGCACAACCACGAAGATCCTTGTGAAGAGATTAGAAGAAGCACGTGACTGGCCATGCCCCGTCATATACTATGTATATGTATAATACTAGCTTTTACTCAAAACTCTGCAACGTTTTATTTACATAGATAGTAATTAAAATAATTTTTAAATCGCTGTAGCTTAAATTATAGTATTAAACGTTAGTTTAAAAGAGTGGCAATGACTTCCTTGCCACTTCTTTTAATTAAAGCTCAAGTTTCGGCCTTTATTCGAATCTATTATGAATAAATAATTTGATTGTATGTCTCAAAACTTACCCCAGTTTCATAGTCCATCACTAGCACCCATCCATCTTCCAAACTAAGCTGCATTTTCTGACTCCATATTCCTGGAAATAATAATACATTACTTGGTATTATTTTACTAATATTTTAATAATTTATAAGTCGGATTATTCGCATATGCTCGTCGTAAGAAATATATATAAATAATTTTTCACTGTGAGATTCTCACCATTCCTACACAAGTCCCTCAAAATTCTGGGCTTTGCAAGACTACAATGTGATTTTAGTTTTTATTTAGTTTATTGGCCAATAAATAACAAATACGTAACATTTTTATCAAATAAATACCACGAAAACCACTTTTATTTGTTTATCTGGGTACTTCATATTTTTATTTTTTATTTTCAAATTTTATTTCTAAACCTATATTTTTTTTAGAAAGTATCTTTTAAAGCGTGTTTTGATTTAGTACAGTATTATCGTGGTATTTATGTACATTAATTATATTTAACCGATTAAATATATTCATTATCTTGAAGCCAAAATTTTGGAAGGTTTCACTTCTACCACGTATTCAAATTCAAATTCAAATATTTTTATTCAAAATTGGATGTGACATCACTTATTGAAAGTCAAAAAAAATCTACCACCCATTCCAAAATGAATGCCTCAGGCCTGAGAAGAATGGGCGCAACAAACTCAGCGGGCTTTTTTTTTCATCAAAAATATGTTTTACAATTAAAGTAATATTTACAAAGTAACATTGTACAATTAAACTTATTATTTAATAGCCTGAGGGCGGTCGCTCCATTCCCAATCTGTGGTATCATTAAGAAAGTCATTTATGTTATAGTAACCTTTACCACACAAACGTTTTTTAACAATTCTTTGAATAACGTAATACTTTTGTTTTGAACATTTTCTGGGATCCTGTTGTAAAAGCATATACATCGCCCCACACAAGACTTGCAAAATCGACTTAGCTGAGTAGTAGGCATTATGTAGCTGAAAACTCATGAACTGCACATTTTTTTTTAATTTATTAAGAATAAGGGACGAGACGATCAGGTCGTTCAGCAGGTGGTAAATGACTTGCCTTGCCTATTGCGACACAATGCAGTGCCACTCGGGCTTCTTGAAAAACACAATAATTCTGAGTGGCACTACAATTGCGCTCGTCAACTTGAGACATAAGATGTTAAGTCTCATTTGCCCAGTAATTTTACTAGCTACGGCGCCTTTCAGACCGAAACACAGCAATGTTTATACATAACTGCTTCACGGCAGAAATAGGCACCGTTGTGGTAACCAAATCTAGTCAGCATCTTGTGCATAGGAGCCTTCCACTGGCCCTTACCATTAGTTTTCTCCAGCTGCAACAACCTCCTCATTCCATCAGCCGGGTACACGATACCAGTCTCCCTGGTCACGGTGAAGGTCGCCAGATGTTCCAGCACATACACAGACCTTCCTCGTAGACCTGCCAGCTGCTCAAATTCGTCCAGAGCTCGCGCCGCCTGGAATACAGTTAAAACAACATGAGAAACTTATATTGGTTTTTATTTTAATACGATAATTGTTAATCCTATTGTAAATAAATATTACATTACCTTCATTATTCAATGAAAATATTCTAAAAAATGGCTTAAAAATGCCGGCAGAAGTGAAAACGTGAACATTAACGTTGTTTATTTTTTAATATATGGGAATGGTTAGGGAATAATTTCGCTTGCTTTATGTATCAGTATGAAAGGACTAGCATTTATGTGGTTAAGTACAATATTCATGTATTGCGCTATCGTACACAAAAATGACAATTTATATTACATAAAAAATTTAACACATCAGAACTATTAGATTTATTTTTCATTCAAAACTTTATCTCTCAAAAAATCAACTTTCAGCCATAATTTCAACGACTGTCTTACGAATTTTCGATCAGGTCACGTGTCCTGACGCGAGTTTAATATTTTATACCGATCCCAAGAAAAGTGCTCAATGCCGCCAAAGAATTTTTCACTTCAAAAATAAACTTCTGATATGATTGGGAGGTTCCGTAGAATCTGGTCGCAAATACGACAGTATCTCAACACAAATGTTTTTAACCTGTGTGTGTTGCTAACCTGTGTGTGTTTCCATTGATGACATAATATGAAAAGCAGATGTGGTAATTATGGGCCTTATAAGATAGCTCATGGTCGCTCAGAGAGTAATGGAGATGGCTTTGCTTGGAGTTTCCTTGCGAGATCGAATCAGAAATGAGGAGATCTGTAAGAGAACTAAAGTCATCGAAATATTCCGGATGATTTCGAAACTGAAGTGGCAGTGGGTAGGGCTCGAAGGACAGATAGCCGTTCGGGCAGTAAAGTCTTCGAATGACGACGATCACGTATTAGAAGACGGAGTGTTGGTAGGTCCCCCACAAGATGGACCGACGATCTGGTCAAGATCGCCGAAATAGGTTCGATGAGGGCAATGCAGGAATGATCGTCGCGGACATCTTTGGGGAAGCCTTTGTCCAGCAGTAGACGTCTTTTGGTTGAAGTAATAATTATGATGATTATTATTCAAACCACACAAAACCACAGGCAACGTGCGGATGCACTAAAATACTTAAACGTGCTTCACTTATTCGGTACTTAAAATCATAATTAAATCGAAAAGTACGTAACAGTACAAGTAATTAAACAATTAAAACCAAATAAAGACTCAGGATAAATCTACGCGGGGCTAATGACAACCGAATTGTTCTCTAAACAGTAAATGTGTAAATAAATATTTTTTTCAATTTAGTTCTACTTTCAAACAAAATTTTACATCGTCAAGAAATTTGGCAGACCACAGATTAAAATATTTTAGTGTTACTTATATTTGTTCATAATCACCGCATTAAAAACTATTGTATGGACAGCTACACTCAGGACTTAGCTGAACAAGGGTTATTAAAAACTCCAAAAACGTTAGCACTCCTTATGAAATAATAGAAAAAATTTTGGCCAGCCATAGCCATTAAATTTAAAACTTTCCAAAGCCTTGATCGGGTCATATTGCCCCTCTTACAACAAGCTTGCGGTACTGCGTATCCTGTTCCTTGACTTGTTGCTAAAAATGATTCTTCAAGCGACCCGGTACTTGCACCTCTCTTTCTCGCAGGGGCGTGCATTAGTTTTCTAGCAAGGTAGGCACTGTTCGTTGGTATACAAGAGCATTCACCAACTCCCTCCCATCGTTATCCTAGGACCTAGAGGGTAGCCCTTTCTCCTTTGTCTGGGCGCAAAGAAGAAATCCGGGACTCCATTACCTGAGAGTCTGCGCCACGAGAGCGGCTCCCAGCGCTCGCACCACCACTCCTCATGGCCATCATTCTTTAACAGCTACCAAACATCTTCTACTCTGCTTCTCTCGGTCAGTCTGAAAAAATAAAATTACCCTCAATAATTAAGGCCGCTATCCCAAGAAATCGCCAAAATAGCGTACAATTGAAACCATTTCTTAACGGTTTGCATAAAGATTTTATTTTTACAAAAAATACATTGCGAAAAAAAAAACACCATAATACCCCTTACTTTTACAGTTGGAGCCTATTTAATCATTCAATCTAGATAGAAATTCTATGAAAAATTTCTTACTGTTTACCAATACTATTTAAGATAAGAGAGGCTTGGAAACTGCATGTAATTATTTCTTAACAGATAAATATTTTTCTTGAACAATCTTTGATTAATAATACTTACTAGATAGACAATAGCTAAGAAAGCGCGACCAAAATATGTTCGAACCTTGTTGCATACAAGTATAGCTATCAGCTAACATAATATTGGTAATTTAAAAAGATCTACTGTATTCTAGACTATACATATTAACAAGGCTGACTAAATAAAACCTCTTTACACCCCACGTACTCTTTTTGTACATGATAAGGCGTATATAGTACCTCAATATAGTTTATTCATAGGCATTAAATTGTAACACGTATAAGCCCATATCTAGTTTAATCTACTCTATGACCCAATAGCTTTACAGAGTATATAATATAGTATCGTACGTCAATATAGTTGTTTCATAGGCATTGAATAATAACACAAATAAGCCCATATCTATTTAAATCTACTCTATGACCCAATAACTTTACAGAGTTATAATATTATAGTATAGTACGTCAATAATATAGTTGTTTCATAGGCATTGAATAATAACACGAATAAGCCCATATCTATTTAAATCTACTCTATGACCCAATAACTTTACAGAGTATTACAATATTATAGTAATGTACGTGAATATAGTTGTTTCATAGGCATTAAATAATAACACAAATAAGCCCATATTTATTTAAACCAAATCTATGGCCCAAGAGCTTTACAGAGTATAAAATTTAGTATCGTACGTCAATATAGTTGATTCATAGGCATTGAATAATAACACGAATAAGCCCATATCTTTTTAATTCTACTCTATGACCCGATAGCTTTACAAAGTATAAAATATTATAGTATCGTTCGTCAATATAGTTGATTCATAGGCATTGAATTATAACACGAATAAGCCCATATCTATTTAAATCTACTCTATGACCCAATAACTTTGAGTTATAATATTATAGTATAGTACGTCAATAATATAGTTGTTTCATAGGCATTGAATAATAACACGAATAAGCCCATATCTATTTAAATCTACTCTATGACCCAATAACTTTACAGAGTATTATAATATTATAGTATCGTTCATCAATATAGTTGATTCATAGTCATTGAATAATAACACAAATAAGCCCATATCTTTTTAAATCTACTCTATGACCCAATAGCTTTACAGAGTATATAATATAGTATCGTACGTCAATATAGTTGTTTCATAGGCATTGAAGAATAACACGAATAAGCCCATATCTATTTAATTCTACTCTATGACCCAATAGCTTTACAGAGCTACATACCTATTGCACTCACGCAATGAGTGTGTGTTGCCACCCGTCCCTTTCTAACCTTTATCTATTTCGTTGAAAGATCGCATGCGTAATACGGAGAAATTGTATGTGAAAGTGCGGACGTGTAATACTTATCAATAAGAAAGGCTTCACTATATTATAATTAACATTAATTTATTTGTTGTGGAGATTGTTAAGAAGTTAATTAATTAAGCTGTTTTGGTTTGAGTTTAGCTTTCAGTTTTAGTTCTCATACACACTAATAGTTATTGATATATCTTTCTTTTAAATAATCTTTTTAGAGATCTTCTTTATATCAATATTCATTCATAATTTACTTATTTCTGCCTCACGTCAGCCTTATATATCGACAAGTTTTATTGGTGCGGTCAATGTGTAACTATGGAGTACAAATTGAGAATGCGTTTATGTCTTTTGTATGAATATTTGTGAAATCACTTATTTGCATTTGGGAAGTTCGAAAGCGGACCCATAAGTGCCAAAAAGTAAATTGCATTTTATTGGCTTCGGAAAAGGTATGAACTAGTAAAAATATTGATGATTAAATAACAAAAAATTTTTATTTTCATATTTATCTCTATGTAGAGATTTTGGCTTGTGTATTAAAATATTTTAGTTTTATTTTTTCTTCTTTTGCGTTTATTATAATAAGAAAATAAATATAGAAAATAGAGTTATAAATCTTAATATATATAAATCTCGTGTCACAATGTTTGTCCTCAATGGACTCCTAAACTAATGAACGGATTTCAATGGGGATTACTTCATGGAGTGCAGTTTAGTCAAACTTAAGAGATAGGATAGTTTTTATTTCGATTTGGGACCCATAATTATTTTTATTTCCAATATTTGTTTTGTTTGGACATATTTTCTGTGAGAGTATTTTTGACGCGCGGTTTGACAGTTCTGCTGTGAAACAATTTCATTATAACAACAAGGAGCATATATATATATATGTTACAATGAAAAATTATTGACAAATTCATCAAAAACGGTATTTTATTTATTATGTACAGAACAACGTCTGTCTGGTCAGCTAGTATATTAATAGTTTCGGATATAATTTTTACAATATACATAATTATAATTCAAATATAAATATTTTTATTCAAAATAGGATTTTAAAATCACGTTCAATTAGAACGTCATAAACTATATATACAAATTAAAGTAACAAAAATTTATGAATGATGCGGGACTCGATCCCGTGACTCTCGGTTTCCGTCCAAGCGCTCTTGCCAACTGAGCCAACCGTTCGAGTGACGTATGGATCGCAAATCTTTGTATGTATTGTTCTAGTCTCAAGTTGTGGCGAAAATAGGGCTTCAGACCTGAAGGAACGGGTGCAAGAAACTCACCAGGCTACTTTTTTGAAATAAAATTTCGTAACAAAAAATGTCTGAGCCTGAGTCCCCTAGTCACGAGTCATATATCGCCCACATTTAAGGGAAGTTAACAACCCGTCCCACGACTTCATCACAACTATTACCTAAATATTCAACGCAATCTTCCCATTAAATTACATTGATCTAGATCAGAGTTCCAATACAAAGGTCATGCTAAAAGTTAAATCTAAAAAAAAACTCTTTTGAAAGCTGCCGAAATATTATATTGAATTCATATGTTTTTACAAAATGGCGGCTATTTTAAAAGTGCGTGTCGTGCGTTCATCAACGGAGAAAAATTTCGCTCCAAGATTTATTACGGCTTTCGTCTGTCTTAATCACCGGCTTAATTATAATTAACTTCCAGAATGAAGCTCTATCTCGAGTCATGTATAACTGGTTTGATGAGTTCAAATCAGAATGGTCATTTTAATTTATTTTATTAGCTTTTCTAGTGTTGCTTCTTGATAGATACATATAGATAATATTCATAAAAAAGGCATAAAAGGCATATATTTTCTCAAAATAGATTCCTTTAGAATTCTTTTTGATGTCATTTCTGATAACTACTAGATACCACTACCGCTTCGGAAACAAATGGCGCTCTGAGAGAGAAGAAGCGGCGCAAGAAACTCTCCCAGCATTTTTTTTTGCGCTCTTATCAATAAAAAAATACAATATTGTACAGTCATTTCTATCGCTATAAAATAATCACAATCTAGTCCCAGGCTGTCCGATCATTTAGATATTCAGCAGTGGAGTAATAGGATTTACGACAGAGCCATTTTTTTATAAAGCATTTAATTTATTTATCGATAATGCCTGAACAGTGGCTGGGACTTTATTATAGAAGTGTATACATTTACCCTTAAAGCTATTATGTATCTTATGAAGCCTACTAGAATTAGTTACAAGCAATCCCTTATTTCTATTGTTATAATAATGAAAATCACTATTAAGAGCATACATATATAGATAGTTTTAAAAACCTACTATGAGGACATCTAGTCTTATTCTTAATGCTGACACGAAAAATATTTGAAATATTCACGCTGTAATTTCTCCTATTAACCTTTTATATTTATTTATATACGATAATTTATATTTATACAGTTTATTCTTTATTAGTTTTTATGAAATATTACAAACTAATTTGTGATGTATATTATAGGTATTATCCAAATGTTTTAAGTTTTCTTAATATTTGTCTTTAAACAATTCGACGCGTGTTTCGCCTATACACGAGGCATCCTCAGGATATGTTGACTCGCCAAACTCTAAAGCCAGCATATTGGCGGAATTAGCACTAAAGAAAACTTAAAACATTTGGATAATTATTGATTTCCGCAAAGTAACGCCTACTTCTATAAATTTTATTACAGCTATTGTTAAATACTCAATTGGATTGAAAAGAGTGGCCGTTGAGTTTCTTGTATGTTCTTCTCACGAGCTCTACTTTCCGAACATATAGTAGATTTAGTAATTTAATGGAAATATTTATAGTGACGTTGCAAAAGTGTTTAGGTTAAGCCTAATTGAATAAAGTTTATCTGACTTTAACTTTGAACCGACTACAAAGAGCTGTCATTAGGTTCTAACACAAAGAGAAGCTTCGTTTTGCCATCATTATGTACTATTATTATATATTCTTTGGTTTTCCTAAAGCTTAAATTAAAGATGGCTGCATCGCTGAAACAGTTATTTGTCGTATAACCAGAAAGTATAAACACATACGCTTAAACGTTTCGCGGACGAAAGGTCTCAAGTATCGGGAATTTCATGGCTCTTCTTCTTCTCTATTGAAATTTGGATATTTTTTAATTACAATAGCTTTTTGTACCATTCCTGAAAACGTGCTCTGCACTTAACGTCGCGTTGGGTTAAATAAAATAGTAATAAAAATGTAACTTTTACGCAAAACCTAATTTAAAGATAGAATAAGTTACAATTGCACGCCTTTTAAGACTTTAAAAAGTGGTTTTTTTTAAATCCTATAATTTTAACTTCCTATAATTCCTATAATTTCATAATGGTCCGCTAACTTTAAACAGCCGCTAAGGTGTGTTTTTTCTAAGGGTAAGTGTATATACTATAGCATTATCAAATAAATTGATTGTTTGTCAAGTAGATTGTAACAAGGCAGTGCAATAGGTTATTGAAATCAACTTGATATACTGTGATAGCTGTAAACACGTCGAAAAAAATTGGCGAACTTTTAGCCGCTACTTTCAGCAACGTACGCGCACTAAAACAAAGTAACTTACATTTCGCGAGTGCTAAGATATAGCTGTCATGCACACTCAATTAAAAAAACCTGGGTAGTTGTCATGCATTTTACCAGTGAGAGGCTGCTTTGCACAGGATGTCGGCTAGATTATGGGTACCACAACGGCACCTATTTCTGCCGTGAAGCAATAACGTGTAAGCATTATTGCGTTTCGGTCTGAATAGCGCCGTAGCTAGTGAAATTACTGAGCAAATGAGACCTAACATCTTATGTCTCAAGGTGACGAGCGTAATTATAGTGCCGCTCAGAATTTTTATGTTTTTCAATAATCCTGAGCGGCACTACTTTGTAATGGGCAGGGCTTATCAATTACCACCAGCTGAACGTCCTGCTCGTGTCGTCCCGTAAAAAAAATGTAATGTTCTATAAATATCAATGAAAAAAATGTGATATATCAGTGAGAAGTCCACAACCTTTGGTTCTAACCAAAGGTTAACTGGTTCATGATATTATGGCGTAGAAGTTTGCATTGAATAAGGAATTTCTAATTATATCTGATAATTAGAGGTGACACCATTACTGTACTTAAACAACATTATTTTTGTATACTAATTAAAACACGAATATTGTAGAGCAAACATTACAAATACCTTTTAAATAAAACACTTTTAAAAAGATTTAAACGCGTGTTATTGTAACTTTGCTTTTACATTAGATTTTAGGGTAAAAGAAACGAAAAGAAAGAAATTATTAAACAAAAACTAAGGAAATATTTCCTAGGTAATCTTTGATCGCATTTGTAATTAATAAGATGGTCATGGGATGCCTGGGAAATGTTTGAAATATCTCTTTTTTTGGTTGTTTCGTGTTGAAATAAATATTGGTAAGGTACATATTATTATCTGTAGTTGATTTCTTGTAGGTATTAGTATGTAATTAATGTAATTGTAGCCAATTGTTTCTTTCTATATATTTTAATAATTGTATGTAGGTATAGAATTGAATGTTAAGATTATATTTATTTTGTAAAAAACTGAAATAAGGCGTAAACTAAGATAATGCATTAAGGACAAACCTCTGTGGTTTTTACAATTATCTTATTTGTTCACATTTTGCAAAATATGCATTTCGATAAATAAAAAAAAAAAAAACATTTTTATTATAATTTTAGAAACCCACAACTTTACATACCAAATATACAGTATACTCTGCCTATTTCTGTCGTGAAGCAGTAATGTATAAACATTATAGTGTTTCGGTCTGAAGGGCGCCGTAGCTAGTGACATTATTGGGCAAATAAGACTGAACATCTTACGTCTTAAGGTGACGAGTGCAATTGTAGTGCCGGTCAGAATTGTTAGGTTTTAAAGAATCCTGAGCGGAACTGTATTATAATGGGCAGGGCCTATCAATTACCATCAGCTGAACGTCCTGCTCGTCTCCTCCATTAAACTAATTGAAATTAAGTTGAACTTAATTTGAATTTTTACTAAGGCAGTCCTGCCTCTTATGTCGTAGTATATAAATCCTCTTTGTTTTGAGTGAGTTATAAAGCTGTATGTACACCAAGTACGTGATTTGGAAGCCATAAAAAAACAAGTACTCGTACGCTTAGCGACGGCCATTTTTTGTGATTCAAGGTTTAAATGGCTTGTTGAAAATATATTAACATGGATGAAGTGATAATCATTGTTGATTTAGGATTAGCGAAGCCATTTCGTACCTCTATGCGTGACCTTGGAACTAGCTTTAATATAGACGTGGATCTTTCTCTGCGTATCTTGGGTAACCTTGAATACAATATATTGAGTTTCTTATTTTTTTTTACAAACCTGTTATACAATAGAAAAATATTTACCAAAGGGCGTGACAATAATTATAACATACTTCTGAACCGACAGACTTCTACAGTTCTGTATATAGAAAAGAAAATGATCTAAGTTTTCGGGAATAATGTAGTCTAAAGCCATGGGAAATGTATCTAGTCAAAGTTACAGAAACGTAATTCCGAATGATTTTATAATATAATGTCGCGTACGAGTAAAAAAGACTCCGTGTCACCTTATATAACAGTGAAGCACCAAAACAAGCCGGTAAACGAGTAAATACATAGCCCCACGCACACACTTGCACTAATACAAGCTGACTGGCCGCCATTATGAGTTTTGCCATCGTCTGTGACAGATGTTTAGACAGATTAGTTTGCGTCGCAATATTATATTTTAAAAATGCCGTCGTACGTAGTGAAAAGTATAAAACTATTTGTGGCCATATATTATGATTATTTAAGGGAGAAAAATTGTGTAACTAGTATCCCCCGTAGCCGCACACTCACTAGCATAAAGGTGCTTCACTTGCAAATATCACGGCGCGGGGTCCTTCTTTTTTTACTCGTCCTTGTATTATGTAAGTAGTTACAAAAATAAACCATTTGACAGTATCTCAACAAAAAAAGTTACAACTTACAAGTGGTCATACATTGTTATAAAAAGTAGTTTAAAAAAAACTAAAAAACACGCTGTTATACAAATGATTTAAGTTTTCTTTAGTGTTAATTCGACACGTGTTTCGACTCTACTCGCCATATCATCGCTTCGTGCCAGATTTTGGCGACTCAACACGTCCTGAGGATGCATCGTGTAGAGGCGAAACACGTGTCGAATTGTTTAAACACAAATATCGGCGGAATTAACACCAAAGGAAACTCAAATCATTTGTATGGAATAGTTTTATCAAATTAATGTATTGTCATCGGTCCTCGGTATACCTACAAAGTTTGAAGGAATCAAGCCGTTTAAAGTGGGTCTAAATCGCGCCCAAATGAGTCGGTTACAAACAAACATACAATACAGGTGAAGCTAATAAAAAGCATGTAATGATAAGGAATTATATCGTATTTGTGTAAATAGCTTTTACATTACTGCTTTATAATTGACAATTCTTAAAGTATTAAAATGGATATAGTATCTTATTAGAAGATACTATATATATATGTATATATAGAAGATATATGTTTATATAGAAGATCTAAAGATACACAATTTCATAAATACAGTTATTTTGTTACATCTCAAAGGGTTTCGTTGGAAGCTCCCAGATGTCTTATTTTATTCCGACACCTCCATCAAATAACATTAATGAATACATATACCCCCTTATTCATAATAGTCTGCTAACTTAAAACAGCCACTAAGGAGTGTTTTTTCTCATTCTGACTTAGGTCAATAGAAGAAGACAGAGTGAGAATTAATAATGCTTTAAGTTAGCATTAGCGAACTACGCAACTTCAATGCAGTGATAAATACTGATATTGTTTCGTCTTGTTTGTCAAAGTACTATCTTAGAATACGACGTGAACACGTCAAAAAAATTTGCGGAAACCCGTAAGCCTCTATTTTCAGCAACGCACGCGTACTAAAACAAAGTCACTGACTTATCGCAAGTTTAAGACGCAGCTGTCATGCAGGCTAAAGTAATAAACCTGACCTGTTATCATGCATTGCCTAACAGCCTTGACGACCTGTATAGCCGAGTGGTTAGCGATCCTACCTACTAAGCTAGAGGTCCCGGGTTCGAATCCCGGTAGGTGTAAGCATTTAAATATGATGAATATGGATGTTTGTTTCCGAGTCTTGGATGTTTTAATGTATTTATGTATGTTTAAGTTAGTATTTCCCAGACGAGACAAGTAATTTTTAGAAAATCTTTGAATACAGAATTACTAACTTTTAAAAATAACATAAAGTCTTCTTTCAGTAAAATAGCCTATCTTCGATATTTAATGTACTTTCCCTTCATGTCCCATAACTTTGGGACATCCTGTATATATACTTAACTTGGGGCAAGATAATTTGTGTAAAAAGAGTTTTTTAATATTAATTATTATTATTAACAGCAGGAGGGTCACTGTAGACACATAGATTATCTCAGATTTTACTAATTTAAAAGTCACCATACTGACCCATCTGACGTTGTCATTATCAATGACAATTTTTTGTTCAACATTCAAGGTCGAAACCGGCGGGCTCGAATACAGTCGAGGTTATAAAATTTTATGGCTTGCCATAGCCATAAATTTTCATAAGTTACACCTTTTTACGAACGAACAGGTGTTCAGACAGTTTATAATATTAAAATTAATACTTTAAAAAGATTAAAACACGTAAGTACATAAATTATAGCTGGTTTATAGTGTTATTTGTTAAAAAGTATTAAAATATAGGTAATGTTTATTTCTTAGATCATTTATACGTCTAGATAGACTGATAAAACGTCGAAAAAAAATAATGAGTTTAAAGTTAACCTCTATTTTGAGCAATTCACGCACACCAACGCTAAGAGTCACGCACACTAAACTAATATTCCTGGCCTGTTTTTATCGGTTGTCTAACAGCAAGAAACTCTTTCTAGGCATATAAATTATCTAAGGTAAATTTTTCCGGAGGTTTCGTTGTCTTTTCAATAAATTGTTTTCAGGGGTGCTTTAGGTTGATAAGAGTTGAGAGAGATATACAACATTTATATTATCTAAATTCAAAATATTAAAAAAAAACATAATAACCATTCTGGGCATATTGATCAGATTAAAAATATAAAATAAAATTAAGCAACGAAAGTATCAAAAGTGGCAGTGAGTTCCTTGCCACTTCTTCTCATTAAAACTAATAATTTTCGAAGTGGTGGTAAATGGTAAAATACGTATCTTTGACGTTAGTTAGATTAATTTTTTGACCTTAGTGATTAAATGAGTTTTGTTTATGTGTTTGTAAAAGAAAAGAAAAATAACAGGTATGTGGTAAGTTAATATTAAATAAATATACTAGTGGACCCAACAGACGTTGTCCTGTACACACGTCTTAAATTTGCAAAATCTGTCCAGCCGTTAGGAGGAGTTCACTAACATACACATGAGCAGGAGAGTTATATTATATGGACGGAATCGAGAATCTAAACCAATCTCAAATTCACTGAAACAAACAAAAAAATCATCAAAATCGGTCCAGCCGTTTAGGAGGTAGTTTAATTGTGAATCTAAACCATTCTCGAATCCACCTGAAGACACACACCAATCTCAAATTCACTGGAACACACAAAAATATCATCAAAATCGGTCCAGCCGTCTAGGAGGAGTTCAGTGACATACACACGCACACAAGAATTATATATATAAAGATAATTTAATAAAAATACAATTTAACAAAAAACCAATCGAATCAGAACTATTGCAAAATAATAATATAATGTGCATTAAAAAGTAGAAAAATAATTGCTTTTTCTTCAACAAATCAATAATCAGATATATTTTCAGAGTTCTGCTAAGTAAAATGAAATGGAAAATATTAGACTTACCTAAAAGTCAATCAAATAATTAAGATAATATAATATAGTTACAGTTATTGTTAGTAAAAATCCGCAAAGAATCATCAAAATCGGTTCACCTAGTCGAAAGTTCTGAGGTAACAAACTTAAAAAAAATACAGTCGAATTGAGAAACTCCTCCTTTTGTGAAGTCGGTTAAAATTTTTTTTTATGACCCATTACAATGCAGTGCTGCTCAGTAATATTGAAAGCCCAAAAATTCTGAGCGGCACTATAATTGCGCTCGTCACCTTGAGACATAAGATATAGTCTCAATAATTGCCCAGTAATTTCACTAGTTACAGCGCCCTTCAGACCTGTAAACACAGTAATGTTTACACTTGACTGCTTCACGGCAGAAATAGGCGCTGTTGTGGTATCCATAATCTAGCCGGCATCCTGTGCAATGGAGCCTCCCACAGGTAGGTTTTCAAATCACAGCAAAATGAGTATGTATTTTGATTAAAAAGTTCATAATATACATATAATACATAAATAAAATAAAAAACAAAAATAGCCTTTATTTCTCCGAAAATTTACAAAAATGTTAATAATAAATAAAATGCATAAAAATCTATATTATATATCTAATTTCGGAGTGCGTATTGGCAAGGGCCTCCTCTAATTCTCATGTACTCGACCAAGAGCCAACCTAGTCCAGTGTGTACCAAGAGTATAGCGGAGGTCGTCTACCCAGCGTCTTGTGGGTCGTCCTCGGTTTAGCTTACCATCCCGTGGGTACCAAAGGTAAACTTGCTTGGACCATTTTTCAACATTAGAGCGTAGCATGTGGCCTGACATTAGTTATTTATGCAACTGTTGTGTAATAAGGGGTATTAAAACACGAATGTGGATTAATCTAACGAGGCGAAGCCGAGTGTGATAATAGTATCACATGAGTGTTTTAATACCTAATTATCAACAGTTGCATACAAGACTATCTACATCCATAATATGAATCCTTTAACAGATTCTGAAACTGTTAGCTACTGCTCACATTAAAACAGCCAGTCCTAGTAGTAACCTAACATTTTGATTATATACAAATAAACTAAGTATTAATGAAAGAATTGTTTATTTTAGTAGTAATTTACATTTTGTATAGGGCAATAATTAAAATACACTTGAATATTTCATTCTTTTGCAGCGTTTAAAATGAATCACTCATTTTTTGTAAACAAAACTATAAAAATATCGAAGAAAAATGGCGTGGATTCGAATAACCTACTTTTTTTTTTACGGCGCGCGACGTTCTGGTAGTGTGGAACGTGCGTAAACGAAAATGTTCTTTTTTTAAATTCATACAGATACCACGCATCGAGCATTAAGAATGTGGCTGTCTGTTAAAAAACTTTGAGCATGAAGGGATTGAAAAAAAAATAGGAGTGTTGTTATGAAATTCAGTACAACATTACAACACTCGTTTGGATTATGTAATGGTTATTAGAACATTGGGTGTTTTAATGTTGGCAATAAGCTAACTGTTTCAGAATCTTTAATAGAGGAACTAAAGCATGGGTAAATATTTAATTAAAACATAAATATATAAATAATATATACAATACTATTAATGTATGTATTATGAAATATTATCAGCATTTTTGAAACGCGTCGATAATACCCTCATCACATCGGAATGTCGTGAGGTTGCATTACTCATACTTTGCGAATATAAATTTAATCTCTATGTACTTAAGACAACAAATCGCGTGTAGTTTCATTCACAACACACAAACAAGCTTCAATTATAATCTTTATCCTTTTAGTATAGAGTTCAATTTCAAGTGGTACCAATTGTCTGACATACTGTTAATCTTATCAAATAGTTTGTTGTAGAACTGTATGTATATAAATGGACAATATAGTGGTCACAGACTTATAAAATACTAGGCTAACAGAGTGTGCGAGAGAGAAGACGCGAATCTATTTTTGTTTTTGTTTTTATTGACACACTCTTACACAAATTATCTTACCCAAAACTAGGCACAGCCTGTACTATGGGTACAAGACAACGATATATTTAATACAATATACTTACTTAAACATACATAAAAACAAATAAACATCCATGACTCGGAAACAAACATTCATATTCATCATATTATAAATGATTGCACCTACCGGGATTCGAACTCGGGTCGTCTAGCTCAGCAGACAGGGTCACTAACCACTGGGTTATAGGGGTCGTTATATACACTATTACATATATTACATCTATTGTTACTGGTATCAAATTTGATTGACAAGTCATAAACTGTCAGCCACGGATGGCAGTAGCTCCTAATATCAACCAATGTCCCATCTGAGCTATTATAATCTTGTATATAGGCGAAATTTACCTTCGTATTCTAATGTTATTGTTTCTCATTAAAACACGGATAAAACTACATTTTTTAAAATTGAAACCTAGAGTTAGATCGATTTCTCGCCCCCGAAACTACCTGTATACTAAATTTCATTAAAATCGTTGGAGCCATTTCTGAGATACAGATTATATATAATATACAAGAATTACTCGTTTAAAGATATAAGATATAGGTAACTTTTATAAATGATAGAATGTCATGTTTAAATGGTATGCGCGTTGTTAAGTAAGCATAACGCCTCCCCACTTAAATACCTCGAATATTTCCATCAAGGTCTTACGCATGTTATGGGCGCATTATAAGCCTCTAAGCGTGACAGCCTTAAATTATGTTCTGATCCTTATTGTCACCAATAAGAATTATGTATTGGATTCAAATCAAATCAAAATCACTTTATTCATGTAGCTCAAGGAAATGACACATATGAATGTAATTTTATCTCTTATTGTATTTACCGCCACTTCGTAAAGGGTTGAGCTAATGAGCTTAGAGCTCTTATAACGATATCACTGCAAAAAATGGTAATATAGATATTTTTCATATGACTAATATCAATAAATTTAAAACCGACTGCATTAAAATATTAAGATCTTAGTTATGTATGTTAAATATAAGAAGTAAATTATTGAATTGTTGTATATATTGTAGAATTTATTCATTTAATATCATCATTTTTGTTTAATTCTTCAATTCTTTAATTTTGTTATGTTTAATTGTTCAACTTTATTATTCTTTTCGCACTATTGTAAATGTTGTTTACACCTGTAAAGACATGTCATATTGTACTATCCCTTGTGTACTTGATAAAATTTTAATTTTATAATGATGTGTTGTTGGTGTAACTATCTAAATAAATAAATAAAAATGAGAAGAATTGGCAAGAAACTCATTGCCACTCTTTCAAATGAACATTTTTATCGTTTTACAAATCGTTTTAATTACAATTTATATAAAGTGATCAACAAATTATAAGTAACTACTTAAAATTACATTAAAATGTATTCTCTGTGTTTTGTGACTGAAATGTTTTAGTAAATATGAACAAGAAAGTAGGCGATAGTATAAAATTGACTATCGTGTTTATAAGAAGTGAGGGACAAATTTAGATTTTTTTATTTGTCTGCTTTTAGTTGGTGAAGTGTTTTTTATTTTATTTTAATTACACATTTAAACCAGTGGGACGCTCCTTTGCACAGGATACCGGCTAGATTATAGGTTCCACAACGGCGATTATTTCTGCCGTGAAGCAGTAATGTGTAAGCATTATTGTGTTTCGTTCTGAAAGGCGCCGTAGCTTGTGACATTACTGGGCAAATGAGACTTAACATCTCATATCTCAAGGTGATGAGCGCAATTATTGTAGTGCCGTTCAGAGTTTTTGGGTTTCTCAAGAATCCTGAGCGATACTGCATTGAATGTCCCGTCTCGTCCCTTATTATAAAAGAGAACATAAAAAAGTATTACTAAGACTGACTTAAGCAGACATAAATTATCTTTTTTAATTCCAACGAAACATACCGATCTACGTTCACACAATAAATTATTAAATAATGATACTAAGTATTATTTAATACGAGTCCAGTGAAACAGGTTTAAAATCATTTATAATAATACCATACTATGATACTTTATAATAAAATAACTTAACTGTGGTCGAGTTGGTTACGCAATGGAATGATAAAATAGATTAATGTTAGCATTATGAAATCACTATCTGTAATATTTGTGAAACTATTTGTAATACTAATTTAGTTTGAATAGCACAAACGTATATATAACTTATTTTGTCGACTCTCTGGCTTCTTCTCATGTCCAAGTTACGTCAGTTGGTGCTGGGGCTGTTGCTATGACCGCCGAAGACAGCAAGCGTCGCAAATATGTCGGTCTCAATGAGTTATACATCTTTGTGCCGTTTGGTGTTAAGACACCTGGCCCGTGGGTCCCAGAGGCGTGGAGAATGTACAAAGTAGTACTATCTTTGCATCATAATAGGGCAACTGGCAACCCAAGCGCTGGCAGCTATTTCGGTCAACGGATCAGCCTAGCTATACAACGCGGAAATTCTGCTAGTGATCTTGGTACGCTTCCCCGCAATGATAGTTTTAATTTTATGTAATCATTTCACACTAAATTTTTGTTCCATTTTATTTTACAAATAAATTAACTGTTTGCATCACTTCAAACAGATATGAATTGCAACACACCAAAATGATTGGTTTCCTATCTTTGAATATGCATTGGGTGCACAATCGACTATTTCGTGGAACGAATACTAAAATCGTTCAACGAATTTCATTTTTATTTTATTTTCCACAATACTGGGATGGTTTGACAAAATAGAAAATTATAAAAGGTGTATGTATATATGTAAAAACTCCTCTGATAATGCTACAAATAACACTGAGTCTAGTAGTCTAGTCAAGAAGTGCCTTTTTTATCAACTTTTTTCAGCAGTCTCCGAAAATTATGATTGAGGTGTAATTGGATTCGGAATGGCATCTAGATGGTTTTCGAAAAACAATGAAGTTCCGCAAGCAAAAATTACAAAAGTTATTAACAATTAACTAAAAAAGGGGGTTTTGTTTTTGCAAATATCTCATAAATTAATAAAGATTTTTCAAATTTGAAAAAAGATTCAAAAAGAGGGGGAAATTTCTTAAAAATTCGTTTATAATTAAATATTAGTTTATAAATTATAGTAATTTCAAGTTTGTAAATTATAATAATTTTAAGAATGAAAACCAAGGTAAGAATGACGAAATTACGGACAACGAATTTTTAACTATTAAAAAGAAAAACAAAATCATGTCTGTTTTTGTGACAAAAAGTATAATAAGAAAAAAAATAAAAGGTAAAAATTTATTTGTTTATAATAAATTGTTTATATGTAATAAACAATGGAAAATTAAATAAAACAATTTTTTTACATCAAAAAGAAAAATAAATAATGATTTAAAAAAAATGGTTCCTTAATGTCAATTAGAAGTGGGAGAAAATAATTATATATACATTATAAAACAAAATCCTCCGCCGCGTCAATCTGTCTGTTCGCGATAAACTTAAAAACTACTGCACCGATTTTCATGCTGCATGAAAGCACCGGTAGTATATAATTTGTTATGTTTTTGTATATATGAAGATTGGAGAAAATTGGAGAGAATGTTGGAGGTGTCGGAAAAAAATAAGCCGAAGGGAACTTTCAAAGAAAACTCAGTCAAAGCCCTTTGAGATATAAAACAAAATAATGTATGGTGGAATTGTGTATCTTATATAGGTCTACAGAAAAGTCTGCAATGACATATGACTATCTATAAAGGATAACATATTATATGCATCACGGACGAGTAAAAAAAGAAGGACTCAGCGCCGTGATATTTGCAAGTGAAGCACCGTTATGCTAGTGTGTGTGCGGATACGGGGGATACTAGTTACACAATTTTTTCTCCCTTAAATAATCATATACAGCCACAAATACTTATATTGTATCATTTTTACACTTTTTCACAACGCACGACGGCATTGTTAAAATATTTATTGACACGCAAACTGATCTGTCACAGACGATGACAATTCTCATAATGGCAGCCTATCGGCCTGTAGTAGTGTAAGTGTGTGCGTGGGGCTATGTATTTACACGTTAATCGGCATGTTTTGGTGCTACACTGTTGTGTAAGGTGACACGGAGTCCTTATTTTTTTACTAGTTCGTGTATATCCATTTTTTTTTTCTATTATCACAGAACAGCGTCCGTCGGTCCGCTAGTGTCTTATATTTTGCATATTTATAATCCTTATTTGTAACAAAAAATTAGACAAATACGATTCAAACTACTCTGATGTTTACAAGTTACTACTTTAGCATAGTCCAGCTTTATCGTTAGCTCGATACGTAATCAAAATAGGTAATTATTTGATAAGCGATTGAAATCAGTTTATCGAAGATAAAATTGTTTTAGAATTGCTGTAAATGATAAAATTATTATTCGTAGAACAAATGACATTATTATTGAATAAACAAAGAACATTTCTTAATAATTAATTGAATAATCTACACGTTCCTAACCGACAGTTTTAATTTGTATCCTTTTTCGGGGAGAATAATTTAATAAGGCGCTAAATCAAATATTTTAGTTTTAATTGATACTCATCATTTTTAAATATTATATTAAAGTCTTACCCCCTTATTCATAATAGTCTTCTAACTTAAAGCATTGCTAATTTTCACTCTGTCTTCTTCTATTGACCTAAGTCAGAATGAGAAAAAACACTCCTCAGCGGTTGTTTAAAGTTAGTGGACCATTATGAATAAGGGGGTAAACCTTTTCACTGAAAATTAATTCAGTCAAACATTAACTGTACGTATTCTTGTGGTGGTTTGATGCTTTTGTCAACTCTACTATTGTTTCTAAATTAGTATAATTTCTAAATACTTCAAATGTTTCGAATGATATTGTAAATTGATGCTTCGACTGTAATTTATTGTAACTTTTGAGTATTAGTTGCATAACTTTTCATAGATTGTACCTAAAATATTTGTAAAATGATGAAGCTGTAAATATTTGTTCAATCGGGTAGATTTTAATTGTGTTTCATGCAACTTCTTCTAAGCTCAAAACATTCGCAGTTGTAGAAAATGATAACATGTTGATGTTCATTTCATTTTTGTGACATGAATTAATAGCTTTGAATTGATTTGATTAAAAGTATTTTGTACAGGTGCTTTGTCATGCTAATATGGCCTCTGATGTAGCAATGGCCCTGCATAGTTCTATCTATACTGTGTTGGCTTAACAATATACACGTACCTATATAATATTTCGGTATGTATATACCTACACAAGGTCAGCAATAACTCGCTCCTCAGTTCTCTCTCTATGATTACTAGCATTTCATTGATCAACTTTATAGCTTTGAAGGAAATCAACGTGTTTTGTACACTGCACTGTACAGTTATTAAATAGTATCATAAATACTGAAACGTTTTCTTAAACACATATTTGTTGTCACTGATCTAAGCCACGTTTTTATCGCAATGGCAAGTTTGTTTACCAATATTACCTCATTTGCAATTTAAACACGGTTTATGGTTTCAAAATTGCTGTCCTTGAAGTAAGCCTTTGGATGCATTTAGTAGCCCACGTAAAAATTGAAATAGAACCCTGTGGGTTGTGAGTAGACAATTTTGCTAGGCCAGACACCATTGATACATTACTCGACATATAACGCCCTTTAACTGACTTCATTTTGCAGATGAAATAGTTATATTCTATCGAGGATAATCCACGAAACTTAGGAGAAATTATAATAGATTTAAACAAAATAAAAAATAGAAAACTAAAAGTTAAGATGAATATAGCTTATTTGTATATGTGAAAGAATACACCACTTTGGCAAAGCAAAGACTCATAATCAAGAATGTAACCAAAAGTTTCCCTGGATGTTAGAAGAATTGTCGTTAGAGGCCACTTATTAAGAGCCAAGTATCCTTAGACGACACCATAAAGGGACAAACTCGACCCGGTTAGTACCATGTTCGCACTCTCGATAAACTAGTCTTTAGTCGCCTTATTCCAGTGGTCGAAAAACAATTCGGATTCTGTGCACACCGTGAATAGAGCAAACCCACCAAATACATCCATTACGATAAGATCTAGAAAGGAAGTAATACTGCTCAGCTGTATTCCTCGATATAAAAAAGGCCTTTGACCGCGTATGGCAAGAGCCGTCTATATAAACTAAAGCTACATGCACTGAATACTGCTTAATTAATGATGTTTGTATGTTTTACTTGCTTGACAGAGTTTTTAAGTTTCATGAGAGGATTATCCCGCATCCATTGCCTGATACAAGCACGAATGCGCCAGGGTTCATTGATAGGTCCCGTCCTATATACAATCTATTACGCTGATCCGACGTTGTAGGACGTTACAACATGGCTACCTTCAAAAAACGCGCGTACGCCTTTCTGTAATTTCGGCAACGCTCCTGTGATTTCCATGGTGTGGCAGCACAGTGATAATTCCTTGTTTAATAATACTCGGAAATCAATAAATTATCTTAGTATAAGTATTACGATATGATCAAGATCATTACTATTCAATTTTAGCAATGCTGGAAAGTGAGCGGGTTTTAATTAGAGTTAAGACATTAAAAGCAACATATTTGAATAAATTTTGAAGCAATCGTGGAATGCTTTGAAGATTCATCTCGTAATATATTAATGCAAGGTTGTTGCTTTGCTTCTATGTTCATTGTATATATTAAATTTATAAGTTAATACTTAACGACATATAGATAATAAAATAAATATAGTAATAAGTTTAACTATATAATAAACATAATCATTACTAATACCATGAGACATATTGAAATAAATATAAAATAGTATATAAAAAAAACTTAACGAATTATATGCAGAGATTGGATCTACTATGCACAGGACTTATCTATATACAGATTCTATATGTCAGAAATTTTTCCCAGACAATTCGAGCAGCTTTGCATTGCGCGTGGTCATAATATGGTTCCAGCTGATACTTTTTTCGGAAGCCGAGAGATGGTTTGCTGATCTTTAAGATGCGAGTATGCTTTAACCTTTAAAGATTCCTAAGTCGGGAGCAATGCAGGCGGTAATTGATTGCACAAACTGGCTGTGTCAGGCAATTAGATTCCGGCAAAACGCGCGACTGTCAATGCAATTAACATGATACGGGTGAAATAAAGCATTTTGACGTATCCGGTTGTGAAATGTCAACCTGAACAACTTGTCAAAGAGTAAACCCATTCAGATATGGCTTTATCGTCGATAGTTCTAGCCGTCTTTCTTTATATTATTTAATTGATGCCATAACCAATGAAAAGCTAGGTATATTACTTTAGTGACAAGCTACGTCTTACACTGCCGATTTGTATGTCAGTTTGTATTAGTGTGCGTGCATTGCTCAAAATAGGAGTCAACTGTCAATCTCAATATTTTTCGACATTTTCACAGCTGTCACAGTCTATCTAGAAGTTTGAATGATCTAAGTTTACTGATATACAACATTTATAAAACAAAGTAATTAGTTTTTCTCGTACATTGCAGTTAGCATACCTACTCTTCAAATAAGTTTAAATTTTAAATTAAACTCATCATTCTGTCCAAAGCTTAAACAAGTTTTAACAAGTAAAAATTACATACTTTTATACTGAGCAGCCATTGAATTAACATATCCATTTTATAAACCAATAAGATACTAAATACTTTAAATGTAATTAATAAAAAATGGTTGCCCAGATAAAACTTGGAATTTTAACCACGTTTACGGTTTATATGGTATTATTTTTATTTATGTAGCAAATATTTAAAGTCAAAAGACTTCAAATATTATTTGAAATCAATTCAAATGTAAAATAACTTAGGTATAGCATGCTACAAAGTGCTTAGCGCCATCTCTTGGTTCTGTGAAGTAAACTATAACTAAACCAAAGAATGCTCAAAGTATTTATATTTATATATATATATATAAAATTATTAGTGGTTTATATATATCAAAATTCTTCACAATAATATCCCATGAAATAGTCATATTATCATACAAAAAGGTTGATTTTTGTAAAGAAAACCTAAATAATTAATTAAAATGATTATAAATAAAGACTTCTTTCATTCTTAAAATAAAATGTATTACCTGTTTCCAGCGGAGTATAATTATTTATAAAGAATTAATAAACTTAGTGAATGTCAAACCAATCAATTATAAAAACAATACATAAGCCAATGTGAACTTCCGATTGCGTTTACAATGATCTAATTAATTTCCTTCACGTCCTCATGTCTATAAACCAACCGATGACTTAGACGAGTTATCACTTCACATACCGTTATTTTGTCGCATTATAACCCTATTTTTCCAAAGAATTAGCTAATGCAATTGGTATTCATCGAATAATATTATCGTTTTTAACAATTGGATTACCTACTACCAAGATAAATTGCTGCAAAATATGTGTTCTATTTCATGAGATTAGTTTATTACTTCTCAATTTCTTAAGCTTGTACTATTTTGAAATAAATCTTGAATACTGAGTATCAAATAGCAATATATAAGTGTATTTGTGGTCGACTAGTGAATACTATTAATGATCAAAGATATTAGTGTGATTAGGGTTAACTTTGACAATAATTAGGCTGTAATAGTACAAAAGATGATCGCCGGAGCAACGACCGAGGTGGCCCGCCATCTGTCGGACAACTTAACCCGCCACAACACAGAAAGAAACTTACACGTTGGACACAACAAACTTCTTTCAATCTAAATTCCTATATTAATGCCAGTTGTAGTACCCGTATGTGTGATTCAGGGAGTGGCGAAGGGAAAGCGGTATACTCCACAAACGACCTTATTCACAACCGACGCAAGCGCCGATTTACCAAAACAAACAAACCCAAAAACTATAACCTATTTCCGCCAAAATACTCACCAGTTTTGAATCTAATAACTTGCTTTCGACACACACAAACACGCGATATACTTCGCACTTGTACGGCGATTCGGCGAGTACTGGAAGCCTCTATCGCTCCCTTCCCCCGCGCCCGCGCCTCAGTCAAGCCTCCACAATCTACAGGTGGCAAGAGGTGAGCGGGTAGTAGTGCCAGTTAGTTGCCCATAGCGCTTTGCATCGACCGCGCGTTAACAATGGCTGCCAATGGGTCTGCGGCTACCGAGTCGCGACTCTGCCACGTGAGAAAAGTACCCGACTTCGACGGTTATGGATTCAATCTCCACGCGGAGAAGGGAAAACCCGGACAATACATTGGCAAGGTCGACGATGGATCACCCGCGGAAACAGCAGGCTTACGCCGTGGTGACCGCATCCTTGAAGTCAACGGTCACAGTATAGCTGGCGAGACACATAAACAAGTAGTGGCGCGGATTAAGGAGCGCCCAGACGACGCTGAGCTGTTAGTCGTCGCTCCAGCTCCCGGAGAACCAGTTCCCGTTGATTTGGATGTGCCCGAACGTTCAGCGAACAACACCTCTGCCGAATCAACGCCGAGTCAAACGTCTTCCGGCTCAGACAGAACTGACGGCGCATCTCCGGAACCGCCGCGTCTAAATCTTCAGATGACTGCCGCAGAGATGCGCGCGTTTTTAGCTGCTAAGAAGAAAGTTGATCCGAAAAAGGTGCCAATGGATCTAAAGTCCAAGTTTGATATAGTTAAAAAACTGTGAGGTGTTTGTTGTTTCTCGTTAAGCACCCTATTGTAATGTTTAGTTCGTAATGGAAACACTGCTGATCGGCGCAGTGACAGGTGCAATGCGGGGTTGCCAAACCGCGGTGTGACGTCACCGCTAGTGCCGCGACATGTTTGTAGTGAGAACGTAATATCGGACTGAAAGAATGAGATAACACGGAACTATCAACTAACATGTGAAGCCGTCTTTAATCTATCTTAGTGCGTAACTCTAATCTATATACACCTGTAAATTAATACTTCGAAGTTTTCCCTAGCAACGTACCTGTATTCAATTTCGCTGTTAAATTATTAAGGTATTTATGATGCAACGCTGATTAGTTCCATGTTTTAGTCCATTGTTTTAGCCCGATTAATGTACAATTTGTATTATAATAATTATATACGCGTACCTAAATATTCTAGCAAATTATTGTGCCTATAAATTTTGCCATCAACAGTTGTACATACTATATGTAAAGTGCGTCATTGTAAAGCACTAATGATGTATTTATATTATTCTATAGAAAAGTTAAGACGGAATGCAGCATATTAAAAAGCGTAACTAATTTACGTCAAAATGGCGGACCGTTATTGTGTTCAGATATAAAGTTAAATAAATTGCGTAGCAAACTATATTTACTGTAGTTCTTTTTATTAATTATTAACATAATATGATGTATGTTGGTCATATTATTATATTTTAATTTAATTTATAGTATGACCTGAGAAATTTTGCACAAAAAGTACGTCTGACTGTGAAAGACTTAATTTAAACAGTTTGATTTTATTGAATGATTATACAGTTATTTAAATAGGTAAATGTGGATTAAGTGCAATTATTGTTGAGTATAATAAATATGTTGATAATAATATCGTTGTTTTCTTATTGATCCAAATCACTCGAAAACTCTCTCTATTTTCAATAATATACAATTATGATTTTCTCTATATTAATAGAACTAGTAGGTCTATAAAATTAAAAATTGTAGTCTATGATACAATCTTAGATCATTTATACGTCTAGATACTTTGAGTTGTGAAAAAAAAAAATTGAGTTTCGAACTAGCCTCTATTTTGAGCAATTTGCGCATACTAACACAAATTTTCATACAAATCGCGAGTATAAGACGTAGCTTGTAGACGCTAAACTAATATTCCTGGTCTGTTTTTATTTGGGTTGTCTAACAGCAAGAGACTATCTAGTGCTACTCTAGGTAAACGTATAAATTATTTAAGGTTACGTCGGATGGTTGCTAGATTTTTTTTTAAATATCATGTAAAAAATCACAACTTGTCCTCGGTATATTTAGTTTAAACCTAAACGTTCGGTTATTATTACTTTAAATAAAATAATGTTTGTATAAAAAATGCAAAAAAATATAATAATAATAAAATTATTTTAACCTTTGAATACGACTCGTACGACCCGGTCACCTGCCCTCGCTCTATGATCAAGGTCACTGGCGTGTATAAACGCCTTAACTAATATTATAAATATGATTATCAGTTTACTTGTTAGGCTTTACGCCGTAACTAATTAATTGCCTTAGATAATTTATACGTCTAGATAGTCTCTTGCTGTTAGACAAACCGATAAAAACAGGCCAGTAATATTAGTTTAGTGTGCGTGACAACTACGTCTTACACTCGCAATTTGTATGACACTGTGTTATCATCCGTGAATTGCTCAAAATAGAGGTTAGTTCTAGCCTATTTTTTTCAACGTTTTCACCGCTGTGATAGTCTATCTGGACGATAAATGATGTGAGTTATTAAAATTAAAATTTCACACACATTGTCATATATGGCCATAGGGTGCATGATCTCTTCTATACCTTACATACGTGTATTTGTTTGTACATGTAAGTACACAAAAGGCAAGTCGAAATTAACTCCCAACTTTTAAGAGCCGATATAGCATCTCTTAATCCCTGGTGTTCTAGATGTCTATGGGTGTTTGCTTTACCACATCCCATCACGTGAACCTCTTGGCCCTTTGCTCTCTCTTATATAAAAAAAAACTCTATCTGTCTGTTATTCTATAACAGGTTACCTAGCTATCAAATCAAATCAAAATTACTTTATTGATGTAGGTCAAGGTTTTACACTTATGAATATGTTTACCTTTAATGAGAAGAAGTGTCAAGAAACTCATTGCAGCTCTTTCAATTCAACATTTACAGCTTCATGGTTTTGCAAATCATTTCAATTACAACCAATTTATTCCCATTTTATGTAACCGGATTATAATGGCTAGGGCGTATAAATTACCATCAGCTGAACATCCTGCTCGTCTCGTCCCTTATTGTAAAAAAAAAGAAAAAAAAAAACTACTGTCCCGTCTAAATGCATTCCGGTAATCCTGACCAGATCGGCATCTTGTGGGGGACCTACCAACACTTCGTCATCCGGTACTTGGTCGCCATTCGAGGACTGTTCTGCCCCACCTGCCACTTCAGTTTCGCAATCATGTTTAAACGACTTTATAATGCCCTTAATGATTTGTACCTGAATGGAGGTAAATAGTTTTGAGTGATTCATTCAACAGTTATTATTCATTTCTCGGTATTGAACCATTTATAATTATAATGAACATACAAGGTCCTTGATACGTCCTGAAGATATCACCACCTCACACGCCACCACCCCATCACAACCTCCAGCATAATATAATAATATCAATAAGACATCGACGACCAAAAGTTTCTCCGGTTTCACTCTTTCACATTACAAGTCTTTGCATATAACATTCTCCAACAGTATACATATCTTGCATTTACAATAATATTTATTTATAACTAAAAAAAATTTATGCTAGAAAAATGAACCTAAAATTAAAAATCTTACAAAATATAATATAATAACTAAAATATATAATTAAAAGTTCCCCCTTTGAATAGCTAGCCTAATTCTTTGTCCGAGGTAGCTGCCAGCTCTTCGTTCTCATGTGATGTAGACTATACTTTTTGCTATTTCCTTAAAAAGCCTTATAGCGCTAGGACCCCACGGCCCCCACATTTTATCTGTATAAGCTAATGTCAGCGTCGCGTCGCTCGGACATTTTTTGACGATTGGGAGTCTAGTTCGCCAATGGACAAAATTCGAAATGTGTCCATATATTATTATTGGGGTTGATCAAGTTAACAATTACTGTAAAGTAGAACGTGTCCTTGTTTAGTGCGTTTGCTTTTTGTCTTTGTAAAGAAATGTTGTCAGATACCTACTAGTCTTTATATATGTAAAATATAAATGCAGTGTCTTGATGTTTGTTTCCAGTGAACTCTTAAACTAATGAACGGATTTTAACGGAGTTTACTTCATAGAGTACAGTTTAGACCAATTTGAGAGATTTTTATTTCGATTTCGGAGCCATAATTATTATAATTTTCAAAATTTGTTTTGTATATTTATATGTTATATTTTCTATGAGAGAATTTATTGACTCACGGTTTGACAGTTCTGCTGTGAAACAATTTCATTATAACAACAGGAAGCATATTTTACGAAATAGTTCTTGGTGTTATGAAATATTTTTGACAATTTCATAAAAAAACAGTATTTTATTTAATACGTACAGAACAAAGTCTGTCGGGTCAGCTAGTATTTTTTTATAAATATAAATCGAACTGTAGAATGCACTGCAATAACATTCAAGTGGGATTCCTAATTAATGATAATATGTAATGTAATGTTTAATAAAAAATGTGACGTCATAGTGACGTAAATCCACAGACACTTCAACACTCATTAATCGAAAGTACCGTTAGTATTCTGACGACTACTCGGAGATTTTAATAGGTTGTGGTTCCACCAGTATTGGAGTATCAACCATGTAGATGTGTGGATTCCTTCACAGTGTGGTTCTCTATAGATGTAGGGGTAACATTATTATAGAGTGGTTCTACAATGGCAGCACTGAATATGCACGGGTAGAGCTACTTAACCGTTATCATAAAAGAGAAATTAACATAAATAAATACGGTAACTGATGGTCTTTGCCCCAGCTGCCTCTATTCGGCCAGCAGATTCGCTCTATTGAGTCTTTCCTTGTATGACAATAAGGGACGACATGAGTAGGACGTTCAGCTGATGGTAATTGATACTCCCTGCCCATTACAATACAGAGCCAACCCAAAAACTCTGAACGGCACTACAATTGCGCTCGTCACCTTGAAACAATATGTTAAGTCTCATTTGCCCAGGTATTTCACTAGCTACGACGCCCTTCAGACTGAAGCACAACAAGGCTTACACATTACTGCTTCACAGCAGAAAGGAGCCTCCCACTGGTAAGTCTCTTATTATTACTATATAATTATTATTATTATGCCAACAATGCTGCCTGACTATCAGAGTGAATGTATATGTTATGATTGAAGTAGCCTTTTTGGATATTGGTTTCCGCGCATTCCAGGATGGCGTACACCTCTGCTTGAAATATGGAGGTAAAGCTTCCCAGGTTTGTGCTGGATTTAAACCTGGGGCGTTCTCCATAGACCCCACAGCCGACTTCATTTTCCATTTTGGACCCATCGGTGAACCACATGAGGCTCCCGTCCTTCCACGTGACTTTGTTGTTCATCCAGTCGTCCCTGGAAGGTAGTTCCACGATATAGTGTTTAACAGAGATTAATTGTGGAATCATCTGATCAGGTAACATGCCTAATATGTGGTCTCGCAGAACTGAGTCCTCTAAGGTCCTAAGCGTTTGCGACATCCAGTTACATGAACCCCCCTGGGCGATTGCCCTCAGCATGCTTGCCTTCGCCTCTTGCTGTATGAACAGTGGAAGAGGCGGTAGGTTTAGCATTGCTTCAATGGCCGCACCAGGAGAAGACGTCATGGCTCCGGTTACCAACATACAGGCAAGTCTCTGCAGGCTATTTAGTCTGTCTGCAGTTGTTTTCTGGTTGGCTTTGTTCCACCACACAATGGAGGCGTATGTGATTGTTGGTCTCACAATTGCTTTGAATAGCCATAGGAGGATCTTGGGGCGCATTCCCCAATGTCTGCAGGAGATAATGAAATAGTGGGTTGGGATAAGCTGCAAACCACTTCTTGTAATTTGTTGAGTAGCGTTTAGCCTCATCCATCTGATGGATGGTGGATAATAGATAGTGTTGCTGGTGGATTTCTTTATTGTCAGTATGCCAGGGCAACGCTACTACAACCCCTAGAATATATAATAATAGAACTTGACCTAGCAATGCACCCTGGGCTACCCCAACGTCTTCCACTGTAATGTTATGTGCTGAGTTCATCAACTACGAGTAAGTAGAACTATATAATTCCATGTTAAATACTGGTGGATTTCTTAATTGTCAGTATGCCAGGGCGCTGCTAATACAACCGCTAGAATATATAATTATAGAAGTGGACCTAACAATGCACCCTGGGCTACCCGTACTCTAACTGTAACGTTGTGGTGCTGAATTAAGAAACCATAAGTAAGTAGTAGTATATAATTTCTTGTTAAACATTCACGAAAGCTGCTAAGGAGCTGTGTCCAGAAAGCTGGAAAAAAGGAGTGCCTACTCTCCTTTTTTGCAAGCATTCTCTCATTGTGTTATACACCCTTGTTTTGTCGTCGAGTGATGCTTACGGAAACCAAATTCTTGATAGGAATTGACAAGATAACTGAATTTAAAATTGAACATACAAAGTGAAACTAAAAATTTCTATAATTTAAAACAGAAAAGTAAAACAGCTCTTCTGCAATACCGCATAAAGTTATTTTTACAATAAAGAATAGTAAGACTATTTAGAATAATAATAAATTCATAAATATTAATTAAAATTAATGTTGTATTGTGCTGGTGTACATTTGTAATTATAATTTTGTATATTATTGTTAGTTCTAAAGTACAACGATAATCACGAGGGTTATGGTATTATGTACATTGTAGACCCGAAAATGTTGGGGACGATATCCTAATCTTGATGTGTGTAGCCTTAACACACGGTCGAAATTTGTTCGGCCGGACCATCGGATGGTCCTGTAGGCGCCCCACACAAATTGGTCTGACGTCGTACTCGGTATGGTCCAGACGGTAATACAAATAATATTGCTTATAATACTGCTTCGACTGCCGAAGACAGAAAGCGTCGCAAATATGTTGGTCTCAGTGAGTCATACATCTTTGTGCCGTTTGGTGTCGAGACACTTGGCCCGTGGGGCCCAGAGGCGCGGAGAATGTTCAAAATACTATCTTCGCGCCTCAATAAGGCTTCTGGAAACCCAAGCGCTGGCAGCTATTTCGGTCAACGGATCAGCCTTGCTATCCAACGCGGTAATGCTGCCAGTATTCTTGGTACGCTTCCACGTAATGATAGTATTAATTTTATGTAGTCGTAGTATTGTAGTCATACTTGCTACAGGCAAAAGCTTTTGCGATTTCAATTATATTCATTGATTTGCAAATTTTTGCATGGATTTTGGTATTCTTTTTCCAAACATACACTAGATTTACATTTAAACAATATGTTATGTTGTTGTTGTTTAAACAGTATGAAGTGATAACCCTCACTTCTAGGATTAGTACACAAATAAAATTTGATAAACAAAACTTTATGAACGATGCGGGATTCGAACCCACGACCTCCGGCAGTGGAACAAAAAGCAAAACAGAATTTTATAACGAGGCGGTACTCGAATGGTTAACTCAATTGGTTAGAGCAACGGCACGGGACGCCGGAGATCGTGGGTTCGAATCCCGCATCGTTCATAAAGTTTTGTTTATCAAATTTTATTTGTGTATTTACATTTAAGTTAAAATATAATATGAAATTATTACTTATATCAGCTTATCTAACCCACGCTTATAATGATCTTATAAAGGACCATGTTGGTATACAACGTGCGCAATATTATTTATTTGCTTATAAATTATTGCTGATAAAGGAATTATCGAGATCTAACATAACCCACCGCTAACAATGATAGTGCATAAATGCTATCGCCCATTATTTCGATAATATAAAAACATTATATAAATAGTTGCATGAGCACTTATTGGTTACAGTAAAAAGACTTAAGTTTCAAGTGTTTGCTTTTGCAAGTGAAGATAAACACAATGTGAACGGCTGGATCACTTGGCGTTACGTAGAGACGTCGCTTCATTGTGTGTCTTCTACCGCATTTATCACGGGGAGTGTTCCGAAGAGCTGCTTAACCTGATTCCTGCCGCCGAATTCCACCTTCGCACGACACGCCACAAGTTAGGATATCATCCCCACCATCTGGATGTGTGGCGGTCCTCCACAGTGCGGTTTTCAAGGAGCTTTCTTCCTCGTACTACAAAGCTGTGGTATGAGCTTCCATGTGCGATGTTTCCGGGACGATACGACATGGGTACCTTCAAAAAAGCGCGTACACCTTCCTTCACGGCCGGCAACGCTCTTGTGATTCCTCTGGTGTTGCAAGAAAATATGGTTGGCGGTGATCACTTAACACCAGGTGACCCGTACGCTAGTTTATCCTCCTATTCCATAAAAAAAATATTTAGTTCAAAACTGAATGTGACTTGACCATTTTATTTGAGGCCTTTTCATAATAAATAATTCTAGCGATATAAAACTTAATGCGAAAAATCCTAACTAAAAATTCAAAAATAAGATTTTTGTTCTCACCTATTTTGTCTGCAAGATTTAACTAGTCATAACGAAATTTTGGAAACTTAATGTATAGGAAATATTTAAAATCGAACTATTTTTTTTAATTATTTATTTACTTTATTTGGACACCAGTTTCCATCCCTACTGTGTTAGGACAAACAAACGGTAACACAATAACATTTTACTATAACTAATTTAAAAATATAAACCCTAATTGTGAAACCAACATGTTTGGAAATCGCTGTGCAGCTTATGTTTGCTGTTGTAAATTTCATTTAATGTATAATTACATACGTGCATCAGTTATTATTTCGCTCATTTCTATACGCTTTATTTTTTTATAATTATTTTACCTAGTATATTCACATTTATTTAATTTAATTACTAATCATGATATAATTTTTCCGATTTGTGGTGTCTGAGTAATCTATTCAAAACAGCTGCACATGAGTGCACTGTTCAAATGCACAGAGAGCTATCTAGTATTTATAATAATAACAACAAGTCAAAACAGAAAGACAAAGATTGTGATAAAATTGATCTTATTTGAAACGAATGTGTATATAGGTTAAAAACAAAGAAGAAAATGAAGGCGCACGTTAGGTAACTTCTTAAAACATAACTTCTACTAATTACTAATAATTGAACATACTTATTTTTAAGGAGATATTGATTATATGCAATGTATAATTTGGGGCTTTAATAAGCTGGCTGATTATATCAGGTTTCATAGCCAGCTAGGATTAATGATGTTGAATCATTAATCCAAATGCAATTTCAGCTGTGAGTAAGTCTGATTTACTCTCGCAAATCTCTTCAACAGTAAGTAGCCTATGGGAATGCCCTTTTAATTAATACAGTACCTGGACGACCGAGCTTTGCTCGGCTTTTTAAGAAAGTACAAAATTTTAACAAAAAACAAACTAATAGAATATCTTGATTCTCGAACCGGGGTCTTCTACTTTCCGGTTCGCCCAGCTATTATAGTCTGGTATATAGTGGCGAAATTTACCATTGTATTCTAATATTATTGTAGCAGTTTCTCATTAAAACACGGATAAAACTTTTTTTTTTAAATTGAAACCTTGCTAGATCGATTTCTTGCCCCCGAAACTTCCGGTATACTAAATTTCATTAAAATCGTTGGAGCCGTTTCCGAGATTCAAATTATATATATATATATATATATAAATACAATATTTAGAGAACTGGACAGAGTTCAAAATTAATATCTTAGCACACGAAAAAGTAGTATTTTCTTTGAGGTAAATTTTTGAACTTTCTTATGCGTTTTGCGTCTTTGAATTGCAGAGGTCTTGTGATCATATCAACTAGGCTGCTCCAACGTGACGAACGACTGACGTTCGTACTCATACACACGCCATGGCTACAAAATGACGGTGCAAAATCAGATACACGCATATTGTAAGCCATACTTAAGTAAGTATGGTACGCTACTTAAATAATTTACGTTAGGATACTTTTACCAAGACAAAATAGAAAAGTACTCGTAATGTTCGGAAAAAATGAATAGTTAAATATAGATGCTATTCGTATAGTAAGCGAATAACCGGATAATATGAATATCCGGATATCTGAATTACATGCCCTACGCGTGACGTAGCAATACGATAGATTTGAACATAACTGCCACGACATAAGGTGTTAATTTGAATGAATATTTTAATGTTTCACTGTAAATAAGTTAATTTATACGTATATACAATGCCGCTCGGACATGCTCTGACAATAATTGTCAGGTTGTCCATATTCGCTAGTATTTCTAATTCTATGTAAGCAAAGACTAGGGATATAAACTTACTATACGTTAATGCATGTTGCCTTGTTATGAAAAAAACAATGATTCCTGGCATTTATTTTTATGAAAATAAGGGACAAGACGAGGTGGACGATCAGCTGATGGTAATTGATACGTCCTGCCCATTACAATGCAGTGCCGCTCAACTTGAGCGAAGAATCTTGAGAATTAGAGAGAATTCTGAATTGCACTACGATTGCGGTCGTCACCTTAAGACATAAGATGTTAAGTCTCATTTGCCCAGTAATGTTTACACATTACTGCTTCACGGAGCCTCCCACTGGTTCCATTCCTGGGAAAGTTAAAGAACAAGACACTTAAAATTATCAAATAGGCGACGAGTAGGTTTTTATCTTTACGATTACAATATAGTTAGTAATCTGAGATAGTAAGCAATTTGTTTTAATGAACTACGTTTATGTTCTCTTTTTTTTTATGGAATAGGAGGACAAATGAGGGAACGGGTCACCTGGTGTTAAGTGATCACCGCCGCACCAGAGGAATCACAAGAGCGTTGCCAGCAGTCTCTCAGCAGCCATTTACTTGAAACAACTACAAATCGTCTATTAAAAGGTCGTCAAAAAATGTCTAAGCAGCGTTGTATTCATCACGTTATACAGATAGCATTAAAACATTCATTCAAATTAACTCCTTATTTCGTGGCAGTTATGTTCCAGTCAGTATAAGCTCGTTAGAATTTGATTATGGTGCGAAAGAGACGGACGCGAACACGAGGCATGACTATTTTGTTTCAGCAATTGAAAGGTAATTATTTAGCATAATTACTAAAAACGTCAAGTTCAACAATTTTATTAATGTAAAGGGGCACTTTTTTATGAAAATAAGGGACTAGACGTGCATGACGTTCAGCTGATGGTAATTGATACGCCCTGCCATTAACCATGCAGTGCCACATAGGATTCTTGAAAAATCCCAAAAAATCTGAGTGGCACTACAACTGCGCTCGTCACTTTGAGACATAGGATGTTAAGTCTCATTTGCCCATTAATTTCTCTAGCTACAACGCCCTTCAAACCGAAACACAGTAATGCTTACTTACAATGCTTTTACATTACTGCTTCACGGCAGAAATAGGCGCCGTTGTGGTACCCATAATCTAGCAGGCATCCTGAGCAAAGGAGCCTTCCAATGGAACTTACCAGATATATGATTTGCCCTGTGCTGCCCCGGGGCGTAAAAAGAATAGGGTAGTCCCAGGTCCAAGGGTGTCGTAAGAGGCGACTACGGGCTTTTTGAAAGTGGGAGAGTCACGCTGCTGTCTTATGACGTCAGCAAAATCGGGCCAGACTCGTCCGGGTTACTTACCACACTCGCACCGAATACCGGCGTGAAGTAGCGGCCTAGTGCCGCTATGTTTCGCATAGGTTAGTGTCGAGGACCGGAGGCTGAAATCGTAGTCTTGGGTGATTTCAACGGGCACAATGCCGAATGGCTTGGATCACGTACCACAGACTACGCAGGGCGATCTGTGCATAATTTTGCATTGGCGTATGGTCTGTCCCAATTGGTTGAGTCGCCGACGCGGCTCCCGGATGTGGATAGCCACATGCCGTCCTTATTAGATCTTCTGCTGACTACACATCCCGATGGTTACCAGGTCTCTGTTGACGCCCCTCTCGGAACGTCCGACCATTGCCTGGTCAGGAGTGTAGTGCCTATCCGACGCCAACGTCGCAGACCAGCAGTGACCCGCCACTACAAGTCAGCAGATTGGGATAGGATGCGTTCCTTTTTTGCATCCTACCCTTGGGGCAGGGTTTGTTTCCCTTCGGATGATCCCAGTGCCTGCGCCGTTGCAGTAGCCGATGTGATACTGCAGGGCATGGATATTTTTATACCAAGCTCTGTAGTACCGATCGGTGGCAGATCACAGCCCTGGTTCGATGCGTCAGTTAAAGCAGCATCTGACTGCAAAAAACAGGCGTATCGAACTTGGGTTGCGGCGCTGGGCTCAAAGGATCCGAACTGCAAAGTTCTGAAGAGGAAATATAACCGTGCCTCCAGATTTTTTAAGCGGCAAATCGCCCGTGCGAAATCGAAGCACGTCGTCAAAATTGGCGAGCAGCTTTCCAGTTACCCGACCGGAACACGCAAGTTCTGGTCGTTGTCGAAAGCTGCTCTTGGTAACTTCAACCAGCCGTCCATGCCGCCGTTGCACATGAGGAATCACGCCCTGGCCCATACGGCAAAAGAGAAAGCCGATCTCCTGTGCACTATTTTTGCCTCCAACTCGACTCTTGACGACAACGGAAAAACACCGCCGACCATCCCGCGGTGTCAGAGCTCCATGCCTGAAGTACAGTTCCGACAGAAAACTGTTAGGCGAGCTCTGTTTTCGTTGGACGTCAGGAAGTCGAGCGGGCCGGATGGCATTTCTCCAATAGTGCTTAGAACGTGTGCCCCTGAGTTGACGCCGGTGCTAACGCGTTTATTCCGGCACTCTTATTCAAAAGGCGTAGTCCCTGATTCATGGAAGTCAGCCCTTGTCCATCCGATCCCAAAAAAAGGAGACAGTTCGGATCCGGCAAACTACAGGCCTATTGCTATTACCTCCCTACTCTCCAAAATCATGGAGAGCATAATTAACCGCCAGCTCTTGGTATACCTTGAGGGTCACCAGTTGATCAACGACCGGCAGTACGGCTTTCGCCATGGTCGGTCGACTGGCGATCTTCTGGTATACCTAACACATAGATGGGCGGCGGCTATTGAAAGCAAGGGGGAAGGCCTGGCAGTTGGTCTGGATATAGCGAAGGCCTTTGATCGTGTATGGCACAAGGCGCTCCTCGCAAAACTTCCATCATTTGGGCTTCCCGAGAGCTTATGCAAGTGGACCTCCAGCTTCCTCACTGGGCGCAGCATACAGGTCGTTATCGACGGTTACTGCTCGAATCCCAAGCCCGTGAACGCTGGAGTGCCCCAAGGCTGTGTGTTATCTCCCACGCTGTTTCTTCTGCATATCAATGATATGTTGGACACCGCCAGCATGCATTGCTATGCAGACGACAGCACTGGTGATGCCGTATACACGGGCCATGCAGGTCTCTCTCGGGAAAACGTCGACCAGTGCCGGGAGAAACTTGTGTCTTCTATCGAGTCCTCTCTCGAGAAGGTCGCGGAATGGGGTAAGTTGAACCTTGTCCAATTTAACCCCCAGAAGACTCAAGTTTGCGCGTTTACCACTAAAAAAATCCCATTTGCCGTATCACCGCTCTTCGAGAACACTTCCCTTAAAGCCTCGCCTAGTATCGGAATACTGGGTCTCGAAATCTCGAGCAATTGCCAATTCCGTGGCCATCTGGAGGGCAAAGCCAAACTGGCTTCGAAGAACTTCTGGCGTCATAAATAGAGCACGGCAATACTTCAAGCCGGCCCACATTCTAGCGCTCTACAAAGCGCAGGTCCGGCCTCACATGGAGTATTGCTGTCATCTCTGGTCTGGCGCACACCAGTATCAGCTCGATCCATTTGACCGCGTGCAACGCAGAGCAGCTCGAATTGTCGGGGACCCAGTACTCTGTGAACGGCTGGATCACTTGGCGTTGCGTAGAGACGTCGCTTCATTGTGTGTCTTCTGCCGCATTTATCACGGGGAGTGTTCCGAAGAGCTGTTCAACCTGATCCCTGCCGCCGAATTTCACCTTCGCACGACACGCCACAAGTTACGATATCATCCCCACCATCTGGATGTGTGGCGGTCCTCCACAGTGCGGTTTTCAAGGAGCTTTCTTCCTCGTTCCAGGAAGCTGTGGAATGAGCTTCCTTGTGCGGTGTTTCCGGGACGATACGACATGGGTACCTTCAAGAAAAGCGCGTACACATTCCTTAAAGGCCGGCAACGCTCTTGTGATTCCTCTGGTGTTGCAGGAGAGTGTGGGCGGCGGTGATCACTTAACACCAGGTGACCCGTACGCTCGTTTGTCCTCCTATACTATAAAAAAAAAACTCTATCATTTTTAAGTTTGGGTACGCTATTATTTGGAAAGTTTTTCACTGCACACTTTGTCTTTGCGTGGCGTTGTGTTCAAATCGCGGTCGAAACACAACAATTTTTGAGCGTAATTGTGAGTCTAGTTACTAATTGTACGTTAATGTCAGAAGCTGACATTTTCTATAAGAATGGAAAAAACGGGCAAGAAGCTCACGTGATGGAAGGTGAAAAACCACCACCCCAGGACATCTGCAATACCAGAGGTACGATGCCAGCCTTTAATTTATTCCTTTTTGTTGGGATGTAAAATAATGTTTTATTTTTTTCACGACTTTAGGCGCTAACTCTCGCTGTACGGACAAGGGGCAAATTTATTTTCAAATCAAAATAATCATTCGCTTAAAATAAGTCGCTGAATTGTGTCTTCTACTGCATTTATCACGGAGAGTGTTAAGAAGAGATCTTTCACCTGCTTCCTGCCGCCGAAGTCCATCATCGCACGACACGCCACAAATTAGGATATCAACTCCACCATCTAGATGTTTGGCGTTCGTCTACAGTGCGGTTTTCCAGGAACTTTCTTCCACATACAACGAAACTATGTAATGAACTTTTTGTGCGGTGTTTCTAATACCACATGGGTAATTTCAAAAAAGCGCGTACACTTTTCTAAAGGGCAGCAACGCTTCTTCTACTGGTGTTGCATGAGAATGGAGGTGGCGGTGATCACTTAACATCGGGTGAACCTGAAAACACTTATATATAAATAATCACTTCCATTCCTCTAATAACCCCAAAAGGGTCAAATTAGATTAGCCAGAAATAGGTCCCGCGAATTTGCCAAAACCACGTCGTTGACGCGGCGCAAGAAAGTGTTAGTAAAAAAGGATATAACCAGAATTGTAGCTGGAAGTCATATCAGCCAGTCATATTAAACTGCCAATAATTAGAAGCAATTATGGAAAAGAGACAGATATTGAGGGAGCTCAGATATATAAAAGCCAACCCTCGGAAATAAGGAATGCCAAAATAGTAACTTCTTTTAAGGGCGCTATCCCAAGAAATCCTCAAAAAAGCGCTTAATTGAAACCATTTTTAATGATTTATAAACGGACGAGTAAAAAAAGAAGGACTCTGCGCCGTGATATTAACAAGTGAATCACCTTTATGCTAGTGTGTGTGCGGTTACGGAAGATACCAGTTACGCTTTTTTTCTCCCTTAAATAATCATGTATGGCCACAAATTCTTTTATAGTATTGATTTTACACTTTCTCACAACGCACGATGGCATTTTTTAAATATTTTATTGCGACGCAAACTGATCTGTCACAGACGATGGCAAATCTCATAATGGCGGCTGTTCGGCTTGTATTAGTGTAAGTGTGTGCGTGGGGCTATGTATTTACTCGTTAACCGGCTTTTTAATGCTTCACTGTTATGTAAGGTGACGCGGAGTCCTTCTTTTTTTACTCGTCCGTGGGTTTATACAAAGTTTTTATTTTTACAAAAAATATGTCTATAGAATATGAGAGGCAAATTAATTTTTTCTTTAGATTTCTATCTTTAATAGAACTACTATAATTAGAATAATTAGCTACGCTAATCATTCAATCTACATGAAAATTGTATGAAAATTTATTGATTGTACACCAATAAATACTTATTAATATAACGTAGTTTTGTTACTTTAGTAACCGTTTCCGGGACCATACGACGTGGGTTCCTTCAAACAAAGCGCGTACACCTTCTTTAAAGGCCGGCAACTCTCCTGTGATTCCTCTAGTGTTGCAAGAGAATGTGGGCGGCGGTGATGACTTAAAACCAGGTGACCCGTACGCTCGTTTGTCCTCCTCTTTCCATAAAAAAAATAAAATTGTATTATGTTTGTAATAAAGTAGAAATGCTTCTAATACAGAATTAAAACTATGGCGATACTTGTGCGAGAGAGGTAACCTAGCTTCGCTTGATTCCTCATGGCTGTTGGCTCGGTCCCCAGCTTTAAGGCGAGTCTTCAAAGGCATAATCCTACTCAATAATTATTCCATGATTAAAAATGGGTCAGAGAGCAGAGCAAAGAGAGTGATGTAACCAAACGTGTTGCGAAATTGAAATGGGGGTGAGCTGGCCATGTCGCCCGCAAGCATGGCTCGTGGTGCAAGGAAGTGATTGAATGGGGACCGTGGGGCGAAAAACGCCCGAGAGGAAGACCGCAGATGCGTTGGTACGAAGATGTCAAAAGACTAGCGGGAGCAAAGTGGTTGGAAACCGCTCAAGACCGGAAAAGGTGGCATAAGCTGAAGGAGGCTACCTTAGAGGTTGAGAACGGCTAAAGAAGAAGAGAAGATATAAAATCATTTTTCATAAGTACTTTAATTGTTAAAATGTTAATTTTTCATGTGACAGTAGGTCTTAATCAGAATAAAGTTTATTTAAACCTAAGTAAGCTGGACATAAATTATTATTGACTTAACTATGAGATTGCATCGCATGACCAGTTTGCAAGACCTCTCCTTTTATCAGAGCGTGAAAGAGGTCAGGTAAGATAAGAATATAACATTTTGCTGGTTTTTCTTTATATTTTTAGCAAAGGAAGACATTATTATCATGGCGAACGTCCTTTATAAGACTCTGAGAATATTAATATTGTACCAGACGCCATAAACTAAAAAGCGGAAACCAAAATGTGCAATGAAATGCGGTATATCCATGGCGATACCAGATTGGTATCTTAAAATAACCGGCCAAGTGCAATTCGGATTCGAGCACGAAAGGTTCCGTACCATTACCTATAAAAACATCATTCGTCATCATACTTTTTTGGCGTAATAAAACAAAAATCCTTAAAAATAATATTGGGTAAATAACGTGAAATTAAATATCATTATATAATTATTTTTATACAATTAGAGATAAATTATTTTTTTATTTTAAAACTTGTATATAAATTATATATATTTTTTAATTTATTTAATTATCGTCCATTGGTTGTGGTTGAGTTACAAGAGGCTTGGTAGCTGAAGTAAGTTAAATGGTCTAGTTGACCAGCTAACGTCAGGGTGTCGAATTTTACGTGATAGTGTGCGCGCGCAACGTAAAAATTCACTTCAAGTGAATTTTTCCCTAATGCGCCAAAAGTTGCATAACGTCAAAAATTGTTTCTTGAACAATTCTATTTGACGGCAATATACTTTTATTGAGGTAGGCGTTACTTTGCGGAAATCCATAATCATCCAAATGTTTTAAGTTTGTTAATTCCGCCAATATTTGTATTCAATCAATTCGACACGTGTTTCGCCTCTACACGAGGCATCCTCAGGACATCGCAAAACTCTGGCACGAGACTCAGTCTCCCGACTCGAGTCTTAGCACTTAAGAAAACTTAAAACATTTGGATGCCAATATACTTGTTTAAAATAAGAATAATATTCATACTAAGGAATTTAGTCATTACGGGATAATTATTATCAAATGACGCATAACATACAGATGATTCATAGTCAGCCAAGATATTTACTTCTGAACAAGGTAAAAGATAAATATAACGTGAATGTTAAAGTTCATTATATTTATTTGATGGTAGCAAGTATTCAATCAACTATTTCCATAGGCTCGGAATACTATATCTATACTAAGATCAATTAAACATGTAGATAACGTCGAAATAAATTTTGGTTGACTGTTAACCTCTATTTTGAATAATTCACGCACACTAACACATATTAACATACAAATCGCGAGTGTAAGACGTAGCTTGTCACGCACACTAAAGTAATAAACCTGGCCTGTTTTCATTGGTTATTTAGCAGCAACAGGGTCTATAGCCTATCTAGACGTATAAATTATCTAAAGTTGTATAATATGTGCTATCATCACTCATAGCTTCAGTCAGGAAACCGGGTGGTACTTGAAAGCTGTATTTGAGATATTTGATAATATCAAGAACTACCTACAAAACAGTTCTGTTTATGAAATGCTATTATTTACAATCAAATCTTGGTGATTTTCTTGAAACGAGATCGAATCAGTAATGAGGAGATCCGAGGGCACAAAGTTCGACGGACAGATGGCCGTTGGGGCAGTAAAGTCCTCGAATGGCGACCACGTACCGGAAGACGTAGTGTTGGTGGACACCCACAAGATGGACCGACGATCTGGTCAAGATCGCCGGAGTAGGTTGGATGAGGGCAGCGTAGGACCGATCGTTATGGTTATCAGTCAACCACAATTTTTTTCGTCTTCACAGCTGCCATAGTCTATCTACGCGTATGGATGATCTGAGTATACAATTATTATCATTTTAATAACTAGCTAACAAGAAAAAGAATTCAAAAATTGCTGCCATACAACTGAAAATGTTAGTTGTAAAGGAGTATGGCAGAAATGGACTACCCACAGTCCATTCAAATTTAACATAATATATAACGTACATAGGCAAGTTGATATAAATTATAATTATTATAAGTTTATTCAGTGCTTATATAAAAATATTGAGAATCTAGGTAATGGGAGTCAAAAGAAATAAAAGATTAAATTTGGTCACAAAGTGTTGTGCAAAAACGTAACGCAGTGCCATAGAGATATTATTGTAATGACAATTGAAAGCCCATGTCAGTTGTCATTTTATTATGTCTTATTTTATTCAATAAGAACCTCATCTGAAGCGCTAAAGTCCACTTTGAATTTGTTGTAAAAACTCCAACAAAAATTAATAATAATTAACTCATTTATTTTATGAAAAACGTAAAATAAGTGCACTAGGTACCTACCCGTTACGAATCTTTCAACAAGGCAATTTACAATTGTAGGTATACATACTAACGTATTTTACTAAAAAACTGAATAGCTAGGTTTATACAATAATTAAATTATATACATTATGATACAGTAAGCAATTATAATCTATCGGTAACAATAACCTCTACCCACACGTCTTAGTATAATCAATAAAAAAGTGTGTGTGTTATGTAAACACGCAAGAAGTTATACTTCTTGGGCCTAATGAAGCAAAAATCATTAAAATGATTTATTCCTCGTACTATTCCAGTTATAAGAAAGAACAATTTTGTAACAATCTTGCAAATATGGCTTTGACAATAAATTATTAAATAATGAATACGTCTGTATGGGCTTGAACCCTTTGCCTGACCTAATAATGGACAAGAAACCAAAAAAAAAAAAATAAATAACGAATGACGCAAACGTCAGAAAATTTTAGCAACCAACTTCAGCCTGTTACTTTAGTGATACAGTGATTTCACTCTCATTTTTCATAACGCGCCTAAAGAAGTATAACTTCAATAATAATTACTTAATTTTAGTTTGTTTATTTTTTTCTTTTTTATCCTTTCTTTTGACATACTTACCATTTGCATTTTTGTTACTTTTATCCCATTCTACAACTATAACTAAGTTTACACTATCTCTATCAGTGGGTCCCAAAATACATGCAAGCTCGCCATTCTCCTTTGTTTCCAACTAGCGGTAGCTTGTCCAATATAGTTTAATCCTTTAAAAAAGAAGATTCGTTATCTTAGTTTTTATTAACTGTTGTAATAGCAACAAGTTCTATACAATATGCTAGCTGACCCAGCAAATGAAAAATAAATTTAGGGGTTTAAATTTAACCCTTAACATTTAGGGGGATGAAAAATAGATAGTAGTCGATTCTCAGACCTACTGAATATGCATATAAAATTGGTAAAAATCAGTAAAGCCGTTTTGGAGGAGTAAGTTAACTAACATTGTGACACGAGAATTTTATATATAAGATAAACACACACGTGATGTTTCATCACGATTACGTCATAGCTTCAGACCAGAAACCGGATGATACTAGAAATAGAAATATAATTAATTACCATTACCATAGAAAGCTAAAACTCAGGTTAAGAAGTCTTCAGATTTTTTAATCAGGTTTTAAAGGTAGAACTTCGATTTGTTAGAAATCTCAAAACTGTTTGATAGTGGAATCAGTACGAATTTTCGGTCTTACAATCGAAATAATAATATAAAACTTTGTTTGGTGTTTTCATGAATTGTTGACCCACTAATATCAGAGTAGGTACTAGGCCTGGTATCCACCAAAGCTGATAGGAGAGGAGAGGTGAAGTTATCTTTGGGGGAGGACTTTGTCTAGCAGTAGACGTCTTCCGGTTGAAATGGATTTTCTTGAATGATTGCCGTCGTACGAAGAGAAGCTATTAAGAATAATATAAGAACATTGTGAATCGGTTTCATATAAATATCGCTGTTTTCCAAAGCATACAATATTGGCAAGGCCATAGTGATAGCACGGTGTAGCATTGTCAGTAACTTCCCACGCGTGTGTACTTAAATATTTTAAGTATTTGCTTTGAAGCCATTATGAATTAACTGCTTGTCATATTTAACTGTTTGAATTACTATATATAGATAATCTGCTTGTATTTTATTATCTGTATATTTACACAAGTTGGTGCCAAATCAATTTCAAGGCCTCATAAAGAAGAGTATCGCAAAAAAAAACTATTAAAGAATCTTGGCCAATGAAATTAAACACTTACCCTCATAATAGTCTTCTAACATAAAGCATTGCTAATTCTCACTCTGTCTTCTTCTATTGACCTAAGTCAGAATGAGAAAAAACACTCCTAAGCGGCTGTTTAAAGTTAGCGGACCATTATGAATAAGGGGGTTACTGTGTTATTACAAAAAAGTTAAACATTTGTTGAACACTTGTTTTAAAAAAGTTCTATTACAAATCTGTGTCTTTGTTTTGTTGAGCGTTGAACAATCTTTAGACATTACTTGTATTTTAAGAATCGAAGCTTGTCTAAGGTGTGTCGAACAATCTTTAGATCATATACCTGACATTATACAATTGCTGTCTAAAATTGCGTTCCGTTCCTATAATTATTGCTCCTGTACACTCCACTCCAGCTTGTTTTGTTTAGTAACGTTTTAGTTAAATACAAGCTAAACACTGTTTTGTAGAAGAAAAATATAAGCTCTATTTTAGACGTCGTTATTGTTAACTCACTGTCTAACAACACACGTGTCTAAGCCGTGTTTAATTTTTTATCTGAATTTTTATTTTATTTTTATTTTTTTATTTGAATATCTAAATGATCGGACAGCCTCGGACAAGATTGTGATTATTTTATAGCGATAGAAATGACTGTACAATATTGTATATTTTTATTGAAAAGAGCGCAAAAAAAGAATGCTGGGAGAGTTTCTTGCGCCGCTTCTTCTCTCTCAGAGCGCCATTTGTTTCCGAAGCGGTAGTAGTATTTAGTAGTTATTAGAAAGGACATCAAAAAGAATTCTAAAGAAATCAGTTTTGAGAAAATAAATGTCTTTTTTGCCTTTAGAGAAGAACGAGCAAGAAACTCAAAAGTTGCTCTTTTCAAAACAGAATGCTATTACAGGTTCTTATTTTAAATTCAATTACAATATATGCAAAGAGATTCAACAAAAATACTCAAATGTCAATTACTAAATTGCTTACACGAGTAAGTCAAAAAAATGTAAATTAATAAGTAAAAACATAGTTAATTTATATTTATTGAGTACATAAAAAGTACAATACAAGAGATGCATCAAGCCACACAATCGTAAATAAATTACGTGAGCATTTTATTATTTATAATACATTTAATAAAAAAAAACAAAGAAAATAAAGGATTTAAAAAGATGCGACCAGCCATCGCCTCCCTCGACCATATTTTAGCGAAGGGAACAACCCGCCCCACGTCCACGCCCAAAAAACATTCGATATCTACTATTTATGGTTCTTACTACGATGCACACTTAACCAATATTTAAGAATGGGATTATGCAAGTATTCAGACGAAGTGGCAATAATTTTGATGTTAGCGGAGCGTAAACGCGACCTAAAGGAGGCTATTCTTAATTTATTTATTTATTTATATAATCTACTTATTTATTTATATATTATACAATCTCTTTAAGCTCTTAAATTGATTTAAGTTATACGTACACAGTGCGGTTTTCAAGGAGCTTTCTTCCTCATACTACTAAGCTGTGGAATGAGCTTCCTTGTGCGGTGTTTCCGGGACGATACGACATGGGTACCTTCAAAAAAAGCACGTACACCTTCCTTAAAGGCCGGCAACGCTCTTGTGATTCCTCTGGTGTTGCAAGAGAATGTGGGCGGCGGTGATCACTTAACACCAGGTGACCCGTACGCTCGTTTGTCCTCCTATTCCGTAAAAAAAAGAAACATACTTAACAAAATGATATGACAGCCAAAAGGGGGTTAACATTTTAAAGGCCTGAATTTTAAGCAATAAACACAGTAAAACACCATGATTGTATTAGGACACATGCTAGTCAATATATATATATACATACACAAATATATGTGTATGTATCTATGTGTGTGTATTCGTTTATCTGATACATAATTGCGAATAAATAATTAACGCCGCCATCTGCAAATGTACTGTTTTTTTTTTCAATTGGAATGCATAGACTTAGTAACAAAATAAATTTTATACGAACATCGCACAATGGACGTCAGATAAAAACGGGTATTATCATTGGGTCATGGTCGAATGCGTTTGAGGACGACGACAAGGCCAAATCGTTAGCCACATGAAGATAATTGTGTTATCAACTGTGTAATAACTATGTGATGCACTGGATAGTTTAGATAGCACACACTGTTATATGCATTGAATAAAAGTATAATAATAGTGAACAGTCGCGGGATCCTCGAATAGATCAAGATCAGATTCTACCAATGGTAGGCTCTGTTGCACAGGATTCCGGCTAGAATATGGGTACTACAACGGCGCCTATTTCTGCCGTGAAGCAGCAATATGTAAGCACTACTATGTTTCGGTCTGAAGGGCGCCGTAGCTAGTGAATTTACTGGGCAAATGAGACTTTACATCTAATGTCTCTAGGTGACGAGCGCAGTTGTAGTGCCGCTCAGAATTTTTGGGATTTTTCAAGAATCCTGAGCGGCAAAGCATTGTAATGGGCATGGCGTATCAATTACCATCAGCTGAATGTCCTGCTCGCCTTGTCCCTTATTTTTTTTAATATATACTTCTTTAGGCGTGTTATGAAAAAATGATAAGAGCGAAATTTTAAGATGCGCGCGCATCACTGCAACCCAAAAGTAATAGGGTGAAGTTAGTTTCTAAAATTTTTTACACGTTTGCGACATTCGTTATTTTTTTTATGGATTTTCGTCCATTATTAGGATAGGCAAATGGTTCAAGCCTGTACAGCCGTATTCGTTATTTAATAATTAATTGTCAAAGCCATCTTTGCAAAAGGTTTTTTATAATATTGTTCTTTTTACAAACGTAGAATAGAACGAGGAATAAATAATTTACTTTGTTATGCCAAAGAAGTATAACTTCTTGCGTGCATGCATAAGTAGACACACACATTTTTTACAACAATATAGCCGTCGTCTGTCAATCTAAGGCATAGACTACTCCGTTAACAGCTGACAAGCCTCTCATTAATTATTTTTGAAATAGACGTATTAATTTCTGATAAATGATAATTTTGCGACAAAAATTTCCTAACCCTGACTTTAATTACGTGCATTTTCGGATTACGTTTGGGTACTTAACAATAATGTCTGTCTTCCTGGGCAATAATAATTATTACAAACCAATTCCGTTCGATTCACAAATACAGAATAAACAAAGGATACTTTAGAGTTTCTACAGTCTTAGATCCGGGATATGGAAGCGACGCTGTTTCGCAATCAAATACGATGTTTACACGATTCGTGCCTGATAGGAATTTGTAATGAACAGCAGTAAAAGTTCCGTGAAACTAGAAACTATAATGAAACATTGCTCTTGCAGAGTTCTAAATTATGTTAATCGAATTCAAAAATGAAATGTTATCATATAGTTATTAAACTTTATGTTTGTTACGACCTATTTAGATTCCCTTTTTTTTGGAAAACAAAAAAGCGTGTAGGTTTTAAGTGATCACCACTGCCGACATACTCTTGCAACACCAAAGGAATCACAGGAGCATTGCCGGTCTTTAAGGAAGATGTACGCGCTCTTTTTGAAGGTACCCATGTCGTATCGTCCTCGAAACACCGCACCAGGAAGCTCATTCCACAGCAGAAGAAAGTATTCTGAAAACCCATTGTGGTGGAATGCCACACACCCAGATGCTGGGGATATCCTAATTTGTGGCGTGTCGTGCGAAGGTGGAATCAGGTGAAACAGCTCTTCGAAACACTCCCCGTGATAAATGCGGTAGAAGACACACACTGGAGCGACGTCTCCAGCCGTTCACAAAGCACTTTAGATTCTTTAAAAGGTTTCCATTAGAGAGCGAATTTCAAGAGACTTGCAACGCATATTCGGTCTGAAAATTGAGAGGGAAGAACCATTTTGCATGTCTGTCAAACGCTGAGGGCTGATTTCACCATTGATAAAGAGCGTGATTAGAACAGTTTGAACTAAGTTTACGTCTGTGAAGAAGTTCAGGTGCATAATTAATTTTTCACCAACGCAAAGTTAGCCTAAACCGCCTAAACGCATTTAACCTTCCGAAATCGGCACCATAACCGAGAGTGCCGTAAAATAGTTTATCTACACCCATGCTTTAAATCCTCTATTAAAGATTCTGAAACAGTTAGCTTATTGCCAACATTAAAACACCCAATGTTCTAATAACCATTACATCATCCAAACGAGTGTTGTAATGTTGTACTGAATTTCAAAACAACACTCTTATGTTTTTTTTATCCCTTCATGCGCAAAGAGTTTGCTTTAAAACTTTTTTTTGCTTTTTTATTTCAGACGTTTGACATATTGGATGGCGTTCAAGAGTGAGTTTGTTTGTTGTTGCTTTTACGCTTAAGCCACTAAACCCGATGAAATTCAGTACAGAGATAAACTAGAGCTTGGGAAAGGACAAAGGATACGTTTTATAGCGAATAAAAGGCTTGGCGGGATTGAAATAAGGTATGGAAGTTTGCATGAAAGTTATGTCTCAAAGTGACGAGCGCAATTGTAGTGCCGCTCAGAAATTTTGGGTTTTTCAACCATCAGCTGAACGTCCTGCTCGTCTCATCCCTTATTTTCATAAAAAACAATCATATACGACACTATGAAACTTTATATTTAGGCACTTGATATTATATTCTAGCTTTTTTGAAATTTACACCTGTGTGGGGATGAAAAATGATGGGTGATGCAAGTTCTATTATTGGTAGTTAATAAAAATGTATTAACCACAGTTGTTTGTATGTATTATTTGGAATGTAAGGCATAAAAGGCATTTATTTTCTCAAAATTGAAATTTCTAATATATTCTACCGCTTCGGAAACAAATGGCGCTCTGAGAGAGGAGAAGCTGCGCAAGAAACTCTCGCAGCATTATTTTTTTGCGCTCTTTTAAATCAAATATTCAATATTGTACTGTCATTGTTATTGCTATAAAATAATCATAATCTAGTCTCAGGTTGTCCGATCACTTAGATATTCACCTGTGGAGTAGTAGGATTTACAACAGAGCCATTTTTTAATAAAACATTTAAATTTATTAATAGAAAATGCCTGAACAGCAGCTGGGACCTTATTATAAAAGTGTATACATATACCCTTAAAGTTATTATGTATCTTATGAAGCCTACTAGAATTAGTTACAAGCAATCCCTTATTTCTATTGTTATAATAATGAAAATCACCATTAAGAGCAAATAGGTGACGATTTTTGTGAACATATATTAAATTATCATAAATGTACTGACAATGAACAATTGAACAACATATTTAAGTATTAAAAAATAAAAAATGCTTCCCACAGCAACAATTCCACGCGGAAGAAGTCGCAAATAAAATCTAGTTACTTTATAAAGTAGTAAGTAGTTTGTCTATACAATAGTATGTTGTAAGTCTGTGGATATAACATTATAAAGCTTTCCGTGATGTGAAGTTTGCTTATGATAAGATAAAAGAGTTGAATCACTAGATAGCCGATGTATGTTTGGATGGATGGATAAATTTCAGTGGATTATAAGAGTCAAAGTCAAATAAACTTCAATTAGGCTTATACTAAGCGCTAAATTACTGACTTTACCATATGTTCGTAAAAGGTGAGAAGCTCATGGGAAGAACATACAATAAACTCAACGGCCACTCTTTTCCATCAAATAGCGTATTTTACAATGGCTGTTATTTATACAGCTCTAGTACCGATGGGTACTATTATGGGTACCACAACGGCGCCTATTTCTGCTGTGAAGCAGTAATGTGTAAACATTACTGTGTTTCGGTCTGAAGGGTGTCGTAGCTAGTGAAATTACTCGGCAAATGAGACAACATCTTACGTCTCAAGGTGACGAGCGCAATTGTAGAGCTGCTCACAATTTTTGAGTTTTTCAAGAATCCTGAGCGGCACTGTAATGTAATGGGCAGGGTGTTTCGATTAACATCAGCTGAACTTTCTGCTCGTCGCATCCCTTATTTTTATAAAAAAAAACAAAATAATGATGATAATAATGCAAAATGACAATTATGGTTTGTTCCCAGGTATAACTTTATTACAAGTAGGTAGGTATAGATACATTTAGATTTTGTTAAATGAAAATTATCTACTAACGATTAATCCTTATATTTGTTTACATTACATTTTATTCATTACAATGACAGCAATAAAAATTACACAAATTAAATTTGAAAACAAAATTTAAGAACGATGAGGCACTCGAACCCGCGACCTCTCACGTTCCGTGCGAGCGCTCTTCCACTGAGCCAACCGTCCGAGTGACGTCACGTTCATAAATCTCGTTCAACAATACGATACAAATATGTCTTGTTCAACAATTTGCTGATTTGGGAAGTGGAAAGAAGACGCGTTTAGGCCGTTTAGGCTTATAAGTACGTTTAGATTGCGTTGGTGAAAAATTTATTATTCACCTGACAGTTCACAGACGTAAACTTAGTTCAAACTGTTCTAATCGCGTTCTTTATCAATGGTGAAATCAGCCCTTAGCGTTTGATCGAAATGGATTCTCATCTGTCATTTGTCAGCCGGAATATACGCGACATTAGCGCCACCATGCGGAGCATCTCGTACTCTACCTGTCACATTAAAATATGTAGTATTGTTCATTTATTTATTTATTCTCATGTAATCTACAGCGTCACAATTTATATACATTATAATTACATTATTAAGTATAAAAATAAGGCCAAAACTGATAACAGTATATAGGTATTAAACAAAAGAAGTATCATTTTATGATTTAAACAAGCCAGAATAAGATAACAAAATATTTACAATTACTATAATAAGCTACTTAGAAAATAAGCTTTACAAAATAATAAAATAAAATATTTATATTATACTAACATAGAACTTCTGTAATTTATAATAGGACTCCATTGGAAAAAAACATCCTCTCATATTGTCTTCCAACACCAGAAGAATCTCAGGAGCGTTGCCAGCCTTTGAAAAGCGTGCACTTTTTTTTAAAGGTATCTATGTCGTATCGCACTTTGGTTGTACGTGGAAGCAAGTTCCTTGAAAATCGTTCTGTAGAGGAAACCTTTTAAAGAATTTAAAGTGCTCTGTGAACGGCTGGATCTCTTGGCGTTGCGTAGAGACGTCGCTTCATTGTGTGTCTTCTACAGCATTTATCACGGGGAGTGTTCCGAAGAGACCTGAATCCTGCCTCCAAATTCCACCTTCGCACGACACGCTACAAATTAGGCTATCATCCCCAACATCTGGATGTGCGTTACTCCACAGTGCGGTTTTCTAAAATCTAGCCGGCATCCTGTGCAAAGGAGCCTCCCACTGAAGCATCTGTCGAGTTAATTAGTATATTTTTATAATAACGAGTACTTTTCTTATGTTTGTGGTACTCACAGTATAGTTAATGTTTATAGGTAAGCTCCCAAAAAGATTTCTTAGCTCATTACTTTAAAATATTCGTAGAACATATTTTATTCTTCAAGGAATCTATAAAACAAAAAGGCTTTATGCTCAGGAACGCAGACAATTTATTATAATATTCAAACAAAGCAATTGAGAAGAATACAAAAAGAATCACTTAAACAATAGAATACACATTCAATGTTATCTTGTGAAGATCTTGGCGATGTAACAATGTACTTTATTATATTATTACTTATTTGAATACGGGCTAGTAGGCGTTGTCAGGGATCTTGAGCTGTGAGTAAAATTAAGGAGCGAGATCACAAAATTTGTGGATTATTTGATATATCGAAAGTAATTATAAATTGTCTTATCTTACAGTAATCTATCATCTAAAACTTGATCGGATTGGATTAAGTTTTCTCTTCTTTTGATTGTCTAACACATTTCACATAGACGTACATACATATTGTATATCTATATGTTGATAATTTAAACACACATTATTGACACTATTATTGTATTTGAAACTTATTTCAAATCATAGTAACATCTTAAGTCATTTTTCTTATATGCAAATATTGAGGTTATCAACGGTAAAGTAGATCCTGTAGATGAAGTCACAACATGAGGCTTGAACAAGTTATATACAAGATTTAACAACGATACGTCACTCGACGGGTTGGCTCAGTGGAAGAGAACTCGCACGGAACGCGAGAGGTAGCGGGTTCGAGTCCCACAAATTTTATAAATTTATAGTTTATAAATTTAATTTGTTTTAAACCTAGCCTCGAGATTGTAAAATATATCTTTATAAATTTGGGTAAAAATGGATATAGAGTACTTTTTGAGTCGAAATTTCTAATATTTCCCAAAGATGTGGTCGTTACACTGAAACTCTGAAAGCACTCCTGCTAGCTGTCCTCTGTTCCAACGCATTGGTCGTATTTTTAAGGTTTATTGTAAAACCATAGCCTCATTCAAACTTAAATAAATAATTCGTGATTGAAACGTCGTAAACCTTCATTACTAACCACGACTACATTATATGCACCAAAGTACTTATTGGATTTTCTTTTTAAGACTACATTGGATACATTAAGTGATATTTTTTGACGGAGGAGTATAACCAGCCACTATGCTTGGTGTTCGTGGATTATGAAGAAGCCTTTGATTCGATCGAGACCTGGGCGATGCTTCAGTCTCTCCTGAGGTGCCAAGTTGATTATCGATATATCGAAGCGTTTAAGTGTTTTATGGTAACGCTACCATGTCAGTCCGTTTCTAGGATCAGTTCTCGAAGCCTATCCGACTGCAACGGGGATTCAGACAAGGCGATATTATAGCGACCAAGCTGTTCACCGCTGCGTTGGAAGATGTCTTTAAGATTCTGGACTGGAACGTAGTCTGCATCAGTATCAACGGCAAATACATCACTCAACTTCGTTTCAATTAGACTATAATATAGGAGAATCAAAGTCACCAACATAGCATAGATAATTTCGAAACTGAAGTGGCAGTGAGCAGGGCACATAGCTCGACGGACAGATGGCCGTTGGGGCAGTAAAGTCCTCGAATGGCAACAACGTAACGAAATACGCATAATACACCAGGCTCCTTTGCACAGGAAGCTGGCTAGATTATGGGTACCACAACGGCGCCTATTTCTGACGTGAAGCAGTGAACATTACTGTGTTTCGGTCTGCGGCCAGAATAGGTTGGATGAGGGCAGCGTAGGACCGATCGTCCACCGTGGAAATGTTTGGGGGAGGCCTATATCCAGCAGTGGTCTTCTTCCAGCTGAAATGATGAGTGATCTTTATTGCATCATACTAGAGTATATATTAGGTACGTCATCCTGCAGTACAGGATATATTGTGAGTAGGTTATAGAGTGATTCTATGATGTACAACATATATATATGATCAAATAAAATTTGACACAAAAAAAATTGTGAGCGATGCGGGACTCGAACCCACGACCTTTGGTATTCCGTGCCGGTGCTCTAACCAACTGAGCTAACCGTTCGAGTGACGTACCGTTATAAAATATTGTATGCTTTGTTCAACTCTCAGGTTGTGGCTTTAACAACGAACGACAAAGTATTGGCTCGCAATAAAAACTTTGTGTCTCGCAAGCTGCTAGAAGCTAATTTTAATAGAGACAATGGTTGGGCTCTGCCACCAACTTGTACTTGTTGGAAACCTGTGTTACAAAACGCGTCTCGCAATAAGACCCATAGTGCGCATGATTACGTAGTGGACATTGTGAGTACATTCTGTGCACCCGTAGTTCATTCCGGACACCAATAGTGATACAGTGTCAGTGATACCGTGTTCGTCATCACCGGTGCACCCCGCGCCCCCCGCGCCCCCTTCCCTGTCCAGCCGCGCACTACGAGCCCAAGTCCGCAGTAAGAGGTGGGACGTTATCGTGAACCCACCACACTGACCCACTGATGAAGGACCTCCGAGAATATTAATAAATAATTAAAATAATATGCAATGCTAGTTAAAACTAATTTTATGGTTAACCTGAATATATGTTTGAAACTGAATATCAGTTGATCCTCAACACCTAGAAACTCAAAATCTTAAGGGTAAAAATACAGGGTCCTGATGTTTGTTCCCAGTGAACTCCTAAACTAATGAACGGATTTTAATGGAGATTACTTCATCGAGTGCAGTTAATTCCAACTTGAGAGATAGGATCGTTTTTATTTCGATTTGGGACCCATAATTATTTTTAATCCAATATTTGTATGTATGGACATATTTCCTGTGAGAGAATTTATTAACGCACGGTTTGACAGTTCTGCTGTGAAACAATTTCATTATAACAACAGGGAGCATATTCTACGAAATAATTCTTGATGTTATGAAATATTCCTTGCAAATTCATAAAATAAGTATTTTATTTATTATGTACAGAACAACGTCTGTCGGGTCAGCTGTAGTGTATAAATGTCTTCATACTTTTAAGAAAGAAACGTGGCCTCTGGTTGACTGGTGACACATAACTCTAAATGTTCTCACATTGTTTTAAGACAATATTTAACAGCAAACTTACTCGATAAGATAGATACAATGTGGTTACATTAAGTATGTAATTCTGCTGTTTGTAAATGCAGTCCTATAAAATGTAGGTAATTATGTATTATTTATAGTTAGGTTACGTTGTACGTAATAAATAAGTCTGGGTTTTCCTCATGATTAACCTTGTACAGACGTACCTTTATGAGCGTAAACTGAATGAATGAGATAATTCTATAAACATCAACAATAACTGTCAGGTCACATCATATTTAGCTTTTATTTAACTCAACAATTATCTCTTTTGTCAGAGTTGTTTTTTACATAATAGAGAGAGCGATTTTTATTAATCTCTATATAATTATAATTTACCTAATATATAATTTACCTAATGTGCAATAGATATACAGTGATTCCAATAGTTGTGGCATGCTAGGAATATGCACGAGCAAAACCGGTGACATTTTAACTGAATTTATGGCTTTATCTGACTCACGACAATTTAATGATATTAAAAATATTATTGGACGCATACTTGACTTATGCATATCCAATCAAGAGTGTTGTGTCCAACCGTGTGGCTACCTATTACCACTAGATAAATATAAAATTGAATGTTCGTTATGAAATTATGAAACGTCTTACTTTGCTTAAATTTGACTATAAGGCTGCTAATTATGACACTATAAATACAGCACTGAATAAAATTGATTGGTCTATCGAGCTATGCAACATTGATACGGATATGGCTGTGCGTAGGTTTTATAATTTGATTTATGATATAATTAGATCGCATATCCCTACAGTCCGTTATAAGTCTACACAGTTTCCTTACTGGTTTTCCCCAGGCTTAGTACATATTTATAAGAACAAAGAAATAGCCTGGAAAAAATGGAAAACATACAATAACATTTGCGATTACGAAATATTTTCTCTATATCGAACCTGGTTCAAAGTGGAGTGCAACAAATGTTATCTTAATCATATTAAATTAATCGAGGAAAATATCACTAAAAATATAAAAAAATTTTGGACTTAAATATCTAAGCGTAAAAATACGAGTGCTATACCTGCCAACATGTATTATAAGAATAGTACCTCTGACGTCCCAATTGATACATGTAATTTGTTTGCCACATTCTTCCACTCAGTCTACGAACCTTCAACCTTAGACACTAACAACTGGCTGCCGAACACTAACCTTGCTGATAATTCCACTCTCATAACGGAGATACAAATCTCGATGACATCAATCACTAAAACACTAAGCAACCTAGATGAGTCTAAGGGGCCAGGACCGGATGGTTTGCCTGTTATATTTTTAAAGTCTACAGCTAGATCTCTGACAAAACCGCTTCATATATTATTCAACAATTGTTTAAAAAATGGCTTGTTTCCAGATATCTGGAAGCAAGCATATATAACACCAGTTCATAAAAGTGGCGATAAGCAAAATATCGAAAATTACCGACCTATTTCGATACTCTCTTTAATATCAAAAGTTTTTGAAGCCCTGGTTCACAGCATTATTTATCCTAGTCTACACAATGTGATAATCCCTGAACAGCATGGTTTTGTGAAACGTAGATCCACAACTACTAACCTATTGATTTTTACGAACTATTTGTTTGAGCATTTGGACCATGGCGTGCAAATCGATGCTGTATATACTGATTTTCAAAAATGCTTTGTGGACCACGAACTGCTTCTCAATAAAATAGCTTTTAATGGTATCAGAGGAAATCTACTCAGATGGTTCTCCTCTTACGTAACTCGTAGAGGGCAGGTAGTTGTAATTAATAAACAAAACTTCTGGGGTCCCACAGGGATCCATTTTAGGTCCTTTATTGTTCGTTATATATATTAATGACATAAAAAATTGTTTCCAGAACTCACAGTTCTTAATGTACGCCGATGACCTAAAAATTTATAGAAGTATTAGCAATGAGTCTGATGTCGACCTACTTCAGCAGGACCTAAATAGATTTATCCTTTTCTGCCATCGTAATAAATTGAAAATTAATTTTGACAAATGCTATTCCATCTCATTTTCAAAAAATAAAAACGTTATAACAAATAATTACAAACTATCTGACTCTATAGTAAAGCGCGTTTCATTAATTAAGGACTTGGGAGTTCTATTAGACTCGAAACTGCATCTAGATCAACACATAAGTACCACAAAGCGTTCAGATTATTCGGCTTCGTCATGAGGTCATGCAGTGACTTTAAGCGTCCCTCAACATTTTTAATATTGTACACAACACTTATACGCTCCCAAGTAGTAGAGTATGCCACACCAGTCTGGAACCCCTTATTTAATAAATATGCTGACACTTTGGAGAGAATACAAAGTAAATTCCTTAGTAGAATTGATATCCAATATGGGCGTACGAAACGGACTGTACGTTCGTTGCTTGCTTGAAATTTATAAACTTCTTAGCTTACGCAATCGGCGTCCTCTTTTGGGTGCAATGACATTGTACAATATTTGTCACAATATATATGATTGCATAGAACTAAACAATAAACTTAATTACGCAGTTCCTCGCATAGCATATAGGCGGGCGGTGCGCACGCAGCGGCTATTTCACACGCCGCGCTACCGCACGCACGCGGGCGGTCGCGCCCCACTACACAGATTAGTCGACACACATGACAGACTTTTTAATGACCTTGACATTTTCTTTTCAACAAAACCAAAATTTAAAAAGCAAGTTAATGATATTTTAAGTGAACTGGATTAATATATATATATATAGTTTTTTTATATATATAAAATCGCATTAGGTAACTCTTTTGTTTAAATATAAAGTAAATTTTGTAAATAACTTAGTTTTAAGACATCTAATTTTATATTTCTTTCCTCTTTATGTTTGTACATATTTCTTTAATTAATGTTAAACTTTGTTATTCATCATGTAAGATACCAGTAACTATAAAATTAACCTGTGGATAACGGTGTGGGTTCTCACTAAAATTAATTTAATATGTACTTTAATTTGAAATTGTAAAATGTATTGTGTGAACTGTTTGTTGTCCCTAAGAAATAAAATAAATAAAAATAAATAAATAAACAGAGACTCAGAAATCTTCCTGACAAACTGTTTTACAGACAAATTCTAATTCTAATATCGCGGGGATGGGCTCTGGTGTGCAATGCGACTTGCGTCGACACTCTGGCTCCTTCTCATGTTCAAGTTACGTCAGTTGGTGCTGGGGCTGCTGCTTCGACTGCCGAAGACAGCAAGCGTCGCAAATATGTCGGTCTTAGTGAGTCATACATCTTTGTGCCGTTTGGTGTCGAGGCACTTGGCCCTTGGGGCCCAGAAGCGCGGAGAATGTACAAAGTACTATCTTTGCGCCTTAATAAGGTTACTGAAGGAAACACAAGCGCTGGCAGTTATTTTAGTCAATAGATCAGATTATTGGATAGACCAACGCGGAAATGCTGCCAGTATTCTTGGTACGCTTCCCCGTAATGATAGTTTTAATTTTACGCGTGTCACCATAGTATTGTAAATATAGTTATAAGATTTGTCTTTGAATAAAGAAAATAATTTATAAATCCAATTCCAAATCTTAATATGGCGAGCTGAGCTTCATATTTCAATCTTATCCATGATTGTATTATTTAGCAGAGAGGAGCTCACGGCACGCGTGTCACCAATAAAATCGCAGGTTAGTAAAATTTTACAATTTTTGTAATATTTGTTTGAAACCTATGTTCCATAAAGGCAGAATTGTCCTTGGTGTGATTTTTTTTTATGAAGAATGAAGATGCTATATTAGACTTGTTTATTGGGCGTTTGATTTATTTTATTATAATATGACGATGCATGCTATCAAATTAACATATTTATAAATATTTGTATATTCTACATCACAAGGAATAGAAACAAATGCCTTAATTACCAGTAAACTAGAACAAATTTAATTGCAAAGAACCTAATATAATAATTAGTCTGTGCAATAATAAAATACTTTGTATATTGCCTTGCTGATAAGATAACACATAAATGTAGATCTTAGTGTTGATGGTTTCAGTACTACATTCAATAATGCTTTTCTGCAAGAGACTGCCAGCTTGGCTTTATTTATTTATTTGTTAGGCACTTCAACAGAATACATATTAATACATTTGTAAATAAATGTTAAAATATAAACTTAATGTTATTTACAATTCTAATATGATATACCTATAAGAGAAATGTGCAGCACTGACTAAGTAAGTGTTTTAAAACTAAGTACAAATTAAAGTAAATATCAAAATTAATTTAAGTTACTAGGGTTATAGTTAGTTTATAGTTTGATTTAAAAGTATTTTATTTTTAAGTGAGCCAAGAGAGTCATTGAATATATCTACATTTGGGTGTTTTGGTCAATTGGCTTCGATGGAACTCGACGTCATAAATAGAGCACGGCAATTATTCAACCCAGCTAAGATGCTCTACACAGTCCAGATTCGGCCACATTTTATGGTGTATCACTATCATCTCGATCTGGTGCACCAGACCAGAGACTGGGGTGCACCCAAGTAACAGCTCCAACCATTTGACCACGAGCAACGCAGAGCTGCTTGAACTGTCGAGGACCCAGTGCTCTGTGAATGGCTAGTTCAATTGGCGCTTCCTTAACAAGTAAACGTAAACAAGTTTATTCTGAAGAGCTCTTTGACTTCATGCCTACCACCGAATTCTACGTCAGACGTAGGTTTTCAACCAGTGTGTGTTGTCAGTGATGACTTACCTTTACTTTTGGGAGCGCTCATGGTCGCTGAAAGGGCATTGGAGAGGGCTATGCTCGGAGTTTCCCTGCGAGATGGAATCAGGAATGAGGAGATCCGTAGGAGAACCAAGGTAACTCACATAGTCCAAACGATTGCGAGACTGAAGTGGCAGTCGGCAGGGCACATAGTTCGACGAACAGATGGCCGTTGGGGCAGTAAAGTCCTCTAATGGCGACCACGTACCGGAAGACGCAGTGCTGGTTGGCCCCCCACAAGATGGTCCAACGATCTGGTCAAGTTCGCTGGAATACGTTGGATTAGGGCAGCGCAGGACCGATCGTCGTGGAAATCTTTGTTGGAGACCTTTGTCCAGCAGTGGACGTCTTCCGGCTGATGATGATGATGATGACGACATACCACTAATATGGATATACCCACCAACTGGATGTCAGGCATTCCTCTACAGTGTGGTTTTTAAGGAACTTTCTTTCACGTAAAACCAAACTATGGAATAACCTTCCTTGTGCAATAGTTTCAGCACAATACGACATGGATACCTCCAAGTAAAACGCGTAGCCTTTTCTGTAAGGCCGGCAAGGTTCTTGTGATTCCACTGGTGTTGCAAGAGAATGAGGTTGGTGGTGATTACTTACCATAATGACTCTCACTAAACAACCTTTTCCGAAGTGGTGGTAGATGTAAGAAGAAAAGAAAATTTTTCACTTAATAAGTATCAATTTCTTGACCTGAATGAATAAAGTGATTTTGATTTAATTTGATTTGAAGGTAGTTTGGGTTAAAACTTAGTATCCCTTAGCACGAATTTAGATGTAAAAAATATTGTAGTTGATAGAGCTTTAGTCCACGATTACAATGATATCACTCTTATTACAAGGTAATGCACCGTTTTCGAGAAAATAACGAAAAAAATTCTAACCTAAAACAGATAAATCACGTAAATAAACACTACTGACATCGCGGTGGGAGGCTATAAACTGTCATAAAATGATTTTGGTTTCTTCCTAAAATATTTGGACAGGCAAAGGGTTTAAGCCCATACAACCATAAATTGTATGAAAAACAGTGAAATGAAATGTAAAAAATAGTCTATGACAGATTAGACGGCTTCATCAATAATTATTTTTAGATAAAAGGAAAACATTTATAAAAGGGTTTATTGTTCATGTTCATCAATCCCCAAACATCTATCGCCGCTGCCGCGGCACGCTACGCTCGGCTCGTGCGTTGTTTTAACTGTTCTAACATAAATTAACCTAACCAATTTTAATCAATTGTAGTTGATAGAGCTTTGGTCCACGATTATAGTGCTACCATTCTTATTACAACGTAATACACAGTTTTCAAGAAAAACCAAAATAAAGGTCTACCCTCCCCCCTCCATAATTTGTTAATGGGGGGAAACGCCTACTGTTTGGTTCTGGCACTCGCCGGCCGCTGCCGCGGCACGCTACGCTCGGCTCGTGCGTTGTTTTAACTGTTCTAACATAACCTAACCTAACAAATTTTAATAAATTGCAGTTGATAGAGCTTTGGGGATTTATAACTTTTACTAATTTATGGCTGTATGAGCTTGAACCCTTTGCCTGTACTTATATTTTAAGAAACCAAAATCATTTTATGACAGTTTTTAGCCTCCCGCCGCGATGGTAGCGCTCATCTAGTGGTTATTTACATGATTTATCTGTTTTAGGTTAGAATATTTTTCGTTATTTTTTTGGAAACGGTGCATTACCTTGTAATAAGAGTGGTATCATTATAATCGTGGACTAAAGCTTTATCAACTACAATATTTTTTACAACCAAACTCGTGCTATGGGATATTTATTTACGTGATTTACCTATTTAACCTAATGGAATGTAATGGCTGGTGTTTACTACTATTGATATATATCAATATATATAACATATATATGTTTATTAGGTATTTATTTTTCATCCTTTGTTATTTAATAGTATATTATCTTTTTTTATTTATTTATACTTTAATTAAAACGTTTTACACCAATTGCATTAATTACAGATTATTCATTCTGACATTATTCCCGCAAACAAGTCACACTCAGGGTTTGTGTTCAGAAGAGCGTTGAGCGTGGTGAGGTTGTGGGTTATAGTTGACTGTGCATTCGCTACTGTGTGCCTCTGCGGAACCACAAACAGTTCATGAGCATCGATCTTACCATGAAAAACTTTACAGGCAGTAGTGAGTTTTAGGTAGGTACTGCCGCCGAGCTTCCAAAGAATGATAGTTCAGAGAACACAAAATAAATTTGGTAGGATATAGGTAAGGATGATACCCGTATATCGCTCATAAAGGTATCTCAGAAATACCCTCTGAACTTTATCAAGGAGAGCCACATAGGCGTCTTCGTGGAGGTTCTAGATGCCGGCGCTAGATTCTAATTTTGATCTAGCTAGCGCATAGTAGATTGCATGCATTGTAGCCGGATGACATCTGTGTGGCGAAATCTTGTGTATAAAAATAAAATATTGATATAAACATTTTTTTAGTACAGTCGTTGTGAGTGATGCATTTGCACCACGCATAAACCTACACAGGTTTCTGCGGCGCAACTTACTCTTAAGCTATCATTGTACTCTTTTTAAATATGAATTATATAAAAAAATCGTACGTTAATTTAGTCCAGTCAAACTAACTACCACTCAACGAACGGATCCTTACAATAAGCTATTTAACTTAACCACAAGTGGCAATAGTGTTAAGCGAAAACAACAATATAATATGCAGTTAACATGTTAATAGCAAGGTGTATCATAAAGCCTCCATAAAGTATACAATGGTGTCACGAGATAAATCTTACTTATCTACCTCATCAGATATATCGCCAGTAGGGCTACCAACCGTACTCAAAAAATTATATGCCACTGACCTGTATAAACACACTATACAAGCGCATTTATACGATCTGACAGCCTGAATATGCGTGGCCAATTTTTTTTTATGTGTCAAAGAAAGAAATAGAAAAGAAATATATTTATTTGCAACAAACATAATATTTACGTATTTTTTTTAAGTATAAAGAACAGTCGCGTCTTATAAACTGCAGGTATATTTTTAAAAACATAAAAAATAATTGTGATTTAAAAAAATCCGGTAAACACACTGTTTTTGTGTTAAACCACTTCGAAAGTCATAATAAATCATCGCTTTAGAATTTTCTCGAGTCAATTCCATTTTCTCAACGACTAAAAAAGTTTGACAAGACCTTGTAACAATACCGAGAATATTTTTTTAAATAAATAAATGGAATTCGATTTTTAAAACCATGGAGTTTTCAATTAAAAAGATTTTAATATGACAGGAACAGTGGAAATATTCCATTCCCGATACTTTTAGTGCAGCCTATGTATATACATTTATTTATTTGTGTCTCTATCGTCTCGCTTTTTCGTTTCATCGAAAGTTTTAAATCACAATGATTCTAAAAAGGTTGCACTTAGATAATACAGAACAAACACAACAATACAATAATACAAAACAATACGTCAGTGTTTGTTACAAATTAGTTAATACTTTGGAATTTTTAACACCGTTTCCATCGAAAGATGTGTTCATCCACGGACGAGTAAAAAAATATAGATTCCGCGCCGTGATATAAGCAAGTGAAGCACCGTTATGCTAGTGTGTGTGCGGTCACGGGGGATACTAGTTACACAATTTTTTCTCCCTTAAATAATCATATATAGCCACAAATGCTTATATAGTATCGTTTTTACACGTTTTCACAACGCACGACGGCATTTTTAAATAATTTAATTGAGACGCAAACTGATCTGTCACAGACGATGACAATTGTCATAATGCCAGCCTATCGGCCTGTAGTAGTGTAACTGTGTGCGTGGGGCTATGTATTTACACGTTAATCTTCTTGTTTTGGTGCTACACTGTTATTTAAAGTGACACGGAGTCCTTATTTTTTACTAGTCCGTGTGTTCATCTTTAACTGTTACATATATTAAAATTGTGCCGAGTTAAGTTTATATAAGTGTGTATTATATTATGTAATATGATCCAAATAAATAAATAATGCTGATTACTAAGATTTAGGATTGGACTCCGCTGCACTCCAACTAGATATCGCACTACCTAATAACAATAGCTTTATTATTACGGCAATTATTAGATGCTTGTGTGCGTGGCATCTTGACACTCAATGGCATCCCAGTGTGTTTCTTATTTCTAGTAGTATTATTTTTACAAAGTTTTACTACGCATTCCGGCATTTTAGTTTCAATTATTATATTAGCAAAGCTTAACAGAACACGTCATTGTTCGAGACTGGCTCGAGTACGCCCACTTGGGCGTAGTATTAGTTGCCGCACTTTGCGATTACGCCTGCGGTATCTAGTTGGAGAGCAGCGGAGGCCAATCCTTAAAAGATTAACCATAGAAGGTTAGAGTATTTGTCATAGTTCAGCATAATGCTAATTACTATCGCAACCAGTTCGGACAAACAAAATACGCCACACACGAATGCCATAAGCAGCGCAAGCCTTGTAAAATAAAATAATAGTATAAAATTTTATTATATTTCATCATACCGTCGTTAGCAGTATATAAGGTAGAACTATAGTACAAACATTATGTTATTCTTTTAAATTTTAGTTTAGTGACCCTGCCTACTGAGCTAGAGGTCCCGGGTTCGAATCCCAGTAGGTGCAATCATTTATATGATTCATATGATTGTTTGTTTCCGAGTCACGGATGTTTATTTATTTATGTATGTTTCAGTAAGTTTATTATATTAAATATATCGTTGTCTTGTACCCATAGTACAGGCTATGCCTAGTTCGGGGCAAGATAAATTGTGTAAAAGTGTCTTAATATTATTATTATTATTTTAAAGATTTTAAGAACGAGCAAACTTGATTGTACTGGTGTCTTTAATAACAGTTTCTCTTTTTTCTTGTGCTCAGAAATATTTTTTTCATTAAGTTTAAAACTTTTTTTTTATTTTGAGAGGGGGCAAATGGGAAAGAGGCTCACGGGATGGGGATGTAACCTCCCATGGTAATCCGCAAAACCAGAGGTCAAGAGATGCCTTGCCAGAATTTAGGTTAATATATTTATTCTCATAAAGAATTATTACAATTATTCACTGACATGAGAACTTAAACTTAAAATCTAATTATGTTATGTTTAATATTCACATAGGCTGAGAAACGTACAAAACAAGATGGTAACACGTAAACAGTAAATGCTGATCAAAGTATTATTAATTTATCTACATTTTTCATATTTCTGTCATCGCATAGGACGTAGATGTCATTTGTGCCGAAGATATAGAGTACTTCAGTAAAATGGATAGTTTTTTCTATTAGTCAATTATAATTTAAGTTGGGAGTATGCTCTGATTTTGAAGGTCCCTAACGGCCGTCCCCAATATACTATCTATAGATAGAGATAAATTACTACCTTCTACTGCCAGTAATTAGCTGTCAATAATCTGAAGCTGTCCCAATATACCCGATAAGTCATTCTTTGCAATTGCAATTTCCATACAAACTTCTATCGCTCGTAAGCTATACGTCCTCCCATTGACAGGCAGCGTGTACGGATAAGGTGAGTTACCATTGATAAGTTTATTGGGACAGAAAAGTCAACGATAGTTAAGATTTTTATCTCAAGTATGGCACAATCGGAGATAGACTGGATATTGGGAACGGCAGTAAGTCGTATCGCTTCGGGAAAACAGCAGCCGGTAATTGGTTCCACAAAGTGGCAGTACGAGGCCGAGGCAAGAAATTTCTTGTAAACCGCGCGGTCGGGGAATTCCAGACGTCAACGGGATGCGGGTGGTATTTAGCATTTTGACGTAATATCCGGTGGTGGAATTCGGAGTTTTAAAACTATGTAAAATACATTATCTGCAAATCACGGACTACTAAAAAAAGAAGGATTCCGCGCCGTGATATTAGCAAATGAAGCACCTTTATGCTAGTGTGTGTGCAGTTACGGGGTATACCAGTTACACAATTTTTTCTCCCTTAAATAATCATATATCCATAAATACTTTTATAGTATTGTTTTTACACTTTTTCACAACGCACGACGGCATTTTTATAATATTTTATTGCGACGCAAACTGATCTGTCGGACGATGGCAAATCTCATAATGGCGGCCGATCGGCTTGTATTAGTGTAAGCGTGTGCGTGGGGCTATGTATTTACACGTTTACCGGCTTGTTTTGGTGCTTCACTGTTATGTAAGGTGACACGGAGTCCTTCTTTTTTTTTCGTCCGTGCTGCAAATATGTTTTGAAATTTAAAATAAAATAAAAATGAAATATATAAACATTGCAAAATCTTGCCCATTTATGATAAAGTTAAGCAAATACTATTGTGGCTATACTTTTTTAATTAAAATTGGTTTTAACGAGATAAAGTAAGTTGTTTTTTTTTAATACGTCATAAATCGTATTATCAATAACTTAATTTAAAAAAATGCTGCTTCGGAGCCTTCATGGACGACACCGACTCGCAGCTAGCCGCTTTTTAGTTACCTAGTTTTGAAGTATTTTGTTATTTACCAAGATTATGTTGTTTGTACCAAGCATTAATTGTCGTGTTTAAAAAAAAGGATTGTGTGGTTCTATGAAACCACGGTAAAAGTGAAACTTTTTTCACATTATAGACATTTAACTAAAAATTTTTGGAATAATATTCCATTAAGGGTATAACAATCGCTTTATCAATCTTAATTTTATGCTTGAAAAATTGGAATAATAATGGGAATAATAAAAGTAGACAAAGTCTCCAACTAATATTTTTATTGAACTCTGTGTCTTAGCCCTAGTTAAAAATATTTAATAATAACTCACTTTAATGAATAACAACATTTACATTAAACACTGACAAAAACAAACAAAATAGCGTGGAGCACTGGCACAAATCGTTAATAGTCTATACACTACACGGTCAGCTGCTGCGAGCTATAGGCGCCGCCCGACCGTCACGCGACATGCAACACACAGACGAAAAATTTTGAGACGATGTAATAAAAGTTCACTTTAAAAGTAAATAATCATTTATAATTATATAACAATAGACTTGAAATATACTAACGTACAGACAAAAAAACCTGCGAGAGAGAAGAACAGCAAAATAGAATAGATAGTGTTCCGAAGAGCTGTTTCACCTGATTCCTGCCGCTGAATTCCACCTTCGCTGAATGTGTGGCGGTCCTCCACATTGCGGTTTTCAAGGAGCTTTCTTTCACGTACTACAAAGCTGTGGAATGAGCTTCCTTGTGCCGTGTTTCCGATACGACATGGTTACAAAAATAGTGCGTTGGCAACGCTCCTGTGATTCCTTGCAAGATAATGTGGGCGGCGGTGAGCACTTAACACCAGGTGACCGTTACGCATGTTTGTCCTCCTTTTCCGTAAAAAACTTATGAATGTATTTTTTCTTCTTTTTACCATTTACCCCAACCCTAGAAAAGATTGAGCATTAACGAAGAATTGGCAAGAAACTATTTGCCTCTCCTTTAAATGGACATTTACATATTCATCATTTTATAAATTAATTTAATTACAATATTAATATTATATTGTAAGCTGCAATGTAGCAGAAATAGACAACCTGGTTACTCTTTTTTTTATGAAAATAAGGGGCGAGACGAGCAGGACGTTCAGCTGGTGGTAATTGATACGACTGCCCATTACAATGCAGTTGCGCTCAGGTTTCTTGAAAACCCCCAAAAATTCTGAGCGGCACTACAATTATTGCGCTTGTCTTTACCTTGAGACGTAAGATATTAAGTCTCATTTGCCCAGTAATTTCACTAGCTACGGGGCCCTTCAGACCGAAATACCATAATGTTTACAGATTGCTCTTTCACGGCAGAAATAGGCGCTGTTGTGGTACCCATAATCTAGCCAGCATCCTGTGCAAAGGAGCCTGGATTATTATTTATTATCCCACTGGCAAATAATAATGACTGGTCAATAAAAAGACAAAAATGGATGCCTCGGAACTATCCGCGTTGTAGAAAATAATCAACTTGCAGAGAGCAATGAAGCACTGTTATAAATACTTACCTATATCAACGTGCCTATTGCACATTTTGGCTTCAGTTTTTGACTCTTTGTTCGCATTATTTAATAATAGTTAATAGTTTCACCCCTCCACATCAATGTTGATATTACAATAATGACGCTTATTATAACGTTTGCTCTTTATAATACATAGGCGTTAATATTTTTTGACGTAATATTATGATCAGGAAGTAAACTCTAGTTTACATTCATACCTATTTATCCTTAGTTTAACTTACTAGAAGTAGACTAATCTATCCTTTTACGCTTACTTACATTTCAATAACTTATCGACATAAAGCATTGGACTATAACTATATTGGACATAACTATGAATAGATAAGATCTTGTCATTAAACGGTGATAGCAACGTATCCGTAACTAGAGATACGTTATTGAAAACGGCCGTTAGAGCGCTTTCGCACTACGTCCGATCCGAAGCCGATCCGTACCCGTGAAAAACGGTCCAGTAGAACTTTTTGAAGATTAAAGTTTTGAAAGTTTCGAAAACAAAAGTGTAGCAAACTAAAAAATAAAGTGTGTAATAAATATATTATGGTAAGTAAATATATTTCTACCCCCTTATTCATAATGGTCCGCTAACTTTAAACAGCCGCCTAGGAGTGTTTTTTCTCATTCTGACTTAGGTCAATAGAAGAAGCTGTCTTGTTTTATTGACTCTGTAGTGAGAATTAGCAATGCTTTATGTTATTGCTTTAGGCTATTCTTTACACTACAAGCTTTTTTATTGTGCATCCTAATTCGCGTCTCTATGCGTAATTATAGTAAAGTAAATTTATATAATATTCCTCTTAATTAAAAATTTATCAGTTATCACCCATCATTCTCAAAGGTGAAGGGTTCCTCAAGAAATTTGCAATTATCCGTATTCTTTGCTAACTTCATCTACTGTTCGCCAGCCATTTGTCACCACAATGTTGTCATCAGATCTAACACTATACGATAAGTATTTTACTAAAACGCTTGATCTCTGGACCCTTTAATTACTGGATCTCTGTGTGGGACGTTCGATATTTTTCAAAAGTGCATTTTTAGGGTCTATACTGTTGAAACTAGGTAAGTTGATGTATTCTGTAAAGCGCATTAACATTTTCACACATCAATAGAAAAAAAAATATTTGGGGGAAGACGCAGTGGACGAACCACTGCGTCTTCCGGTACGTTGTCGCCATTTGAAGACTTTACAGCTCCAACGGCCATCTGTCCGTCGAACTATGTGCCCTGCCCACTGCCACTTCAGTTTCGCAATCATTTGGGCTATTTCGGTGACTTTGGTTTTCCTATAGATCCCCTCATTTCTCATTGGATCTCGCAGAGAAAATCCGAGCATAGCCTTCTCCACTGCCCTCTGAGCGACTATGAGCTTTCACATCAGGCCCATAGTTAGCTACTACGTCTGTCGACAATGACATTAAAATTTTAACTCGGCATAAATCAATGCATTTACAGTTGCTACATTCATACCATACCCTGTGCCTAAACTAGCGACATTGTGGAAGCTTTTTGAACTGTTACTTACATCATAAGATGGACACTTTTTCAAATTTTCTCCCACATGAGATGATTCTCCTTACCTCTACCTCTCATTATTACTGTAGGAAAATGAAATTAAGGTGGGTCACCATTCTAATTTGTTGATAGTAATTACATCTTTCAAAAAAGACGTCAAGAACATCTGGTGTTGCAAGAGCATAGGTGACAGTAATCTTCCGAATCTCATGTTGTTTGTTGTGTAACATTTTCTAATTCACAAACATCGATTCATGAATAAGTTGTCTCTGGCATGTTTTACTAGCCGCATAAAGAAGTTTAAAATAACTTAAAGGGATCTTACAAGATAATTTGTGGGCTATTTGAGGTTATTTTAAAGTGGAGATACTTCTACAGATTTTCTTCAAAAGTTTTAGAATGTTCTGGTGTAACTGGGTATTGTCCCACATACTTCTATAGCCTATCTGAGTATGGTTGCATAAAAGCCATACCAATTTTTTCTTAATTAGTATAACATTTGAATCAATTAACTGAAAATCATTCCACGTAAAGTCTTACACTCTGTCTTCTTCTATTGACCTAAGTCAGAATGAGAAATAACACTCTTTAGCAGCTGTTTTAAGTTAGCGGACCATTATGAATACGTGGGTTAGATTACGGACTCAGTATAGGTATTTCATGGGCTAATGAATAAAAATCAAAGTAATATAAAAATATTCTTATTATTTAATAGTGAAATACAATACTATACTTAAACACTACATTATAAATGTTTATTTATCACAATATTTTATAAATTAGATTTTTTGTCATTTAGTAGAGTTCTACGATCTACTAGTAGGTACCTACATTTTGTACAGTAAAATTTGTTGAGTCTCAAAAAATAGCTAATTATAAATCGTTATAGTAACTATTCTAAACCTGGGTCTATAATTTAATGAATTCGGCAAAAAACCTAAAAACTTTGACTCGGAGTGACCGGTTAATTATTTATATTCTATTATCTGGTACTCTGTAGTAGAATGTCCCTTACAATAGAAACTGCCAATGTGTGTTAAATCATTTTATTTAAAATATACCAATGCAGGCTGAGGTATGTTTTAAATGTGTTTTTGTATGCCTTTTATTTAAATTTTAACTGTGATTCCTATGGAAGTAAGGGCGGCGGTGATCACTTTCCATCAGACAGTAGGTACGTTCGTTTGCCACTGATATCATAAAAATGTATATAAATCATGTCTTATTCATATTCTTATCAATCAAACTAAGCTCTACTTCTGGATCAACATTCTTAACACCTTTGAAACTATTTTCAATATCTTGCAACGTTCTATCTTTAGTCTCGGGTAACATTGCGTACATCACTAATAGGCATACAGTCAAAGTTGCTGAATAGACAAGGAATGCTCCTTGTACACCAATCAAAGAATATAGATGGGGCGCTGTCTTCATTGATATAACAAATGATGGAGTCAGAAATGAAGTAGATAATGTTGAACCCAAACTTCTATATGCCAATGGAAACACTTCACCACAAATAACCCAATTTAGAGGAACTAAACCTAAGCAAAAAGATAAAGTATACAATATCATTAAAAGCATTGGTAAAGTATCCAATAACCAGCCTTCTGTTATAATACTTGCGTTCCTTAAATACATAAACACAGAAACTGCTGTTAAAGACAGTACAGTCATAAAACCACTGGTAAATAATATAGTTCTACGTTTGAAACTTTTTAGTAAAAATATAGCTAGGAATGCACAAATTGTTCTTAAAAAGTCTATCACAGTAAACTGCCAGGCCACATCGTTAAGACTATCCTTATTTAATACTGCTTGAAGAATAAGATTGCCATAAGCTGGAATCATATGAGCGCCACCGAATTCAAAGACAATGAGCATACATATAGCTACAATTGATGGCTTATAAAACTCTCTCTTCTTAAATATATTGAGCACAGATTTGAGTGTTTTTATCACAGTTCTAACATAGCCTTTCCAGGTGGATTTCTGCACACTATCTGATTCAGTCTTCATTTGTTTGATTTGGATCTCCCTTTCTTGGGCTTGAATCATTTTATTGAGCTCTTCATTCTGTGTCACACCTTCACCACGTACCCACCTAAATGCTTTCTTCGCTTCTTCAAATCTTCCTTTTGATACTAGCCAAGATGGAGACTCCGGTGATAGGCTGATAATAATCATGGATATGATTGGAAACATTGAACATACGACCGCTGTCATCTTCCAAGTCAATTGAGCTCCCCATAGGTGTGAAAGCAAGATCCCCATACCTAATGATATTGCAAATGTACCAAGAAAAGCTCCTCTGTATTTTGGTTCAGTATATTCGGCGACAAGAATCGCTGCTAAAGGCGTTCTCAGTCCTAGGGCAAGACCGTGAAGTAATCTGGCGAATAAGAACATCGGCACGGTGTTTCCAACTATGAAAATAATCCAGCCAAGAAGGGCTGGTATTGTTGATATAAAATGAGATTTCTGCCGGCCAAATCTTGTCATTAATATTGGTGAAATAAAGTTACCGACGATTCCCATCACTCCTACTACCGAAGCTGAAAAAGAAAACACATATTTAAGTAAATTTTGTGATCATATAATTACTCGTGCATAGTAAGCGCTAATAATAAATAATATAATAAAGCGCTAGGCCCTCTGACCAACCATTGAAGGCCCATGGCCATGAAGAGGGCCACTCTTAGAGTTTTCCTGGGAGATTGAATCAGATTTGATGAGTATTGACGAAGGAGAGCAAAAGTCACCGATATAGCCTGAATGATTGCGAAACATAAGTGGCTGTGGGCAGGGCATATAGCTCGACGTACAGGTGGCTGTTGAAGCAATGCAACCACGTAAACCAACCACTCGAAGACGCATGGCTGGTAATCTCCAAGGTCCACCTTGATCTGGTTAAGATCGCTGGAATAGGTTAGATGATGGCAGCGCAGGACCCACCGTCGTGGAGATCTTTGGGGAAGGCCTTTGTACAAAAATGGACGTCCTTCGGCAGAAGTTATACCTGCTGGTTTAAACAAAAGCATGAGATATTAAAACACGTATTCACAACGTACTAGGACAATCTTTAAAAAGAGCAATCTTAATCTAGGCAAATGTGTAATAAATAACAAAATACGGACTGAATCGCTACCATGTTAGTGAGAATGTAAGTTTGTTTACATGCGGTATTTGTGCATTGTAATTTGAAATCAAAATGCCAATCAATATCCACCTCTCCGCTTAAAAAAAACACTCGCATTCAATTTTTGACATTTGGCACGTAAAATTTTCTAATATAATATATTTTTTGCTATTTAAAACTAGATTCTCTGCACTAAGCCAGTGCACAATGTCAGATAGACCATTGTTTATTTTGTCATACATAATTTGGTTTCTTTTCACTATGAAAATGAGTGAAGTCTCATCAGTATACAATACTAACTTGTGTTTTTTCCTGCAAGGATCTACCAAAGATCATTTATGGAAATAAGTTAGAGGCACGGTCCAATAATAAATCCTTGTGGTACCCCATACTATGTACTGAGAGGACTCCCAGGAATTCATTATATTTTTGAAAATAAAAATTAAATTAACATACTTATCGTATTAGAGGCTTAGGTTCGAAGTTGCTGTTTTGGCGTACAGCCGTACTGGCTCTATTTTTTTTATTACAGTAAAACATCTTTGGTACGAGATTTCAGAGTAAAACTTTATTCACATGGAGGACTTATAAATGCACAGCTTTGGAATATTTGACCTTCAATTGATTTTTCATTCGACTCTAAAAGAAAAGTTGGATACATTGAAAATTAGGTTATTTTTTTTAAATTCCTGCGTGGAACTAACGCAGTAAAAACAGCTGGCAATTAGTGTGGTGTTAAAGGATATGACTAAGAAAAGAACATTCCGTTTTTGGTTAAATCACTTCCGTAGAGAAAACTTTTTTTTTTCCAAAATAAGGGACGAGACGAGCAGGACCTTCAGCTGATGGTAATTGATACGCCCTACCCATTACAATGCAGTGCCACTCAAGATTCTTGAAAAACCCAAAAATTCTGAGCGGCACTACAATTGCGCTCGTCACCTAGACATAAGATTACAAGTCTCATTTGCTAAGTAATTTCACTAGCTACGGCGCCCTTCAGACCGAAACACAGTAATGTTTACACGTTACTGCTTCACTACCATATACCATAATCTAGCCGGCATCCTGTGCAAAGGAGCCTCCCACTGTTAAAAAACTTACCGTAGTGTCCTAATTACACATTTGCGTTACATATTTATTATGCCCACCTATCCATGACGTATCGTGGTCAGTAAGCGTGACGGGGCCACCATCGGTCTTGAGCTGGGCGAAGAGCACTGCGGGGAACCCATGAGCACAGCCATGACCCATAATGTTCAATGCTGCTCCGGATACCACAAACGCCTGAAAATTTAATGAAGTATTTTATAGTCAAGAGGCACAACAATTGTAATGCATCAGAGGCAGTCGATACACATCAGTAGTGGAATCGCACTCAGACTTTCCCTCGATCGATGCTTAATAATTCATACTAAACCTACGAGGAAAAGAAAAATAAATTATTTGTTTTGACAAAAAAAATGGATATATAAAATTCAAATGACGACTTGAACTGAACGCAGAGAGCTATTGGAAATAAATTTGACAGACCTTAAAAAAAAACATTAAGGCGGTCATATATTTGTGTCCCTGTCCACAAATTTGGACATCATCATTAACATCTGGATGTGTGGCGTTCATCTTAAAAGCGGTTTTCCAGGAACTTTCTTTCACGTTTTTTTATACCAATAAGGGACGAGACGACAGGACGTTCAGCTATTGGTAAACGATATGCATTGTACATTACAAAGTGCCGCTCTTGAAAAACTCAAAAATTCTGAGCGGCACTACAAATACGCTCGTTACTTTAACACATACGATGTTAATCATTTGCCCATTACTTTCAGTAGCTACGGCACCCTTCAAACCGAAACACAGTAATGCTTACACATTACTGCTTCACGACAGAAATAGGCGCCGTTGTGGTACCCATAATCTAGCCGGCATCCTGTGCAAAGGCGCTTCCCACTGGTAATCCCCTCGCCCTCAGTCGCCTCTTACGACACCTTTGACCCATGGACTTCCTTACCCTATTTATGCCCCGGGGAAGCACAGAGCGTACAACAAAAGTGAAATAACTGCGCGGTGTTGCCATGACGCGTATCGTCCTGGCACCTTAACAGGAAAGCGGGTACACCTTCCATAAGAGTTGACAACACTCCTGTGATTCCTCTGTTAATTGAACAGATTGAAGTCAGCAGCGATCACTTAAAATCAGGTGACAGGTTCCATAAAAAAATAAACTTGATACAAAAGCTTGATTTGTAAAGTTTGAAGGAACCGGAAACATCAAATTATATTCATTAAAATGTTTAAATTGTTAAATCATTTTATAATAAAATAAACTTACTATGGTGCCCGCGACGTCGTCCACGTAGATAAAGGGTTTTTAAAAATAATAAGCAAGTTTGGAACTGAAGATTATCTCATGTCCTATTCTAGTTCCGGTACCCGTTCCCAATATATTATATGAATCTTATTTCGAGGAAGATTGCTATGGCAAACTAAACTAAGTAAATTTCAGTTTTTCACAAATCCCGCGGGAAACATGAATTTTTCCGGGATATAATGTCTATGCTCTTTCCCAAGCTCTAGGCTATCGCTGTACCAAATTTCATGAAAATAGGTTCAGTAGCTCCGACGTAAAAGCGTAACAAACAAACTTACATTCACATTTATAATATTACTAGCTGACCCGACAGACATTGTTCTGTTTATAATAAATAAAATAATGTTTTTATATGAATTTGTCAATAATATATCATAACATCAAAAATTACTTCGTAAAATATGCACTCTGCTGTCGTAATGAAATTGTTTTACAGCAGAACTGTCAAACCGTGCGTCAATAAATTCTCTTATAGAAATTATGTATGGACACATCAAAGGAAAAACCAATTTGTTGTTTTTATTTAATTTGGCAGCATTTTCCTATTTATTCAGCTTGTAAACCTTCCCTGGACTTCCACAATTAATTTAAGACCAAAGTTAGCCAAATTGGTCCAGCCATTCTCGAGTTTTAGCGAGACTAACGAACAGCAATTTATTTATATATATATAGACTAGTGGACCCAACAGACGTTGTCTTGTACACACGTCTTAAATTTGAAAAATCTCTCCAGCCGTTAGGAGGAGTTCACTAACATACACATGAGCAGGAGAATTATATTATATGGACGTAATTGAGACTCTAAACCAATCTCAAATTCACTGAAACAAACAAAAAGTCATCAAAATCGGTCCAGCCGTTTAGGAAGTAGTTTAATTGGGAATCTAAACCATTCTTGAATCCACCCGAAGACACACATCAATCTCAAATTCACTGGAACACACAAAAATCTCATCAAAATCGGTCCAGCCGTTCAGGAGGTAGTTCAATTGTGAATCTAAACCATTCTCGAATCCACCAGAAGACACACAGAAAGTTTCAATAAAATCGGTCCAGCCGTCTAGGAGGAGTTCAGTGACATACACACGCACACAAGAATTATATTTATAAAGATTAGTAGGGATTTTCAAATGATGATGGATATAAATACTGATAGACGAACAGACGAGTCATGCTAGTAGAAATACGGAAGCTTAAAATATAAAAATTCTCACCTGCTTGATAAACGGCTTCATTGTTCGTGACTACATGAAGACCAGGAATCTGTAATAATCAATTCATTTTCGTTAATGAAAATTGAAAATTGTTACTGTAAAATACAATATGGTGAGCATTTTTTTTTATGGAATAGGAGGACAAACGAGCGTACGGGTCACCTGTTGTTAAGTGATCACCGCCGCCCACATTCTCTTGCAACACCAGAGGAATCACAGGAGCGTTGCCGGCCTTTAAGGAAGGTGTACGCGCTTTTTTTGAAGGTACCCACGTCGTATCGTCCCGGAAACACCGCACAAGGAAGTTCATTCGTTTTGTACTGATTGTCTTGTTTTAAATAATTCTGTTGTATTATTTATCTTCCAGTGAGAGCTCCACTGTTTTTCTATTTTGTATTTAATATTTAATTTATTAAGTTTCATTACACCAAACACAGCGGAGGTACAAAGCAACGTACTTATAAATGACAGAGATTGGAAATTGTGGACACTACGTTCTTCTTGGGTATCACGTTTATCTACCGTGAAAAGCTACAGAGGGGTCCACATATTGCCCAACTGGCAGATAGACTCAGCTCTGTGGCATATGCCGATAGAAAGATTGGAGAATGAAACGAATGTTGCGACCGCTAGATTAGTGTACTTCAGTTATTTTCACAGTATCATGACGTACGGTATTTTACTGTGGGGTCATGCTGCTGACATTGATATAGTGTTTGCTCTGCAAAAGAAGCCTTTTCGTGCTATATATCAGCCTAGTTATAGACAGTCGCTCTTAAAGAAAAATTTAAAGAAATGAATATGATAACTGTTCATTGTACATTTGATATATGTTCACAAAAATCGTCACCTTTTTGCTCTTAATAATGACTTTCATTATTACAACTCTTGAAATAAGAGATGACTTGTAACTAATTCTAGTAGGCTTCATAAGATACACAATAGCTTTGAAGATAAAATGTTTACAATTTTATAATAAAGTCCCAGCCACTGTTCAGGCATTATCCATAAATCAATTTAAATGTTTTATTAAAAAATGTCTCTGTCGTAAATCCTACTACTCCACAGCTGAATATCTAAGTGATCCAACAGCCTGGGACTAGATTATGAATATTTAATAGCAATAGCAATGACAGTACAATATTGTATATTTCATTAAAAAGAGCGCAAAAAAGAATGCTGGGAGAGTTTCTTGCGCCGCTTCTCTCTCAGAGCGCCATTTGTTTCTGAAGCGCTAGTACTATATAGTATAATTAAAATTACATCATAATCCTTACTATTTCATATCTAATTTCTTTTCTTATAAAGTGAACTATAGTTTCTCTAACTTATTGACTAGACTAAATAGGTCTTAAGCTTAAATTGTCATGAGGGTCAAAGATTTCAATGACTCAGCCTCGAACAGCCAGCTCTTGTAATTGCATAATAAAACTTAATAAGTGGCGTCTGTCTGTTGATAGTTTTAACCACAATATAACTTTGTTTAACTTGAAGTTATTTACTATTAATTCGTTAGGATGCTTTTCATATACAGATAGTAATTTTGCTTTTTTATGGAGAAGGAGGACAAACGAGCGTACGAAACACCTGATGTTAAGTGATCACCGCCTACATTTTCTTACAACACCAGAGAAATCACAGGAGCGTTGCCGGCCTTTAAGGAAGGTGTACGCGCTTTTTTTGAAGGTACCCGTGTCGAATCGTCCCGGAAACACCGTACAAGGAAGCTCATTCTACAGCTTTGTAGTACGTGGCAGAAAGCTACTTTAAAACCGCACCGTGGAGGACCGCCACACATACTGATGGTGGGGATGATATCCTAAGTTGTGGCGTGTTGTGCGAAGGTGGAATTCGCTGATAGACAATTCGACTTATAAGGGGGCAAAAACATTTGTAAGAATTAAAGATGAGAATCTAGAATTGGCTAGAAGATCTTTCTTGAGGATAAAGTTTATTGAGGAGTTGTCGAACAGACTTGGTTTTGCAGCATATGTGAAAAAAATTAGTCATCTAACTGTAAAATACCTGATCTATCTAATATTTAGTAATTTAAACGTTTAGATATGATATTTATCTAGTGTGTGTTGCGAATTTCATAATATACAAGAACATCCAACCAAGAAATTGTCTTAAATTTCGCATCGCCAATGGAAAATTTCTAGTGGAAGGCTCTTTTGCACAGGATGCCTGCTAGATTATGGATACCACAACGGCGCCTATTTCTGCCGTGAAGAAGTAATGTATAAACATTACTGTGTTTCGGCATGAAGGGCGCCATAGCTAGTGAAATCACTGGGAAAATGAGACTTAGCACATCTTATGGCTCAAAGTGACGATCACAATTGTAGTGCCGCTCAGAATTTTTGGGTTTTCAAGAATCCTGAGCAGCACTGCATTGTAACGGGCAGGGCGTATCAATTACCATCAGCTGAACATTTTGTTCGTTTCGTCCCTTATTTTTATTTAAAAAAAATTCGTGTTCGGAGATACTTAAAATGTTACAGAATTAGTTCCAATGTATAAATCAAGAAACCCGTGTCCGATGCTTCATCGATTTTATCTTCGTTAAGGAATATGGGACTTCAAATAATAGTTTAAGAAAACTTAAAATATACACTAAAAAGCACAAAATTCTCTATGGTATTCTAAAATTTCCTAATATAAGATAAATCGGTTAAAGATGATGGTAGAAATTTAAAATGTATAGTTTAAATTTAAAATTTCTACCCAGCAAACGTTGTATTGCCGATATTAAAATCGCGATACAAAAGTAACTGTTCATCGAAGATGGGTGAAAATTTGAAGTTGTGTGTATTTAATGCTGACTCATAATCAAAAAAATTTAAAAAATGTCAAAAAAATTAAAATAAAAATTTCGTGTGGACCACCCTTAACATTTAGGGGGATGAAAAATAGATGTTGTCCGATTCTCAGACCTAGCCAATATGCACTCAAAATTCCATGAGAATCGGTCAAGCCGTTTCGGAGGAGTTCAAAGTTTAACACCATGACACGAGAATTTTATTTATTAGATAATTTCCTGCCTATATAGATGAAAATTATATAAATGAACAAAACCTTATTTTGCAAATTAAAAATGGAATAATTTTAGCATATTAACATATTGTCATCGGTCCTCGATAAATCTACGAGGTTTGAACGAAATCTGGCCGTTTAAAGTGGGTCAAAATCGCGCCCAAATGAGTCGGTTACAAACAAACATACATACAGATGAAGCTAATAAAAAGCGTGTAAAAACACTCAAATTTCATTGATTTCATCTTTGTTGATGGATCAGACTATATGTACCTATTTCATGATCTCAGTCGCTCACTAAGAATGCATTGTAATTTATGTTCACAGAAAGTTGAAGCAACGCTTTGTGGAGAGAATTTTAATAGAATAGCAGAATATAGCTCTGCCGAGAATTACTGTTACCATTATTTACAGTCCATTATTTACAGTATGCATGATAATCTATTTTATATTTAGCATTAAGTATTTTCTAATAAAGTTGTCCTTTCGGGCTTAATATGGTATTTTTTTATTGGAATAGGGATCAAAAGCGCGTGCATCTCACTTGATCAGTGGGATTTACCAGTTGGAGGCTCCTTTGAACAGGATGCCGCCTAGATCATGGGTACCACAACGGCGCCTATTTCTACCGTGAAGGAGTAATGTGTAAGCATTACTGTGTTTCGGTCTGAAGGGCGCCGTAGCTAATAAAATTACTGGGCAAATGAGACCTAACATCTTATGTCTCAAAGTGACGAGCGCAGTTGTAGTGCCGCTCAGAAGTTTTGGTGTTTTTCAAGAATCCTGAGCGGCATTGCATTGTAATGGACAGGGCGTATCAATTACCATCAGCTGGACGTCCTGCTCGTCTCGTCCCTTATTTTCATAAAAAAAAGATCACACCTGTGATCACATAAGAACTAAAAAAATAATAAATAAATAGAAATTTAATAATGTATAATATATGTAAAGATACAACAAGTCACAAGTGTAGATATTTTTACAAAACACAAACAAATTAATTTGTATTAATACAATCAAAAAGTATGTACGTTTCCCTTTATAGTTAATTGATGTAAGAATTATGTTTCTGTACGAGAAGAAGAAGAACTAAGAATTGATATGGATGAAGAGCGGTGTCTTACAATACAAGCATTAATTATTGTTTAGAATTGAAAGAGCGACATCTCAAGTCAATTTCCTAATATGCAAATATTGGGGTTGAGCAGGTTATCAACTGTAAAGTATATGGAGTGGATGGAGTTATAACTAGAGAGTTGAACAAGACATTCCTAAATGTACGATCCATGCGTCACTCGAACGGTTGGCTCAGTTGGTAAGAGCGCTCGCACGGAACGCGAGAGGTTGAGGAACCTCTCGCGTTCCGTGCGAGCGCTCGAGCCCGAACCCTCGTTCGGGTCCCGCATCGTCCATAAATTTTGGTTACATATTTAATTTGTATAATTAATCCCAGAAGTGAGAAATATCAATTTAAAATAAAAAAATAATAATATTATGTTCACTTGCTTTTTTTTCATAAAAACGAGAACAATATGAAAATTATAATTACTTATTTAAGTTTATGTTGTTTTATATATAAATGTTGTATTGTATAAAATGAATGAATGAAGATGAAGGGTAGGGCGTGAGATAATAATAATATTATTTATTTTAGAAAAATAAAGTAATGTTGCAATGTCCAAGAAACGGTCTAACTCTAAAAATTATTTATATGTCAAAACAACGTTTGCCGGGTCAGCTAGTATATATATATAAAACCCCTGCTAATATTATAAATGTAAGTTTGTTCGTTACGCTGGCACTCCAAAACCACTGAACAGATTTTCATGAAATTTATAACAGAGATAAACAAGAACTTGGGAAAAGACATAGGCTACTCTTTAATCGCGATTAAAAAGCTTCGCGGGGTTGAAATTGTCGGTGGATGTTTGTATGACAGTTTGTCACTATCGATGATAACACCATGAAAATTTGTATTTTGTGGAACTTCATCTATATATATAAAAATGAATTGCTGTTCGTTAGTCTCGCTAAAACTTGAGAACGGCTGGACCGACTTGGAAAATTTAGGTCCTGAATTATTTGTGGAAGTCCAGAGAAGGTTTAAAAGGTGAATAAATAGGAAAATGCTCGGAATTAAATAAAAACAACAAATTTGTTTTTCCTTTGATATGTCCATACACAATTTCTATGAGATAATTTATTGACGCACGGTCTGACAGTTCTACTGTGAAACAATTTCATTACGACAGCAGGGTGCATATTTTACGAAGTAATTTTGGATGTTATGATATATTATTGACAAATTCATATAAAAACATTATTTTATTTATTATATACAGAACAACGTCTGTCGGGTCAGCTAGTAAGAAATAAATTAATATTAGTTCTAGAGTTCTTAAGATATAGACCGATGTGGAAATGAAAAAGGGGGATAAAAGTTATATTTAATCGTTGGTAGCTTATAAAAATGTATTAACCACAGCAGTTTGCTGTGTACCATTTGCAAAGTGAGTATATTAAAAAATAAAAAACGCTGCTCAAATTAACTATTCCACGCGCACGAAGTCGCGGGAAAAAGCTAGTACAAAATATAATCGATTGAACTAAGCCTAATAAAGTCAAGTCCCTACAAAGACCTTCACAGCGATTCCCACCTTTGAGCTCTGACATAAATTATATAAGGCTGTATCTAATGAGGACATCGTTCTATTGTGTTGCTCACGCGAACTGCGTTTTGCATTATTTACAACCGTTATTAGATAATTGGGTCCGCACGAACATTATTGGGTAGGCTTTCCGTCTTGGTCAGGAAACTATGTCACTATGGTATAAGAGGATCTGCGCTCGATCTCATAATTAAATAATTTAAATAATTCAGAGGGTCGATGTGAATGGCATGAATGGCTCTCGATATGGGAGTAGCACAAGGGTCAATTCTTGGACCCTTCCTCTTCCTTATTTATATAAATGATCTACCTAACCTTGTAGAAAAAAAACACAAGGTGGTATTGTTTGCGGATGACACTTCACTCATATTCAATGTGAAAAGAAGCCAAGTTTTATATGAAGAAGTAAACAATGCTCTATCTGACATCGTTTACTGGTTTAGCGCCAATAACTTATTGTTAAATATTCATAAAACTATATATATTCAATTTACCGCGCCAAATGTCAAAAATTTAGATGCGAATATTTTATTAAACGGAGAGGTGGTAAAACCAGTGGAATCTGCTGTATTTCTTGGCATTACTATTGATTCCAAATTGCAAATATTGAAGGACTGGCGAATAGGCTTAGTTCTGCAGCATAATATGCGGTTATAAAAATTATACAGTTAACTGACATAGATACGGCACGACTAGTATACTTTAATTATTTTCATAGTATTATGTCCCATGGTATATTGTTATGGGGCAGTGCGGCCGATATTTATACCATCTTTCTGCTGCAGAAGAGGGCTATTCACGTTATTTATAACCTAGATCCCAAATAATTATTTAGAGAAAAATTTAAAGAAATAAACATTTTGACTGTTGCATCTCGATATATTCTTGATAATGTTCTATTATGTTCAAGAATTTGCTAGAAACGAGGAATAAACATAAACTGGTTATGCCTACTACTCGGATGAGTCGAATTAGTTAGCCTTTTATTGGGCAATCATATACAATATGATCCCAGAAAATGTACAAAACAAATGTGTTACGAAATTTACAAGAATTGTTAAAAAACGTTTGTGTGGTAAAGGTTATTATAACATAAATGATTTTCTTAATGAAACCCCAGACTGGGAATTGAGCAGACATCCTCAGGCTCTTTAATTATAAATGTTTATTGTACGATATAACATTGTAAAGCACATTTTTATAAAAAAAAGCCCGCTGAGGTTCGCCTGTTCTTCTCAGGTCTGAGGCACCCTATTTCGAATGGGTGGTAGTTTTTGACGTTCAATAAGTGATTTACAATCCTATTTTGAATAAAAATATTGGAATTTGAATTTAAAAGACGACTTAGGACTTGCAGCCTATAAGAGACGTACTGGTCATTTCTTAACTGATAAATTAAAAAAGTATACGGTGGTGAAATCGAAACAACTACTGAAGCGGTACGCAAAGGGAGGTCACAGAAATTTTTTGTTTTTATTTTTACAATTGAGCAACATTTTAACAAACAAAATGACTATATCCATAAAAAAGGTCCTTAGGGAAGCTTCCCAATTAGTCGACAGAGTCCAACGTGGGCACTATCTGACTTCAGTGACAGTTTGGTGGGGTATTAACTATGAAGGAAACCTTTGATACCTTTTATGAAAAAGGTATCAAAACATCGGCACAAGTGTATCAAGATACCAATCTTGAGAAGGTAATGAAGCCCCTTAACAACACCATGTTCAATAACCAAGAATGGTCCCACCAACAAGAATCAGCGCCGGGTCATAAAGCTCGGTCATTTATTTCTAAATGTTATTTGCCATAGAATTTTTTTGTTTTCTTTGTTTCAGTATTTATGGCAAGACTAGGCCTCGCGTCTACTGTAGTGTATGTAGATGTCTTTAAAGATCTTCACATTTCGTTATTAGCAAAACTGCCTATTTTGATAGCGCGGTTAAAGCTGTACACTCCCGAGCCAATTGGATTGTGATTTATATTTAGAAACCTATTAACACGACAAAGAAGTTAATTTATTTCCGATGATTTGTTCTGCAAGGGTAAATATGGTAAATGTGTTTTTTTGTTTGATCGCACGATTATTCGCTAAAAATTAAAAGAAACTTGGTAGGTATATAAAATGTGACGTAATTGGTGAAGTGAGAACAAAAATCAGTCAAGAGCGTGTCGGATACGAAGTGTTGTTATAAGCTCCGTATTACTTTTTTTAAGGAAAAAGAAGGACAAACGAGCGTACGGGTCACCTGGTGTTAAGTTTTCCGCCTTTGTACGTGCTTTTTTTGAAGATACCCATATCGTATTGTATCGGAAACACCGCCCAAGGAAGCTCATTCCAGAGCTTTGTAGTACGTGGAAGAAAGCTCTTTGAAAACCGCACTGTGGAGGACCGCCACATATCCAGATGGTGAGGATGATAGCATAGATGAAACAGCTCTTCGGAACACTCCCCGTGAGAGATGCGGTAGAAGACACACAATGATTACTATGTCCCTTTTAAATATTTTGTAAAAGAAACAGATCAGGGCGCAGTAAAATTAAGAAAAAATCTAAATTCAAAATTCGCCATCGTGTTTTATATTATTATTGTTATATATACAATATTACTTTGCTAAGGCTATAATTAAAAAATTAAATTTTTTAACCAAAATTTATGAACGATACGGGCCTCGAAACCGCGACCTCTCGGGTTCCGTCCGAGCGCTCTTTCCAACTGTGCCAACCTTTCGAATACGCATGGATCGTTTATTGTGGTATATCTTGTTCAACTCTCAGGTTGTGGCTGCATCTACAGCATCTAGTTGATAACCTGCTCAACCCCGGACTCCGAGAAGTCGCGGATTCGAATTTATTTTAATTAATCGCAGAAATGAGGGATATCATTTTAAAATAAGAAATTGCCTTGGCTATTATTTTCAGATATAATAATTCTAAAACAGAATACCTTCCTTCGCGCTAACGCGGACCAGACAAGTACGTTATGAACAACTGCAGCTCCGGCTAAAACTCGTGAGTAAAAACTTAAGAATCAGAGTTTTGATCTCGGCTATTTCCAAGGAGAAAAGAGTCGCGAACGTTTGTCTGGAAAAATGGCCTCAAATATTTCCTCTTAATATGATATATAATAAAATAATATAATTAGCTAACTAATAAAATATACGGACGAAGTGTAAGTGAAGACATTGGGTACGGAAACCTGAGTCGCTCAATGCATTTAAAAACTAAATAAAAACTTTATCTTGGAATAAGTCTATCGGTGAAAATGTATAGAATAACTATTATAATATAATAAACATTATTTTTAGTGCAAATAACAAGGAACTCGCTTTAGTATTTCACTAAAATATTTAACAAAAATACATGGCTGTAAATAAACTACGTAATGTCAAATTATTGAGTTACAAAAACAAATGAAAAAAATATGGACTCTGAACCTATTTTTTAAAACGAACTTAAAAAAAAATTGACATTTAATAATATATTCAACATATAATATTATGATTTACGACATTCATTACTTAAAATCATTAATCTCTCTCCCTGGTAATAATAACATGCAAGAATTGTCAAGAATAGTTTTAGTGTCTGTATGTTTTTTATTATTTTATGTATAAATAATTGATATCATCAATGTGACTATATATTATAATCAATATTAAATGATTTTTTTATAAAATCAATGACACAGTATCTACCTAATTTCAATGCAGTTTTACTACTTTATAGCTTTTACTACATGAACTCATGAATGAATCGTAATTTAGGCATAAATCACGTACGTAAAAAATCATATCTGATGAATTAACTGTAATTTTCTATACAAATACGAACCAATTAGCCAATTAGATTTATTTCTTTTTCGCTTGCGATACTTGCATTTACTATCCTTCTTTGACGTGTAATCGTAATGTAGTGTACTATTGCAATGTTTAATTATTCATGTGTGCGTTAGTGTATCATTGTCAAACACCGAATGTTGTCTACTTAACCTATCTCTACTTTTAAATATCATTGCTAGGAACGGCGCGGCGGTATAATTTTTGTGTCATGTGGGATATAGTATGAAAGGGCTTCATTAATTTTAATTATTTTCATTATGAGTTTTCGATTTATGACGAATTATTGATTTTATATTTCGAATATGAATATAAAACCTTTGAAGATTTTCATTACGTAACACAAACTTGACTAAAATTAAACAAAAACAAACATATACCTAAGTCTAGAAAAAGAATTGAATATAAATGGCTGAATTGTAACGCAGGATTTTTATCACATTTGAACTAAAAGAAAAGGTTCCGATGCCTGTCTTCCAGTTACATCACTAGATTGTTTCATTTAAGGCGAAATGGCAACAGGGGTCCCAAGATGTGTTGCCAGCCTTTTGGAGTATCGTAGTATAGTAGTTCAACGGTATTTATACTTCGTTTTCACAACCTTCTTTTAAATTTGGTTGATTGTAGTTTTTTGACTATCTTGTCACCTATGAGTCAATGAAGTCACCAATGGGAGGCTCCCTTTCACAGGAAGCTGGCTAGATTATGGGAACCACAGCGGCACCTATTTATGCCGTGAAGCAGAATGTGTAAACATTACCGTGTTTCGGACTGAAGGGCGCCGCAGATAGTGAAATTACTGGACAAATGAGACTTAACATCTTATGTCTCAAGGTGACTAGCGTAATTGTAGTGCCGCTCAGAATTTTTGGGTTTTTCAAGAATCCTCAGCGGTACTGCATTGTAATGGGTAGGGCGTATCAATTACCATCCGCTGCACGTCCTGCTCGTCTCGTCCATTATTTTCATAAAAAAAAAGAAATACTTAGGTATCATTGAAAAGATGTGGTTATTTGTGGCCACTTTTATCAGTTACACAACACCAAAGCGACCGTATTTGTTGAGAAAACAAAAAAGCTTCAATATTAGGTACGAATACCAAATAAATTTAAAAATCTCTAACTACATAGAGATTTTATTATTAGATTAAAACTGATACACTTTTGATATAACACCCATTTTGTAGCGTCCAAATCCTATTTTTGGGATACTAGCCATAGATCGAACAAAGGGAAGAATGCGGATCATTACGGGACGTCTAGCAGACTTGGAACATGTCAACAAATATTCAAATTTCTAATTCATAAAAAGCAAAAGCTTAAACAATAAATATGTAATAAAATCGTAATAAACAACAAACATCCAGACATTATGTCTAGTATACCAAAAAATTCAAATTATTAAAATATAAAAAAAATATAAAAAATAACCAAATTTATACAATCTCATTAATTAATCTAATTCTAGTTACGATTATTGTAATTTTTGGAATCGGTGTCCTACGGCCGCGACCCGCTCTCGCCTCTCGCCTCCTCACGACTCAAGCACATCTCACCTATAACTATGTATGTAGTTACAATCTTGGATGACACCGACTCCAAAAATTACAATAATCGTAACTAGAATTAAATGAATTAATTAGATTGTATAAAAACGCAATTATTTTTGTACATTTTAGTACATATTATAACTATCTATTGTTTTGAAATTGTGTTTTTGAAGTTGGTTGTTTTATTTGTTATTTTTTTTTAGTGAATTAGAAGTACACTCACCAACAATTTGTCTAAATATGTGTAGATATACTAAATTTTTCAATGCAGCAATGAAAAATCTAAAAATAAATGTAAATTTATCATCCACATACGTATAGCAAATTTAAGACTTTTATGGTTTTCTCATGGATGCCATTGTCAGATCTGGACCAAATGGGAACACACGGGAAGCACCAGCTTTTAAATAAAAAAGAATTATCTAAATTGGTTCACCCAGTCAAAAGTTTTGAGGTAACAAACATAAAAAAAATCAGTCGATTTGAGAACCTCCTCCTTTTTTGAATTCGGTTAAAAAGATGTGGTTATTTGTGGCTACTTTTATCAGTTACACTACACCAAAGAGACCGTATTGCAATGAATGTTGTTGAGAGAACAAAAAACCTTTAATATTAGGTACGGATACCCAATAAATTTAAAAATCTCTTACTACGTATAGATTTAATAATTAGATTAAAACTTTTGATATAACACCCATTTTGTAGCGTCCAAATCCTATTTTTGGGATACTAGCCATAAATCGAAAACAGGGAAGAAAGCGGATCATTACGGGACCTCTAGCAGACTTGGAACATGTGAACAAATATTCGAATTTCTAATTCATAAAAAACTAAAAGCTTAAATAATAATTATGTAATAAATTCGTAATAAAGAAAAAACACCCAGACATTATATCTGGTATCCCAAATCATGGGTTTTGGGATACCGACGTGTCAAAAGATGTTTTATTCTCAGAACTCCATCAGTTTTAATCAAATTATTAAAATAAAGTACTTTATATCTATAAATATGAGAAAAATTTGCGTTGATCTTTTTGTTATTTATCTAGCGTGCATGACGGCTTGAGAGAACGTTATAACGATTTCCGTGACGAAAAACTGGTCGATCTTACTGCCAAAAGTGTGCTGAAAGATCGTCCATGGAGTCATGATGTACATGGAACCACCAAGCAATGTAAACACTTAACCAAAAATCTTGTATTTTTACTACAATATGTTTACATGAAAGTATCACCCCTCTGAGATAGCGGAAAGACTTCAATATTATTATTCGTCAAGGCCAGTCAATTTAGACTTCAATATTTATCAATTACCTTAAAAAAAGGCGGAAACATTATAATTAAACATTGGACACGAACCTTATATTTCAAATTCAATTAAAGTACAACATAGTTTAGTGTGACAAATTTATAATAGTATGTTCGTGAGATTGGTTATAATAATATACTCTAGATACCCAAATAAAACTCCTGAAAATATTAAAATTTCATATATCACGGAAATAACTGTAACTGTCTTTTGATGAATTTTATCAAACGGGTATGTTTAGCTTCATCATCATTATCATCAGCTGGAAGACGTCCACTGCTGGACAAACGCCTCCCCTAAAGATTTCCACGACGATCCTGCGATGCCCTCATCCAAAGTATTACGGCAATCTTGACCAGATCGTCGGTCCATTATCTTGCGGTCTTCCAACACCGCGTCTTATTATACTTCTTCTTTTTAGCTTCAATTAAGTTTAAATATTGTAAATTTGAAAGGGCAGTTTAGAAACACACACTCATAATTTTGGATGGACGGAAGGACAGCCGAATAAGTAATAGGATATTGCTGCTTTTGGTTACTAGTGGCTACCACCGTAAATAAAGACTGCCGCCGATATTTTTGCAACATCGAATTAATCATCTGAGCGTGGCTGGACTCATCAACGCTTTTCCGAGAAAAACCTGTATGACCGGTTTAAGCTATCATCGACATAACAATTGAGTTTTGGAGGTCATTGGTGTGTAGAAGGAATAGTGTTAGAAATAATACATAGCTTTGGGGGACCCCAACGTTCTTGGGCTTCGGGTTCGAGCAATTATCGCCGAAAATGACTTGTATTCTGCACCCTGTGAGGAGAATGATGCAGTCATTCAAGCAAAGGAGAACCTTGCCGTAACCATGCCGTCAACATTTTAGGGATGGCTTTAATGTGCCTGAAACTACGGTTTTTGAGCATAGTAGAAATGCATCCTGCCTGCTTGAGATCTAAACGTCAAAGTTAAACATTCGCTCTACAGTTTTCTACATGAATTCTACTCCAAGAACAGAACTCTCTGTTGTCTTTCCATTCAGTTAAAAGTCAAGATTGATTGAAATAGAGGACCCGGAAGATCTGCTTATCTTTTGCCGTATATATATATGCAAGACAGGGTGTTATTCTCAGAGATGACTGGATGAATTGAGTTGGTTAACCTTTATGTATGTAACCCTAAAAATTACAGTGTTATATATTGTACGATGGTATGGAACCTTCGTGTCCAACTGCTTTTTAACATGATTTTATGAAAGAAGAGAACAAATGGGCATACATGCAGACTACTAGATGTTATTTGATCACCACGGTCCACACTCTCTTGTGGCACTAGATAATTCACAATAACGTTGCCGAGCTTCTAAAGCGTAAAATCTTATATGAAGTCGATTTCCACATAGGACTCGGCGAGTGAGAAACCGGGGGCAAATTTGTTATAATATTTATGTTCATATGTATCATATATATCATGTTAACGAATTTGCTAGAAACTGCGACAATCACAATATTAACAGGAAAAACAAACATAAACTTCTTATATCTACAACACGGTTAGGTCGAGTTACTAAGTCTTTTATGTGGCGATATATTAGATTTTAAAACAAAATCCCAGGAAATGTTCAAAGCAAATGTATTACGAATTTTAAAAAAAATGTAAAAAACGTTTGTGTGGCAAAGGTTGCTATAATATAAATGGTCTTCTTAATGATACACACATATATACACATTGGGAATGGAGTGACCGTCCTTAGGATATTAATTAATAAGTTTAATTGTACGATATTATTTTGAAACCATAATTTTTATGAAAAAAAAAGCAGCTCGCTTAATTTATTGCGCCCTTTCGTGCAGGTCTGAGGCACACTTTTTCGAATGGGTGGTAATTTGACTTTCAGTAAGTGATATCACATCCTATTTTGAATAAAATATTTGAATGAGAATATCTTTTGCCGTATGGACAGGGTATTATTCACAGGGACGGCTGATTGAAGTGAGTCGGTTACCCTTTAGGTATGTAATCCCAACAACAACACAAGTGTAGGTTCCTACTATTTCGCCCCCGACGCTGTTTTTTTATGAAAATAAGGGACGACACGGCAGGACGTTCAGATTGATTGAATTGCTACGCCCTGCCCATTAAAATTGCGGTGCCGCTGGGGATTATTGAAAAACCCAAAAATTCTGAGCGTCACTACAGCTACGCTTGTCACCTTGAGACATAAGATGTTAAGTCTCATTTGCCCAGTAATTTCACTTGCTACGGCGCCCTTCAGACCGAAACACAATAACGCTTACACATTTCTGCTTCAAGGCGCCGTTGTAATAATAATCTAGTTGGCATCCTGTGCAAAGGAGCCTCCCACTGGTATTAGTTATTACTAATTATTGTTTTATAGTGGTCATGATGAAAATACGCACTCAGAATAGTAATTATGATTTTTTATCTGTGACGAGTTTGCCTTAGCAATCACAATTAAACTCAAACAATTAAAACACAAGAATATTAATTATCATAATTATTATTGTTGTGCATACGTTAAACTGGATTCTGACCAGCTTTGCTGTTTGCTAAGTCAATACGATTTCATTAGAAATGTCGTACTCAAATAAGAATCTAGTTTACAATTCTTGCTAATTCGTGGTTCCACGTGACAATTAAAATTTATAACTTGTTAAACAATTCACACTTTTTGCGCTGATAAAGAATAGGATTATAACGTTCTGAATTGAGACGGACAGATGGCCGGTGGGACAGAAAGTCCTCGAATGGCGACCACGTACAGGAAGACGTAGTGTTGGTAGGCCCCCCACAAGATTGACCGACGATCTGGTCAAGATCGCCGGAATACGTTGGATGAAGGCAGCGCAGGATTGATCGTCGTGGAGATCTTTGAGGGGCCTTTGTCCAGCAGTGGACGTCTTCCGTCTGATGATGATTTCCGGTTGATTCTGAGTTGGGACCACTTTGTGACGTATAGAAAATATATTCCGCAATTTTGTTTCTGTTTATTTTTTTAATTTTTAAGTTTTTTGTATTTACATGTTGGTAAATATGTTACAAATAAACATTTTTGAAGTGAATACTTAAATGACTTTCTTAATGATGCAACAGATTGGGTATGGAGCCGCCGCGGCCGCCCTCAGGCTATTAAATTATAAGTTTTATTGTCCAATATTACTTTGTAAACATATTTTGGATGAAAAAAAGCCCGCTGAGAGCTTAGTTGCGCCCATTCTCCTCAGATCTTTAAGAACTTTAAGTTATTATGTAAATCTTTTATTTAGCAATTTTTATTACAATCTTTAATTGTAACCGAAGAAATGCTGATTATTTTGGTTAAATTATGAAATAATTAATCCAAAACATGTATTTCTCAAGAATATTAATAAAATATGTTACATACATAGATATCACATTTTTAAAACATTTAATGGAATAAAAAAAAAGTTCTCGCAACAATCAATTAAATTAAAAAAGGGGGTAAGTATTGGATATAAAAGGGGGTAATATATTTTAACAGCCAATTTAATAAAGGAAAAAAGTTTGAAGTGATTGAAGTAAAACTTTATAATAACTAGCTCAACCGACAGACGTTGTCCTGTAGATAATAAAAAAGATACTGTTTTATACGAATTTGCCAATAATATTTCAAAACATCAAGAATTATTTCGTAAAAAATGCTTCCTGTTGTTATAATGAAATTGTTTCACAGCGGAACTGTCAAACCGTGCGTCACTAAATTCTCTCATAGAAAATATGTCCATACAAAACAAATATTGAAAATAAAAATAATTATGGGTCCCAAATCGAAATAAAAACTATCCTATCTCTCAAGTTGGACCAAACTGCACTCCATGAATCCATAATCCCCATTAAAATTCGTTCATTAGTTTAGGAATCCATCGTGGACAAACAACGTGTCATGTAATTTATATATATTAAGATTAACTTTAGGGATAATTAACAGACACATTAAAATATTACATTAAATAATGCCTTGTTACCAAATAAGCACACACGTTTTACTGAGGATCTTTGTTAGATTTTTTTGCTATCTCAGAAACGCTATAACGATATATATAACTTCATCTTTGGAGCAAAGTTGGCAATTTCTCTACGTAAAATAAAAGAATGCCTTTATAATTAATAATATTATTTAATCAAGTGAGATTTTATATATTTTACAAAGAATGATATAATGTTATATTTTGAAAATAGTATTAATCAAAAAATAGATACTTAAACTTTTTACAGGTGAGGTCTATATCATGTTCTTGATTTTCTCTTTTATGCTTATTTATTGATGAAAGAGTAAAATGTTTCTGGGATGCCGCCATTTTATTTGACTGATTATTATTTTCATTTCATATTCTATTTATAATTCATTATCACCATTCGCACATTTTAAAATGTTTACTCATTAAATAAAATATATTAATATGTTATTGAATATTAACGAATATGGCTGTATCCTATCCTAATAATGGACGAGGAAACCAAAAACAAATTTACGAATGTCGCAAATGTCAGAATAACTCTGATAACTTTTATATGTATTACTTATTACAAAAGTAGTAATTAATAAGCAAATTACACACTTGGAGATTATCAAAAAATATTACTGAGCATATTGAAATGTTATTTTTAAAACCATAAAGTTATAACGGCTTAAAAATTTTTTTCAACTGACTTTTTTACTGAGCGTTACTTCCGCCAGAAAAATTTTCTAAGTCGACTTGGGGGTACCAAGTCGCGCCTAAAGAAGTTTTACTTCAAAAAATGTAGTAAACTTTCTTATACTAGCAAAAATATTCAGTATTATAAGTTCATTATAGCTTTAATTGAACAGAAGAAGAAGAAGAACATTGAATTTCAAAAATAATTTTGTGGGAAAGTTTGGCATAAATTTTGATACTCAGAATTCTTTCTTTTTATGTACTAAAAATAGCGTAATTATTTATTTTTATAATCTATACTAATATTATTAAGAGGAAAGATTTGATTGTTTGTTTGCATTGAATAGGCTCCGCAACTACTGAACCGATTTGAATAATTCTTTCACTGTTGGGAAGCTACATTATCCCCGAGTGTTATAGGCTATATTACATTTTCAAAAAACTAGGGACCCATACTAAAAGTCCAGTAATGTAACCCAAGGTGTAAAAATACGTACGCAGACGACGTCGCGGGGTATCAGCTATTCTTAATAAACTAGAAACATTACAACTAATATCTTTTTCTTCTTTTTTTAAATAAAAACCATTCTTCTACGATTGGAAATAAAGTAATTATTTCCTTACAATCAGTTTCTTGGCCGTACTGAAAAATCAACATTTCCGGGTTAAGCTTTTTTCCACTGAGGGTACGATTTATACTTGGTATTTGTTGTTTAGTATAGGATTTATTTTCTTTTAGGCAGTCTAATATTGATCGTAAAAAAGTATTTTAATGCAGCTCAGATTTTACGACGACATTCAGTAATTAAAGGTGAAAATTATTAAAAAAATCTAATGTGAAACCTCATTTTATTTTACATTAATTATGTTTTGTAATAAGCATACTAAGTATTGAAATAGTTAAAAAAGGCAACTTTATTCCTTAGAAGTGTTTTTGTCCATTGATAATTTTCATAATATAATAATGACAAAATATGGTGCAATTATTTAAAGGACATATTGAATAATTAATTACTTACATTTTTATGATATAATTTCTTGACAGATGATTGAAGTATTTTGCAATATCAGAGTCCTATAGATAGGGCCGCTAAACAGATACTAACCATTTCCCAAAACACCATTAAAGTTTTTATAAAATACATCTTAATGTCCTTGACTTTGACTCGAAACCAATAATGCCATTTTAATAAAAGGCTGCCTACAAACTATCTCTATAACAAGTCTAGCCATATTGTTACGACTTGTAAACTTCAATTTTTTTTAATTCAAATGTGGAAGTCATTTATTATGAAGTTCGATCACTTCCCACAATTTCAAATATTTCATTTAAATATTAATTTTATTTAAGTTGAAGAAAACAGAATAGCAGTGATTGCCTTCCACAAAGTTGACATAGAGGTGTCGGTCATATTAAGACACTTCAAAATATAGTTATCAATCGCATGTTCGTATATCCTACTATCGATAAAAATACCAAAGCATACTCTGTCGAAGACCATAAAAGATCGGGGCGACCACCATAAACCACTGCTTTTCAAACGTTCCCTCCTTTTTATGCACAACCATGATTTGCGCTATCTAGCAACCATTAAAAAACTATCTAAATGGCCGCGTGTGCAACCGCATCGTCGCTCGTGCAAAATAAAGAAAATTAAGGTTTAAGAGCGATCTAGTGTAAATAACTGTGTACTAAATTAGTTCAGCGCTGTGTGTGCCAGAAGATTTATGTTTGCTGAAACACTCTGGCTTAGTGACATTTCATTTGGCATATCTTCCAGTTTTGTAGCCTCTTTATTTATTAATATTTGAAACTAACAAGGTTTTTATAATCTTTGTTTTGTTGATGATCTAGGTATCCTAAAACTCATATAACATATGCAACAAACCTACAAGTATTCATATATCTTCAATGCTGTTAAAGTCAGAATTCACCAGAAAAGGGATAAAAAGAATTTAACGCAAGAAATGAAGATTCCCTCTAGACAAAATCATCAAGAAAAACCTGAAGCTTGGTACTTATTGTCGATATAGGTACAGAACATCTATATGAATCCCTATAGTTAAATACAGTGGCTCGAAAAAATTGGGTCTTTGATTTACAACATTAAATTGATTGCACTGCTTCTCAATGTTCATGTTCTCTTTTTTTTATTAAACTCAGCCTGTTTTGTTTATTTATTTTCTATATTTCATTTCAAATTTGTGAAGTTACTTGTTTAAGGTTCATTTTTTATATTATATATTACGACCTATGTTTTACAGTGTAATTTGATGTCAATAAAGTTTATTATTATTAAATGCTTGCATTTTGATACGCAGGTGAAAATTATTTAGTAGTTCTTGTAGCTTCACAATGAAGAGCACGACAATAAGTTAAAGCACGAACTATTCAATCTTGTATGAAAGTCAACGTTCAGGTCTTAAAAGAGCTGAAGATTGTCCCTCGTTTAGCCCGGTTCTAAACCCTTTGGACTACAAAGTCAGTATCAAAGAAAAGAAGTCTTCCTTTTTATGCTGATATTTAAATGAATAAATACATACAAGTTTTATGAAGATTACAATACTTCGTAAAAAAATATATACGACATATTATTTATACTTGAAAACCTTTATTTATCTTACATTGAAATTATTACAATTAAAGTTTGAAGTTATATTAAAACTTTGTTCAAGATGATGTCTCGATGATCCTCCTCCTCCCTGCGTCATAATCCTCAGTACTGAGGGTCGTGACCACCCCTCTGTATCACTTTCTCACGTATGATCGCTCTCCATCTATTCCTGTCTCTAGCGGTGTGAAAGGCATTGTGAACCGTAGAGTCGAGGGCGAAGCAGATCTGGTCGGACCATCGTGTTGGGCTGCGTCCTCGAGGCATCCATCTATTTTGCCGACCACAATGAGCCACTCAAGGTTTCCATCGTCCTTCCTTGCGATGTGACCGAAGTATTCTAAAACTCTGCGCAGATATTCGGAAGACAATCGCGAGGAAATCCTGAGTTAACGCAGAATGGAGAGATTAGATCGAAATGCTGTCCAAGGGATACGGAGCATCTTTCTCCAGCACCACATCTCAAAGGCGTCAATGCGTTTGTGGTCTGCAGCTTTCAGTGTCCAAGTCTCAGCGCCGTACGAAAATATCGAGAAGACTAGGGTCCGTACTAGTTTGGTCTTAGTTTTTACGGGTATGTTGCGATCTCTCCAGATTCTTCCAAGCTGAGACATAGCGCTCTTGCAATTCTCCATGCCAATTCTCCGGCTTAATTCACTCTCGCACGAACCATCGTTACTTATGTTGGAACCCAGGTAGATAAAGTTGTCCGCCATTTCTAGGCCCAACGTCATGGCCATGACTTTGGTCTTGGACCTGTTTATGGGAAGTCCCATCTCTCCACTAATCCGCTCTATACGTTCAAGAAGTGCAGCCATTTCTGTCTCATTTGCTGCAAGAAGAGCATTGTGATGCCTTCCTCCCAGTTCTCGCAGGTACGTCTCATAATGTGCTCTCCATAGGCGTTGAAGAGAATGGGCGACAAAATGCATCCCTGGCGCACTCCTTGATGAAACTTAAAGGGTTTCGAGGTTATTTTATCGACTCTTACAACTCCCTGGCTTGAGCCATACAGGGTGCGAAGCAAAGCGATGAGATGATTTGGTACACCAAGCTCTTGCAGAACCCTCCATAAGCAACTCCAATTGAAACAGTCGAAAGCCTTACTGTAGTCGACGAAGCACATTAGCACTGGCGTATCAAACTCGTATGCCTTCTCAATGAGCTGCCTGACATTGAGAATCTGCTCCCGAGTGCCCTTGCCCTTCACAAAACCAGCTTGCTCCTTTGGAATTTGCCAATCCAGATAGTAGTGGATGCGATTATTGAGAATATGAAGCAAAATTTTGCTGACAATCTTGATGATAGTAAAAGAATATAAAGATAAAATAACAGAAATCGACATGTCAAGTCAATCTCCTAAAATGGTATTATAAGTGTTGACTAGGTAAAGGGTATACTTACGTAGAATATGGAGCCGTGACCTAAGAGTCTCATAGGCATGTAAAGATTTGTACGTTGCGTTTACATAATAGGGGAGGACAGTTAGCTTATAGCCGCTTTCCATATTCTTTCTACAATCTAAGATTATCTAGAATGTAGATAAACTGTGTTCGAAAAATATAGGATAGATTGCCAGCATTGAGATAAATGCCTTTTTGAAAAAAAATTAAGAAAAAAACAACCGACTTAAAAAACCTAATCCAAAACAATAGACATGATATGCACTAAAAGTAAAAAATAATTGCGTATTTTTATAAAATCTAATGAATGTATCTATTTCTAGTTACAATTATTGTTATTTTTGGAATATATAAAATTACCTTGCCTCAAACTAGGCATAGCCTGTACGATGGGTACAAGACAACTATATATTAATTACAATATACTTACTTAAACATACATAAATACTTACTTATAAATATCCATGACTTGGAGACATACATTCATATTCATCATATAAATTGTTTTGCATCTACTGGGATTCGAACTCGGAACCTCTAGCTAAGTAGGCAGGGGCACTAACCACTGGGCTATAGGGGTCGTCAATAATGAATATAATATATAAAAAATCCAATGTTCATAAAATTTATTTTGTATCGTGTGTGTCGAGCCTTACATTTACACCAATGAAGCGTGTCCGTAGGAAGTAGTATGATTACTTCACGTCGCTGCACGTTTTATATTTTATAGGAAATAAGTTAACGTTGCATAAATATATAATTTAACTATTACTAAAATTTTTTGGAATTACTAGTAACATGAAAGAATCATGAGGAAAATCGAAATAAATAAACATTTGACTGTTGCCTCCCAATATAATCTTGATAATATTAAGTATGTACATAGGCACATAAGTGAATTTGCTAGAAACTGTCTTAAATATTAACACTAGGAACACACATGTATTATAATGCCTATTCAAATTCAAATTCAAATATTTTTATTCAAAATAGGATGTGAAATCACTTATTGAAAGTCAAAAAAACTACCACCCATTCCAAAATGAATGCCTCAGGCCTGAGAAGAATGGGCGCAACAAACTCAGCGGGCTTTTTTTTTTCATCAAAAATATGTTTTACAATTAAAGCAATTCTTTTAAATAACGTAACACTTTTGCTTTGAACATTTTCTGGGATCCTGTTGTACAAGCATATACATCGCCCCACAAAAGACTTGCTAACTCGACTTAGTCGAGTAGTTGGCATTATAAGCTTATGTCTGTTCCTGGTGTTAACAATAATGTTATGTCAGAAACTGTTCTGACAAATTCACTTATGTGCCTATGAATATAAATTACATTATCAAGAATATATTGAGAAGTAACAGTCAAGATGTTAATTTCTTTGAATTTTGCTCTCAATAATTCCATAGGGACTAGGTTATAAATTGTCTAATCTTTTTAACCGCGTATGCTGCAGAACTAAGTCTGTTCGCCAATCCTTAAATATGGGGGCCCCATTGTACTTTGTAATCCAGAGTAATGCCAAGAAATTTAGCAGATTCCACCGATTTTATCACATCTCCGTTTAACAAAACACTTGCATCATCATTTGTTACATTTGGTACAGTAAATTTTATACATTTCGTTTTCTTGCTATTTAACAACAGATATAAAACCAGTACACGATGTCAGATAGAATATCGTTCACTTCGTAATACATAGCTTGGTTTCTTTTCACTTTGAAAATAAGTGAAGTGTCGTCCGCAAACAATACTACCTTATGTTTTTCTCTATAAGATTAGGAAGATCATTTATATAGATAAGGAAGAGGAACGGTCCGAGAATAGACCCTTGTGGTACCCATACTGAGAGGAGACCCAGGAGATCTCTTGCCATTCACGTCGATCTTCTGAATTCTATTGTTTAGATATGAAATCAGAAGATCGAGCGCAGTTACCTTTATGCCATAGTGACATAGCTTCCTGACTAGCGTTGAATGTTGAACACAATCAAAAGCCTTAGATAAATCACAGAAGATGCCAAGTGCATTCTGCGATTCCTCCCAGGCATCAAAAATATTCTTGATAAGCTCAACACCTGTATCCGTTGTTGAAAGTCCCCTAGTAAAGCCAAATTGTTTCAAATGAAGTAACTTATGAGAGTTAAAGTAAGTAAGCATTTGGCTTAAATTATTTTTTCAAAAATTTTACTAAGGGTCGGCAAAACCGACACAGGACGATAGTTATTCGGGTCAGAAGAGCATCCCGATTTAAATATTGGTGTAATTTTACTATGTTTCAGAAGGTCAGGAAACACGCCATGATTAATACAATTATATTACATGATTAATAATTATATTATATTATTATTACTCGGCTAAGTCGAGTATGTGAGTCTTTTGTGGGTCGATATGCTTTTACAACAAATGTTATACGAAATTAAAAAAAAATTGTTAAAAATCGTTTGTGTGGTAAAGACTAAAAAGTATATGACTTTCTTAATTATTTGCGCCCGTTCTTCTCAGGTCTGAGGCATACATTTTGTAAAGGGTGGTAGTTTTTGAATTGAAATAAATGAATTTGAACACGGTCACTGTTTCTGTAAGACAGATTTGAGATATTTCCAATCTTAAGTTGTACAGTGAGAGAGATGATCCGAAAAAATCAGCCCGGATCTAATTCGAACAAAACTGGGAAGGCACCCGGGGGACAGAATGTCTGAAATTATGTAAAGGTTTTGATGAGACAAACCATTAAAATGTAGGTATTCTGTTTAAAATTAAACAGAGACCAATTAAGAGAAGAGTCGCGAAAATAATGAAACATCATGTAACATCCTCAACGAGTGCACTGCTTTCCACTTTTTATTAATAATGAGTGAATTGTCAAGAGATAAATGCTTTGATGCATAATATGAGAAACATAGATATGAAACAAACGGTATAATAATATTCATACTAAAAACACTGCAACTGATAATGTATTGACTGTTGCTTTTTCATATTATATTATAAATAATAAGTAAATGTAGGGACATGAACACAGCATAATCATAATTTAAACACCAGGAACAAACATCAATTTGCTATGCGTACCATAACGACAGTCATTTATGCCAAGTTAGTCTTTGCCGTGCGATGTATATGAAATATACAAACTTCATAAGTTGCAAAAGTCATAACAGTTATTGTAAAAGGGATTATAAAGTATTTGAAAAAAAAAACTACCTTAGCTAAGCTTTACAATCTATGGTATAAAATCAGATAAAGATGAGCAAAGAAGGTAGATTAATAGATAAAAGGTATGCAAAAGTTATGACAAATGGGATCAACAAACCTATTCCACCATTTATGGTAAAAAGACATAGGTCCTTAGTAGAAAACGACCTCCAAAGATGCAAATCTAATTTTGCAGAAAAATGCTCGTAGATTAATTTTTTATAAATTACAATAGCTTGGACACGCAGGTTGTGGTGTTAGGTACTATATTACCCTCGGTTAAGATGAAATTAGCATTTTATTAATAAAGTAAATAGAGTGAAAAGTTATTATATATTATTTTCCTTATGCATTGATTGTCAATCTGATTAAAGTAGAAAGTGTTTACGTAAACTGTACACTCTGATTTTCTCTTCCAGGAAGAAAAATTCAATAAAGTATTTAAGTATTACCGATGTCCGAAAACGAATGAGACTGAAGATTTCTTTGGAATTGTTGCAAAAAGATTCTGGATATATTATGCTCGATTTAGAAGCATGCATGAAACTTGGGTTCGCGATTATAACTGACTAAAAACAAAGTCTGTAACCTGGAAGGTAGGTACCTACGCCTCAGACTCCTTACAAATTTAAAACGAGTTAGTTGGCTGAAACGATTATGGGCTCTCTTTCTGGTGTGGTCATGATTTAAAATCTCGACCATGGAGATACTGTTACTGGGTCTTTATATCCATAATCTTAGTAGTGACCAATCAAGTTCGCTGTAAAAGAGAGTAGGTACAAATATCTGCCAATCATAGCTTATAACGTGTCCTTCATCCATCATGTAGCCGATGTTCCAGTACAAATATTGGACCGGGAAGTTTAAGATTGTTGCAATTACAATCATAATATTGGCAAAAGTCGTAACACAAATGTAAAGCTTCCTGTGTACTTAATTACAGGTCTGTAATTTATACTTTCCCCTTTCTCCATTATTATATCAACAAACCCATGGTCATAGGCTGTAAATGCACTTGCAGCAGATAGTTGTAGTCCAACCACGGAACAGAAAATAAGAGTCTAACAGACAATCCGAGGCAAGAGTGAACAGAAAACACCAACCAGGCTTGTTAATGGAATTATAAAAAGAAACAAATGAACTACGTACTTGAGCAATTAATTTATCATAATTATGTTGTTGACGACTTTGTACCAATAATTATTTGCATGAATATTATTATTTTTTTTGCGTGCTTCTATAAGTTCTGTAGATTAATTATTTATTTGTCACGCGTAATTTAAGGAGCATGACGAAATAATTATCAAATCATTAATAATAGAAAAGTGGAGGTTCCGCCTAATATTCTAAATTAGCATAAATTATTTCAACAAATTGTTACTTTTGAGTGATTTAGGGCATTTCGATTGATTTGTTCTAAAATTTATGGACGATGCGGGAATTAAACCCGCGCCTCTCGGGGTGCCACAGCGTTAACTAACATACCAACTTACTCGTAACAGCCCGATAGTTGAACAAACATACAAATTTATGGAGCATTCAGATAGACTTAGTTGGTAATAGCGCTGGGGCGTATCCAGAGAGATGAACAAAAATACAAAGATTATGCTTTATTCAAACGATGGTGTTGATAGTAGGTAAGAGCGCTAAGGTCCCTCAATTTTGATACAAATTATTTGTTGAAGTATTTGTCTAATGCTATTTAAATCATTAATTATTTATCTAATGTAAGAATGTGGTAACATTCAGATAAAAACAGAAGTTATCGGAGAATATCATTGTTGTACAAATATCAACCAGAATCCTAATCGTCCATTACGCTTATTAGAAGCTCGGACGCGAACACGAGTCAAGAACATTTTGTTTTAGCAATTGTAATATTTTAGCAAAATAATTAAAAACGTCAAATTAGTTACACAATTTTGTTAATTTAAAGGGGCACTTACTTGAAATTCAACACTCCATCCTTTTTAAGTTTGGATATTGGACAGTTTTTCACTGAACACTTTGTCATTGCGTGGCGTTGTATTCAAAGCGCGGTCAAAACACAGCTGAACGAAAACTCTGCCTAATGGACGCGTAGGTAGAGTTTTTACTTTAGACAATTTTTGATCGTGTTTTCATGGATATGGATCGCATTCAGATCAGACGTAGTGCGAAAACGCTCTAACGGTTGATGGAAAGAAATCGGATGACGGAAGCCGGATCTAGTGCGTAAACTACCTCTAGTTCAGATCGGTCTATTAGGCAGACAGACATTTTGCTGCTTTATTCCCTCCAAGTGAACGACGTCGCGGGCTAAATGATGCGACGACTGCGTAATAAAGTAATAATGAAATTCGCAGTAGAAATTAGGTCAAGCTGTACCCATTTGAAATCTTAAACAAACACTTCACAGTCATATTTTGCACGGAGTTCAACACTCTAGACTCTATGGCCCGTTGTTATAGCCTCAATTGTATGTATTTAGTATGTTACATCGCGACTGGCGCAATGTGTTCACAACCATGACATAATAGGTCTATACATTTTTAATGGTGAAAGTTGTCAGTTACCAATAAAAACATCAATAGACTTTCTCTTTAAGGCCGTGACAATATGTTAAACCGAAATAGGTTTTAAGTAAGTCTTTATTTTTTACAAACTAGCTGATGACCGATGGGCTTCGCTTCAGCTAAGCAAATGCAAATTTCATATCCGAATTTAAAATCTTTTTTTTTGTTAATTAAAACAATTGTTGAAGTTCAATCCTAACAGTAAATATTTTCTTACTTTATATATACTATTCTATCTTTCCAGTTGGACAGAAAGGTGTGCAAAGGTTGATTAAAATCGATTTTAAATCGTGTTTAAAAATTTAGGAGTTCATCGTAGACAAACAACGTGACACGAATTGTTTTATTATATTAAGATTAGATATACATATATACATAGATCAGCTTGCGGGCTCTTTTAGCTACTGTTTAAAGTTAAGGTTTTTGTCAATGACTACTCCAAGATATTTTATATTAGTAGTTTTACTGATATTATTGCAAGAGCAAGGGCCAGATAGCAAGGGTATGCGTGAACTTTATTATCAAAACAGTGGGAAGGGGTTGAAGCTTTTGTTTATTCAAAAGTAGCCAAGTTGCAATCTTCCTCACTCCTTGTGTCGTTGTGTGTAATGCAGTAAGTAGCCCACTTTTCCCGTAAAATTAAAAAGCTATAATGATACAGCAATATCATCATCATGTACTTTATATATAGACAAATCAGAATTACATACCTACTTCATTTCTGATGTTATTTATATACAAAAGAAATTAATAACGTGGGACCTAATATAGTTCCTTGTGCGACGCCAAAATCTATTGTCGTTGGATTGCTTTTCTGATTATCAACTTATAATACACTGAGTACGGTACTGAACTGCTGAACTTAAGTACGATACACTAAATAATTTTAACCAGTCCAGGCAATTACGTCGAATACCTAGGAGCTCAAGTTTCGTAAAAGAATAGGAACACAGACCATTTCAAAAGCCTTGGCCAGATCTGAAAACACATCGACAAATTCTTGCTGCTTATCCAGTTGCAAAGTACCAACAGAATAATAAAAGAGAAATGGAAAATATCTATAAAAAGATATCTCTAATAAGACACACCACACTTATAATTAGTCTTAAAACATACAAGATATATTGAATGTAACCAATTAGGTAGTATGAGCATTTCATGAAAAAAAAAATCATTGATAATCGAACCAGCAAATTAAACCTTGCCTCGGCAAATTATAAAAATTTCAACTTAATTGAAGCAAAGTATTTCAGTAGAATTTTTGGTGATACTTGATAGGTAATCACACCATTCAAAACAACATTTTAATAATGACCGAAATGTAACAAGCATATACATCACCCAATAAATGACTTACTACCTTAACTTAACCGAGTAGTAGGCATAAGAAGTTTATGTTTGTTCCTCGTGTGATAATCATAATGTTATTATGATTATCACAATTTCTAGCCAACTCGCTAATGTGCTTATTATTATTTTTGTGAAGCACAGCCTTTACAGATAAGCAATGAATGAATAATATTTAAGTTTAGGCCATGTTCATTAAGTCAGGTAAACAGATTGTAATAATTGCTCATTAGGAACTGTCATTACGTTATCAGTAGCTGTCTATGCTAATCTATTTTGGTCCAAATTAATATTATTATTTAAATATTTTTTAACAAAATTGATTACTTTATATTATGTACTAACTGGTTCATTACTATATTTGATCATATTTATTTAGGACCACAAAAGAAAAGTACCTTTATACATCATTATTGTAAAAATCATTAATCTTTGATGCTGAATGATTTTTACAATATAGAATGTGTGGATGGAAAAGTGACGCCATTATGATAAAAAAGGAGGGTACGGGTCACCTGATGTTAAGTGATCACCGCTGCCCACAATTTTTCACATTGGAGAAACTATGCGTCGCGTCCAAAATATTTTTTATCTATTTATTTTGATTGTAATGAAGCATACTGTAAGGCAAACATTAAAAAGATGTTCTTGATTGAAGTGAGTCATAGACCACCACAATAGGAACGTAATAATAAGATACAACTTCGATGACATGGCATTCTGGGTCTTTTTAAATAATAAAGAGAGACAAAAGTATATCATCAGATGTAATTATCATCATAGTTTCTGTACTTCTCTTCTTAAGGCTTTAATTGCTCACTGGTGCGTTAGGAACGCAGATCTTCACCGGGACTTAAAGTTCCCCACCATCCAACAGCACATTAAGTGCTTATCTGAAACTTTCTTCAAGTCCTCAGACAAACACCCCAACCCCCTGATTAAGGGGGCAGCGTATTATACCGCTCCCCCTCCTTTACCAAGACCTCAACTTGGTAACAGTAAGGAGGAGCGGGCGAGACGGCCTGGAAACGCCCTCACCGATCCAGCTAACAAACTCTAGTCAGACCAGGATAGTATCTTAGCATTAGCATCCGGGAATTACCAGACACATCTAGACTCACGTCCCGCTTGTGATCATATTTCTGATGTCTATTTTATATTCTGTGCTATATCCCAGCGGATACCCAAGGAAGTGCCGCTGGCGCCTCACTGGGAAAGAAGGTCGCCTCAGGTGGAGGCTTAGCGGGCACTTGCCCAAAGCCAACATAGGTGATTTTTAGTGGGTAGGCATTTATGACTTAGGTTTCATGTGGACTCTCATAACCAACGCAGGTGGCTTTATTGAATAAAAATATTCGAATTTATTTATTTTTGTCAAAGAATCAGTTTATTATGCCAAGGGAAACTCTCAATCACTGAAATAAAGATACGCTTTCTTAATTTGTGTGTATTTATGTTTATTCATTCAGAACTCCATTGAAACGAACCCATTTTTTTTTCATTTGCACCCATACGAGTACTTTAGATAGCTCCCTCATTATGTTTTTTAAATATTTGACATTCTTATCCTAGTATTTGCATACTAAACTATTAGTGAAGCAGAAAATTATAAATGGCCTATGGAATTTCTCAATTATCATTACTTCAAGTGAATCTATTGAAACAAATATAGAGGGATTATATCTTTATAATCCATAGAGTCCGGATGGAATGCATCACAAATCCATTAAAAAAATTTGGAAAACGGTTGACCCTTAAGGCCATCCCTGCAACTTCCCGCTAATTGCTAAACTTAAACGCTTCAAATTGTACTTATTACGAATTTCAGCTCTTAGAGCTCAAAAGTCTAATGAAAGTTAAATAAAACCCTATTTTATAAATTATAATTTTCAAACGGCAATAACTTTTGAATGAATGAAACGATTTTCACGCGGTTGGTGGCATTCGACGATATGATCGAACTCGAAGTTCGAAATAATTCCGAAAACACACTTTATTCGGTTGTCTTTCGTCAACGCAACCGATTTTGACCGGCTTGGTGGCGATCGACGTGGTTTTTTAATGTTAAGAGCTGATTAGTTTTTTGGAATTTTATCAATTCCAATAGCAAAGCCGTTTGTTTAAAAGTTATTCCAAAAAAAAACACATGACTTTATTCATTTTATTTAATAAACTTTTAAATAATAGAGGAAAGGTACCAAATATGGAATACGTCCCTAATATTGAATACAGTAATATTTCTAAAACTAAGCGTCAAGAATAGACCTATATACCCTCGTTCGACGGCCAGCACGCGTGCGGCGTTCAGCGAACTAGATGCAAATGATAGTACGTTACACTGTTAAGTTAACAGTGTTAACGCAAATTTGATTGGATATATTTTAGCTAAGTTATTCGTAATTTTTTATCGTATTATTCTTAAATGAATATCGCAGAATCAGTTGTTGAGTATATAAGCAAGGTATGTAGTATTTAATTGGTATTGTTATTTCACGAATATTTAAAAATTAAAAAAGTTACATTCAGTTTCCTCCTACTATCATATTGTTCGTAATATGTTATACTATTCCATATTAGGACATCAACATTAATGATTGATTAGTATTTCTCTCTTTTGCAGATATTATAGTTGTAATCAACATTGCCCCACCAGATACAAAACCCAAAAGCATGGGACAATACCAATCTGATAAAAGCTTTTGAAGCCGTGAAAACCCAAACAATGGGTTATAAGAAAATTGCACAAATATAATAATAGTTTATCTCGGACTACCCTCTTTCTGTTTTGTCATACCAACGAACCAAATAAGGAATGGACGTAAAAGAATTTTAGTATCTGACATTGAACATAATTGTTAGTATAATCAACGAGTAGCTGTAACAAAAACAAACGAAAGACCGAGAAAATCATTGTTGGAGTCTGGATTATGTTCTGATGAAGATCCACCAGATCTTTATCTAGTGATCATAGTGACGATAAACCCTCTGTTCTTCAAGCTAACGATCCCATTGCTGATGCAGAGTGCATGTATGCTCTGGTTTTTTCAGCGAATACAAAAATGAAAGAGATTGGATTCAGTGCATTGCCTGTAGACAATTATGCCACGTTCAGGGTTCCGGAGCAGAATATGCAGATTTTATTTGTGATTTTTGCTTGCAGGGTTAATTTTATTATTTTATTCTAATAAAAAGACTTGACCCTATTATGGAATACCATATTCCATTATAGGGTCACATTTTTGAGTGGCATATTTTTGGTTGATTTAGTTTAGTTAATGATATTACGGAAAGTGTTTATTATTTTTTGATTTAAATATAAATTTTTATGACTGACTATTACTGCATATAATTAGTAGTAGTATCTAGTAGTATAAGAAATGACATCAAAAAGAATTCTAAAGGAATCAATTTTGAGAACATAAATGCCTTTTTATGCCTTTTTAATTATAAGCCATGACTAACTGATAAAAATAACACTCGTATACTGATTTTTTAAAGAATTTGTTTAAGTATTCCATATTCGGCCCTTTTCCCCCAATTTATCTTATTTTTTATAATTATATTATTAATGTTATTTTTTTAAGTTTTCTTCAAATCTACCGGTCCGAGTGGGTCCGAATTGTATACAAAATCTAAGTTTGCCAAGCCTGTTTGAATGGCGCTAACCGCGATGAAATCGGTCGAGCTGTTCAAAAGTTATAGGAGGTTTACATACATCCATACATACACACACACACACACATACATAAATACTAGCACCTTAAAATGTCGAGTTCTGATGAAAACTCGGTTTTCTAAAAACAGGAACCAATAACTTATATATAACAGTAATCGAATTTTTGAAAATTTTCCATTTTCTTAGCGGCAACTTAAAAAATAGTTTGGTATACACCACATGCGTAACTTAAAAAGAGTAAAATAAAAATACTTTTAACTTATAAACCAATGACGATAAACACCGAAATTGAATCTAGGCTTAAAACATCTACTTACGTAGTTTTCGATATAAATAAACAATAAGCAATCGATCACGTTATTTCAAATGCATGCACTTTAAAATTTCATAGAGCTTAGAGTTGACCTAAAAGTATCTCAATAATTTACATTTTATTGGCTCGTATTTATTATACGCTTTTTATTAGCTTCACCTGTATGCATGTTTGCTTGTAACCGACAGATTTGGGCGCGATTTTGACCCACTTTAAAAGAGATTTATCGAGGACCGAGGACAAAACATTGATTAAATTAAATAAATATTCCATTATTCATTGCAAAATAAGATTTTGTTTATTTATATAATAATTTTCATCAATAAGGCAGGAATTGATGTTAATTTTAAATTTCAAAATATATTTTCAAATATTTTAGTTCGGTTTTCTATAAAAAGCTATGTATATATATGTATATTTTTTGAACTACTATTTTATTATAAATTAGAACAACAATAAACTATTTTTAAGGAATTTAATAGATTGTATGTACTCATTTCATCTAACTTTAAATTAAAATTTTAACACGGCCAATATGAAAGTCAGATAAATATAAATATACATAGCCATAGATTAATATCTAATAAAGAAAAATAACATAACATACCATGCATATCATGCCTTGAAAATAATTGTTAAAATACACTATGAGACTGCACACTTTACATTTTTGATCAAATACTTTATCTGTGGTAACAAAAGAGCGGGAAAACGTTAGCGCTTCACTGGTCGTCGCAACATGCACTGCGGAACGCATAGATATTGAATTGCGTGCGGGCAGTACTTACATTGCGTTTGCAACACCATAGGTACTGCGTCATAAAAGTAATTGCATTAGAATCTACTCAGGTCTAACCATTTGACATGGTATAATATCATTCTTTTTTTCGTATTAAAACCTAAGATCAATGACTATAAATTGATGATTGTACTTATCTATAAAAATAGATAAAGATTCAGTACCTAAATTCTTTAGGTTCCATACCAACGTACCGGATCAACCATCGGGACCCTATTACTAAGACTCCATTGTCCATATTCTGTCCGTGCTACTTGTCTGTCAGCGGACTGTACATAATTTTTTTTTTGCTGTATTTTTTAAAAGTAGATTTTTTATATTAGATTTTGGGTACGAAACTTCGACGTCTTCAACGTAATTTTCTCTGGAAAGCGACTAGAAATCTGAAAAGACCAAATTCGTTAAGCGATAATAAATAAACATATTACCTATGGCAGCTGGGCCAAAAGATTTGTTAAATCAATCTTCTACTTCTTCTCTTAAAGGTACTCGAAAAGCTCTTTGTAAAATGGGTGAAAATTGTCAGAAATCAACTAAATCAATTTCGATTAAGACAAGGTAGTGGAACTACAGAATGTAATTATTTAATTAAATTTTGTATGTTCGTTAGTCTCGCTAAAACTCGAGAACGGCTGGACCGATTTGACAAGTTTAGGTCTTGAATTATTTGTGGAAGTCCAGAGAAGGTTTAAATGGTGAATAAATAAAAAAAATGCTCGGAATTAAATAAAAACAACAAATTTGTTTTTCCTTTGATGTGTTCATACATAATTCCTATGATAGAATTTATTGACGCACGGTTTGACAGTTCTGCTGTGAAACAATTTCATTACGACAGCAGAGTCCATATTTTACGAAGTAATTCTTGATGTTATGATATATTATTGACAAATTCATAAAAAAAAAACATTATTTATTACTAGCTGACGCAGCAAACGTTGTATTTCCATATGAAGTAACAAGAAAAAAAATTAATAAAATTTTTTGATGTATAAAAAATAGATGACGACCGATTGTCAGAGCTACCAAATATATCGTACATAAATTATATTTGATTGCCATCTTGCAACCCTATTCCTTTGGATGGAACAGAATAATATAAAAATCGCGATACAAAAATAGGTGTTGATCGTAGATGGGTGAAATTTTGTAGTCAAAAATATATATATTTAGGTTATGTAATTATCTTATAATTATCTAGGCTTATCATTTACATTTCATGAAAAATAGATGTCATATGTAAATAGCTGTTATATTTCTGAATGTTGGCCAAAAAGTGCTTAGTAATATTTCCAATCCCAGAAACGTAAAGAGCGTAAATGATCTGGTGGTGGGTTGTTGGTTGCCTTCAGCACAACATAATCTAGTAGATTCATCACTGTCTGAGCGACGGGGGTTGGCACCAACCCCTACCACCTAACCTGTCCGGGACGGGATATGACTCGAATCTGATGCTCGCTTCGCTCGCTTTTACATTCTAAATTCTTCTAGTCGCGTCACTGGATTGGACGTTATTTCACGGAACCAACCCTGGTATTTGCTCAAATCACTAGATTTGTTTAGAGAAATAATAAAATCGTGTTGTTCTTTTAACATACTCCGTGATTTGATCAAATCACCTAGGGAATTGGCCAAATCTCTGTTATTATAATTTCCCTGCGACATATATATGTTTTACAACAAGATCTCAGAAAATGTTCCAAACAAATATATTACGAAATTCAAAAGAATTTGTTAAAAAATGTTTGTGTGGTACCTAAAGGTTACTATATCAAACGACTTTCATTAATTTTAATGATACCACAGATTGGGAATGGAGTGACCGTCAGGCTATTAAATAATACATTTGATTGTACGATTTTCAATTGTAACCATATTTTTTATAAAATAAAAGAAGCCAGCTGAGTTCCTTGCGCCCGTTATTTTGGTTCAGATCTGAGGCATACTTTTTCTAATGGGTTTTTGACTTTCAATAAGTGTTAATATATCCTATTTGGAATAAAAATATTTGAATTTGAATGTTATTCCAACAAAACAGCGGTATCGACTATATATTATTTAGTTTCTCGTTCGTAGGGTGTGCACTGTTTATGAGTTGCCATTATAGATAAAGTGAATTTAATAATACACTTCTCACTCATCCAACATATTCCGGCGATCTTGACCAGATTGTCGGTCCATCTTGTGGGGGGCCTAACACTACGTCTTCCGGTACGTGGTCGACATTCGAGCCATACTGCCCCAACAGCCATTTGTCCGTCGAGCTATGTGCCCATTGTATACATGGTCAAAATGGAGGACACAAAAGTGATCGGGTCCCTACTGTAAAGTTATCAACGCCACCCCCGTTTTCCTTCAACATCAGTGGGATCACAGGAGCGTTGTCAGCGTTTTATGAAGGCCTAAGCGCTTTTTTTGAGGTATCCACGTCGTATCGTTCTGAAAACACCAAGCAAAGAGACCCGGGCAGCGGGGACCCTTTCCCCGCGAGCACAGGCCACCCGGGCGCTCGCATCTCCTCTTCGCCGCGCCATTGATCGCTCGACTTGGCAAAAAATTCTATAGACAAATAAGACATCTCTCCTCTCCGCTTGATCCATTTCCACCGAAGCTAAACGGAGAGGAGATGTGGAAATAACGAAATCTGATTGCTTATCAAAACACATTTCCTCTCCGTTTTGGTGGATACCGGGGCTTAGAATAAACTTGCGTATTACGACAAACTGACAGCCCGATAATGCGGGTCCAATTTTGATATCGCAATATGTGTATTAACCAGTGGTTTCATATTCAAAATAGTAAGGTACTAATATTCTTTTCCATCTTGCTGTATCTCCATTAGATATGTTTTTTTCTCTCGCACGCTTTGTGCCTATTTTAATGTAAGCCTATGGTGCGGATGATATAGCTGTATTATATATAATTCCTTGTTTTTATGACATTAAGGGACAAGACAGGACGTTTTTTGGGATCATTAATTTATACGGTATAAATCCAAAATCAATTAAAAACTCAGCGCACTCACGGAAATAATAATCATTTATTTCGGACTCATCCATACATGAGATTACATCTAAATTTTTTAGTAAAGTTTGCCAGCTTACAAAATAGTGTTGAGTTAGTAATAATTCACCTCCAGTTTGCTCACGTTGTCATATGGCAACGGCATGCGGCCACCGTGTTGTATGCTGTTATGAAGTTAGCGCACAAAACTTTAATATACATATTGAGAAAAACTAAAATTAATAGTCACAAAAACTGTTGTGTATAAGGAGTATTAAAACAAAACGAGGCCAAGCCGAGTGTGATAATAGTATCACATGAGTGTTTTAATACCTAATTATCAACAGTTGCATATAAGACATCTACACCCATAATATGAATTCTCTAAAAGATTCTGAATCAATTAGCTTACTGCCAACATTAAAACAGCCAGTCCTAGTAGTAACCTAATATCATCCATTACTGATTATATACAAAAAAAGTAGGTATTAATGAAATAATTATTTATTTTTGTAGTAATCTACATTGCAGAGTTTAAAATATCTGGCGGTGTGCTGTCAAAACTTGAATCGCTCAGTTTTTGTAAACAAAACAATAAAAATATCGAAGAAAAATGGCGGAGATTCGAATAACATAACGCGCGAAATGTTCTTTTTGGAAATTCATACAGATACCACGCATCGAGCAATAAGAATGTGGCTATCTGTTGAAACTCTTAGCGCATGAAGGGATTTAAAAAAAAAAACAAAGGAGTGTTGTTATGAAATTCAGTACAACATTACAACACTCGTTTGGATGATGTAATGGCTATTAGTACAATGGGTGTTTTAATGTTGGCAATAAGCTAACTGTTTCAGAATCTTTAATAGAGGATTTAAAGCATGGGTGTAGATAAAATAAAATAACAGACTCGTCTGGGTAGACTTCCCGATGATGACGTTAACGTATTAAACGACTGCGTGCAGCCGTATCCAGCGAGACAGCATTCAGCAGACAGAGAGTCCCACCAGTATGACAGCGGGCGCAGTTTTCTGTTAGGACTGTATCATATGCGGCGCATGGTAGAGGCGCATGGCCTCAAAGTCATCATTGTCGGCCGCCGCGAACATCATAGAGGCGCTGCAGCTGCTCATTACGAAAGGTCGTGACTCCTCCGCTACATCAGTTTCTCCCGTACGATTTCCCTCCATCTGCTGCGATCCTTAGCTTCATGAAGGGCATTGTGGAAGTTGAAGTTTATAGAAGATTGTATTTGGTGCGACCATCTCTTGGGACTGCGTCCTCTGGGACGTTTGCCATCCACCTTGCCTGTCACCATCAGCTGTTCAAGATTGTGACCCTCTTTACGAGCAATATGTCCGAATAATTCCAGCACCCTACGAAGGCATATAGTGGAAAGTCTAGTTTTTACATTAAGCTCTCTCAGAATAGACACGTTGGTGCAAAAGGCGGTCAGGAAAGGACTGACAGTAGGAACGCTTTAAAAAGCGTAACTTTGAAAATCTGCGGGCACCGTGAAAACCTGCAGGCCAAAAGATGCATTGTACAGCTCAAGCTCAGCGTCTTGCTAAGCAATTTGACGTAGCCGCAACATTTTTTTTTGTCGCGCTAATGAACTGGAGCAGTGTTGATGTATATCGCCTGTATATTCTTAAATAAATATATGAAGGGGCATGTTCTGCGCGTAAATATTAAAAAAACTGAAATAGTGCGAATCGGACACCCACTTGCCCAAGGGTTCCGTACAATGTATAGTTTTCTGGTTTTTGCCTATTAATTAGTTGCCTAATAATTGTAGTTTAAGCAGTAATATTTAATTCCTAAATTTCATAGTTCTAGGTTAACAGAAAATACTGTTTAAATGTGATTCCCTTGGTCGTATATTATTTTACTTTAATTTAGAAATTTGATCGTTTCACACCCTCAAGAGACAAAAGATAAACTGTTTTGACAGACAGAAAGACAGAGGGACGGACAAACAACAAAGAGATTCTATAAGGTTTCTGTTTCTTTCATTTTAAGGTGCGGAACCCTTGAAATCAAGTTAACAATCGACGTATATTTTTTTTATATTAGCGGAGGTAAACGGTTCCTTTGATGAAAAATAAAAAAACAACTGCCTATGGACTAAATAGTCTTCCTTCGTTGTATACCCTAGATTCGAGACCACTCTTCAAACTGCTACAGTCAGTTTTTAGGTACCCAATAATTTTATTACATAATTATTAAAACCAGGATGGAGTACTCACCCTAAATATGGATAGTCTCTCACCAATCATAATATCATGAAATAAGGCGAAATTGTGGCATAGAGTACTATTATTATTTGGGTGGGCGAAAGAGCGACTCGAATCAACGACTATCAAGTCATCTCCGATCGGCCTAAATCTTCAGAGTTGCAGAGATGAGAGGTCGCTCTGTATATTATAGCTCACGTTTCATGGGAATATGCAGAGGAGATGTTCAGATTCTTATTCACCCGCAGTTGAAGCTGCCGGTGAATAAAAATGCCGGTGTCGAATCTAGGGTATACAACGAAGGAAGACTATTTAGTCGTTACACCACAAATCTATGGCTTCTTTGGGTTGAACTGGACTAAAGTTTGCAGGCTCCAGTCTGAGAATTTGCTGCATGGGGAAGAAATAGTGTAGGGCATGCAGCCTTGTGTGATACCAGCGTTTATGATTGCTTGATGCTCCGATCAACCAAAATGCTAATGCATAATGATATAGTGAATCGGCATGGTGCTCCGTTTCGCACAGTGGTGTGACGACCACAAAGTAGAGTCAACGGAAATCAGGGAAGTAGCTGTCGGAGTCTGATGTCAATAATAGATTCAACAGTGAAAGTGATTGTTCTTTCACGTCTGGGATTATTAAATAATTAATATATTGAAGTCGCCAAGATTCACCATGTCTGCAGTGTAATCCAATGCGTGGTCTGTAGCTATTTACGAGTTCTCAACTAATTACCTAATCTATAAGGGTTTAAGTATATTCACTTTCACAAAAATCGTCTTACAGTACCAAACGATTAGTGCACCATTTGTGCCTACTTACATGCACAGAAGCCCACAAACCAAAGGAAAGGTTGCGGCTGAGCCGACTGTTCACATAAGTGCAATTTAAATTGGAAAGTAGTACCTCCTCGGGCGTGCCAGCCCAATTCGGTAGCATCCCTTAGGGACCCAACGTGGCACTACCGTTAAGTCCACGTTAATATAACTGAATCTTAATTTCACTTGGCGACCTGCAACCCATTTTCACAGCTATTTGTCGCATTGAACTTTAGTTACAAAATTAATTAACTTTGATCATTTTAAGCATTTGTTTTGTTATAATATATTGTAATAAATAATGCTATCCTTTACTACTAATTTACATAAACCATGTACATAAACACTTCACTAAACTGTTATAATCAATTCCATAGTGATTTCTCACAAAGATCAACAACTCTATTATAATAATATTACTAGTAAATACGCCTTCTCCATATTATAATGTCGCTTAAAACATATTGGGGGCACCCAACATACCAAATCGATCAGAAAAGAATAGATCGACATACACACGAAATAGTGTTACATATACCACACCACAATAGCACACAGCCGTGGTAGATTGTGGTCACAGTTCACACCTTTCAAGTTTTGAGTGTTATGACGTAGAGTACGAGTAAGGCCAAAGATAAATTAAACATCTCCTTCTATGCTTTTGTTTAGATTATTGTAATTTTTAAAAAGTTCATTTGGTTCAAAAAGTTTACAGAAAGCTGTTATGTAATTAAAATTAAAAGAACCAAAATTGTGTCAAGTCCGCATTATGTTGGAAATTTTAGGTGTGGCAATACGGTGTTGACGTGGGATAAGAGGAATGTCAATGTCTAAAATGTCTAGAAAAAAAATTGTCTACAGTGAACACTGAACAGTCTATTCGCCATCAAAATGGCGTCATCGAAGGAAACTTATTGTTTGTGTGGCCAACCATATAATGTTGGACAATTTATGATAGAATGCGATTGTTGCCGTGAATGGTTCCATGGAAGGTAAAGCAAGATTTGCATAAATTTTGGTTTATAAAATACAATATGTGTGAAAATAAATCATATTTATAGCCCTCCATGGCTCGGCCATTATGTTGTGAATGTTTTATATTTTAATTTATTGCGCTTTTATTATTAAATATAATTTAATGTTTCTTATATTAATTTTAATTCGGTCAATTATTTTTCCGTTGTCACTGCTATTTTAATCATTATTATTTGTTTACAATAGCGGTCGTCATTGGTTTCGGAAATGCGTCTTATTTGTATGTAAAAAGTATATTCTTTAAAAGAACCTGTTTCTAATTAAATTATTACTTTTCAAAGAATGTCTCGAATACTTCTGTTACCGTTTTGCTTGAGTAAAACCAAATTAAACCTCTTATTGAAAATCAATGATATTTTACCATGGGTCCATGTTTTTCAGTTGTGTAGACGTGCGGATATATCTGTCGGACGATATAGACAAGTACCACTGTCCAAAATGTGCACAGACCTATGGTCCATCTATTTGTAAGTATTTATAGCGATGTACTTATTACTATAGTTAATGAATAAACACCATTACACCATATTTAGAAATGATTTACTTATACTGAAATACCAAAACCCAGTCAAACGCGAAGTAAAGTTATTCCAAGTCTTTATCTTACCTTTGTCACTACAGAATTACTTATATGACAGGGAGAAGTAGTAACTTTTGTGTTTATTAATAAGACAGGTAATGTTTCCTTACCCCTGCCCCTAATTTCCTAACAAAAATTAAAGATTATATGTATTTAAATAATGTTAAGTAATATGACATGGTTTCTAAGAGTTTCTGAAATCCATAGCAACCCAAATATTAGCACAGTAAAAGAGGAAATAAGGAACACCAAAATTAAATACAAAAACATACTAATGACACACCCACACCAACTTGCTGTGCAATTTACTTTTCCTGACGCAATGCACAGACTGAAAAGACAGCTATATACCAAGACCAACATGATTAAATATAGAGAAATTCCTAACGACACAACCTGAGAGTTGAACAAAGCAAACAGAATTTTATAACGAGGTGGTACTCGAACGGTTAGCTCAGTTGGTTATAACACTGGTACGGAACGGCGGAGGTTGTGGGTTTGAATCCCTCATTGTTCATAAAATTTTATTTGTGATTTCCTAATGAGGAATTCACTCAGATCACCAATAATCTCAGAACACATCAGTTCATGGTCTCTTGACTGTTTGCATGATATATTTATAAATAAAAATTAATATAACATAGAAGTAATAAAGCCTATACTCCCGCGTTAAATGAGGGGTACACATCTCTTGAACTCTGGTGTTGCAGATATCCATGGGTTCCCTTACCATATCCCATCATTTGAGCTTCTTGCCCATTTGGCTCCTCTTATATAAATTAGTAGCTGACCCGCCGACAGACTGTTTTGTACATATTGAATAAAATACTGTTTTTTATGAATTTGTCTATAATATTTCATAACATCAAGAATAATTATGTAAAATATGCTCCCTGTTATTATGAAATTGTTTCATAGCAGAACTGTCCAACCATGTGTCAATAAACAAATATTAAATAAAAATAAGTATGGGTCCCAAATAGGCAATAAAAACTATCCTAACTCAAGTTGGATTATACTGCACCCCATGAAAAATTCCCATTAAAGTCCATTCATTACTTTAGCAGTTCACTGGAAACAAACATGAGGACATTGCATTTATATATAACACTAGCTGACCCGACAGACATTGTTCTGTATATAATAAATAAAATAATGTTTTTATATGAATTTGTTAATAATATATCATAACATCAAAAATTACTTCGTAAAATATGCACCCTGCTGTCATAATGAAATTGTTTCACAGCAGAACTGTCAAACCGTGCGTCAATAAATTCTCTCATAGAAATTATGTATGGACACATCAAAGGAAAAACAAATTTGTTGTTTTTATTTAATTTAGCAGCATTTTCCTATTTATTCACCTTTTAAAACTTCTCTGGACTTACACAAATAATTCAAGATAAAAATTAGCCAAATCGGTTCTCGAGTTTTAGCGAGACTACCAAACAGTAATTCATTTTTATGACCTGGCAAACATTGTTTTGCCATATAAATTATTTTTAGAGTTAGACCGTTTCTTCTACATTGCAACATTACTTTATTTTTCTAAAATAAATGTAGCATAAGTTACTCCTTATTATATCAGCTACCTGCCAATAAAAGTCCCATCAAAATAGGTCCAGCCATTTAAGAGATAAGCCGGAACAAACAGACAGACAGACAAAAAAAATCTAAAAAATGTTATTTTGGTGTATGTATTGTATATATATATATTCATAATATACATGTAGTAAAAAAACAGTTATTTCAATATTATAAACAGACACTCCAGTTTTATTTATATGTATAGATTAAGGTATATATAGTTTAAACAGCAATATTTAACCCAATATCTATATTGGTAGATTGAATTTTGTGTCACTATTTCAGTAAAAATACCAACAAACAATCATCGTGCCGACCGGTATGAGATAGAAGCAGAGACAAGGCCATCTCAAGCTGGCACACCAGCATGGGTAAGAGCGCTAGCAGCTCGCCCAATGCGCCCCACGCAAGCTGCATTGCAGAGAATGAGACCAGAGCAATTCACTGAAGAGTTTGTACAGGATAATGGTAAAATATATTTAACTAACTTCTAAAACTACAGTACATCATCATTATTGACCAATTTAACTACAAAATACATTCATTTACCAAACCATTCACTATCCTGTTATCAAACATTTATATTTAATTGGTGCCAAAGAAAATCCTCTTGTTTGTGAATGAAAATGTGGGGTCATCTACCAACTTAATCCTAGATTATGGCTCTACAATACATGCAACTCTTTATATGCTTAACAAAGTGGAATGTAGATGAAGTATAACCACTATTTAACAGCCTTTTAACTACACAGAGTAAGTTTAAGGTATACTTTCTTAATAGTACAATAAGTAGTGTTTTACAAAAAGTAACAATGACACACACACATGCACATGCTTACACACATGTACACATGCTCAAACACACATGCATACACAAACACACAGACATCCTGTTTGTAATAATATAATTATTTTTAGTGTTTTTCACTGTTAATATTAATTGATATGGAAGAGTGTGGCACAGGTGTTCCTCATTTAATAGAAGGTCACATCCACTATAATGTTTGTACCATTTTTGTTACTGAAAAAAAAAAAAAATTTTTGGTGGTGAAAAATGGTGAGGTTGAACTTTCTACTTATTAAGGATACTTTGCAGCTATAGCTATATAACAGATCAGAAAGAGTGAGTTTGTGATAACTGAAGCCTAGATTATAAGTAATATATTGAGTTTTATGGGACAAAATGAGCAATTGAGCTAGTTTTACAGTAGTTATTTCCCATAACAGCGTATATATATGTTTAATTTTTTAATTAACTTTGATAATTGCTTGAAGTGGTCTCTGAGTTTTATATTTATTAATTTATTTTTAGGTTTCACCAGACCAATCATATTTCACTCCATTGAGGGGTTAGATCTAAAAATTCCCAATGCAGCTTCATTCAATGCTAGATCTGTTTTAAGATTTTGTGGTGCTCAGCTGGAGGTATGTATTTTTTTTAATGGAATAGTAGGACAAACGAGCGTACGGGTCACCTGGTGTTAAGTGATCACCGCCGCAAACAATCTCTTGCAACACCAGAGGAATCACAGGAGCGTTGCCGGCCTTTAAGGAAGGAGTATGCGCTTTTTTTTAAGGTACCCATATCATATCGTCTCGGAAACACCGCACAAGCTCATTCCACAGCTTTGTAGTCGGTGGAAGAAAGCTCCTTGAAAACCGCACTATGGAGGACAGCTACACATCCAGATGGTGGGGATGATATCCTAACTTGTGGCGTGTCGTGCGAAGGTGGAATTCGGCGGCAGGAATCAGGTTAAACAGCTCTTCGGAACACTCCCCTTGATAAATGTGGTAGAAGACACACAATGAAGCGATGTCTCTACGCAACGCCAAGTGATCCAGCCGTTCACAGAGCACTGGGTCCCCGACAATTCAAGCTGCTCTACGTTGCACGCGGTCAAATGGGTCGAGCTGATACTGTGGTGCGCCAGACAAGAGATGACGCTCGAGATTTCGAGACCCAGTATTCCGTATTTCAGAAGGGAAGTGTTGTCGAAGAGTGGTGATACTGCAAATGGGGTTATTTTTAGTGGTAAATGAGCAAACTTGAGTCTTCTGGGGGTTAAATTAGACAAGGTACAATTTACCCCATTCCACCACGTTCTCAAGAGAGGACTCGATAGAAGACACAAGTTTCTCCCAGCACTGGTCAACGATTTCCCGAGAGAGACCTGCATGGCCCGTGTATACGGCATCACCAGTGCTGTCGTCTGCATAGCAATGTATGTTGGAGGTGTCCAACATATCATTGATATGCAGAAGAAACAGCGTGGGAGATAGCACACAGCCTTGGGGGGCACTCCAGCGTTCACGGGCTTCGGGTTCGAGCAATAACCGTCGACAACGACCTGTATGCTGCGCCCAGTGAGGAAGCTGGAGGTCCACTTGCATAAGCTCTCGGGAAACCCAAACGATGGAAGTTTTGAGAGGAGCGCCTTGTGCCATACACGATCAAAGGCCTTCGCTATATGCAGGCTAACTGCCAAGCCTTCCCCCTTGCTTTCAATAGCCGCCGCCCATTTATGTGTTAGGTATACCAGAAAATCACCTGTCGACCGACCATGGCCAAAGCCGTACTGTCGGTCGTTGATCAACTGGTGACCCTCTAGGTATGTCTCCTTTTTTGGATCGGATGGACACGGGCCTTCCATGAGTCAGGGACTACGCCTTTGGAATAAGAGTGCCGGAATAAACGCGTTAGCACCCGCGTCAACTCAGGGGCACACGTTCTAAGCACGATTGAAGAAATGCCATCCGGCCCGCTCGACTTCCTGACGTCCAACGAAAACAGAGCTCGCCTAACAGTTTTCTGTCTGAACTGTACATCAGGCATAGAGCTCTAACACCGCGGGATGGTCGGCGGTGTTTTTCCGTTGTCGTCAAGAGTCGAGTTGGAGGCGAAAAGAGTGCACAGGAGCTCGGCTTTCTCTTTTGCCGTATGGGCCAGGGTGTCATTCCTCATGTGCAACGGCGGCAAGGACTACTGGTTGTAGTTACCAAGAGCAGCTTTCGACAACGACCAGAACTTGCGTGTTCCAGTCGGGTAATTGGAAAGCTGCTCGCCGATTTTGACGACGTGCTTTGACTTCGCACGGGCGATTTGCCGCTTAAAAATCTGGAGGCACGGTTATATTTAGTAGTATAAATTTTAATGAATAAAAATTATTGTGTTATGAATAACATATGAATCCAGTCTTAAAATATAACCCTAATTAAAGTCGTAGGCAGATTATTTATTATTATGATTTTTACTATCTACAGAATATACTTAGACTTTGCTCAGACTTTACTTACATAAAACTTATATGAGTGTGATAAAGTGCAAACTTGACTTTTGTATTGGGCTGTATTAGCTTAAGTTGATAATTTCAGTCATTAGACATGACTATAAAATGATATCAAACATTATGCTGAGTTTTTACACTCAGCTAAGTTTTACATAAGCAAAGTCTATGTACACTAGATCTCAGCTTTAGTGGGTACTCCCTTTGCAGTGTAAGCTAACGTAGTATTCATAACTTTTACAGGTTGAAGTAATAGATGTAAGGAAACAGACATCTTTGAGAATGCCTCTTGGAGATTTCATAGATTACTTCGAGACACCTCCTGAGCATAGGGATGAAAAAGTTCTGAATGTTTTGAGCTTAGAATTTAGCGATACAAAGTAAGTAGTTAGTCTCTGTATGTCTATAACATAAACAACTTATTACAGTGCTCCCAAATTAATAATGCGCATACAGATCTTCGCTAATGGGTGTATTCCCGGAAACACCCGAATCATTCAATCGTAAGAGCCCTAAACAATGCACTTGCATTTTGCACCTTGTGCGAAAGAAATAGGTGTCAAATCATGCGTTCACAATACGAAAACAAATCGGGCGGTCGGCTGCGGTAGCCGGTCAGCCAGTCGTCTTTAAGTATTGGTGCCGACTGCACGTGTTCAGTCTATTTGGAATTATATAGAGCTCCTATTACACACCCCTCTTGTTATTATTATTGTAATAATTTAATTCTACTCAATTATGCAAAAGTAATGCATTTTACCACTCTATATAGATATCGTCTCCCGACGGTCGGGAAATACGACCGTTGCCGAAAAGTGGCGAAGATCTGTATGCGCATTACTAATTTGGGAGCACTGTATTTGTGACTCTTACGGTCTAAGTGCACTTTTCCAAGGTAATACTATAGTTGATATTTACTATTACTACTACTTATATTTACTTTATGAGATAGTAGAATTTGTGACTCTGTCATGATTTGTGGGTGACAATTTAGTAAATTTCCAAGTTTCATCTATCTAAGATATAAAAATTTTGTGTCGCGATGTTTGTTACCAAACTCCTCCGAATCGGCTGAACCGATTTGTATGAAATTTTGTGTGATATCGCGTAGGTCTGAGAACTGGTCGACATCTATTTGTTATACCTTAAAATATTTTATTGCAATTTTTTTACGTATGGCGATACAATGTTTGCCGGGTCAACTAGTAATTCCATAATATTTCATATTATTCATTCTCATAGACCATGCAGAATAAATAAATGAATTTACCAGGTTCCATCACAGTCAAAGATAGAGTTATAATATTAGGTCTTTACCTATGAAATTGCCGATTTTTATGAAAGAGTTTAAACAATTTTTTTTCGTGTATTTTTTATTTGTATTAATCGAAGTAAACACCCATGCAATCAATGCATCTTTGCCAACGCAGTGGCAGTTTATTGATACCCTTCTTAAAGAAATCAGCTGGACGGGAGGCAACAATTTCTTCAAAAGTGTTTTGTATGCTGCCTGCCTCTCGGGTATAGAATTTTTTTCCCACCAAGAAGTTATCCAAATTCTGGAAAAAGTAGTAGTTTGTAGGCGCAAAGTCTGGTGAGTAGGGCGGATGACGGACAGCTTTCAACCCCAGTTCTTGCAATTTGGAGACCATCTGCTGTGCAGTATGAGGTCGCGCATTGTCGTGCAGGAGCAGCGGAGACGAGCGATTGAATAATGCTGGTTGGAGATGTACCAGCTTCTCCATCATTGTGTTCAGTTCTTCAGAGTACTCATCTGCAGAAATGCTCACCCCGTTTGGTAAGAAGCTGTGATGAATCACACCGGCGCTAGACCACCAAACAGTGACCATCACTTTACTAGGGGTAAGTTTTCGTTTAGGGCATTGTTTGGGTGCTGAACCAGGATCCAACCAACTTGCTGAGCGCTTGCAATTATCAAACAGAATCCATTTTTCATCGCAGTCTGGCGATCATTGAGTTCGTAGGGGCACCTATTTGTCAAGCTTTTTTAACTTGCCAATTTGACGCAAATGGACCAATATTATTTTGATGCTAACGTCGAAAGCTGCTGCTAATTCAGCCGTAGATTGTTTATCATCAGCTTCCACAATCGCCTTTAATTCGTCATTGTCGACCAAAGTCTTCGGACGACCGCAAGGATCATTTTTCAGGTCGAAATTTCCAGAACGGAAGCGAGCAAACCAATAACAAGTGGTGCGTTGGTTTGTACTTTGTAGTTTGTACGAAAAAGATTGAAATGCGATGAAAATGTAACACTAATCAATAAACAAATGACTACTTTTGAAAAAAGAATTCCATGTCTTTAAAATAAAATTAATTTGAAATTAGAATTCTTAGCCAAACAAAAATTATTTTTATTTGAAATGGCCAGTACTGCAGAACGGCAATTTCATAGGTAAATACACATTATATGAATATTCTATAAGAGAGTGAGTGAATTAACTCTGATTGATGGTTGTGTAAAATTTATTAAAGTGTAACAAATTATATGTTTATTCCAGCATGGCACCACTAGTAGAGCCTCCTGGCTTGGCCCGTCGATTAGACTGGGCAGAGCGTGTATGGGCAGGAGGTGCCAACATTGCCGAAGGTAGAGCTAGGCCTGCGGTGCAAAAGTACTGTCTGATGTCTGCGGGGGGATCATACACTGACTTTCACGTGGATTTTGGGGGGACTACAGTGTGGTATCATGTATTGCATGGTCGGAAGGTTGGTTGACATTTATATTTTACACTATTTTATACATGCTAATATTATGAACGCGGGGATGATTCTTCGGTTTACAAATTTCTTGCTGGTCTTGTAAGTTTTTCTCATTAAAAACAGTGGGAGGCTCGTTTGCACCGGATGCCGGCTAGATTATGGGTACCACAACGGCGCCTATTTCTGCCGTAAAGCAGTAATGCGTAAGCTTTACTGTGTTTCGGTCCGAACGGTGCCGTAGCTAGTGAAATAACTGGACAAATGAGACTTGAAATGTTATATCTCAGGATGACGAACGCAGTTGAAGTGCCGCTCAGAATTTTTTGGTTTTTTGATAATCTTGAGCGGCACTGCATTGTAATGGGCAGGGCATATCAATTGCCATCAGCTGAACGTTCTGCTAGTCTCGTCCCTTATTTATATGTAAAAAAAAAATTAAAAACAGTTACCAAGGGAGTTTAATACGAAATTAATTGTGGAAGAAGTTGCGGGCAGCGTCTATTATGTCTTGCTTGTATTGTCATTTATACTCTATAAAAAAGGTAACCAAGAAAGCATCATATAAAATAAGTAGCTGACGAAATCGCGGGCGAAATTAAGGTTGACAGTTAACCTCTATTTTGAGCAATGCACACACACGAGTGGGAGGCTCCTTTGCACAGGATGTCAGCTAGATTATGGGTACCACAACGGCGCCTATTTCTGCCGTGAATCAGTAATGTGTAAACATTACTGTGTTTCGGTCTGAAGGGCGCCGTAGCTAGTGAAATTACTGGACAAATGAGACTTAACTTATGTCTCAAGGTGACGAGCGCAGTTGTAGTGCCATTCAGAATTTTTGGGGTTTTTCAAGAATCCTGATGGCATTGCATTATAATGGGCAGGGCGTATCAATTACCATCAGCTGAACGTCCTGTTCGTCTTGTCCCTTATTTTCTTTAAAAAAAAACACTAATACAAAGTGTCATATCGCGAGTGTAAGACGTAGGCAGCAATACGCTCTATCTAAACGTAAAATAATCTTATATATAAAATTCTCGTGTCACAATGTTCGTTCCCGTACTCCTCCGAAACGGCTTGACCGATTCTCATGAAATTTTGTGAGCATATTGAGTAGGTCTGAGAATCGGCCAACATCTATTTTTTTATACCCCTAAATGTGAAGGGTACACGAAATTTTTTTTTAATTCTTTTGACATTTTTTTTAAATTTGTTTGATTATGAGTCAACATCAAAAAATACATACAACTTCAAATTTTCACCCATCTACGATCAACAGTTACTTTTGTATCGCGATTTTAATATCGGCAATACAACGTTTGCTGGGTCAGCTAGTAGGAGTATAAAATGTATTAGAACAAGATATCATATAAAATATTGTATTCACAGATATTTTACCTCATCCCACCAACATCGACCAATCTGGCGCTGTATCAACAATGGAGTGCATCCAATAATCAAAATGAAAGATTCTTTGGTGATATGGTATGTATTACAACCTGGAAATTATTTTTATATGAGAAGTAATTAAATGGTTAGCAATTATAAAATAAGTTGAGAGACAAAAAAACAGCATTTAATTCTAATTTGATCTGCATACAAATATTTTATTTGCAATAAAAAACATCACATCACAAAAACACCAATAGGTAAGCATAGCATTTAAATAACATCTTTTTTATATCGTGTTATAATACCACTGGCTATGTAATTTTTAAGTGAGAGCTTTATCTAATTTGTCTTGCTTAATTGGAGAGAGTTGTGGAGATTTATAATGTTACCAATAGTTATTCAAATTAAATATGTAAACAAAATTTATGAACAGTGCGGGACTCGAACCCGCGATCTCTCGGGTCCGTCCGAGCGCTCTTACCAACTGAGCCAACCGTTCGAGTTCCCTTGAGTGAGGGATATCACTTTAAAATCACAAATTATTGCTTAACAATAGTTATTCAAAAGTGGTAGTAAATTTGTTCATGTACTTCCGTCATAAAAAGTGGACGGATGAAAGTAGAATGTCTGCCAATGGGACAATTGTGAAGATACTTTTTGGGAAACTGTACATTTCGTGGTAAGATCAAAGATCTGAAGAACTGAAAAATAATATTGCGTGTGTACAAGGCACAAATGTCAGATGTGAAATCTGCATTGTGCATGAACCTGTAAACGGCATATGAAATCCTAGTACATGTTGCTAGGATGACAATTTCAACGCTATGATGACATTACTATCACCACTACCATATTTATGTTCTCCTGGTGTCTATGTAGTAATACGTGGTGCGCATTACGTCAGAATCTATTAAGGTAGGCGTCATACATAAGACAATCTCTTTTCAACTATGATCGCCTGTTACCAACAGCTGTATATTGCTTCCTATCTCATTTTCTCCCACGTTAAATCTTATGATTTTATGTGTCTGTCTCTTTTCACTGTCGCGTTTTTTCGTTTCATTGACTTTCAAATCACAACAATGCTAAAAAAGTTTTCACTTCAAAAGCCAGCTCACACGAACCAAGAACAAGAGTTTTTTTTTTTTTTTTACGGAATAGGAGGACAAACGAGCGTACGGGTCACCTGGTGTTAAGTGATCACCGCCGCCCACACTCTCCTGCAACACCAGAGGAATCACAAGAGCGTTGCCGGCCTTTAAGGAAGGTGTACGCGCTTTTCTTGAACGTACCCATGTCGTATCGTCCCGGAAACACCGCACACGGAAGCTCATTCCACAGCTTCGTGGTACGAGGAAGAAAGCTCCTTGAAAACCGCACTGTGGAGGACCGCCACACATCCAGATGGTGGGGATGAAATCCTAACTTGTGGCGTGTCGTGCGAAGGTGGAATTCGGCGGCAGGAATCAGGTTGAACAGCTCTTCGGAACACTCCCCGTGATAGATGCGGTAGAAAACACACAATGAAGCGACGTCTCTACGCAACGCCAAATGATCCAGCCGTTCACAGAGTACTGGGTTCCCGACAATTCGAGCTGCTCTGCGTTGCACGCGGTCAAATGGATCGAGCTGATACTGGGGTGCGCCAGACCAGAGATGACAGCAATACTCCATGTGAGGCCGGACCTGCGCTTTGTAGAGCGCTAGAATGTGGGCCGGCTTGAAGTATTGCCGTGCTCTATTTATGACGCCCAGTTTCTTTGAAGCCAGTTTGGCTTTGCCCTCCAGATGGCCACGGAATTGGCAATTGCTCGAGATTTCGAGACCCAGTATTCCGATACTAGGCGAGGCTTTAAGGGAAGTGTTCTCGAAGAGCGGTGATACGGCAAATGGGGTTTTTTTAGTTGTAAACGCGCAAACTTGAGTCTTCTGGGGGTTAAATTGGACAAGGTTCAACTTACCCCATTCCGCGACCTTCTCGAGAGAGGACTCGATAGAAGACACAAGTTTCTCCCGGCACTGGTCGACGTTTTCCCGAGAGAGACCTGCATGGCCCGTGTATACGGCATCACCAGTGCTGTCGTCTGCATAGCAATGCATGTTGGCGGTGTCCAACATATCATTGATATGCAGAAGAAACAGCGTGGGAGATAGCACACAGCCTTGGGGAACTCCAGCGTTCACGGGCTTGGGATTCGAGCAATAACCGTCGATAACGACCTGTATGCTGCGCCCAGTGAGGAAGCTGGAGGTCCACTTGCATAAGCTCTCGGGAAGCCCAAATGATGGAAGTTTTGCGAGGAGCGCCTTGTGCCATACACGATCAAAGGCCTTCGCTATATCCAGACCAACTGCCAGGCCTTCCCCCTTGCTTTCAATAGCCGCCGCCCATCTATGTGTTAGGTATACCAGAAGATCGCCAGTCGACCGACCATTGCGAAAGCCGTACTGCCGGTCGTTGATCAACTGGTGACCCTCAAGGTATACCAAGAGCTGGCGGTTAATTATGCTCTCCATGATTTTGGAGAGTAGGGAGGTAATCGCAATAGGCCTGTAGTTTGCCGGATCCGAACTGTCTCCTTTTTTTGGGATCGGATGGACAAGGGCTGACTTCCATGAATCAGGGACTACGCCTTTTGAATAAGAGTGCCGGAATAAACGCGTTAGCACCGGCGTCAACTCAGGGGCACACGTTCTAAGCACGATTGGAGAAATGCCATCCGGCCCGCTCGACTTCCTGACGTCCAACGAAAACAGAGCTCGCCTAACAGTTTTCTGTCGGAACTGTACTTCAGGCATGGAGCTCTGACACCGCGGGATGGTCGGCGGTGTTTTTCCGTTGTCGTCAAGAGTCGAGTTGGAGGCAAAAAGAGTGCACACGAGATCGGCTTTCTCTTTTGCCGTATGGGCCAGGGTGTCATTCCTCATGTGCAACGGCGGCATGGACGGCTGGTTGAAGTTACCAAGAGCAGCTTTCGACAACGACCAGAACTTGCGTGTTCCGGTCGGGTAACTGGAAAGCTGCTCGCCAATTTTGACGACGTGCATTGATTTCGCACGGGCGATTTGCCGCTTAAAAAATCTGGAGGCACGGTTATATTTCCTCTTCAGAACTTTGCAGTTCGGATCCTTTGAGCCCAGCGCCGCAACCCAAGTTCGATACGCCTGTTTTTTGCAGTCAGATGCTGCTTTAACTGACGCATCGAACCAGGGCTGTGATCTGCCACCGATCGGTACTACAGAGCTTGGTATAAAAATATCCATGCCCTGCAGTATCACATCGGCTACTGCAACGGCGCAGGCACTAGGATCATCCGAAGGGAAACAAACCCTGCCCCAAGGGTAGGATGCAAAAAAGGAACGCATCCTATCCCAATCTGCTGACTTGTAGTGCCAAACGCGGCGGGTCGCTGGTGGTCTGCGACGTTGGCGTCGGATAGGCACTACACTCCTGACCAGGCAATGGTCGGACGTACCGAGAGGGGCGTCGACAGAGACCTGGTAACCATCGGGATGTGTAGTCAGCAGAAGATCTAATAAGGACGGCATGTGGCTATCCACATCCGGGAGCCGCGTCGGCGACTCAACCAATTGGGACAGACCATACGCCAATGCAAAATTATGCACAGATCGCCCTGCGTAGTCTGTGGTACGTGATCCAAGCCATTCGGCATTGTGCCCGTTGAAATCACCCAAGACTACAATTTCAGCGGAGGGGATCTGAGCAAGCACGTCATCAAATGCCGCTTGAACGCAGCCCATGAGGTGATCCGTTTCTGCGTTACCACTATGGGACCTGTAGACACACGCATAGATGCGGACGCGGTCCTCTAAATCTACGCGGAGCCAGAGAGTAGACAGGCCCCTACCCTCAAAATTGCCGAGACGGCGACAGCAGATATCCTCCCTAACGTACACACATACCCCGGCATGAGGCATGAAATTATGCTCAATTTTGTACCCGGGGTACGTTAAATATGACGTATCGCTAGGTCGAGATATCTGCGTCTCCGTAAGGAAACACAAGGCCGGCTGCGACGTCTCAAGGTGGTGGTGGACGGCGTTTAAGTTGGAGTGAATTCCCCGGATGTTACAAAAGTCCACATTAAGCGTGGAGCGGGGTGCCGTGGTGTTGCTGCCCTGTTTGTCCTGTGACATACACGGTACTGTGCCCTCCCCAGAATACGAAGGGCAGCCCGAGCGCGAATGCTCGGGGAGGGATTCTCTGGCTCTACAAGAGCCGGTACCCTCCTGGGGTAATTTCTCTTTAAATACCGCTCTCATATTTTGTGGGGGGGGGGGGGGGGGGGAATGGCCTCCGGTCCTCGACACTAACCTATGCGAAACATAGCGGCACTAGGCCGCTACTTCACGCCGGTATTCTGTGCGAGTGTGGTAAGTAGCCCGGACGAGTCTGGCCCGATTGTGCTTACGTCATGAGACAGCAGCGTGACTCTCCCACTTTCAAAAAGCCCGTAGTCGTCCCGGGGCAGCACAGGGCACACAGAGTGTGAAATTTGTGTAAAATGGAAGAAGGTGATAAACTGAAATCTGTTTTTTCCGCCTTGATAATTTATTATGCAGTAGTATAATGAAATAGTAACAACTAAGTGAGATCTATACGTTGAAAATCTTTTATGGAGAACACTTGCTGTTAGTTCTATAAACAATACAGGCTACATAGTATCACACTGAATGCAGGCATAGTATTTTGCTACTTTATAGAGTCCACATGGCAAACTTCGCGGGCAGCAGCTAGTGGATATTTAAAAAAATCAAATTGTTGCCTATAACTAAGGCTGTGCAAGCAAAGTCTAAGTATATATTATACTCTATCGGCCTTACAAATAAAATTGGCATAAAGTTATAACTAAGCATAAACCAAGAATATGTAAAATGTTTACAAATAGACATTTTGCTTACGAATGGTTTGTTCGGACGTATAACGTTTCCCGCGTTTATTTGTAAGGCAGCTTGTCATTCGGAAAACTTCAGAATTATCATTGTATTGACAGTCTTGTCAACGATATTGTAAACATTTTGCATTCTCTTTGTTTATCATCAGTTATAACTTTATACCAAGTTTATTTGTGAGGCCGTATAGACATGGAGTATACTTACACTTTGCTCAGACTTCACTTACGTACGTGTCACTTCTGTTATGAAGGTTGGATATAAAAATATTGAATATTTGGACCCAAAAATTGGCATTAATTTTTTTATTTTACTTTATGAACCACAGCAGGCACGAATTGGATGTGGTTCCTGAAATACGTTCCAAGCCACAATCATCACATTTTAAGGAATTCGTGTTTAAAGTTGAATAAATATTAGTGTATTCCATACATGTGGGTTGGGCTATTCAGTCATGATGTCATTTAAAGAGTGACAGTAGGGCTGTCATTTTTTGTCAGTCTTTTAATATGAATTACTTGACCAGTTTTGAGTTCATAACTCAATTTCGACATGATTGTGGTTTGCAACGTTTTTCTGTCCAATTCACTGGCCACTTTTTTTTACAATTCCCAAGTAGGTAACTATTATGACAATGAATTGGTAAATTATCAACATAAGTCAAAATCTTTAAATTAAATAAATAAATATGTAAATTATTTACAGGTTGAATGGTATGGTACTGCAGAGCTGTGTGCCGGCGAGACACTCTTCATTCCATCAGGGTGGATCCATGCTGTCTACACGCCTACTGACTCTATAGTGTTTGGAGGGAATCTGTTACATTCGTACGCTATAGAAATGCAGCTACAGTGAGTTTACATCATTATTGTTACGCGCGATTAGAATGGTATTATTACAACTTTGAGAGGTGTGACTAGTGCGACCCCTCGATAAAACTCACGAGATGATTTCCTATCTCGACACTGACAATAATATGGGTTTTTAAGATAGTAAGGGACGTGACGAACAGCTGATGGTGATTGATACGCCCTACCCATTACAATGCAGTGCCGCTCAGTATTCTTGAAAAACCCGAAATTCTGAGCGTCACTACAATTTTATTGTGCTCGTCACCTTGAGACATGAGATGTTAAGTCTCATTTGCCCAGTAATTTCACTAGCTACGGCGCCCTTCAGACCGAAACACAATAATGCTTACACATTACTGCTTCACGGCAGAAATAGGCGCCGTTGTGGTACCCATAATCTAGCCGGCATCCTTAATGTTATATCAAGTAGCAAGAGAACTCGCGGGTAACAACTAGTTAGTCTTTAAAAATGAGTCAGGCCGGCGTAGGCGGGCTTAGCAGCTAGCCCTTAATAATTGTTTAATTTTTTGACAGAATATATGAAATAGAGAGTAAAGTTGAAACACCAATGATGTTCCGGTATCCACTGTTTGAGGCCATGCACTGGTACGCTGGGGCACACGTGCTGGCTATGTTAAGGCGCCACAATGAGGAAACACAGGTTTGTTATACTTAACAAATATGTTTTAAGTGTTAAGGCGACACTAAATGCCAGCGACCTTGAGCGATATGAGTTCACGGCTGCCGGCTCGCCATCTATGTAACAAAGCCAATATTTTCAAAATTCTTGCGTGGAAAACAGTTTATATGCTTACAATCCTCGTTATTCATTACTAATCTGAATAAATGAACCTACACAAAAAAGTACAAGCTATAAGAATAACTTTTCTGAGAGAAGTACCAAAAAAATGCGTCACGCCATGCCAAAAAACTTGTTTATCTTCAAAGAAAAGTGGTAGTCCAAAAAGGCTCGGCAGTGTTAACTATAACCAACAGCAAGCATTAACAACCTACAAATAAGACTTAAGGATATGTGTAACAGGATTAACTAGTGTTCATAGCTCGAAATGCTGTACTTTCACCACAAAATTTGTCTAAAAACACCATGTTTGCGTGTTTTCTGCTTACTCTTCGCCTTAAACATTTTGAAATGTTAGTGTTAATTAATTATCTGGACGACTCAAGGTCTCCTAGACGTATTTAAGACTCAGGGGTTTTTCGAGATACCATCCTGGGTTTCAAGGCTCATGCCCTTGTAAGCGCAGAGTAATTTAGTGAATTATGCACACAACCTTTTGAATCTTCGCAGGTGTGTGTAGGTTTGTGCACGATGTTTCCTTCACCGTGAAACCCGCGCCCTCTCGCGTTTCGTGCGAGCGTTTTTACCACCAACCGTTCAAGTCCCGCCATAAAATTTTGTTTTCAAATTTTATTTGTGTAATTAAAAAGTGAGGGTTATCAAAAACATAAAAAATTGTTTAGTTTAGCAAGAGCGACATCTCAAGTCAATTTCCTAATATGCAACTATGAGGGTTGTAGATGAATCCACAACCTGAGAGTTGAACAAACGATACGGCACTCGAACGGTTGGCTCAGTTGGTAAGAGCGCTCGCACGGAACATGAGAGGTCGCTGGTTTGAGTCCCGCAACGTTCATAAAATTTTGTTTTCAAATTTTATTTGTGTATCCAAATGTTTTGAGTTTTCTTGAGTGTTAATTCCGCCAATATTCGTCTTCAAACAATTCGACGCGTGTTTCGCTTCTACACGAGGTATCCTCGGGCCTTGTTGACTCGACAAACTCTGGCACGACACTGAATTTGTGTAATAAATATCAATTCTGTATGTATGTGTATTATCAATAGTTATATTAATTCTGAAAACCGAAAACATATTAAAACGTGGCGGGCGGGTACGAAGTGGCGTATTCCGAAAGGCAACGGTACTATTGTCCGACAACTTCGTGCGCGACCGTCCGACGGAGTGACAGACGCTGGCGGGGAGGGTGTACTGATGACGTCAGCGGGTAGCGGGGGGTATATCGCGGAAGGGCAACGCGTGAGACTATTACTAAGTTGTCGGATTAAAGCCCTTTTGCCACCGACGCTCTTGAACTAGTTACAGTCTGGACGTTTAAACAAATTTTGTTGTGTACTGTTTCAGGATGAAGACTTTACTCTGAGTGAGACATATATACCGCCAGCTCAGGTCGACTTGCCCCCGTTGCTGTTGAGAGGGATAAAGATATTAGCAAACGCACTCAAAGAATGGCATGCACTTAAAAGTGTAAGTAAAATTATATTAACTACTAGCTGTCCCAGCAAGCGTTGTATTGCCGATATTAAAATCGCGATACAAAAGTATCTGTTGATCGTAGATGGGTGAAAATTTGAAGTTGTATGTATTTTTTAATGCTGACTCATAAACAAATTAAAAAAAAAATTCGTGCTGACCACCCTTAACATTTAGGGGGATGAACAATAGATGTCCGATTCTCAGACCTACCCAATATGCACTCAAAATTTCATGGAATCGGTCAGGCCGTTTCGGAGGAGTTCAATGTTTAACACACGACATGACACGAGAATTTTATATATTAGATTAAATAATAATGGAGTATGCATTATATTATACTATGGAATAGTTAAATCCAATAGAACTGCCCTTAAACTTTCCGACATCTGTAGAGCGTGCTTAAACTTTGCTCAGACTTCACTCACGTTATACATAGGTAAGTGTAAGCTTGGCATAATCTTTTTCGTTTTTATAGTCATTTGATAGCTGAAATTATACTGAGCTTAAGCTAAGACAGCCGAATACAAGAGTCAAGTTCGCGTTTTATCACAATCAGCAAAGTATTACATAAGTGAAGTGGCGGTCCTCCACAGTGCGGTTTTCGAGGAGCTTTCTTCCACGTACTACAAAGCTGTGGAATGAGCTTCCTTGTGCCGTGTTTCCGGGACGATACGACATGGGTACCTTCAAAAAAGCGCGTACACCTCCCTTAAGGGCCGGCAACGTTCTTGTGATTCCTCTGGTGTTGCAAGAGAATGTGGGCGCCGGTGATCACTTAACACCAGGTGACCCGTACGCTCGTTTGTCCTGCTATTCCATAAAAAAAAAGAAGTCTGATCAAAGTCTAAGCTCGCTCTATAGATCTCAGCCTGAGTACATATCTATTGAAAATGTAATTTTTTTCATTTATTTACACAAACTTATGTAAGTTTTTCAAATGCCGTCGCTCTCTAGAGTTAAGTGTGATAAGATATATATGTCGCAGATATATTGTCAAAGCCGTGATATTACAATTTCACTAGTGTAGTTAAACGATAGATTGTCAATCAACTTCATTTCTTACAATTTAACAGACTGGTTTTCGTGGCATTGTAAAGTCACGGCTTTGCCAATATACCTATGAAATAATTCTATCATCTTTGTAGATATATAGGATTATATCAGTAAACTTAAACAACCAATAATACTAAGTACAATTTTTTTATGTATTGTGTTTTTATTTTATTTATTAGTTTTTATGGTTTAATAATCAACTTTACATGTACTTTCTTAAACAAAACTAAAAATTCATGTTTTCATAGTAATAATTTGAGATATTCATTTCGAAAGACTACGAAGAATCCCTTGACCTTGATCGACCTTCAAGCGCTTGTGTATGATATAAAATGTAACTTCGATATATTTGGATAAATTAAATACTGAAATATATTTTTTGATAGTTTTTCAAGTAAAATAAAAATATTTCAACATATTCCAAAATAAATAAATAATAAAAAACAGACAAAGCTAACGACGCTTCAGTCCTTATTAAATTTGAATGGACGCTATTTCAGGTTGAATTTATATCAACAAAAACTATATATCATTGAAACCACAACCTGAGGGTTGCACAAAGTATACAAGATTTTATGACGATGCGTCACTCGAACGGTTAGCTCGGTTAGTTAGAGCACTAGCATGGATCGTCAGAGGTCGCGGGTTCGAGTCCCGCATCGTTAATTAAATTTTGTTTTTCAAATTTTATTTGTGTCTTAATCCTAGAAGTGAGGGTTATTACTTTAAAAACATAACAAATTGTTTAGATTTACAAGAGCGACATCTCAAGTCAATTTTCTAATAAGCAAATATTGGGGTTGAGCAGGTTATCAACTGTAAAGTAGATCCTGTAGATGAAGCCACAACCTGAGAGTTGAACAAAGCATACAAGATTTTATGACGATACGTCACTCGAACGGTTTGCTCAGTTGGTTAGAGCACTGGCACGGAACGCGACAGGTCGTGGGTTCGAGTCCCGCATCGATCATAAAATTTTGTTTTTCAAATTATATTTGTGTATTAATCCTAGAAGTGAGGGTTATCACTTAAAAAATATAACAAATTATATATCATGCTATTATAATTATCCTAATGTCTTGTAAATATTAAAGTTTTTAGTCTAGATGTATTATAAAAATAGCAACTAATACTGGGTAGAACTTCGAAAAAAATTATCAAAAATTCTGCACACTGCTCTATCACGTCGGCAGTCCTGCACCATTTTTCTGTTAACTTTTGTAAGTCAACATCCCATTGTCTTTGTTCTTATTTGTACAGAATTTAACGGACTTTTATTACATTATAATTTCAAATGAAAATAGCACTTCCTTATAACTAAATAAGGCGAGAAATCGAATGAGGCCGTGTGTCACCTTCATCGACAATTTCGTCGTTGGGCCATATATACCAGTGGTGTCATGTTATGTTCCTCAATTCGGTACATAAAGACCTGTGGAACGCTAAAGGTTTAAGCATTCAACGAGCATATTGTATGTAGTGAACGCCAGAACTGTTTTTTTTTATGGAATAGGCGGACAAACGAGCGTACGGGTCACCTGGTGTTAAGTGATCACCGCCGCCACAATCTCTTGCAACACCAGAGGAATCACAGGAGCGTTGGTGGCTTTTAAGGATGGAGTATGCGCTTTTTTTGAAGGTACCCATGTCGTATCGTCGCGGAAACACCGCATAAGGAAGCTCATCACAGCTTTGTATTACGTGGAAGAAAGCTTCTTGAAAACCGCACTGTGGAGGACCGCCACACTTGGTGGGTGGATAGTGTGTTGTATCTTTTGTAATTACCTCACTCTAATAATTTATTTTTTACCACTATCATTGATTTCTTATAAATGCCATTGTTTATGTGGGTGAGGTGTATAAGGTTCCCAAAAAAAGGCTGAAGATAAAATTAACCATTATAAATATTTATTCCAGACTGATGTTAGTAAACGTGACAATGTACCCAAATGTCTTAACTCAAGCCAACTGGTCCGCGAATTGTGCAAAGAGTTACGCGTTTTGGAGAAACGCAGCGGAAATAGTAAGGAGAAGGTTTGTATACTCACTTACCTTATTTTATATGTTGATCCATACCCCCTGAGTTTTTAAGTACTTAGTTAATTTAAAAAAGAAAATATACAAATGAAAATTGCTTGAAATGTTTGAGTTCTTCCCCAGAGTAATCCAATTTCTTTCACAGGATAAAGTAAAGAATCATTCTCCAGTAAAATCTCAAACGAAAAAACAGCAATTGTCACAGAAGAAATCGTTGAAGCTTACATTACCGAAACCTATAATGCACATGACACAGAATGGTGACTTTGTTGAAGAGAAAGTATATGCAGACAAATATTATATAGACAATAAAGAGGTAACATACCCAGATAGGTATGTAACGGACGTGAAATACGTAAACGGTGACGTCAAATATGCAAATAGTGACGTAAAATATGCGAATAGTGACGTAAAATATTTAAGTAGTGAAATAAAGTATATAAGTACTAGTAGTGATGTGAAATATGTGAATAGTGATATAAAGTATGCTAATGAGTTGCCAGATGCAAAGCTTCTGGTGGACAAAGAAGTGTTGCCAGATAAGTTTGTATACCAGACTTATGATGGGGTATATCAGGAGTATGTTGATAAGAAGAGCTTGAAAGTTAAGATAACGTAAGTTTGTAATATTAATTAAATTATATTGCTAGCCTTAAAAATACTGAGTTCAGTGGTAAATCTGATCAAGTCATCTCCGATCTGCTTGATTCTTTGGCACTGCATAAAGATTGGATTGTGTCTGCATCTTCTTCTCAATATATCATAGGGAGTGCTCAGAGTTGTTTGGGTTGATACTATTAGCTATATTCCACCACCTAACATCACATCTAAATTTCATCCACATCATGTTGACGCCTGGCATTCTACAACCAGACGGAATGTGAGGAACTTCTTTGCCTCACACAGCCACTTACTTACCACTTATTGCACTGGGGTGCAATTACTGGCTTTGGATTGGAGCATACTCCCAACTTGAAGGCTGGCAATGCATCTCTTGACCCCTGGTGTTCCGGTAGCCCATGGGCGGTTGCATCACCACTTCCCAATGCAATTAGAAATCATGAACTTATAGATGTTGGCTCCTTTTGGTGTGCACAGCTGTGTGCACACAGTGTGCTTTCTTGACACACCTGTTGTTGCAAATGTCCATGGGTGGTTGCCTCACCTCTACCCATCCCGTGAGCCTCTTGCCCGTTTGCCCCCTCTCATATAAAAAAAACATGTTTTGTTTCTTACCAAATTTTTCAACATAAGGTTGTAGGTTATATAGGTTATCCGCCTTCTGCAACTTGATGACTACAGTACTCCTATTTAACCTCTGTGTTACTACATAAAAGTTAAACATGTGTTCAACACTTGTTTTAAAATAGGTTCTATTAAAAATATGTGACTTTCTGCTGTTTAGCGTTGAACAATCTTTAGACATTGCTTATATTTAAACACGAGCTGAACCTTGTCTAAGGTGTGTCTAACAGATGGATCATATTTCTAAGGAAGATTTAGATTATATGATGACAGATAGATGACAGCTGTCAAAAATTGTGTTCCGTTCATTTAATTTTAACTGTACGCCTCAGTTTATATTGTGCTTACAGATATTTAAGATAAACACCAATTTAGACGTTGTTATATATAACAACGTCTAAATGGTGGCCAATGGTGGCCACCTAATAAAATGGCTGACATTGTTATAGTTAGGTCACTGTCTAACAAAACACGTATCTAACCCATGTTTAAATTATTTTTATGTAATAACACAGATAAGGTTGTAATAAGTAGATTTAAATGTTTAACTTTATTGCAATAAATTTATATAGTCTACAAATATTAATTATGCTTACTTAATTCAACAGTAATTCACCATCATCATCCAGAGAAGAGCCTCCCCCTTACTCACTACCGGAACATTCTATACTAAAATCACATCTAATACGGTCAGAGCGAACATTGAAACCTATACAACAGTGGACAATATCAAAGAAAGACATTGGGGATTATCATGAGGAGGTTTTGTATACAAATGAGAATTTACCAGCAAATGTTAGGTTGGAAACACAAGATATTAATTATGGCCCAGGTAAGTCAGGCTCACAACAAATGTTAATGAATATACATCCAAGATATTAAAAGGCATTTATTTTGTCATTGCTATTGCTATAAAATAATCATAATCCAGTCCCAGGCTGTTGGATCACTTAGATATTCAGCTGTGGAGTAGTAGGATTTACGATATAGCCATTTTAATGCCTGAGAACAGTGGCTGGGACTTTATTATAAAAGTGTATACATTTAACCTTAAAGCTATTATGTATCTTATGAAGCCTACTAGAACTAGTTACAAGCAATCCCTTATTTCTAGTGCTATTGCTCGAATTATCGGGGATCCAATGCTCTGTGGATGGCTGGATCACATGGCTCTGCCTAGAGACATCACTTCACTGTGTGTCTTCTACGGCATTTATCACAGGGAGAATTCCAAAGAGTTGTTTCACCTGATTCCTCTTTTGCATGATGTGCCACAAATTAGGTTTCATCCACATCATCTGGATGTGTGTGGTCCTCCACAGTGCATTTTTCAAAGAACTTCCACATACTTCGAAGCTGTGGAATGATCTTCGTTGTGCTGTGTTTCCGGGAAGATACAACATGGGTACCAACATGGGGTTTAAAAAAGCGTGTACACCTTCCTTAAAGGCCGGCAACGCTCCTGTGGTTCCTCTGGTGTTGCAATAGAATGTTGGCAGCAGTGATCACTTAACAGTAGGTGATTTCGTTTGCCCTCCTTTTCCATAAAAAAAGTATTTTCTGAGAATAGCAGAAACATGCATACATTTTGTTGAATCTATATAGATTTTTTTAAATCTGTTATGTAGAAACATCTATCAGTTACAGTTTTTAGGGTTCTATGTCAGAAAGGGTATATTGCTGATATTTTCACACTGATTTGATGTTACTGCTCTAACAAATAATAGTAAAAACCATAATTGACTATTATATAGTGGCCACCATGCAAATAGAAAATTTATGTTTTTTTCACAAGAGTGAAAAGTCTTATTATTTTTTACGACGGTATATGTAATTCACAATCGCAATTGACCGATTTTTATATGTACAGCTCCTGTTTTAGTATAATGTTTGCAGGTATGTATTCAGCGGAAGATATCCAACAAGACTATCAGTATTCGGAGACGGCCAAGCCCGGCTCGTATCAACAGTATGGCATACAGCCCGCTACGGAAGTAGCGTATGACACTTATAGATACGCCGATGTTGTGCCCACACATCAGGTTTGTTCTCACTTGCTTTATATAAACACCTTTTTAATAAATTTTGTACCACAGGTGCACAGATAACCAGCTAGAAATATTTTTCGCATTGTTTAGTTAGAGAAGGTATCTAAGTCTAAATGGGTTCACGAGTCTTGTTTAGTTCCCTCTTTTACCAAAGCATAGTGCTTTTACCAAAAATTACTCATAACTTCAGCTATTAAAAACATTGCGAGTTGTAACATGACAGGTTTACGTAATACACGCATAGATGGCGCTACACTAAATAGCTTCAAATTAAGAACGCGCTATGTGAGATTGGTGCCGTTAGTCCACTACATACTTTAATGGAGCTTCAGTAAGTTTAAATGCCTAGCTACGGCAAGAACTTCAAACCGAAACATAATAAGTATTTTTTCAGAGTAATCTACACAACGTGTAGAACTCTTATAAACTATTAAAATTGTATTTACTTAAGTAGTACAATCTACAGAACTACAGAGGACTTGTACTTGCCCGGACATTGAAATTTGTAACGCGAAATTAAGGAGCGCTGATACGGTCTAGACTAAAGTTGAGACGTACTAGTTAAAATGCAATACTAGGTATTAACGATGGGTCAATGAAACGTTAACGTAGATTAACGTGTATCAACTAGTTAATTCGTCAACGAGTTAACGTACTACTATTATCAACTTCAACCTTCGTAAACGTAAGCAAAAACAACTCGGGCATGTCCCTCGAACATAATGCGGATTATCAAATATAATTACGCTCCCAGTATTTTTGAAACTTAGTCTAGGTTATAAACAAATATTTTAACAATAAAAACTTTAAATGTCACATTTATTGCAGACTGTATTGTAAATATCTCATTTGACTGCGCCCTAACATTGAAATTATTTCTTTGTTTTCTCGACATTTGTTGTATATAATTTTATCATGCTTTTGATTGATGACCAATAACGTTTATTACTTTTCAGTATAACATTAAAATACATAGGTCTTGTAAAATGTGTTTGTTATTTTTTTTTTCTTATACCCTGAAACAATAGCGTTGTCCATTATAATAGTTAAAAGAAGCTCTCATATTTAGTTATCAATAACCAAACTCGGTCGTCTTCCAAGCTTATAAAAGAGACCCAATAATGATCCATTAATATTTCTCAGAACTAGCAATAATTTATTCAACTTGTCAAGTGCGTGCGGTATCAAGTTTCAAGAGCTCCGCGTCGCAAGTGTGCCATAAACGTCACGCGGGGGTCGCTAGCTCGCTAGTCATCGTCCAAACATAGTATTTCTAAAATTGTTACCCACAAAAATTTGTGGATAACAAAAAAAAAAATATATAGTAGGGCCGAAATAGGTACCTACCTACTTTATTTCAAGAAATTTTTGCTACTTTGCCTCTACTAATAAATTATTATTTTTAAAGAATGTCTCGTAGCTTTTTTTTTTAATTTTAATTACAAATTACAATTATGTAACTCAGCTTTCACTATAGAATAAAATATGCGCTCTGTATACGCGGATGTTGCCGGAATTGAGAGAATTAATGATATTATTTTTAAAATATTTGCGAAATTGTATCATTTAGAACTAATAGTTGCCATTCTTCAACTGTAGTAGTGTCTAGTAGTACCACTGCTACTATTAACACTGTTATTCATAATATTAGAAATAGAAAATATTCAACTTTAATTCCTCAATAACTTGGCTTTTGTGTAAAGAAATTTAGTAGTTTCACCTGCTATCTACTTTTTCAGAAAAATAGTAGTCGGACCTCTAATACAGTGGGATACTATATTATATCGTAGGGTTGGCAACTCTAGCTATAAACTAAGCTTAAAAATTAGACCATCCAAGTGATACCTGGAAATGTAAACATTAAAATATCTTTAAAGAATTTTAATAAACAAGATGACTTGCAATTGAAAATACCATTAGGAATCAGTGAACATATTCCTGCGTGGATATTAATAGTTATTTGTTCAACAAGTGATCAAAGTTATTTGCTCTCGTGTGAAACATACAACTTTTTACCTCGACTAGCGAGAAAAGTGTTATAGGTTATAGTAAGAGAAACAATTAAGATAATATTTAACAATGTTTATTATAAATATCATTACTAGTATTTATTTTAAATATTAAGTAAATTTAGAAATCTAAATTTCGATGAGTAACACATAAATTTTTGTGACAATGACAACTGTCCGCTACGCTTTACACGCTATAAACTATACGCTAGGCTAAAATGAGTTTCGGAACGCACCGGATCGCATTGTTTAGTTTTTTGACGCGGAGTAATTCCCGGATGTATGGTCACGTGGGGTTAGAAATTTAAATGACTTTGCCTCACGCCCGCAGCAACAAGCGTTTTTTCTGCGAGGTTTCACGTAGCAATAGCGCCCTTTTCGTGCTGGAGAGGTGAAAAAATAATTAATGCCGTATTGTATGTGAGAAGGTACCTAAGTCTAAATGGGTTAACGAGTCTTGAATTAGTTCTCACTTTTACCAAAGCATATATAATAGTGCTTTTATCAAAAATTACTCATAACATCAGCTATAAGAACATTGCGAGTTGTAACATGACAGTTTTACGTAATACACGCATAGATGGCGCTACACTAAATAGCTTCAAATTAAGAACGCGCTATGTAAGATTGGTGCCGTTAGTCGACTACATACTTTAATGAAGCTTCAGTAAGTTTAAATGCCTAGCTACGGCAAGAACTTCAAACCGAAACATAATAGTATTTTTTTCAGAGTAATCTACACAATGTGGAGAACTCTTATAAACAATTAAAATTGTATGATGTATCTACTAAAGATGTGTTAGTGAATGTTTTCAAATTAATTTAACTGTTTTTTGTCAATGGTCAGCAGGCTGAAAAAACTGTTAAATCGTCAACGGGTTTTGAAAAATCGGTTAATGCATTTATTAATAATTTAGGTTTTTATTTCGTCAATATAATATCAAGTCAACGTTTTCGTTCGCATATTCGTCAACTGTTTTGAATTAAGCTGTTTTAGTGAATTTATTAGCTTATTATGTTCATATTACGGGTTTTTTCGTTGAAGAAAAACAGTTAATTCGTTAACGAATATAAAACTGTTAATAATAACAGTTTATTGATTTAACGACCACCTCTAATCTACATTGACTTTGAAACGGGAAAGGAGCGCTCGCTCCGATGTAGTACAATCGATGTAATGTTTAATGTACTAGACCGATCTAGATTTGAGACTTGTGACGTACTAGCCAAAATGCAATACTAGGTATGAGTTATGACCACGGAACAGAAAAAACTAGTGAAAATCGAAGTGGCATATGAGCGTTATCCTGTCGCCATTCTGTATAAGTGTACTTACTCGAGGCTCAAGTGAGATTAGTCATTAATTGATGAGAAGCATAATTATCTTTTTAAAAAATAGTGCCATATTTTTTATTGTAGAAATCATAGCCATTATAAAAATACGTCCAACGAAGGGATTTCCTATCATCGGTAATCATAATTTTCCCATTTAAATACAGTTAATATATTTTTTTGTATTGTGCGAAATATACAATTAAAAATGAACAATAATAATACTACGACGTGTGGTTCATTTACCTTTACGTTTAATTGATGTAACTTATGTTAGAATAATTAATGTACAATAAAAATATCTTTCTACTCAACAAGTGCATGCATGTACATATCGATATAATTTTATCGACATAAATATAAATTTTATCTTTATAATTTGTATTCAAGTATTGCACTTTAACAACACATGATGTGGTTAATAAAGAAATTACAACCATTTCCTTGATATAAGCCGTTCAATAGAATAAAGAATATAGAATGACATCACTTATATTATTTATGAAAATAAGGGATGAGACGAGCAGGACGTTCAGCTGATGGTAATTGATACGCCCTACCCATAACAATGCAGTGCCGCTCAGGATTCTTGAAAAACCCTAATATTCTGAGCGGCACTACAATTGCGCTCGTCACCTTGAGGCATAAGATGTTAAGTCTCATTTGCCCAGTAATTTCACTAGCTACGGCGCCGGTCTGACTAAAACACAGTCATGTTTACACATTACTGCTTCACGGCAGAAATAGGCGCCGTTGTGGTACCCATAACCTAACCCGCTTACTCTGCAAAGGAGCCTCCCACTTACAATTATCTCTCACTCGGAAGGGTGGGCCTTCTATTCTATTCTTCCCACTGTGGCTTCTGTGGAAGGTATACCACAAGTTAGCCGATGTCACCTTACAGTAGACCACCAAGCTTAGAGTAATTTGCATTCTAATTTTTATAGGTAATAAGGATTATTATTTTATTTTCTTATTTCATACCTGAAACAAATATACATGCTGTTAGTACAAAGTACATACACAAATATAATTACATAAATTATTAAATATAAGTACTTAATGGTATTTACAACTTAATCTTTAATATATTTACAAAAAATATTTACAAAAGGAGTGAAAATTAGGGAGAGGAGACATTTAAAGGACGTTGGGCGGGCAACTTTAGCAGACCGTATAAAATTGTACAAAGAAGGTTGCATTAAAATACATGATCCACGTTTCCTTCATCTTGGCCACCTTCACAAAGGGAAGTGACACTAATCCTAAGTTTAGCTAAAACTACTTTAACTTACTGGAGTACTACTCTTACTATTTATTTTAATTTTGAATCGCAATAATTGTTTCAGAATGCAACATACAGTACGGCGAGTGGCCAGACTCAAAACGGTGTGTACGCGCACACGATACAGACGCACGCACACACACAACTACCATCGTACGACGCGGCGATAGCACACCAATACACCGCCAACTTTGTGAGTACACGTAGACAGATGAACACTAACTAACAATTATTGTGATATGACACTGTTCAGCTTCAATAACTTTAAGTGTTTTATACAAATAGTGACTCAACTCGGACACTAGAAGGAACAACGACAGGTTGCGGTAATGAAGGAGAGCAGCATCCCCCTCCTACTTGCGTCATACCGATTCGTTCCGTTGCAAATCGGTACTTGTATTTACGTACCCGAAACAAGTTGCATGCTTTTTATGTTCTCGTGCCAGAATACGATTTTGAAGGAACAACGATAGGTTGCGGTAATGAAGGAGAGCAGCATCCTCCTCCTACTTGCGTCATACCGATTCGTTCCGTTGCAAATCGGTACTTGTATTTACGTACCCGAAACAAGTTGCATGCTTTTTATGTTCTCGTGCCAGAATACGATTTTGCTACTAACGTACCTTTTTCTTAAGAAATGCATGCCACTTATGCTGTAAATAAGTGTATAACCCTTGCACATTTTAAGTGACTTATCATCGAGACGATATTGTTGGTATCTAGTGGTAAAATAAAGGTGTAGACCCACTACTAATATTTATTACAGTCAAACTTGTCTGGTTGTGACCCTCCATTTGTTTACGGTTTTAACATACTTTTTCTTGTTTGTTCATGGTACATATGACCTGGCTCTTTTAAATAATTTTTCTTATGAGAAATAGCGACGAGACCAGTTAGAAGACCTGATTATAAGTGATACGCCCCGCCCATTATAACATTTTAGTGCTGCTCAGAATTGCAATTGCTGAACACAACAAACAAACTTGCAAACAAGAACAAGGGGTCATTAGCGCAGTAATTTCACTAGCTCTACGCTCCCTTGAAATCAAAACAATAACGTTTGCATATTACTGCTTTCCGCCAGAAAAAGGCGCCGCTGTGATACCCACCTAGCCGGGATCCTGAACTAAGAATTCTTTCACTGGTTCGCTGATTCACTACCGTTAATAAGCGTAGGAACCGACATCCGTGTGTGAATGGCCAGACATAGCATTTGAAGGCATTCTGTGCATTAAGTCACAGGCTCCGGTCAGGTTACTCACAGTATAAAGTTCAAATTCACTGGAGTAGTGATAGCCTAAGAAAAGCACGTTTATTGCATCTTGCGTGGGCACGTTGCTGAGTCATGCACTACTTGACTTTGGCTTATTTTGTTTTCACTTAGTAACATCGTTAATACAATTATACCGTACAATACTTAACGTAAATATCAAGTCAAAAAAATTAAAAATACATATCTTTGTAATAGTTCAAGATCACACTGCTCAATTCTGCAGGTATCTGTTTTTTTGATAAAATTAATATAAGAGTAGCAGAAACATGCAAACATTTTGAAAACAAAAGTAAACAGTAAGTATAAAACTTAAATTTTGTATTTAAATTTAAATAAAATACATGACTGAAAATAATTATTAACAATACTATACCTGTTCACCACCTGGAAACAGTTTTTTTTTTTCAATTCATTACATAATTCTCTTTAAAATAACGTAAAATTGATTAAAAAAACATATACTTTGTTGCAGTTTATATCAGGAAATTAAATAAACTAAAATTATTTACAGTTAATTACGGCCAAATTTTTTACAGTAAACAACCAACCTATCGCTAATACATTTCTTAACATTTATTTAGTTTTATCAAACAAACACATACCTGCAGAATCAAGCAGTGGGATCTTAGGCTATAAAGACACGAAAAATTTAATCTGTGTAGCCGTATAATGATTTGCACAGATCTCAATGTTTCAATACATTTTCATCATCGTATTGTTTCGTTTATTTAAATCTCCATATCCTTACAGGTGATAGAAGAACAGAAACCTTCCCAGACATCGACGCCTGTGCGGCGGTCGGAACGCGCCGTCAGACGCCGGGTGTCCAGTACGTACGAGTACGAGGACGGCGACTTGTACGTGGATGAGCCAGCGCCCTCACGCCGTCGCCCCGCCAAACACAGACACACACAGAGACAGAATAGCGGTGAGGGTTGTAAACGTTATGATTAAGTACCTGGGTGGGCGACCGAGCCGTGTTCGGATTTTTAAGAAGGTACTAAACTTGAACAAAAATGAAAAACTAGTACGACATCTGGTTTCGAACCTCAGTATCTGAGCTATTATAGTCTTGTATGTAGTGGCGAAATTTACGTATTTATTCAAATTTATCGTAGCAGTTACTCATTAAAACACTACATTTTTTAAAATTGAAACTTAGCTAGATCGATTTCTCGCCCCTGAAACTACCTGTATACTTCATTGCAGCCGTTTCGAAGATTCGGATTATATATATATTTATATTTTATATACAAGAATTGCTCGTTTAAAGATATAAGCTCCAACAGTAATTGTAAATTTTAATCACCAGATATGTTTTAATCACTCGTTATCGTTTATTATTCGAGATACTTGCGCACACGCCGGCCGTCTGACCAATAATAAAAGAGGTTGTAAATACTACGTAATAAGAGGCGGGACTGCCTGAGTAAAAATTGAAATTTAGTTTAGTATAAAGCGTGCAAAAAGATTTGACATCAGTTTGAAATAGTTATTACAATATGGCGACGAAGTATAATCCGGCTAAGTTTGAAAGCGAATAATTGCTTAAAAGGTAGTGGATTTCGGCTATCCCAGTATTGTTACAAGATTGTTTAGCCGTCACCTGTCAATCTGTCTGCTGACTGCACGTCTCAAGGCACAAATACCGAATTAACCATGCTTAATTTTCATGTTTGATTTTATAATCATTAATTGCACCCGATTGGAACTTGGATGTGGAAGTTTTTTTATTTCCAAATTGTATATCTAATAATTGAATATAATCAAAAATGTTATATTACCTATACTACACAATTGTTTTCAACAATTAATTGCCGTTTTCATAATGACGAGATTGTTAATTCTGTAGCGTCAAACACCGCGAACTACCGAGTGAGCCGGCCTGCGCCTGTCAACGGCATCGAGTCGCTCATACAAGCGTCTGTGCTGGCTGAAGAGGAGCAACCCGTCACGGAGACGTAAGTATACTACACAAATTAAATTTATCAACTCGCGACCTCTCGCATTCCGTGCGCGTGATCTTCCACTGAGCCAACCGTTCGAGTCGTCACTCAAAACATGCAAGTTTTGTCAACGATAGATGTATCGTTTCGAAATCTTGTATGTTTTGTTCAACTCTCAGGTTGTGGCTTCATATACCTCCTCCTCCTCGCGTCGTTTCCCTGATTACTGAGGGTCGTGACTCCCCCGCTGCATCAGTTTCTCCCGTACGATTTCCCTCCATCTGCTGCGATCCTTAGCTTCATTGCGGCATTGTGGAAGTTGATGTTCAGAGAAGATTGTATTTGGTCCGACCATCTCCTGGGACTGCGTCCTCTGGGACGTTTGACATCTACCTTGTCTGTCACCATCAGCTGTTCAAGATTGTGACCCTCCTTACGAGCAATATGTCCGAAGAATTCAAGCAGCCTACGAAGGCATATAATGGAAAGTCTGGTTTGTAGATCTACAGGATCTGTTTAATTAATCCCAGAAGTGAATGTTGCCACTTTATGAAAAAATATTTCAAGTCGTAATTATGTTGTCAAATACACTAACATACAATACACGTGTTTGCGTGTTTGACGTTTATGTATTATTTTCTTACACTACACCTGGAAATATGCCTTAGTATTGATGTTCTCTTCATGACATCTTGGTTGGACTACAGAACGTTACTTTTACGTACAAATGTGCGGCCGGAAAAGTAAAGAAAAGAAATAAATCTACTATTGTGATAAACTACTAATTACAATTTACATACACACTCTAATGTAGGCCTAATATATTCTTGAGCTCTTCATATTCCTATAGATTTGTATTAACATAAATTTAAACTGAACCATAACAGTTGGGAACTGTACTCTCGAAATTGTTGTCGAGCACGTCTACCTCGGACAAATAATCCAGTTGGGCAGGTCCAATTTCGGGAAGAGGTGACTTGGTCACTTGTCGAATCCGACTCGGACGGGCAGCGGTCGGGACGCTTCGTAAAATCTTCTCGTCCAAAATATCACAGTGTCTGAAGGCGAAGGTTTTTATCCAGTGTGTGTTGCCAGTGATGACATATGGAACGCAGACTACAGAACTACGGGCCTTATTAGGAAGCTCATGGTCACTCAGCGGGCAATGGAGAGGGCTATGCTTGGAGTTTACGTGCGAGATTGAATCAGAAATGAGATCCGTAGGAGAACCAAATTACCAAAGTCACCGTCTGATGATTGCGATAAATGATTGCGAAACTGAAGTGGCAGTGGGCAGGGCACATAGCTCGACGGACAAATGGCCGTTGGGGCAGTAAAGTCCTCGAAAGGCAACCACGTACCGTAAGACGCAGTGTTGGTAGGCCCACATAAGATGGACCGACGATCAGGTCAAGATCGCCAAGTTAGTTTGATTGCAAAAGTAAGTACATAATTGTTATGTTTTCTTTTCTAAGTGTTTTAGTATTCTTATTTTTAAGTAGGGCCACTGAGGACCCTTTGCAAAATGTGCTGGAGTATAGACATTAAGGCAATTTATAATATTACTAGTAATTGCCCGTTGCAACTAAAGGTTTTATCTTAATAAAATGTTTAATATGAGAATTGTTATTAACAGAGAGAGTTGTCATACTGAAACATGCAGGGCTAGCCTGTCAGCCGTTAAGTTGGCATAGCGACATTCCATTCTGCACGGACGCACGCCAAGAAAGGGAAGATATTAGTAGGATTTGGACCACAAAAACCAAGAAAAGCATTAAAACTTTTTTCTCAAAGCGCCATTTGTTTCTGAAGCGGTGGTAGTGTTGAAAAAAAGAAATCAAAAATAATTGTAATGGAATCAATTTTAACAAATATGTAATATATGAATGTTGTATACAGCGAAGACGCAGCTGTGGCCGGCATGCTCAGCATCAGCGAACGGTACGAGGCGCAGGCGCCGCGCCTCAGCTTCAGCCCCACAGAAGAGGATCAGGTCTTGAGGATCGCCACCCCTCCTCCTGTCTCCAGGTATAAACTCAACAGATACGATAGCAGTAATTATTCTTCACCGCGCGCAGCCATTGCTCGAGTCTGGTTTTATCAAACTTTAAGCTGTCGCCTGATTAGATATCTTTCGCTTTAGATCATATTTTATGTCTGGACCATAGGTTCTCAACGTGGGCGATAATGCCCCCTTGTGGGCGTTTGAGACTTTTGGGGGGGGCAGTAGAAGACCCAGAGAAAATTAGGGGGCATTGAGATGGCGCAGATGGGGCGTGGTTAGATTAAAAAATATAGTCTTAAAAGGCAAAAAAATACACGAAAATACTCTAGAAAAAAACATATTCTCAAAGTGGGCGGTGAGCAAAATAAGGTTGAGAAACTATGGTCTAGACTGTGACGGCTGTGAAAACAGCGAAAAAAATAGAGGTTGACAGTTAACCCTTCCATGTTCTCTCATGATGTTCTTCTCCTTGCATTTTTTCTTTTATATGCTTTTTATATGACAATAAGGGACGAGACGAGCAGGACGTTCAGCTGATGGTAATTACAATGCAATGATTCTCTCCAATGGTACAATACAGAGTATATCAGTATTCTTGAAAAAACCAAAAAATTATGGGCGGCACCACAATTGCGCTCGTCACCATGAGACAAGATGTTAAGTCTCATTTGCCCAGTAAGTTCAATACGACGCCCTTCTGACTGAAACACAATATCGCTCACACATTACTGATTCACGGCCGAAATAGGCGCCGTTGTGGTACCATTATCTAGGCGGCATCCTGTGCAAAGCCCCCACTCATTAAAATAATACATAACAGCAGTTATATAAATGTAATTATTAATTGGGATATCTTACGGCGCTCCATGACTTTGCTAGCGCGTGTTAACATATGTTATGTAATCAATATAATAATAATTCTGACATTTATATTTTACTTACTAGTAGTACAACCAGCGTAAGCAAACGAGCGCGAAAAGTAGCGGTGATCAGCGCCGTTGAAGATTATGATGACGAAGAGGATGTCATCAAGGAGGTGCATAGAGATGAGGAATATGGTGAGTATTCCCGAGTATGGAAGAGAAGGAAAAATTAGTGTTCCCTTCATTGAAACTTCTTTATCGGCGTATAAGATAAATTTTATAGCAAATCGTTACGATTTTCGGTTACGAGCCATCTTGTTTTTATTTTAAGTGCCACTTTAACGTTTATTAAAGTCGCACTTTTCTATAGACGTAGTAGAAGACACACCCTTTTTAATCTATATATAGCTATCTTATGTCGTATTGAGTATGACTGTCTCTCTTAATCGTTCTATCTCTCTCTGGTGATGTTTTTTTGCGATTGAGTTTTCTGTGGCAATAGTAAAATCAATCACGTCGGGACACAAAGTATCGTTCATGATGTTAATGATTCATGTTTGGAAATGCTATCATCATGGACATCTCGTGCGCGTAAGGGATAAGATCGGAAGTTATTTTCTACTGTTTTTTACAAATAAATAAAGTCGATGTTATGACCTTTTTGTGCATTAAAAACATTTTATTATTACCACAATTATAACTCAAACTCAAATTTCTGGATGATTCTACTGCTTCCGAATATGTTTGAATGGTAGATTCATTCACTTGAATGATAGATTCATTACCTTAAATGATAGATTCATTCACTTGAATGGTAGATTTATTCACTTGAACGATAGATTCATTCACTTGTATGATTGTATTGACGATTCAATGGGTTGGTCATTGGTTTACAGAAACTAATTAATTAACTTATAAAATATTGTCTTATTTATAAACTTTGCAGTGTATCCGTCACTGGAGATGAGTTCGGATGATGACGAGGAGTGGAAGTCGCCGCGGAGACACAGGAGCTCGCGGACCAAGAGCGACAAGGCTAAGAGTGAAAAGTAAGTTGTGTGTTGTTGGTCTATTTTATTTTAGTTCTTTACTTTAAAAATTACATTACAATACTATCGTATTTGGGCATGCGAAAACGCAGGTGCTATGAGAAATATTGTAGGAAACTCTTTAAAGCCTTTTTCAAATAGACAGTTAACCAAAGCTTTTTCATTTTGTTATGTATAGTATCGCTTGAATTTAGTCACTTATAAAAGCGAAAGCAAACCGAATACGTGGCGAACTGAAAGACGTGTCACGCTAGGGCAAAACACCCAAAATCCAAAGACGAGCGCGCGAAGTGAGGCGTGAGCGAGACAGATGTATTAGCTGACTTTGAATGCATGACGTCAAATAGAGAGCGAATGAGAGACGCGAAGCAAGAGCGAAGCGCGACGGTTGTGTTTATTTAAAAAACTTGACACGAGTGGTGTCCTGCAATGCTCGCTTTCGGCGTGCTGTGCTTACCTGTATTTTGACATTTCCGGTTCGGTTTGCATTCTCCATGCTTTTAGTTCGGTTCACATCTATGTTTGACAATATCTTTAGTAAGTACCTAGTAATTTGTTATGTTTTTGAAGTGATAACCCCCACTTCTAAGATTAATACATAAATAGAATTTGAAATCAAAATTTTATGAACGATGCGCGATTCGAACCCACGACCTCTCGCGTTCCGTGCGAATGCTCTGCCAACTGAGCTAACCGTTCGAGTGACGTATCGTCATAAAATCTTATATGCTTTGTTCAAGTCTCAGGTTGGGGCTTCATCTACTAAAGCTAATGTGGATCATTTACAGTTGATACCCTGCTCTACCCCAATATTCGCATTTTAGGAAATGGACTTGATTGTAAATCTAAACAATTTGTATATAGAGTTTTGTTTTCAAATTTTATTTGTGTAGTTAATTTTTCACATATAACACTATATTCTGCGATTTTAATTAACCTTTATAAATGTATGTAGTACTATGTACTAATGAGCAATATTACTACTGCAGGGACGAGTCGTGGTCGCCGCGCGCGCGGGTCGGTCGCCTGGTGCCGCGCCTGCGCGGGCCGGCCCGCAGCTCCGTGCGGCGCGAGTGTGTCCGCGCCGCACTGCACGCCGCCGCGCAGACCCGGCACCCGCCCGTGTCCGCGCCCGCCGTCGACCCGCGGCACCCGCAGGTACTTAGCCCATGTCCCACACTTTTATATGGAAAAGAAAGCTTCCCCGGGGCATAAAATCGAATAGGGAATTCGCAGTCGTAAGCGGCGACTTAGGCCATTTACCAGTGTGAGGCTCGTTTGCACGGGGTGCCGGCTAGATTACGGTTCCACAACGGCGCCTTTTTCTGCCGTGAAGCAGTTTTGTAAGCATTAGTGTGTTTCGGTCTGAAGGGCGCCGTAGCCATTCAGGGCAAATCAACATAACCAGGGAGCGTACATTTCATGCCCGTTTCGTCATAATGAACACACAGGATGTTTCAAAAAACGTAGAGACAAAAAAAAATTGTGTGCGTACAAAGTACACAAGTCAAAAGTGAAACAAGCATTGTGCATAAAGTACTAAGCTGCGTCCCTCAATTGCGCCATATCTTTTCACTCCATCTACATAGTCAACACTAACTGGCAACGTAGTTGATTATACATGACATTTATATTATAAAAATTGTAATTATTAAGTAAAATTTCATGTATAATTGTTATTTATTCCCAATAAAATAAAATAAAACACACTTCCTCGAAATGTTTTGGCGCACGGTACATTACATACGCGCCGCGTGTCTTCACAGATTCACTCCAAACAGACCATCTTCATGAAAACTTTTTATATTGCAAACATTTTTAGCTAATTTAAGCGATATTTATTAGTGAGATGACAGTCCCTATACGTGTAGCGCCACGCTCTATGTAACACTATAAATATAATATATAACTGAAAAGATAACATTTAACTTTACATAATTTTAAATATAATAACGAAACACTTTTACACAAATTATCTCGCTCCAAAATAGGCATAGCCTGTACTATTGGTACATAACAACAATATATTTAATACAATATACTTACTTGAACATAAGTACATATAAACATCTATAAATCGGAAACAAACATACGTATCCATCATAATATAAATTGCAACTATGGGGGTTCAAACCCGGAACCTCTAACTTATTAGGCAGGGTCACTAACCACTGCGCTATATGGGTCGTCAGAAGTTGACGAGGATATGGAGGGACAGGAATATCATCAAAGCTACTAAAGTTAAGTGAGTAAGATCTCTAGTGTTTCCCATACTACTATATGGTGCCGAAACATGGACAGTCAAAGAACGAGAGAGACAAAGGATTGACGCACTAGAAATTTGGTGTTGGAGACGAATGCTACGAATATCTTGGACATAACGCTGCACAAACGTCTCGATACTTGAAGAGCTCAAGGTGAAAGAAAGGCTTTCATCTATAGTCAGAGCCCGTATCCTCAGATACTTCGGACATATCACGTGACGTGGAGATCATGCCATAGAGAGACTTATTGTTCAGGGAAGGGTCAACGGCAGTAGGTCCAGAGGACGCTCCCCTATGCGCTGGACAGACCAGATCAAAGCCCTAACCAATACTCCCCTCAACACATGTGCCAGAGAAGCAACAGCCAGGGATAACTGCTCTGTCAAGAGTAATCCGACGAAGAAGAATATGGGTCGTCAATGTGATGTCAAATCAGACATTACATTCATCAGTAAGATACAGATATCACAATAATGGTTTTGTTTTTTCAGAGTGCGAAGCGCTCCGTGCTCGCAACAAAGAGTCGACGGCCCCCGCCGCCCGTACACACCCCAACAAATAGTAAGTGTAATCTCAAGCATTTTGTTCATATTTCCTACGCACTAACGACTACAGTACATAATGTTTGGAGAGAAATAGTCCAACAAAGCTAGAGATCCGATATTTTCATTGACATACTATGAACTTCACTTCAAGCCTTTACTAAAAGCCACCGCCTGCAACTTTATAAGGCGCAAATTCGGCCTCACATGGAGTACTGTTCTCACCTCTGGGCGGGAGCTCCCCAGTACCAGCTTCTTCCATTTGACCGCATACAACGAAGAGCGGCTCGAATCATCGACGATCAAGTCATCTCCGATCGGCTTTATTTACTAGCATTGCGTAGAGATGTGGGTTCTCTCTGCATCTTCTACCGCATTTATCACGGGGAGTGCTCAGAGGAGCTGTTCGGGTTGATTCCAGCGGCCGAATTCCATCATCGGACATTACGTGCAAAGTACCATCCGCATCACGTAGACGTCTGGCATTCCACAACCGCGCGTTTTGTTCGAAATTTCTTCCTGCGCCTCTTGCCCGTTTGCCCCCTCATATATAAAAAAAAACAAAACTCAATCAAATCAACCCAATCGCCTAGTAAATGGTCGTCAAAACTTATACAGATTGTATGGCTATTGACCCGTACATTTACACACACACAATGATTTAAATGACCCGTAAAACATTGAGACATTTATTCAAATTAACACCTTATTTCGTGGCAGGAATGTTCAAAGTCTATGAAAGAAAACGCACATTAACATAATCATATTGTAGTGTACTGACATCTAGTCTTAACAGATTATGTGCTAACTATCATTGTCACTGTCTGACATTGATAGTGACATTAACCGTGTGACGTTGAGTACTATATGAGGAATGCACAGTACAGCGGGAGGCCTTCTAGCGGAGTTCTAATCAACTATTGGTTGCGTGTGGACGTGTCCGGGTGTAGTGCTACATAGTAAAGTTTACTTGTTTCACTCGTGAGCAAACGAGGAACATTACACAGATAACATAAAAAGTTTACTGAGGTTTAATTGTTTTTTTTTATTTTTCCAGATTTAAGACTGAAAAAAGGTATGAAGACGGCGAAGCAGCGTCTCGGTAAAATACTAAAGATACACAAGATGATTTATTAATATGTACGTAGCGTAATAGATGTGTAATGTTTTGTATATTTCAGTGATTGTTGCGTCTAGTTCGTATGTAGCTGTACGTACACGGACCAATAGGTGTTGTGCATTTTTTTTGCGCGAATACTACAATTATGTCAGAAAATGTTATACCGACCAATCATGTATCAATGTCGAGGATACAAAGTGTGAATAAAAAAACTCGTTCTTTGATTTTATACCAAAAAAAAAATATGTTGCGATAGTGATCATAATTTTGAAATTATGACAAAAAGTCTTCAAAATATATAATAAAATCAAACATAATTATCATCTACTTATAAAAAATAACAAAAGGTCGTTGTATATCATTTCTAACATTAGGTAGTTTTAATGTAAAAAGCTTTTTCTATTCTCACTTTTGTATGTTGTATGCTTTGCATGTTTTGACTGGTCTGGAAATACTCTTAGTTTCTAAAAACCTACATTTTTTACACTGGTTGATCTGGTTCAATGATTCCCAGCTGATTGAAGAATTTATAAAGGACTGTAAATTGCGGGATGAGTTAAGGCGTGAACAAGAGGATTGATGATAGGAGCAAAGTGCACTAATCTGGACTATCACAAGGGTTGCTGATGGTGCGCAGATGAAGCATCAATCGTCTCTTGTCTGGGAACTGTTCCTTCACACTACATAGGAACCTATATATTAGTCGAATCTCATACTATTATCGCTAGTAAATGCGATGATGCGGCGAGTTTAACCCCGCGGTCGGTGAACAGCTGATTTGCGGTCAGCGAGAAGTACCGTGCGGCGGCCGGAAGGTGTAGATTGGTTCGACTGTTTACTATGACTTCAGAATTTTATTCCTTGTCTCCTCTCAGCGGCAATTGAATTAAATTTATTTAATTATTTTCATAGTTTTCAGACTGGTCAAAACATTTCCTTTTTATGCATTGACGTACAATAGACAACTATACTTGCAATCACACTCAAAAATTTGTCAGAAGCAAAACTGTCTTAATTAAAAAATTATTTTATTATTATACGTTTTCAGTCATTTTGCTAAATAATTATATTTCAATTGCTAAAACAAAATACATCGCCAATTAAATGTGCGAAAGAGACGTCCGTCTCATTCAGCACCACTATCAGTGAGCTTTTTATGAGCGTATACAATGGACTTTGAACATTACTGCCATAAAATAAGGTGTTAATTTGAGTCAATGGTTTAATGTTATCCGTACCAACGCCACCCGGACATTTATGACGACCTTTAAATAGTCGATTGGGAGACTAGTTGTTTAAAGTACATCAATGTTTTTATGTGACTTTTCCGGAGTTATAACGCTCCTACAAATCACGTGACATTAAAACTTAAATTCTTTCATATTTAGATTAGATGTGTTGTGTTTTTGGGCTGTAATGTTTGGAGCCTCGTTTTATATGTTTTTTTTTATATTCGTATTAGTTAAGTCACATTATGATTATTAAGAGATCTGAATACTGTATATTTTTCGAGCACTTAGGTAATTCGGATTAGAAGGATAATTGTATAATACTCTCATCACCCTTTGACGTTGGACTTGATTTGTTATTTAAATTGAAATAAATCTTTATTGTTTTGTTAAGGCTAAAAATGAATTGATTCAAACCAACAGAGAAATATATATATCGTATCAAAATTTAAGAACATTAGAATGTAATATGTGTAAAGAATATGACATGTAATTATTTTGTTATAATTGTTTTCTTTAATTTACGACTTTTCTTTAAAATTATTGATAATGTTGAAAAATTAATACATTATTATTATATAAAAAAAAACAGTGGGCTAAAACGATCATCGACACTTATTTATTATACATGCTTAGATAATTATACGTCTAGATAGATCCTCTTGCTGCTAGACAACCGATATAAAACAGGCCAGGTTTATTAGTTTAGTGTGCGTGACAAGCTACGTCTTACACTCGAGATTTGTATATCACTTTGAGTTAGTATGCGTGCATTGCTCAAAATGGAGGCTAACTGTCAACCTCAATTATCTTCGACGTTTACACAACTGTCACAGTCCATCCAGACGTATAAATGGTCTAAATAAACATGCTAAAACAAAGTATTAGATTACGGAGCTCAGATAGGTAGCTACGTTAAAACAAATTTCAAATACTCATTGCTCGCTGGGTATAGTGTTTGCAATATTTACTGGCCCACGAGGAGCGTCTTTATAACAAAGTTTAAGTTATTTCGCGTCTGTCCCTGGCTCTGCTATGATTTATGACATTGGCTGTCTAGGGGGCGTCCATTAATTGCGTGAGGCATTTTTGAGAATTTTTCAACCCTCTTGGTGAGAGATCGTAAGATTTTCCCCAACTCCCTCACCCCTCCCCTAATCTCACGCGAAATTCTTCAAATTATATTGTTTGGCTGTAAACGTGTTGGATTATTGAGTAAAACAAAAACACTACTTGTTCTATAACTTCTACTAATTTCCATAATTTAAAGTCACAATCATAAATTAATAAAGTGTATTAAACAAGAATTAGGAAATTCTTTATTTTAATTCAGTCTATGGAGATCTCGTGCAAATGTTACACCGTTTTCTGTTAGAAAAAAATAATTAAGTGATATTTGCCAAGGCCCCCCCTCTCCTCACTAAGTGAGATTTGGAATGATTTAGATCCCCTCCCCCCTAGAACATCTTGCATAATTGATGGACGCCTTGGCTGCATAATGATGAACCAAAAAAATGTACAACCAATAGGATAACATTATTTGAATAGTTTACATAATAGTATCTATGACTGTACATAATGAAGGGCATTGAAAACGAGTGTTTTAATAATGTACAGTCACATATACTACTTTATCCACATATCATAATTCTCCATGATGCATATTATGACCACCATAAAATTTAATGGCGGTGATGAAGTTTTCTGGCAGCTGTCATAGTTTTTTTAATTCAGAGACAAACTAGAGTCGGCCCCAACTATGATATCGTTAGATATCTTACTTAGTGCAACTTTTGTCAAATTTGTTTGCAAATTGACATTTCATTTCGAAGTACGATAGGAAGAACTGATATTAGAATAGGGTCAATTCAAATTACTTTGTATTTCAGAGATGTTCGAAATTTGAATGAAATTATATTATTGAGATCGATGTTATTATTTAGCAATTATAACATTTTCAAGATAAGAAATTACTTTTGACAGTCTTTTTTTTATGGTGGTCTTTTTTATGTGCGATGTACGAACGCATCATGGAGCGTTTATGATATATAAGTATATAAAAGAAATATAACCTAAAGAAATATCCACCTTTATTATCTCCTTATTTTTTAGTGCGGAATCGAGGCCATCCTATTGGTAGAATACGCGTAGCTCCAGTAGAAATGTATAAATTTGACCACTATCCTAAAATTCTATACAAATTAAACTATCGCGGATCTATAATATTTTATTAGCCGTAAACTTATCCACCTATTAAGTATGTCGAGATATAATATTATTATTTGTAGTAAAAATCTATTGAATATATAGTTCGTACATTTAGACTAAGTTTTATAAGCACTGCAATCATAAAATGCTTATAACCAGAAAATTAGGTTGATTAAACTTTTATTGGCAAATATTGACTTCAATCAATCAATAATTATATTAAATAAAATTACTTAGTGTTTGCGGATGTATGTCTTGCAATTCAGTTAGACAAATTATAAAAAAAACGTTTCAAAATGGCTTATTATATATTAAAAAAAAATGTTTTGGGTGATCAATGTAAGCTTATAGTTCACACTCACGGGGGATGATGACTGTATTGAAGGTATTTCTAAAAATAGCTCTTTTTGATATAATCATTAAGATTTAATAAGATATTCCTTAAAATAAATGTATAAAATACGGCAATCGGCCATCTTACCTGCAACACCATTCTTATGCTCTAATACTAAAACCGCTATGTTTCGAAAATCTGTCATCAAGCACATTGCTAGTGAGGAATTTGTTCGGATTGTCCTCCACTACCATAGATAAATTAAAATGTAAAGAATTACTTACATTAAATGAAAACATTCAATGCATCATCATTGTAAAATTCGTAATCTTCAGAGAGTTGTTATATTGCTCTGACGTACAAACCGCTGTTTTGTTACAAATTATTTTTCCGTTTATTTAGTATTTAAGTACTTCAATTATAAGTTAGATTTCTTTGTTTTGTTACAAACGGTACAAGGTTTGTTTTCCAATACGTCTTTTATTCTAGTTATCGAAATGGATGAATCATCATACTAAATAAATATCCAAAAAAAGTCGGAATGTGTTGAATAGCACTTATATTTCATAAAAACAGCTATTAAGATTGTATAACATGAACCAAATTTACAAAATAAATAAATATCCAAAAAAAGTCGGAATGTGTTGAATAGCACTTATATTTCATAAAAACAGCTATTAAGATTGTATAACATGAACCAAATTTACAAAATAAATTAAATTTCATAAGTGACATAATTAAAATACCTACAAAAATATTGGTTAGCATTTTAACAGTATTGAAAATAAACTACAGAACCTTCTTAATTTAAATATATAAATTTCTTTTGATGCTCGACCTTGCGGCTCATGGACTATGCTAACAACCTCCCTTTGGTTTTGACATTATTATAATAAACACATTTCAAGAGAGTAGACCGAAAATAGAAACCATTGAAAGTAAAATCCGCGTTAATACATTTTTGCGTGGTATATGGGCGTGGCGTCCGTGACGCGATCAAAATTAACCAATCACACCGCTTCTCGCTAATAGAGGTATAGTGGTATGTGCACTGTATATTATACGACTAAATTCTACGATAATTGTGTTGTGTAAATACCCAGATGCAGCAACTCTCATGGTTTTGATTTGAAATACTGTTTGATTTTTACACCACAAAATAATTAATAAAATAAAATAAAAATACGTATTATTATATATTATACCTACATTTCAGGCAACGACTTATTAATTTCATCATTTATATAATATAACTGAAAACAAGCTTTGTATCGTGTAAATTATTGTTAGTTTTTATACAGGGTGTTACATTATCATCACAAATCAGTTTATATTTAACTAGTTTAGGTAATCTTTTTACTAAGTGATTTGCGCTAATTATGTGTAACTTACAAATATTAGTTCGAGGTGCGTATAATATAATATAGTATTATAGATGATTTAGTATGTTTAGTTGTGGTTTTATATTTTTTATAACCTATGATATTCGATTCTTATCCTGACATTACATCTTGAATGAGATATTGACATTATCAATTGTATCAATATAATATTGATTATATTATATATCTTATTAAAGGTGGCAGTCACATAGCCCACAAGTTATTCATCCAATAATTGGGTGAGGATAAATTGAATAAACAGTAGGGAATATGCATTTTTATATTAAACGTGCAAAAATAACTCAAAGTATTTAAAAATACGTGCCATTTACTACGACGTTATTGTTCATAACAGCGTACAAACAAGTGTAGAGTGTAATTTTACGACAAAATTCACTCTGGCACCGCTTATCAAATATTTGATATACCCAGGTTTTAGGCACTTTCTAAAATTGATTTCTTGCCTGTTAGAACCATAATTCCAATGGAATTAAGTTCACTATACTTTTTTCACTCACTCTTATATTACTATTATGCATGCGCCCTATTGTTGCATTGTATTTAAATATTATAACTGTTTAATATATGTTGGCTGTGTGATTGTTGTCCAGTTAAAACTTATAATATATATTTATAATTTGAGTTATGGCTATGACACACGAAAGAATCTGTATGAGCTAGTGAATTTAGCGCTATATGATGACTTTTAAAATGCTTATACTGTACCTATAAAATGGGGTGTATTGAAACTGAGGGTAGATGTAAAGTATGGACTTAAGGAGAAGTGTCTTTTTTTATTCTCTGCGTGACCATAGAAGCTAGCCATGTTGAATCTTATAACGTAATGCTAGGATTTAATTTACATTTGCTTTTGTGCTTATTATTTACTTTGACATGATAATATATCTATACAAATGGTTTAAGTTTTCTTAAGTGTTAATAAAACGAGACAGTCTCGTGCAAGATTTTGGCGAGACAACACGTCCTGAGGATGCCTCGTGTAGAGGCGAAACACGTGTCGAATTGTTTTAAAAACAAATATTGGCGGAATTAACACTAAAGAAAACTTAAATTTTAAATTTGTATAATTATGGATTTCCGCAAAGTAACGCCTAATTCAATAAACTTTCTATGATAATATATCTAAAATAAATATGAATGCCTTGAGAATGGCGCTAGTGTAGCAAAACGGTATGAAATGAAGTTAGCTGATGAAGGAGTGAAATGCGCCGACTATAATAAAAAATCAAATTAATGTGTTTATTGTTATTAAAGTTTAAAATATCAGTTCAAATAATACCAAAATGGGCGTAAAATTAAAAACCGAAATTAATTGAAGAAAGAAGAAAATTGTGATTATCTCTGGGGCTCCCGCAAAAATACTCGCTACTGCGTAGCGTCATCCAAATTTAATGCGTTTTAAGTTTTAACAGACACTTGAATACTCACTTTCTTGATATTGTCGCTTATTTCTCTACACCCCGTTGTATTTGTGACAGATATAGATATAACAAGTATCTATAATTTGAACACTAATTAATATAACAAACTTTTATCAATTGTAATATTAATTTACTGGCACAATCCTAAGTGATAAGGGGAAAGGATAAAATTTACAGCTTTTGTTCGGTGTCATTCTCAGTTAAGGACTGTTATTTTACAAATGGCAAGTTGACATTCCGCCATATTGTCATAGATAATGTTTGCACTTAAAATTTATCGCAGCAGAGTATCCATAAAAATGGCCGCTATTTATTTGTCAAATCGATAAATATATTTTTAGTGGTGTAAATTATATTTTTGCAATAGAACCAAACTGTAAGATTTGTAATTCTTAATCCGTATTATTGTAATAATACCCTGCTAAGTGTAAGGTGTCTATCTATGTAAGCTAAACCACAGATTATAATATAATATTAAGTGTCATGAGAGCATAGAGTATAAAATGTATTGATCTATCTATAATAGATGTATGTAAATGTTGATGTGATGGAAAAGATGAATTTTCTAGACGTGTTTGGTTGTTTTATTAATATTTATTCATATTAACCCAGTTTGTAGATTCCCTTGTTTGGTTTTTTTTTATAATGCCAATGAGGGACGAGACTAGCAGGACGTTCAGCTGGTGGTATTGATACGCCCTGCCCATTACAATGCAGTGCCATTCAGGATTCTTGAAAAACCCAAAAATTCTGAGCGTCACTACAACTGCTCTCGTCAGCTTGAGACATTAGATGTTAAGTCTCGTTTGCCCAGTAATTTCACTAGCTACAGCAGATAATAGGCGCCTTTGTGGTACCCATAATCTAGCCGGCATTCTGTGCTAAGGAGCTCCTACTGGTAACGAATATGTTTCACTCAAAAATATACTTAGATGGGTTTCGTATCTGTTAACCCACGGGGATCCAGTAGTAAGACTCCGCTGTTCGTGTGCCTCTCTGGTTTTTATGGAAGAGGACGATAAACTAGTATACATTTCGCCTGATCTTAAGTGATTACCACCATCCACACTCTTGTAAAACCAGAAGATGCACAAGGGGATATTGGCCTTTTAAGAAGGTGTACGCGTTTTATTGTTTTTTTTTTTTTTTTTTTATGGAAAAGGACAAACGAGCGTACGGGTCACCTGGTGTCATGTGATCACCGCCGCCCTAATTCTCTTGCAACACCAGAGGAATCACAGGAGCGGAGCGCCTTTAAACAAGGTGTACGCGCTTTTTTTGAAGGTACCCATGCCATTGTAGTACATGGAAGGAAGCTCCTTGAAAACCGCACTGTGGAGGACCGCCACACATCCAGATGGTGGTGATGACATCCTAACTTGTGGCGTGTCGTGCGCAGGGGGAATTCGGTGGCTCTTCGAAACTCCCCGTGATAAATGCGGTAGAGGACACACAATGAAGCGATGTCTCTACGCAGCGCCAAGTGATCCAGCCGTTCACAGAGCACTGTCCCCGACAATTCGAGTAACTTGGCGTTGGAAGTGGTCAAATGAATCGAGCTGATACTGGGGTGCGGAAGACCAGAGATGACAGCAATACTCCATATGAGGCCGGTCCTACGCTTTGTACAGCGCTACAATGTGGGCCGGCTTGAAGTATTGCCGTGCTATATTTATGACTCCCAGTTTCTTCGAATCCAATTTTATTGGCTTTGCTCTCCAGATGGCCGCGGAATTGGCAATCACTCTAGATTTCGAGACCCAGAATTCCCATACTGCATGTTGTGGAAGTCTATTAACTGTTCTTACGTTTTTAATTAACTTATCTTTCGCCAGTGGTATATTCCCAGATTTACTTAAACTATCGGTGATATAGCTTATATTTAAGAAAGGTAATAAGTTTGATATTAGCAATTATCGTCTAATAACATTAATCTCAAACTTCTCAAAGGGTTTTAGAAAGATTCATTCACAAAAGATTGATGGAATTTTGCCTCAAATTTAATCTAAGTAATTAATACTGATCAGTATGGATTACAGAAAGAGAAGTCGACAATTCAAGCAATGTTTTCATTGCTTGAGTTGTCGACTTCTCTTTTCTCAACAACAAAAACTGGACTACTGGGCTATTTTGTGACCTTTCAAAGGCTTTCGACAGAGTATCTCATCCTATACTATTTAAAAAACTTGAAGATCATGGTATAAGACGAACGAACACCCTTGAATGGTTAACTTCACACCTTTCAAACAGACCTCAATATGTTGTCATCACGAAACTTGACGAATATAACGAGATAAAGTCATATGCATCGGACCCTAAATTAACTAAATACGGGGTCCCTCAGGGAAGTGTTCTTGGCCCGTTTCTATTTTTAATTTAAGTTAATGACATTATAAACGTAACAAAATACAAATGTGTCCTTTTTGCGGACGATATTTCCATTATTGTGGCTTCTGACAAAAATGCCTCTGTACGTGATCATGAAGCTGACATAAACATGACGATGAATTCAATTAGTCAATGGATTGGACATAGTAACCTTAAGATAAATCTGACAAAGACGAATTATGTTCAATTTAACGCAACTAAATGCGAAGTCCCAGTTATAAATGTTAATTATAATACCACCACTGTTAACACAGCAAATCAAACTAAGTTTTTGGGATTGCTCCTGGATGACACCATTAGATGGGAATCACATATTTCTGACGTTTGCAGCAAGATTAACATATTTGTTTACGCTCTTCGGCAAATAAAAAAGTTGTATGTTTACAAACAACATTATTAGCTTATCACGCTTACGTTGAATCTGTTTTACGTTACAGACTGCTCTTGTGGGGTAATTGTACATATATTTCTAGAGTTTTTATATCGCAAAAAAATGTGTGAGAGCTATTTGCAACGTTCCATCTGATGAGTCTTGCTGACCTCTGTTTGGAAAACTTGGACTATTACCACTTGCATGTCTTTATATCTATGAACTTTGTGTATTTGTGAAATTCAATAGTGATTTATTCAATAATGTTTGTGACACTAACCTTCAAAGAAACCGCCGGGATCCAAATAGATTAATTTCCGACGAAATCCCTAAAGGTATTTATTTTCTCAAAATTCATTCCTTTAGAATTCTTTTAGATGTAGGACGATTTTAGACTGGTAGCGTTAAAAGCGTTCATACAATTTTATAAAATGGAAACTGCGATTACTTATAGAATTGCTGGCGAAATTTCGCAGAATTATTAAGACAGATACATAGATTTTTATTATATTAAGTATATAAAATAAAGCCTTATTTGAGGCTGAAAGAGTCAGATAAAATTATTGCTCTGTTAGATATATTCCGCTGATAACTAATCCGACTGATGAAATACGAAGCTACCAGAGGAATAATATAGTTTATGTGACTGTTTATTGTTGGTGATGCAAGACTTAGAAGATAAGAAAGGCCATAAATTAAAAAAATAATAATAACCACACTAATTGAAAACACCAGAAAAATTCTAACTCTGGCCTCACAATGTATATTCTATATTGTGAAGATAAATGTCTCATACTTAAAAAAAAACTGATTTGCTCTGGAATACAAGAAATGTATGGTATAAGACCATACATTTCTCAAGGTGACGAGCGCATTTGTAGTGCCGCTCAGAATTTTTGGGTTTTTCAAGAATCCTGACCGGCACTGTATTGTAATGGGTTGGACGTAAAAATTATCATCAGCTGAACGTTCTGCTCGTCTCGTCCCTTATTTACATTTTTAAATAAAAGGCTACAGCTATGTATAGTTACTGACTCGTTTGTGGGGCGAGGTATGGAGCTTTTACAACACAATACTTGTAGCTATTCAAGAACAAATTTCAGTTGACCATCAAACAAAAAATATGCATCAAAACCTACTATACCATTAATGGATACCAGTGGGAGGCTCCTTTGCACAGGATGCTGGCTAGATTATGGGTACCACAAAGGCGCCTAGTAGCTAGTGAAATTACTGGGCAAATGAGACTTCACATCTTATTTTGTCTCAAGGTGACGAGCGTAATTGTAGTGCCGCTCAGAGTTTTTGGGTTTTTCGGGAATCCTGACGGGCACTGCATTGTAATGAGCAGGGCGTATCAATAACCATCACTCAAACAGCCTGCTCGTCTCATCCCTTGCTGTCAATATAGTACAGTAGAAAATAAAATAAAATACTTTTTGAATTCAAATTCAAATAAGATTCAAACTACACACAAACGGTTTTTTACAATTCTTTTAAAAGTCGTAACACTTAACCTGATTCCTGCCACACATCCAGATGGTGGGGATGATATCGTAACTTGTGGCGTGTCGTGCGAAGGTGAAATTCGGCGGCAGGAATCAGGTTGAACAGCTCTTCGGAACACTCCCCGTGATAAATGCGGTAGAAGACACACAATGAAGCGACGTCTCTACGCAACGCCAAGTGTTCCAGCCGTTCACAGAGTACTGGGTCCCCGACAATTCGAGCTGCTCTGCGTTGCACGCGGTCAAATGGATCGAGCTGATACTGGGGTGCGCCAGACCAGAGATGACAGCAATACTCCATGTGAGGCCGGACCTGCGCTTTGTAGAGCGCTAGAATGTAGGCGGGCTTGAAGTATTGCCGTGCTCTATTTATGACGCCCAGTTTCTTTGAAACCAGTTTGGCTTTGCCCTCCAGATGGCCACGGAATTGGCAATTGCTCGAGATTTCGAGACCCAGTATTCCGATACTAGGCGAGGCTTTAAGGGAAGTGTTCTCGAAGAGCGGTGATACGGCAAATGGGGTTTTTTTAGTGGTAAACGCGCAAACTTGAGTCTTCTGGGGGTTAAATTGGACAAGGTTCAACTTACCCCATTCCGCGACCTTCTCGAGAGAGGACTCGATAGAAGACACAAGTTTCTCCCGGCACTGGTCGACGTTTTCCCGAGAGAGACCTGCATGGCCCGTGTATACGGCATCACCAGTGCTGTCGTCTGCATAGCAATGCATGTTGGCGGTGTTTAACATATCATTGATATGCAGAAGAAACAGCGTGGGAGATAGCACACAGCCTTGGGGCACTCCAGCGTTCAAGGGCTTGGGATTCGAGCAATAACCGTCGATAACGACCTGTATGCTGCGCCCAGTGAGAAAGCTGGAGGTCCACTTGCATAAGCTCTCGGGAAGCCCAAATGATGGAAGTTTTGCGAGGAGCGCCTTGTGCCATACACGATCAAAGGCCTTCGCTATATCCAGACCAACTGCCAGGCCTTCCCGCTTGCTTTCAATAGCCGCCGCCCATCTATGTGTTAGGTATACCAGAAGATCGCCAGTCGACCGACCATGGCGAAAGCCGTACTGCCGGTCGTTGATCAACTGGTGACCCTCAAGGTATACCAAGAGCTGGCGGTTAATTATGCTCTCCATGATTTTGGAGAGTAGGGAGGTAATAGCAATAGGCCTGTAGTTTGCCGGATCCGAACTGTCTCCTTTTTTTGGGATCGGATGGACAAGGGCTGACTTCCATGAATCAGGGACTACGCCTTTTGAATAAGAGTGCCGGAATAAACGCGTTAGCACCGGCGTCAACTCAGGGGCACACATTCTAAGCACGGTTGGAGAAATGCCATCCGGCCCGCTCGACTTCCTGACGTCCAACGAAAACAGAGCTCGCCTAACAGTTTTCTGTCGGAACTGTACTTCAGGCATGTAGCTCTGACACCGCGGGATGGTCGGCGGTGTTTTTCCGTTGTCGTCAAGAGTCGAGTTGGAGGCAAAAAGAGTGCACAGGAGATCGGCTTTCTCTTTTGCCGTATGGGCCAGGGTGTCATTCCTCATGTGCAACGGCGGCATGGACGGCTGGTTGAAGTTACCAAGAGCAGCTTTCGACAACGACCAGAACTTGCGTGTTCCGGTCGGGTAACTGGAAAGCTGCTCGCCAATTTTGACGACGTGCTTCGATTTCGCACGGGCGATTTGCCGCTTAAAAAATCTGGAGGCACGGTTATATTTCCTCTTCAGAACTTTGCAGTTCGGATCCTTTGAGCCCAGCGCCGCAACCCAAGTTCGATACGCCTGTTTTTTGCAGTCAGATGCTGCTTTAACTGACGCATCGAACCAGGGCTGTGATCTGCCACCGATCGGTACTACAGAGCTTGGTATAAAAATATCCATGCCCTGCAGTATCACATCGGCTACTGCAACGGTGCAGGCACTAGGATCATCCGAAGGTAAACAAACGCCGCTCCAAGGGTAGGATGCAAAAAAGGAACGCATCCTATCCCAATCTGCTGACTTGTAGTGCCAAACGCGGCGGGTCGCTGGTGGTCTGCGACGTTGGCGTCGGATAGGCACTACACTCCTGACCAGGCAATGGTCGGACGTTCCGAGAGGGGCGTCGACAGAGACCTGGTAACCATCGGGATGTGTAGTCAGCAGAAGATCTAATAAGGACGGCATGTGGCTATCCACATCCGGGAGCCGCGTCGGCGACTCAACCAATTGGGACAGACCATACGCCAATGCAAAATTATGCACAGATCGCCCTGCGTAGTCTGTGGTACGTGATCCAAGCCATTCGGCATTGTGCCCGTTGGAATCACCCAAGACTACGATTTCAGCGGAGGGGATCTGGGCAAGCACGTCATCAAATGCCGCTTGAACGCAGCCCATGAGGTGATCCGTTTCTGCGTTACCACTATGGTCGCTTAACAACAGGTGACCCGTACGCTCGTTTGTCCTGCTATTCCATAAAAAAAAGTAATCCTGATCATATATGAAGACCAGCCATTTCAATCTAGAAATCCCCAAGCTAAACGGAAACGGGTGCCCTAAACACACATTGAAGAGTGAAGTAAAACATGAAGCTCAAGATGGCGGTGCACTTTTAACGCCCTCTGCCCAGTCTCAGGGCATACAAGACCCTCTACTAGTCTAGCGGAGAAGGAGATTTCTCATTTTTCTCCAATTGGTTTTCTATAAGGCATAAAGGCATGATTTCGACATCCTCTGAATTCTAACTTGGGATATTTTGTGGTATTTGACAAAGTTTATCGTTAGTTATATCACGGGAAGTAAAATATTTTAATTTGTACCTGTTAATTTATCCTGCCTTATGTTTCTGTAACAATGTTTTGATAAGAAGTAATTAAACTACCACTTATAACGCATACCTTTATTATAATAATACTATTTACAACATTTCAGATAAACTACATATGTAGTACATTTTATTCTCCTAAAGATATCACTGTTTGAATCAAATGTAATACATAAAGACTTAAACATCTTTAAAAACGTGGTTTAGAAGCCACCGAAAGGTGATGCTTCACACCCGTTCGCCTTGGGTGAGACATATTATGCACATAAACTCATGTTTCTTAATCATTCGTGAGCTTTTTATGACCTTGTCCATATATAAATACAGAAAATCAAAATCTCTACACTAATCCTACTCTTTAGTTTTATCGCCGTTCGTTATACTTATAATCTTGTCAAAGGAATTTGAAAAAGTCGTGATAGAATCCCTATTCCTATCGCCAGAACAGATCTCTTGTATCATGTTGTGTTCTGTAATGAAGGGGGGGATGTTCAGTTGATTAGGGTCACATTTCTTCGCCTTTGTTCTCATTGTAGCCACACTAGCGACTCGCCCTTTAGTTAGCCTCAAGATTAACATTACTATTTTCAAATTCAAATCATATTCGTATAATGAATTTTGGCGGAGGCATATTTCCAACGCTTTTTATGACATTAAGGGACGAGACGAGCAGGACTTTCATTTTATAGTGATTGATACGTCCTGCCCATTACAATGCAGTGCCGCTCAGAATTCCTTAATAAACCCAAAAACTCTGAGTGGCACTACAGTTGCGCTCGTCACCTTTGTAACATAAGATGTTAAGTGTCATTTGCCCTTTAATTTCACTGCATTAGAGCAGAAAAAGGCGCTGTTGTGGTACCCATAATCTAGCCGGAATCCTGTACAAAGGAGCCTCCCACTGGTAAACTTGACTATAGCGGCTCACGATTTGAATGCCTAATATAAAGTGGGTTTATCTGTTCATTTAGTCACCATACTATCTGTTAACAGAATGTCGAGTTATTCTATACCACGAAAATAAGAAAAATTTTCTCAAAAGCCTTGAACACTTCTTATCCGGTTCCAATGGCTATGAGCACAGAAGTGGGTATATAATAAAATAATTACTTTCTATTCCGCTTAAAATAATATTCGCATCAATAGGATTCGTGCTATTCAGAGTGCAACCGAATCAATATTGCCAAACGTATCTCCCAATACAAAATTCACGATCATGGAATGCCTATTGAAATGTATTTGGAATCCTAATTCCATACCTGACTTACGAATTAGTTTAGTATATATTTAAACTCTCTTAATGATAATAAGTCATAACATTGAATTAAAGCGAAAAGTATTCATTTCTAATATTAGTTTAATGAAGATTACATATGTAGCAAAACTTATAGCCAGAAAAGGTATCTGTATATGTATAGACCACAGAACAGTTAAAAGAGATCTGTTACAGTAATAATATGTTCTGTGGCTTCTAAGCCACAGAACATATTATTAAAAGTTATTAAAAGTCTACTTTTAGATTTATATGACTATACCTTTTGGTTGGATTAATTTAGAAGCTCGAATGGGGTTTATAATTTGTAACTGATGAACTTCATGATTCGTATTAAAGATTAGAAGCGAATTACCGAACTAAAACCGCAATTTTCTGGAGTATTCCAAACATAACATGATGTATCACATACACAATTTCAACAACTTAATCTTATATAGCTGGCGCGCTACATCGTCTGTCTTGATTGTAACTGTTAGCCGTCAACGATTGAGTTGATTTCAATTCTTCTGGCGACAGCGGCCTTCCTCTAAACTCATCTTCAATCTCTTGTAGTGTTCTGTCCTTTGTTTCAGGCAAGAAGAAATACGCAATTAATAAACAATATCCTACAATAGCAGTGTAAACCAAATATGCGCCGTATATGCTTATCGTTTGCAAGAAATATGGGAATGTTTTCACATTGATAAAGAAATTTGCGGAAAGGAAGAAAATGCTTATACTTCCCGCTAAACTTCTATACTCTAGTGGGAATACCTCCCCGGCTATTATAAATGGAAGTGGCACAGTTCCAGTGGCAATTGTGAACATGTGAATATGAATCAAAAGTACTCCTATTATTGGAAGGTCAAATGGAAGCATATTGTGTGCTTTTAGATACGTATAAGCTGCAAGAGTTAAGCATGCTGTTATGTTAATGCCGACTGTAGCTAACAACATTGTCCTTCGTTTAACTTTCTTTATTATATATACTGCCATCGCGTTCGATATGATTCGTTGTGTACCCAATGTTATGACCATCAAATAGATATCAAATTTATTCCCAATAACGTTACTGAATACGTCGATTGTGTACGCAGCTAAAATATTTGCTCCACCCCATTGGCTCAAGGTATAAATGTGTACCATTATAAATATCGGCTTATAAAACTCTTTCTTTTGTATTGTCGTAGTAAAGTATACTAAGTTATTTCTTAATCTTTTCGAAAATGATTCAGATATATTAACTGCTGCTCTCGACTCTTTAGTAATCATACTTGATTCGATCATTCTTTTCAATTCTTCATCTTCATTATCGCCTCTTAACCATCTGAAGACTTTTTCGCTTTCCTCATATCTTCCTTGGTCAGACAACCAACTTGGTGTTTCTGGAGAGTATAATACAATAAGTAGATCAAAAAACATTAAGCAAGCGCAAACTAATCCAGCAACTTGCCAATGTAAACAAGATCCTAGTGTGTGTACAAATAGAACGCCAATTGAGACTGATAAAGATATTGTCGCCAGAAATGCTCCTCGATTTTGTGGACTTGTATATTCTCCTATTAATACTGGACCAAGAGATGCAGTCATACCCATTGCTGATCCTTGCAAAAATCTAGCAACCAAAAGGGCTGTGATGTTGGTAGCAGTGACAATACAAAACCAGCCAACAATCATTGTAACAATACTAACAATATTGGCAGTTCGTCTTCCGTATTTAGCCATAATAGTAGGCACGATAAAGTTACCTGCTACTAAAGCAAACCCTAAGATGGCGGCTGAAACAAAAACAAATACCTAGATTAAAATCTTTTATCGATAATCTTATCTTCCAAATATTACGTTAAATTCAGCCTTGGGGTGATATGATCTAACATGATTTGAGTCGTGAGATTGAATTATCTGCATTATTGTAACACTTGGTTGCTAGTTTACAAAAAATTCGTTAAAAGACGATAGTGAGATGTTTTTCAGTTTTCTTCAGAAACACTTACACAACCTGCAAACCATACTAATTAAAATATTACATCACATCAATACCTAAGTCTTTATTTAACTGTACTGCTGTTTTTTTAATAGAATTTATTTTCTATTAAAAAAATCGCCGTATTATTATGGCGATTCTTTTTCACTATGAAATTCTTATTTCACAGCATTGCTGCACATGTCCCTCAATATCGTATGTAGCCCTTTAATTTGCTGATCTATTTATAGGCGACAGTCGTTGCGCAATGAATTGTCACTTATGACATTCCAATTACCTTGTATTATTTAGATTAGAATAAACTATTCGAAAGCAGCGACTGCAACAAACTCCTTACCTATCCATGATGCGCTGCCATCATTAATGGGGATAATGGAATCTGGCAGGCGTAGTTGTGGTATCAGGATAGCTGCGTATCCATTCGTCATACCATGGGCACCCACGTTAAGTGACACGCCCAAAGTCACGAAGCACTGTAAAATAATAAAAATATAATTTGAAAAAAAGTAATATCGATTAATAAAATTTACCTATTAAACCTTCCATTGTCTGCTATTTATCCGCTAACTCCCACTAAACTAATAAGTCATTAACGGCCGTTCCCAATATTCAGTCTATCTCTTACTTGAGATAAAAATCGTAACTATCGTTGACTTTTCTGTCCCAATAAACTTATCGACGGTAACTCACCTTATTAACTCTTAAGATTTTTATCTCAAGTAAGAGATAGACTGAATATTGGGAACGGCCGTAAATCAAATTGCTGCTGCCCTTAATGACTGCGTGATAAATATTTAACGCGGCTTCCGTTGCATTTTTTGCTTTTTGTTTGTTATAAAATTTTCAAATGTTTATTGTTTAATTTCATTTTTACACGAGAGGAACTTATTTTGACCGAAAGAAAATCAAATGAAAATTACAAGAAAATTGTATTTAAAGGCTTATAGTTTTATATTATGTGAAAAGACTTTTGCCCACAATTTTTAAGCAACTAAGTGGAAAATATACAATATTTTCCACCAACGAAAAGTTACAACTTGAATTATCGTTACCGATTAAATAATTTCTGTTAGGTAATAATAATATAGGCATTTCTATGTGACTAATAGTGTAGTACAATTTTAGGTGAGTAAATGATTTACTCTTGTTAATTTTTAACACGACTAATTACATTAACGTTTATTTATTATTAATTACATTTTTATAGCTAAGTCAGCACGATGGAAAGATGTCAACTAATTATTGGCAAAATTTGAAGATGACCTGAAGCCATTTGATGGAAATGATGACGAGTTGGGGATACCTTAATACTCTGTTGAACAAGGTGATATTAAAACTAGCAGTTTTGAATTTTAACAAAAAAAAGTTCCAGGATACCTATCTCACTAGTTATATCACGAAGCTCAAGGAGGTGGAAAGACAATTATATTCGAGATGGAAAGGCTTTATGTCTGATGAGCATACTCTCGTGTACAAAATTTAATTGGACTGAAGAGAAATAAGCCTACGTATAATTCATTGTGAGTGTAGGACTTGTTTGTGAATTACAAATGGTTGCAGACTATTCCGCCATAGATGTAGAGAACGATTTGATGGATGTTCAAACGAAACTTGTGTTTATTGATACGGACGCAAATGTCCATGGTGACTTTGGTTTGACTTATGGTAACGTGCCATCGATTGGATAGCACGCAGCCCGAACCTCAATCCGGTGTTTCCGGCATGATACGACATGGGTATCTTCACTAAAGTGCGTTTATCTTTTTTGAACGCCCCTCAAAGCTCCTGTGATTCCTCTGGTGTTGCAAGTGTATGTGGGGGTCTGTGATCACTCAACTCTAGGTGACCCGTAAGCTGTTTGCCCTCCTTTTCCATAAAAAAATGATTTCTTACTTCTTAGTTATGCGTGTTTGAATGCGTGTTGCTCTATTCTAACTATTTTCTCTCTATTCTATCTTTATTACCGAGTTATGTACAAGTACGGAAACTGCGCCTGAATGAAATGACGAAAGACATAGACAATTTCAAAGAAGAGATATTACTTAAAGAGCAAAGATTAAAGGATTTATGTAACAGATCAACAAACTTAAAGAATGTGGTTGTCCGATTGAAGTCAGATAATTTTGGAAGAAGGCTGAAAGTACCGCTAACTGCAGAAGATCTTTTAAAAGAAGCTTAAATTTAAAATCAATAGTAACTATCTGTTTTGAAAGTATAATAGTTTATCTGTGATAAAAAATATTTAAGCCTACATACATATTACATTGTAATTTATAATAGTATGTGATAAAGTAAATGTCAATTACAGTGACCTTCTTCTCACCAGCGTGGTGGTAAGTTTTCTTTTTTTTTGAGTCTTATCGACGTGGAAACGCGTAACGAAGATCATTCCATAATTTGGCAGTACGTGGAAGAAAGCTCCTTGACTGTGGAGGATCCAGATGGTGGGGATGACATCCTAACGGATGCAGGATGCCAGCAAGATTATGGGTACCAAAATGGCCTTTTTTTGCCGTGAAGCCGCAATATGTAAGCATTTTTGTGTTTCGGTCTGAAGAGCACTGTAGCTAGTGAAATTACTGGGCAAATGAGACTTAACATCTTATATCTCATGGTGACGAGCGCAATAATGTAATGAGCAGGGAGTACCTATTACCATCTGCTGAACGTCCCGCTCGTCTCGTCTTTTATTATCATAAAAAAACGCGAGAAACGTTACGTAGGGACGTAACGCCCAACACTTGAGCTTTTCATTTTCTGGATCGATACCCATTCCGAGCAATTGTGATTTGTGCGCGATGGTTCATGCTGACTCTAAACGATCATTCGCGAGGTCATGTATGATGTAATGTATGTGTGAGATTAATGAGTGGCAATGAGTTCCAATTGCTACTCATTAAATATAACTTGATGGGCAGCGTTTGGGAAGCTCCGTAAAATCTTTTCATCCCAAATACCACAGTGTCTGAAGAGGAAGGTTTCCAACCAGTGTGTGTTGCCACTGATGACTTACGGTACGCAGACGTGGTCGCTAACTATGGGCCTTATGAGAAAGCTCATGTTCGCTCAGAGGGCAATGGAGAGGGCTATGCACGAAGTTTCCCTGCGAGATCGAATCAGAAATGAGGAGATCCGAGAACCAAAGTTACCGACATAGCACAAATGATTACGAGACTGAAGTAGCAGTGGGCAGGGCACATAGCTATCGAGCTACAGATGGCCGTTGGGACAGTAAAGTCCTCAGGGCCGATCGTCGTGGAAATTTTTGGGGGAGGCCTTTGTCCAGCAGTGGACGTCTTCCGGCTTCCGTAATTACTACATTTATGTTCACGAAGCATTGCTACACAAATAGTAAATTAAGCTCTAAGTAAATATAATATAAATCCAAGAGATAATTTATATTTATATAAATATTCATTAATTTTTGTTACTTTTTTATGGCAAAGGAGGACAAACGAGCGGGTCATCACCGCCGTCTACATTCTCTTGCAACACCAGAGGAATCACAGAAGCGTTGCCGACCTTTAAGGACTATTATATATGAAATATTTCATATTTAAAAAGGTTTTTTGACATTGAACATGATTCTTATTATATTGAATGCAGCACCTTACAAACTAATTTGTTATATTGTATTAGTATTTACAGCTAATATAAAATAATCTATTTGATTTATAAGAGTGTCCTTAGAGTTTCTTGTATTCTCACGAGCTCTAATTTTTTAACCGACTTCAAAAAGGAGGAGGTTATCAATTCGATCGGTATTTTTTTATGTATATGTATAGGTAGCATATATAAATAATAGTATTTTATTAATATTAAAGGTTAAGGTGTATTAAATAAAATTTTTAGTTATTTGAAACTTTTCAGCTTTTGAAGTAAGTTTTTTAACGAAGTATTTTTTTTTCAAACATTTGATAGATTTAGTAATTTATGATTAAAAAATGTTCTTATTTTAAGTCTATTTAAATTAAATTTATTTGATTTTGACTTGGAAGCTCGTTTTGACACTCTCATAAAAACTTGAAAAAATTATTAAAAAAACAATATTTTAATTTTGTATATACATGTATTTAAAAAAAACTTGCTGAGTTCCTAGCGCCCGTTCTTCTCAGATCAGGCATACTATTTCAAATGGGTGGTATTTTAAAGTAATCTTTACAAATAAATCATTTCATTTCATTAAATCCTATTTTAAATAAAAATATTTAAATTTAAATTTGAATATAAATACCTGTTTTTTGAACGGTGTAATCCATGATTTTCCCATTGCAGATTTTTCACATGAAGATCACATTTAACTGGAATATTTCGCGTGTGTTCTGACAACCACAAAACTGTTTTGCATTGACAATATATTGTACAACATTTTCAAGAGGTTTATCAATATTGATAGGAAGTATACAATATATCTTAAGATATGTCCTTATGTCGATTGGCAGTTAGCCAAAATGAAAATAGTTATTACGTATCGCGATTGCTTCAGTCACACTGTTGTGTACACACGGGAAAGAATCGTACAAAATAAATAAAGTAATAATTGAGATAAGAGTTTTTAATTGTCATATTGTTATTCATTGAACAATAGGTTCTATTACATTGCTGTTAGGCTTCACTTTTAATTGTGTTCATGCAATTAGCGAACGAGTGGTTTGTATGTATTCATTTTAGTCTAAGATTCGAATAGGAGCCGGCCTTCAGCCATCTGTTAATCTATTTTATAAAGTATACACTATTATACTGCTTAGGTACATGACAGTCAGATTTAAATCATTTAGTTCAGATTCTATTGACGGAGCCCTCATTGATTTTTTAACTAAAAGAAGCTAAGTTGTATCTTAAACAAACTGATTTGATTGTAAGACAAATAAAGAAAATTAAAGGTTAAATTCAAATTCAAAATAGGATTTGATGTCTCTTTTTCTATATAAGAGGAGGCAAACGGACAAGAGGCTCATGGGGAGTGATGAGACCCATGGACATCCGCAATAACAGATGTCAAGAGATGTGTGGCCGTCCATTAAAGGAGTATGCTCTTTTGTTGAATGTCCCTTAGTCGTTTCGGTTCGGGAAAACAGCAGCCGGTAATTGATTCCACAAAGTGGCTGTGCGTGACAAGAAATTTATGGCTTTTAAGTCGGAGCATGCACCGTTGATAACAACCTTGATGCTCCGATCGGCCAAAAAGCTAGTGACCCATTTGCACAACCTCCTGAGAAGCCCATAGGATGGCAGTTTCGCTATAAGCGCTTTATGCCACACCCGATCACTGCCTACGCCTCTCCTCTTCTACACCACCTCTTACGCCCATTTATGGGTGACGTATGCAAGCAGATCACCACCTGAGCGACCCTGACTAAAACCGTACTGACTAAGAGTTGAGTGCAACACTTATTAAAAAACTACCACCCATTCGAAAAAGTATGCCCGAGACCCGAGAAGAACGGGCGAATGAAACTCTGGGGGTTTCTATTTTCTTATTTTTCATTAAAAAAAAATGGTTACAATGTAATATCGTACAATAAAACTTATTATTTAATAGCCTGAGGGTAATCACTGGATTGCCAACCTAAAAAATATGAAAGGCTCGTTATACAGTGATGAAAAATCCAATGGCTTATTATGCTGGCATTAAATAATTTCGCAGTTAATATCTCCATAATATTGTTTTTCCACTTTTAAATTCAGCTTCTTACTTCTACTCATAAAAGCGGCCATGTGTGAGTCGGATTCGCCCATAAAGGGTTCCGTAGGAGGAAGTAACATAATATAAAAGTTCTTGTAGCTCGTTGTAACGATTTGTGACGTATTAAAAAAATCTACTTACTAGAGATCTCGTTCAAAACAATTTTTAGTGGAAGTTTGCATGGTAATGTTTCGCGTAAATGCATAAATCTTATTGCGGTTCACAGAATACATCTACTTACTAAGTTTCAAGTAGTTCTTATAGTTTTGGAAAAAAGTGGCTGTAACATACGGACGGACAGACAGACATGACGAATCTATAAGGGTTCCGTTTTTCTGCTTTTGGCTATGAAACCCTAAAAAGCAAGTTTTTTTAATTTATTTTTTCAAACTGAATAAAACTACGGTTTCTTGCGTTTTGTATAATGTATTATCATGCTTTTAAAATATTGTCAGTGACATCATGAAAGTATTACGTTTATTGATAAACATTAAAGCATCGATAACATTATTAGATTAAGGATTGGTACGCTCTAACTAGATATCGCAGGCGTAGTCGCAAAGTTTGCAACTAATACTACGCCCAAGTGGACGTCCTCGAGCCAGTCTAGAACAATGTGTGACGTTAACGTGCTACATGTTCTGCTAAACTTTGCTAATAATTGAAACTAAAATGGCGGGTTGCGTAGTACAACTTTATAAAAATAATACTACAATAAATATGAAAGACACTGGGATCACATATCATCAGAAAGTATATTGTATTTTATTAAGTTCAATGTAAAATAACACGAAGCTTATGTTACAAAATTTGAAAAATGCCATTGAGTGTCAAGATGCCACGCACACAAGCATCTAATAGTTGCCGTAATAAAAAAAATATTCTTACGTAGTTGTTCTTACGTAGGGCGATATCTAGTTGGAACGCAGCGGAGATTAATCCTTAATCTAAGACAACATAATATTTTTTTTGTGTAACGCGAGTACGTCATCCTAGATTCTAGGTATTTTTAGTGTGATTCTCACTCCATTCGCGATTGGAATACCGAACAGTGTAGGAGACAGCGCACAACCTTGGGGCACTCCAGAGTTCACAGGCTTCAGGTTCGAGTAATAAGCCATCCGAGTATGTTGCAGCCAGTGGGGAAACTGGTGGTATAAACTCATGGAAACTCAAATGATAGAAATTTGGAGAGGAGCCCTTTATAAATAAAAAAGATTAAATAAAAATATAATACAAAAATTATAGAAATGAAAAATGAAGCATATCTGTATGCTGCAGGGAGAGAAAAGCTTATAAGACGACCTGTATAGCCGAGTGGTTAGCGATCCTACCTACTAAGCTAGAGGTCCCGGGTTCGAATCCCGGTGGGTGAAAGCATTTATATGATGAATAGGGATGTTTGTTTCCGAGTCATGGATGTTTAAATGTATTTATGTATGTTTAAGTAAGTATATTGTATTAAATATATCATTGTCTTGTAACCCATAACACAGGCTATATATGCTTAACTTGGGGCAAGATAATTTGTGTAAAAAGTGTGTCAAAATTATTATTATTATTATTATATGAAGGGACTTAACGCTTTTTCTGTATCACGGAAGGCCCAGAGAGGAAAGGAGCTTAACTTCGGTGCAAATAGATGAAAAGGGGAGGAGAAGAGATGTCTTATCATATATTATAGAATTTTGTGCTGTGTCGAGGGATCTAGCAGCGCAGCGGATCGGAGATACGTGTAGGAAGACGGCCGGGCGTCCCGCACTAGTTCGCCTCTTTCCCCGCTGCCTTCTCCCTGCACCTCTCACACCTGAAACCGTCGTTTTAAGTACAGCTCACATCTCTCCGCTTTGGTGGAAATACCATTGGGAGGCTCCTTTGCACATGATGTCGGCTAGATTATGGACACCACATAAGCATTATTGTGTTTCAGCCTGAAGAGCGCCGTAGCTAGTGAAATTACTGGGCAACTGTGACTTAACATCTTATGTCTCAAGGAGACGAGCGCAATTGTAATGCCGCCCAGAGTTTTTCAGTTTTTCATGAATCCTGAGCGGCACTGCATTGTAATGGGCAGAGCGTATCAATTACTATCAGTTGAACGTCCTGTTCGTCTCGCCCCTTATTTTCATACAAAAAAAAATAATATAACGCCTGTTAAAATTTTAATAGCAAAACTGACCATCGAACCAATTAGTGTGTTAAAACTATGAGGATCTTCGATATTTTATAATTAATCATAAGTCGTTTATTATATTATATATATTTTATATCAAAATAGTACATGATAAATTTTAAAGCATTAATGATTAAATAGAGACTATGTATGTTGTGCACCGACTTCAAAGCTATCAATATGTAGCACATACAAATAATAGTATTTTATTAATATTAAAGGTAAAGGTTTGCATAAGAGGTGTAATAAATTAAATTTTTAGTTATTTGATACTTATTAGTTTTTGAAGTCGGTTTTTTTAAACGTAGTTTTTTTTATTTTTTAAATTTTAGTGTCAGTTAATAATAATATATAATCAACCTGAATGAAATCCCCAAAAAAAAGCGTACACAGAAAACAATAATGTCATCTAGGTAGACGAAAATTTTCATATAAATGTTCATAACATGAAAACTACTGGGCGAAACTATATCAAATTATTACAAAATATGTTATATAACTATGTTAATTATTACTTATGTAAATTATGGGACCAAATGGCATTTTTTGCATCAAACAAAGAAGATACGTACGTTTATGTAAGTAAATCGGATCATAAATCTCAGATTAATCGGTGTACATAAAAAAATACCGATCGAATTGATAACCTCCTCCTTTTTGAAGCTGGTTAAAAATAGCTTAGAATTTAGATAATTCAAACGTTTAATTATGCCTATTACTAATGAGCATAGCCTGGGTGTTTCCTTCAGACCAAAACACAGTAATGTTTACACATTACTGCTTCTGAATTTTTGGGGTTTTTCAAGAATACTGAGCGGCACTGCGTCGTAATGGGCACGGCGTGTTAATTACCATCAACGTCCTGCTCGTCTCGTCCCTTATTGTCATAAAAAAAAACCTAATAGCTTCGCGGCTTATCTCCCGTTTCCTCTCCTCTCCGCATTGGTGGATACCAAGTTTAAATTTTAAAATACCTACATGTGTAACAAATCGAAATCGGATCAAATACAATCGTGGTTGAAGAAAAGGCGTAAGGACCTACGTTCCTGGCGGTGTTCTCCCGATAACACACTGTTATGATAGATAGATTGTGACAGCTGTAAACACGACGAAAAATCCTCTGTTTTCAGCAACGCAGGCACACTAAAAGTGTAAGGTATATATCCTGAGTGTAAGACGTAGCTTATCACGCACACTAAAGTAATGAACCTGGCCTGTTTCTATGCTTTGGGGAACTGCAAGTGGTTCTATCTTTTTTTATTGTTCAAAATATACAAGACACAAACTAAAAACAATTTAAGCCATCCTCGTGAAACTTAAGTGTTTATGCGAAGAATAGCCAGTTCACTTATGCTAAACTTAAAATATTTTAATATTTAGTAGTTATTATTCTAAAAATATCCAATTAAAGTAAAAATAAATTACACATAAAAAATAACATGATGATTAAATAGTAAGGCGAAGACAAAGCCAATTAAAACAATAGAAAAACCTTATGAAAAAATGAGACAATGAAACACCCAGGCTATGCTCATTAGTAATAGCCATATCTAGACGTGTTCAGTCTTAACGCCTGCACAAATATTACGCCAAAACATCATCGTGGGAACATTGGCGTCACCCGCATCAGGCGCTTGAAGATTCTTCATACATCTGTCATTTAATCTGTCACTCTCAATCTGTACTCATGTCACTTGACCTACGATCATTCTACAATTCAAATCCTTTTTTTGAATTACATTAATTTATTAAGTATCTAATTTACACCATTCTATTCGCTAAAGATAGAACAAGACGTTTGAATTATCTAAATACTAAGCTATTTTATTATGACAAGCGTAGTGTTTAATATACAAATATTTTTTTAGTTTTGAACATATTCATCACAAATAATAAGTCTCTATTTGATCAGTAATGGTATAAGATTAATAATGTACTAGTTTGAATAAATAAACGATTAATAATTAATAATTAATTATAAAAAATAGAAGATCCTAACAGTTTTAACACACTAATTAATTCAATAGTCAGTTTTGCTATTAAAATTTTAACAGGCGTTATATAATAATTAAGTTTTTAGATGTTATTGTACAAGCTCGTGAAATTGAAAGATTTTAAACATAAGGGGTATTAAAACACGAATGTGGGTTTATCACTCGAGGCGAAGCCGAGTACGTACATTCTATACAAATATTGTTTCAATGTCGACTGCTGATCACAACAGCAGACCATACGACATGACGATAATTTCGATATCAATAAGATAGGTCTTATTTTCCTTACTGCATATGCAGCAGAACTTAGTCTTCCAGCCAAAGCCGCAATATCCAATTGTCATCCAACTAAGTTAGCATAAGTACCCTAGATCATATTGGTTCGGGAATACAGCAGCCAGCAGATGATTCCACAAAGTGGCCTTGCGAGGCAAAAAATTCATTTTATAAAAAGCGCTGTAGTGCCTTCAAGCGTGGAGCATATTCCCAACTTGACCCCTGGTGTTTCGGATGTCCATGTGTGGTTGCCTCACCACTTCCCATTATGTGAGACTCCTGGTGGTGAAGTTTGGCTGCTGGCATTAATCTGAACAATTCTCCAATCAACCCACATCTCTAAGTAACGCCAAAGAAACCAATCGGATATGAATTGGTCGTCAATTATTTGAGCAACCTCCAAGAGGTGTCAAATAGGCGCCTTGTATTGCAGGCGGTGGCATGAAGGGACTATTTTGAATAGCTAAGTAGCTTTTAGTTTGTTTTAGGACAATTTAGCCTTATTTCAACTGACCTTTTGACTGAAGTATGCCGATACAGGTTGAGACATAAATCAAATGATACGAATATCATGGTGATACAACAACAGGAGACTTATTAGCAGTTAACGCAAAAACCTCTATCACCTTAGAGACAAACTGGACTAAAAATACACCGGTTCCATTCCGTGTCTGTATAGCTAGACTTCAGACAATCTTTTTTTAGCTTCTCGTCGACATTTACGTCACCGCGTTGTTACTGTCGTCTGCATAGCAATGGATGTCACTGTTTTGCAGGATTTCATTGATATGAAGAAGAAACAGTGTAGGGGATAGCACGAAGCCTTGCGGGATGCCAGCCTATGAGTTCTAGTTCGGAGCATGCAGCGTATATAACATAACCTTGTTGCTTAGAGCAGCAAAAATACTGGAACACATTTGTATAATTCTCGGGAAGCCCTTAGGAGGACAAATTTGCCAGAATCACTTTATACAACACCCAATCGAAGGCTTATGCTGTATCAAGACTTACCACTAACGCCTCTTCAATCCACCCGACCATGTGAGATATATATTAAGGTTACCAGCTGAAGGTAGGATGCAAAAACCTTTATTACCTAAGATATATTCAGGTTTGTTGCGTGTGCTTTGATGGTTGAGGTCGGAGGTAGGTGGAATCATGATTCCTAAAGCATATTGAATAGCTCAACGATCTCTAAAGCGACGCCTGAACGCAAATGATAACCTTGATAGTCTACTGAGATTAAAATAAGTAGAGGCTAATTACAGTAGAATTAACTACTAGTACTATTCTTATAATAATATATAATATTGACACACTTTTTACGCAAATTATCTTGCCCCAAATGAGGCATATATAGCCTGTGTTGCAAAACAACGATATATTTCATACAATAATTAAGTAAGTAACTTAAACTTATAGTATTGGCTTATAGAAGAAATATAAAATAGCTGACAGAAAAATTTGATAACTACCTGAGGCAAATATTTTTCGCATTAGCCTAATTAGTACATTCTTCATTTATCCGACATTCTGACTCTTGTTTGATATTGTAGTCAACCAGTTCTTGATAAAGCTCATTCGATTGAGAACGCCGTACAAAAAATGTATTGAAAGTATGTATAGCACATAAAATTGAATGGAAAAAATTAAGATGACAAAAATATAGCATTTTCGTATCGTTTTCTTCTACACTTAATAATTAAGTTAGTTTTTCATTAAAAAATCAAATTATTACGACAATTTTTATTATTGGAGTGTGCAATTAGTTATAACATTTTACATAACGATTACACGGACGAGTAAAAAAATAAGGAATCCGCACCGTGATATTAGCAAGTGAAGCACCGTTATGCTAGTGTGTGTACAGATACGGGTGATACTAGTTACACAATTTTTTCTCCCTTAAATAATCATTTATATGGCCACAAATACTTATAAAATATCGTTTTTACACTTTTTCACAACGCACGACGGATTTTTAAAATATTTTATTGAGACGCAATCTGATCTGTCACAGACGATGACAATTCTCATAATGGCCGCCTATCGGCTTGTAGTAGTGTAAGTGTGTGCGTGGAGCTATGTATTTACATGTTAATCGGCTTGTTTTAGTGCTACACTGTTATGTAAGGTGACACGGAGTCCTTTTTATTTTACTAGTCCGTGAACGATTATAATATTTTTTAAGTTCAGTAAATTGTTTGTATCTTAGGCATAATTAAATGATAGTTACTACTACTCTCTTTCATTTATCATAATCATTCACTCAAGGTTTGTTTGACATTGTAAAATTTTGCAGATCTTTTATGATATTGTCATCATAAAAGATCTACACAGAAACAAAAATTATGACAATCAGACAATTATACGCACTCACTACATGCTTACTCATTTACAAAGTTTTAAATAAAAAAATTCACACTAACACACCCTTCTTTAAAAAAAAAGGATTCAACCAGAATTGTTACACGAAGAGCTAGTCATATTGAGCTGCCAATGGTGAGAAGTAATTATGGAAAACAGACAATAACCTTTGAGGGAGTTCAAATATATAATAACCTGCCCTCAGAAATAAGAAATGCCAAAACATTGACTTCTTATTATTATATAATCTGCTGAGAATGTTGTTATCATAAAAGAATCAGGTTGTGGCTTCATCTACAGGAAAATATTCATTTACTCAAACAAAACAAATCTTATAACTATATTTACAATATTATGACTACATAAAATTAAAACTATCATTACGTGGAAGCGTACCAAGAATACTGGCAGCATTATTTAGCCAAGTATTGTTAGCTTCGTTCAAATTCAATCCACAGGATCTACTTTACAGTCGATAACCTGCTCAACCCCAATATTAGAGAATTGGCTTGAGATGTCGCCCTTTCAAATCTAAACAATTTGTTCATTAACAATAATTTAATTTGTCTACTAAAAATTCGTTGAATTCACTGAACTAAAACCCAATAGAAGAAGCTGCACTGTTTAAAGTACCAAGGAAGTACATGTTCAAACTTAATATAAATAGCGTAAACAGCTAAATGAACAGTAATGAATTAATCACCCAGTAATCTGGCTGTTAGCGTATTCAAATAAAACATTGATAACAACATTAATGTAGTCTGTATCTTAGTTGTTGTCAACAAGGCAGTATGGTGAGACCATATCTGAAGCAGGTGAGTTCAGTTTTTTCTTGAAGACTTTAAGAAACATCAAAGACATTTTAAATCAACTCAGCCGAAATATTAATATATATAAATCCAGTGTCCTGATGTTTGCTTCCAGTGAACACCTAAACTAATGATCATTGATAGTTTTTATTTAATTTGGGACCCATAATTATTTTTAATTCCAATATTTGTTTTGTATGGACACAATTTTTATTGACGCACGGTTTGACAGTTCTGCTGTGAAACAATTTCATTATAACAACAGGGAGCATAAATTACGAATTAATTCTTGATGTCATGAAATATTATAATTGACAAATTTATCCAAAAAACTGTACTTATTTATTATGTACAGTATGTATTTTAAAACATTTGAAACTTTAAAAGGATTTAATTTGAGTAAATTTCAATTTTATGACCAATTTTTGAACATTTTTCTGCAGCAAGGGGCATTCATGAAAGAGTTTTATTTTTTAGATACCAAATACCTATTAACAATAAATGTAAAATTTTTTGTGCTCTTAATATTCAAAGAATACTTTTTATAATTTCTTCATCAATTTCTCCATCAATAGTACATACCAATGTGAATACCATTTTATACGTAAATAACTGTTTACTTTTACTACAACAATTGGAATAATGCCTAGGTCTTAGATAATTTATACGTCTAGATAGTCTCTTGCTGTTAGACAACCGAAAAAGACAGGCCATTAATATTAGTTTTTTTATTACCTACTAGGTAATAAAAACCGGGCCTACCATTGGGTTCGTATCTACTTCCCTACCATTGGGCTGCAGAGATCGAGGGTGGGAGGGTTTTTAACAACTTATTTTATTTTTGGATCGCTTACAAAATAATGATTATTTTACAATTATTTTCTTACATGCTACTTCTAAATCTTGTCGCTACAATCTACAATATTTTTAATCATAGCACATACAATGATGACTTAATTCTAACTAAACCTAGGCACACATTCTTAGAGTCTAAGCGGTAGTAAAAGGTCCCTATGCTAAATCATAGGGAACCGTGGCTTACTAATTTATTTCTATCGTTTTTTATTTACAACTAGCTGACCCGACAGACGTTGTTCTGTATATAAAAAGAAGTTAATTTTTTACCTCCTGAGAAAGTTAGAAAGATATAAATTCTAGTAAGTTATTCATTTTAAACTATTCTTTCAATTTGATTACTGAACGACGGGGGACACATCAAAGGAAAAACAAAATAGTTGTTTTTATTTTATTCCGAGCATTTTCATTTTTATTCACGTTTTAAATCTTCTCTGTACTTCCATACCATTTCAATACCAAAATTAGCCAAATCGGTCCAGCCGTTCTCGAGTTTTAGCGAGACTAACGAACAGCAATTCATTTTTATATATATAGATTATCGACCTACTTGTTAAGTTTTAAGTTTTTATTACATTTATATACTATTTCTATTATATTACTATTTACATCAATTATTTATCTATTAAATTTCTTAACATTTATATTGCTGCCGTTCTTTGGCAGCACGTCTGTAAGAATTTTTTAGACAAAATGCCTTAAATAACTGTGATAGTTAGACAGAAAGTTTAAATTTTCACACGATATATTTCTATTGCCACTATAAGAACAAATACAACAAAATAGAGAATAAATAAAGTATATAAGGGGCTCCAACAAACGTTGTTTTTTTTAGATGATGTTTTAATAGATTCCGGACTCACATTTAGCCGTTTTTTTTAAATTATGAAAATTGTTTTAACCACTAATTGATAATATTGTCCTGATTCCTCGAAAAATAAGCACTTTATGAATCGCTAAGGTTTTTATTGAAAAGAGCGCAAAAAAAGAATGCTGGTAGAGTTTCTTGCGCCGCTTCTTCTCTCTCAGAGCGCCATTTGTTTCCGAAGCGGTAGTAGTATCTAGTAGTTATTAGAAATGACATCAAAAAGAATTCAAATGGAATCAATTTTGAGAAAATAAATGCCTGTGCAATTAATTAATTCCTATGCCCTTTATGCCTTTTTATGCTAGTACAAATAACAATGTATTTGATCTTTTAAATATTTCAATATAATAATACGACCAGTTTAGTAACGGCCGTTGCCAATATTCAATCTATCTCTAACTTGAGATAAAAATCGTAACTATCGTTGTCTTTTCTGTCCCAATAAACTTATCGACGGTAACACACCGTATCCGTACACGCTGTCTGTCAATGAGAAGGCGTATAGCTTACCAGCGATAGAAGTTTATATGGAAATTTCAATTCACGCGTCCCAATATAAGGCGATAAGAATGACTTATCGGGTATATTGGTACAGCTTCAAATTATTGACAGCTAATTACTGACAGTAGAAGGTAGTTATTTATTTCTATCTGTAGATAGTATATTGGGAACGGCCGTAAGTGAGCTTCCGTCAAGTAGGCCCCGTAATGGTTCGATTATCGCTGACACAGACAAAAACTGTTGACATGAGTTATGCACTATTTATTTAATTAATTAACATGATTTACATCAACGAGCTTATCACAGTGGCGCCCAAGAATCTATATTTATCACCACGACATATTAAACGGTCTTTAACTTCTGCCAATCTTGTAGTACTTGTCTGGTCATGATTACAATTAAAAATACATGCTCACCGCGCGGGCTGTCTACCCGAGCTTAGCGTCAGATTTTATAGTTACACAAGAGCGTCAGATTAAGGACCGTCACACGATATATATTATATACGTGCACTGGTCGGAGCTGGAGGCCTGCCATTTGCCAAAACTAATTTTAAGCAATCTTATCCCATACCACGTCTATCAAGACTTTATAACTCCATCTGTTAAAAAATGTTACGGGATTGTTATGCACCAAATGACTTATGTTTTTTTTTCAATGTAACAAATACTGTTTGTCCTATAAATAAATATAAAGCTATACGAAGTGGCAGATGAGGCGCGCTCCACAAAACCAATACGTAAATTAAGTAAGTTTTCGGTAAGAAATAACGGTTTCGAAAACTATTTATTTTAAACTATGTATTTTTGAGTATTAAGAGTATTAAATACCTTAGAGTTATTCTTATTTCTTCACGTCGTGTAGCTGTGGAAATAATTAATGATTATTGTGTAAGACTTTCTTCGACGAGCAAACATGCTGTGGCATGGTTCCACAAAGAAGCTCATTAGCGTCCCAGACGATACGATATGGGCACCTTCAAACAAGTCACTTTTTTAAAAGGCCGTCAACAAAAGATAATGTTGCGATGAAGAGACATCGCCAACCTTTCCGCTGTGTCAGAGATTTATGCGTGAAGATCCGTTTAGATATAAAATTGTGGCAAGTTCTATTTCCCTTGAACTAATTTTAGATTTTTTTTAGAACAAACAAAGACTTCGGATTACTATTGATAACATATTATCAGTTCAATTTATTGTTATGACCTGTTGCTTTATAGACCATGGATTACCGATAATTTTTAATAGATCATAATTGTTTATGAATTATTGATTTTAAAGGTATAGTTTCGTGTTATGGTTTATTAATAATATAATATTATAACAATATTATATAGTATACTAGCTGACCCAGCAAACGTTGTATTGCCGATATTAAAATCGCGATACAAAAGTAACTGTTGATAGTAGATGGGTGAAAATTTGAAGTTGTATGTATTTTTTACAAATTTAAAAAAATAATCAATAAAATTTAAAACCAAAAAATGGCGTGGACCAACCTTAAAATTTAGGGGGATGAAAAATAGATGTTGTCCGATTCTCAGACCTACCCAATATGCACTCAAAATTTCTTGAGAATCGGTCAAGCCGTTTCGAAGGAGTTTAACTACAAACACCGCGACATGAGAATTTTATATATTAGATAATAATATCATACATAAATGAAAATTTAATATACATTCACAAAAATAGTCACTTTTTTGCTTTTATAAGTGATTTTCATTATTATAACACTAGAAATAAGGGATTGCTTGTAACTAATTCTAGTAGGCTTCATAAGATACATAATAGCCGGTAAATGTATACACTTTTATAATAAAGTCCCAGCCACTGTTCAGGCATTATCTGTAAGCAAACATATACTTATTATTAAATAATGGCGTTGTCGTAAATCCTATTACCTACTCCACAGCTGAATATCTAAGTGATCCGACAGCATGGGACTGGATTATGAATATTATATAACAATAGCAATGTCAGTACAAAATTATATATTTGATTAAAAATAGCGCAAAAAAAAGAATGCTGGGAGAGTTTCTTGCGCCACTACTTATCTCTCAAAACGCCGTTTGTTTCGGAAGCGGTAGTAGTGTCTAGTATATAAGAAATGACATCAGTAAGAATTCTAAAGGAATCAAGTTTGAGAAAATAAATGCCTTTTATGCCTTTTAAGATTAATAATGCGTGATGTAACTTGATTTACTATTTAGGTATTTGATTTACAAATGAAACAGGCTTTCTATATTGTAAACTTTAACACTCAACAACTGTTGCTTATTATTCTGAATTCTGTGTGTTCAGAATAATACCTAACACATATTAGTTCCTACTTACTCGCGGCCGCGCGCTAAACCTGCACGATACAACGCTAGTAAAGAAAAATGTTCTACTTACTCGTGGCCGCGCGCTAAACCTGCACGATACAACGCTAGTAGAGATAAATGTTCTACTTACTCGTAGCCGCGCGCTAAACCTGCACGATACAACGCTAGTAAAGAAAAATGTTCTACTTACTCGTGGCCGCACGCTAAACCTGCACGATACAACGCTAGTAGAGAAAAATGTTTTACTTACTCGTGGCCGCGCGCTAAACCTGCACGATACAACGCTAGTAGAGATAAATGTTCTACTTACTCGTGGCCGCGCGCTAAACCTGCACGATACAACGCTAGTAAAGAAAAATGTTCTACTTACTCGTGGCCGCACGCTAAACCTGCACGATACAACGCTAGTAGAGAAAAATGTTCTACTTACTCGTGGCCGCGCGCTAAGCCTGCACGATACAACGCTAGAAGAGAAAAATGTTCTACTTACTCGTGGCCGCGCGCTAAACCTGCACGATACAACGCTAGTAGAGAAAAATGTTCTACTTACTCGTGGCCGCGCGCTAAACCTGCACGATACAACGCTAATAGAGAAAAATGTTCTACTTACTCGTGGCCGCGCGCTAAACCTGCACGATACAACGCTAGTAGAGAAAAATGTTCTACTTACTCGTGGCCGCGCGCTAAACCTGCACGATACAACGCTAATAGAGAAAAATGTTCTACTTACTCGTGGCCGCGCGCTAAACCTGCACGATACAACGCTAGTAGGGAAGCAGTACGTTCAACTGTTCGTAGTTGATACGCCCTGCCCATTACAATGCAGTGCCAACAGGATTCTTGAAAAACCCCAAAAATTCTGAGCGGCATTACGACTGCGCTCGTCACCTTGAGACACAAGATTTTAAGTCTCATTTGCCTAGTAATTGCAGCAGCTACGGCGCCCTTCAGACTGAAACACAGTAATGCTTACACATCACTGCTTCACGGCAGAAATAGGCGCCGTTGTGGTACCCATAATCTAGCCGGAATCCTGTGCAAAGGAGCCTCCCACTGACGAGGCGAGTCATGGATATCGATGAGGCCAAGAGAGGCAGAAGCCTCCCACCAACTACGTGGGCTAGAACCATTAACAAAGACATGACGATCCTAGGCCTAACACCAGAAAATTCAAATTCAAATATTTTTATACAAAATAGGATGTGACATCACTTATTGAAAGTCAAAAAACTACCACCCATTCCAAAATGAAGAGAAGGCCTGAGAAGAAAGGGCGCAACAAACTCAGCGGGCTTTTTTTTTCATCAAAAATATGTTTTACAATTAAAGTAACATTATAGAATTAAACTTATTATTTAATAGCCTGAGGGCGGTCGCTCCATTCCCAGTCTGTGGTATCATTAAGAAAGTAATTTATGTTATGGTAGCCTTTACCACACTAATGTTTTCTAACAATTCTTTTGAATAACGTAATACTTTTGTTTTGAACAATGGCGATCTAGTATCAGGAGGGCTGACCCGAAATAGGGAATGCCCTAGGGGAATATATACATAATATTAGTTCCTACTTACTTGCGGCCGCGCGCTAAACCTGCGTGATACAACGCTAGTAGGGAACATGTTCTACTTGTAGTGTACATTTTTTATAATCTTTGCGCGCATGAGGGTTACATTTTGAGCAGTTTACTACAGGTACAGTACATTTGACTATACATATTGTTATTATTTGTTCGTTCAATAGCAATAATGATCTTTTATGACTCTTATATTAATTAATTATAGTACAATTTGTTATGTGTTTAACAAGTTTTTAAAAACATACAAACTGTAATTGTAGTAGACAACCGCGTCTATTTCTCATTGAGGACGACAAGAATGATCTTGACTTCTACGGTTTTATTCCAGACATGGGCTGTCCAAGGAGTTCTCTTAAATATGTTCGGGCAGGGTCTCGTACTGAGTTACACGTCATGCTTGCTGCCAGCACTTCAATCACCAGATTCTGACATTCCACTGGATTTGCACATGGCATCATGGGTAGGTACGTATTTCTGTTTTCGCAAAGTTACTCACAATAAGTACTTTAGTGTTAGTATACAATCAGCAGATTTTACACATCAAATATCGAAAGAAAAGCGTTGAGGCTCTATTTAAAGTATATTAAATACTAATTTGCGCCCGCTAATTCGTTCACGTGATTCATGAATTAGTCCAATGCAAGATATGTTATATATGAGTATAAAATTCAGTTCTCACATTTATATTAAAATAAATTATAACAACTTTCTCCATAATTTAGCAAGCAATTTAAGAAACTTAATAAAATCCAAGAGATTTTGCATTCCAAAGACCAAAAACATCTAACAAGAATGCTAAGTAGTATAATATCTACTATTTTAAACGATTTGCCAGATAATATACAAAATTTATATAAAATGAATGGAAAATATACAGCACTTAAAATACCACAACACTTCCCTAACAGCCTCGCCTAGTATCGGAATTCTGGGTCTCGATATCTCGAGCGATTGCCATATGGAGAGCAAAGCCAAATTGCCTTCGAAGAAACTGGGCGTCATAAATAGAGCATGGTAATACTTCAAGCCGGCCCACATTCTAGCACTGTACAAAGCGCAGGCCCGGCCACATGTATCAGCGCCAGTATCAGCTCGATCCATTTGACCGCGTGCAACGCAGAGCAACTCGAATTGTCGAAGACCGGTGCTGTGAACGGCTGGATCACTTGGCGTTGCGTAGAGACATCGCTTCATTGTGTGTCCTCTACCGCATTTATCATGGGGAGTGTTCCGAAGAGCTGTTTCACCTGACTCTTGCCGCCGAATTCCACCTTCGCATGACACGCCACAAGTTAGGATCTCTGCACCATCTGGATGTATGGCGGTGCTCCACAGTGCGGTTTTCAAGGACCTTTCTTCCACGTACTAAAAAGCTGTGGAATGAACTTCCGTGTGCGGTGTTTCCGGGACGATACGACATAGGTACCTCCAAAAAAAGCGCGTACACCTTCCTTTAAGGCCGGCAACGCTCCTGTGATTCCTCTAGTGTTGCAAGAGAATGTGGCGGCGGCGGTGATCACTTAACACCAGGTGACTCTTTTTCCATAAAAAAAAAAAACATTATTTAATTATTGTAATTATAGCAATGTAGCGCTGAATTCGCGAGCGACAACTTACCCAGATAAACCATTTAGGGGTTTTCGTGGTATTCAGATGTTGAAATTTTATTGTATGTATTGTTTTGAATAATAAATGAAAAAAAAAAGAGCTAATATCTTAAAATGACGATACCTACCTGTATGCCATATCCAATTTGAATGAAGGCACACATTCACAGTACAATTTTATTCTGCTTTGGGCTACACAGGCTTTTACTAAATTAGTTTGGTTATAAGTTAGGTTGGCATATAGATCCCTAACTAAAATTTTGAGTAAAAAGGAGCTTTCAAATAATTAACTGAGGCTAATTTTACTACCTGCTGGAATTTATCTGTCCGTAGACTAAATCAGAAAACTTACTTTCTCATTAGCAAAGACGATTACTTAAATCGTCTTCGGTATCAGTTATTTTTAAAGTGAAAACTTCTTTAGTAGCGTTGAGCACTTTTCTTGGGAACGTTATTAAATATTAAACTCGCATCAGGACACGTGACCTGATCGAAAATTCGTAAGACAGTCGTTGAAACTATAGATGAAAGTTCACTTTTCTGACAGATAAACTTTTAAATGTAAAATAATTGTAATAGTTCTGAAGTGTTGAATTTTTTATGTAATATAACTTGTCATTTTAGTGGACAATTACGCAATAAATGAATATTCTACTTAACCACATAAATGCTAGTACTTTTATACTGATAAATAAACTAATTCGTGCGAAATTACTCCCTAACCATTCCAAAATATTCCAAAATTTTAACGTTAATGTTCAAGTTTTCACTTTTGCCGGCAACCCGTTATTTTATTACTTTATAATTTTGTGTTACATATTTCTAACTAAATTTTTCTTTCTAGCGTCTTCGATTGGATTGGCAGGAGTGCCTGGATTCTTGATATCGTCCATACTTATGGATTGGAAGGGTCGACGAAAAGCACATTTGATTGTTTTACTACCCGCAATTTTGGGTTGGCTGATTATTTACTTTGCCTCAAACATCTCTCTAATACTCGTCGGAAGGCTTCTCGGTGGATTCACTTGTGCATCGACAGTTTGCCTGGGAGCTGTAGTAATCGGTGAATATACAAGTCCCCAGAACCGTGGTATGTTCTTGAACCTCAAAACTGCTGCAGTGTGCATGGGAAATATGACCGTCCATATTCTTGGAAACTTTCTTCATTGGAGGCAAATAGCACTAATAGCTGTTATACCCACAATCATTTCATTCCTAATAACGCTGACTTGGCCAGAAAGCCCAGCGTGGCTAGCATCGAATAGAGAATTTGAAAAGTGTGAAAAATCGTTTTATTGGTTAAGAGAAAAAAGTGAAGAATCCAACAGAGAATTGGAGGAAATGATAAGAGCGCAGAAAGAAAGATTTTCCGAAACTCCAACAAAAACTACATTCAGGGCAAGGATTGTAGACTTTCTACAAAAATTTTTGAGGCGTGACTTCATAAGACCAGTAACAATCGTATTTTTTGCGGGAATGCTTTTAGAAACCTGTGGGAGGCATCTATTTCCTGCGTATGCATTACAAATAGTTGCTAACGTAACTGGTGAAAAAACTAATTCATTCTACTTCATATTGGCCATTGATATTATAATTACAACGAGCGCTTTGTTTGCTTCTATTCTTGTAAAAGTATTTAAAAGGCGTACATTATTATTTGCTAGTGGTTTTTCTAGTCTTTTCATTCTACTGACAGCATGTTTATACTTATTTTTGGTATCCAGAGAAATCATTTCTAAAGATTATCCGTGGATACCTATCGTCTTATTTGTAATGTATTTTATCATATCTAATCTGGGTTGCACACCTATACCCTTAGCATTATTAGGTGAAGTCTTTCCTCTACAACACAGAGCAGCGGGGGCAATTGTTTCTGGCTTTATATTGTCCTTTACTCTAATGTTTGCTCTTCAATTAACTCCATATTTGATGGCCAGCGTTAAGGTATATGGCACTTTTAGTTTTTTTGGTATTCTAATGGGAATTTCCCTTGGAGTATTATATTTCATTATGCCAGAAACGAAAGATAGGACGTTGCAGCAAATTGAAGATTACTTTAACCATACTAGACGTAATAATGTAAAGGATGACGTAGAAAACGTGCAGAAAAAGATGCTAAGTAAAAATGATCATTGAAGATATCTCAATTGTGATGAAGTATTAAGAATATTTCTAATTAAGCGTATAATTCTTTATTGAGTATAAGTTTTTAGATCCAATGTTTCTCATGTAGAAATTAAAGTAATCTAGGTTAATTAAAAGTAGGTACTGCAGTGAAAAGAAATGAGAAAGAATATTATTTAGCCAAATAGAAGCTCCGTGCCGTTGTGTATCCTAGAAGAGTTGTAAGTATGTGACACACGTTTTTTGTGGCCATATTGGCATATGGCACCATAGCTCGACGGACATATGGCCGTTGGGGGAGTAAAGTTCTTGAATGGCGACCACGTACCGGAAGACGCAGTGGGAGCCCCCCCCCACAAGATTGACCGACGATCTGGTCAAGATCGCCGAAACACGTTGGATAACGCGCAGGACTGATCGTCATGGCATTCTTTGGGGAAGGCCTTTGTCCAGTAGTGGACATCTTCCAGCTCAGGGGCGTGCATATCATATAGGCAGTGCCTACTTCGTTATGAACCTAAATAAATAAAGCACCAGTGTTAAAGTTATTTTACTACCTACGGTAGGCAGTCTACAGATTGCATATACGAAGCAAGCAGCGTTTCATACAACTTATGTCGTACTGTCGGACTAAAGCGTAACTCCGACTAGTTAGATCTACAGTGCCTACCTTGCTAGAAAACTAATGCACGTCTCTGTTCCAGCTGAAATGGTCAAATAATGATGAGAACTTGATCGAACCATTTAATAGTATCTTATATCTATTAAACCCGCATATGTTTTCAAAACAATAGTACTGAATGATAGGTGGATAGGGCCATCGTCCGAGAAAGAAGAAAATCTCTAACGGAGATACAGCAAGATAGAATGCTAAGCGAATGGACTGTAACCAAATTTGGTTGAGCGGTCGTAAAAAGTCAACCACGTTTGGCATTAGCTGCTTAGTATTTTGAATATTACACCACTAGGTTTCAACTCAGAATTGGTCACGGATTATGGGGCTGTGAGGTCGTCTGTGCGTTAAAATATTCTACGCTTTGGAGGAATGATTGAGAGCGATAATATTTCCATTACCGTGTGTTAAATGCTGTCAACCCTGTCTTTAAGAAGATCTGTTTATTGGTTCTAAAAAGCTGTAGACATATAAAGGATGACATGAATAAGTAACATAAGACCTACATATAAATTAGGGTAAGTTGTAAATTGGTTTTATCAAGTAGATTGAGAGCACATTAGATAATATGTAATAGTAAATAAAGAAATTTGAAATTTGATTTGTTTTGATGACATTACTAATTATTGTAAAAGGTGGAAATTCTACCTAAATATAATCGTTAAAGTTAATACCATTATATTTTTCAAAGAGCAACCTTAGAGTTTCTTGCTCGTTCTTCCCTAAGGAAATCTGCCTTCCAAATGAGCTGTATGAAAAAATGACATATTTCAAGTGTAATGCAATTTACCTACGAAATAAAATATTTTTGATTTGATATGATTTGAAAGTGAAAATGAGTGTGTTAAATAAAACCTTCTTTATAATACCTGCAAAAGTTTTCATGATCGGATGGCGTTATTAAGAAGTCAGCTAATGTGCATATGGTCGATTCGCAGTTGGCCATTTCATGCGTAACTTGACTTGACTTTTTCAACTTGTGGTTAAGTTACTCGGTCAAAACTTAAATTTAAGTACATTCCAGCTACCCGCATCTTTTGCAAAATTAACCACCAAGCGCTCGTTTAAAACAGATTCTGTTAAAATTATATATACTACTAGCTGACCCGACAGACGTTGTTCTGTAAATAATAAAAAAATACTGTTTTATAGGAATTTGCCAATAATATTTCAAAACATCAAGAATTATTTCGTAAAACAGGGTCCTGTTGTTATAATGAAATTGTTTCACAGCAGAACTGTGAAACGACGACAGAACAACGACAGAACAACGAGTGACGCACGGTCACTAAATTCTTTCATAGAAAATATTCCATACAAAACAAATATCGGACGACGGGGGACACATTAAAGGAAAAACAAAATTGTTGTTTTTATATAATACCGAACACTTTCATATATATTCACCTTTTAAACCTTCCCTGGACTTCCACAAATAATTCAAGACCAATATCAGCCAAATCGGTCCAGCCGTTCTCGAGTTTTAGCGAGACTAACGAACAGCAATCCATTTTTATATATATAGATATTTCTACTCGTATCAGGAAATCTTATGATCTTACTGCATACAATTTTTTTTTATATTTAAACGTTAATTTTTGAAAATAGGATACGTATCACTTATTGAATGTCAAAAACTACTACCCAAACTCAGTTCGCTTTTTTTTCATAAAAAATATGGTTACAGTAACAGCCTGAGGGCGGTCGCTTCATTCCCAATCTGTTGTATCATTAAGAAAGCCATTTATGTTATAGTAACCTTTACCACACAAATGTTTTTTAAAAATACTTTACATTTTCGTAATACATCGCCGCACAAAAGACTTACTAACTCGACTTAACCGAGTAGTAGGCATTATAAGTTTATGTGCGTTCCTGCTGTTAACATTTTGGTTATGACAGTTTGTAGTAAATTTACTTATGTGCCTATGTACATACATTACATTATCAAAAAAACCTGCAACCTGTAAGTTTTCCTAAACTAAAATAATAAATTTGTCGCACAAGGTATTTTAAATGTTAATATTGTTAATTGCGTGTAGCAAAACAATGATAATAACTATATTTACAATACTATGATAGTAATTTTTGTTACATAATTTACAATGTATAATGGTGGATAACATAATTATTAATGTATTTGAGACAGAACAAACTTCTCTGTTAAATTATCTTTATTGTAAGTGATAAAGTAGCTGTTTATATGATAGTATCTAATGAATTTATGTGCATTCAACTGTTGTGGATAAAGTTTATAGAACTTAGTTATCTAATACATAATTTAAACATGACGTGGTAACTAGCAACCTAATTCTAATTACTATAATTTTTAGTGATTATTTTTAAATTAAATGTATTTTTTTTATTACAATAAGGGACAATACGAGCATGACGTTCTGCTGATGGTAATTGATACACCCTGCTCACAGCAATGCAGTGCCACTAAGAATTCTAGAAAAATCCAAAAAATTCTGAACAGCACTGTAATTGCGCTCGTCACCTTGAGACATAAGACGTTAAGTCTCAATTGCCCAGTAATTTCACCAGCTACAGTGGTACCCATAATCTAGCCGGCATCCTGTGCAAAGGAGCCTCCCACTGGTAAAAAGTATAACTTTACGTTATCCAACTTAAATGGACTATTTATTACTTTACATTAGCTTATATTATTATTTGTAGAACGTAGCCACTAATATATTTGTATGTCTGTCAAGATAAGTCCTAAATTTGTAACATCTTTAGCTATATAATAAATGTTTCTTGCAAACAAATAACATTGACTTTGACTTTATCTATTACTATCAGTTGCAATAGAATCATCAACAGTTGTAATGTTATGCGATACATCAAAAAAAAAAAAATTGATACTTCCAAAGTGGGTGTGTAGCCGCTGGGTAAGCATAATATATTCATGGTAATGTAATGTATGTACATACGCACATAATAGAATTTGCTAGAAACTGTCATAACCATAATGTTAACTCCAGAAACAGACATAAACTTATAATGCCTAGGTACTACTCGGCTAAGTCGAGATAGTAAGTCTTTTGTGCGACGATGTATATGCTTTTACAACAAGATCCCAGAATATTTTCAAAGTATTTCAATATTCATAAGAATTGTTAAAAACGTTTGTGTGGTAAAGGTTACTATAACATAAATGACTTTTTAATGACACCACATACTGGGAATGGAGCGACCTATCAGGCTATTAAATAATAAGTTTAATTGTACGATATTACTTTATAACCATATTTTTTTTGACTTTCAAAACCTACTTTAATGGCACGTCCTATCTATCTATCTATCTATATATATATAAAAATGATTTGCTGTTCGTTAGTATCGCTAAAACTCGAGAACGGCTGGACCGATTTGGCTAATTTTGGTCTTGAATTATTTATGGAAGTCCAGAGAAGGCTTAAAAGGTGAATAAATAGGAAAATGCTGACAAAAAAAACAAGAAATTTGTTTTTCCTTTGATGTGTCCATACATAATTTCTATGAGAGAATTTATTGACGCACGGTTTGACAGTTCTGCTGTGAAACAATTTCATTACGACAGCAGGGTGCATATTTTACGAAGTAATTTTTCATATTATGATATATTATTGACAAATTCATATAAAAACATTATTTTATTGATTATATACAGAACAACGTCTGTCGGGTCAGCTAGTTTTGAATAAAAATATTTGATTTTGAATTTGAATCTTGTCATTTTTGAGAGGTCGATTGCTGTAACTGTCTTGCATACAGTGGTTATGCAGCAGTAAAATGCTTTTCTTAATGATACCACAGATTATGAATGGAGTGACCTCCCTCCGGCTATTAAATGATAAGTTTTCTTGTACGACTTTACATAGGACCCAAAATAAATGAAGCCCGCTGAGTTTCTTGCTCCCGTTCTTCTCAGGTCCGAGGCATACTTATTCGAATGGGTTGTAATTTTTTACTTTCACTAAGTGATATCATATCCTATTTTGAATAAAAATAAATAAATATGAATTTAAATTTATTTCGTATAGATTCTTTAGTACCTTGGTTATAAATAGCGCGAAGAGCCCATTTCTGCAGCACAAAGATGGTATTAATATCTACATTGGCTCATACCAATACTTGAACAATAGGCTATCATCATCTCACCCAGAAGACGTCCACTGCTGGACAATGGCCTCTAATGTTAAAAAAATATTTTTTAGGTTTTACCCTTATCATTTGAGGGTTTGAAGAATAGATCCGATTCTCAGGCCTACCCGATATGCATACAAACATTCATACAAATCGCTTCAGCCGTTTCGGAGTTGGTAAAAAACATCGGGACACGAGAATTTTACATTATAGAATATTTTTTAAGCTTCTCAATCCCTTGATTAAAACTCCGTGACAAATAGATAAAGTGGCCCTCTAAACTCGCCTTTAGCACCCTAAAGCAATAGTTTCGATCGAGGTAAAAAATTCCAGAACGGGTTTATAAAGTGATCAATTTTATTGTGGGATAAATTCGAAAAATAAACATTATAAAAGATCGCGTCACAGGAATTTATGTTAATCGTTACAATAGTAGGGCCGGGCGACACCATGCTATGTTATAGATAGTAAAGTTATCTTATTAGTGTGTTTTATTATCCGGTTATAAAGTAGTCATGGAATATAAGTTATTCAACTTTAATATAGGATAATTAACTTAATAAGCATATTAGAATGAAGTTTTTATATTTTTGAAGTCTAAATCTTAGATAATTTATACGTCTAGATAGTCTCTTCCTGTGAGACAACCGATGAAAACTGTGACAAGCTACGTCTTACACTCGCGATGTGTATGACACTTTGAGTTAGTGTGCGTGAATTGCTCGAAATAGAGGTTTTGTTTTATGACAGTAAGCGACGAGACGAGCAGGACGTTCAGCTGATGGTAATTGATACGCCCTGCCCATTACAATGCAGTACCGCTAAGGATTCCTGTGAAACTCCAAAAATTCTGAGCAGCACTACAATTGCGCTCGTCACCTTTCGACATAAGATGTTAAGTCTCATTTGCCCAGTAATTTCAATAGCTACGGCGCCCTTCAAGCTGAAACACAATAACCTTACACATTACTGCTTTACGTTGTGATACCCATAGTCTAACCGGCATCCGTGCAAAGGAGTCTCCCACTTAGTTCTAAAGTAAATTTTTTTCGACGTTTTCACAGCTGTCATAGTCTATCTAGGACGTAGTAATAATGATCTAAGGTCTAAATCTAAGGATGGTACAAGGTTCAACTGCTAATAATCAATTTGGCGTCGTATGCCGGGTCGTCTAATTCCCTCAAATATGTCCGAAGGGAATGATGGCTAGTCCATGCATAAACTCGTGTACGGGTGGTACTTGTGGTGGCAGTTTGACCTATTACAGTTAATAAATCAATGTGTCTGTGGGATGTGGTTAGGTAATTATTATCACAGTAATCACGACCATCATGTTCACGAAGAAACAATGAATTCAAGCTCTTAAGGTAGATGCATCCAATATACGATATATGTGGTATATGTATATATGGTACGTGATCCAAGCCGAATGGCTTGGATCACAGACTACGCAGGGCGATCTGTGCATAGTTTCGCATTGGCGTATGGTCTATACCAATTGGTTGAGTCGCCAACGAGGCTCCCGGATGTGGTTAACCACATGCCGTCCTTATTGGATCTTACACATCCCGATAGTTACCAGGTCACTGTCGACGCCCCTCGCGGAACGTCCGACCATTGCCTGGTCAGGAGTGTAGTGGCCAACCCGACGCCAACGTCGCAGACCACCAGTGACCCGCCGCGTTTGGCACTACAAGTCAGCAGATTGGGATAGGATGCGTTCCTTTTTTGCATCCTACCCTTGGGGCAAGGTTTATTTCCCTTCGGATGATCTTAGTGCGTGCGCCGTTGTAGTAGAAGATGTGATACTACAGGGCATGGATATTTTTATACCAAGCTCTGTAGTGCCGATCGGTGGCAGATCACAGCCCTGGTTCGATGCGTCAGTTAAAGCAGCATCTGACTGCAAAAAAACGGTTGGGTTGCGCCGCTGGGTACAAAGGATCCGAACTGCAAAGTTCTTAAGAGGAAATATAACCATCCAACGTATTCTAGCGATCTTGACCAGATCGTCGGTCCATCTTGTGGGGAGCCTACCAACACTTCGTCTTCCGGTACGCGGTTGCCATTCGAGGACTTTACTGCCCCAACGGCCATCTGTCCGCCGAACTATGTGCTCTGCCCACTGCCACTTCAGTTTCGCAATCATTTGTACTATGTCGGTAACTTTGGTTCTCCTACGGATCTTCTCATTTTTGGTTCGATTTCGCAGGGAAACTCCGAGCATAGCCCTCCCCATTGCCATATGAGTGACCTTTCTCATAATTCCCATAGTTAGCGACCAAGTCTACGTAAGTCATCACTGGCAACACACACTGGTTGAACAAAGGCAAAGTTCAGTATCCATATAATTGCACACTCTTCTTATAAAACAATTCTTAACATAAACGGTCCTGCTATACGGAATGCGAAATAATATTTTGTATCGATCAATATTAAACACTACGTAGGAAATATAACGCCTGCCACAATAATAGTAGCAAATATTCATTAAGGTACTCATATTAAGTTTAAATTTGGTGAAGTGTAGTAACGACTTTCGTGTACTGGCGGGCAGTAACATGACGTGATTTGTTCATAATGTTAACTCCAGAAACAGACATAAACTTATGATGCCAAGGTACTACTCGGCTAAGTCGAGTTACCTTCAAGAAAAGCGCGTACACCTTCCTTAAATCATCGCTCTTGTGATTCCTCTGGTGTTGCAGGAGAGTGTGGGCGGCGGTGATCACTTAACACCAGGTGACCCGTACGCTCGTTTGTCCTCCTATTTCATAAAAAAAAAACGTTAGTAAGTCTTTTGTGGTGCGATGTATATGCTTTTACAACAAGATCACAGAATTTTTTTAAAACAAAAGTATTACAATATTGAAAAGAATTGTTAAAAACGTTTGTGTGGTAAAGGTAACTATAACATAAATATACTATGCTGGTGGCGGCGACATGGGAGGGGTCGTCCCATTCCCTAAAATATGGTCGAGAACGGGCGCTACTTGTGGAGGCAAGATGCTCCTGTTAACTGCTTTAGTTCCAACTAACTTACATTAATCAAGTTAACTAAAGATCTAAATATTATAAGCTTTTATGGTTATTTCTAATCACAGTAATGAGTAACAGTAGTTAAATAAATGTTATTATTAATTGAGATATCTTATGGCTGTTCATGACGTTGGCAGCGCTTGTTAACACTTCAAGCTGACAGTCGGCCTTCCTGAATAAAATGTACCTCCTCGTACCATTGAAAACGTGGCAGAAAAATCCATTTATCCAAACAAACAATCTTTAAGCGATAACTGAGAGTAATCAAATAAAAATATTCAGTAAGTCCAGAGTAACCCATAGTTCTTTAAGGGTTCACATTTTATGAGGTCAGAGGTCTATATAGAAACGTTACATAAGGACCTTGAATGTCCTAAGAAACACAAGGACCGAAAATGTCCTTGATCACAAAAGAACCTGGGTTAACCGAGACTTAGACGTTAGATTATGGGTCGCCGCCACAACGGCGCCTATTTCTGCCGTGAAGCAGTAATGAGTAAGCATTATTGTGTTTCGGTCTGAAGGTCGCTGTAGTTACTGAAATTACTGGGCAAATGAGACTTAACATCTTATATCTCAAGGAGCGAAGTAGTGCCGCTCAGAATTTTTGGGATTTTCAAGAATCCTGAGCGGCACTGCATTATAATGGGCATAGCGTGTCAATTACCATCAACTGAACGTACTCTTCGTTTCGTCCGTTATTGTCATAAAAAAAACCTCAGACATATTCTCAGTTAATCCAAAACAGCATAAGTAGGTACATAACACAGATATTTAACAAATTCTTGACACAAATAAATATTAGCGATTGATAGCGCTTGTTAACACATCAAGCTGACACGAGGTTAAAATTAATGGCGACTTTCAAACATGTTCAAAAACTTAATCAAATTATTACAAGCGTTGCCTTCTGCGCTGGTTGGAACACTACTTGACAATATGACATTGTCAATATACATAACACTACGGCTAGGTATAAAACAGAATGAACCACATCAATAGATGTGGCCAGGGCCGGATTTAAACTTAATGCCGCCCCTGGGCATCTGGAAAAATCCGCCCCTATACTGGAATTTTACTTAAACTTATAGTTTATATATTTTATTTTTCAAAAATAAAATAACTTATTTATTTCAGAAACGTTATCAAAAAAATACTAATTAAATTTCTCTAATTCCAGAAAATAAAAACATCGATTATTATTTGAAATCTCCAAGGAAGTAATTGATTAAATCGTTTTTATTATTAATTTTTACTAAACGTGCCAAAATTATAATTTACAAATAATGGATAAAATGAATTTCTTGAATTATCAATTAAACCAGAAATTATTAATTAGCAGAATTAATTATTTATATTGAGCAATCTTGATAAGACTAAAAAAAAATATTTTCACTTTCAAAATTTGCCGCCCTAAAAAATTTGCCGCCCTGGTCACTTGCCCCAACTGCCCCTAGTGTAAATCCACCACTGGATGTGGCGTTCAGGTGATGCTCTTGGGCGTCACGGGTTATTGTGCCTAAAATCGGCAAGCCGTATCAGTCGTCACGCCAGCATTAATGAAGTCATCCGCAGAGCATTTGCCACTCTTAATATGCCAGCTGTTTTAGAGGCAAATTGTATTACCGCCGCGATCGCCAGCGTCCTGACGGAATGACTCTGGTATTCGGGCACGGGGAAGGCCGCTGGTGTGGGAATCGACTTGCGTCGACACTCTGGCTCCTTCTCATATCCAAGTTACGCCAGTTGGTGCTGGGGCTGCTGCTTCTACTGCCGAAGACAGCAAGCGTCGCAAATATGTCGGTCTCAATGAGTCTCGTATCTTTGTGCCTTTTGCTGTCGCGACTCTTGGTCCGTGGGGCTCAAAGGCGCGGAGAATGTACAAAGTACTATCTTCTCTCCTCAATAGGGCTAGTGGCAACCCAAGAGCTGGCAGCTATTTCGGTCAACGGATCAGCCTAGCTATCCAACGTGGAAATGCTGCCAGTTCTCTCTTCCCCGTAGTGATAGTTTTAATTTTATGTAATCATAGAATTGTAAATATAGTTGTAAGATTTGTTTTGTTAAAATAATTACATTAAATAAGTAAAGCAACATAATATACGTTTTATACTTACTTATATTAATCAGTTTATTCAGTAATTGCAACTTCGTGTGAACGACTGCACGTGCAAAACTGCTGATTAGTTTAAGATGAAAATTATACCGTGTGACTCAATGTCAGTAATAATACCAAGAATTAACTAGCTTACAACAAATATTATATCATATTTCTTAACTTAACTAACAGTTACGTGTATAATTCGGTTTTTTTATGGAAAAAGAGGACAAACGAGCGTACGGTTCATCTGGTGTTAAGTGATCACTGCCGCGTACATTCTCTTGCAACTCCAGAGGTATCACAGGAACGTTGCCGGCCTTTAAGGAAGGTGAACTCGCTATTTTTGAAGGTATCCATGTCGTATTGTCCCGGAAACACCGCACAAGGAGGCTCATTCAACAGCTTTGTAGTATGTGGAAGAAAGCTCCTTGAAAAGCGCACTGTGGAAGACCGCTACACATCCAGATGGTGAGGATGATATCCTAATTTGTGGCGTGTCGTCAATTCGGTTGTAGATTTCACAAGTGGCAGGTTCCTTTGAACAGGATGCCGGCTAGACTATGGGTACAACAACGCGCCTATTTCTGCCGTGAAGCAGTAATATGTAAGCATTCTTACTGAGCAAATGAGACTTAACATCTTATGTTTCATGGTGACAAGCGCAATTGTAGTGCCGCTCAGAACTTAAGGGTTTTTCAAGAATCCTGAGCGGCACTGCATTGTAATAGGCAGGGCGTATTAATTACTATCATCTGAACGTTCTGCTCGTCTCGTCCCTCAATGTCATTAAAATAAAATCTTTTACAATATATTGAATCCATACTATATTATAGATTTTTTATGGAAGAGGCGATAGAGGATAATGATGCATGGTTCTTGATTGGTTCTTCGCAGGCGACCTTAAATTAAATAAAATAAACTCGCTTTGCCCTGTACGACACGGCGCTCAATGGACTCACTCTCGCGCCGGGAGACGTGTTCGAAGAACTTAAGAATGTGACTCTGTACTAACACCGAAAGGCATCGTTTTATGCCAATGAAACTTCCAGCACCACATATCCAGAACATCAATTTTCTTTTTGTCGACGTCCCTGCAGCATTCGGGAATACCGACATACGATTCCACAAAGCGGCTGTGCAAGGCAAAAAGTTTCTATTGCAACGCGAGGTGGTGGAATGAAAGAAGTCAACGTTATGGGGGTGTATAACCTCCCATTTTATTTTATGGGAGAAGAGGGCAAACTATTGTTTGGGTCACCTGATGTTAAGTGATCACAACCAGAAGTATAACAGGATCGTTGCCGGACTTTTAGAAATTTTGACGAGTTGACGTAAAATGTGTGTGAAACTTGTATGAGGATGTTTTATTCGGGGATCATAGCTTTAATTCTATACACACATATTTTACCAGTGGGAGGATTCTTTGGATAGGATTCCGATTAGCTGGGTTCCAGATTAGCGCTATATTCTGCCTTGAAGTAGTACTTCGGTTTGAACAGCACCGTAGCGGTAGTGCCACAAGGCAATCAATTTTTCAGATACACCAAAACCGAGTTTGATGATGGTTTATTTTGCATGGTCTTATAGCTTATTTCAATAGCTTTCAGATACATTCACTCAAATCAGCCTTACTATAAGCAATCTTTTCTACACGTTAAATAGTACCGAGCGCCGCGCGTGGATCAGAGAGCGCCGATTTGCTTAGGATAATGATACTTAGGCCGACATCTTTAAAGAGCGTACTTAGTCTGAGATGTATAAAGCGCACTTAGACTTCGCTCAGACTATACTTATGTAAAACTTAGCTGAGTGTGAAATAACACGAAGTTGACTTTGGCATTGGGCTATCTTAGATAAGTCGAAGAAGCTGGGCGACATTAATAGAGCACGGCAATACTTCAAGCCGGCCACACATGGAGTATTGCTGTCATCTCTGGTCTTGCGCACCCCAGTATCAGCTCGATCCATTTGACCACATGCAACGCAGAGCAGTTTGAATTGTCGGGGACCCAGTGCTCTGTGAACGGCTAGATCAGATAGATAGAGTGTTCCGAAGAGCTGTTTAACCTGATTCCTGCCGCCGAATTCCACCTTCGCACGACACGCCACAAGTTAGGATATCATCCCCACCATCTGGATGTGTGGCGGTCCTCCTCAGTGCGGCTTTCTTCCACGCACTACAAAGCTGGGGAATGAGCTTCCTTGTGCGGTGTTTCCGGGACGATACGACATGGGTACCTTCAAAAAAAGCGCGTTCACCTTCCTTAAAGGCCGGCAATGCTCTTGTGATTCCTCTGGTGTTGCAAGAGAATGTGGGCGGTGGTGATCACTTAACACCAGGTGACCCGTACGCTCGTTTGTCCTCCTATTCCATAAAAAAAAAGTTTAGTATAATTTCAGCTGTTAAATGCTATAAAAACGAAATCAAAGATTATGCTAAGCTTGAGCTCAGCTAAGTTTTACGTCAGTAAAACCTGAGCAAAGTCTAAGTACGCTACAAAGATCTTAAACTTAGACTTTGATCAGAGTTACGTAAAACTTAGCTGAGGGTAGATTTAGAATATTGATTTCGTTATGGCAAAAAACGGAACCCTTATAGATTCATCATGTCTGTCTGCCCGTGTACTTACAGCCACTTTTTTCCAAAACTATAAGAAATATACTGTTGAAACTTGGTAAGTAGATGTATTCTGTAAACCGCATTAACATTTTCACACAAAAAAAACAAATAATTTTGTTGGTATGCTTTGTTAAATTCTCAGGTTATGGCTTCATCTACAGGGTCTACTTTACAGTTGATAACTTGCTTAACCCCAATATTTGAATATTAGGAAATTGACTTGAGATGTCGCTCTTGCTAATCTGAACAATTTGTATTATTTTAAAGTGATAAATCTCACTTCTATGATTAATTACACAAATAAGACTGAAACTCAAATTTTTTTTTCATCCAACCCATTTTTTTTATGAAAATAAAGGACGAGACGAGCAGGATGTTCAGCTGATGGTAAATGATACGCCCTACCCATTACTCCGCCGCTCAGGATTCTTGAAAAACCCAAAAAATCTGAGCGGCACTACAATTGCGCTCGTCACCTTGAGACATAAGATGTTAAGTCTCGTTTGCCCAGTAATTTCACTAGCTACGGCGCCCTTCAGACCGAAACACAGTAAAGTTTACACATTACTGCTTCACGGCAGTAATAGGCGCCGTTGTGGTACCCATAATCTAGCCGGCTTCCTGTGCAAAGGAGCCTCCCACTGGTACACGTGTGATGTTACCTTATTTACAGATAGGTCTTTAAAAAATGATATTGAAGTTTTTAATATATTTTTTTTACTAAAATGAATAGTTTGCGAGAGAGACACTTTCATAGAGGTAAAATGTGTCCCCCCCCCTGTAACTTCTAAAATAAGAGAATGATAGAACTAAAACATATATACGATATACATTACCATGCAAACTTCCTCCGAAAATTGGTTTGAACGAGATCTTATAAGTAGTGTTTTTTAATACGTATAAATGATGAGAACTCATTTGCACTGTATGATTTTCTATTTAAATAATTTAATATCATTTTCCTTTCTATATAACTTTTTTATTGTGTTACTTGCTGCTACGGAACCCTTCATGGGCGAGTCCGACTCACACTTGGCGGCTTTTTCATTTTTATAGTCATTTAACAGCTGAAATTATATTGACCTTAGACTAAGACAGCCCAATGCAAAAGTCAAGTTCGCGTTTTATTACACTCAGCTAAGTTTTACGTAAGTTAAAGTCTAAGTACGCTGTATAGATCTTAGCCTTAAAGTGACGAACGCAATTCGAGAATCCTGAGCGGCACTGCATTGTAATTGGCACGGCGTATGATTTGCCATCTCGTTATCATAAAGAAAGAAGCGTAATCGGAGTTAAAAGAAGAGATAAAGTTAAATTGAAAGATATAAAAAGAAGGACTAAATTCAAAGACGCAAAATCAATATGCGATGATCGATGACGATGATGAGGAAAATCTAAAGTGGCGATGGATAAGACATATGTTAAGAGAAAAACAAGATAAATGGACAAAAATAATAACCGACTGGTATCCAAGAGATGGTAGTAGAAGAAAAGGGCGACAAAGTAAAGTACGCTGGGAAGATGAAGTAAAAAGGGTAGCTGGACCTAAATGGATCCAAATAGCGAAAGACAGAGAGGCGTGGAAATCTTTAGAGGATGCCTTTGTCGAAAGACAAGCTGTTTAACCTTACATATAATTTAGATTTAAGTTTATATTTAGTTAAGTATCATTTATAATAATATTAATATTTGTGAACAGCAATAAAGGCTTATTTTATTTTATTTTATTTATTTTTATCATAAAGAAATATAATTTTATATTATTAATAAAAGGTTTTTCATTATTAATACATAAATGTCTTAATCTAAGCTCAAGACTCGCCATTGAGAAAAAAGACGTAACTGCGCACCGAAACCCTTTTTTATTCCTTTCTAACATTAGCAATTCTATCTTTCATCCCTTTTTACGCCAGACGAACTTGTAAATTGTACTTTTTACGATACGTCCAGTTTTGAAAATCGTATCGAGGTACGACACAATTAAAATATACTTTATCAGTTTGGTTTAAATTTGAAATTTCAGTGTAGAGTTTTGTTCTTTGTTAGTTTTGTGTAGAATTGCGTTTTAATGCTTTGAAATAGAGTAGAAAATTTATCGGTAAGAGTTGGTACTTTAGACGTATTGATAATGAAGCAGATGATCAAGTTATCTCGCTCAGACAAAACAAAATACAGCACAAGTCCTTTGAGCTTTCGAGTATAGTTGCTTTAACCACGTTTGCTTTTTGTAGACCGTCCCTTTTTGAAGCATTTCATTCGTACGAAAACCTGTTCGGATAAAATGATACGATTGAAACGGGATAATGCGCTCTATCCGTTTAATATTAGGTCGATATTTGCAGCTCCGGTTGGCTCAGCTCAGAATGTTTCGTTAAGTTGTTTATTGTCACGTTCTATTGAGTGTGTATTTTCTCTTTTTGTTGGATATACATTAAGACATGCGGTTGGTTCACGGAGTACTTGCATCATGCATGATTCATACGGAACCCGACTTAAGTGACGCGTGAAAACCTGTGGTATTGATGTAGCATGTTATATTTGGGGATCGCATTGTTCGGCTTGTTAAGATTTGGCACTCATACTCATCAGACGTCGAATCCGACTCGGATAGGCAGCGTTCGGGAAGCTCCGTAAAATTTTCTCGTCCCAAATACCTCAGTGTCTGAAGATGAAAGTTTTCAACCAGTGTGTGTTGCCAGTGATGACTTACGATACGTGGTCGCTAACTATGGGCCTTTTGTGGAAGCTCATGGTCGCTCAGCGAGCAATGGAGAGGGCTGTGCCCGGAGTTTCCCTGCGAGATGATGATGATGATCATTATTAGACGAAAGACGTCCACAGCAGGACAAAGGCCTCCACCAAAGATCTCTACGACGATCGGTCCTGCGCTGACCTCAACGTATTCCGGCAATTGTGACCAGATCATCGGTCCATCTTGTGGGAGGCCTTTTCCCACTGGCCATCTGTCCGTCGAACTATGTGCCCTGCCCACTGCCACTTCAGTTTCGCAATCATTTGAGCTATGTCGGTGACTTTAGTGCTCCTACAAGTCTCCTTATTTCTGATTCGATCTCACAGGGAAACTCCATGCATAGCCCTCTCCATTTTGCAGTATTTCAAGATATTTTTGATCCGATACTACTTATAGTTTTATAACTAAAAATATATACTAATATTTTGTATAATAATTAACCATGAAATAAAATAATATCTTAATATATATAAATTACGTGACACGTTGTTTGTCCGCGATGGACTCCTAAACTAATGAACGGATTTTAACGGGGATTACTTCATGGAAACTGCACAGTTTGGTCCAACTTGAGAGATAGGATAGTTTTTATTTTGATTCGGGACCCACAATTATTTTTATTTTCAATATTTGTTTTGTATGGACATATTTTCTACGAGCGAATTTAGTGACGCACGGTTTGACAGTTCCGCTGTGAAACAATTTCATTATAACAACAGGGAGCATTTTTTACGAAGAAATTCTTGATGTTTTGAAATATTATTGGAAAATTATTTTAAAACAGTATTTTTTTATTATCTACAGAACAACGTCTGTCGGGGTAGCCTAGTATCCTATATATCGCCACCAGTAAAATTATAGCTTATATCAATTTACTTCAAAACCTTGTATTAACTTTTTTTCTAATATAAAACAGTAGAAAACAATCCAACCTTAGGTCTGTTTACTCTTATATAATTGTTAACTTAATTCGTGTTAGACTGAACGATTCTTAAATTAATAAATTAATTTAAAGCCCCCAATGTTTGTCCATCTGTAAACTCTGTGATTTGCATTTGCGTAATCATTCTGTGGCTTTGATTTGATTTGATTTCTGTGGTGTCCCAAAAGAGTTTGCGATGGTGATGACATACCAACAGGTAACCCATTTGTCTTCGTATTTGATAATAAATAAAATAAAATGCATTTATAAAGTACAAATGTTTTCATTCTTTTATCTGTTTTACTTTTTAACAGTGAGAGGCTTCTTTGCGCAGGATGCTGGCATGATTATGGGTACCACAACGGCACTTTTTCTGCAGTGAAGCAGTTATGGGTAAGAATTACTGTGACTAGTGAAATTACTGGGCAAATGAAACCTAACATTAACCTTATGTCTCAAGGTAACGAGCGCAATTGTAGTGCCACTCAGAATTTTTGGGTTTTCCAAGAATCAGTGCGGAACTGTATTGTTATGGGCAGGGCGTATCAGTTACCATCAGCTGAACGTCCTGTCTTGTCCCTTATTATCATAAAAAAAGTAACTGATACGCCCTGCCCATTACAATACAGTTCCGCTCAGGATTCTTGTCCATTTGCCCAGTAATTTCCAGAAACACAGCAATGTTTACACATTACTGCTTCACGGCAGAATTAGACACCGTTGTGGTACCCATCATCTAACCGGCATCCTTTGCAAAGGAGCCTCCCACTGATGATTATTAGCGAAACGTCCTGCTCATCTCGTCCCTTATTGTGATAAAAAAAATGTTTTTAAGATCTCATACACAACATAAAGACAATTCTATAACAAGTAGAACTAAACATAACTAGACGTGGAACTATAGAACCCAACAGGTATCGAACATGCTACCCTTTGCTCAAAAAGCAAACACAATTACCACTCAATCGAAGTCTTATAACGTGTTACAATCCCTGCACATTGCCATCCAATTACCATAATTCTTAAGCGAGATGTTGACCCCTAAGCTATTGATCGATTAATTAAAAAAAGGTAATTAACATGAACCGAAGGCTTCACGAAGGCTTTAATAAATCATTGTCAATAAGGCTGTGTTTATGCACCTGGAGGCTCTTAAAAAATATTTCGATATAACAGGTTTATTTGTAAGACTTTGGCTTATAATTTTCGGCAATCGCTTGTATAGATGAGGCAAATGTCCGTACATATGGGTGGATGAAAACTGGGAAATAAGAATGCGTATTGAAGTCACCCGTAGTATCTTCAATAACATGAATAGGTTATTTGCACTAGCAGGATCAAATTATGTTTGTGCATTCATCTAACTTCTTTTACGACAATTAACTTAATTATTGAATTATTTTTTACTTAAGTGGCGAGACGACCAGGACATTCAGCTGATGGTAATTGAGCCCTGCCCTTTACAATGCAGTGCCACCCAGGATTCTTGAAAAATCCAAAAATTCTGATCGCCACTGCAATTGCGCGTCTCACCTTGAGACATAAGGTGTTATGTCTCAATTGCCTAGTAATTTCAGTAGCTACGGCGCCCTTCTGACTGAATCACAATAATGCTTACACATTACTGCTTCACGGCAGAAATAGGCGCCATTGTGGTACCCATAATCTAGCCGGTATCCTGTGCAAAGGAGAATGAAATATATATATAGTCTGGCCATAAATACTGTTACAATTAAAAATAATCAAAACATTACATTTGAATTTGGAATCTGTTATTTTTATATGATTGTTCATTGAGTTTACTCATTTTGGCTCCAATACATTGTACAATATTTTGCGATGTTAAAATGGAGTGGGGTGATAAAGAGAACCGAATCGTTGTGATTGCATTACTCATAGTAGGTAAGTATGGAGTCAAATGCAATTTTAAAACTCTCCATACGCTTGGTATTAGTAAAATGTTTGTGAACCGGGCTATTAATAGGTACAATGAGATCTCCTCTGTTTGTGACAGAAAAAGATCTAGCCGTCCACATAGTGTTCGTTCGTAAAAGGTGGTCAAAGCAGTAATGGAAAGAATTCGAAGAAATCCTGTCCGTAAAGCAAAATAATTTATCTCGGGAGATGAAGATAGCACCTAGAACCATGTCACGTATATTAAAAGATGACTTAGGACTTGCAGCCTATAATTTAAAAAAGAATAGGGTGGTAAAATCGAAGCAACTACTGAAGCGGTACGCAAAGTGAGGTCACAGAAAAATATTGCTTACGTATGAGATTTTTTTTACAACTGAGCAACATTTTAACAAACAAAATGACCGTATTTATACTCAAAACTCTAAGGAAGCTTCCCAATTAGTCGACAGAGTGCAACGTGGGCACTATCCTACTTCAGTGATGGTTTGGTAGGCTATTTAGCTATGAAGGAGTGACTGTACCATACTTTTGTGAAAAAGGTATAAAAACATCGGCACAAGTGTATCAAGATACCAATCTTGAAAAAGTAGTAAAGCCCCTAAACAACACCATTGTCAATAACCAAGAATGGTCCTTCCAGCAAGACTTGGCGCCGAATTTGGAATCCCTAAAGCAATCCGTACGATTGGCAATGAAGTATTTTCCCATGGAAAGAGTGCGTGCTTCTATTGATAACTGGCCTCAACGTATATGACTGTATTAGCCCCTACGAATGAGCTTTTTATATTTTAAATTGTTTTATATTTATGTATTTAACTAACAAACTGTAAGAGTAATTAATGTTTTTTTTTATGGAATAGGAGAACAAACGAGCGTACGGGTCACCTGGTGTTAAGTGATCACCGCCGCCCACATTCTCTTGCAACACCAGAGGAATCACAAGAGCGTTGCCGGCCTTTAAGGAAGGTGTACGCGCTTTTTTTAAGGTACCGATGTCGTATCGTCCTGGAAACACCGCACAAGGAAGCGGAAATTAATGTTATTTGGAATGTTTAAGTATTTACGGCAAGACTAGGTACATATAAATAAACTTAATGATATATAGCCCATACTCCCTTAGAGTGCAATCTCGGAAACGTGTAGGAATATTTGAGCTGTGGGCATAGAGACGTATATTGTCCATAATCTGGACGTCAAGCTGGGAGGAAATGCAAACTGATGCAGACTCTAAAAAGAAGAAAGTTTTCCTATCTAGTCGAGTCCTTAGGCACTCGTGCTCCTTAATTTGATAATGATTCTGCTGTCTTGAAGAAAATCTGTTGGACGTAGGAAGAAGTTGTGCCTGTGCAATATCCGGGAACAGTCCGGAATCACGGACTGCCATCTTTCACTAGTTGTAGAGACACTAAAAGTAGAAGGAGATAGATCTCCGATACCTCAGTTCCAGGCATTGATATGTATTTTGTTTGTGGTAAGTCTTTACTTACCCAAAACTACACAGTTAAAAGAAGAACGAACCTGAGAGTTGAACAAAGCATACAAGATTTTATCAATGATACGTCACTCGAACGGTTGGCTCAGTTGGAAAGAGCGCTTGCACGGAACGCGAGAGGTCGCGCACCGTTCATCAAATTTTGTTTTTCAAATTTTATTTGTGTAATTAATCCCAGAAGCGAGGGTTATTACTTTAAAAACATAACAAATTGTTTAGATTTAAATCTATGAACGATGCGGGACTCGAACGCTAGAGGTCGTGGGTTCGAGTCAATTTCCTAATATGCAAATAGTGGGTTGTGCAGGTTATCAACTGTAAAGAAGATCCTGTTGATGAAGCCACAACCTCAGCGTTGAACAAGCAGACAAGATTTTATTAACGATACGTCACTCGAACGGTTGGCTCAGTTGGAAGCTCCCTCGCACGGAACGCGTGATGTCTCACATCGTTTTCAAATTTTATTTGTGAATAACTTCTTCTCTCTTCGCGTCTTATCTCTCAGAGCGCCATTTGTTTCCGAAGCGGTAGTGGTATCAAGTATATTAGAAATGACATCAAAAATTAAGGGAATCAATTTTGAGAAAATAATTGCCTTTTATGCCTTTTTATGCCTATTAATCCCAGAGGTGAAGGTTATCAATTTAAAAACATAGAAAATTGTTTAGATTTGAAAGAGCGACATCTCAAGTCAATTTCCTAATATGCAAATATTTGAGCAGGTTATCAGCTGTAAGTAGATACTGTAGATGAAGCTGAAAGATGAACAAATCATACAAGATTTTATCAACGATACGTCACTGGAACGGTTGGCTCAGGTGGAAGAGCGCTCGCACGGAACGCGAGAGGTCGCGGGTTCGAGTACCGCATCGTTCATTAAATTTTGTTTTCAAATTTTATTTATGTAAAAGAAGAAGCTAAAATATCATCATGGATATCTGGAGAGAATACTATTTTAAGTTATGGTGTGTGGTGAGATGGTATAAGTCGGTGGAAGAAGAAGGCAAACACATCTTCGGAACCCTCCCAGTGACAAATTCCGCTCGACCTAAGACTTAAAGATTCCATAGCATTAAATCACAGAAATAATAATAGTAAAACCCTTTATTTACAACCCTTAATTAAGTACAATGTTTCCTTACCTGACGAATCTAATCTAACATATGTTGAATCTAACTAGAGACCGGATTATGTGCTACAAAAAAAGCCCAAAATATGCATGCAAATATGCAAGTAAATTAGCTAAAATATGCACGAAAATCCGTAAAAAGGGCCAAAATATGGATAAAATTAAACAGGAAAAATAAAAAGTCATATTTTTAAATATATTTATTTTATTTCATAAAGGCTTGTACTGACATTCGTATTTGTGAAAAAAAAACTATTACAATATATCCCTACTTAGGTAACAATGAAATTTAAGATTTACCTTTAGACATATGTACTACTAAGTATGGTTCTAAATGTTCTGTAGACAAATAGTGCCTACGATCGCTTAGTAAATTTTTGTAAGCGGAAAAGGAGCGTTCTAAGTCTACTGAGGTTACTGGGCAGAATTTAAATTTGGGAGCAAAGTTTGGGCTTACTATGAAAAGCATCGAACGATGAGCGAGATCGAGCGTAAATATGCATTTTTTTTTCTGCATGCAACTACCGCTGAAAAGGTACTAAATATTCAAAAGCATATGCAATATGCATTTGCATATAATCCAGTCTCTATTTACACCGGTAATTGTTGGATGTCTTGCCTTTCCGCATACTTTCTACTTTTTTATGTCATCTTCCCATGTAAGACATGGTAAGTGACAGAAACACAACTGCTTTTTTGGAGATATTTAGCTTGGAACTTGGAACTTATTTACGCTTGCTACCAGCTTGTGAATTTTAAGGTAATGGCTGTCAAAAAGTTCAGGCCTGCTACGCTTAAAAAAAATAAAACACTAAACTTAACTTCGATACGACATGGGTACCTTCAAAAACAGCACGTACACCTTCCTTAAAGGCCAGCAACGCTCCTGTGATTCCACTGGTGTTGCAAGAGCTCCACTTCAATAAAAAACTAAAAAATCTAAAAAAACACCCATATTTCACAAAACAGCAATCGAGCCATACTCCGCAAAGTTCTCAGAACATCTTCACGTAGAGTCGACTCTACATAAATATTGAATCAGCGCTCGCAGCTAACTTAAGTGTTAAGTGTTTACTTATCACTTAACATAGATAATTATATAGTTCATTCCTTGCTTAATTATTACTGGTGGTTCACTCGTACAAATTAACTTCAGATTTATTAGCTTTCAATTATAAATCCCATTTATAAATGCATTTTCAAGACATCAGGTATTGTGAACTTAGCTAGTTTAATTACTGGGCAAATGAGACTTATTTTATATCTCAAGGTGACGAGCGCAGACGTGCAGATGTAACCCAAACTCAGTTTTTGGGTTTTTCTATAACCCTGAGCGGCACTGCATTGTAATGGGCAGAGCGTATCAATTAACATCAGCTGTACGTCCTGCTCCTCTCGTCCCTTTTTTTTTATAAAAAAAATAGCTGTACTTATTATATTATAATTAATATCTATCAATAACATAAAAATTAAACTTCAAGAAGACACTTCTGTCTACTGTGCTTCTGTCTTCTTCAAGTGGAAGTAGAAATTTCAAATTCAGAATAGAATTAGTGTATAAATCACAGAAAAACTAAAATATTTTGTAATTTCGGTCCAGTTTTCTAGATACATCGACTATGTAAATAATTTTATAAAAGTTAAAGAGATGAAACCTTGATTTTCTCATTTACAAAACCCCGTATAGACGATAAACCTTAGAGAAATTTATACGTGGCTAACACTGAAAATGTTTAGAACTGGCCAGTTAGAAACATTGCTAATGAAAACTTTTTTTTGAATTTCAATTTAAGAACTCCTTGGAAACCTAATGTAGTATATTGCATTCATTTGTCATTCGTTTTTGTGAATTGGCGGCAAATCTAAAACTCTTGTTACACGGGAAAATGAACCTAACGCGAGAAAATTTTCTGTCAATGATTTATTATGACTTTCGTTGTGGGCTTACTCAACAACAAAGCTATGAAAGGCTGCGATTAGCATTTCTTAATGAAGCCCCATCTCGTGCCAAGCGAGTTTTAGCGTGGACGTAGCAATCTTAATGATGATCCGCGTTAGGGAAGTCCTTTAACAGCGACTACTGATGATAGCATCAGTGCTGTGCGACGCATGATAGAGGAAGATAAGAGAGTGACCTATCAGCAGATACGGGCAAGCCTAGGCATTGGTATGAGTCAAGTTCAAAAAATATTACACGAACATTTAGGCGTCAGGAAGCTTTGTACCAGATGGATTCTCCAAACTTTAACCGACGACCAGAAACACCTTCGCATGGACTGGTGTCGCCAAATGTTAGATAAGTTCAACGCCGGTGACTCAAATGCTGTATTTGACATCGTCACAGGTGATGAAAGCTAGTTATATTGCTACGAACCCGAAACCAAAAGACGATTAGCTCAGTGGGTGTTTCCATTCGAGGATCGGCCAACTAAGGTAAAGAAAGATGATTGCCTGATTCTTTGGTCGGAAAGGTCATTTTGCGACAGTTGTGCTAGAAGATGGAAGGACAGTTACTGCAGACTGGTATGTCAATCGCTGTTTGCCTGTTGTGTTGGAAAAAATTCGACAGCAGCGCCCTCAAAGTAGGATCCTCCTTCACCACGACAATGCTTCAGCGCACTCCGCAAAGCGGACTGTTGAATATTTGAGTATTTCAGGTGTCGAGATAATGAGTCATCCGCCATACTGTCCTGGCCTGGCGCCCTGCGCACTTTTATTTATCCCCAAGAACTAAAGAAAAAATTCGAGGTATTCGCTTTACGAACCCTGAAGATGCGGTGAAAGCGTACAAAAATGCCATAAGGGAACCCCTGAGGAAGAATGGGCCCACTGTTTTTTACAGTGGTTCCATGCCAGCGAATGCGATTATGTGTAGAGAAGAGCGGAGATTACTTCGAAAAACAATAAAAGTATTGGCAATTTTCTACATTAAGCCGTTTTTCATTTTCTATACATTTTCAGTGTTACCTAGGTATGTGCATATTTGATCGAAATAGACAGAGCTATATCCAAGTAACACAAAAATATTTAAAAGATTTAATTATTAAATAGCATTTGATTTGTCCTCCTTTTCCATAAAACAACACTTGTTAACACCTTAAGTACAATGTTTCCTGCAAATAAAAAAAGATTTATTCGAAGACAAGTGGAGTGATTTATATATATGATGTTTTTTAAATTCTGTGAGAATAATGTAATATATTAGTTTTATTTGTATGTTTATCATTTATTAGTAGTAACTAGTCTGCGACAGAAATTTTTTAAATAAATAAATAAATATATAAAATTATGGTCGGCTATGTATTTCAACACATTTATAATAACACTAGCTGACCCAGCAATCGTTGTATTGCCGATATTAAAATCGCGATACAAAAGTAGCTGTTGATCGTAGATGGGTGAAAATTTGAAGTTGTGTGTATTTTTTAATACTGACTCATAATCAAACAAATTTAAAAATGTCAAAAAAATTAAAAAAAATTTGGCATGGACCACCCTTAACATTTAGGGGGATGAAAAATAGATGTTTTCAGATTTTTAGACCTACCCAATATGCACTCAAAATTTCATGAGAATCGGTCAAGCCTTTTCGAAGGAGTTTAACTACAAACACCGCGACACGAGAATTTTATATATAAGATATTATGCTCTAAATGTTATTTATTTTATGAAAATAGAATGAAAATAGTTGTACTTAGTGTTACTAACGCCACCTTGGTAAAGTTTTGAAATTGTTTCTTGTAAATAATGCAATCATTTTAATAAAATTATTATAAAATGGCTAATAGGGGTGCTCACAACAGTTTCAAAGGGTGGTATCATTTAGAAAGTCGTTTACGCAATAGGTGCACCAGCTTGACCTTAAGTTTCTTGGAAGCCTTGAGAGTGTGAACGCAAAAAATTACTTCAAAATTGGCAATTGCTTGAAATTTCGAGACACAGTATGCCGTCATGGTACTAGAGATAGCACTAGGAGGAGTATTGTCAAATAGCGGTTATACAATGGGGTCTCCTGCGACTTAAAGAGGATAACGCGCAAACCTTTAGTCTTCTAGAAGTTTAGCTGAACATTTTGCGTCATTCCGTGACACCTGGCCACCAGCGTCCTTTTTAAAAGGCCGGCAACGCTCCTGTTATTCCTCTGGTGTTGCAAAAGATGTGGGCGGTGGTGATCACTTAGCATTATGTGAACCGTACGCTCATTTGTCCAGTTCTTGTTAAAAAAATCTGTCTCAGATTAACTAAAAGAACCGGAGCCTACGGTCGGTCTTCGGTCAACTGTTACTCCTCTATATTGTATATTTGATTAAAAAGAGCGCAAAAAAAAGAACGCTGGAGGAGTTTCTTGCGCCGGTTCTTCTCTCTCAGAGCGCCATTTGTTTCCGAAGCGGTAGTCGTGTCTAGTTTATTAGAAATTGCATCAAAAAGAATTCTAAAGGAATTAAATTTTGCGAAAATAATAGCCTTTTATGCCAAGAAATGGCGGTCCATATGCTCTAATAAAGCATGGAGGTTATAGCAGTAAGCGTATAGTTAGCCATATCTGACCTTTTTTGGTTATTGAATTGTCTATATCCGTGACTTCTTTGGGGCCAAACTACCTGTGCCTACCTAAGCCTTTACGCGTGGAACGCAGAGCTGCTCGAATTGTCTAGGATCCAGTACTCTGTGAACAGCTAGATCAGATCATCACGGAGTTAAGAAGAGCTGTTTGAACTTATTCCTGCCGCCGAATTCATCCACGACACGGCAAAAATTACGATATCATCCTTACCATCTGTACCTATGTGTGGCGGTCCTCCACAGTGCTGTTTTCAAGAAACTTTCTGCCTCGTACAACCAAGCTGTGGAATGAGCTTCCTTGTGCGGTGTTTTCTGGACGATATATCTTCATATCTTCACAAATAGCGCGTACACCTTTGAAAAAGGTTGGCTACGCACCTGTGATTCCTCTGGTGTTGCAGGATGTGGGCGGTGGTGATCACTTAACATCAGGTGACCCGTACGCTGGATTATCCTGCTCTTCCATTAAAAAATAATTTAGATGGCTAGAATAAACCTGGAGTCACGTACTGAGCACAGGAAAAAAATGCCATCCTGCCCTACTCAAAGACGTCCAAAGAAAATAATTTGCTGAACAGTTTTTTGTTTAAGCTGTACTCCGAGCAGGGATCTGATGATAATATCTCAGGTCAGCTCGATGAACTTCCTAGTTCTGAATGCTAATTTAAATAAATTTACATTTAAATTTAATTTAAAAGAGACACCATACATTTCTTGCCACTTCTTCTCATTAGGAACTCTACTTTTTCGAGGAAGTCGTGTTTTATTTTACTTTAACTTTACAGAATTAGTTCTGTCAGATAGAACTAGTAACTGTTTCCATAAGAAACCGTCTCGTGAAGATAAAAAATCTCTACCGTTTGAAATACAGACACGGAAAGAAACACGAAAACATAAAATAGTTATACAAGCACAGAAATAACTATTCAAATGATAAGCAATATAAGTTTATAAAATGAAATGTCTTCCATATCCCTTTTTTATGACATTAAAGGACGAGACGAGCACGACATTCAGTAATTGATACGCCCTGCCCATTACAATGCAGTACCGCTCCGGATTCTCGAAAAACCCAAAAATTATGTGCGACACTACAATTGCGCTCGTCACCTTGCGACAATATAAGATGTTAAGTCTCATTTGCCCAGCAATTTCACTAGCTACGGCGCCCTTCAGACCGCAACACAACATTACCGCTTCACGGCAGAAAAAGGCGCCGTTGTGGTTGCCTATAACCCAGTCGGCATCCTGTGCAAAGGAGCCTCCCACTGGTAAAAATATCTATAACACATAGAGCTTCCTAAAGCAATAATATCATAAAACATAGATCTTTCAATATGAAGAAATATATAAAAATAAATGGAACTCGATTAAAAACATTATATCGTTATGCAAATCCATGAATTATCATTGTTTATGTTTAGTGCATCACTCAGCATAGCGCTAACAAATACGATTAAGACATTATCTGTATTCCACCATACGAGTGAGATGCAACATAAATACACCCGCATATAATTTGTACGGAAATAACTCCGCGTGCGAAGAGGACGGTGCGATTGAAATGTCAAATTCGACGCGCATAATGAGAAAGCCGTTATCTCGCTCGCACTTGACGCGTTACAGCCCCACTGTCTTGTTTCTGTCTCGTTTTGACGGGCAAGATTGAGATGAACGCGTGAGGCGTTCGGTCGACCCGCGCTATTACTCTATTGTCTCGCGTGAGGCACGGACGTGTCGCGGTGTCCCGATATTTTTAAATCGTGATCTTGTGAACTTTTCGACAAGTGTGACAATTATAATTTTTTTATGTGTTCATAAATAATTAATTCAGTGGCAGTGAAGTGTATTTGCAAATGGATTGCTGTATGTTACATGATTAACACTGTAAGTAGAGTAAACATTTAATAAAAATAGAGCCTGCATACAGTTGTTTTCGGGAAAGCCTTAAAACTTTCTGGACTGCAACTTTTTCGGGATTTTCGATGTGACAACTTTCGTTTCAGTTATCTTTGAACATGTGGCTCGAAATAACGTTTTGTACCTGCTTCGGTCAGATTGAGAAGGGATTACTTTTTGTAAGTTTAAAAACAAAGAGAACCCAACAGGCGACGGGAACCGTCCGGTGTTCTGATGTAGTCACGTTTTTAGTGTTTCTCTGGAATGGCTGGGATTTTTTTGATTTGCCTGCGACATATTTTTGATTTTCATAAGTCATGCAGTTGTTTTTAGAGATACAAAATAGTAATTTTTGATGTTAAATTCCTGATTAAAACTTTGGCATCAGTTCAATTACTCAAATGTATAATAATATGTTTATATATTTTAATATAAAATATTATATTATGTTTTGGTACGTTCATGTAAATATTTCATCGTTGTAACAGAGTTATATAAATCTGTGATATTTATAAAAAGTAAACAAGAGATTTACTAAAACTTATAAAAGCCTTAATCCATAAGTTTCAAGAGCTTAGACTTTAGACCTTCCCCGGATAGAAGCTTATTATAAATCTTAGTTGTAAGCCTAAAACCTTAATAACTTTTTATTCAAAGATAATCTTAACATCTACTTAACATTTGCAATTCTCTCTATTCAAATATTTTCATAGAAAATTAGTTATAAATTCAGTTAAAACACAAATTGAATAAGTAATATTTATATTTGAACTGTTACTGTGTAATCTATAACTTTGCCCAGTAATTATTCTTTGGATTTATATACAAATACTATTGTTTTTTATTATTTATTTAAAATTTAATTATCTATGTTAGGTCTTATTTCATATTTATTTTATTGTACACATTCGTTGTTAAACACCATTGTTAGAAACTTTTAAAAATGTTTCCACTTATAAATTTGAAAGAATTATTAAAGGATCCTTCATTATTGAAGGATTCTTCTAGAAATTAAATCAAGTAAATTCTTGAAGAGGGATAAGAAAACGCTACATGTGAATAAAGTGAATATTTTCAGCTTAAGTTAAACTCAAGACGCTTAAAAGCGCATAAGACCTCAATAATACCACCTTTGAGAAAATAGGATATTAATATTGTTATGAAGCCGTTACATATTTTACACGCTTTTTATTAGTTTCTCACCTGTATGTATGTTTGTTTGTAACTGACTCATTTGGGCGGGATTTTGACCCACTTACGGCCAGATTTCGTTCAAACTTCGTAGATTTATCGATGTACGATGACAATACATTAATTTGATAAAACTATTCCATTTTTCAATTTGCAAAATTAGATTATTGTTAAATATATAATTTTCATCTATGATAAGGCAGGAATTGATGTTAATTTTAAATTTTAACTATTATTTCAACCTTTAATCCATTTATCTAATACTAGGCAATTTTCGAATCTCAAAGAGAATTTTTAATTCAACATTGCAAATAATAGTTGAAAAAAATAACGCTTTTATAAATAAACCAAATCAAAAAGCGTGTTTTTTAGTTTTTATTTTTAACTAATTCTTATCTCATAAATGATCAAATATCGGCTTTTTAGTAATAAGTGTTATATAATAGCTGACCTAGCAAACGTTGTATTGCCGATATTAAAATCGCGATACAAAAGTAACTGTTGATCGTAGATGGGTGAAAATTTGAAGTTGTATGTATTTTTTAATGCTAACTCATAATCCAACAAATTTAAAAAAAAATGTCAAAAACATTTGCCGTGGACCACCCTTAACATTTAGGGGGATGAAAAATAGATGTTGTCCGATTCTCAGACCTATCCAATACGCACTGAAAATTTCATGCGAATCGGTCAAGCCGTTTCGAAGGAGCGAGAGTTTTATATATTAGATTAGTTTGAAATCCGGCCAATTTGATTTGCCATCTAAATTAAGAACTTGCTCTATATAATATCTCCGACACATAGTGCGACGGACAGATGGCCGGTGGGGCAGAAAAGTCATCGAATGGCGATCACTTACCGGAAGTTGGTTGGCCCCCCCACAATATGGACAGACGCCTGGTCAAAATCGCCAGAATATGTTGGACGAAGGCAGAACAGCACCGATCGTTGTGGAAATCTTTGGGGGAGTTCTTTGTCCAGCAGACTTGAGTGTACCGTTCTCTTGCCAGAATTGAATAATCAAAATATATAAGAATTTTTAGTTTCTCTCTTCATTAGAAAATAAATTTAAGCAACGCCTCTTGTAGTCAACTTTAAAACAAAGTATTGCATATAAGCTTTATTCTTGCCAGGGCGTGGGAACGAAATTCGTAAAGGACGTACCCATTTTCAAATAATTCCGTTTAAATATTTTTACAAATTACAACCAATTTTCCATCCTAACAAGCAATCAACTAACGAAGTTATCATTCGCAATTTTAACCAGAAAAGAATTAAGAAAAAATTAATGACAGGCAGTTAAGTTTTGATCAGACAATCAATAACATATTAAATCTTTTGATTTTTACGTCCGTGTCTAAATATATTATTACTCTATGGTATATGGGATAGGGCTGCGTTTGAACTTTAAATGCTTAGGGTTGTCAATGACATATATTTTGCAGATATTACTTTTATGCATCATAAATTTTGCAATGAAACTTTAGAAGTTACAAAAGTAATAGAAAAATAAGGATAGTTCTTAAAATATAATATCATGCAGGCGAACTAGATATATAGTCATACTAATAAAATGAAATGATACAGCTGTACATTATTTGTATGAATGAGTAATATAGCAGACGGATTTGAAGGATACCGAATTCTTCTTAACCGACTTCAAAAAAGTAGGAGGATCTCAATTCGTCGGTATGTTTTTTTATGTTTGTTACTTCAGAACTTTGAACTGGGTGAACCGATTTTCGTAATTTCTTTTTTTATTTGAAACCTGGTGCTTTTCGTGTGGTCCCAATTTGGTTCAAATCTGACAATGGCATCTATGAGAAAACCATAAAAGTCTTAAACTTGCTATAAGTAGTACAAATGGACGAATAACTCAACATCGCGCCAACCGATTTTGATGATTATTTTTTTATTGGAAAGGATATACTTCAAAGATAGTTTGGTGAGATTTTGTTTATTTTATATTAAAGCCTGAGCTCTCATTCAATTTGATTTTTGTCAGTAAGGAGAAAAAGCGTTCGTGTAATGTTAGTTATTTGCGAGTCGTATACGCACATGAAATTTTCCGAACTATTATAAAATATATAACAAAATACTTGTATTAACAATGTTCTTTTTAAATATCTTTGTATTTTTGGTGGGAATTTTGTTGTAAAAGCCACAGTTTTTATACTTACTCAGTGAAAATTTTAGTTATATTACTATTGAGGAAAAGCTCCTCCTATACGGATGGATGGATAGTGTAATCTTTATAATAGGGGTCCAGTTATTTACATACCCTTTTTCTTTATATTATGTCATACACATAATGTTCTTACCACGAAAATGAATTATACGGGTAATACCTCAGGGAACACCTGGTCGTGAAATATATCGCTTATCATTTCTGTAATCCTGGTAACCCCAGGATTGTAATACAATAGTAAAACAAATATGAAGAGGTTTAGAAATGTTATTTGGCTCTATACCTACTTTGCGATTCGCTTCTCTTTATCATCCCACTCCATTTTAATATCGCAAAATATTGTACAATGTATTGGCGCCAAAATGAGAAAACTCAGTGAACAATCATATAAAAATGACAGATTCCAAATTCAAATGTTATATTTTGTTTATTTTTAAATGTTACAGTATTCATGGCCAGACTTAGTATTATACAGAAACACTACGACTAGTTTTTGAGGCACCAACATTTGCTGTAGTTGCATCGTTTGTACAAATAGAATAATTATAATTCTTGTACTTTTGCAATGACTATACTCAGACTCAGGCCAATGCGTAAATTATACGATTCGAATGCAATACTATCAACAGCAAAGGAAATACTTAATTATAAACACGAACGGAATATAGATGATGAAATATTCCCAAGTTATGCTTTTAGAATCACTTAGTAAAAGTTTGAGGTCTTTTGAGTCTAAAAGTGGTTAAAAATGATTTTTACTGTTAAAATAAAGTTATTTTATATGGTATCATTTTAAGGACTTTGGATAATAATACTCTTCTTGCCATGGTGTTTTGAGGGTAGCATGACATGAGTATCTTCAAAAAAAATGGCGTCTTCCCTTTTGGTTGGGCACCCTTTAAATTATTCTGGTGTAGAGAGAAAGCATGCATGTGCATGTAAAAATCCGGGCAAGCGCGTGGCGAAAATACATACAACACTATGTACTTTTTAAACACCTTTGTAAAAGTAATATTTTTTTTTTTTTTTGTATGGCAGCCATTTTGAAAACCGCCATCTTGGTTCTTATTGTATATTAATAGGGTTAACATCTATTACCTTCTTGAAGGTTAGCCTTGTACCTTACATACATAGGACCTTATGTATCATAATAAAATATTTGTAATATATATATATATATATTGAATGTTTTATCTCAATCCCATATTTGCTGCACTAGGCTTAGTATCTCAATTTACTTAAGTAAATAAAAAATATAGACAAATATTTAAAAAAAAGACTGAAGACTTTATGAGTATCTTAGATGTATCAATTCACATACACTGTAAATTATAAAAGGTATGAAAACAATTTAATCAATAAACAAAATATTAATTTAAAAAATAACGACAAAATCAGAGTTCTCTATGAGAGAATCATCCTGCCACTATAAGAAGCGCCTGTTCATGAGTATGACGCATTGACCAGCAATCGTATCCCTTCACCGTATTCTAGAGAAATGAACGACAAATAGAAGCTATAATTCAAAAGAATCACATGCTAAAAATATAATTAAAAACATTTTAATAATAAATTTATTAGCAGTGACAGCCCTAACGAATATGGTTAGGTCGATGACTGAGTCGATTGATGATCAACATAGTTGATTAAGCAATTATCAAAAGTTTCTCGTTCATATTGTAATCTAAATACTTGTATTGTTTTTTCACGATCGAAACAAGTATTTGACTCGTGTTTTTGGCGAATATATAATTATAAATTGTGCAGTACAAGTACAAAATATAAGATATAAGCAATAACTGTTGATTCTCATTCTTTTACACGTTTATTTGGGAATCAAATATCATGACATACCTTTTAAAACTAGTAATAGATTCTTGCATATAGTCTAACGGTCGTTCCCAATATACTATCTACAGATAGGGATAAATTACTACCTTCTGCTGTCAGTAATTAGCTGTCCCAATAAGCCCGATAAGTCATTTATATCGCCTTATATTGGGACGCGTGAATTGCAATTTCCATACAAACTTCTATCGTTGTTAAGCTATATGTCCTCCCATTGACAGACATCGTGTACGGATAAGGTGAGTTACCGTCGATAAGTTTATTGGGACAGAAAAGTCAACGATAGTTACGATTTATATCTCAAATAGGCCACAACCGGAGATAGACTGTATATTGGGAGCGGCCGTAAGACGTTTAACATAAAAAAAGTGCATAGAAGTGAAAACTTAGAACTTTAAGTATTAAAATTGGAAATCTCATGATGTCTAAAAACATTTCACTAAAACCATTCAATTTTATTTATAAGATATACACAGCACTAATGTTGCACTATACGTCAGCTGTATAGCTACAGATATACTGCTATAAGCATTTCGGTGTCGCGAACTCACGAGATTTCACCCATCTAAAAAGTGTCTAACTACATATATTTAAATTTATTTATTTATCGCGTGCGCCAGTCATGAGCATGTCGCTGAGGCGAACCCATAAGATTTTCCTCTACCAACACTTTTTTAGAGAAGTTTTCACTGCAAAAATAATGAACGAAGAGGTAAGGCTGATCACTTGGAGTGATCATCTTCAAGTTATCCTTCGAGTTATGTAAACAATCCGTTCACTTATTATTTGTAACTTCGAGAACCATCTATTACCCTAAACTTGACCGTGAGATAAAAATCCCATATGAAATGCTGTCTTGGAAATTGACAATTAACATTTGTATGATAACTATTGTAAACTGTGTTTTATTACTGATCGAGCAATGTTAATTAACTCTTCTGTTGCCTGACGAATAGAGCCTTAAAAACGTATTAAATTTCTAATGGAGACTGTATTCGATATAAAACATTCTTGGGGGCTGTACCAAGTACTACAAATATTATTTTTGTTAGAGATATACCCAGGCCTTAAGCTCTTAATAGGAATGAAATTTTAAGAATTTGTAAGGCCTTAGAAATAAATTTGGCATAAAGTTATACCTGAGAATAAGCCAAGAATATGTTTAATGTTGACTATATCGCTGACAACACTGCCAATACAATGATAATTCTGAAGTTAGCAGTGTGAGGCTCCTTTGCACAGGATGCCGGCTAGATAATGGGTAACACAACGGCGCCTAATTCTGCCGTGAAGCAGAAGTGTGTAAGCATTACTGTGTTTCGTGAAGTTAGTTAGTGAAGTTACTGGGCAAATAGACTTGACATCTTATGTCTTAAGGTAACGAGCGCAGTTGTAGAGCTGCTCAGAATTTTTGGGTATTTCAAGAATCCTAATCGGCACTGCATTGTAGCGGGCAAGGCGTATCAATTACTATCAGGTGAACGTCCTGCTCGTCTCGAAGATTATTTTCAAAAAAGTTTTCTGAATATCAAGCAGCCTTGTGAATAAACAAACGTAAGCAAAATGTCTATTTGTTAGCATTTTGCATATTCTTGGTTTATTTAAAGTATTAAATTTATATCAATTAAGATATCTAGAAGAAGAAAACAGTTCTTGATCTTGAGTTAAACTAAGTTTAATCAGGAAATAATTTATAAGTATGATACTAATAATTTATTTATTGGAATAAAAAAATGGTATTTATAATTGCTATATTCATCCATAGAATGAACTCTCCACGTCATAGTCTAGCTTGCTATTGAAGCGGTTTTTTTAGAGTTCCTAGTAAGGTTGCCAACTCTTTGACGGCCAAAAATAGTTGTTCTAAAATTTTTACCCACAAAAAATAGTAGATAACGAAAACACGAAAAAAAAAATAAAAGATTCCAGAATAGGAACCTACTTTATTACTTAAAAGAATATTTTTCTGCTACTTTACGCCTTTATTATTAAATTTGTATTTTTAAAGAATTTCGTATAGCTATTTTTGCATTTTAAATTTAAAATTACCACTATGTAAATGAGCTTTCATTAATTTTAGACTTTTAGAAATAAGGCATTGTTTGTAACTAATTCAAGTAGGCTACATAAGATACATAATAGCTTTAAGGTTAAACGTATACACTCTTATAATTAAGTCCCATCCACTGTTCAGGCATTATTTATAAATAAATTTAAACGTTTTATTAAAAAATGTCTCTGTCGTAAATCCTACTACTCCACAGCTGAATATCTAAGTGATCCGACAGCCTGGGACGAGATTATGATTATTTTATAGCAATAGCAATGACGATACAATATTGTATATTTGATTAAGAAGAGCTTATTCTCTCTCATAGCGCCATTTGTTATCGAAGCGGTAGTAGTGTCTAGTATATTAGAAATGACATCAAAAAGAATTCTAAAGGAATCAATTTTGAGAAAATAAATGCCTTTTATGCCTTTTTTTATAAATTAGGGCTGGCAACTAGTTTCTAGGCATGCGTTGATACAACTAAATATTAATGCAATTACGAAAACAATTGAGCAACAGTTCAAGTTGTGTTCCATGCGTAACATCACCAGATAATACGTGAACAAAAATATTTGTTAAGTCAGCGCACGGGAGCGGTACGAATGGACCTCAACAAACAAAAAACTGTCGACAGAGCCATCTTCTGGGGTAGAACTAATTGGCCACAGTAAAAAGTGTTATTTGTTGTCGAAACTATTTGATTGAACTGTGACAAAAACTGTGTTTAATTTTCGGAGTTGATTTTAGATGAATATGTCCGTTCGACAGAGTTCGATTTTGATATTGAAACTGTTTTATGATTTTTTATGTGATATTTTTTTGTATTTGTAATAACAGAATTTCGGTGCAACGGTAAATTAGAATTTTTCAAGGATTACGTCAGTTTATATTTGTTGTATAGATGATCTAAGTGATTCGCTTATTTACGCCTTTTAAATGGTAATTTAAATAAGAACTAAATTTTATCTTAAAACGACTGCGGAAATTAATGGCTATTTCTGCCGTGAAGCAGTAATGTGTAAGCATTATTGTGTTTTGGTCTGAAGTGCGCCGTAGTCAGCGGAATTACTGGGCAAATGAGCTTAAACATCTTATGTCTGAAGGTGACGAGCGCAGTTGTAGTGCGGCTCATAGTTTTTGAGGATTTCTAAGAATCCCGAGTAGCACTGCTTGTAACGGGCAAGGCGTATCAATTTAACGTCCTGCACGTTTCGTCCCTTATTTTCATAAAAAAAAATTAAAATTAAAAAAAAATCATAAAATTTATTAATGTTCACACTAATCATCTCATAATGTTCACTGTATGTACTTATAAATATATGTAATCCATTGTTCAGAAGAAATACGTTCTACAACTTGCTAACAAGGGCTTAAAAAAATGAAGAGTGGCCGAATTTGTTGAACAATGGGCCCAAGTAGGGCTCAGGTAGAATAAATTCTATTGTTGGCTGTCATTAGGACGTATGATCCTGAATTCCATTGTATAAAGAACCCTGGCTTGGTCCAAACGTGCCTGCTTCTTGTACTCAATAAGAGAAACTGGATCAAAAGAATTAAGTTGAGTATTCCCGAATACATTTCTTATTTATTCAAGTCAAAACTTCTTTAACGGCGTTGAGCACTTTTCTAGGGATGGGTATAAAATGTTAAACTCGCGTCAGGACACGTGGCCTGATCGACAACTCGTAAGGAAGCCGTTGAAATTATGGGTGAAAGATTTATACTTCTAAATAATTACAGTTCGGCTATTTCAACTTAATGATCATACGGGCCAGTGGTAGAATCATTGTGATTGCGAAGCCGAAACACTGCGAGGTCGAGATCGAATTTCAGCCATGAAATATTTTTACAGTTTTTTATGGATGAAAGCTGATTTTCTGGGAGATAAACTTTTCAATGTAAAATAATTGTCATAGTTCTGAAGTGTTAATTTTTTTCTGTAATATTAATTGTCATTTTTGTGTATGGCATGGTATATACGCAATAAATGAATATTGTATTTTATATATAATATTAAAGTTTGAAAATGATGACATTCTGAAGGTGGATGAAACACCGTCACTGACCTCTACTATATACCACTGGACTGGCGGCTTTCAAAGTGCTTTTGTGCCTGTTTGATATTCTCCATTTTGGCGCTGTTGGCCAAGTAGCGAGAGTCTGCGGTACTAAAACTAGTGATGACAACCTCAGCAAACATTGATAGATGGAGGGAAACTATTTATAAAAAAAAATGTGTAGTTTATTACGTTGATTCTAGATATAAATAGCATGGAAAACGAACGAAATTAATTCAAAATGCAAAAATACTTCAGAGTATTGTACGTTCCTTCGCAGCCATTTATATTATACGTCAAACTTAGTTCTCTAGACGCTCGCAAGTGGCGCTATAGGCACAAAAAATTTGCTGTCAAACATAATATGGAACAGCCTGTCCAGTGGTTTTTATACATAGAGGTCGGTGAACACCGTCCACAAATGTAGGGGCCGGGAATTGTCAATCGCACATTTCTGCCTCAGATTTTGAACCTCTCGTTACTAAAATGTTAGCCGAGTAAATCACTATGAACCTAAGGTACATGTGTTAATAGATTTATATAAAAATATTCAAATAAGGTATTAAAAATAACAAAATCAAATATCACTCAAATGGACTTAAAGCTTATGTTAAAACATTTCAAATTAAAATAAAGCGACCGTACGACTTCCGTTAAATATGAAAGCCGTGAATATGACAAAATTGAATTTATACGAAACATAAGAACAAATTTTATTCATAGACCCAGCCGAATATATTCTCTCCATAATCGATAAATCATACACCGGCTTACGGGAATCGATTACAAGGCCTTCTCGATGTTACAACTCGATTGGATTCGAAAAAGTTCGATCAGATATCGGGGCTTATACAACAATTTTGTTCCGTTAAAATTAATGACTCAACTCAAATTTATACCTGGATTGATAACTCCATTAGACATATGGAATTAATGAGTTGGTTGGTTAGTAGTAACTACGAGATTTTGGTTGAAATCTACCAATGTTAAATAGTTTTAAATTTTTACCAGTGGAGGCTTCTTTGCACAGGATGCCGGCTAGAGTTTATGAGTACCACAACGGCGCCTATTTCTGCTGTGAATCAGTAATATGTAAGCATTATTGTGTTTCGGTCTGAAGCGAGCCGTAGCTAGTTAAATTAATGGGCAAATGAGACATAACATCTAATGTCACAAGTTGACGAGCGAAATTGTAGTGCTGCTCAAAATTTTCGGGTTTTTCAAGAATCCTGAGTGACATCACATTATAATGGACAGGGCGTAATTACCATCGGCTGAACGTCCTGCTCGTCTCGTCTCTTGGTGTCCTATTTGTTAAGTCTTATTTGCACAGTAATTTCACTAGCTACGGCGCCCTTCAGACCGAAATACAATAATGCTTGCACATTACCATTGTGGTACCCATAATCTAGGCGGCATCCTGTGCTAAGGAGCCTCCCACCGACATAGTATTTACACGCACGACACTTGGGCAATATCTAATTTTATATAAATTACTTTTCATCCTTTAAACCTTAGGTTCTCAAAGTGGGCGATAACGCCGCCTTGTAAGCGTTTGAGACTTTCGGGGGGGTAGTAGAAGACCCAGAGAAAATTAGGGGGCATTGAGATGGCGCAGATGGGGTGTGGGTAGATTAAAATATATAGTCTAAAATGGCAAAAAAATACACGAATATACTCTAGAAATAAACATATTCTCAAAGTGGGCGGTGAGCAAAATAAGGTTGAGAAACTATGCTTTAAACGAACTGGTGAAGGCTGCTTCCTTATCGAATCCCCTACTAATAGGTAGGTATATTATATAATCAGCTTTCACCAATAATTCTGTTTGACCCTTGAAGATAATGACTTGATCGAAATCCTTACCTGCCCTTGACAAGTCTATTTAAACAAACCTTTTTTCGATCCGTGAAACTGTGGCCCAACAAAACACTCTTTGTGTCGGCTTTAATGATTTTTTCGTCACAATTTACCAATTTTGTCGGTCATTCTGCGAATGGCGAGGTATTTAGTACCTGCAGAAAAAACGGCACAGTGTGTCGCTGTCAAATGGGGTGTTATTTATAGTGCGGACGTGAAGAGGTGATACGGAGAGTTATTAGTGGTATTCTGGGTCGATTTTTTATATATCAAGCTGCAATTGGTATAAAGTAGTTGGGTTTAATTGTTGGTTGGTATTCATAGGAATAATGGTACCTACAGTGTTCCCTCAAATATGTGCAAGGGAACGATGGCTGGTTCATGCGTCAACTCTTGAACGGTTGCTGCTTGTGGTGCCAGGTCGACCTGTTATAGTTAATAAATCATTGTATGTGTTGGATGCAATTACTAATTATGACAGTAATCACGACCATCATATGTACGAAGCATCCACACAAATATTGTTTATAATATAAGATAATTTATATTTATACAGTTAATTCTTTATTACTTTTTATGAAATAATTTATATTATTTAAACACGACTCATAAATTGGATGCAGCATTTAACAAACTGATTGGTTATCTATGTATTTCAGCCACTGTAAAATACTCCATTTGATTAAAAAGAGTGGCCGTTGAGTTTAAAAAATAAAATAAATAAACTTTATTCAATTAGGCTTAAACTAAGCGCTACTAAATAGTTACTACAAATATTTCTTATAAATTACTGAATTTATCATATGTTTGTAAAAAGTTGAGAAACTCAACGGCCACTCTTTTCAGAATCTTTAATAGAGGATTTAAAGCATGGGTGTAGATAAATTATTAAAACACGACTCATATATTAGATGTAGCACCTTACAAACTTATTTGTAATTTATGTTACAGCCATTGTAAAATACTCTATTTGATTGAAAAGAGTGGCCGTTGAGTTTCTCAACTTTTATACATGATATTTTTTTTGATAGATAGATTTATAAAGGATTCATATTATGGGTGTAGATAAAGTCTTGTATGCAACTGTTGATAATTAGGTATTAAAACACTCATGTGATACTTTTAAACACACATTTCTGTTTCAATACCCCTTATTACACAACAGTTGCATAAATAACTATAGTAAGAATATATAGTTTACAAAATGTTTAAGTAAGATAAATCCCTTGTTCCATAAAGAGGGATATATAATAAATCGTAGTATTAAACAATCGTTTAGCCTGTTTGTTTGAGCACGTTATCTGGAAGACGTCTGGCTGACAGGAAGCCCCTGTTAGCCCTCGTCACAGTGACAGCATGATCTCCTGGTCCTCGTTGGTATGATTGTTTGATAGTCTTATGAAATTGATACTCCGTTTAAGCTACAGACTATTTGAATATGTTTATATTTATACGTCTACATTTTTTATGACAGTAAGGGACATGACGAGTAGGACGTTCACCTGATGGTAATTGACACGCCTTGCCCATTACAATGCAGTGCAGCTCAGAATTCTTGAATAACCCAAAAATTCTGAGCTGACAAAGATGTTAAGTCTCATTTGCCCAGTAATTTCACTAGTTACGGCACCTTCAGACCGAAACACAGTAATGCATACATACGGTAGAAATAGGCGCTGTTGTGGTACCCATAATCTAGCCGTCATCCTGTGCAATGGAGCCTTCCACCGGTAGATAGAGACTCTTGCTGCTAAATAACCGAAGAAAACAGGCCAGGTATATTATTTTAGTGTGTGTGACAAGCTACGTTTTACACTCGCGATTTGTATATCACTTAGTGTGCGTGAATTGCACAAAATAGAGGTTAACAATCAACCTCAATATTTTTCGAAATTTTCACAGCTGTCACAGCCTCTCTAGACATATAAATGATCTAAGATATAAAGTATCAATACCTAAAATCTTAACTGTTAGTTTAAAAAATATTCTCTATATTACATTAAGGTTTTTATTGATTTACCTATCGGTGTTTCATTGATTTCAAAAAATTCTTTAGTCTATATTTTTTTTAATTATTTTTCTATTGCACATGGAATGTTACAAATATCTTAACACCTGGGTGCCTAAAATGTCTAAAATCTTGGCGTTTCATTATGATAATTTATGGATGGAAAAATTTCGCACACTGCTCAAAATCATTCGTCTGTGGGCAGTAAATTTTGTAATAATGATAGTTCTTTATTAGTATTGATCCATTGCGTACTGCATAGCTCATATTGTTAGTTTCAACATTACCGAGAAGCACGATCGATACATTTCCAAAAATCAACATAGCCATAAAGGTTTTCATCAAACAAGTCCCATACCGTCAAAACCAAATACATTAGTCCTAAGCTGAGGTGATAACAACAGTTTGCTTCAGCACTTAGCACTGCCTCGCTAGCTACTGAGTGAGCGTAATGAGGACGAGCGGCTAGAAAAACGCCAAGAGTTTTCACCGCTACACATGGTCACTTGTAATACAAGACAAGATAAATAACACGAACGTTGATTATAATTATAAAAGAAATGAAATTATATTCATTACTACATATTTGATTTTCAAAGTAGTATTAATGTATTGCTTGTACTTACAACCTAAGTTAAATATCATCTGGATGTGTGGCGGTCCGCCACACTGCGGTTTTCAAGGAGCTTTATTCCACGTACTACAATGCTGTGGAATGAGCTTCCTTGTGCGGTGTTTCCGGGACGATACGACATGGGCACCTTAAACTTTAATTTGTCCTCCTTTTTCATAAAAATAAAATATTGTGGAAAGTGGGTGCTCTATTTTACAAATTTTATTTGTTACTTACTCTAACAATATTATATTAAATTACTCTGCCTGACTTGACAGTTCAGTATAACTAAATATGTTTAAGATAAACAAATTTTTGAAATGTTCCCTTAAATAAAACTCATAGAAAGCTACAATTTGCGAAAAATAGTCAATTATTTCTAATATCATCATTAAATTGAGCGTTTAAAAGCCGCCTGCGCACGTGCCGTTCTCTCTACACCAGCATCGTCCATATTTAGAGAATATTATCTTGATACAGTAATTCTGAGGATTACCAACATCCGGTGAGCGTGAGGACCGGTCTATGTGCAAGGGTGATATATTTTGAATTCCACGAGACTATTAAACATTAATTTCTTTATTTACCGAAGTAGCCTGCCCTAACCTATAAAAATATCTATATACAAATATGTCAATAGTATTTACGTGTCAGCTTCTATTATTAAAATAACAGCTTGTTATTAAATGCATATTTGAAAACCATTTTTTATGACAATAAACGAGACAAGCAGGACGTTTAGTTGATGGTAATTGTTACGCCCTGCCCATTACAATGAAGTGTCTGCCAGTATTCTTGAAAAACCCAAAAGCTCTGAGCGGCAATACTATTGCGCTCGTTACCTTGAGGCATAAAATATTAAGTCTCATTTGCCCAGTAATTTCAGTAGCTACGGCACCCTTCAGACCGAAACACAAGCTTACACATTAGTGCGTCACGGCGTAAATAGACGCCGTTGAGGTACCCATAATCTAGCCGGCAACCTGCACTAAGGAGCCTCCCACTGGTAAGAGCTTACAGCGCGGCATAGCTAATTTAACTCAATAGCTTTGTTCTCCCCAAGTTTGCTTAGCGGTCGTGTAAATCGTGTGTATGTGTGAGTGCGTCGATTCGGGCACAGAAAGTATGCGGCACTGCGTTGTAATCGGCGGAGTGCATCAATTGCCATCAGCTGAACGTCCTGCTCGTCTCGTCCCCTATTTTCATAAAAAGCGTCGTCAATTTTTGTATGTACCAACCATAGCACTCCGCCCAGACGTAGGTAAATTACAAGGAGACAAGCTAAGTAACGCTACTGTGTCTATTTCTTGTACTGTGGGCAAAGTCACTATCTACGGCGCCTTTGAAACACAATAATACTTGCACACAACAGATTCACGGCATATGAATGCACTGCTACACCCACCTGATTCCTGATTCTCTTAAAACTAATCGGCTAATGAAACCGAATCTAATAATTGTTTCCCATAATTATATTTGTCTCCCAGCGCCTTTTATTACAAGTCAGGCGCCTCGATTCGTCACGTTGGGGCTTAACAGGTGATAGTTTTATTTTTATTTGTTCTGAAAAGCCGACTAACAACCTCAAATATATTCAATCACTTTCTTTACTGTCCTTGAAAAATTATTTGCGTCTTTCTAATAAATTAATTACAATTTTTATTTGAATGATGGCGAACTCCACACAAATTGTGACGCCCCTAATCTAGATATACTTATAATTAATGGAGAGCCTTGTTTTTCCTTATATAACTATATATAATTGTTTTTTATTTATCTCGTGCGCCAGTCATGTCAGTGACGCGAACCCATAAGATTTTCCCCTACCAAAAGTGCCTACGCGGCTAAAGAATTTTTCAGTTCAAAAAATACTTCTATCTATTAAATGATGTACTTTTGTAGACCATAGCTATCTCAATAATATGAATCCTAAGACTCCAACTAGATACCGCACTACCTAAGAACAATAGCTTTTTTATTACGGCAACTGTTAGTTGCTTGTGCGCGTGGCATCTTGACACTCAATGGCATCTTTCAAATTTTGTAACATACGCTTCGTGGTATTTTACATTGATATAAATAACATACAAAATACTTACTGATGATACGTGATCCCAGTGTCTTTCTTATTTCTTGTGGTATTATTTTTACAAAGTTTTAGTTCGCAACCCGGCATTTTAGTTGAGCAAAGTTTAACAGAACATGTGGCATGTCAACGTCATACATTTTTCGAGACAGGCTTGAGTACGACCACTTGAGCGTAGTTGATGCACTTTGCGACTACCCCTGCGGTATCTAGTTGGTGCGCAGCGGCGACCAATCCTTAATCTAAGTATGTATCATACTAAAATAGCAATTTAACGCATTCAACAAAGTAATGACGACGCGATATCAAAATAAACTTTAATGCATTATATCGTAACGAATAAATTCACTACAATTTCACTTCCAAAGTAAATAGTACAAAAAACCTGTTTTTACAGGAATGTGAGTAGGCGTCGGTTTCGATTCCCGCGTCCATGTTATTTGGATAAGTAATGTTAAGTTAAAACATTTATTTTAAGTTACCGATTAAGTTGTATCGGATTAACGATTTTATTAAATGCAGGTGTCTCAGAGATATTGTAACTTTGATACGCGTAATGGTATTGAAGTTTAACCGCCGACTTTCTTAATATAAGGTGATCACTTTTATCTTACTTTTACGTTCAAAATTTATCTTGTTAGATGTTTATCTAATCAAATTTAAATTTATATATGTTTCGGTAAAGACCAGTAAATAAAAAGAAGTGTGTGTGTACTTATGTATGCAAATACATAAGTACACACACACTTTTTACGTACATTACGTACATACAATACATTACGTACTTATGTATGTAAGTTATACTTCTTTGCCCTAACAAAGCAAAAATCATTTATTAGTTTATGTGCTATTATTATAGTATACTTTAGTTATTTTCATAGTATTATGTCCTATGGTATATTGTTATGGGGCAGTGCGGCCGATATTAATACTATCTTTGTGCTGCAGAAGAGGGCTATTCGCGCGATTTATAACCTAGCTCCTAAAGAATCATTAAGAAAAAAATTTAAAGAAATAAACATTTTGACTGTTGCTTCTCAATACATTTTTGATAATGTTTTGTATGTTCATAAGCACATTGAGGAATTTTCTAGAAACTGTAACATTCATAATGTTAACACGAGGAACAAACATAAACTTGTTATGCCTACTACTCGGTTGGGTCGAGTTAGTAAGTCTTTTGTTGGGCGATGTATATGCTTCTACAATATGATCCCAGAAAATGTACAAAACAAATGTGTTACGAAATTTAAAAGAATTGTTAAAAAACGTTTGTGTGGGAAAGGTTATTATAGCATAAACGATTTTCTTAATGACACCACGGACTGGGAATAAAGCGAACACCCTCAGGCTCTTTAATTATAAATGTTTATTGTACGATATTACATTGTAATCCATATTTTATATTTAAAAAAAAAAGCCCGCTGAGTTTCTTCCGCACATTCTTCTCAGGTCTGAGGCAGTCTCTTTTGAATGTGTGGTAGATTTTGACGTTCAATAAGTGTATTAAATCCTATTTTGAATAAAAATATTTGAATTTGAATTTAAATATGGACACATTTTGCGCTCGTCACATTGAGACAAGATGTTCAGTCTCATTTGCCAGGTAATTTAGCTACGGAGCAGTTTCAGACTAAAACACAGTAATGTAAGCATTACTGCATCACAGCAGAAATAGGCGCCGTTGTAGTACCCATAATTTAGCCGGCATCTTGTGCAAAGGAGCTTCCCACTGTTACTGTCTTCTCTAATGGGGCGTTTTTTAATTTCACTTCCCATAATCTCTTGTCACACCAGAGGAATCACAACAACTTAGCTGTTATGCTCGTTTATTCTCCTCTTCAAAATACATAAACCACGATACGAACTCGCGATCCCTTGTTTGCAAGGCATTAGCTCAACTAAACGGGCGGTTCGAGGCTAAAAACTTCTCACAAGTAAAAATAAATAAATCTTAATATGAACTCCGTTATTAGCCCTTTGTATAACACAATAATAATGTACCGTCAGTGAAACCTCTAATTAAGACTTTGTTTTACGACCCAATGAGTAAGACTCGCGCTTATGTTTATTAAGTTATATTTATACACCTACGCATATTTATATAAAAATACTTCAATAAATGCGTAGAGACGTCGCTTCATTGTGTGTCTTCTACCGCATTTATCACGGGGAGTGTTCCGAAGAGCTGTTTCACCTGATTCCTGCCGCCGAATTCAACCTTCGCATGACACGCCAAAAATTAGGATATCAACCGCACCATCTGGATGTGTGGCGGTCCTGAATGCTGTGGAATGGGCTTCCTTGTGCGGTGTTTCCGGGACGATACGACATGGGTACCTTCAAAATCAGCGCGTAACACCTTCCTTAAAGGCCGTCTACGCTCCTGTGATTCCTCTGGTGTTGCTAAAGAATGTGGGCGGCGGTGATCACTTAACACCAGGTGATCCGTACGCTGGTTTTGTCCTCCTTTTCCATTAAAAAAATTATCATTGGGAGAATGATATCAGTTCCTATGAGGGTGTAATTTGTACAATGTAGTTTATTATTTTTAAGTAATTTTGCTCACTTCTGGGATTAAATTGGACATCCATGGTACCTACTTTACTTGGACTTGAACATTCAAAATAGTATCATTTGAAGTTTTTATAATCTGCTTACTCCACTTACATTTACACATCGCTTTGTTTGTATCAGATTGTAAAAATTAAGTTAAATGCTAACCCCCTTATTCATAATAGTCTGCTAACTTAAAGCATTGCTAATTCTCACTCTGTCTTCTTCTATTGACCTAAGTCAGAATGAGAAAAAACACTCCTAAGCGGCTGTTTAAAGTTAGCGGACCATTATGAATAAGGGGGGTAAAACCGTAAATATAGATTTAAAAGTGTGGCAATGAGTGTCTTCTTCTTATTACAGCTACATTTCAATTAAATCCCTAATATGCAATTTTTATATCGGAAATGCATATGCATTGAATGAATATGCAAACGTCATCAAAAATTTTTTCATTACAAATGCATCTCCATGCCTTTCTTTTAGTTCTAACATAGTTAAATTCACGAAGTATTTTACGTACCAAATGCGCTATATTCTTCAAAGTAAAGTAACAACTAACAACTAGTGTATTTAAAAAAAAATGTCATTTTGTGAAGAAGGATTATGAGTACTTAATATTATATGCAGAACGTAATTGTGCCTTTTGTCAATCTCCTATTGTTGAAGAGATGACAGCTTGCTTACAATAGGATGGATTTGTGAATTTGTCAAGTGTCTTTTCATAATTTGAGTGCTTGGGGTTTTGGCGGATCAAGAATATTTAAGTATATTTTTGTGTAGAACTTTATGATTGTCAGTAAATATGAATTGAAGCCCCGGTAGCCAGTTTTAACCAGAAAGAAGACAACGAGTTTCCTGTTTGCGATGCTTGTGAATCTAATAATTAGTTTGGTTTCATTTAAATTTTTTACATGAAACCTTAGATTAAGGATTGGTTAACTAGATACCGCACTACCTTGGAACAATATCTTTTTTATTAGGGCTACTTTATATTATAGTGTGTATTGGCTTTTTGTAAAGATGCTTGTGTGCGTGGCATCTTGACACTCAAAACGACACGTAAAATACTAATGAAATGTGATCCTAGTGTCTTTCTTATTTCTTGTAGTATAATTTTTACAAAGTTTTACTAAGCAACCCGGCAATTTAGTTTCAATTATTAGCAAAGTTTAACAGAACATGTGGCACGTCAACGTCACACATTGTTCGAAACTGGCTCGAGTACGCCCACTTGGGCGTAGTATTATTTGCCGCACTTTGCGACTACGCCTTCGGTATCCAGTTGAAGCGCAGCGGAGACTAATCCACAATCTAAGTATGGAACCTTTTACTTTAAGACTCGTTTTCTCTAATACATAATAGACAAGTCGAAATAATATAATTGAATCCAAAATTTTACATTTTTTTATTTAGACATTACCAGTGGGAGGCTCGTTTGCACTGCAAGCCGGCTAGATTATGGGTACCACAACGGCGCCTATTTCTGCCGTGAAGCAGTAATGTGTAATCATTACTGTGTTTCGGTCTGAAGGGCGCTGTAGCTAGTGAAATTACTGGGCAAATGATACTTAACATCTTATGTCTCGAGTTGACGAGCGCAATAATTTTTAGGTTTTTCCAGAATCCTGAGCACTGCATTGTAATGGGTAGGGCGTATGAATAACCATCTAAGAACGTCCTGTTCGTCTTGTCCCTTATTTTCATAAAAAAAAAATTGCTTCGGAATATATCTACCTGATATTACCAAAAAGTTATAGTATGCCTGTAAGTCATTCTGTTGACAATTCAAAGTGAAATATGTCAAAAACAAACCTAAAAAATACTTCACAACAGCTTATCAATGCTAATATGTTATCTCCTCTCCGACACACGCTTGACTTCTACCTGGAACCCCATTTAACACTTCGTTTATTGACCAAACGGCCCTGGGGCGACGGTAGTCTATTAGTTCTTTGGATTCTACTTTCGATAAATATTGATTTTCTAAAGGATTATGGGAGCCATGTTCTTGTAAATTGAAGGAATTTTAAGTTAACATACTTATCACCGGCAATTGGCTTATAGCTGACGCGTTTAGAATGATTTATTAAGACATAAAAATAGGCATAAATAATTGAAACGTTAAAAGAAGGGAGCCTCCTTTGCACAGAATGGCGGCTATTTCTGCCGTGAAGCAGTAAATGTGTAAGCATTATTGTGTTTTCGGTCTGAAGGGCGCCGTAGCTAGTCAAATTACTGGGCAAATGTATCAAGGACATCATGTCTCAAGGTGACGAGCGCAATTGTAGTGCCACTCAGAATTTTTGGGTTTTGCATGAATCCTACGCGGCACTGCGTTGTAGGCAGGTCGTATAATTATTAAAATATTTTTATTTAATGTCAAAAATATCCTCAGATCTATAAGAAACCAAAGTAACTAATGTTACTTTTTGCTTTATTTTTTTAGCTAAGTTGGAGGCCTTTCTTTAGGTTTAGAAGGCGCCGTAGCTCGTCTCTAAAATCATAACATTAGCTGATCTAAATATAAAAAAAAAAACGTCATTTATATTATTACGGTGAAAACTTTGTGTGACAACCCTAATGCTACATTTTTTGAGTTGCGGAGTCCGAAGTTCACAGAATAGAGGGGACACTAGCTTGCATGTCGGCAGTGAAACTGGTCGAATTCAAATTGGCTAAAAATATGTAGTCAATGTTTAATCAAACGTACCATTGTCACTGCCTGCTTCATGTGATATACCCACTACTCAAGACCTGATCATAACTCAAAACACCATTATATAAAATGCGGGCGTTAATATCTTGGACCTTTCATATCACATCTCGACAATTACAGTCTTAATGTTATTTCAACAAAGCTATTTACTTAGGACTGAACTGGCGTAGATTTCATAAATGAAACATCTAAGCAAATAAAACCAAATAAATGTAAACATTTTAATAAAATCATGATGTATTTATCGTATGCGTCGTCCATTGCTATGTCAATATGTGCACAAGTGCATGTGCCTTGTTATGAAGTAGCAATGTAAAGTAAACTCAACAAATTTTCGTTTGCTCCATAAAAGCTTCTCACCCTGACATAGGGTTGGTCCTAGTGAAATATTTCCTCAATTTTATTTATTTTATTTCCAAACAAATAAGTTGTGGGTTTTTATTTCAGCGACTCAAAAATATGTTTTTTCATTGTTTTATTGTATTAAATCTATCTATGCACAAAAAACTTTTAGGTAAATTGGACTTAAAAATTGTTTTTTTTTAAACTCTAATAGACAGAAAATGATGAAATTCAGTTCAAAAGTTCCATTGGGCATAATTTTTATGGTATAAGTTTTATACAAAGTGGATCATTATGAAATCAAAATAAATAAAATAGCAAAACACTGTATTTTGAATAGAGACACAACAAATTCTTACATAATTATACTATTTGGGGCCAAATAATGTGAAGAAACACAAGACAATGAGTATGTTATGAAAGATGAAGTGACAGCCCTGAGCTGACGCGGAATAACAAATATTGTCTCTCGCAGTAAGCTGCAGCGAAGCGTCACAGCAAACTGCCACTGAGCAAACATTTGCCGCACAATGTTTGCCCTACGCAGGCCGACTTGATAATGCTCTAATATATGATGTTTTCTTTTAAAATGCATCAGGTTTAATTGAAATAATTACCTCGTCAGCAAAAATATTTTTTACTGATTAGGATGAAGATTTTTCCATGCAAACGGAGTAGATGTTGCACATAAATCAATAAAAAATCTATGTGTTTTGGCATGTTCCTCTAGGACTCCAAAAGTGCTGGATCGATTTTTATCAAATTTTAGAGACTTTATAGCTAAGTGAAGATTAGTAGCGATACTTTATTGTAATTTAACTAATGAAGGCCTATATTAACTGAACAGTTGACTTTATACATGTTTAAATTGTTGTAGTAATTTTTAAAGAATCTACTATTCAGCAATCAGTTTGTTCTACTAAAAATATCCTACAACTCCATAGCTGAATATCTAAGTGATCCGACAGTCTGATTAGATTATGATTATTTTATAACAGTAACAATGACATAATAATCTTGCGCTGCTTCTTCTCTCTCAGAGCGCCATTTGTTTCGCTAGCAGTATTAGAAATGACATCAAAAATAATTCTATAGGAATCAATTTTGAAAAATTAATGCATTTTATGCCTTTTCAAGTTGTCCTGAGACATAGGTTTCACCTTGCTTATTCCACTCTCCTTTGTCGCTAATCTTCTCCACACTTTTAGTAGACTATCTTTCACTTTTTGATATAACGTCACTTTTGTATTTTTCTATTTCTCGGTTCCTACTCCATTGCAACTTTCTGTATTAAAAATATAAATCTACCCTCAATATGCAACAAGTCAAACTCTGAGAGGTCTATCATACTAAACAAATGGACAATAAACACACGTAGGAATATTATTGAAGCCTTTACTCTCCTCATAATGGCGTGGGCGTGGTACGAGACGAGAACAGGTATATCGTTATTACCTTATAGTTGCAATGTACGATTTGTGTGCACAAATTGATACGTGTCACATGTAACTTGAGAAAGTGTCGCTCCCTGTGTTTTGTTCTTTTTTTAATACAAGTTCCAAAAGTGTTTACAATTGTCAACGGTTTCGATCTTGTAATTACTCTGTGTTATTCTCAACAACTTCTAGTTTCAAAAAGTTGTCTTTTCATTTCTTTATCTGTGGCACGTCTATATTTACAATTTTTCTTATTAGAAATTAACTTTGTAATCCATAGATCATTGATACCTCTAGCTAGACTATGACAGCTGTGAAAACGTTGAAAAAAAATAGAATTTAGAACTAATCGCTATTTTGAGCCATTCACGCTCACTAAAACAGTGTCATACAAATCGTCAGTGTAGCTTGTCACGCACACTAAACTAATATTCTTGGCCTGTTTATATCGGATATCTTACAGCAAGAGACTCTATCTAGACGTATAAATTATCTTAGTTTGTAATTGTTTCATGAAAGCCACCATCTATTTGACATCTGCCATCAGGCTTAGGCCTGAGAAGCTGAGTGGGACTTTTTTTATGTAGGCGTTCTTATTCTAGATAGCATGGATCTGGTCCCTTTCAAATATATCCCCAATCTGGTCATTAAATTCAAACTTTAGATGTATAAATTTGAGTTCAGTAATAAACAAGGACTATTTGAAAACTTTTTATCACAAGTGACATCTTTTGTCCAATCCAAAGTCTCTTGCTAAATTTACACCCGATGAAAACAGGCCAAGTTTATTACTTTAGTATGCATGCATTGCTAGAGTCAGGTTAACAGTATTCGCCTCATCGTTTTTTCATAATTACTTTGAGCGATAAAAATTAACCGCAGGCGCTGCTCATTCTAATAGATATTTAGTAATAGACATCCAAAGCTAAAGAACTGCTTGTAAAATTAACTAAAATATCGTAACATGATCAAAACACAGTTGATATTAAGAATACATAACATTTAGATGATAGATAAAGTACAAAAGACGAGATCTGTAAGCGACGCACCGCTGCATCAATTTGAATGTATTTTAATGATAGCGCGCACGATGCAAGGCTCTGTGTAATTTAGTTAGAATTGAGTTATTAGATCCACTCGGAATCTGAGCATACGATACGATTTAATGTGGACAATCTAATGAGCTTCTATGTGCGGTATTTCCAGGACGATACGACATGGGTACTTTGAAAAATGCGCGTACTTCTTAATGGCCGGCAATGCTACTGTGATTCCTCTAGTGTCCAAAAAAAATGGAGGGATTGAAATCGGGAATGGCAGTTTGTATGGAAATTCGTCATTTTCGAAGATGTTACAACGAAAATTTGTATTAAGGCACTTGATAATAAATAATTTGTAAACATTTATTCGAGCATTTTTGAAACTTTGACCTACATGGGGATGAAATAGGAGATAAAAGTTCACAGGGAAATACTATTAAAGAGACTGTCAACAATGAGAAGGGATATTCCGCTGCAACAGCGGAAAGAGCAGTTTGTATGTGTATTATTTGAAAAGTATCCTAAAAAATAAAAACAAAAATTCCCAAAGTAACTATTCAACGCAGAAAAGCTAGTAAATAAATAAATTATAATAAAGGTAAAATCTATAACATCGATTGTCACGAGCGTCTTTTGATTTTATTTATAAAGCAGATATTAATAATATACAAGTAGAAAACTCAATAACTTAATCAGACACCAGCCCACAAAACGTGACCATGTCAAAGTAATTCTGAATCTTAATTTACCTTGAATAGGGTCACATGATTCGTTTTATGTTGTTTTATGTTCGTCGGGTTCAATTAAGCTGTTGAAAATGAGGAAATTGAGAAATGGATTCGTCCCAATCTAAATTACATTGTATGAACTTTTACATCTTACATCTCTATGTAGTAATTTACATAATGAATATATTATTATAAAATCTTGCTGTATATCATAGTCGAAAATTTCGATTGAATTTAAAGTTTTCGGTTAAAAATGATTGAAAATAAGAAGAGATAGATCATCGGTATAAATATAACAATGAAAAGTGATTAAAAACAAATATTAAAATCCTTTTTTATTGCATATCATTTACCATATTAATATCAAACTACATAAATCGGTAAAAAATAATATTTTAATATGCAGATATAAATTATAAATCTGAACTAACCAGAAACTTGCACTCATATTTTTGGCCCAGGATTCGTTTACAGCAAATACCACTTACACAGACACCTTTGACAAATACTATCTCGACTCCTGTCAACCGCAGTCCCCATGAAAAAGTACTTTGAAAAGGTCTCGCAAAAACGCAGTTACATTATTACACGCGTTTTTATCCTTCAAAAAGTGTATAATTTAAACGTCTTGTCAGTCAAAATCGGTTATAATAATAATAACAATAGGATCCATTTCCGTTTCTATCATGCTGTAGGGTGGCGCTACAGTAGCATCAGGATAAATCTTAAAAGAAGGGCCTAATATAAAATAATACTAATCATTCTAGGTGCACGTTTCCCTATAATAAATCTTTAAGGTGATATTTACGACATTATTTTGTACAACGTAAGATGTTGAAATTTGTAATAATTGATCACTTTAGTCGACAATAATATTAATTTTTTAATTCGGCATACTTCAATTCGTTTACAATTGCCTCATTCACCATACTTCATACCATACCCTGTGCCTGCACTAGCGCCATTGTGGAAGCTTTCTGAACTGTTATTTATAGCATAAGCTGGACACTTTTTCAACTTTTCTCCCATAAGAGATGAATCTCCTTATCTCCATATTACGTATGCATTTTTGCTACTAATTGGACGTTTTTATTTGAAATTGAGGTTCAGAGATTCTATTCCATAGACACACAGGCGAAGCTGATACAAAGCGTATAAAAATAAATGAACTTATAACATACAGATTGAGAACTTGAAGACCATTTCTCCCACAAATTACGTGTTGAATCGTCTTGTGGGCGTAAGTTTGTCGCTTTCTTACGACCCTCTTGAGTTTTTTCCTCCATTGTAACATAATCAACGAAAGTTGTTTTTTTTTCTAATCATCTCAGATTAACATGTCCAATGACAGTGTGGTTTAATAATTCGACTGACTGACTTTGGGTTTCGTCTTGTTTATAAATGAAATTATAATTTATTTTATTGTATTGTAATTAGATGTACGGAGAACAATAATAGAATTGTGATTACATTTTGTTTTGTTTGTATTTTTGGTTTTGTATTATCGTGCCATGAGTCGTAACTTAATCTTCATTTAAATAAACCTTTCAATTATTTTTAGAGTTCATTATGTCAAAGTTAAGATCAATACAAGATATATAAATTTAATTTGTAATAAAATTTACGGACGAATCGGAATTCGAACCCGCACCTCAGTGGGAGGCTCCTTTGCACAGGATGCCGGCTAGATTATGGGTACCACAACGGCGCCTATTTCTGCTGTGAAGCAGTAATGTGTAAGCATTACTGTATTTCGGTCTGAAAGCCGCCAGAGCTAGTGAAATTACTGGGCAAATGAGGACAACATCTTATGTCTCAAGGTGACGAGCGCAGTTGTAGTGCCATTCAGATTTTTTGGGGTTTTTCAAGAATCCTGAGCGGCACTGCATTGTAAGGGGCAGGGCGTATCAATTACCATCAGCTGAACTTCCTGCTCATCTTGTTCCTTATTTTCATAAAAAAATCAGGCACCAAATGGCTATAAAAAATATTATACTAAGCTTACATTCAGCGAAGGTTCTAGATCTCAGCCTACGAATATAGCGTGTCATTGCGCCATGTTTCTTGTCAACTCTTAAGAATTAATATTCGAACAATCATTTCTATTAATTTGAAACGCAACTTCGATTTAAAATCGAATAAAGTATATAATTAATCGGTCTATAATGAATAAAAATATTATTCGAACGTTGTTAGCGCTGCAACATTGAAATATGATGACGAAGCAATTCTACGTTTCTTTATTCAAACGATCGGCGTTTCATTTGAAGAACCGTTACTCTGAGGGATATTTGATAGAATATTCTGGACGTCATAATTAACGTTTTTTGTTTTTGTTAGTGTTTCTTTTAATTTCTAAGGGTTAAAAGCCTATTGCTTACAAACTTGCATTTATTTTAAAACAACATTACTAACTTCGAGTACTGAGTTGACTCAAGAAGGCCAGAACTTTGCTAGCAGTGGATCTCGTGGGATAATTCCAGGAAATTTAAGGATCCATTCAGCCGGAAGACGTCCACTGCCGGACATAGACCTCTCTCTCCCAAAGGTCGCCATGACGATCGGTCCTGCGTTGCCCTTATCGGTCCATCTTGTGGGAGGCCTACCAACACTACGTCTTCCGGGACGTGGTCGCCATTCGAGGACTTTACTGCCCCAAAGGCTGCCTGTCCGTCGAGCTATGTGACCTGCCCACTGCCACTTCAGTTTTGCAATCATTTCGGCTATGTCGATCTCACAGGGAAACTCCAGCCCTCTCCATTGCCCTCTGAACGATATTGAGCTTTCTCATCAAGCCCATAGTTAGCGACCACGTCAGCGTTCCGTATGTCGTCACTGGCAACACACACTGGTTACAAACCTTCATCTGTGGTATGTGTGATGAAAAGATTTTACGGTGGTGCTCGGATAAGATACACCAACATAATATGGAAAATATGCAAGTTTTGGACGGGATCGACTCTGCAACCATTTCTAAAAATGCGACAGACCTTCGACTACTACAAGTGCAACATGACACTTGAATAATTATTTGGAAACGCTGTATTGAAACAATCAATGTATGCATGAACTAATTTAATACTGAATCATCTATTGAATTTCCAATTAAAAATAATTTAGTTTTGAAACTTAGACGAATATTGATACAATTTTAAAAGATATGTAAAATATTTGTAGACGAAGAAATATTACGTATAGACATCTTAACAAAATAAGATTATTAACTCATTTTATACAAGTTAAATAATTTGAATTATTCATTTGTTTAATGAGAATAATGTTATTGTAACGTTATAATTCAATAATTATTTTTAACATTTCGATATTAAAATATTCGTCTCGATTTGAATATTAATCTGGCAAATTTTGTAATAGGCAACAGGTAAATCTATATACCTAACTAGCTGACCTGACAGACGTTGTACTGTACATAATAAATAAAATACTGTTTTTTATGTATTTGTCAATAATTTTTCATAACATCAAAAATGTTTCACAGCAGAACTGTCAAACTGTGCGTCAATAAATACTCTCACAGAAAATATGTCCATACAAAACAAATATTGGAAATAAAATAATTATGGGTCCCAAATCGTAATAAAAAGTATCCTATCTCACAAGTTGGACTAAACTGCACTCCCTGAAGTAATCCCCATTTAAATCCGTTCATTAGTTTAGGAGTTCATCGCGGACAACCAACGTGTCACGTAATTTATATATATATTACGATTTAAAGTTTTAATTTATGAAATAGAAATGCTGTAAAGTTAGCTTGATAAGTAAATAAATCAGTAAGTAATAGATAGACTAAATAAACCCTTAAAACGTATAACAGCGTGATACGAACCCAAAGAAATATATTTTCTTTTTCTACGCTGGCAAGACAGTGTGACGACGGTATAGCTTCGAGCGATTCGGCCATTTTTTCTGCACGTTGAGCCAAGCTTGTTCTTATAGTAATGACTTCATTATAGAGTCTTGGAAAGGGGCTCGGGGCAACAAAAACTTGTTGTAACACAGTACTTTGATTTCGCGTGCATATAATCATGGATATTTAAATTTGGTTACCGCATTCAAGTTATTATGTCATCAATATTAACTTGCGTACTTGCTGTGCAATGGATCACATCGTAGCTGAGGGTTTTTTTTATAAAGAAAAAAGGGACAAGACGAGCAGGACTTTCAGCTGATGGTAATAGATACGCCCTGCCCATTACAATGCAGTGCCGCTAAGTATTCTTGAAAAACCCAAAAATTCTTAGCGGAACTACAATTGCGCTCGTCACCTTGAGACGTAAGATGTTGTCCCCATTTGCCCAGTAATTTCACTACCTACGGAGCCCTTCAGACCGAAACATAGTAATGTTCATTATATGCTTCACGTCAGAAATAGGCGCCGTTGTGGTACCCATAATCTAGCCGGCATCCTGTGCAAAGTAGCCTCCCACTGAGGTGCAGCTTTGAATCCCGCACCGTCCGTAAATTTTGGTACAAATCTCGCATGGAACGCGAGAGGTCTAGGGTGCGATTTCCGTATTGTTAAAAATTTTTGTTTTTAAAATTTATTTGTGTTAAGATATATTTTTTAATAAAAATATTAATTGCTTTTATATTTATTAGTTTCTCATTTGATGCCATTTGAAGTTTTTGAAGAATTTGATAACCGTTTAATTTAATCTAAACGCCACTTAATATTCACTATATATATATGTTTTAATTTATTTAAATAGTATTCCATGTGTTCATTTCTATCAATAATGTACGATATAATTTAATATTCCATATCTATTTCTAGGTACATAGAAGCAATTCGGAAGCGAAGTCGCAACATTGGGACATACATACAAAACGTGAGGTAACTAATAACTTTCCTTCCAATTAATTTCATATAATATTATTTTATATTTAATAATAACAATTAATAAAATTATTTTCTTTAATACATCGATATGTCTATCGACACATATCTCATCACTATGTGTCAAATTATTCGTCATGGCGGTCCTCGGAGGCAACATAATGACAGGTTGAGGTAAATTCGTTGCAGAAACGGATTTCTTGCTTTGGTGTCAGCCTGAAGTGACTTTATTTTACTTCATAATTCATTGGTCATTATCATGTCTTCGCGGAAATTGGAATTTTAGCACAGATGTATTATTAAGGCAAATTTCCTGTGTTTGTTAATAGTCTTTCTCAATTTAATCAAATTACTAAACTTTCACATTCACCAACTGTTGAGATTCTAATTAAGTATTGGACGTCCTAAAAACTAAATTATTGCTATCTAACGAACCGATACACTAACATGTTTCATGATATCTTAAAGTCAGCATTAAGATCAGCACGACAGAGATTTGTCACCCTATCCCCCAGCCGGCCCGACGGTGCGCAATCATAAGGAGGCAAGTAATTTTTAATAATATTACAGTAAAACTCCAAAAGCAATTTACCTGTCATATAGTATGAAGACATATTATCAAGGTCTTTAATAAGGAGGCTGGCAAAGTATATTAACACACAAAAAAATATGAAAGTATCGCAATTGTTTGAAAGTTTGATACTTTTATTCCCTAACATAGAAGAGTTCCTTAAAGAGCCTTATATTACAGAATTATATGCGAAGAATGGGTCACTTGACTGTTTTTGGGACTTGTTATCTCTGGTGCGTCTTCGCACGCATAGCAAAGTCCTTAAAACAATGCACCTCCTTTTTGAACCTCTAGTGAAGTCCAACAACAGACGAAACAGCTTTATGATCAGAACTCACAGTTTCAACAGTCTTCTGGTAGATATAAATATAGATCTATTTGCTACTGGCAGCAAAGATAGATCTAACTTAATATCACTTGGAACAGTCTCAATCGCATTAAAAAAAAACTTTCTTAAAATATTCCTCTTCGATAGTTTATATTTTCATTAGTGAGTGTCATTTTTTTTGACCTTACCTGTTATTAATCTAATATATAATTTATGTGATTTTATATTTGGTAAACAGTGCTGCAAATCTTCCTCATAATAATTAAAAGAAAAGTTGCGAACAAAAGTCCAGTGCCTTAATATAACAATAAAACACAATACATTAACTTGTATAAAATTAATTTAACGAACAAAACCACACACGATACAAACTGCCCTTTATACAAACACAAAAGATGCATTAATCTGTTTGAAACATGTGTTTATCTCTATTCATGGATTGAAGGTGCAATAAATACGGCAAGCCCTTGCAATTCAATCGTAGTTCATTTTATAATCACCGCTCTGCGAGAGGCATTTTATTCCTATTGTTTATTTGTGTGTACTTTTACGTCAGGTAGGTTTTGACTCCTTGATAATACTTTGAGTGTCTGATCTTAATCATCAAGGAATAGTGAGGTATTTATTTTAGTTTTAATCAAATCACACATGTTGTGATAGTTATTTAGTTATTTTCGTTACTTATTTTAGAGTTGTTACGGTATAATTTGTCCCAAAAAATATATTTTCAGATTTCTTGTCAGTTTGTCTGTGCGTTTGTTCCCGCTATCAAGTAAGTTTCATGATAGTTTGTGAATTCCTGACCTAATAATGAATAGAAAGAAAAGAAAGAACTAAAAAAGTGTGGCAATAAGTTTCTTGCAACTTCTTCTTATTATCTAAACCCTTTAGGAAGTAGCAGTAGATTCAATAAGAAAAAAAAATTGATTTTTGACATTCATAAGTGTCATTTTCGTGACATACATGAGTAAAGTTTCGATTTTTTTCGAAAAAGCACAGACTACTATATTATTCTCAAAAATTCATTGTTTTTGTTCCTATACAAGATGGTCTACAGAAGTGTATTGCACCAGCTTTTCACCAGCAACATTTATATGTCCTACACAATGGGTTAAGCCCATTATTATAAGTTTAGACTTTGTGCTGTAACAGAGAGTTCTCTGTAATTACCTCATAGAAAAACCGCAACTAAAGGAAACCAATGCGCACTTGCTACCAATACGCCAACGAGGCAGTATCTATCTTATTCACATAACATATAATAAAGTTTTTTTTTATAAAAAATGCTGCCAAATTCGTTCTCTGCACCCTCGAGAACCGTGGATACGATATCCATTATGTGGAAATTATAATTTTGCGCGGCGGCCATCTTGGATTAAAAAAAAAACAAAATGGCGCGTTACCAAAATCCTGACGATTTGCTATAAAACTTTTCTCATACGTCGATAAAGAAGTTTCACTTAAATAATAAATATTTTTTTCATAAATTTGATATAAACCTAGATAATTTGTGTAATAGTGTGTCAATATTATTATAAAAATGGCGGCGCTATTATAATCCCTCAGGTGCAAAAAGGCCACGTTGGCGGTGTAGCTGTGATCCATCACCGAGCACACCTAAACACCTTAATCCATAAAAAAATAAACCAATTGAGACAATCACGCAACACTTTAATCGATCAATTTGTTGTTACCATTCGATCAAATCGATTCATCGATTCAAGTCACGTGTGGTCGCGACTCGCGATCGTAAGATCGAGTTTATCGATATCGCAAATATTTTGCACCGCACTGGCCGACTACGAGTCGAGCATTCGCTGTCCCGTCGCGACGATTTATATGTTCATTTCTTGCTTTCAATTTTATTTGGTCGTGTTATATCTTCGGGAATGAGCATCTTAGTACAATATAAATGATCATTGATTTTTTGAGTGACGTGTTAATCTATTAAAAAAAGAGAATAGTATAAGTAAGATTACTTTGGAGATCTGATTGTTTAAGATTATTAATAACTAGCCGATCGCGCCCGCTTCAAATAAAATAAAAAAAATAAGTAGTCATAAACCATCTAGGATAAATTTCGCATCGAATGGTTGTAGTTTTATGTCGATACGATCAGTGGTTTAGGCTCAAACAGAGATTCAAACAATGACCCTTTTCATTATGTATATCTATATATGTATATGTATAGAATCAGATTTTTGCCGTCCATAAATCGATCCTGAATCTGCAGTTCAATATGTCATTCTTAGATCAAGGATTCGTCTGCACTACCTTAGAACAAGAGCTTTTTTATTACGACAACTATTAGATGCTTGTGTACTTGGCATCTTGACAATCAATGGCATCTTTCAAATTTTATAGCATACGCTTCGTGTAATTTTACATTGATATATTAATAAAATACAAAATACTTACTGATGGTATGTGATCCCAGTGTCTCTTATTTCTTGTAGTATTCATTTTACAAAGATTCACTATGCAATCCGGCCATTTGTTTCAATTATTAGCAAAGTTTAACAGAACATGTGGCATGTCAACGTCACACATTGTTCGAGACTGGCTTGAGTATGCCTACTTTTGCGTAGTATTAGTTGCCGCACTTTGCCACTACGCCTGCGGTTTTTAGTTGAAGCGTAGCGGAGACCAATCCTTAATCTTTTTTTTATGGCAATAAGGGACGAGACGAACAGCACGTTCAACTGATGGTTATTGATATGCCCTGCCCATTGCAATGCAGTTCCGCTCAGGATTCTTGAAAAACCCAAACATTCTGAGCGGCACTACAATTGCGTTCGTCTCCTTGAGACATAAGATGTTAAGTCTCATTTGCCCAGTAACTTCACCAGCTACGGCACCCTTCAAATCGAAACACAGTATTGTTTACACATTACTGTTCACGGCACGTTGTGTTACCCATAATCTAGCCGGCATCCTGTGCAAACCGGCCTCCCACTGGTATGATCATGATCTAAGATGTCAATATTAATAATTTCTAATTCGACCGAGATTATTTTTATGAATATTGTACTCAAACTCATTCTTGCCACCTCCAACCTGTTTGATAGAAAACCCTAGAAAGCGAGCCATTATTAACTTGCGTCTTGATATTATCCGTAGCATAACAAACTTGATACCGGCTATCGGATAGATCCGTTTTTGCCGTCGAGTGTCATCCGTTACCGCTACATCGAACAGTCTTGAATCTAGTTTCTTACCAGATGCTAATCTCAACTTCTATTAGCACCTTATAAATGTGGTCTAAGTTATAAGTGGTTTGGTCATTAAGAAAGGATTTTTTTCTAGAATAATTATTTGTTATTTTTTCTCTGTTTTTATAATGCTGTCTGTTGAAAGAATTGGATTTTAGTGCCATACCCAACTGGATGTACGAGAAAATACTCCGCTCTTCATCCGTGCATCTCTCCGTTTGTATGTTGTTTGTATCTTATTAAACGCAATACATAGACAGCTCAAATTTTGAGGGTGCTATTATAACAACAAATAAGAATAAGCCAATATGGCGAATTTCAAAATGGCTGCCATGCAGATTAATGTAAATGTTTCTGTTGTTTTTTCTCTTTGTGGGATGGTACGGAACCATTCTTGCGTCAAGTATTAGGCGAACCCGCCTAATACTTGACCGGTTCTTGATACTTTTTTTTTCAAACAGAGCCAAAACTCCAATCAACTTTAAGTTAATTTTTATAAGTGATGTATTCGTAGAAGTAGCTATTAGAATGAACGTAATACGAAAAGTGTTCGCTTTTTTTCCTTTTAAATATTTTTAATTTTTAATTTCTGGGAGAGTGTCTTGCGCCGCTTCTGTTCTCTCAGAGCGCCATTTGTTTCCGAAGCGGTAGTAGTATCTAGTAGTTATTGGAAATGACATCAAAAAGAATTCTAAAGGAATCAATTTTGAGAAAATAAATGCCTTTTATGCCTTTTTAACTTGGGCCAGCGTTCAATGTACATAATATTATATAGATGAATGCTGGCGCTTTGCTTACTTCTCCATAATTCTTGTATTATTACGGCCAGTGGACACGTGGTGGACACAGTATAAATTAAAATAAGCAACACTCCGGCCGCGGCCTTGCCCGCATGGAATTTAGTATATATAGTGACTCTAGACATCTCTTCAAAATTTTGAAATAAATTATTACTTACTTATTCTTTCTGTACAATTTGTTATGTTTTGAAAACTTTGAAAATCAACAGGAACGATGCGGGACTCGAACCCGCGACCTCTCGCGTTCCGTGCGAGCGCTCTATCCAACTGAGCCAACAGTTGCACCTATTTGCAAGAGCGACATCTCAAGTCAATTTCCTAATATGCAAATATTGGGGTTGAGCAGGTTATCAACTGTAGAGTAGATCCTGTGGATGAAGCCACAACCTGATAGAACAAAGCGTACAAGATTTTATCAACAATACGTCAACCGAACAGTTGGCTCAGTTAGAAAGAGCGCTCGCACGGAACGCGAGATGTCTCGCATCGTTCATAAAATTTTCGTATCGTATTATTTCTGTATCGATATCTCTTCTGTGTTGAATTATTTATACAATACCTTATGCAATAGTATCAGTAGGTCGGTCTTTGTAGAATAGGTGAGAGAGCCTTTCTTTTGTGCTGGAAAATATCAGAAATATTTCAAAAAACCTGCCTCAATAATAAACGTTATACTTATTTAAACAACTATATTAAGGAATAATCATTAAAAAAAATTTGTATTAACTTTTAAGTAACCTCGTCCTGATTTTAGCCTAAACAATGCCTGGTTTTCACTTTTTCTCACATTCAAAAGTGGTTTAAAAAAGCTGTGCATAACTTTGTTACTTTCTACTTTTCATACCGCATTTTTCTATTAACCAGGAATTAATGACGATAATTAGGTGCAAACAAAAATGTCAGGAACCCCATTAAGGTGCCACACTCCACATTAAGGCGGCTCCACACATAGCGACCACGAACCTGTCGGATAATTAAAGAGGCCACAGATGATAAATAATGAACTGTCGCGTTTTTACCGCACATGTCATTATCCCAACGAACTCTATCAGCCGTCACCCGATTAAGTACTTTGGATTTATATAGAGTTGCTACAACCAACTTTTTTCTACTAATTATACTCACCTTAGTAATTTAACTCGATGACTTCAAATAAAACTCAAGAAGTCCAGCTAATACTTCATAAAGCTCAGTTTAAATCAAGTACAGTACTTAAATAAAAACGATTATAACAGTACACCAACTTTTACATCTCACAAATACTTAAATAGTTATATAAATGTAGGTATTAAATGTCGTCGAAAACTACTTTTTATTCTATAGTTCAAAAAAGTAAAATTCATAATATAAAGATGTGTTGTTAGCTGTTTATTAACATAAAATTTTAGTTTCGAGTAAAACATGAACCTGGAGCAGCTCTATATAAATAAAATATAGATAAGAGCATAGCGCATGAATAATCGAAAACAGAGTTGATGAGATGGACTGAGAGCTTTTTTGTTTCATCTCAGATAAAAAATATTTTGAAAACATTGTTAGATGTCCAATGACTTTCCAGATTCACACGATTCAGTATAACGTGCTTGTTTTCTTCGAATAACCTTTTTAAAATTATAGCATTGTTTGGGACACCCAAGGCTTAGAATTGGACCACTACTTTAATTCTGATTACTGCTAGATCATAGAAATGCCTTTTGTTACATACACTCGCTTAGATTTAGGTTTCATGTCCATTTGACGTGTATTCATTATGTTCTTTCATGGAACCTTAATTTATTTCCTTACTAGCTTTTACCCGCGACTTCGTTCGCGTGGAATTGTAACAATACCAATTCAATTGGGCAGCAAATATTAATTTATAGAATACTTTGCAAATAATACACATACAAACTACTGCGACGAACTATAAATTGCTTATTTTAATATACTTTTATAAACTACTTTATTTTGTTTTTCCTTTTAAATTTTGTGGGTCTCATATTCGTGAGCACGCTACATAAAAGTTCCCATGTGAAAAATATATTTTTCTTAAAGTACTCCTGTTGATACTTTTAAGCGTTCTATTTTTTACTTTCATCCCTTATTTCAACCCTACACAGGCAGAAATTTAAGAACGCTAGAACAAATATTTATTTATTTCTTAACAGATGTAAATATTACCTAAGTTACTCTGGATGAAACGAATTATATGCCAGTACAAGTCAAATTGAACATAATGTCTGGTTATTACCTACTTCTGGCGAGAATTTTCCGTGGCCATATTTTATTGATGAATTCACAAACGAAAGGGTTACTACGAGTGGTTTAGGTTTAAACTAAATTTATGATTTATTATACATAGTTACAACATGTGATTTAAATAAATAAAAAGTACAACAACCATCAGATGTATTAATGATTTATTAAATATTATATGAACAAGACATATACAAATTTATCAACGATACGTCAATCGAACGGTCGACTCAGTGGAAGAGCACAAGCACGGAACGTGAGAGGTTATTACAAATAATTCAGTCAAGCAACTAAATTGAGCCGCGGGGTATGTATTTATATTGCAAAACAACGTTTACCGGGTCAGCTAGTAACCAAATATCACACTCGTGTCGTGTAGCGCAATGTGTTTGAAAAGAGATTCAAAGTTTTTCTTCACTTTTTAATAAATAGATATTTAAAAAATGTGTTTGTGTACTTATGTATGCACGCAAGAAGTTATACTTTGGCCTAACGAAGCAAAAATCATTAAAATGATTTATTTCTCGTGCTGTTCTACGTTTTTAGAAAGAACAATTTTGTAAAAATCTTGCATAGATGGCTTTGACAATTAATTATTAAATAATGAATACGGCTGTACGGGCTTGAACCCTTAGCATGTCCTAATAATGGACGAAGAAACCAAAAAAATAACGAATGACGCAAACATCAGAAAATTTTAGGAATCAACTTCAATCTATTACTTTTGTGTTACAGTGATGCGCGCGCATCTTAAAATTGTACTCTCATCATTTTTTCATAACGCGCTTAAAGAAATATAACTTCAAAACTTCCACGCCCTTCATAAACTCATCGTAAGTAACATTAAATCGAGGCTTTATATAAATGTTACTTGAACATTAAATCATTCCTTCGATTAACTTAACGTGTAAGTTGGAGAGATTTAACATCGAATCAAAATATATATTAAGCAATAAAAAATATGAAAGCCATAAATAAATATCGGATAATCAACGATCTTTGCAAAAAGTATAAATTGTGTTGTGTTTCTGTAATAAATCGAAGTGATCAAATGACATATCGGGGTAAAGTTATATAGACAGATCGCGTTACAATTAAACCTTCTTTGAGGGTACCTTAATAAAACTTTTTTTTTTCATGAAAACAAGGGACAAGAGGAGCAGGACGTTCAGCTGATGGTAGTTGATACGCCCTGCCCATTACAATGCAGTGCCGCTCAGGATTCTTGAAAAACTCAAAAAATTCTGAGCGCTATACTACAACTGCGCTCGTCACCTTGAGACATAAGATGTTAAGTCTCATTTGCCCAGTAATTAGCTACGGCACCCTTCAGACCTAAACAGATTAATGCTTACACATTGCTGCTTCACGGCAGACATAGGCGCCGTTGTGGTACCCATAATCTAGCCGGCATCCTGTGCAAAGGATCCTCCCACTGGTGTTAGCACCCGGTAAAGTTGTGTTCGTCAGTTTGGTTCACAAATTACTTTGACGAGTACTTTTTAATTAATTTTGTTTATTTAATTTTTTATTTGATTGACTTTCTTTAATGCAGGTCGGCCATCTTAGTTTTTTTATTTGTTTTTATAGTGTTAATATTGATGGTGTACAAAAGGAAATATGAGATAAATTAAAATATTTTTATTCAAAATAAAATATGAAATCACTTATTGAAAGTCAAAAACTACCTATCACCCATTCCAAAAAGTATGCCTCAGATCTGAGAAGAACGGGCGCAAGAAACTCAGCGGGATATACAGTCCCAGTAAGATATATTACATATCGCTTAGTATTAGTCACATAAAGATTGAAATATGCTTTAATCTTTTTAATCACTTCAGCCGGAAGACGTCCACTGCTGGACAAAGGCCTCCCCCAAAGATGGCCATGACGATCGGTCCTGCGCTGCCCTCCTCCAACCTATTCAGGCGATCTTGACCTGATCGTCGGTCTATCTTGCGTGGGGTTTACCAAGTCAACGTCTTCTGGTACGTAGTCGCCATTCGAGGACTATACTGCCCGAACGGCTATCAGTCCGTCGAGCTATGTGCCCTGCCCACTGCCACTTGAGTTTCGCAACCATCTAGGCGATGTAGGTAACTTTGGTTCTCCTGCGGATCCTCCTCATTTCTGATTCGATCTCGCAGGGAAACTCCGAGTATAGCCCTCTCCATTGCCCTCTTAGTGACAATGAGCTTACGCATAAGACCCATGGCTAGCGACCACGTCTGCGTTCCGTATGTCATCACTGGCAACACACACTGGTTCAATAAATGCTTTAATGCGCTTATTAAAATTATATTAACTATTTTGAATTCAAAAACATACAAAAACACTTTAAATTGAGACTGCTCTGTCTGTACTCTTAATTAAGTCTGCAAGAGAATTATTAAAAAACGCCATCTATGGAGTTGAGTGTTAAAATTCGACAGATGTATCCATTAAGAGCTGTTGAAACAGTTTTTTCAGTAATTATAAACGTATTAAACTTTGTTTATCCTGGAAATAAGCGAAAATGGGCAGGTGGGTAGTTTGCAATTCAATGTAGCTTTCGATTTCTTAAAATTCTAAATCTTTCGATTCAAACTGACTTGTGGTGGCTGGATGATCTCACTATAGGAAAACCTGCAATTTTTTTAAGTTAAAGTTATTTACTATACTTATAGTTTTTTATATAATTTTACTAGCTGATGCCTGCGAGTTCGTTCGCGTATATAAAGGATTTTTTAAATATAATAAACAAGTTTGGAATTGAAGAATATCTCAAGTCCTATTCCAGTTCCGGTTCCCGTTTTCGCTCCCGTTCCCAACATATTACATGAATCTTATTTCGAGTAAGATTGCTATGGAGAACTAAACTTACTATTGGTATAGTTATAGCTCAACGAGTGGAATTTATTTTTTCGCAAATTCCGTGGGATCCATTGTTTTTTCCGGGATAAAAGTAGCCTATATCCTTTTCCAAGCTCTAGGCTATCGCTGTACCAAATTTCATCAAAATCGATTCAGAAGCCCCGGCGTAAAAGCGTAACAAACAAACTTACATTTACATTTATAATATTATTAGTTGGGATAATCGGTAATAAAATACTCGCATAATACCTTTATTTATTTACAGTCTATAAAGAAAGGCAATGATTAGTTTCTTGCCACTTTTTCTCATACAATTCTCATCAACCTTTTTTTACGAATTGGTGGTAAATAGATATAAAATAAAATTTTGACTGTCACAAGTGATATTTCCTCCACCTAGATGGATAAAGTGATTTTGATTTGATTTGATTGTAAGCTTACTCTTTTATATAAATCGGTCTGAAATAAATACTAATATATTTCTTTGCAGTGAACCTTCCTTTGGTGCCCTGAGCACTTTATTTTATGTATATTGAATGAGAATGAGCTGTCATGCTCGGCAAAATGTAGAGTTGTCTCGAATTAACTAACGGAACGCGTTCTGGTTAAAATTTACGAGATTAATTTATGTATACATTTATAATTAAATACATTGTAAATTTTATTACTTTTTTTATGAAAATAAGGGAGGAGAAGACCAGGACGTTCAGCTGATGGTAATCGGTACGCCCTGCCCATTACAATTCTTGATAAACCCAAAAAGTCTGAGTGGCACTACATAAGATGTTATGTCTCATTTGCCCAGTAATTTCACTAGCTACGGCGCCCTTAAGACCGAAACACAGTAATGTTTACACATTACTGCTTCACGGCAGAAATAGGCGCCCTTGTGGTACCCATAATCTAGCCGACTTCCTGTGCAAAGGAGCCTTCCACTAGCTTTATTATATATTTCGTACAATTAACCTGGCCCTAATGAAGTAATCACTACTGTACAGTGGGCTTAAGCACACGCCCTTTTCTTATATGTGCCCTTAGACACAGAAGTATTATGAATAAAGATATGTTTATTAATTTATTAGATGAATAAATTAAAAGCAAAAACAGGTTCGAATTATTTTAATTTTAAATCTTAATATCTTACATCGGATTACATTTACTTTCCAATAAAAAAATAATCTTTGAAATCGGTTGGCGCGATATTGAGTAATAGGTACGTCCATTTGTCGCGCACATACTTAAAGCAAGTTTAAGACTTTTATGGTTTTCTCATGGATACCATTGACAGATCTGGACCAAAAATAATGGGACCACACGGGTAGCACCAGCTTTCAAATAAAATAATATCTAAATCGTTTCAACCAGTCTAAAGTACTGAGGTAACAAACAAAAAAAATACCGACGAATTGAGGATTCTATTAATTTATTATATGAATAAATAAAAAGCACATAAAGAAACATATATTTTTTTTATACTTTAAATTTTACATCAGAAGTTACGTTCTTAAAAATCATGCTGCTGTTATGAAAAAAAAAGTTAGATCGTTTTCGAGGAAGATCCAAAACAATACTTTAAAATAGTATACTAATTGAGACCGACATTTTTAATAATAGTAGATTAGTGAATAGGTTACTAAGTGAAAGTAAAATAGCATAGAAGGTCGCCATTTTTTGCAGACCATTTAAAATATTTCCTTAATGACAAAGTCAGTAATGAACGAAAAAATAGTGCAATCCCAGTACTACTGTTGAAAAATTCCATCAAATTGATTGGCAGATGTTTTCATTTTATTTATTGCACGTCATTACCCGACCTGAGCGGTAATTTAATGCATTAATGACATAATTGGGGTTGCCAGCATGAATGATTTATTCATAAACAATCCTTCATAATTATTTCTAGTTGCATTGTCATTACTTTGAGCTTTTTCATGCTCAGTTAAATGCTTGTGGCGGCACGTGGCGCGGGTCGCTCCCTTACCTAAAAATGGGATGAAGAGATGAAGTTTAAAATTATGTTATTTTTAAATACTTCATGTGTTTATATGATGCTTGCATAATACTTTTATGTATTTATAGAGATTTAGAGGATTTTTTTAAAAGACTTATTTACTTTTTAACTTACTCAAGCTATTTGAATCGTTTGAGTATTTTTGCATCCTCACATTAAATGTATTGGAGTGTTTAATATCGAAATTTTGGATACAATTCGTTTGAATTTTAAAAAGTTATTAATGTCATTTTACTGGTAACGTTCTTTCGATATCAGCTTAAAGTATTTTGATATCTGTAATAGTTACAGAATAATCGCCTGGTCACTCTTAACGATTACATCCTGTATTGTTTGGACATTCATAAGAGCTACTTTATAAGCAAATATATTAAATTAATTTTAATTTTAATTGCTTATTATTGCATGAAGTAAGTTTCCATTTGGTCCAACAGATAAATGAAAAGGGGATGATGCCAAAACGTTCATTCGCACTACACTACCTGTATATTAGCCTCCTAGAATTGATTTTAACTATTAGTTTATCATATTATTATTTATTTAACTAAACAGGTTGCTACAAAACTACCCGTAAAGCCGTAAGGAGGTTAAATGGGGGCTAAACGTTTCTAACTCATTCGCGGAATGACAAAAATTTAAAAAAAAATAACCTACCAAAGCAAGGTTGTTTTACAACCTAAACGAACACTTAATTTTTCATTATAAACGTCAAATTGACAGGAACTGCTCCAAGTGGCTCCGCCTTGCTCAATACACAACCTCGCTCGTCGGGATATAGCTTTTGTGGCATTTCGCACCACCATCGGTGTGATTGATTTGAAACCGATGAAAACAGATCCAACACGCTGTTCCATCTCGGCAACCGTTGGGCAATTGGACAAATACACTCTGTCCTTCACATAACCGTTTTTTCCAACTTGACATTTTTTGAAGGCAGTACTTGAGTTTAATATCATCCTTGTATTGAGGTAGCAAACATTTATGAATGAAAAATAGGAAAAATACTAAAGTAGATAGATATTAGGTAAAATACGTACGTAGGCCTTTCTGTTTAATAATCTGGTTCCCTGACATGACAGCTTACTAGTGTTGACAAAATTTTTGGCTTTGATAATTATTTATATTTTTTACGTTGTATTTTGTAACACGTTGCATATGAATAAACCAATTAAATTTGCTTCTGAAAAAGAACTGTTTAATTTACTGGTTTTAAAAAAGAGCACCTGTATAAGCTGTAACCAAAACAAATTACACAGGGTGTTATTACTGTATAGCAAAACCAAACAGTTCGCAAGTTATTAATAAGTGAAAAACAAACACAGCTATAAGTGAACGTGCGTGACCAGAGTGTGCCTTACATTGTAAATACCTTAAAATATCCTGAACAATTTGTGCAACATATTGGGCTTTACAATGGGTAATACTGTGGAAAGGAATTATTTACAGATTTTAATAGCTATTAGGGTCAAGTAGGGGACTCTTTTTTTTATAATATTTATTTAAAATAAAATATATTTATAGCTTACAATATAATAACACACACTTAAACTTTAGGAAGCTTATCTGTGTGTGAAGCCGCTTAGAATTAAATTACATAATATTTAAAAAGAAAACAACAATTACTTTCAAATAATACAGTTATTACAACATGTTATTTTAAACAAAGTAGTATAGAAATCAATAAAATGCAAAATATAAAATAATTATCAACTATTAGTAATTACAAATTAGTTGTCTACTTAGCTTACCGCAGATAAAATTATATTAATGAAGGATTTTGTAAGAAGTACTTTTTTTGTGTAAAAAGTGTTTACACAAATTATCTTGCCCCGAGTTAAGCATATATAGGCTATATATATAGTGTTATGGGTTACAAGACAAATATATATTAAATACAATATACTTACTTAAACATACATATATTCATATAAACATATATAAATACATTTAAACATCCATGACTCGGAAACAAACATCTATATTTATCATATAAATGCTTGCACCTACCGGGATTCGAACCCGGCACCTCTAGCTTAGGTAGGATCGCTAACCACTCGGCTATACAGGTATATGAGATGTTTCTCCTTGTTTCTACCCTCCATAATACTTATCGATGACAGTTTTGACAGGTATTTGATATATTCTATTGTTAATGACATGTAAACTCATTTTACGTCAACAATCTCAAATGGTATTGGTGAAATCGCTTTGTGTTTAATCGAGATTAAGACTCACCTTTGACCTCGATTAATTGAGTAAAACTGAGTTTTATTGATCTCAGTTTGAAGTTTCGTTTGTGAAATCGGTGCTAAGTATCCACCTACTCTGTGCTAGTGTTAAGTTTACTTGGAAATAGTTTATCAGTTATTATAAACAATGACGTCGAACATGAAACCAAATGATCTAACTATTCATTATCGCAGTTATCGCATTTGTTACAGTAATAGTAAAGATGGGCCTACATGATTACATTTAGAATAAAAACTGATATATTATGACTGATTCTGTTTTGTGTAGGTACAGTCAGCAGAAAACATGCATTTGATTTTTTTTTTATTACAAACACAAGGATTCGTCAGGTTGAATAAATAAAGTTATTTAACTCACCAACCCATGTGTAAATTAAAATTTAAATAAGCTAAAATAAAAAATTGTAAAAAACAACCGACCTAATCAAATTATTACTACAATGTGTATCCCGTGGGACCTCACGGGAAGCACCAGCTTTCAAATAAAAAAATAATCATCAGAATCGATTCACCCATTGAAAGTTCTGAGGTAACAAACATAAAAACTACCGTTGAATTTAAAACTTCCTCCTTTTTTGAAGTTGGTTAAAAAGCGGTCCCTGCCTCAAAATTCCACCTTCGCACGATACGTCACAAAATTGGATATCATACTCACCATCATGACAGGGATGTGTGGCGTTCCTCTATGGTGAACTTTTCAATATCCTTTTTTCCACGTACAACCAAACTATGGAATAAGCCAAGAAAGCGAAAAATTACCATCCATTCCACAACAAAAAGTATGTAACAGACCTGAGAAGAACAGGCGCAATATAGCACGAGGAATAAAATTACCTACGCCGAAGAAGTATAACTATTGGCGTTCGTAAATAAGTTTAATTAAAAAAAATAACTCAAGGGCTTTAGCTCTAAAATCCCGACACCTTTGTAGACCCAGCTTTATCGACTGAAGCCGGGAGCAGCTCAACTAAAGGAACCAGTTTAAAATTGTTCGATTCGAAACTCAACACACTCCATAGTCTGTGGTGAGCGTTCTAAAGCAATTCATTGGCTTGCGGTTAACGTTTTCACGGACAGTTTGTGAGGTTAGTGCGTAATCATCTTAAGTGACCACAAACGAGAAATGTTATTTCCATTTGCTTATAGATGGAGCTCGCCATGCGAGATCTATAAAGTGAAGCGTATAGATAATTACTCACAAGGTTTTTATGACAAGAAGGAGACGAGCAGGACGTTCAGCTGATGGTAATTGATGCGCTCTGCCCATTACAATGCAGTGCCGCTTAGCATTCATGAAAAAACCAAAAATTCTGAGCAGCCCAAAATTACACTCGTCACCTTGAGACATTAGGTGTTAAGTCTCGTTTGCCCAGTAATTTCACTAGCTACGGCGCTCCTCAGACCGAAACACAGTAATGTTTACACATTACTGATACACGGCAGAAATAGACGCCGTTGTGGTACCCATAATTTAGACGGCATCCTGAGCATAGGAGCCTTCCACTGGTAAATAAATTGACTTGTACATAAGTAGATTTCGAATAAAATGTCTCATACATACAGTCGAAGTGATTCTCATCGTCAACAAATTGCATTTAAAATAACGCATTCGAAATGAGATCGTGAATAACAAACATGTCTTATGTCTAGGTTCTGTGAATAACTCGTTACAAACCGCCACGCATTTTGTATTGTGTGTATAAGTGTTAAGGAGAAGTTAGCTTAGACTACGCTGATATTATTAACAGAAATACTTGATTTGTTTTGTGCTTTTAAATTACTTTTAAAAGGAACAGTTTCTACTTTTTGTTTATGAAAATAACAACGAGACGAGCAGGACGTTAGGCTGCTGGTAGTTAATAGGATTCTTGAAAAACCCAAAAATTCTGAAAATTCGGTACCTAGAGACATAAGATGATAAGTCTCATTTGCCCACTAATTTCACTAGTTACAGCGCCCTTCAGGCCGAAACACAGTAACTGCTTCACTGCCGTTGTGGTACCCATAATCTAGCCGGCATCCTGTGCAAAGGAGCCTTCCACTGGTGCTACTAAAAGGATCTTAACTATATGAAAATGAAAAACTCAATCTACAATCGCTTTTAGGCAAAATATTTGATGGCATCATATTAGCTGTTATAGTTAAGATTTAATTCAAATATAACGTAAGCTGTAACGCTGACTTTAACATAGAAATATCAAGTCAATATCGAATATTTATATGGGACTTTTGACAGGTCGCTATTTAACATTAACCGGCGAAGATTGGACGGTTACGGTTAACAGTTAATGTTATGACGTCATCTTGGTGCAACTCAATATTTGCTTAACCGGTACTTTAACATGTTTGCTATTGCTATAGTTAGTTGCAACCCAGCCATAAATTTGAACTTACTACTTCTATTACCCATAATCTTGCCGGAATCCTGTACAAAGGTGCCGTAAATGTCCTTAGTCGCCGCAAGGGTGTCGCCCTTGGGCCTGGGACTTCCCTGTTCTTTTATGCCCCGGAGAAGAACAGGTTGCCGCAAGAACATAACTGCTGGTTACGTGAATTGTCATTTTGCTGGTATAGTAGCAGTAGGTACTGCCTCGACCAATAACGAATTTTGTAGGATTTCAAAAGACCACTAAGCAATCACCCACAACCAGATTATTTCATTAAATAACTTTTAGCTGGTCTCTCCACGTGCGCATGTAAAGCCAATATAGGTACTTTATTATTATTATTTTTAGCAATAACTTTTGTAATAATTGTATATTTTATTAAGCGCAAAAAATAATGCTGGGAGAGTGTCTTGCGCCGTTTCTAATCTCTCAGAGCGCCATTTGTTTCCGAAGCGATGGTAGTGTTTGAAGTGACATTGAAAAGAATTCTAAAGGAAAAAATTTTGAGAAAATTCATGCCTTTTATGCCTTTAATATTACGAGATTTTAAGCTATTGCATAGCTTCTATCGCGGGCCTTGAGCGTGGAGACCGAATCCAGAAATTCCGTAACGAAAATAACCTAACACTTACTAGATCTATATAGATATTTCGCCACGGTCATTACAGTTGCCGTGGAACAGCGGTTATCACGTATGCTTTTTGTGCAGAAAGTTCCAGGTTCGAGCCTGGGGTTACGTCTTGATTTTTTTTTAAATTCTTTATTTTTTTTATCACGTTTTTTAATTTTTATTACTATGACAAGCATTTTTATTTAGTTTCACCTATCCCGTTGTCTGTCTGTAATCAAATCTTGCAAGTTAAATTTTACTCACTTCCCGTTTTCTTTTTTTTAAATTAATTTCATCAAAAAAAACTGCATAAATAAAATAAATAAATAATTGTAATTGCATAAGTTGATAAAAAATGCTATGCAATAGCTTTACCGCGGCAGTCCCCGAGTGCCACATGTCTTTTTACTAATCATATTTTATGTAAGAGTTTATTAACCAAGAATTTACTGAAACAATTTATTAGCCGTTTTAATAAAATCTCTTTTAAATGGGTCACTTATAGCTTCAAATCCATTCGAATAATAATTATTATAGGCAATTATAATTAATCACAATGTGAATGAACTATTTATGTATTAATATTAATTCAATTATTAATTAATTGATAATCAGAATTATTGTTATGGTTAAATGAATTAATTTGTATTTAAGCGTTCTTAAGGGCCAATATACTCCCCGTTTACCTTATCTCTTTACTTGATGTCGATGACGTCACATCATCGCTACGGTGTGCAAAACAAGCATTACTAAATAATATACTAATCTTAGATTAAGAATTGGTCTGCGCTGCGCTCCAACTAGATACCGCAGGCGAAGTTGCAAAGTGTGACAACTAATAATATGCCCAATTGGGCGTACTTGAGCCAGTCTCAAACAATGTGTGACGTTGACGTGCCACATGTTCTGTTATACTTTGCTGATAATTGAAACTAAACTGCCGGGTTGTGTACTAAAACTTAGTAAAAATAATACTACAAGAAATAAGAAAGACACCAGGATCACATATCATCAGTAAGTATTTTGTGTTTTATTAGGTAACTAGCTGTGCCCCGCGGTTTCACCCGCGTTTTTCTCGTTTCCGTGGAAATACCGAGATAAAATATTGCCTATATTATAGCCTGTACATCATTTTGTTCTATTGTCAATAGTTTTTGCAGCGCACGCAAAAATAGGTTTTCCATTTTACACCTTGTGTTACAAAATAGCAATTTTATTACGGATCCCTAGTTTTGAAAAAAAAACATAGCCTATAGCCTTCCTCGATACATGGACTACCCAACACTGAAAGAATCATTCAAATCGGACCAGTAGTACCAGAGATTAGCGCGTTCAAACAAACAAACAAACAAGCAAACACTGCAGCTTTATAATATTAGTATAGATTTAATAATTGTAAATAACACGAAGCGTATACAAGTTACAAAATTTTAAAGATGCCGAACAAAGTTTATAGGCATAGGTAGAGAGATATCGAGCGTCAACGGAGGGCTCTTTGTGTGGTGGGCAATATGATTGTGAGAAAATTTAACCCTTCAGCGCCTGACGTGAGAATTACTCTCTTTAAGTCATTCTGCCAGTCGTTTTACACGTGTCAGCTTTGGACTAATTATTCTAAGAAGTCGCGTGATGGCATACGAGTCGCCTGCAATAACATTTTAAGATTCCTCATGGGCCTGAAACGTTGCTGTAGTGCATCAGAAATGAAACGAAGGCTAGGATTGATTCGTTTAATTCTATCCAGCGTAAAAGAATTGCATCGTTCATGTCCAGGGTTGAGACGTGTAATAACGGCATTATCAGAAGTCTGACTGACAGGCTGATGCTTTCAGCAATGTATCGACGCTGGGTAAATATTGCAACCTAGTTTCTATTTGTAATTTAAATTTTTGACTTTATTTTTTGACTTTAATTTATATTTTTGACTTTATTTTAATTACATATTTTATACTGTGTCTGTACTTTGGATCAAGGGTCTGAAATAAAGTATTATTATTTTTATTATAGGTACTCATCGAGTAAACATTCATAATATGAAAAACTGTTATGTAAAACATTAGCATAAATTTGCTACTACTTAATTGAAGTATGATACATGCCTTATGATAAATAATAAAAATTGATTTTGCAAATATATATTGAAATGCTGAAATATAATTTAAAATCAGAAATTAAATTGAAAAATTGAAATATATTTACATAAAACACTTTTAAAAGAATTAAAACGCGTGTAGATGTAACTTTGTTTTTACATTAGATGTTTTGCGTAAAAATTAAATTTTTATTATTACTTTAGCTAGCCCGACGTTAACGAAATGTAATGTAAAAACACAATTACAATTACACGCGTTTTAATCCTTTAAAAAGATGTATTATTTAAATGTGTAAAACTTGCGTTAATTAATGAAAATATAAATTTAAAAAAAAAATTCACGTAACACTTTTAAAACTTGAAAATTTTGAAATTTTATGTGCAATAATTTTTGCCCTATATTACGTTATATTTAATTTGTACATAAATACCATTAGACATAATGTATACTATAATATTTCATTTATATTGCTGCAAGTTTAGCAAGTAAATAAATAAACTTTATCTAATAAATCATTTGCCCGATACCAAAATAAAAGTGTGTGTGTACTTTTGTATGCACGCAAGAAGTATACTTGGCCTAACGAAGCAAAAATCATTAAAATGATTTATTCTTTGTGCTATTCTACGTTTGTAGACAGAACAATTTTGTAATAATCTTACAGGGGTGGTCTTTAACAATTAATTATTAAATAATGAATACGGCTGTATGGGCTTGAACCCTTTGCCTGTCCTAATAATGGACAAAGAAACCGAAAAAAATAACGAATGACGCAAACGTCAGAAAATTTTAGGAACCAACTTCAATCTGTTACTTTTGTGTTACTGGGATGCGAGCGCATCTTAAAATTTCACTCTCATCATTTTTTCATATCGCGCCTAAAGAAGTATAACTCCAAAAAATAAACAATTTTCCTCAAACTATTTACTTAGAAGTCAAACACCTCTGCCACTTAACAAGCAAACCAGGCATAATACGAAATGCAAAAGCCTTTCTACAAAACTATTTCTCGAGCATTAAAAAATAAAAAAAAATACGTCCCCTTAAGCAGGTAGCTTACAAATCGCTATGCAGCGGTGCTTCTAAGAATCGAGATAAAGCGGTTTATTGCGCCCTTCGGTTCCCTACGTCCCTAGAAGGATAAATATTATGTAATATATTAAGGCTTTGACAGGTTAAGCCTTCGTGATTCGCGCTTATAAAACGCTTCATTATTGAATAGTTCTGTTAGTTTCGAAGATATTTTGGGATAAGAAAGTGTTCAAAAAGCTGATAAAATATATTATTTATTTTTATTTATTGATTTTAAAGGAACAAACTGTCATAATTAAATCTAAAAGACCAAAATAGTCCCATAAATCTAATATATAAAATTCTCATGGCGCGGTGTTTGTAGTTAAACTACTTCGAAACGGCTTGTCCGATTCTCATGAAATTTTGAGTGCATATTGGGTAGGTCTGAGAATCGGACAACATCTATTTTTCATCCCCCTAAATGTTAAGGGTGGTCCACGCCAATTTTTTTTTTAATTTGTTTTACATTTTTTTTAAATTTGTTTGATTATGAGTCAGCATTAAAAATACATACAACTTCAAATTTTCACCGATCTACGATTAACAGTTACTTTTGTATCGCAATTTTAATATCGGCAATTCAACGTTTGCTGGGTCAGCTAGTTACTATATAAAAATAGAGTGAAGAGAAAACCACTGGAAACTCCTTTGTACAGGATGCCGGCTAGATTATGGGTACCACAACGGCGCCTATTTCTGCCGTGAAGCAGTAACGTGTAATCGTTATTGTTTTTCGGTCTGAAGGGCGCCGTAGCTAGTGAAGTTACTGGGCAAATGAGACTCAACATCTTGTCTTAAGGTGACGAGCGCATTTGTAGTGCCGCTATAGAAAATTATTATTACTTTAACTCATAAATATATATTTTTTAAAGTGAAAACTTTTATGACATTGACTCAATCTTTACGCATGTCAGCCAGTCGCAGAGAAGAAGTGAAGTTTAACTCATTAATATCAACTATCGCTTTCAAGTCAGGTTGGCCAAGTAATCTACGGCCGTTCCCAATATGCTATCTACAGATAGAGATTACTACCTTCTGCTGTCAATAATCTGAAGCTGTCTCAATATATCCGATAAGCCATGCTTATCGCCTTATATTGGGACGCGTGAATTGCAATTTCCATACAAACTTCTATCGCTGGTAATCTATACGTCGTCACATTGACAGACAGCGTGTACGGATAAGGTGAGTTATCGTCGATAAGTTTATTGGGGCAGAAATGTCAACGGTAGTTACGATTTTTATCTCAAGTAACAGATAGACTGAATATTGGGAACGGCCGTTATAAATAAGGCATAATATTATATACAAACTTGTTTTTCTTTGTCGATTGTTATGCTGGTATTAATAAAAAAAGGTTTTATTTGCAAATTATACGCTTTTTTCAAGAATGGTAATTTGACAGCCTTATATCTAAAGTAAATAACGAAAGAAAATTCTAACAGATTTTCGCTGATACGAGACTTAAGTTCAAAGAAAATTATGTACAAAAAAAATAGATACATAAAAAATGTGTAGTTATTACCTTAGATGATGTATAAATCCAGATAGATAATCTCTTGCTGTTAGACAGCCGATAAAAACAAGCCAGGAATATTAAGCATTAGTATAATTATGGATTTCCGCAAAGTAACGCCTACTTCAATAGTTCTAAACATATTTTTTTGACGTAGTATCGCTACGTACGCTTATGAAGCTCCGTTTAAAAAAAAATAACAAGTATTTTTATTTCAAACTGTGATGGTCGCGTTAGAAAAATACTATGAACGTCATAATATTTTTACGAGCAAATATCGAGGCCGAATAAAATGGATTCTAAATCACATCGACGATATTTTTATTACAATTTATATGCTATAAAGTATTCAGTATTAAAATTGTAGTTTCAAAATGATAGTGGGATTCTGTTGATAGATGAATTAGCTAGTAGAAAATATATTTTATTAAAGAATGTATTTTTCTCTATTCTTTTTGACTTTACTTGCCAGGTCGACCTGTTATTTCTACATAATATTATAAAACAAAGTCCTCTGCCCAATCTGTTTGTCTGTTCGCGATAAACTCAAAAACTACTGCACCGATTTTCATGTTTTTTTCACCAATATTCGTGGATAGATTCGTGGTTCTCGAATTCTTATATAGGTCTACAGAATAGTCCGCAATGGCATCACATAATATCATGTCTATCGACTCTTATTATTCCACATGTAGCGTCAAAGCTGACAAAAATCAACCGTATAATTCCACTAAAACAAATAAAGAGGCTGTAAAACGCTCCACAGGTAATAAATCTAGGAAATTACAATAGAAATCCAAATAAATTTCACCTCATTTTATTACCGACTCTATATTCAAACCTACAAACTTATAAACTTCCTCCAATCGTGTCAGGAATATACTACACTGAAACGAATAACTTAGAGGAAAGTCGTTCCAAATGCAACCTTATTGGACTGTAATTAGAACCAACATGCTTAAGTTGATGGTAAATTAGTTTGCTTTGGTAAGGCGTGAAGTCATTAGGCAGTCAACGTATACTAATAAAAGAATGAATAAAAAGTCTGAATAAAAATTTGGACGCGAACAGAAGTTACAATGAAATAATAAACTGATTTAGTGCATTTTGAAATGAATCTAATAATATTTAACTTAGTCCTTACATGATTTCTATGTCTGCGTACATAATTGCTACTAAAACACCTGTAGCAGGTACCACAACGGTGCCTACTTCTGCCGTGAAGGAGTAATGTGTTAACATTATTGTATTTCGGTGTGAAGAGGGCCGTAGCTAGTGATATAACTGGACATATGAGACTTAACATCTAATGTCTCAACGACGAGCACAAAATTGTAGTGCCATAATCAGAATTATTGGGTCTTTCAAGAATCCCGAGTGGCATTGCATTTTTATGGGCAAGGCGTATCAATTACCATCAGCATAACGTGCTGCGCGTTTCGTCCCTTACTGTCCCTTACTAACAAAAAAACATACATAAAATCGAATGATCGGGGACCCAGTGCTCTTTGAACGGCTAGATCACTTGGTGTTGCGTAGAGACGTCGCTACATTGTATGTCTTCTACCGCATTTATCACGGTGAGTGTTCCGAAAAGTCACAGGTCAAACAGACCTGATTCCTGCCGCCAAATTGCACCTTCGGCGATACACCACAAAGTAGATTTTGTGGTGTATCGCCGGAGGTGGAGGATATATCCTCCACAGCGCGGTTTCCAAGGATCTTTCTTCCACGTACAACCAAGCTGTGGAATGAGCTTCCTTGTACGGTGTTTCCAGGACGATACAATATGCGCACCTTAAAAACTTGTACACTTTTCTTAAATCCCTGCAACGCTTCTGTGATTCCTCTAGTGATCTAGGAGAATGTGAGCAGCGGTGATCACTTCATATCAGGTACGCTCGTTTGACCTCCGCTTCCATATAAGTTTTAAACGATATTTTCTTCTGTATTACTATCATTATTCACTCAACTATTTGCATCGCAAAATGTTTCCAAACACCGTCTGATTACCAATCTGTCTGCAAATCACGCGGTACTTCTGCCAAATCCAGTCCATAAGTCATCGCGGACAATGGTGACACCCATCATTAAAGTGGCCTTGCTGTGTGCCGCTGCCTCGCACTTAAATAGGCTTATTATAAACCTTATGTAGTTAGAAGTTGCAACACTTGTAATCTATTTAGCAAGTGTTTAGTTTTCATCATATTTAAATACGATAGTTAATTTCGTATAGCTTTTGACATATCTTTATCTTCTTAATATATATAAATGTAGTTTCCTGATGTTTGTTTCCAGTGAACTCCTAAACTAATCATCGGATTTTAATGGGTATTACTTTCTAGAGTGCAGTTTAGTCCAACTTGAGAGAAAGTATAGTTTTTATTTCATTTCGTTATTCGTTATTTATTTTATTTTTGTACGAACATTTCTATCAGTACTACTTCGGTCGCAATTCTGCTGAGACATTATTTGTTTAAATTTTTTTTTTTTGTAAATAAACACTACCTACGGTGAAGTTACTGTGCAACGTATGATCTATCAAAATATCTATTCCTGTTGACTTTGAAGCTAATACCGTTCTATAATTTTAGGTGTTTAGATAACTCATACGTCTAGATGGAGTCTCTTGCTGTTAGACAACCGATTAACATAGGCCAGGAATATCAGTTCAATGTGCGTGACAAGCTACGTCTTACACTCGCGATTTGTATGACACTTTTTGCATGTGTGCGTAACTTGCTCAAAATAGAGGTTAGTTCTAAAGTCTATTTTTTTTCGACATTTTCACAGCTGTCATAGTCTATCTAGACGTATAAATGATCTATGTTTGGGTGCCCTTTACAGTGCTAGAAGTAGACTCTATATTGTTCACCTACATGAATTTTAAACTCTTTTCAATAAGACATGCTGTAGAACAAAAAATGTTTAAACGTTGATTACTTTTTTAATTAAAAAACTTTTAAGGGATTAAAACGCGTGTAATTGTGATTGTGTTTTTACATTACATTTTTGCATAACGCGTACAATTACACGCATTTAATCCTTTAAAAAGTATTTTATTTAAATGTGCAACACTCGCGTTAATCGAAGAAAATACTTTTCATTAAGATGAGCTGCTCGTGAGTTATTAAATATACACACAAATCGACAGACCGACGAATTTAAAAAAAAAAACATTAAATTGGAGCCCACATTTTTAATGTAACGCGCTGTCACCATTCGTCAAGCAACAATTTTCCTCTAAAGCTACTTAATACGAATATGTAAATATTTCCTAAAGTCAACTTAAAACGCCGTACAGTTCGTGATTCGGGTTCTAACAAGCACAGATTAGCCGGCACGCATGACGCGGTGCGCTAGCTAGAAGTGCCTAGTTGACATTCGTAGCGCGGACTTACGGACAGACATAAATTACAATGAGTTAGGATATATATATAAGGCCCTTTGAGCGGTTCAACCAAAAGAGGTAAGTACGTGCGTCCGGGTGTTAAGGTGTGTTTACAGTGGGAGCTATAATATAGCTTCTACTAGCTTTACCTGGTAAACATATTATATAATTTTAATTGGCACACAAAATTATTTCTAAATTTACATAGTTAACTTTTTCGTAGCTGATACAATATAATAAAAGATAAGTAGGTAATTCGTAACTTTTAATAGACAAGGTTAGGAAAGGATGTGTGATAGACAATAGTATACAATTACATATTATTAGAAACAGTCCTGAGTAGTGCCTGTTTATTTCAATCAGTTCCTCCCTTTCATAAATCTCTTATTTTTATTACTCTTATTTGAAAAAATTATAATACTGATATCAGCCAAATTTCAAAAACCAAGCAACTAAAATGTAAAAAATAATTTTGTTTAAATTTTGAAGTAAGTTGTTTTGGGACCAATCTACGAGTAATCCTTTCAAACGATTGTTTTTCCTAATCAGCGCGCATGGCAAAGATGAAAGTTTATATCCTTAAAATATATAAAGTACAATCAGTAAATTTCTGTAATTAGATAAAAGATTTTAACAATAAAGTTTAAATATTGCTTAATATTTTATATCTTTAGGTGGACTAACAGCATGCAGATTGCGCACGATTTGTTAGGCTCTAATAGATTCATTCACCGATTGCTCGCTATATGTCGCGCTGTCATTCCATTGTTGCTTTCAGAACAGTTTGTAAACTAAACTTTTTTTATTACTTTAGGTGCTTTATATGAGAAAAATGACGCGTCAAGGCGTCCACCTATGTTAAGTGATACACCGTGCCCATTACAATGCAGTGTCGCTTAAAATTATTGATTGAACCCTAAAATCAGATCGCTCGTCACTTTGAGACATATGTAACATCACAGCGGAAAGAAGTTGCCTTTATCTGGAAGAATTTGAAAGAGATGAAACAGGAACACACATCCAGTTAGGATAGTTATCCAGTTTTTTCAAAGTCAAAGTCAAATTAACTTTATTCAATTAGGCTTATACTAAGCGCTTTTGAATCGTCATTAAAAATATTTAAGTAATTTGAATTAATGAACCTATCATATGTTCGGGAGAAGTAGAGTTCGTGAGACGAACATACAACAAACTCAACAGCCACTCTTTTCAATGAACAAGTATATTTTACAATGGCTGTTATTATAGTATACAAAATAACAAATTAGTTTGTAAGGTGCATCCAATATATGAATAGTGTTTAAAAAATATCAAATATTTCATAAAAAGTAATACAGAATAAATTGTATAAATATAAATTATCGTATATTGGATGCCTCCTCCTCCCTGCGTCGTAATCCTCAGTACTGAGGGTCGTGACCACCCCTCTGTATCACTTTCTCACGTATGATCGCTCTCCATCTATTCCTGTCTCTGGCAGTGTGAAAGGCATTGTGAACCGTAGAGTCTAGGGCGGAGCGGATCTGGTCGGACCATCGTGTTGGACCGCGTCCACGAGGCCTCTTCCCATCTATTTTGCCGACCACAATGAGCCTCTCAAGGTTTCCATCGTCCTTCCTTGCGATGTGACCGAAGTATTCTAAAACTCTGCGCAGACATAGTGTATGCATCGACCTTAAAAGCTTGAATTCATTGTTGTGTGTGTAAGAGTGCTTCGTGAACATGAAGGTTGTGATTATTGTCATAATAAGTAGTCGCATCTAACAAATACAATGATTTATAAGTAACTATAACAGGTCGACTTGACACCACAAGCAGCACCCGTTCACGAGTTGATGCATGGACCAGCCATCGGTCCCTACACATACTTGTTTGAGGGAATGCCATTTCAGTGAGCATGACGAACCGCGTTATAGCATACGCATGATAATTAATGCTCAGAAAGCAAGCCCACAAAATAATTTTAGAAGAATGAGGCAATGGCTCATACCTGGTAATCATACCTTTAATTTACCTCATGATGGAAGCGGCTGAAGACACCCAAAACCCCAATCCCAATAATTTTTACTTTGTAGATTAGAATGAAATTCAAATTTAAAAGATAGGAAGAACTGAAAAATTATTTCCAGCGAAATAATGATCAATAAAATAAAATACTTAGGTCTTGAAGTCATCAACGCATGGCAAAGACTCCGCTTGTGTGGCGACTCGAGGTGATTTTACTCGAGTTGACACACTTTGACACACTTTTTTTACACAAATTATCTTGCCCCAAGTTAAGCATATATAGCCTGTGTTATGGGTTACAAGACAATGATATACAATGAAATATACTTACTTAAACAAACATATATTTCATATAAACATACATAAATACATTTAAACATCCATGACTCGGAAACAAACATCCATATTCATCATATAAATGCTTGAACCTACCGGGATTCGAACCCGGGACCTCTAGCTTAGTAGGTAGGATCACTAACCACTCGGCTATAGAGGTCGTCGTTAGCATTACATAGCCAACCGTGACGGCCAAATCACATTTATTTACCACAAAATCATGCTCTCAACAATTTTTCACTTTAAAAATTCCCGATAGAAAAAAGAACCTAATAATACCTTTATCAATAATTTATAATCAAACATTGCAAACCCTGGAAATGGCTATTTTAGTGTATTTTTATTTGCAAACGTAATTATATTCTCAATAACTTTTATAACTTGAAATAATTATTTCAAAACAATTATTTTTGCATCTGCTTATATTATATTGACATTAAACTTACAGGTGTAGATTAGCGTACTTTAATATTATATTTTTATTACTTTAGCAATACTATAGCCTTTTTTTTATGGAGTAGGAGGACAAACGAGCGTACGGGTCACCTGTTGTTAAGTGATCACCGCCGCCCACAATCTCTTGCAATACCAGAGGAATCACAGGAGCGTTGCTGGCCTTTAAGGAAGGTACGCGCTTTTTTTGAAGGTACCCATGTCGTATCGTCCCGGAAACACCGCACAAGGAAGTTCATTCCACAGCTTTGTAGCTTTTTTAACAATTCTTTTGTTTGCATTCCTCTTTTTAAAAAAAATTTAAAACTGGTTTATTGATATTAAAAAAAAACGATTAATTATCGATATAAGCATGTATAATCACACTTCAATACAATTATAATAACTTTTTTCCCAATCACAATTACTACTGAAGTTATTCATTCGATTAACAGTTATAAATCATCGACCTGCATCGAAAGCCGATGATGAAATAATGAGTTCACGAATCTCTGACACCATAACTAAAGTATACTTCTACGAAACAAGAGACAATTCAGCCGCTAAAAAACAATTAAACAGTAATTGCTGCTTGAATTAAGTTTGCGGTATGCGTCGTCCATTACAGAGTTTTTGGAAGTAGTGAGGTGTCGTTTTATCGATTGTCGATTTTAATATTTCGCTTAATTAATTATTTTTAATAATTATGGCATTTCTGTTGATATCATCATATTTGACGGAAAATGTCCGCTGCTGGACAAAGGCCTCTCCCAAAGGTTCCTGCACTGCCCTCCTCCAACCTTTCCGGCATTGTTCACCAGATTGTCGGTCCACCTTGGCAACACTACGTCTTCCGGTACGTGGTCGCCAGTCGAGGACTTTACTGCCCCAACGGCTTTTTCTGTTGATATAAGCAACACTTATTCGTAACCTCCATCGGTGCTACATGCCGTTTTTGGGTTACCTTAACGATTTTTTCCATTGTAATCTGTCACTGGACACTTTTCTTCAGGGTGCAAACTCTCTCTCCTCTCCCTTGTCCAGGGTGACTTTTCCAACTTCCTCCGGTATTAAGTAAGTGTTTCAATAAGTTTTCATTCATACATTTATAAATATTCTACAGTATATTATAATTCAGACGTATAACACATGGAAATTTAATCTAACTACTATTTTCCTGAGGAAAAATTAGTATTTAAAAATATTGAACTTCTTTTTTCAAGTATTTCAATATTCTTCAATTACTGCATACGATATAATAACTCAATTATTTTATTATGATATTTATACAAAGTTGTTTTTATAAACTTGAGAACGTATAAACAAATTTGCGACAACTTATCTTTATCCTAAAGGTCAGTGTTGCCTGCTGACATAGATAAGAGAGCATCACCTATAATAAAACTGTTTTCAATAACTTGAACCGCAATAATAAAGTATCAATAAATATATACATTACAGTTATGTTAGTCCTACGCAAATGTGACATTTAACTAATCGCAAGCTATTTCCTAAGGTAATATTAAGTCAGATATTAAAATTATTTACAGCATTTATAATGATTACTTCAAATGGCAAATACTTACTAAATGGTTCTACAAGAGTATTGAGTAATGCGAATAAGTGTTAAAAAATATATGTACTTATTGTAAGTGCAACCTATAATCATGATCCAACCGTAAAATACTTCGGGCCCGCCCCCACCACACCTTCTCCCCACTTGTGTCGTGAATATGTTCTTCTTATAGAATTTTTAATAGGTACTTTGCCAATCGCCTTGTTCAACCTTTTATTTTTAAAATATAGTAAAATATTTTTTACGTAATTGTTGATTCAACCTTTGCAAAGTATTTATTAGGTTATTAGTGTTGTTAAGCAGTTCAAATATTTAGGTCACGTGCTTACGGAGAGGCTGCAAGATGACGAAGATATCGAGCGAGAACGAAGGGCCCTCGCTGTTAGAGGAAACATGCTTGCACGACGATTCGATAAATGCAGTAGGGATGTAAAGACTACTATTCAAAGCTTACTGCCTAGGCATGTACACCTGTCAGCTGTGGGTAACATTTACACACAAAGCATTTAGAAGAATAAGGTTCCAGTAGAATGATACATACAGGGCCTTTATGAATCTTCCGAGATGCTGCAGCGCATCAGGCATGTTCGTGGAGGGTGGGGTCCCTGACTTCTTCGCTGTAATAAGAACAAGAATCGCGACATTTTGGAGTCGATTGCGCAGCTCAAAAAATAAAATCCTCACGGCTATATCTGACGATATCAGGAGCCCTATATATAAACGATGGATATCTGTTCACATGGAGAATAACAAAAAATAAATTGGACATGTAATTAATATTATGAATTTTTATATTTTGGACACCACACCCTTATACAGTGATGGTTTTCTAGTTTTTAAGTTTACTTTTAATTATAATAAATAATTAATGTTAACTATGGGACGTAATTGGCCTGAAATAAAAGAATTATAATTATTATTTATGCTTACTCTTGGTTGCCTTTATACCTACTTAAATTCCATTCAGATTTTTTATTTATAGGAATTTTTATTCCATCCTCACATTCTTGGAGATATGGAATATCTAAACAAGTGGTCTCTAGGCAGGATCTTGTGCATATCTAATGAATGGGTAAAGTCTCGCTTTGTATAACCAAACAAGTTACAGTTTATATTGAATAAGCGTCTTCTGAAGGTCCTTTGCACAGGATGCCGGTTAGATTATGGGTACCTATATCTGCCGTGAAGTAGTAATGTGTAAGAATTATTGTGTTTGGTTCGGAAGGGTGCCATAGCTAGTGAAATTACAGGGCAAATAAGACTTAACATCTTATGTCTCAAGGTGACGAGCGCAATCGTAGTTCATTTCAGAGTACTTGGATTTTTTAAGAATCCTGAGCGGCACTGGATTGTAATGGGCAGGGCTTATCAATTAACACCACATGAACGTCCTGTTCGTTTCATCTCTTACTAAAATAAAAAAAACAATGTTACATTTCCTGTCAAATACCAGCTAAATGAATATAGTTTTCTTTTTATAATGTGTAAAAAATATTCATTGCCGAAACAAATATTCAAGGTGAAATAGATATTCATTAAAAACTGAATCATCGATACCGACAAGTACAAATGACACAACACTATTACGCCCTTATTTAGCGGACAATGAGCCGAAAACAATCACATCTTCATTAATTACAAGCGGAATGTTTCTGGACGAATAGGGAGGGATAACCTGTTGATTCGCGATGTCGAGAATACAAAGTGATCTTATGATTTCATAATTTAGACCATTTAGGGACGCGAATTTAATTACGTATAAATTATGTTGTTTTTGTTATTTAGGGGTTTTTATCTTTCTTGGATTCTTTGCATGTGAAGTTTTGAGATTATTTTGTTCACTATCACCAGACGAATATGGTACTAATTTGTTGGATATTTAAAACATTTATATATGTGATATTATCTTGAGACAGAAACGTGCTACCGATATTTCAGAGGACTTATATTCTCCGTTAGTTCGGTTAAGATTTTTGTTGTTTTTGATAATTTTTAGTTTATTAGAATATTTCGTAAAATAAATCACATAAAATAAGGATACAATATAATGACGCATATCGTGTCCTTTAAATAAAACACTTATAATGGATTAAAACGCGTGTAATTGTAACTGTTTTTACATTAGATTTTTTTGTAAAAGTTACATTTTTATTTAAGCTTACTCGACCTTTCCAGATCGCGTTTTTAGGGGGACTGCAGATGATCAAGTGTTTTTTTTTAAATGTCTCTCGTCAATCAAAGAAAATACTATATCGTATCCTGATGAAGCTGCCACTGTAGTCTGTAGCGCGTCCTACATGTTTTCCGTAGGCAGTACCGACTTCTTAGGGATCATCAGGTCACGTGTTGCGGGATTCTGGAACAAGTTGCAAGCGTCGGATAATTCCATCCTTTTAAGCTCTGTTCAAACTGAGGCGAATAACGCGCGGGACCCGTTTTAGAGCAATTCGCTCGCTCGCTTAGCCTCTCAAACTGACGCGTCTTCCCGCGTGTCATTTTTGGTTCTTCAGTAGAGAAACATCATGTATGTGATATCAAACAAACCCGCCGGGCGTCCCGCTCTTGTTTCGCTTCAACTTTAGCGACTACTCGCGCCAATTTGAACACGTCCATACAAGTTACGTGACACAATCGGCGCGAGCGACTTCCATCCTGTATACCGCGCGTTATTCGCCTCAGTTTGAACAGAGCTTTATCGTTGTCTGGGCTCATGAACTGCTTCATCTTCGAGCACTGGACTCGCGCGCATCATGTCAAATATCGCAAATAAATAACGATGTTTTTTGACTGATATATTTAAGCTTATGAATGTATTTTACATATTTGAACACTAAATAGTGTGATATGGGATTTTATGTCTTAAATAAAGATTTATTATTGTTAAAACGTTTTTTTCCCAATTATGTTCATCGCCAAATCATTTGACGGAGTAAAGTTATATTTAAGTAATATTTATTTACATCTTGAACGCACTAGACGAGCGAACTGTCTATTATTTGGTATTTAAATTTGTCTTGTCTCAACTCTGGCAGAATTGAAAGTTAATAATTTTATACAATATCTTTAGCCACTTAGATCATTAATACGTCTAGATAGACTATGACAGCTTTGAAAACGTCGAAAAGAGATATAGAGTTAACCTCTATTTTGAGCAATTCACGTACTCTAACACAAAGTGTCATACAAATCGTGAGTGTAAGACGTAACCATAACGGTGCTGATTTCTGCTGTGAAGCAGTAATGTGTAAATGTGTATTTAGGTCTGAAGGGCGCCGTAGCTAGTGAAATTACTGGGCAAATGAGACTTAACGTCTTACGTCTCAAGGTGACGACCGCAATTGTAGTGCCGCTCAGAATTTTTGGGTTTTTCAAGAATCCTGAGCGGCACTGCATTGTAAAGGACAGGGCGTATCAATTACCATTAGCTGAACATGCTGCTCGTCTCGTTCCTTATTTTCATTAAAAAAATTAAACCTAGCATGTTTTTATCGGTTGTCAAACAGTAATAGACTCCATCTAGACGTATTAATTATCTAAGTATAGCCAGATACGCTCAATAAGTAAACCATAACACCAATAAAACTAGAAATAACCAGATTCCCTTTGTTACAGGTGACAGGATGACAGCGGACGTCAAACTCGCAGCGACTAATTAGCAAAATGATCTTCAAAAACGTGTTCGAACACCAGGAGATGACGTGACCAAAATGAGAACGATAGACAATAGAACTTAGTGAATAATGTGTTTTAAATGAGGTTTAATGATGCCTGATCGGGAGTCAGTGGCTCCTACCAGTAGTGGTTTCCTGCCACTACAGTTCCCTTCAGCGTTCGCAGCGTTTCATGCTACCACACCCCCAGCTCCCACCTCAGCGATGCACCACGCGAGTCACTATCATCACCATGCGCAGTAAGTTCTTATCTTTATTTTTCTATACAAACAATAATATAAAAAATGACGTATTAAGGCTGTGTTACACAGGGACACCGGTCGCGCCACCGTGGTGTCCGTAAGCTATCAAACTTTACACCAGTCAGGATGGGACAACTCTCTGTAATAGTCCAGTAATTATAGTAAGTTCACCTCTGAATTTGAGATACCCAGCTGTAAGTCTGTAAATACTTGCATATTGACACCCTAAAAGTTGTCTCAAAACCTACATATGGTAGTATGGTACATCAACTATATATGGCGCGTTTTCGACCGCAGGCACCGGTTGACCTGAAGTGATGCTGTGACCGCGCGCTCTCCGCCCTGTATCTCGAAAACGGTTCACCTTATAAAAAATTTTTTGTAACAAAATTTGTAGAGAATTTTGTATTCTACAATATTGATACTCAATACAAATAGCAAAAAACCCATAGGAAATGAGATATTTCCAAAAAAAGCGGAAAAAAACGTTTTTGTAACCTTTGACCTTGAAATTTAATAGTTGCTTACCATATGTAGGTTTTGAGACAACTTTAAGGGTGTCAAATGACTGGACTATCAATCTCAATAAATATTTTTTTAACATTCATAAGTGCCATTTCCGTTACCAACATGAATAAAATGATTTTGATTTTTGATTTAGTCTCATAAGTCCAGTCATTTCCCTAGTATAAATAAATACCAATCATTTCACTAGTATAACTAAGCCAAACAATAATATTTGTACATAACTGCTTCAATTCAATACTGGCTCATCAGTCATGAGCACACTGGTAAATTACTAAATATATTAACATTTCATACACAAATAACATTTGAAAAACAAAATTTTATGAACGATGCGGGATTCGAACCCACGACCCCCGGCGTTCCGTGCCGGTGCTCTGACCAACTGAGCAAACCGTTCGGGTACCGCCTCGCTATAAAATTCTGTTTGCTTTGTTCAACTCTCAGGTTGTGGCTTCATTAATTGTGGTTAACATTTCATAATTGTATTCCACAATTGCTTCATTTCTACCACCCGGGAATTCTTAAATAAAAACACTAAAAACAGCGTCGTTAACATTAATATTAAAAAGTAACTCGTCTCATGAAAAGAGGCGTAAAGTTCACTTCAATTGCGACGTTATACTTTGTTTATATTTTATAGTTTTCATCTAAAAGGGATACATTAATTTAAATTTATTGTTAAGCACGCTGCCATTAAATCAAGTGTTTTTATTGCTAAAATAACATTGTAGTACATTTACGGTGAATATTAGAACATGAATACTAAACTTACTTATATAAGCATCAATATCCGGACGACCGAGTCTAGTTGAATTTTTAAGAATGTACAAAACCTGAACAAAACAAAAAACTAATAGGACATCTGTATTCGAACCTGGGTCTTCTGTTTTCCGGGTCACCCACTGTTCCATCTGAGCTATTACAGTCTTGTATGTAGTGCCTTTGATTGAAACTTAGCTAAATCGATTTATCGCCCCCGAAATCCCCTGTATAGTAAATTTTATGAAAATCGTTGTAGCCGTTTCCGAGATTCAGATACTAGCTGTTCTGGCGAATTTCAAAAGAAAATAAATGAATGGAGGAACTCGAAAAATAAGTAGCCATAAACCATCTATTCTAAATTTCGCATCAAATGGTGGCAGTTTCAAACGATTAGTGGTTTAGGCGTGAAAGAGCCTCAAACAAAGACCATTTTCATTATATATATATAGAAGACAAGAATTGCTCGTTTAAAGATATAAGATATACACAGCTGTTTTCAAAGAAGTATATATATTCTAACGACAAAATAAACTAGAAATAACTTAATTTTACTGTGGTATAAATATAAGAAACACAATATTAATATATCATCCCACTGCTGGGCAAAGGCCTCTCCCTTTTTCTTCAATTCGTTCTTATTGTTTGATGTGCGGGACTATAGCACTCCTTCGTTATTTACTGGATCATCTCTCCATATAGTTACCAGGTCTACCTCTTCTTCTAATGGGTACTAGTTAGTTGCTATACTGCTTCCGTTGTTCGTTGGTAAACTAACACAATATAGATGTAATTAATAACATAAAATATTGTTACAAAGAAATCAAACGAATACTATATAGAAGCAGAACATAAATTAATTAAATATATATGCTAGCCTCTGAAAAACCAACTTTCATCCATTTTTTCAATGTCTCTCTTACGAATTTTCGATCAGGTCACGTGTCCTGACGTGAGTTTAACCTTTTATACCCATCCCAAGTAAAATGCATATAATTATTATAATGTTAAATATTACAATCAATCAATTAAAAAATATGTTAATGTGATTTGCGTCCTAACTTATGAAAGCTCGTAAGAAGAACATATAAGAAACTCAACGGCCACTCTTTTCAATCAAGCAGAGTATTTTACAATGGCTGTAACATACATGACAAATTAGTTTGTAAGGTGCTGCATCCAATATATGAGTCGTGTTTAAATAAAATAAATTATTTCATAAAAAATAATAAATAACAAACTATATTAATATAAATTATCGTATATATATATCGAATTCCACCTTCGCACGACACGCCACAAGTTAGGATATCATCCCCACCATCTGAATGTGTGGCGGTCCTCAACAGTGCGGTTTTCAAGGAGCTTTCTTCCATCTTCTACAAAGCTGTGGAATGAACTTCCTTGTGCGGTATATCCGGGGCGATACGACATAGGTACCTTCAAAAAAAGCGCGTACACCTTCTCTGGTGTTGCAAGAGATTGTGGGCGGCGGTGATCACTTAACAACAGATATGTACGGGTCGTACACTCGTTTGTCCTCCTATTCCATAAAAAAAAATATATTGGATGCATCAACCCCTTAGAGCTTGATTTCATTGTTTGTGTAAGGATGCTTCGTGAACATGATGGTCGTGATTACTGTAACAAATAGAACTGGACTATAAGTATTGTTTTTTAAATATAACTCAACTTATTAAAGTCTTGAACTTGTAATCAAGTTATCATTTCATTAACAAATCCTTGTATTGCCAATAAGAAACTTGTACATACGATTCAAATCCCCCAGAAAACATTGCAGCTACCTTATAAACGAATTATTCCATCAAAATTTGTCATTAACATTCCAACCAGCCAGAACAACGATATCTTTACGCCAATATTCCTCGACTATCAGCACATAAGGTAGCAATGTTATGCAATTAAGTTCTTGCTTCGACGCGAATGCTAAATGCACCACTTTATTTTATAACCCGGTCCAATAAACACTGGCGGTTTGCGCATTTGCATCTCAACGCATAAGAGCCTTTTAACATTATAAAGAACTAGTATTAAATGGGGCTTATTTATTACAAAATGATCTGCACTCAGCTACATACAAATATTCACGTTGGTATTGCAGAGGGGCTCGCATAGATTTTTAATTCATTTTTGTAACTTCATCACCGTTGCCTCAACTCTTTTGTAGTTCAACAACAGAATCACAGAAGTGATTTCACAATTATTATCAAGGTCCATGTCGTATCCACTAGAAAACAAACAAACACTTCGTCAAAACGGGCACAAAACAGCCTTAACAAGTGTAATACATGAAAGAGGTCACTGATAAAATAGGTAGGATACTGTGGAGGAAGTTTGATATAAAAACAATTTTCAACAACCCCTCAAAAAAGTGGTCGCCTACCTACGTTCACCAAAAGACAGTATCGGACAAACAGAAATAACTATTTCTCAACGTGTTAAGGAACACATTAGCGCAGTCAAAAATAACGACCCTAAAAGATCCGCAATAGCTGAACACTTGCTTAAAGCCGGTACTAACCACTGGATCGAGCTGTATAGCCCCTGGTTGATTTCTATTGAAAGCCAAAACATCCCACGGCTTTTTTGAGAAGCTTTTAAAATTAAAAAGCATGCTAAGAATTTTAATAGGGAGGATGGTTTTAGACAAGCGCAAACATGGAACCTATGATCTAGCACTCTGCAGTACAAATTCATGTACAAGACTAAAGATTGTACAGTATTTGAATTTTAATGATAATGTAAATACTTAATTGTTAACATAATCTCAAAATAAATATTTCATTAAATAACATTAAAAAGGTAATTATTTCATTTCAAATCATTAATAATTGTATTAAATTCAATTCACTAATTGAGAAAAAACATAAAACTAAATCATTTCTCCCTTAAAAGCGGCTTTAAAATCAATTAGCAATTTAAGTAGGTAATAAATGTATAATATTACATATGAAACACAAACTAAGAAAATAAATATTATTTATTTTTAGCAAGATATACGGTCATCCATCTTTTGTAAATGTTATTATTATAATAATTAAGACCGAGATGTTCTGACATATCAATTTATAAACAACTTTAAATATGTCAAGTAAATCACATAACCTTGAGAAGTCTCTTTTAATTCTCCGGCTTATCACACCCATACTCTTAGTCGAGATAATAAAAGTATCTGGAGACAAAGGTGTTCAATAATTTATTGCAATGATAACATTAATATCAAACAGAACATAGATAAAAAAGGGATCGAAGCTAAACCAATGAAGCGCCAAGAACAGGAAGTCATCAAAGGGATTGAGACATTTACAATGTTAGAACGGACGTTAAAAGCGTCTCAACAAATGACTTAGCCGCTTCTCTCAAAGGGCATTTGACGTAGCAAAAGGCCGAGAATCTCCGGTCGAATGGAATGATTAATGCATGCCTCAAGCACTTTCAAATACCCAAAGATATTAAAATTTTAAAACGTTAATTTACTAAGCAGTTTGCTTTTACAATTCTGATGGATGTGACGTCCGAACTGAAATGGTACAGTTGCAATATTTTAAACTTTATTGTTTCTTGTCCGAGCTGAATAGAGCCTTTGTTCACGGCGCAGTTGATCTAGACTGCGAAGCCTCTTAAATCATTCAACAGTCGTATGGCAAAGGTGATTAATTTGCTGTTTGAGACGTGTTCTCGATGACATGAACGGAAATTTTTGAAAAGATGGGGTTACAAGGAATGAAATATTAAAGTTTTTAAACTACAGTACTGGAAAAAAATATTATAAAGAGAATTTCTTGTATCTTATTTTCTTGGGATCGAATTTTGCCGAATATCAGTAAAATTGTAAAAGTAATATGTAGTAACCTACATAAATATTACTAGAAATCAATTTAATTTGATTTGAGAATCTAATTGAAAATTTCCCTAATATTCTTGAAGTTAGATAGTTAGTTAGAAAGATGAGATTCCGTTAATTTTTTGAAATTTACTACCGTTTTATTATGTTCTTAATAGTGATTTTCATTATTATAACACTAGAAATAAGGGGTTGCTTGTAACTAAGTCTAGTAAGTTTCATAAGATACGTACACTCTTTTATAAGAGTGTATTATTAAAGTCCAAGCCATTGTCCACGCATTATCTATAAATAAATTTAAATGTTTTATTAAAAAATGGCTTTCTCTTAAATCCTACTACTCCACAGCAGAATATCTAAGTGACCCGACAGCCAAGGACTAGTTTATTTTATTTTATAGCAATAGCAATGACAGTACAATATTGTGTATTTCATTAAAAAGAGCACAAAAAAGAATGCTGGGAGAGTTTCTTGCGCTTTATTTGTTTCCGAAACGGTAGTAGTATCTACTATATTAGAAATGACATCAACAAGAATTCTAAAGGAATCAATTTTGAGAAAATAAATGTTTTATGCCTTTAAATCCCAGAGGTGAGGGTTATCACTTTAAAAACATAACAAATTGTTTAGTTTTGTTGAACCCGCTAATTTGCCATGAATAGATTCAACTTTTGTCATTACTAACAGTTAGATCAAAACACCATACCCTGTCATTCCGAATCCAAACAATTTTTTTGCCCAAACCACACAATCCGAGACCATTTTATTGTCCCCGACAGCATCGGTCCGAGATTTCGCCGGAAGTTGGTCCGAGTGAGCCCATTAACGGCTCCAGTGCCTCATTTAGCCACGATAATTGCCACCACGTGGTATTTCTGAACGTTCTAATAATATCACGCACAATGGGTTGGACACATTTGGCTATTTTTGTTTCGTTTCGTCACATGAGGTGTTGCTATTGTTTGTCTTTTGATTCATTAACTGGAAGCTTTACTTCTTTCTTAATGCATTTGTACTATCTGATTCCGCTTTGAAACAACTTTATTTTATAGAAATTAAGAGATTCTAATTTAGTTTTGTCTTTAATTTATTTTATAAATTCAAAATAGACTTAAGTTATACAGGCATGTCTTTATCTGGTATCCTTCCTTTGCCCTGCCCTTCCACGTCAATACTAGTGAGGAGTGGTAAATTATCTAAAAGCAAGAAAAAATTTTACCTGTTGCTCCATTTTAATATTAAGTAATGCTATTAGAAATTTAAGCAATGAGTATGGTGACCGAGCTGTTTGGTGTAAAACTCGGTAAAACTGAAAACACGTTTTCCCAGAAATGACACCAAACTATGTAAGTTTTCCGCTCCGAAAAATCATCAAGTAGTAAAAAGAGATATGTAAAACACAGGTATAAAAATATATTAGCAAGAATCGTATGTAGTTTTCACATATGATTATATTGGGAGGCGCCTTTGCACAGTTTGCCGGCTAGGTTATGGGTATCACAACAGACCCTATTTCTGCCGTGAAGCAGTATTGTTCCGGTCTGAAAGTCGCCGTAGCTAGTGAAATTACTGGGCAAATGAGACTTAACATCTTATGTCTCAAGGTGACGAGCGTAATTGTAGTGCCACTCAGAATTCTTTTAATTTTTCAAGAATCCTGAGCGGCACTGCATTGTAATGGGGTGAGCGTATCAATTACCATCAGCTGGACGTCCTACTCGTGTATGTATATATGTTACAATAGAAAAATACTGTTAAATCTGCAAACATTTAGCAACCAAACCCATTTCAGACGTTGAATAAGTTGTTCACATAAATAATGGATACAATAAATAGTAAAGCCTCGAATCATGTGAAACTTGAACCGGTCTCGAAAGCTAATCGATAAAAACTTGAGTTAGGGATCAAGATAGTACGAGGTATTGTATATCATGTATAAATACAGATTACAACTTCATCTTGAGTAACTGTGATTTATCTATAATAATTTTAAGTACATGATTTACTTTATTAAGTTTCTGTAACTCTTAGAAGGGGAAAGAGAGCTCAAACAGGAGGTATATTACCAAAAATCGAAAGCCGATGTTTCGGTCCGAAACGAAAGAATGACGAACTTCGAATTAAATCCTATTACCAAAGTTTTTCGGATTCGAATTGTGTGGACGGATGTCGTTTCGGAACCATAAAAAGTGATGTTGTGGTTACGATCATAATAATGTCAAGCAACGAAAAAGTAAATGTCAAGAGAATTTGGAAATAAGGCAAACGAAAGACAAAATGTCTAATCACGAACTTCGTATCGATCTTCGGATTCGAAACACTTTCGTAATAGGAAATTGTACGATCCGTCAACCGAAACATCGTATTACGATTTGGTAATAGGGCTCCAGAACCCAACGCCTTACACATGATTCATAGGCTACTAGCATGTAATTAGTGATTTAGGGACATGTTCACCGACAAATAATCAAACCCTCAAATATATAAATGGCTGTTTTGATGAAAATTTCTGTTCACCTCATCCTAATCATTGGGTCCTGACGATAATCAGGCGAATATCATATCTTATCGACCACGAATGGCTTGGGTTATCGTTGAAGCAGCGAAAAAAGCGATTCACTAGATTGTATGAAACGTGCAGTCATCGATAGATTGACAGACGACGGATATAATCTTGTAAAAAACGGAGCCAGCCGAAGTGCGTTATGTTTTAACCTTTCCGCATCGGCCGTGCCCGCGGGCACTGGTAATTCAAAAAACAATAAGAGCGGCTGTGCCGCGGGGCACTCTTTTACCTCATCCAGTTTTCACCCTTATTAGGTGTACAAGATGGTTTATTTGCCTACGCAGTTATGAACGAGTGAATTCCCAAACACATTTCGATCCGTTACGATTCAAGGCCACCAATATTGGACGTCATAGCTTTACGGACAAAGCACTTATGTGTCCACTTGTTCCCGGCCGGCGCAGCGAGCGGTCGTTATCATGACTTTACACGAAGATCGTTCTTTGTGGAGATTTAAGCTTTATTTTATAATTAACATATACTATTCATTACAAAAACATAAAAGAAAATAAATAAAACAAGTAATTAACAATAATAACAATATTTATTTTAAAATATACCTATTTTTACACATTTTTTCGAATGAAAAGTCTGTGTGAAATAAAAAAGAAAGACAATGTGAATAATTTATACATGGTCTTATAGCTTGTTTCAATAGCTTTCAGTGACAGTCACTCAAATCACCCTAGTTATAAGCATTTTATAACTACACGTAAAATAATAAACACGGGGAAAATGCCGCGAAAATGCCGGAAGCTTGCCGATCTACAGTGTACAGCGAGATCCGGAGCGCGCCGATCCGGAAAGGTTAAGCAACTGTTCGCTTTCAAACTTAGCCGGATAATACTTCGTCGCCTATTGTAATTACTATTTCAAACTTATGTCAAATCACTGCACGTTTCATACTATATTTCAATTTTTACTTAGGCAGTCCCGTTTCTTATTACGTAATATTTACATCCATTATTTATTATCTTCTTTTTTTTTCAAAACGTGAAATAGGACGAGGAATATGTTTTGATGTTATACTTCTTTAGGCGCGTTATAAAAAAATTATGAGAGTGAAATTTTATGATGCGCGCGCATCAATGTAAAACAAAAGTAACAGGTTGAAGTTCCTAAACTTTTCTGACGTTTGCGTCATTCGTTATTTTTTTTTGGGTTCTTCGTCCATTACTAGGACAGGCAAAGGGTTCAAGCCCATACAGACGTATTCATTATTTAATAATTAATTGTCGAAGCCATCTTTGCAAGATTTTAACAAAATTATTCTTTCTAATAACGTAGTTTTAGTAAACGCTCGAGGAATAAATCATTTTAAATGTGTTTGCTTTGTTAGTCGAAAGAAGTATTTCTTGTGTACGTGCATAAGTAGTCTATTATTATTTCTATTTTCTATTACACATCAAATGTGCCTATTTATTCAGTAAACAATTTATAATATGGTAATAAAGGCATAAAAGGCATTTATTTTCTCAAAATTGATTCCTTTAGAATTCTTTTTGATGTCATTTCTAATAATTACTAAATACTACTACCACTTTGGAAACAAATGGCGCTCTGAGAGAGAAGAAGCGGCGCAAGAAACTCTCCCAGCATTCTTTTTTTGCGCTCTTTTCAATAAAAATATACAATATTGTACAGTCATTTCTATCGCTATAAAATAATCACAATCTAGTCCCAGTCCGTCCGATTATTTAGATATTCAGCAGTGGAGTAATAGGATTTACGACAGAGTCATTTTTTTATTAAACATTTAAATTTATTTATAGATAATGCCTGAACAGTGGCTGGGACTTTATTATAGAAGTGTATACATTTACCCTTAAAGCTATTATGTATCTTATGAAGCCTACTAGAATTAGTTACAAGCAATCCCTTATTTCTAGTGTTATAATAATGAAAATCAATATTAAGAGCAAAAAGGTGACGATTTTTGTGATGTATATGTGGGTCTACACAGTAAGTATTTTATTATAGAGTCACTTGTGCCAAGTACTACGTGAAATCAATTATTTATATATTGAATATACAATGTGATCAAGTATATTGTTGGACTCTGCAATTTTACGTTTAAAAAAATACTCTTTTAAAAAAAATCCATTTAATATGGCTGTTTATTTGTATTTTGACAAATGAAAAATAATAATAATAAAAAATTTACATACTTTTACACAAATGATCTTGCCACAAACTAGGCATAGCCTGTACCATGGGTACAAGACAACGATATCTATATATATAAAAATGAATTGCTGTTCGTTAGTCTCGCTAAAACTCGAGAACGGCTGGACCGATTTGGCTTATTTTGGTCTCGAATTATTTGTGGAAGTCCAGAGATGGTTTAAAAGGTGAATAAATATGAAAATATTCGGAATTAAAAAAAAAAAATTTTGTTTTTCCTTTGATGTGTCGTTCAGAAATCAAATTGAAAGAATAGTTTAAAATGAATAACTAATTAGAATCTTTGTATCTGTCTAACTTTCTCAGGAGTTGTAACTCCTTAATTTACTTAACACAAACTTAATTTTAGCTATCTAAACATAGATTAACTACAGTTGATGATGATACTATGATGGCAATACAACGTTTGCTGGGTCAGCTAGTATATAACACAATATACTTACTTAAATATACACACAAACATAGACTAGGAAACAAACATTCATATTCATCATTTACATGATTGCACCTACAGGGATTCGAACCAGGGACCTCTAGCTTAATTGTCAGTTACCAACCATTAATTTATTTTTAATTCGAAATTTTACTGCAAATAAGTATAATATTGTGTTTTTTTATTTATTTGACACTAAGGGACGTTCAGCTGATGGTAAATGATACGCACTGCCCATTACAATGCAGTGCCGCTCAGGATTCTTGAAATATCCAAAAATTGTGCACTACAACTGCGCTCGTCACCTTGTGATATAAGTTGTTAAATGTCATTTGCCTAGTAGTTTCAAAGCTACGGCGCCGTTCAGTTTGAACCACAATAATGCATACACATTACTGCTTCACGGCTGTTGTGCTAGCCATCATCACCCTTAATCTAGCCGGGATCCTGTGCAAAGGAGCCTACCGCTGGTAATTGCTTTCGGAATGTAGATTGTTCCAATGAGCTGTTTGATCTTATACCTTATTAACACTTAAACCCACCATTAACTGTACCCCAAAACCGGATGATTACGATAAAGATGTACCATCTAATTACCAACACTCGAACAACAATGGCACGCCATACGCCACACACGATGTATGCTTTTGTTTTATGCCATACAATGATTTGTGGAGATCGGATGCGGGCTGAAGAATATGGGGCATAGAAGTAGTTGTATTTATGGTGATAATAAAATGTGTGTATGAGGGATCTTGTTTTGGGACAATGGGAAAGACTAAAAGATTTTTTGTGTGAAGTTGTCATACAATAAGTCTTTAGTCTTCCCATGTTTAACACGAGCTTTATAATCTATTTTATTTATTTATTACTAGTTGACCCGACAGACGTTGTTCTGTTTATAATAAATAAAATAATGTTTTTTATTAATTTGTCAATAATATTTCATAAAATCAAGAATTATTTCGTAAAATGTGCACCCTGTTGTTGCAATGAAATTGTTTCACAGCAGAACTGTCAAACCGTGCGTCAATAAATTCTCTCATAGAAAATAATATGTCCATAGAAAACAAATATCGGACGACGGGGGACACATCAAAGGAAAAGCAAAATTGTTTTTTTTTTATTCCGAACACTTTCATATTTATTCACCTTTCAAACCTTCCCTGGACTTCCACAAACAATTCATGACCAAAATTAGCCAAATCGGTCCAGTCGTTCTCGAGTTTTAGCGAGACTAACGAACAGCAATTCATTTTTATATATTATATAGATAATTAGTTACATAATATATTTTTCTTCATGCCTAATAGAAATGTACAGTATCAGTCGCAAAAACAGAAACAATGAGGCACCCTTACGGCCGTCCCCAATATTCAGTCTATCTCTTACTTGAGATAAAAATCGTAACTATCATTGACTTTTCTGTCCCAATAAACTTATCGACAGTAACTCACCTTATCCGTACACGCTGTCTGTCAATGAGACGACGATTACCAGCGATAGAAGTTTGTATGGAAATTTAAATTCACGCGTCCCAATATAAGGCGATAAGAATGACTTATCGGGTATATTGGGACTAATTATTGACAGTAGAAGGTAGTAATTTATCTCTATCTGTAGATAGTATATTGGGAACGGCCGTAAATGTATTAAATTCCTCTGAATTGCTCACTAGGAAACCCTGTGCAGAGCCCAACCAGTGATTAGTGATTACCGTCTGCTATGTCATTTTTTTTGAATTAAATAGAATTTAAACTGACAACCAAAACAATATTTATCTGACTTTAAAGTATACCTTCTGTTTTATTTATAATAATTCTTATTTGTATTAAACAATATTGCATCTTTTTTTAAACTAAAAATATATGTTAATATTACTAAAACCATAAATAATTTTCTATTAATATTATATTATTTTCAATTCAATATAAACAAATAGGTACATTTAAATTGTAATTAATTTGCTCGAGTTATTCTATGTACTATTTAATTCTGTAAACTTTTATTCTTGACTAGCTGACCCGACAGATGTTTTTCTGTTTATAATAAATAAAATAATGTTTTTATATGAATTTGTCAATAATATATCATAACATCAAAAATTACTTCGTAAAATATGCACCCTGCTGTCGTAATGAAATTGTTTCACAGCAGAACTGTCAGACCGTGCGTCAATAAATTCTCTCATAGAAATTATGTATGGACACAACAAAGGAAAAAAAAATTGTTTTTTTATTTAATTTAGCAGCATTTTCCTATTTATTCACCTTTTAAACCTTCTCTGGACTTCCACAAATAATTCTACACCAAAATAAGCCAAATCGGTCTAGCCGTTCTCGAGTTTTAGCGAGACTAACGAACAGCAATTAATTTTTATATATATAGATAATGTTCTATATATTCATAAGCACATTGATTAAATTGCTAGTAAATGTGACAGTCATAATGTTAAAACGAGGAACAAACATAAACTTGTTAAGCCTACTACTATGTTAAGTCGAGTTAGTAAGCCTTTTATTGGGCCATGTACCTATATGCTCCTACAATATGATCCCAGAAAATGTACAAAACGTGTTACGATATTTAAAAGAGTTTTTAAAAAACGTTTGTGTGGGAAAGGTTACTATAGCATAAACGATTTTCTTAATAGTACCACAGATTGGGAATGAGCACCCTCTGGCTCTTAATTATAAATGTTTATTGTACGATATTACATTGTTATTCATATTTAAAAAAAAAGCCCGCTGAGTTTCTTGAGCCCGTTCTTCTCAAGTCTGAGGCAGTCTATTTTGAATGGGTGGTGGTTTTAGACGTTCAATATATGATTTTGAATAAAAATATTTGTATTTGAATATTAATCTGATTTATACTTTTTTAATTACGACTAGCTTTTGCTCAGGGCTTTGTAGGCTATATAGAATATATTGTTTAGATGCAGTTGAGAATTAAAATATGGAAAGAGCTTAAATAAAATATTTTCGCGCCTAAAACATAATGCCTATATTTTTAGATAGACCCCTTAAGAATCGGTGATAATTATATTTAATTCCATGTAGTATTTTTTGCGTGATGTGAGTTGAAACAGTCAGAAAGACAGACAAAGGCTCAAAATTTTTTGTTTTGGCTTCTGTAAGTATATTATATCAAAAATATCGTTGTCTTGTGCCCTAGTCTAGGCTATACCTATAGTTAGGGGCTTGATCTTAAATTTAAATTAAGAATTATCTTAATATATTCATCATTTGCACCTACCGGGATTTGAATCTGGGACCTCTAGATCATTAGACAGGGTCACTAACCACTGTGCTACATGCGTCGTTTAAATACAATAGCAGTTATCTTTCTTTTTTCCAGCGAAACAGAGCTTAAAACCAAACCAATAAATCAATGCAGAAAAGTTTTTGCAATTCCCGGTATAATTGTTGCGTTGAGCGAGAAGTGTAATAAAATTTTACAGGTACAAGTTCTAGCCGTGCTCAACTCCTCCACATTGAGGTGAACTCAACATGGAACTAATAATGTTACTGAGCAAGCTACTAAAGCTGTTTTCACATTGGGGTATAAAATTGTGTGGTTTCGTGGGCCATTCGGTAGGGATATAGCACCTCGTTTTTTTTTTCATTTTTTTATGAAAATAAGGGACGAAACAAGTAGGACGTTCAGCTGATAGTAATTGATACGCCCTGCCCATTACAATGCAGTGCCGCTCAGGATTCTTGAAAAACCCCAAAAATTCTGAGCGACACTACAACTGCGCTCGTCACCTTGAGACATAAGATGTAAAGTCTCATTTGCCCAGTAATTTTACGAGCTACTGCGCCCTTCAGACCGAAGCACAGTAATGTTTACACATTACTGCTTCAGGGCAGAAATAGGCGCCGTTGTGGTACCCATAATCTCGCCGGCATCCTATGCAAAGGAGCCTGGTAAATGTCCTAAGTCGCCTCTTAGGGGTGTCCCCTTGGAGCTGGGACTGTGATATTCTTTTTATGCCCCGAGGAAGCACGGGCAGAATGCCTTGACAGGTTATTTAGTACGCGATACTTCCTTACCGCCATCTGACTACATCCATTCCCCCCTCCTTTAATAATAATCATTAAAATCAGTTCATTCACCGAATAGCCCTCCGCAAATCAATTCTCAATGACTTATATTAACCTTAGCCCTACAATAAGTGCTTTATGCTTAGTTTCACTTAGTGGATGACGTCATTTGATCTGAATGACAGGCCATTGCACCCTGTGTAGAACTATTCTATAGCCATGTTGGTCTTATACACAGACTTTTAACTAGACTCTATACAAAATACAGCGTGCAAGAGAGAAAAAACATCTCTCGGAGATACAATTGGATAGAATAGGAAAGCGAATCTATTGTTATTGTAACCTATTTTGAGTGACAGGTCGTAAATAGTCAGCCAGTGTCATTAGGTCCTGAGTATTTTTTTTAACTATTTATTTATAAAAAAGTAATCAACAGCGTACACAAGAATTATTTTTACAATCGTATTGTAGCTTTTACATAAAGCCACGAAAACATTTTGAATATTTTACTAGCAAACCACCAGTGGGAGGCTCCTTTGCACAGGATGACGTCTAGATTATGGGTACTACAACGGCGCCTATTTCTGCCGTGAAGCGGTATTGTGTAATCATTATTGTGTTTCGGTCTGAAGCTAATAAAATTATTGCGCAAATGAGACTTATCATCTTATGTCTAGAGGTGACGAGCGCTATTGTTTTGCACCTCCGAATTTTTGTGTTTTTCAAGAATCTGTAGTGGCACTGCATTGTAATGAGCAGGGCGTATCAAATACCATCAACTGAACGTCCCGTTGGGGTAGTAAAGTCCTCGAATGGCGACCACGTGTCCGAGGCCCCCCACAAGATGGACCGACGATCTGGTCAAGATCGCCGGAATACGTTAGATCAGGACAGCTCAGGACCGATCTTCGTGGAAATCTTTGGGTGAGACTGATGATGATAGTCTAATTTCTGTAACCACTCTTTCAAAAAAGCTTTAAGGTTGCATTTAGTTCTTTTGAGATGCTAAATTGACAGCACCTTGCTTACCTTATTGAAAGTATTGTAAGTAATAATTGAAATTCAAATATTTTTATTCAAAATAGGATGTAAAATTACTTATTGAAAGTTAAAAAACTACCACCCATTCCAAAATGAATACCTGAGACCTGAAAAGAATGGGCGCAACAAACTCAGCGGGCATTTTTTTTCATCGATTAAATATGTTTACAAAGTAATATTGTACAATTAAACTTATTATTTAATAGCCTGAGGGCGGTCACTCCATTCCCAATCTGTGGTATCATTAAGGAAGCCATTTATGTTATAGTAACCTTTACCACACAAACGTTTTTTAACAATTCTTTTGAATAACGTAATACTTTTGTTTTTACTGTGATCTTGTTGTAAAAGCATATACATCGCCCCACAAAAGACTTACTAATTCGACTTAGCTGAGTAGTAGGCACCATAAGTTTCTGTCTGTTCCTGGTGTTAACATACATATACCCTTATTGCATATACATACCATGGAAATTCTATAGCGGATAACTGCTCCACTATAAAGACAGATTTTAACCGTCTCAACGAAGCACGGATTTATCGTCATGTATTAATAGGGAATTATGACAATGGTAGCCTGTACGAGATGCCAGGAAACAGCAATTTACGACCGGAACGATTTTATGAGTCGATTGACCGACTAAATGGTTTTTTGTTTGACGGTCTGGTCGAAGGACGGACCGTTTTACAATTAGATATTTTATGACTTCTATACGATGATTGGTTGTGACTTGAGATATCTTGTCTAATAGTGAGGTTCCCTTATATAATATCCCATATATAATAGAATTGCTTGATGACCGATATAGCCGAATGCTTATTGACCCTGACTACTAAGCTAGAGGTCCCGGGTTGGAATCCCGGTAGGTGCAATCATTTATATGATGAATATAGATGTTTGTTTCCGATTTAAGGATGTTTATATGTATTTATGTATGTTTAAGTAAGTATATTGTATTAATTATATATGCCTAGTTTGGGGCGAGATAATTTGTGTAAAAGTGTGTCAGAATAGAAAACACTTGATAAGCAACAAAAAAACACACAACACAACTATTTCCAATATTAATTAAAATCTTAAAATACTAAATTAAATAAGGTTACTAATATTATAAAAAAAATAACTGTGTTTGCGTGATTCCAAAGGAGCTGACTCAGTATATTGTTGTGGTAATGCAGAAGTCACCAACACAACACTGGTTTTCAGCAGCCCCTCGTCATATTTGGAGTAGACAGTTGCGATAGTCTTCACATTGTTATGATGTTTTTTTTATGTTAATAAGGGACGAGATGAGCAGGACGTTCAGATGATGGTAATTGAAACGCCCTGCCCATTACAATGTAGTGCCGCTCAGGATTCTTGAAAAACCCAAAAATTCTGAGCGGCATTACAATTGCGCTCGTCACCTTGAGACATAAGATGTTCAGTCTAATTTGCCCAGTAATTTCACTAGCTACGGCGCCCTTCAGACCGAAACACAGTAATGTTTACACATTACTGCTACACGGCAGAAATAGGCGCCGTTGTGGTACCCATAATCTAGCCGGCTTCCAGTGCAAAGGGTCGAGTAGGTTGGTTAGGTAGTTATTCGCGATGTTATAAATTTAATTTGTATATAATTATTAATATGCGAATTATTAATCAATGAATATAAATTATCGTTGCAATTAATAAACCATATTTTGCCATTGTTAAATTTTTATTGCCGGCCATATTGGCTGAGCTTAAATGGAACTTTAGCACGACACGTGAGAATGAAAACAGGTTGGAGTTCCTTTGTGAAGTTCGTTACATTAATATTAAATGTCGGTGGATTGTAACTTGTTGAGTTAATTAAAGTATATTTATATTTTCATTACAAGTTTAAAAACATATTATTAAATGAAAATCACACCGATCTGTGACGATCGCTCCATTGAGTAACAATATACAATTCATATACCTACTTATAGATTACAATGTGTGCGATAGAAAAAATAAACAAGTCTCGCAACTAACTTCTTCAATCACAAAAAGTTGTAAGATCTATGTCACCATGTCGGTCAATTTATTCAGTCCCTGAGCTGTTCGTGCTATATATCAGCTTGGTTATAGACAGTATCTCAAAGGAAAAATTTAAAAAAATTCTTACACAAAAATCGTTACCTATTTGCTCTTAATAGTGATTTTCATTATTATAACACTAGAAATAAGGGAATGCTTGTAACTAATTCTAGTAGGCTTCATAAGATACATAATAGCTATAAGGGTAATGTATACACTTTTATAAATAAAGTCCCAGCCTCTGTGTAGGCATTATCTCTAAGTATATTTAAATGTTTTATTAAAAAATGGCTCTGTCATAAATCCTATTACTCCACAGCTGAATATCTAAGTGATCGGACAGCCTGGGATTCGATTATGATTATATTATATATTATGTATATTTTATTAAAAAGAGCGCAAAAAAGAATGCTGGGAGAGTTTCTTGCGCCGTTCTTCTCTAAAGTAATAAACCTGGCCTGTCTATCTAGATGTTTAAATTATCTAAGTTCAAATAAATAGAATATTAGAAGTTCTTAAGTAGTAACAATATTTGCGGTCAGCTTAGATTAGGTTAATAATTGCATAAAAATATTCCATATAATACGGAACCCGTTTCAATCACCCTATATTGTACGTGCACTGGTCTTTATGAAGGTTTGTGCGACGCGTTTGAAGAACAATCGCACATAAAACGAACAATATTTATTGACTAAACTTGATTAATATAATGCTCTGCAAATTGTTAATGCTTTTGTACGGCCATGCGTTTGTTATGGTCTTGTATCGTTTGTGGAAACTGTTTAATGTGATTAATTGTGAATGATTAAATATTCAAATTGGGCCGTTGTGGTATACTTTGCTGATTAAAAACTATTTTAGTTATTTTGAGTGTTATTTCCGCTATTATTTCCTCCGAAGAAACATATCCTGCGGATACCTCGTGTAGAGGTGAAACACGTGTCGAATTGATTGAAGATAAATATTAGCGGTATGAAAGCTCAATTTATTTTATGACAATAAGAAATGAGACGATGAGGACTTTCAGCTGAAGGTAATTGTTACGCCCTGCCCATTACAATGTAGTGCCGCTCCAGATTCATGAAAAACCCAAAAATTCTGAGCGGCATTACAATTGCGCTCGTCACCTTGTGATATAAGATGCTAAGTCTCATTTGCCCAGGAATTTCACTAGCTACGGCACCCTTCAGATCGAAACACAATAATGCTTACACACTACTGTGTCACGCCAGAAAAAGGCGCTGTTGTGGTACTCATAATCTAGCCGGCATCCCGTGCAAATTATGCCGATATTGTCATAAAAAATTTGCCAACTTTGGGCGAAGTACACCAGGCGTGCCATCAACAACATCAGGGTGCAATAGAATGATGCGTATCGTATCCTGATGAAGTTGCCTCGGTACATGTTCGCCGAGGCCAGAGTACCGGATTTCTTTGCGATCATGAGATCGCGTATCGCAACATTCTGGAGCCGATTGCGAGAATCCAAGAATGAGATCCTGAGCACGCTGCCCGGGTGTCTGGATTGCTCAATTAACAAGCATTGGCGTTCAGAGCACCAGGAGGCTAATAGGAAATAATAGACCTGAATACAGAATTGTATTTTAATGTAATTTTAACGGGGTGCATACCTTTTAATAAAGATTTAGATTTAGATTGTTTCTACGGCAGGAAATGTAACTGGGTCCCATACGCCGCCGAGCCTATCAAAACAATCCAAGCAAAAAAAAACAGGTTAAGTTTTATTGAACTAATTAAAGGTGCACGCAAGCCTGATCCGCTACTGTGCATGCACGCCACGTTGCGTGTACGGATCTTGTTCGTTTTGTGCCTCCCGTGATTGCCACGGGATTAAGTGAATGGTTTTGGAGGTCAACTGTGCCTTATTGACACATCTACTTTAAAGCGTATACTTAAACAAAATATTTTAACTTCATTTCAATGATGAAACACAAGCTTTCCCGGAAAACTTTGGTTTGTCGTATAAATTAAGTGTCCCGCGCTCATTTTATGAATTGTCATATGTAATAAAGTGTTATTGATTGAATTATTTGACTTATATCAATAATAATAACGTCTCGAAAGACTATGACAGCTGTGAAAACGTCGAAAAAAGTCCAGTCGTTTTTGCAGTACCTATAACCGAAGAAAAAAATATTATAATATATTAAGATTAAGAATTGGTCTCCGCTGCGCTCGGACAATGTGTGACGTTCACGTGCCACATGTTCTGTTAAACTTTGCTAATAATTGAAACTAAAATGCCGGATTGCGTAGTAAATCTTTGTAAAAATAATACTACAAGAAATAAGAAAGACACTGAAATCACATAAAATCAGTAATTATGTTGTATTTTATAAATTTCAATGTAAAATAACACGAAGCGTGTGTTAGAAAATTAGAAATAAATTCATGAGACATGTTATAGTTGTTAATAGAACGCTTAGCGCCACATGATGGTCTACTGGTCTGGTCTATTTGATCGCGTGCACGCAGCCCAAATAGTCTAATACAGTGCTCTGTGAACGACTTGATGATGAAAAGAATTACAATAATATATTTAATATTATATAAGTACTACCCAGGATTATTGATAAGCCCAAAACTTTTCTTGATAATGTAATGTATGTTCATAGGCACATAAGTGAATTTGCCAGAAACTGTCATAACCATAATGTTAACACCAGGAACAGACATAAACTTATAATGCCTGCTACTCGGCTAAGTCGAGTTAACAAGTCTTTTGTGGGGTCTTTATGTATATGCTTTTACAACAGGATCCCAGAGAATGTTCAAAACAAAAGTATTACGTTATTCAAAAGAATTGTTAAAAAACGTTTGTGTGGTAAAGGCTACTATAACATAAATGACTTTCTTAATGATACCACAGATTGGGAATGGAGCGACTGCCCTCAGGCTATTAAATAATAAGTTTAATTGTACACTGTTACTTTGTAAATGTTACTTTAATTGTAAAACATATTTTTAATGAAAAAAAAAAACCAACTGAGTTTGTTGCGCCCATTCTTCTCAGGCCTGAGGCATTCATTTTGGAATGGGTGGTAGTTTTTTTTGACTTTCAATAAGTGATTTCACATCCTATTTTGAATAAAAATATTTGAATTTGAATTTGAAATTGGGTGGATTCGCATGTGCGCGTCACTTTGAGATATAAGTTGTTCTCATTTGTCCAGTAATTTCAATAGCTACGGCACAAATCTTAGATCATTTTTACGTTCGAAAAATTAAGGTTGACAGATAACCTCTATTTAGAGCAATGCACGAACACTAACACAAAGTCACATACAAATCGCGAGTGCAAGACGTAGCTTGTCACTAAAGTAATAAACCTGGCCTGTTTTCATTGGTTGTCTAGCAGCAGAAGGCTCTATCTAGACGTATAAATTATCTAAGACAAATTTTAAACCCTTCAAACGAATGCTTCGCGACAGAATAAGGCGCCGTTGTGGTAACCATCTACCCACTGGTAAATATATCACATTTCTTGGTAGAATCGTAAACATTGCTTAGTTCGCAAAGTACTTTGTCAAAGTATTGGAGTCTGTTAAAAATAACTTCAACTCAAAACAAGACCGTTGCACTGTCGTCTAACAGACAGCATTGACGTATGACGTCATAGGTATTAAACTAACTGACGGCCATTCCCAATATTCTGTCTATCTCTGGTTGTGGCCTACCGAGATAAAAAACGTAACTATCGTTGACTTTTCTGTCCCAATAAACTTATCGACTGTAACTAATCTTATCCGTACACGCTGTAGCTGTCTGTCAATGGGATAACGTATAGCTTACCAGGGATAGAAGTTTGTATGGAAATTGCAACAGTGAACTGGGGATAAGAATGACTTATCGGGTATATTGGAACAGCTTCAGATTATTCACAGCTAATTACTGACCGTAGAAGGTAGCAATTTATCTCTATCTCTAGATAGTATATTGGGAACGGCCGTTAGAGACCACATGCTATACGTTGTAAAGAACTTCTTCTGTTCATAAATCAAATTTGAATACAAAATTTTATTAACAATGCGGGACTCGAACCCACGACCTCTCGCGTTCTCAACTGAGCTAACCGTTCGAGTATGCGTATAAGATCTTGTATGCTTTGTTCATCTCTCAGGTTGTGGCTTCATCTACAGGATCTACTTTACAGTTGATAGCCTGCTCAACCCCAATATTTGCATATTAGGAAATTGACTTGATATGTCGCTCTTGCTAATCTATACAAATTGTTATGTTTTTAAAGTGATAACCCTCACTTCTGAGATTAATACACATTTTCTTCTCTTATTTATTCTTAAGGGCATACATATCTACATTCAAAAAAGACTGAAGCGGTGATGGCTTTAAACTATGCAATAACTCCTTCAACGCCAAATAATGGTGGCGATCGGATCGCAATCATGTATTTCATACCATAGCTCAATTTAATTTTATTTCTGGGTAAAATAAGTATCTATTTCTTTTAGAATACTTTTGTAAATGCGATCACCATCACGATTAGCAATTTTTCTCAAAACAATGTCTCTAACCGTTTGAATCCTGTAATATACTGTCTATGCACTTATTGTTAAAATGCTTACTTCTTTAAGTTTTTCTCTGAATGATTCTAGAGAAAGTAAACTACGAATATGCCTTGTAGTCCTTTTTAGTAACAAATATAGTTTGGATTTTGCCTTCTCAATCCACAGTAGGATCCTATATCTACTAGCTGGAATATGCTGTTCTAGCTAGCTTGTTAGCTACGTTAATAAATGGTCTAATTAGTTGGACAGCAAATACTGCGGAAGTAAGTATTCCAGAAAATAATTATAAAACCGGTCTATCATAATATACAGGCGGCGTAATTAATGGATAATCTGGTATCTGTAATAATCGATAGCGCATCTATCCTGGGATACGATCTCAAAAACTGAAAAAATTCCTTCGTTTGGTGTCTTGCCACCAAAAAGAGTGGGAGCGGGTGTATTTTTAACCGACTTCAAAAAGGAGGAGGTTCTCAATTCGATTGGTATTTTTTCTTATGTATGTACACCGATTACTCTGAGATTTATGATCCGATTTTAGTTTGGCCCATTAGTTTTCATTTTCTGAACATTTTTTATGAAAATTTTTGTCTAAGTGGATGATATAAGTAATTGTTTTTTTTTGTGTACGGCTTTCTTAGGAGTTTTAATTCAGGTTGATTATATATTATTAACTGACACTAAAAAGTAAAAAAAAAACTACGTTTAGTTGGCTTGGAACCGACTTAAAACCTCTCAATAGGTACCACATATAAATAATAGTATTTTATGAATATTAAAGATAAAAGTTTGCACAAGAGGTGTATTAAATTAAATTTTTAGTTATTTGATACTTTTCAGTTTTTGGCGTCGATTTTTTAAACGTAGTTTTTATTTACTAACTTTCGAATATGTCAAATATTTCGAAAACCGAGGGACTTTTCGGAACATAAAACATATTTTTCTAAACCGCCACAACGTCCTGTACTCGCAGGAATATACAGTACAACGCTATCATATTATAAAGTATATAATTTTTGACCAAATCATTAAATGACTTATAATTTTCAGAAGACTCTATATTATGGATAAGAATTGAACGAAATACAACGGAGAACCACGTGAAAGAAAGCTATTAAGAGGCTCCACATATGGCACGATATTTAGGGAGCATTAAAACTCCAATTAGATCGGATAAACATTGCCAGTTTTAAATTTCCTTTATTTACGCCCAGGCAGTGTTTATAGATACGCGTACATACGAGTATGTAGTAGTAATAAAACTACTGAATGACTCGTTAAATGGCCAGTTGGTAGTTTTTATTGAGATACTGGGTTTTTACGAGGAGGTTTGGTGCTGACTCCCAATTATTTTAATTTATACTCAAAACAGACTCACAAGGAAACCACTCATTGTTCTATCTGAAAAATATAAATTTTACCACCACTAAAGATACCTAAGTGCTCTGAAAGGAATAAAAAACGGTTTTTTATTATATCTGCAATCAGTCCCCAAACTATGAGGAGATGTTGGACATCTAGGATTTTGTGGGAAGAGTGGTCCATCGACTTTTCTGCAGTAACTTCACTGCCAATGGGTTTGGATGAATTGCATATTATGTCCTATGGTATATTGCTATGGGGCAACGCTGCCGATATTAATACAATATTTGTGCTGCAGAAGAGGGCTATTCGCGCTATTTATAACCTAGGTTCTAGAGAATCATTGAGAGCAAAATACAAGAAATTAACATCTTGACTGTTGCTTCTTAATATATTCTTGATAATGTAATGTTTGTTGTATGTTCATAGGCACTACTCATTGTGTGGCAGTGTGGCGTCTAGGTGAACAGGTGGACAGTGTCCAAAAATGAATAAGCAATGAATCCAAACCGTCTTATCTCTCTTTAGAAATTAAATTTCGGAGAGTGTGCCCAGGAGTTACACAATTTAATACTTTATTTGACATTTCATGTCAATTTGCATCATCATACAAACGGCACTACTAAACAATGATCTAACCACGTCTGTTTCAGAAGTTTATTTTGCTGTATATAACAGTCGCTGTTCTGTCAATATAAAAATAACGTACTCGGGTTTATAATGTAGCCTGAAACCATTGGAAATGTGTAATCAAAGTTATAATTGCCACTTTTTTAAAGTATTAAAATGGATATGGTATGTTATCCTTAAGGGACAGACATATCACGGAGTTTTCTGGAGAACTACACGAGATACACAATTCCACCATACCTTGTTCTGTTATATCTCAAAAGCTTTAGACAGCGTTTTCGTTCAGATCTCCGAAATACGCCTTTTTTTCTTCCGACACTTCCAACAAATATCGTTAAAGTATACAAAAACCTATTGGTGAAAAGAGCATGAAAATCGGTGCAGTAGTTTGTGAGTTTATCGCGAACAAACAGACAGACAGACGTGGTTGAGGACTTTGTTTTATAATATGTATAAGTGATGATAATAATTATAATATAATTCTTTATATGTACTATATATAGCACAGAGCCGGCGTTGTAAGTTTTATGCCTCAGCTACCACAATAGGGACAGGGACTCCCATAATATACCGTTATTAAGGTCTTGATGAGAAAATCGTTGAGCTTGGTTTCCTATGTGTTGAAAATTCAAATTCAGGTCCAAACACTCCCCATAGACATTCAAAATGAGGTTTGTTTCTTAGAACAGGCAGAAGACACGCGAGATACGAAAGAGTCGTCACGAGTAAAAGCAATAAATGCCAGCAATGCTTAACAAAGAAGTATTTAATAAAATATAAAGAATGATGTACTTTGTAATAAAATATTAAACGCTGTTTGTATCATGAAATAACCGCATAATTGTGTACTGTACGATAATTATTTAGCAATCAATATTAAAAGGTTATCTACGAGGGACCTGCGATAACGTAGCTCATTACAGAACATTACTCCGAGTCTGAACACAACAGCAGACTGCAACATACAGTACAGATTATGTTCGAGCTTCAACGTGTTTTCGAGAGAATTTTTGAAGTGAAACCTTCTTTAGTGGCATTGAGCACTTTTCTTGGGATGGATATAAAATGTTAAACTTGCTTCTCATTTCGATCAGGTCAGGATGTCAGATAGAATGTCGTTTACTTCGTCATACATAACTTGGTTTCTTTTCACTTTGAATATCAGTGTAGTGTCATCCGCAAATAATACTACCTTATGTTTTATTTCTATGAAATTAGGAAGATCGTTTATATAGATAAGAAAGAGAAACGGTCCAAGAATAGACCCTTGTGGTACCCCCATAAATAAATAAAGCAATAAGTGCGAAATGATTCCCTAACCCTTCCAAAATATTCAAAAATGCACAACGTTAATGTTCAAGTATTGAGTTCTCGTCGTAACCGAAAACAAAGAAGATTGTCTTATTGCTCCATGAGATGAAGCGGCGCAGAATACTGATGGGGCATTACCTCGTATATAGGTATAAAGACTGAATCCCACATTCTTGCTAGCAATGGTCTCATTCTCTAGCAGGATGTGATTACGGCCTCTAGTGGCTTCGAGATAGAAGCTCATATAAGCTCAATAAGACCAAAAGATCATATGAATCAAATAATAATAAGTGACGAGCAAAAATTGTGATGCCTCTCTGAACTTTTTCAAGAATCCTAAGCTGCCCTGTATTGTGATGGGCAGGTGATTTCACCTACCATAAGGTGAACATTTTCGTTGTGTCATTGCTTTGTCTCATAAAAAAACAAACACTAACCTAATCTCATTATATTTCCAAAATATTTAAACTCATCGTCTAGGTAACATCGAATATAAACTTAAGTTGCAGAGATTGTTTATAATGAGTAACTGGCCTGTGATTCTTCAAACAAACATAAAAATGTTTTATGTCCTTTAAATTCATAACTTTAGTACAATGACCCCACCGGAAGTACAAGCTAGTACCATTGAATAGGGCTGTCACTGCCAGTTTTGTTTGTCTTCGATCCGTCCAACATATTTTATCGTATCTGCATAATTAGAGCTCTCAGTAAATGAATAATAATTGCATAACTCTACATAATATAACTAATTATAGAGACGATTTATGAATAGAAATATTTTATATTATGTTTACCACTTCACCGAAAGTTAAATCTATTTGTACAATTTTCAACTCGCAACTCTTGCCTTGCCCCTTTTCTGTACATCTGGATATGATTATGAAATGTACGTGTGACCATTCCTACTAATTATATCTAAATTCGCCCTATTGAAATCTTGAAAAAAAGATAGAATTTGAGATGTGAAAAATTACAGGATTACAATTTTCTTTCAAAATCTAGACGATCTCTAAATTATGATGTTTCCGTTAATTATTTTTATTACTTTTATATAAATAAATATATATAATTTTGTTTTTGACAACCCTATTCTCTCAAGAACACCAGCTGATGGTTTATTTGTAAACAAGCGGAACCCGTCGTCACTCAAATCCAATAATGTACTCAATGAAGTCTAATAATATTTTATGTTATTACAATGGTTTGCAATAATAGATAGAAAATATAAACTTAATAAGAAATACTTTCGGTCGTTTTATATTGTATATACAATAGCAACTTTAAGTGATCTTAGATAGTAATTGAAATCTATTTTCTGCTTCATCATTAAGCTAATTAGGTATAGAATGTTTTGGAGATAATTATATTAAATCAATTTTTCCATGGGATGATGTAGGTATTTTTAGATTGGTCTTTGTATAAATATGGCATAGAAGCGTAATCAATGGACCAGTTTCTACATTTTTGATATTTTTATCAATTCCCTACTATGTATGAGATTTTCAATAGCCGATCTACAGTAAATAATGATTGACATCTTCTCTACTACATAATTCGACGTAGTTATGCAGAAAGGACTCAAACCACACATTGGTCAAAATAGAGTTAAGTATGCCATCTTACTCCTGAAGGTCGAATCTGTCGTGTAGTGAAAACCCCATTTTAAAAATGTACACGGAAACCTGTTTTTTTATATTTATATGGAAGATTATTTAGAAATGTCACTACAAATACCTATAACTCAAAAGTGCTTTTGTATGGTTTGAGTACTTTCTGATACTACTTCCAATTATTATAAGCATTTTAATGTTAGAATAAGAATCAATGCGAAATGTTTTATAGATAGTGTGAGAGGTTATACGAAAGCACAATAGTAACATCAACAATAATGCAATATAATATTAAATAACAACAATTATAAGTTTACATCATCCCCACCATCTGTATGTGTGGCGGTCATCCACAGTGCGGCTTTCAAGGAGCTTTCTTCCACGTACTACAAAGCTATGGAATGAGCTTCCATCTTCAGTGTTTCCAGAACGATACGACATAGGACCATGTAGACCTTGAAAAAGTTCATACACCTTAGTACTTAAGATCAAGATTGCCATTTTTTATTATTATAACTGTTAATAGGATTTTTATACTATGAAGTGTAAAGTTATCTGGTACTTCTTTCGTTTAAAATAAGTTATTAACATTACGCCAGTTCACTAATTCAGTAATGTTGTTGTTAATCTACTTGAAATTTTTTGCCTGCATTTTATTTTAAATTACAAAGATATTATATCATTAGCAAACAGTAATCATAAAACAGTATCATGTTAATATTATTATAGAAATCGAAAAACCGTTAGCGTAAACCTGGAATAAAAAAGGATCTAATATTGAGCCCTGTGGCACACTAATTGGTATAATAGAGTCAATTGATATTTTTCCATTAATGTATTCTCTTCTAATCCTATTAGACAATACGATTTAAATAAATTTAGAGCGACATCTCTAACTCCATAGTGGTAACTTTTTTTGAATTATATATCATGATGGACGCAGTCGAGTGCCGTGGATAAATCACAAAACATCCCTTACGCATCACATGATTCCTCCCAAGCACACCAAATATTAACTTTTAAACATATACTTACATCTGCGGTTGAACGACCTTGAGTGAAACCGTATTCTTTATTAAGCATACGATTATTATAGTAAAAGTGTCTCACTAGCTGCATTAGTGTAATTTTTCCAAAACTTTTGCTAAGCATTAGTAGTACCTACCGACATAGTCCACTAATAGACGGCGGAGTCGTCTTGGTTCCGAATTAGTTGCCTTGCGAGTATAAAACCCTGATACTGTTCACCGGTGTAATAGATCGCTATGACATGGTTACCTTCACCAAAACGGTAATAAAATCTTCAAAGGTATAAAACCTAAACCTTTATGTGTTATAAAAGTGCAAAAACAGCAGTTATCACAAAAGTTGATCCAACTTCGATAATCCTTAAATAAAAGAAAAACTATATACCTGAATATAAAAACAATTTTAACATTTACTTTTTAATAGTAAAAAGCAAGGCACATGAATAGCTAACAAAAATGGACTTCCGAAGCTTTTTAATCACAGAACAAAAATAAACAGGAACAGTTCATGTAAACATACAACTGTATAATAATCGTATAAACTAAACAACTAATATAACTGCATTTCAATGTAAAGTACACAGTTTGTATGATTTGGTATTATAAAGGCACACGAGTGTATGATTCACCTAATCACCGTCGCCCATATGTCTTGCAACACCTGAGGAATTTCAGGAGTTTTGTTTATGAGAGCAAGTGATAAGACGATCACGTTTTCCTAATAATTGTATGTGATTATAGTGAATGAATCTTGAGAACTGCATTACAATGAAGTACCACTCAGGATTGTTGATTGAACCTAAAATTCTGAGCAGCATCACTTCCGCTCGATAGAGACGCTCATTTAGAGATATACGATGTTAATGTTTTGTTTGCCTGTAATTTAACTTTCTACCTTCAAATTGAAACTTGCTGAAAGAATCCTGCTTACGCATAGTTGCACCCCACAAGATGGACCGATGATCTGGCCCAGATCGCCGGAGAAGGTTGAATGAGGGCAGCGCAGAATCACCAGTATTCTATTGCCAGGATCAGGACGAGGTGTCGTAAAGAACTTAAGGCAGAGGACTGCCTGAACCCTCTGAAGATTATATGCCTCTTAGAAGTAATAGGTCTTGAGGATGAACTTTGGCAAAGTAAGGGCACACGTACCCTAGCTAGAAGCCTTGACATCCACATCTCATTCTTAGTCAAAGAGTGTTTAGGGGAGGCGCGCTAGCGCAAGCAAGGGGCACAATAGATTAAAATTTTTCGACCCCAAATCATATAAAAAAGTCATTTCATAGTTTTTGTTGCACTTGAAATAGAGTTCCTTCAAAACTGTTCTATGATGAATGTCACACATGAAGATAGGGATGATATTTTAGTTCTAGCATTGTTATGGATATAAAAATGCATATTTTTCCTAATCGTTTTTAAAGTGAGATCTTTTTATCGACTTATGAAGTTGTCGGTCTACATTCTAATAATGTTTTTGTTTCTATAAACGACTCCTTATAGTTCCAACTTAATACTCTTTGTAAATAGTGTATTTATGAAAAAAAACCAGTTCAGCGTATTTACCTCGATCAATTAGGTACAATAAACGAAGCAAGTATTAATTGTAGTTATAATATCGAAAAGAAAAATAATTAATTAAAAAAAAACAAACCTTGTATTTCTGGGCTAAGGCTGTTCACTATTAATTAAAATTCATAACTCAATAGTTTTAACGTATTTACACTTTTATTTCAAAGTCACTTGTAAAAAGATAATATTAAATCAGTTTATTTTTTTTAATTGAAGGTGGCTAGGTGAATTCCGATGGGGCAATTTCTAATTGGTTGGTTTAAGATCTTCATATGTATGTACATGGTTTAAGATCTTCATCTTTATGCATCAGAAATGAGAAGAACGGGCATAACAAACTGAGCGGACTTCTTTTTTTTTTAAATTTCGACATAATCAAATTAATATTTTAAGTATCCTGACAGCAGTTGCTCCATTCACTATCTGTGGTATCAGTCAATTGTATTATAGTATCCTTTACCACATAAATGTTTTTTAACAATTCTTTTAAATTTCGATAATTTAAATGTAAGTAATACATTTGTTTTGAACTTTTTCTAGGATCATGTTGTAAAAGCATCCACAACGCCCTGCAAAAGACTTACTAACTCGACTTAGCCCAGTAGTAAGCAAAATAAGTTTATGTTTGTTCCTGTAGTTAACATTATGACAAACACAGTTTCTAGATTATTCGCTTGTTCTATTTATTATTATCATTATTTCTTAATCTTGTTCACCATCAATATAGTAATTTATTCACTTACTACGAAGTGAGCCTTCTGATCTTTAATCAGCGTACCTACTGATTAAAAGAGAACTTTTTAATACCTTCCCACAGTCTCATTTCAATAAGTTGTACGTCGTGTTAACAAACGATAAAATATTTTGTCATAAAACAGTGCGACAGTATGACGAGATCGTAAATCACTAAACAACTGCTATACATTAAATAACGTACCTATATAACAAACAACATTAAAATATAACGAGTGTGCACGTGGCCTAGGAAATATAAAGCGTCAGTTACACTATGCGTGAATCGATCCTAAAAAATCAACTTACAAGACGTAATGTTTTTTTTATGGAATAGGAGGACAAACGCTTCTCTTGCAACATCAGAGGAATCACAGGAGCGTTGCCGGCTCTTAAGGAAGGTGTACGCGCTTTTTTTGAAGGTACACATGTCGTATCGTCCCGGAAACACCGCACAAGGAAGCTCATTCCACAGCTTTGTTGTACGTGGAAGAAAGTTTCTTGAAAACCGCACTGAGTAGGCATAAAAGGCATTTATTTTAACAAAATTGATTCCTTTAGATTTATTTTTGATGATTTTTTGACGTTCTATACACATATAAGGAAGTATCGTACGCAGTCTGATAACGGAAGACAAAAGTGTGCTTAAAGACAATGTAAGCACACTTTTCTCCTTAGTCGCGTGTTAACAGTCACTGTCCAAATCGGGTTCTAAATTCAATACATATAACCTGAACTGAATAAATGTCATACATTGCTGCTTATTCACCAAGAATATTTTAAACAACTGTAGTAAATGCCGCAATGTATGGATATACTTTTTTTTATGGAAAAGGAGGGCAAACAAGCATTCGGAGTCACCTGGTGTAAAGTGATGTGATCTCTTGCAACACCAAAGGAATCACAGGAGCATTGCCGGGCTGTAAGGAAGGTGTACGCGCTTGTTTTGTAAGATAAATTTGTGGTATGTTGCATATTTCTGCTTTGTTTTCATACGACGTGATTTGTCTATGAATAGAACGTCATTGATATATCTGTATCAATTTTGTCGCATAGTGAAAATGATTCATAAATGTAGACACGTGTACTATACGGGTCGTTAATCTACTATTTTTTATGGTTTATGTTGTGGTTAAGTTAAATTTGTAAAAGCCCGATTAAAGAACATTGTGAAACTCGGCTTATTATGACATTGTTTTAATTAGAACTATTAAAATTATGAACAAGCTCTATGTTCTCTAAGGTTAAATTCCCTTGAATTTATGAACGGTGGCTCATACTCTGTCGGAATATATAATAAGTTTAATTGCCATCCGAAAAACGCCTATAAATGCTAGAATTGAGTGCAAATTTTATCATCATTATGAATTGTAATTGTTATCTATACATGCAACATTACTGTCAGAATAAATTATGTCGGTTATAAATTAGATAATAATATTTTGCCCTCTTCTTACACACCATTAATTGTGATTACTGACGCTGAAAATTAGTTTTTAGTTTTATATATTATAATTGACAAAGTATAAAATATAAAACAACTGTTATGGTGCTGTCACCTTATTGAATAAAGTGATTTCGATTTGATATTTTGATCGGATGCATTAAGTGGCTGACTTTTTACGACTTGAAAATCAAAATCGGTTACACTAACAATAGATTCACTTTCCTTGTCCATATTTCTGTATCTCCGTTAGAGATGTTCTTGTCTCTGGCACGCTTTGTTAGTCTATACGCTAGCCTATTGTAAGTATAATATTGTTACACACATGTTACGCACACAAAAAGTCATTGAATTTAGTATGATTTGCTATTTCCGTGGGATATGTTTTTGACGTTTTTTTTTTGTAAATATGTTTAGTAATTGGTAATTTTAAAATAAAGGTGTCTTATAATAAAGTTAGACATACAAGGTTCCCCTCAAATAATCTAACACTTACTCAGGGTCCTGAAAAAGACATAAGTTCCATTTTATAGAGTTCCCGAGGGCTTATAAAGTCAATGATAAAATATTTTAAAGTATATTAAAAAAATCTTGAATAAAAGAATTTCTGTGGGTGAAATCGTCGAGCAAAGCTAGTCTTATTCATCAATGAAATTGAACATAATTTATGAGACGTCTTGTGAAATTCTCTATTATCTTTGGCCCAAATGTTAACACTGTAATTAAGATATCGTTAGTGGGTCAAAGTGCAGGAGGGCATTCTATTCAACCAATCTCTAAAACTTCACAACATCTAACTTACCGCTTATGTTTTCACATATTTAAATAATATTTTACTAAATCATATAACTTGTGGGAGGCTCCTTTGCACATGAAATCCGGCTAGATTATGGGTACCACAACGGCGCCTATTTCTACCGTGAAGCAGTGTGACCATTATTGTGTTTCGGTCTGAAGGGCGCCGTAGCTAGTGAAATTACTGGGCAAATGAGACTTGATATCTTATGTCACAAGATGACGAGCGCAATTGTCGTGCCGCTCAGAATTTTTGGGTTTTTCAAGAATCCTGAGCGGCACTGCATTGTAATGGGTAAGGCGTATCAATTACAATCAGCTGACTGACCGTCTCGTCACTTATTATCATAAAAAAAAATTTGTAACCCTAAATTGTCTTCATTAAATAAGCTAAAATCTTATATAATTTAAAAGATGGGCTTGGAGTTTCTTAATAGTTCTTCTCCCCATGTCATAGCCCCTTTATGAACTGATGAAGCATCACGACATTTATCAAGTATTGTTTTATTTTTTATTATATATTTCACTCGTGTTTTTTGACCCTCATTATACAACTGTTGCATAAAATACTATTATCATTGTATATTATAACAAGACAGTTATTAGTCGTTTACTTTGCATGCGTGACGCATAACCACAAACTAACAATTAGATTCCAGCCCTACTTACAACGTAACAATTAAACCAATCATAAGCATGCTGTTGTTAATTAAAACTTTACACATACCAATTAGTAGCAAGGTCGTTTAGTGTGACCAATCAAATTTAGAGGCGTTAAGTTGGCGACGAGATGTGATTTTTAACAGTGAATTGTTTTGAAAGAATCATCTCTCTCATATAGGAGAAAAGATGAAAAAGTGTCCAGCTTATGCTGTAAATAACAGTTCAAAAAGCTTCCACAATGGCGCTGGTGTAGCCACAGGGTATGGTATGAAGTATAGATAATGTAGCAACTGTAAACAAACTTAAGTATGCTGAGTTAAATATTATTGTCGACTAAAGTAGTTAGTTAATTATTGAAAATTTCAACAATTTAAGTAGTACAAAATAATGTAGTAAATATAACCTTAAAGAGTTATTACGAGAAAACGTTTATCCAGAATGATTAGTATTATTTTATATTTGGCGCTTCTTTTAAGATTTATCCTGATGCGACTGTAGCGCCACCCTAATTAAATGCAATATGGCGGACAATTTTTCATATACACAGATGATTCTCCTCGCCTCTAGCCTTCATATTTGAAATGCACTTTACATGTACTATATTTAATACAATATACTTACTGAATCACACATAATATAAACATCCATGACTCGGAAACAAACATGCATATTCATCATATAAATATTTGCACCTACCGGGTTTCGAACCCGGGACCTCTAGCTCAGTAGGCAGGATCACTAACCACAGGGTTATATGGGTCGTCTAAATATAAATTATATTAAGCCTGACTCATGGCGCTCCCTTATTCGAATCGAGCTGACTGCACCCAAAGAAGCGTTATTTAACCGAGCGTGCCAGCTCAGTTTCATAAAATAAAGTGCCCATCACGCCCAAAGAAGCTTTCACTTCGTATAGCATGCGGTTATCACCTACCAGCAGTTGAATTTAGGATCCATCTTTGTAACCATATTAAAATAACCAACGAACGGTCCGATAGTATAATTTATGTTGACAAAAAACATTGCTAGAACTTTGAACAAAATATCACCATTTAAAACTAGTTTCAATGAAATCTGGCAATAAATTTAAGTGACACAATAAGTGTCCCGCTGACTAAAGCCTTCCCAGAACCTTACCACTTCAGGCTGTTTAATTGAGCTGTCATTTTGGCGTTTTGTTATATTAAATGTGTCGGTATGGCTTGCCCGGCGGGGGGTAATACTGACCGAACTGGGGTCATTGATATTCGAGTTAAGTATTTAATAATATCATATTATAACGAATTTATATTTACGTAAGTATGTTATTATATATATTTTCTTATCCTCTACTTCATTATGTCATTTATACAGCGATTATACGATCTTAAAATAAGTACGTACTTTATTGAGTCTTTTAAAAGTCTATTCTCTATGGCTTGAAAAAGCATTGTGTACCGTACTTAAATGTTGCCAAAAAAGCACGGATTTTTGGTTTGTTTTATTTTTTTTTTATATATGAGAGGGGGCAAACGGGCAAGAGGCTCACGGGATGGAGAGAGGTGAGGCAACCGCCCATGGACATCCGCAACAACAGGTGTGTCAAGAAATGCGTTGCCGGCCTTTAAGGTGGGAGTATGCTTTTTTCTTGAAGGTCCCTAAGTCGTATCTGGTCGGGAAGACCGCTGCCGGTAGTTGATTCCACAAAGTGGCTGTGCTAGGCAAGAAATTTCGAACAAAACGCGCGGTTGTGGAATGCCATTTTTGGTTTAACATGAAATAATGTAATTTTATTGGTTATTTTTATGTACTGTCTTCATTATTAGTAATTGGAACCCATTCTTGGGTATAGGCCTCTTCCAGCTTGTTCCATTCCTCCCTGTCCAATGCTATCTTTTTACATAAGTTTCCTACTGTCACATTAATTTCTTCTATCCACCTTTTCCTAAGACGTCCTATTCTCCTTTTTCCTATTGGCCCTTCCCACATAGTTGTCTCTGAGGTCCATCTATTGTCTCTACATCTTGCTTTATGTCCAGCCCACTTCCACTTCTGTTTCAGAGCGTAATGTAAGGCATCTACAACCTTTATTTTTCGTCGTATCCCTTGACTTTTGACTTTTTGTTTTATTTTTATTTTTAGTACGCTCCTTTCCATTGCTTTTAGTTTTAATTTTTGTATTATACATCCACGTTTGCCATCCGTATGTAGAACACAGCTATCTAAGACGGTTTTATTTAGTTGAAGGGGAAATTTTCCTTTTACGTTTTCCTTCAAGGAGTAGAACTTTTTGTAATGTATAAATAAAAAAAAATCTGATAAAAATCATAAGAGAAATAAGTATTTTCATACATAGACATGACTATAATTTATAGAAGTATGAAAATCCGTGGCAATTATAATAATAAAGGTATTTGATTGAATGGTATAAATTCTAAACTCTAAACACAAAAGTAGCTCGTAAGGCTTTATAACCGTGCAATTAAGCCAACCACAAGCCACGGATAATAATTCAAATAAATAAGCACTACTTAATTAAACCACAACTGATTGAAACATAAAAATGTCAACAAAACGAAGTAGCCAATAGTGACATAGTTACATCCTACATAACCGGTTGTATGAAATATTCAACAACCAATGATAAACTTGTTATTAACCAGTAGACTAGAATGTATTTTGTAAAACGTTCATATCTATTCTATGTCTGTCATCAACTTGGGTTAGTGACGGTAGGTGATCACTTGTACCCATCATTTCATTAATATATTTTTCGAATTTGAATTTAAATTCGATTCACAAATAAAATTTGAAAAACAAAATTTTGTGAACGATGCGGGATTCGAACCCACGACCCCCGGCGTTCCGTGCCGGTGCTCTAACCAACTGAGCCAACCGTTCGAGTACCGCCTCGTTATAAAATTCTGTTTGCTTTGTTCAACTCTCAGGTTGTGGCTTCATCTACAAGATCCACTTTACAGTTGATAACCTGCTCAACCCCAATATTTGTTTTTCAAATTTTATTTGTGTATTAATCCTAGAAGTGACGGTTATCACTTTAAGAACATAACATATTGTTTAAATTCGATTTCTGAGTTGACTTGAATATGCCTGTATTCGTAAAAACTGAAGTTTTATAATTCCAAAATAAAACGCGATTTTTATATTAGTTTCAGACATCTGCCAATGATGAGATAGATTGAGCAACACCTCCGGTAATCATCACCTTTTGTAGGACCTTTTTCATCCCTCAACACAGATTCTATCACAAGATCTTCGACAGTGTTGTTTTCAAGAAACTGCTTACCATGTAATACGATATTGGATCGATTGGACTCATCCCATCTGCCGTCCCCCTGAAAACGAGAGGTCCCCTGAATTCTGAGAAAGTTTTGAATCACCCGATGGTTAACGAAAATAAAAATGTAACTTATACACAAAATATAATGTAAAAACAAATTTACAATTACACGCGTTATAATCCTTTAAAAATTGTTTTATTTAAATATTATGGACTGTTGCCATCTCTGCTATGAGACGACCCGCATACTTACATCCCTTGTCCTAATAAGAAAAATAATCTGCCATGAGATTTGCTGATGCCGGCTCGATTCCAGAACGGCGCCTATTTCTGCCGTGCAGCAGTTATGTGTAAGCATCACCGTGTTTCGGTTTGAAGGGCGACGTAGCTAGTGAAATTACTGGGCAAATGAGACTTACCAACTTATTTCTCAAGGTGACGAGCGCAGTTGTAGTGCCGCTCAGAATATTTGGGTTTTTCAATAATCCTGAGTGGCACTGCATTGTAATGGGCAGGGCGTATCAATTACCATCAGCTGAACGTCCTGCTCGTCTCATCCCCCATAAAAAAAACGATTTCCAGCATCCCACCGCATGTTCCACTCTTCAGATGGTATCATCTGCAAGAATGGAACAATCAATCTGTGAAATAATATTCCTTCCGCAGAGTTTTCAGCTAGATATACAAACAAAATATGATTCCTATGACGTCACATACCACAGATAATAAACTGTTACAGTTTAATGCCAACAAAACCTCGTTGGTCAGGGACTTTTTGTTAAAAAAACTCGTGAATAGTGTGTAAATACAATATTGACAAGCAAAAAATCCTGTCTTCCAGTAAGCGATACCTCAAATGGTTGTCAGCATACAATCCCAAACAAAAACCAACTGCGCGAAATCTGTAGAACTTGTTTCAAAACTTTCTTCCTGCAAACACTTCCGTCTCTATCGCACACGACTCTGTGGGATATGTTTCGTCGCGTGCGAGCGAGACAGCGGCCATGAAGACGTCAAGCGGAGAGCAAGCGCGCGTATTTTTGCACTTTTGTTTCGTTGCCCGAAGATTTTTGCATGTTTTTTTTTTACTGTATTCAATGCAACGTCTTTGTTCGTCTGGCGATGTATAATTTCTTTATTTCGGAGCGAACGGATAATTTTCTGGGCGTATTATGCGGTTGATTTGCTTAATAATTTTATTACTGGATATTGTTTGGCCTCGGTAAGATTAAGTAATGATTGATTTAAAGTTTCGGTTGTATTTTGTTTCGATCGATGATGTTATTTTGAAAATGTAAATATGCTTTTTTATGTATGATGTTTTCAATTAGAACTAAAATTATTTTCAATTTAGAGCAAACTTGGAAATGAAATGAAATAAATACATCTTTATTGCACACCATAAAATAAATAAATAAATCAAGAGTTAATAACAAGCAATAGGCGGCATTATCGCATTAAAGCAATTTCTTCCAGGCTAAAATGAAATGGTTTTAGTTGATAAGATAGTAGGTCTCGACATACATATAATTTAAACAAAAACATATAGTTAATGTCACCGATAGTCACATATAGCCCAAATGATTGCGAAACTGAAGTGGCAGTGGGCAGGGAACATATTTCGACAGACAGATGGCCAGTGGGGCAGACAAGTCAATCGAATGGTGACCAACTACCGGAAGACGGTAGTGTAGGTAGGCCCCCACAAGATGGACCGACGATCGTCGTGGAGATCTTGGGGGGAGGCCTTTGTCCAGTAGTGGACGTCTTCCAGCCAATTTCAAATTCAATTTTTATCATTCAAAATAGGATATGAAAACACGTATTAAAAATCATAAACTACCATCCATTCGGAAATTAATGACCTGAGAAGAACGGGCGCAAGAAACTCAGAGGGCTTCTTCTTAATAAAAATTTCAATACGATTTTAAATAGAGACATATCGGTCGATCCATTCCCAAACTGTGATAAAGAAAGTCATTCGTCTTATAGTTACCTTTACCACAAAAACGTATTTTAGCAGTTCTTTTAAATTTCGTAATATATTTTTGTATATGTGTATATTTTAATATTTATATATTTATTCAAACAAAACAAATCTTATAACTATATTTACCATACCATGACTACATAAAATTAAAACTATCATTAAGTGGAAGCTTACCAAGAATACTGGCAGCATTTACTTAATACATTTGCTTTGAACATTTTCTTGGATATTGATGTAAAAGCATATATATATCCCAACAAAAGACTTACCAATTATCTTCTTGTTACAGGCTAGCAGCTGCGGCAGCAGTTGCAGCAGGTGCTACCAGCGAACTCAACTATCTGGCTGCTCTTCATCCAGCATACAGACCTGTTCCGTACGACCATGCCTTGTACGGAGCTAATACGCTACGAGGTAAGTAGCTAAGTTCACCAGTGGGAGGCTCCTTTGCACAGGGTGCCGGCAAGATTATGGGTACCACAACGGCGCCTGTCTGCCTTGAAGCAGTAATGTGTAATTATTATCGTGTTTCGGACAGAAGGACGCCGTAGCTAGTGAAATTACTGGGCAAATGAGACTTAACATCTTATGTCTCAATTGTAGTGCCACTCAGAATTTTAGAATAACACGCAATAAAATAATATCTTAATTTTTTCTAAGTATATTAAAATTATCTTTAAGCATTTCTTAACAACCCGAAAACCATATTAAAATAAATAATACTAAATAAATTTTGACACAATTTTACGCAAATTATCTTGCCCCAAACTAGGCATAGCCTGTACAATAGATGCAAACAACGATACACTTACTTAAACATACATAAATACTTATAAACATCCCATGACTCGGAATCTAACATCCACATTCATCATATCATAAACGTTACTACTACCGGGATTCGAAACTATATTCAAATGCTTGTGAAGCGAAGACATATTCACTTTTGACGTGTAGTTAATACAATATTACGCTATTACTGCCAATTTTTATAAGATTATTTTAATTTTATTTGTTTTTTCATGTCGTATGTTGCTGGAATTAATTGTCTTATTAAATAAACATCCCCAAGACTTTCAGATGAAATACAAACCGCAAAAGATTAGCAGTCTTGAGCCAGTAGGAACTTGATATTATAATATTATCTTATCGCGAATACATTTCTCGCAACAGCAACGTTACACTTGGGATAATGTAACTCAGTTACACTGCAGGCATATCGCGTTATGCATTCCTTGAAACACAGTTTTACAACAGTTTCTTTCCATTGCATCGAGGTCGTTTGAAAATTCTTCTTCCAATGGTAATAATAATAATTTTCAATGATTTACTAGAATCACCTAAAGTTTTCTTGAGACACAGTTAGTAGGAAGACAGACAAAAATGTTGTGTTGTTTTCGTGATTTAAAGTGGACGGTTGAATGTCCCAAATTGTATATTTTATTAAAAACAGCGCAAAAAAACAAAGAATTCTGGGAGAGTTTCTTACGCTGCTTCTTCTCTCTCGGAGCGCCATTTATTTCCGAAGCGGTAGTAGTATTAAGTATATTAGAAATGACATTAAAAAGAATTCTAAAGGAATCAATTTTGAGAAAATAAATGCCTTTTATGCCTTTTAATAGAATGGTGCTGTCTTTAGTCCATATGTTATGTCCACCTTATACAATAACCTTCCCAAATTATCATTCGGCAGTGCCCCAGAGCACTAGATTTTCAGATACACCAAAACCGAGTGTGTCGTACGGCACTCTACTCCCTCACTAAATTCTGACCCTTATATTATTTGTAACATGGTTTATTTTCCATGGTCTGTTAGCTTGTTTCAATAGCTTTCAGATACATTCACTCAAATGATCCTAATTATAAGCAATCTATTGATATAAAATAATACGCATTGACAGAATGCTGCGCGAGTGTAACGCGCGCGAATTCGAGAGCGCCGATAGGCTTAAGTTAAGGGTTATAGAAGTACTTTTTTGTTTGAAAATAAGGGAAGAGACGAGCAGGAGATTCAGCTGATGGTCATTGATACGCCCTGCCAATTACAATGCAGTGCCTCAGAATTATTGATTGAGAAAACCCCAAAAATTCTGAGCATAATTGTAATACATTTTCACAGTGCCTTTCCATTTCATCGAGATCGTTTTAACTTTCTTCTATAAATGATAAAATTATAAATTTAAATTTTGAATAGTAATAATTTGCTAGAATCACAATTCAGGCAAATGTCTTTAGTATGTATTTTTTTTTATATAAGATGGGGCAAACGGGCAAAGGGCTCACGGGATGGGGAGAAGTGAGGCATGGATATCCGCAACAACAGGTGTCAAGAGATGCGTTGCCGGCCTTGCAGTCGGGAGCATGCTCTTTTCTTGAAGGTTCCTAAGTCGTCTCGGTTCGGGAAAACCGCAGCCGGTAATTGATTCCACAAAGTGGCTGTGCGAGGCAAGAAATTTCTTCCAAAACGCGCGGTTATGGAATGCCAGACGTCAACGTGATGCGGGTGGTTCTTTGCACGTAATGTCCGGTGTTGGATTTCGGCCGCTGGTATCAACCCGAACAGTTGATTTTAGAGAGATAGTTCGAAGAAAGACAGACAATAATGCTGAGGTGGTTGGGTGATAGGTGAACTCAAGAATACACTGCACATTTATGTTTTCCAAAGGTGCCAATAGAAGCAAAGCTTCGAGTGAGCTACTAGTGCCTTAGTCGCACTCACAGTAAAAACAAATACCAACCCGTAAATATGAACCGGAGAGTCTCATCCGTATCTCCTCAAGTAATCTATACCAAAGGTGTTAATTAGGACTAGAACTCACGACTGCTACCATATATTTCCAAGCACACACCAGGCAAATATCACCCTTAAGTGCTTAGTTATAAGGAGTGAATCTGTTCTGGTGTAGTTAAGATGAATGATACGCAAATACGACTTAAAGGACGGGTTAAAATTGGCATCGTAGGGTTTCGAGCAATTAAGACGTATTCTAGATAATTTGCATTTGAATTTTTAATTGAGAACACATTTTCTTTTAGATATTCAACGTACGAGTATTGGGGTCAACACCCCAAAGGTAGAATGAGTAATTGTTTTTTAGAGCCTATAGTTTCGTAGTATCATGCTAATGGTCGGTTCACCTAATCGAAGGTGTATTTTATGGTAATTTTGATTAAAAACAAAAAGGATACTGCGGCTTGTGTTGCCAACATAAATGTACCTTAGACTAAAAGCATAACATCACTGAAATTGCCCAGTTGGTTGCGAAACTGAAGTGGCAGTGGGCAGGGCATATAGCTCGACCGAGAGATGGCCGTTGAAGCAGTAAAGTCCTCGAATGGCGACCTCGTACCGGAAGACATAGTGTTTGTAGGCCCCCCACAAGATGGACCGACGATCTCGTCAAGATCGCCGGAACACGTTGGATGAGGGCAGCGCAGTACCGATCTTTATGGCAATATTTGGAGGAGGCCTTAGTCCAGCAGTGACTGGTTGAAATGATGATGAGACTAATAGAGTTACAGAACAGGGTCGATAATCCTTATAATTATGGAAAATGCTTTTTGATTGCGCCATCACATAAATGCTTCTAAACTTATCGGGCTCAGACTGTTATCATTCGTTGCGAAATTTATCGAATATGGTATATATTATATATTAAGAATTCCATTGATACTGCCATTTTCTTTATCTATTTACTTTTGTTCTCATTTTTTTTCTTATAATAAGTACTAATAAGCCAAAGCAAAGTAAGGCCTGGAAAAGCTAGTAGTACATATAATATAAAATATGATATAAATAAATAAATTTATGCTTTCTCGATGCAATAGTGAGATACGGTCTAATTCGATAAGGTCAGTAAGGCTGCACTGCAGTATAAGTGTGCAGTTAATATGCACTAAGTGTACATTACCGATTCGCTGCGGGTATACAGAGTTTAAGGCTTTCATGTTAAGCCAGGAATGCTATAAGGAAATGTAGTTCTAAAGCTAGGCTTTAATGTACGAACAGGCTTCTGAGAGGGTTGTGACTGTAGATTGTTCTGCGAATATGGCTCAGTTTCCACCAAAGCGGAGAGGAGAGGAGATGCGTTTTGATAACCAGATTTCGTTATTTCCACATCTCCAGCTTCGGTGGAAATGGATCAAGCGGAGAGGAGATGTCTCATTTTTCATCTTGCGGAGATGTGATGTGTCTGTAGCCCCTATCCCCGCACGTTCTCCCCTCGTCTCGCACACCCGAAAGCGTCATTTATTCGACTGACTGATCTTGACTGCAAAAAGCGTTCCTTTCGTATTTTTAACCGACCTTAGTAGTTTAGCGAACTATTTTAATTCAAAAAAAGGAAGACGTGTTTAGCTCACATCTCCTCCCCACTACACATCTCCTCTCCGCTTTGGCGGTAATATTCTGACCGCGGCTAATCTCCACTCGTCCCCTCTCCTCTCCGCTTTGGTCTAAATAAAAAAAACCGGGCCTAAATTCTTAATAAAGTGCCTGTCCCGCGAAAATCTCTTCGCCCTTAACACTTCATTGGTATGGACGGGTTAAAACAGTAGCCTAGACAGTGTAATGTGATCTAATGTCAAGGTTATGTGAGTATGTAGGTCCCCAGTATTGTTACACGCTCCATCCGGTTAGCTGCAGTGTAACATGAGATCAATCGCGAACCAAACATAAATACAGCAACCGACTGGATGGTGTTATGAGGAAGTGTGACAGATGTTCCAAAAGTTATTTTTCTTTTTTTTATGAACTACATTTTGTTTTGATTCAGAAGTTTTTATTATTCACTATTTTGTTTGTACTGACTTATCCAATTCTTCATAAATTTATTCGGTGCAGAAAAATATTTTATTAAATAAAGCAATAAGCACAATAATTTATACGATTTATATGAAAAGAAAACTTATTTTCTAGATGAAACCTTTAAGGGTTAGTCTATGTTTTAAAAAAAACTTATTAATTGGCAAAAGCTCTAGCTATCAGAGATAGTTTTAATAATTTGCACATGAGAATTAATAAGTTGGACTCACTGAGCCATAATTATAGAAGTATATTAAAATTTCTTCTCGACAAAGAAAGCTTACTTATAGTATAGTAGATTATATAGTTTATAGTGATTCATGTTTCTTCTCTAGTTCTACACAGACTACCTAAACTTGTATAGTATATTAAAGTATACTAAGCAATTTTGTAAATATCATTTTAAAGATAGGCTATGTATTATTTAGTTCTTCTACCTATGTCAAAGACCGAACTGATGCAGCTTCATGAAACCGAGTGTTGTTGAAAAATATTATGTTATTGCCACTCCTATGGTAAATAAATATATTTCTATTCTATATAGTCTATTGATCATTTCGACATGTAGCCGAAAAGTAATATTAATAGAATCAAATGATTGAGATAATTACACTAAAATATTCAACGTACAACATTTAGAATACAAATATTATGTTAGCGATTCTCTCGTTAAGTCTAAGTGAAAAAAAAAAATATATATTGACGCTATTAGATGTTATGTGAACATTAAGTACTATTTTAAATGTTATCTTAGCTGTATATTCCCCTTAGATTTACAAAAATCATTCTGAAACAAAATGATGATTACTTGTATTAATTTATAATAATGATTTTGTTACTATCCAGGTGTTTGTCAATTAATACTAATCAATTAAATCTTTATTAAAAAGTACAACTTAGCATTTTGTGTTAAAAAAATAATGATTATTCTTATTCAGATATACTACCGTATATTTTTATAAAAAAATTATTAGTTTAACTTAACGCATGAACCGGTCCAACTGAAAAAATTCGCACCTAATTGAGCGTTATCTAAAGATGTGTAAGGGGAGTCCAGTTGCGGTGGTAACATGACACTGGTCGCTGAGTTTTTGCGGCCATAAACAGTTTCGATCGCGGACAGACATAGCATCGGTCGAAAAGGGTTAAGGTTCTTTTGTTCGCTTTTTGGGCACCGATTTTCCCCGAATGTAACATAAGCCTCGGGAGTCTGAATTTAAAAAAGAAAAGGGGATTCACCTTTTTTCACTAGGATTCTGTATAGTCTTTGTTATCCATCTGTTTGTCGAAATCTTCTGAAACAGAGTGAAACAAAGTGAAACTAAGATTAAATCGACATTAATAACAAAACTTTACTTACTTTCTTACTACCCAAAGCGGGCCTTGGCTTCAGCCACGAGAGTCGTCCACTTATGTCGGTCCTGTGCGATTTCACGCCAATTTATGACTTTCATCTCGCACATGTTCTTCCGGTCTTTCCACCTGTACTTAGGGCGACCTACTAGACGTCGGCCTTCTACAAGTCCCGAGTAAGCTTTTTTTACTCCACGGTCCAAAGTGTGGCAGAGGACTCCCATGCGTTCTACGTGACCGAGGCAGCGAAGACGGTTGGCTTCAACTTATGCAATAATGTTGGGCTCAGCCTCGAGGTCTTCTATCTCGGCATTCACCATTTTCAGGGTGGTGCCCAGGATCTTACATAAGATCTTTCGCTTTGCTACAAGATGTTTGGTCAATAACTCAAATTCTATCCAATAATATTTTTTTTATAAATAGTTTGATTATGCATAGAGGATGTATGAATTAATGTACATGTAATGCACATCATATATATTTTTTAGTTTTATTATTCTCTTAATTTAGAAGTTACAGGGGTTACATTTTACCAATTTGGAAGGGTCTCTCGCGCAAACTACTCAGTTTAGAAAAAAATTATATTTCAGTTTGGAAACCTCAATTTCAGTTTTAAGTATTATATATCCATGTTATGCTTTAAGTATGTAAGTACCTACAAAATTTATTATTTGATTTTCTATTTTTGTGTGAAAATCTTATTGCGGTTCATAGAATACATCTACGTACCAAGTTTCAACAGTATAGTTCTTATAGTTTCCGAAAAAAGTGGCTGTGACATACGGACGGACAGACAGACAGACATGACGAGTCCACAAGAGTTTCATTTTTGCCATATGGCTACGGAGCCCTAAAAAGGAAAATTTATTTTATAGATGTATTGATCTTTCAAGCTAACACTAGAATTAATAAAATTCGATAAATAAACGTTTTTGTCTTCAAACTAGTTCTATATCAATTTAAGTCATAGTTGAGCTGAGAGATATAATAATTAGCGACAGATGAAGTTTTCGTTAGTTCCTATATCGAGTTACGTTGCACTAAAACAAAATAATTAAGGCTAGTTAGACAGTTGACTGAGTCAATTAGGCGTATAAGGCTGTGGCACACTCAGCTTTACATTATTTTAATAAACTGATTTATAGCACACTTAATTTCTACTCCTATTCATTACGTACACAATACATAAAAATTTATAGAATTTTAATGAAAATTCCACGAAATTGTCTGATACTGAAAAGAGAGTAATAGTTAAAAACCGGCCAAACGGAAATCGGGTTCAGCTATGAAGGATTCCGTCATAATATCTATAGAAACGGCAAAATGATCATGTCTGTTGTATGGGAGCCCCCTTAAATTATGTACTTTATTATATTTTTTTAGTATTTGTTGTTAGAGCGTCAACATAAATACATCATCAAAAGAATTATGAAATAATATAATATGAAAAAAATAAATATTACTAAATACAATTTTAAAAATTTAACTTAATAACGTTAAGTTGAATTATACCAAATTGCTTAAATACTTCAGGAAAATGATGGCCTTACTTTTAATTGATTTCTTACTTATATTTTCTTGATAAAATCGAAAATACTAATCAAATTAATTGTAGTTCGAAAACCAAAGAACCATTACGGGTTCGAATCCCGGTAGGTGCAAGCATTTATATGATGAATATGGATGTTTGTTTCCGAGTCATGGATGTTTAAATGTATTTATGTTTAAGTAAGTATATTGTATTAAATATATCGTTGTCTTGCAACCCATAACACAGGCTATATATGCTTAATTTGGGGCAAGATAATTTGTGTAAAAAGTGTGTGTCAATATATTATTACATCAGTCTGCCGCTTTGCTCTGGAGTCTAGACTATCAACACATGAAAAAGATGCTCGTACATATGTATTCCGGTATACCTAAATATAACGGTATGCATATACATATATACCTATTGAAATATTTTAAGCTCCCATAAATATAAAATTGTAATGCTGTTTGATGTAGTTGTTTAGATCTTTCAAAAATATTTCGCTTGTGTAAATACAACTTTTAGATTCTGGGATACGTTTCCTATATAAACGTATAAAGTATAAAGCTAGGGCAAATAATGGTACAAAAACTATACAGTTTGAGGGAGCTCTACTATATAATGACTTGCCGAAAGATATATTTGAGGAAAATTCTTTTCCAAAATTTAAAGATAAATTAAAAAAGCACTGTCAATCACAATAGATAGATTGTTGAACTTTAAAATTTATGTTTTCTTTTATATATATGTATTTAGAATCATTGTTCTCATGTAAGTGAACTTTTGATATTTTTGAGAAATAAACTCTTTAAACCTAAATATTAAATTATATTAATTATATTAAAACTTACACGTTTTCTTGTCATACTAGAACCTCCAGCAATGGTGTGTCCTTTAACGTGCCAACCAAGTGTACTCAAAGCCTTAAGCGTCGCGGTCAACTGCAAAATTTCGCAAGAGAAGTGACAAGCCGAAACTTAATAACTTACTCAGAAATGCATCAACAAATTGGGAGCCAGTCGAACCGGACCAGTAACTCTACACGGCTGGCTCTCCAACACATATAAATTGTGTTTTTATTCAAATCAAGCACGCTGTGATAAAGGCTTCGACCACAAAGCAATATCAAACCTTAACCGGTAAAAAATAAAGTTAAATTTCAAATGTTTCTTCGTAATATTGTAGCATGAAGTTCTGGGGTTGTTCGTGAAAATACAAGTCTGATTATATTCAGTTTTGGGACGATAATGTGCAGTAACATATGGAGCTTATTCATTCTAAGCTGCGTACGGCTCGGACAGAATTAATTTAATGCGTTGAATGAGAGACGAACGTCATTCGAAAAAGTCTTTATATGTATTAAATATGTTTAAATTTAAATTCAGAAGGACAGCGTGAGTCTTCCGGTTACTGCCAATAACGATGGCACTTAAAGTAGTACTTCTGACGAGTTCAATGAATGATAATGCCTGCCTGCTTCTCAAAGAGATGACAAAACGGTTTATCATAAGATATTTGTACTCTGAGATGATTCTGACCAGTGTGTCTATTCATACTGTCGCTATAACAACAACATACATACATTCATACATATATCACGCCTCTTTCCCGTAGGGGTAGGCAGAGACCATTTCTTTCAACTTGCTACGATCCAAAATGGACGAAGCGAAACAAGTATGTAAGGATAAATACTTGTTTCGCTTCGTCCATTTTCATTATTCCTTTCATGCATGCTCTTCGGTTTAGGGTTTTTGACCTGGCCTTTTTTCAAGACGTCCCTGATCTGATCTCGAAACATCCGCCTAGGTCTACCCCTTCCAACACTTTCATTCACACTGGCCTTATACACGTTCTTCGTCAATCGTTCTTCATTCATTCTCTCGACATGACCAAACCATCTCAGCAAGTAATAAATAAACCAAAATAGCGGATTACAAATGGCCGCCGTGCAGATTAAAAATGTATTTAAAAAAATATATAAAAATTACAATTAGCGTACGACGGTACGTGTGTAAGTCCGGCTCACACTTGACAGGTTTTTAATTTAAATTCTAGCAATTACGGCCGCATTTCTTGTTGCTTTAGATAAGATTAGCCAAAGTCTATTATCTTGTGTTAATAAATTTTTACCCTTTTTAAATCATTGGGGATGCAAAGGCTGTTGCCTCTCAATCAGAGGTTGGTAGTTCGATCGATAACAGTGACACGATACGTCGACACGTAGGGATTTCAATGTTTGGAATTCAAAAATACGTTTATTTGGCTCTCTTTACGGTGAAGGAAAACTAAACATACAACAGAGAAGAAATTCAAAGGTTGTATGATAATTGCCCAACTTATCAATGTGAGGCTCCTTTACACTGGATGCCGGCTAGATTATGGGTACTACAACGGCGCCTATTTCTGCCGTGAAGCAGTAATGTGTAAAAATTATTGTGGTCTGAAGGTCGCCGTAGCTAGTAAAATTACTGGGCAAATGAGACGCCGTATGTCTCAAGGTGACGAACGCAATTGCAGTGCCGCTCAGAATTATTGGGTTTCTCAAGAATCCTGAGCGGCACTGTATTGTAATGCGCAAGCCGTATCAATTATCATCAGCTGAACATCTTGCTCGTCTCGTCCTTTACTGTCATAAAAAAAAACTTGCCTTTGTCTCATTAAAAAAGTATTAGAGACTTTTCACGCAAAATAACACGTCAAATTTCGAAAATAACGATCGAATAACCTCTCCTTTATAATATGATACGAGAAATACGAATGATCTCTATAGATAGAAGATTTGACAAAACTTTAAACTTAAGAGCGTTTTCAGATTATCCGATCCGATATCGGTGTCGGACGACGGTAGCCGACATCCGATAGCCATGTGCTATTTTCACATATTTCCGACAAAATCGTTCCGATACGGCCATTTGCTCGATAGCTTAGTGCGGGGAGATCATCATGGCAGACTATAATAGAAAACTTTATTTGCTGTATCTATTATATTTAAGACGCAAAATAAGATCTGCCCACAGGCAGTATTGGATACATCCCATTGTGGAAGCTAGATATTCAGAGGGAGCATTTTATACTCATTTTAGGTTTAGATTCTACCAGTTCAATTAATGTAATTATATCGTATTTAAATGATGACGATCAAACTAGGAAACAAGCTCAATCGTATCGGCGTCCGATACCGATATCGGATCGGATAATGTGGAAACGCTCTAAATGCTGATAAAACATCGAATAATCAATCTTAATGAATAAATGATGACGGATTGCCAATCTACAGTAAACAAGAAGATGATGAATTCTACATGAAATTGAAACCGTAAACCAATTCTTTTGTTGTGTTATACTCTTGTTAAGTGTGTCTGCTTTTTTTGTTCAAATACGCGCAATGGATTTGAATGAGATTTGATACGTATGGTCTAAGCATTTAATTAACAAATTAATTAATGTTGATTAAATTGAAACAAGAATACAATGGATATCAATGGCAATGTTGTAGATGATGATAACTATTTACGTTCCAATTTCGTTATTTTTAAATTGCTTATAGTTTTTTTTAAATCATCTCAACATTTAAAAACAGGATTAAAGGATACAGTATCAGAGTTCTGTTGTCACTTGCAAAATTCGGAACGTTTCGACATCGTTGGACATATTTTGCGGTCATTCATACTTTTTATTGACAGGGCTGTATGGTGTACATGTCTTTGCCTTCATTCTTTATACGTCATCTAATATCAAGTAAATTTTTCTAAATATTAAAATCTTAGACCATTTATACGTCTAGATAGACTATGACAGTTGTCAAAACGTTGCTAAAAATTGAGTTTAGGACTAATCCCTGTTTTGAGCAATTCACGCAGACTAACACAAAGTGCCATACAAATCGCGAGTATAATACATAGCTTGTCAAGCACACTAGACAATATTCCTGGCCAGTTTTTATCGGTTTAACAGCAAGAGACTGTATCTAGATATATAAATTATCTAAGATTAAAATAAATATATTAGAAAAAAAAATAAAACAGATTGTTGTTCCTTCTAGTCAAGGGGATTTCACGCATTTCAATAAATCGAAGCGCTTAATAAGAATCTCGTCCAACATTAATGGGAAAAGGAGTATTTTCACCCGTCATACCAGACCGTAAGAAATCAAGCTGACTATAACTAGAATATACATGAATACAAACAAAAGAATTAGCGATATCAACATCTAACAAATTTGCAATCAAGGGTTTTTAATTGTGAATCATAAATTTAACGCAGATTATAAAATCGTTAAGAGTACGAATAAAATACGTTGGTTCGATGTATCGATGCGTCGACCTTCGATTGAAACAAATTACGGCGCAGCAAGCGTAAAAACTGAACGATCGATTAAGAGTTCATGTTGAAATCTTATTTGAAGTTCTCGATGCAAATTAAACGAATAATCGAATCGATGTAAAAATTATTCTCTCGTCATAAAAAATCGGTTCATAATCGCCACAGAAATGGCACAACAAGATATTGGTAAATTTGAAACACAATATAATAAAGAAAATAAGGTAACGAAAGTTATGGCTTAGCTAAAATTGTCTTTGTCTATTATGAATAAACTCAAAAGATATTTCTCATAAGATATAAAGCTTATAATCATAATAAATGTACAGGAACATGACCTGTATTTCATTTTCAAAATAATAAGAAATCCCTTACAAAATTAAGCAAAAATATAACTTTGGTATCAAATGTTCGACTGCACAAGTCATTTAAGCCCCACGAAAACTATTGATGACATAAATAATTAGGTTATATTTAGATGATATAAAATTTAGCCTTCGTTAGACTGTGGCCACACTAAACTATACCAAAATTGGTTAGTTATGGACATAGACACCATCAGATTAATTAGTAAACTAAAAAAAACTTGTAATGTAGCTAGTACTATATTTCTTATACTTATACAGTGAGTTACTGGTACTCTCCAAATGTCTATGAATATCAATAAGTCTAAAAATATCTAAACAATTGATGTCTATTACTAGGGTAAAACAAATTAAAATAATATTCTTAAATTGCCACATACCGTGATTGTGTTAAAAGGAGATTTTTTACAGCAACTGCAGCAGTTTGATGTTAATTTCGAACATAATCAGATGGACATGGAGGCGATGTTATAAAAATCCATATTCATATAAGACTTACTTACTTAGATATTTAAAAGATACCCTTAAAGTATCTAAAAATAGTAGCTATATCAAGATGTGTATTTAGGCGCCTAATATCCTCTGTCATATAATATAAGTTGTAAAGAATCTACAACTAAATTATCCTATCCGAAGTACCTAATGAGAAATCCTGTACCCTAATCATTGTCAAGGAAGAGCGAGAGGTCTACCGGAACGGGTTTTAGAGCGAGACAGCGAATGCGCCCTCGTATGACAAGTGACCGGATTAATGCATTTTAAACGCAGAAGGCTTAATTTTGATCTCGGGTCCTTTAATTGAGCGACTTTTTATACAGTTCTACCGAAGCGGGCATAAGGAATTTTATGTATAATAAAGTTAGTTTGACGTTTTTCATTTGTGAAATGTTCGTGATTCTGTTGGGCGAAATACCTGAGAGTTTTTCGCATCTGTCCTGACCTCAACAATGCGGTCATTGATAACATTCTGTTTCTTGTGTTGCTGTTTTAATTGTGACTTATTAATGTTTGCTTAATTATTGTTTTTGGCTGGAACTATATTAAGGCTACGCTTCTTCATAATTTTAAACATTACTATTGCTCTAGTGCAGAATACAAACATTTTTCATGGTTCTCCTGGGTCGTTAAATAACACTTCTTCTAATGTAAAATTTATTTTTCATGCACTGAGACCTATATCATGAACTTACTCATCGAAGAAGTAAATTCTCAACAATGCTTATTTATAAACTTTCTTTATTTCCTTATTAATTAACCTTTCCATTATTTAACTATTAAGACATTGACTGATGAATCTCAAAAAAATGATAAATCGCGAAAAGTTCAACAAATCATGGTGTAATTGTTTGATGCTAACTATTCACAAACACGTATGTGTATGTACATCATATTCCTCTATAAATAGCCAAGTATCGTAAACCATCTCTCAAGTTAATCTATCCATCATTTAAATCGATAAACTCGCCAGGACTATCCTGTTTGGTATGATTGACGACAGCCATGCTGCGCTCATAACTATACATATGTAACCTTCTCAGATTTGTTTTATGGCGCTAATGGTTTGGGATATTGGTGTGCTAACGTAATTAATGAGGTGTGGCTTGTCTAGCTTCATTATTCATAAATTTAGACTAACTTCTGGAACGAACTGGAACAATCGGTTTAACGCGTTTCAATAGAGAGTCTGTTGAACTGCTTGATTAAAAAAACAAAAATATTTTGTTCGTAATACTACGTTTTAGAGGTATAAACCTATAAAAATTATGAAGTACCGTCAATTACACATACCCATACAATTCTATCAAATTCTTATGTAGGAAGAACTATGTTAAGTTTCCTTAGTAAATAAATTCTGGTCCGTGCAACGACTAATTATTATTACGATGAAAAAGTTCACTTGAATCTGAATCTAGGTTTTATTATTTGTTGCATCTACGAGTACAACATACTGATAGTAGATAGGCTGTTAATTTTAGCCCTAAATATTGATCTCCAAGAAAACACGCAATGTGACGTCATCTCATCTATCAATCTTAATGTTATATGTTTTCTTAACGAAATTGAATCTGTGCTTTTTGAAAACGTAGACTTTTTCAAAATTGGGTTCAACTTTTAATGTAGTTCTGAGTCTTATACTAACTTGGAGCATACAAGACAATTTTAAATGTACATTATATATCTTTCAAGACTTTTCTGAGGCATTTAACATAATCTCACTTCCTGTTGTTTGAAAATTTTAATCTTCAACTTATATTAATTAGTTAATTAGCTTATGTTAACAATATTTTTATATTACCTTACAAATCAATTCAAAAGGTAAGGCCAGGCAAGAGCAACAGACAATTTATCTATATATCTATATATGTATATGGAATACCTCAAGGTAGTCTAATCGTTCCAGCACTTTTCCTCATTGTGAAGCAAAAATTCTGAAGCAAGAATCAAGGAAATTAGATAACCAGTATACACAACAGTTTTTTGTCAATGCATATAGACATATAACATCAATAATATGTGGCAATCAATAACTAAAAGATTATAGTAAACAAATCATTAAACCATAAAGTCCATAACTACCCCATGTAATATAATAACATGCTCCAAGATCAGAATGTTAGATACTCCATACAATAATGAATGTTATGAACCCAAGCATACACAGTTAGACATGAAACCAGTTTGATTACGAGCGATGAAAAAATCCCGAAGTCGGAACGATTGATCGGCTTCGTATCGAGATTGAGACATCTTAAAACGAGTTTCGATGGTAGTGGCATGTGGCCTAAGACATAAGCTTCAGCGGTGCTTATACAACCATTTTTTTGTTTGATAAAAATTTTATGCAACTGATATATCCAAATTTAAAAGTAAATTGTTTGTAACAAAATTTAGTCTCAATAAAACTGTTTAAAAATTTAGTTTATTATAATATTCTGGCTTTCTTTATGAACATAATATTATTAATGGTATCGGTCCATATTTAAACGAATAAATAGTTATGTACACCAACCAAAAATTTTGGCTTACGATATTTAAAAATAATAATAATAATATACATATTTATCCTTCATCTTCTATGCATCATTTTATGTTACAAAAGAAATCTGTTATAATAATTTATCGCTTCATGCTTTAACTTAACAAATCCCGTTCCGCCCACCATATTTCTTAGAAAGCCCTATTCGAGCTTTTTCAAACGCCTCAATAGAAAATGTAATTACTGCATGTGTCAGGAATACGTGTATTTAATTTTGATCGTAATCGAATTAATCGATTAATCGATTAATTCGATTCTTTTGTTTAGAACCGATTATTGCGATGCCTATCGAATATTATAAGGACTATCGAGTGGTATGTCATTTACTATTAATACGCTATCATAACTTTTGCTTTTTTATTGCCGTAAATACAAACTTAGCGCTTAAGAGACGAGTTTATTAAGTTATTTGTATCGGATTAACAAAGTTGATGGATTCATTCGAGTTTAATTGAAATTGCGTTGAAATACTATAACACTGAAGTTCAAATTCAATTCAAATATTTTTATTCAAAATAGGATATCATATAACTTAATGAAAGTCAAAAACTTCCACCACCCATTCCAAAAGTATATGCCTCAGACCTGAAAAGAACGGGCGCAAGAAACTCAGCCGTCTTTTTTTTTCTAACCGACTTCGAAAAGGACGAGGTTGTCAAATTCGATTGGTATTTGTTTTTCTTATGTATGTACACAGATTACGCTGAGATTTGTAAACCGATTTTCGTGATTTTTCTTTAGTTTGATGCGAATTCCTTGCCAAAAATCTGAAACAGTTTGGCCCAGTAGTTTTCAATTTATGAAATTTTTTCATGAATATTTTTGTTTACATGGATGATGTTAGTATAGTTCATGTACTGCTTTTTTAGGAGTTTTCATTTAGATTGATTATATATAATTATTATTAACCCCTTTGCCGATAAGTGGGTCTAAGCCTACCTATCATTCATAGCTAACAAAGGTTCTTCACGATATTTCAATGTCTCACAAAGATGTGAAATTGGGGATCTATATTGTTTAAGGCGCTCGAAAACTTTCGTTTTCCTACTAGACTTCGTAGCACATACAAATAATAGTATTTTATTAATATTAAATGTATAAGATTATCATAAGAGATATATTAAATAAAATCACTATTTAATTATTTTATACTTTTCAGTTTTAGAAGTTGGTTTTTTTTTCTTTTCATAAAAATATGGTTACAATGCAATATGGGTATATTTGAACGGTTAAATATCCACGTTTTTTTTATGAAAATAAGGGACGAGACGATCAGGACGTTCAGCTGATGGATAGACGCCCTGCCTATTACAATGCAGCACCGCTCAAGGTTATTAAAAAACCCAAAAATTCATCTTACAAACATAAGATGTTAAGTGTCATTTGCCCAGTAATTTCACTAGCTACGGTGCCCTTCAGATCAAAACACAGTAATTCTTTCACATTACTGCTTCACGGCAGAAATAGGCGCCGTTGTGGTACCCATAATCTAGCCGGCATCCGGTGCAAAGGAGCCTCCCACTGGTTTTAAAGTACTTATATGTATGTATAAAGTCGCTATTGGTGTTCATATTAAGTTTGACACCGTTTAATTTACTCGTCAAAATATAATTACACCTAATTAGTAGAATTTACAAATATTTTACTATTTTGTTTGCGGGAAACATTAATAATTATAGACTCTAACACCGTTCCGCTCACTTCCGAGAAAGATAATTGACAAGTTAACAAGTTTTTGTCGCGAATTATGAACATGTGTTCACAATATGAAAGTTGGGGATGCTATTCTTAGCAATGACTTAATAATTCAGTCGAGAATTGCAGTATTGCATATTACTATAGAACCTATCGTTAAAAGTGAGTTTATAACATTGGTGGTAATTTGAGACCAACTCCAGATTTGCATAAGATTATAACATTATTTTTATCATTTAGGTTTTTTTGAAGTCATACTTCTTTAGGCGCGTTATGAAAAATAGATGAGAGTGAAATTTAAAGATTCGCGTTTATCACTGTAACACAAAAGTAACAGGGTGAAGTTTGTTCCTAAAATTTTCTAACGTTTACGATGTTCGTTATTTTATTTATTTGGTTTTTTGTCTATTATTAGCCTGTCGCAAAGGGTTCCACAAAACAAACGAGCGTACGGGTCACGGTGTTAAGTGATCACCGCCGCCCACATTCTCTTGCAACACCAGAGGAATCACAGGAGTGCTGCCGGCCTTTAAGGAAGGTGTACGGGCTTTTTTTGAAGGTACCCATGTCGTATTTTTCCCGGAAACACCGCACAAGGAAGCTTATTCCACATCTTTGTAGTACGTGGAAGAAAGCTCCTATAAAACAGCACTGTGGAGGACCGCCACATCAAGATGGTGGGGATGATATCCTAACTTGTGGCGTGATTGTGGAATTCGGCGGCAGGAATCAGGTGAAACAGCTCTTTGGAACACTTCTTAGGTACTAGGTATACGTTTAATTAATTTATTTTTTAACTTGGCATTAACTACAAAATTTAGTAGAATATATTTTATACTTTATTTACGTTATTTTTTTAAAGTGAATGCAAGTTTTGTATTATTTTGTTTCTGTAAATACTTTCCTATATATTTATTTCAGTTAATATTAAGTAGGTTTGAAACGCATACTGACAACACTAGAATATTCTCCGTAATTCACGATTTCAAATAATTAACACAAACAGACATAAATAACTGAAATAGTTTGGAACATTTGGCAACTTGTGTCGGCTCCTTGTAAAATAAATCACCTCACATTGACATCATAAATCCTAGCTAATGTCAACGGAACACATTTCTGTATAATGTGAAAATAATATCGGATGTGAGTCATTCCTCTAGCAAGTTTTTTTTTATTGGGAGGACAGACGACTTCAGTCTTATAAGTTAAATCTAAGGCCTTGAAACACCAGAGGAATGGCAGATATTTCCACATTTACATGTTTTTTCTAATAAAAGGCATTAAAAGGCATTTATTATCTCAAAATTGATTCCTTTAGAATCCTTTCTGATGTAATTTCTAATATACTAGATACTACTACCGCTTCGGAAACAAATTGCGCTCTGAGAGAGAAAAACCGGTGCAAGAAACTCTCCCAGCATTATTTTTATTCGCTCTTTTTAATAAAATATACAATATTGTACAGTCATTGTTATTGCTATAAAATAATGATAATCTAGTCCCGGGCTGTCCGATCACTTAGATATTCAGATGTGGAGTATTATTTCTAGTGTTATAATAGTGAAAATAACTATTATGAGCGAAAAGGTGACGATTTTTGTGAACGTATATTAAATTTTCATAAATGTACTGTCATAATGAACAGTCATAATATTTATTTCTTTAAATTTTTCATTGAGAGATAATAGAACTCTAATTGAAATCGAAATTGTTACATTTTTAAAACTTAAGTTAAGAAACTTAAGACTTAATTAAGAAACAATAATATGTGATTTTTTTTTAAAAGAACATAATATGTACTGAACATTGTAGCAGGAATTATAAATTTACAATATTTTTTCGGGGTGAATAAATCCAGAAGACAGACACGACGAATCCATAAGGGTTCCGTTTTTTGCCATTTGGCTGCGGAACCCTAAAAAGGTGTTGCGGATAATCGGTGTGGTGTGAGATCGTGACAGGGATCAGGACAAATAGCCCTTCGGAACTGTCCCAAAAATGCGGTCGAGGATACTTTTTTTTTTATGAAAATAAGGGACGAGACGAGCAGGACGCTCAGCTGATGGTAATGGATACGCCCTGCCCATTACAATGCAGTGCCGCTCAGGATTCTTGATTAACCCCAAAAATTCTGAGCGGCACTACAACTGCGCTCGTCACCGTGAGACATAAGATGTTAGGTCTCATTTGCCCAGTAATTTCACTAGCTACAGCGCCCTTCAGACCGAAACACAGTAATGCTGGCGTATTACTGCTTCACGGCAGAAATAGGCGCCGTTGTGGTATCCATAATCTAGCCGGCATCCTATGCAAAGGAGCCTCCCACTTGTTACTGACAACAGAACAGACACCTTTTATAAGTAGAACCACAATAAACTCGTGGTAATTACCAGAAACCCAACACCACACAAGCTGAGCGCACATGTCCTTCCGATACCAATGAGGAGACAAGGGTGAAGTTTAATTACTCTATAATCTAATTTAGGAGTGTGGTTAGTTGTCTTTGGTTTTTTGGTTTGAAGTGTTGTTTCTATTAAGATGCCACGTGAACCTGATGTGAACCGTGTTAAAGCTATGATGGAAAAATCAATTAAGGGAACAGAATTTAGTCTATAAAAATATTTAATTATAAGGAATAATCATTTATCTCCTTATAACGGGCCAAAAGAATGTTGCTTAAACCAGTGAAGGTAACGAAATTTTGGGGAAAGGTACAAGTTCTGCTAAGTCTAAAATAAATATATATGTATATATTATAATTATATTATATTATAATAACACTATTTTAATAATTTTGTAGAAGAAACACTTTTCATGCACACGGTCGCAGTTTTGTGAACCACTTTTTCTTGTATGAAAATAAGAGAAGAGACGTGCAGGACGTTCAGTTGATGGTAATTGATACGCCCTGCCCATTACAATGCAATGCCGCTCAGAATTCTTGAAAAACCCCAAAATTTCAAGCGTCACTACATTTGCGCTCGTATTGTATTGTATGGTCAGCTACCAGACCGCGTTCGATGGTTCGACCGTACCAAATCTGATAATGTATTTATAGGTTCATTATTACCAGCTACAGGACCGGGTTCGAATCCCTTTAGGTGCAAACATTTATATAATGAATATGGATGTTTGTTTCCGAGTCATGGTTGCTTGTATGTATTTATGTATGTTTACGTTAGGTACAGGTTATGCCTAGTTTGGGGCAAGATCATATGTGTAAAAGTGTGTCAATATTTATTTACATATTTAGTTATTATTTATTTATGTATGAGATAACAGGCCGCTAACAGACACAAGGACGGACTTCAGATAGGTAGAGAAATAAAATATCAAAAAAGAAAAACATACAGACAAATTTCTAAATACGTCAAATTTTTCCACCTCTTTTTTTGAAGTCAGTTAAGACTGAACCTTCTTCTTTTGACCTTCTGTTACTTCAAACTACGATCGTAAAAACACATCAAACACAGAGCCTCGAAGTCAAAATATGAATAAAGAAAGCCCTCAATCACCCTCCCATTACGATCCTATTAATAAAGTCGTCAAAAGTAAATTGGAACTTGTAAAAATGAGCGGCAATCAGGTGTTTTTTTTATCGTGTTCCAAGAAAAGGTGTTTTATTTTAACGCGGACTACCTGCGTTCATTATAAAACCCTCGTTAGCCGAGGCTGCATAATCAAGGGGTGTGTTATAAGATGACATTTGGTAGCGATTTCTTTTATGGATACGAAAGCACTAAAACTTGGAATTTATAACAAAATGGCGTAAGATTTTGAAAAAACGAACTTCAGTCAAGATAAGTAGAATTATTTTTGAAGTATAGAAGGGGTTGATGATTTAAACGCACACAATAAAACTGTTGCATCCGTATTTTAAAGTTTCCACTTAGAATTACAATATACACGTATTATTAAAATTTAAAAGACAATTAGGGCATAGTGTCCCCTTACAATTCACAATAAGTAATGCCTACTCGAATTTTTTTTTTCGCTCAGACAAAGGGAAAGGTCTAACCTCCGGGATAACGACGGGAGGGAGGTGGTGAATGCTCATGCATACCAACGCAGCGTAGGTCTGCTTTGGCTATGTGGGACACACGTAAAACCTAGGTCCCTACCCACTAAACACCAACTGAGGTTGGCTTTGGGCAAGTGCCCTCTAAGCCTTCATCGAAGGCGACCTTCTCTTGGGGAGAGAGGGGCGCAAGCGGCACTCCCTATGGAGTATCTGCTGAGATAGGCATACTCAATCTTAGCGCTCTGGCTTATAGGTATAAAGCACGACCGTCAACCGTGATGATGCTACCAACTGTTAGTTGGCACGGCTGTAGTGCCAACTAACTCATACGAATCAATTTCTGAATATTACATTAAGCTATTACTTATTTCTAATCAGTCATAATTATATAAATTAACATTACTTACACAGTAATGAGTTAGTTAAACAAAAGCAATTATTAAGAGATATTTAGGGATATCTTATGGCAGTTCATGACGTAATAAGTTACCTACTATTTATAATCTGTTGTGCTTACGATATGCGCGCACAGCGTCATAATTTTCCGACGCCATGAAGTTAGTCTCCAAATTCTCTGTAAGTAGTATACTACACTATAGTGTGAAGTGATTTCTATATTCGACATGCTTATTTAGCAAGCTTGTCAGTCATTCAATACATTATAAGCAGTCACGATGGTAGTCAAAATGTCAGAGTTCTGCAGAGTTTTGTATACAAAATTGTTTTACTTCTTGTGTTGCAGCCCCATTGTTGCGATAAACCGAAGATTTACGTTCTCACGTCTAGAATTTGTCATATAAGGTATATTATTATTATTAACCAGTGGGAGGCTCCTTTGCACCGGATGCCGGCTTAGATATGGGTACCACAACGGCGCCTATTTCTGCGGTGAAGCAGTAATGTGTAAGCATTATTGTGTTTCGGTCTGAAGAGAAATAGCAAACATAAAAAATATATAAGTATAAATATTATGTATAATATATACAGGTTTAGCTTTTACATTTGAAGATGCTTAAAATATTTTTAGGTAAAAAGAAAAAAAAACACTACGATTTATTATTTTTAAGTGTTTTATCATCTTTGACGATGCGGCCATAAGAAGAGTATTAACTGTTATGTAGACCCTGTGATGGCTCCACAACTGGAAAGTTGTACTTATAACTAAGATTGCTTTTTACTTATGTATGTTTGTTTGTAACCTACTCATTTGGGCGCTAATTCGACCAACTTTAAACGACCAGATATCGTTTAAACTTCGTAGATTTATCGAGGACCGATGACAATACATTAATAAAATTTGCAAAATAAGATTTTTGTTAATTTATATTATTTTTTCATTTATCGTCGATAAGGCAGGAATTGATATCCCTTTTAAAGTTGAACCATAAATTTTTCAAATAAAATGTGTTTTTAGTTTTTTTAAAACTACTTTTAATGTTTTATAGCCCTCTTCCTTGATGCTGTGGTATACGGCTTGCCATTTCAATCTATTTGAATTCACGCCCTCTAGCTAAACAAATTGAATTAATTTATTATTCTGTCTATTATCTTATTTATTGATTTTCCCATAATCTTGGAAAATATATCTGGGAAAAGAAGAACAAGATACTATCTGGCCACATTCGCCTTTTTCAAAAAAGGCATGATGACGTCATATAACCCTGTGAGCTTATTTTCTGTACACTTTCGTGGACTGAACGAAAACATTATAATCATAAAACTATAAATAGTGCCATACAAGTTTATTAACATTATTCAAATCACCCTGGGTATTAATACCAATTAATTATCATATATTCTACATTTATGTGTAACTTATAAGGTCACGAAAGCTTTTATCTCGCCGCCTAACCAAACATGATATAGTGATCTTATTAACACTCGCGTATTCTGCACACATTCAAACACGTATACTAACGTAGTAGACTTTGAATATTTAGACGGAGCTTGTTAATTAATTTGTCATTAAAATGGCTTAGTGATGATAAAGTAATGTCGTGGAAAAAGCTTCATTGAGACTTATTGCTGCGATTTTTTTTCAAGACAGCGTAAGCGGAGCTGAATTTGGTTATGTGTATTTTTACCAGTGCCGGCTAGAATGTGGGTACCACAACGGCGCCTATTTCTGCTGTGCAGCAGTAATGTGTAGACATTAGTGTGGTTCGGTTATAAGGCCGTCGCTAGTGAAATCACTGGGCAAAAGAGACTTAACATCTTATGTCTCAAGGAGACGAACGCAATTGTAGTGCCGCTCAGAGTTTTTGTATTTTTCAAGAATCCTGAGCGGCACCGCATTGTAATGGGCAGGGAGTATCAATAACCATCAGTTGAACGTCCATCTGAGAGATAGTTGAATGAACGTTTAGGATATAAATTACTTTTTTTTTACTTTTACCTGTGCAAAGGAACCTCCCACTGGTTAACTAATCTTCTTCTAGATCTCTTCAGTCATTAAGATTGGCTGTCATATTTTAGGTCTCTCTATGTATATTATGATCTGAGACACACATATATAATTAAAATACATTAATAATCGCCCAACCATGAAACCACACTAGACTGTCCACATCAAGCAATTTTACGCTTAAACGGAGACAACAAAAATTAATACATCAAATAAAACCGCTTGAATCGATTCTTAAATAATCGAATGACAAAAAGAGACTCAATCGAACAATCGACTGAATAATAAGGAATCTAGGGTTGGAATGCGAGCGTTTCTTACACGAATGTCGCATCGAGAAATCGAGGTACGAATCGATTTTTTATCGATTCTCACGCGGAATGAAGACATAAAAATTTAGGGAGTTACGCCACGTCAAACGACCACAGCGGAGTGGTTTTAGGAATTGTTGCCGTTCTCTTGGTTCGAGTAAATTGGTGGTCCTTGACGCCTCAACCCATTATTTCTCGAAACGCCCGAACTGACCGTGAATATAGATGCTTTAGCCTTTTTTGTAAATCCTGTTTGTTTAAGCCTTGTAATTATACAACGCTTTGCGATTTGATTAATAGTTTTATTTCGATATTATCGTGTTTGTTTCTTCTGGGTTATTAAACAAAAACTAGCGATGTCTTTAAGGAAAAAGAACCATTGATACAATGAAATATGCAAAATTTTCAATTCCGACTAACGTTCTGAGTATGGAGGGTAAAGGCAAAGAGTATCCATCTCTTAAGGTAGAAAAGTTGGTAGTAAATAACAGTTCAAAAAGCTTCCACAATGGCGCTGGTGTAGACACAGGGTATGGTATGAAATATTTAGAATGTAGCAATTGTTAACGAATTGAAGTATGCGGAGTTAAATAAATTAATATTATTATCGACTAAAGTAGTTAAATAGACAAAATTTCAACAACTTACGTTGTACAAAATAATGTAGTAAATATAATATCATATAAGTGACTAGTATTATTTTAAATTTGGCGCTTCTTTTACGATTTACCCTGATGCGACTGTAGCGCCACCCTAATTTAATGCATTTTGACGGACACTTTTTCATACACACAGATGATTCTTCTTGCCTCTACCCTCCATAGTTCTGAGATTCGATATAAATTTGAAAAATATTTATTAGTGGGCCATTTTTTTATGATAATAAGGGTCGAGACGAGCAGGACGTTCAGCTGATGGAAATTGATACGCCATGCCCATTACAATGCAGTACCGCTCAGGATTTTTAAAAAACCCAAAAATTCTGAGCGGCACTTCAATTGCGCTCGTCACCTTGAGACATAAGATGTTAGGCCTCATTTGCCCAGTAATTTCACTAGCTACGGCGCTCTTCAGACCGAAACTCAGTAATGCTTACACATTACTGCTTCAGGGCAGAAATAGGCGCCGTTGTGGTACCCATAATCAGCCTCCCACTTACATGTTTATATAAAAATGCGCGTTTTTATATATTTAACTTGTATATAGGTTAGCCGATCACTATTAACATTGGATCCTGTGGTATATGAATCCTGATACCTAATAATTTATATTTGCTGCATTCGTAGCTGTAATAATAAAAATGTCTCTAAAATAATTACTCCTTATTAGCTATTTGCTAAGTCTCGTTGTCGTTGGTCCAACCGTATCGCATATTACTCTGAACAAACAGACTGAATAAAAGCAGTTTTTCTAATACATATAAGTATCGAGCAAACTGTATGCATTTCGTAAATAGATGTTTTGATAAAGTTTTTATTTACACGTAAAAAAAAATATTCTGTTTTTATTATTCTATCAAATTTATACTTTATGGTATATGATTATATTATACGACTATAGAAACCTGTTGTAATAAAATAACAAGATATTTCGCTACCCAATTAAACCCAAACTGTGCAGTCGTAAAGTATTTTGTAAAATTCATCCAAATAACACTCAAAGTATGTACCGTGTATTTTAAAATTTAATTTACAATCTCCGATTTTAAATTGGGTTATAAAATCGAAAATGGTTGTATCGAGAATTGAAAATGGACGGATATCCAATTAGGGTCGACGTATTTGGAGGCTCTTCGTGTTAAAACACAGTTTAGTCAAAGAGATGACTAATTAAAAAAATTAACAAAAAAACAAACGACTTTAAAAACACTACTTATTCCAAAACAATAGATTAAATATGCACTGTATAAATAATTGCGTATTTTTATACAACCTGATTCTAGTTATGATTATTGTTATTGAATTGAGAACCTCCACCTTTTTTGAATTCGGTTAAAAATTTACTGGAATTTTATTCGTGCTACTAATTCCACTTACCACCTTGCTTCCTGCCGCCTCATTCAAATCTTCCACACACAACAAATGCCACGTCACTGTAGACGAATACCAAACCCTCTGGATGTGCTGTGGTCATTCATAATGCGATTTTCAAGGGACTCTATTCCATTTAAAGCCAAAGTTTATACATCATTCCTTTTGTTATGGTTATATGGTTATGATATGTACCCACATTAAAGACCTTCAAAATTACATTCATTATTTCTTATAATAATCCCATGGTGTTACAAGAACGCGTAGGTGATCACTTACTGTCGGGTGACCCGCATATTCGTTTTATCTCTTATCTTATTAAAAGAAAGAAAAGTGAATTAATTATAATATCAGACTTATCTTTTTCTGCTCGCATTTTGCACCATCATAGTTTTGATCCTTTGGTGGAATTTATAACTAAATACTTCCCCATATATATAAATAGATAGAGAAGCTTTACTATTTGAATTTAATTTAGGAATCAATACAATTTTCGAATGAATATAAATTCAATCTATTTGGCGATTGCCATTCAATTCGCTAAGAGAGTGTAAATAATAACTCATAATTTTAAACAAATTACTTTATTTTCAAATATATAAAAATAAGTTCAAGTAAAGTTTAAATAAGTATAATTAATTAATATTCAGCATCTCCTAAACTAAGCACGTAGGTAAACCAACAAAGGCTAGAAAGCTAAGAGTAAATAATACACAGAGAGAGATTTATTTTTAGGATATTACAAAAATAATTACCAACGAAATATAAAATTAAAACTGTTTCAATGCTTAACTATATCAAGTATAATAACTTTTCAAAATTTTGTTTCTTAAATTAAAACATGAATTTTAATCTACATGCAACATACAACTTCCTAACAATGTATTTTGAAATCCATACTTCAAGTTAAAATCCAGTTTATCGCAAACATTCTTGAGATTCCTCTGGGTTTGCAATACTGTATGGGTGGTGGTGATCACTTTCGAACAGCTGACCCATAGGCTATATGATAACTATAAAACAAATTTGTGCTATTTAGTACTATGCGGCCATTCAACGTTGAATAAATCAGCCGCGTCAGATGTTTATATTAAGTCCGATTCCTCTGTATATTACCGACTCAAGCGTTCAGGCAACTTATTAATCGCCAACCGTGATAAGTGGCAATTTATATTCAGACACGTCACTTTTTACGTCTCAATTTTATTATGAGATGATTTGTGACTTGAAAATGAATGAGCAATTGTTCAAAATGGCGTTATAATTACGTCATCCATAGCCTCTTCTGGCTAGAATGTCTTTGATAGTTACCGAATAAGTTAGGAATATCTATTTGTTACAAATATTTTTGCATGGTTTTCAAGCGAAGAGAGGCAATCGGAAAAGAATTGTTATCATTGGTAGTAATATCGATAAATGCACATCACTTTGTAATCTTTTAACCGATGACTTACCATTAGACATTTGGCGACTAGACGTCGAGACACAAAAAAGGGGTTGTTCAACTTTTGTTTGTATTTAAGACACATATTTTCTTTTTACTGGTATTTATTACAAATTATATTTTGTGATAGTCTCTAGGGTATATCTAATATATAAAATTCTCATGTCGCAGTGTTTGTAGTTAAACTCCTTCGAAACGTCTTGACGGATTCTCATGAAATTTTGAGTGCATATTGGGTAGGTCTGAGAATCGGACAACATCTATTTTTCATCCCCCTAAATGTTACGAGTGGTCCACGCCATTTTATTTTTTTGATATTTTTTTTTTAAATTTGTTTGATTATGAGTCAACATCAAAAAATACATACAACTTCAAATTTTCACCCATCTACGATCAACAGTTACTTTTGTATCGCGATTTTAATATCGCCAATACAACGTTTGCTGGGTCAGCTAGTATTTTAGTAACAATGTACTTAATTAAATGCAGTTTGTAAGCATATCAAATTTAAACCTATCCTTTCTGCAATTTTACTTGAAAATTGTAGTTTTCCATTGCCTAACCAAAACCTATTAGGGATTTATAACTTCTAAAATGTATATGTTCATATATATTTGTATATGGTTCATACTATGATCCCAGAGGTTTTGAGTTTCACAATATTTCATCAAACATTTCTATCTATTGACTTTCTGAGATTTTTGCTACGCTCAAAATTGGAATTAATTGGTCTATAATTGTCATCACATTATCTGAATTAAATTAATTACTCTGTATATTAATTATATACTCTGCTATTGTTCCAGGGCTAGAATACCTAAGCGCTGCGCGGAGTCTTCACCCTGAGCTACACGTGGGCAGCACTCTCGCCAGTCAGGACTTCCAACTAAGCTTGGAAGGTATTCACATTCTTTATTATGTTAATAGCGCTCTGAGAGGGAAGAAACTGCGCAAAAACCTCGCTGAGTATTCTTTTTAACGCTCTTTTAATGATGCAAATTTTCGTAACCAATGAACCAGTGAACATTGCGGGACTCGAAGCGCGACCTCTCAGGTTCTGTCCAAGCGCTCTTACCTACGGAGCCTACGGTTAGAGTACGCAAATTGAGAGTTGCGGCTCCATCTACAGCATCTACTCTATCTACAGGCTCTTTTAGTAATATTACTATAATATAACGTATTAAACTGCTTAAGATAAACGCTAAAATGCAGCAGAAGACAGCTAGAGCTATAAAAGGTTAAGTACTCCCTGTCAAAATTCGTCCCAATTAGGACACTTTTGAGTTGCACTTTTTTCGTTTGAACCATTCTCACTCTGCTATTTTCTAATGTATCATTATACATTTTACGCTCTTTTAGTATTATTACCATTATATTACATATTAAACTGTTAAACGATAAAACGCAACAGTAGACAGCTAGTGCTAAAAAAATTTAAGTACTCACTGTCACAATTCATCCCAATTATGACGCTTTCGAGTCTCACATTTTGTGCTCTAACAATTATCACCCTTGTTCTTTTTAAAGAGTTTCTTATGAAATAGGAGAACAAATGAACGTACTGGTCACCTGATTTTAAGTGATCACCGCCTTCGACATTCTCTTGCAACACTAGAGGAATCACAGAAGTGGTGTCAGCCTTTACAGAAGGTATACGCACTTTTTTTTAAGATATCCATGTCGTATCGTACCGGAAACACCGCATAGGGAAGCTTATTCCACAGTTTAGTTGGTGTATAATGTCATTGGAAACTTAATGTTATTTTATTTCCAGGATCAAGAATATCATCTCCTAACCGATTGAGGCTTTCGGGTGGAGCTATAAGCGCATCAGCTAATAGGAAACGAGCCGTATCCTGGAGTCCATATTCCGCGGAGTCTTTAGACTTGGCTGCTGTGATCAGAGCGTCACCAGCCAGCCTGGCTGTGAGAGCTCCTTCGGCAGCATCTACTGGCAGCTATGGCCACCTTAGTGCAGGTAAGCAAATGTTTAAAAGCCAGTATGCCATGCAGAAACGATACAGATACAGGCAAAAGAAAGTTTATTGCTTTTTATGGTTTGGTCTTAGTAGTACCGAAAATACCAGTAGGAGGCTTCTTCGCACAGGATGCCGGCTAGATTATGGGTACCACAACGGTCCATATTTCTGCCGTGAATCCGTAATGTGTAAGCATTGCTGTGTTTCGGTCTGAAGGGCGCCATAGCTAGTGAAATTACTGGAAAAATGAGATTTGTCGTTCAGAATTTTGGGGTTTTTCAAAAATCCTGAGTTTGTAATGGGCAGGGCATATCAACTACCATCAGCTGAACGTCCTGTTCGTCTCGCCCCTTATTTTCATAAAAAAACCTATATATTCGCATCAGTCAATGACATTTCATTACATAATGGGCGCAGGGTGTTTAATTTATATGCCAAAACAACTTACATACTATATTTTTATGTAGTTCGTACACTGCTATTGTAATATACGTTTTCGCTTATGTGAGTCTTCCTTATTTTATTATAGCTTCTTCTCGCTGCCTTAAATTTTGCCATACCTTTGGTATATTCAGTTAATGAATGTATAATGATTATAAATTACTTGGTATACCAAGGCTTAAAAGCCTATTTCTACGAAGGTCGAGTTTGAGAGTTACAGATACATAGCCATCACCGTTTGATGATCTAATCTATTCATAGTTCTGTCCAATATAGTTATAGTCCAATAGTTTATGTCGATTTGTTATTAAAATGTAAGTAAGCGTAAAAGGATAGATTTGTCTACCTCTAGTAAGTTAAACTAGGTAAGGATAGATAGGTAGATAGAAAACGGCCGTAAGTCCGTCGTTAAAAATTCTTGATCAATTTCAGGTGCGATATCTCCAGCCCTTTCCTTGTCGCACGCGTCTCTCGCTCAGCAACTGCTGGCGAGAGGTGGAGTGGTCGGGAGCAGTGGAGTGCTGCCACCTGGAGTACTCCTGGATCCAGCTCATCAGCAGGCTGCGGCTGCCGCGGCACATCACGCGGCGCATGCGCATCTGGTTGCTGAAATACACAGGTTAGACACATAAATAGATTTACATGGTATAGATAGACCTGGTTATCCAGTGTTATTAAATCGTTAATCGGAAGTTTAAGTAAGCGCCGTAAAATACTTCTTCAATTTATATCAAAATATACTTCAATTAAGTGAAAATATTTTCCTGCAGTACAATATAGAAGTCTACTAAAATAAATCTTAACTTCAAATTATTTATGTCGAGTAGTGAAAAATGGTTGGAAGAGCTGTGCAATTTTTTCTATATAGAAATTTAATTTTAATCATGTTTCGGTTCTTGTAATAAAAACTATAAGTCACGTGACGTTTGATATATTTTTGAAGTGCGCTTTTTATTAACATAGATATATTGATTCTTTTTAATAATATATAAAAATAAATAATACACGAATTTGAGAATATTAGTTAATGTTTAATCAAATTGAAAGATGTCGCCAAGGATGACAAGGATTGAGAAAGGTATGGTTTGGACACGTGGAGCAAATGAGTGATGAATGAATGACTTATCAAATATATAAGGCAAGTGTGTGTTGGCATATCGGTCGTGGAAGACCTCGAATGAGGGTAATGAATGTAGAGGATCGTGTGAGGTTTGTAAGGATAGAAGGAATAGAGAAATAAATAGAGACGTCGCTTCATTATAGTTCATCTTTTTTTTTTTAATGAAAATAAGGGACGAGAGGAGCAGGACGGTCAGCTGATGGTAATTGATGCGTCCTGCTCATTACAATGCAGTGCCTCTCAGAATTCTTGAAAAACCCCAAAAATTCTGAGCGGCACTACAACTGCGCTTGTCACCTTGAGACATAAGATGTTAAGTCTCATTTTCCCAGTAATTTCACTAGCTACGGCGCCCTCCAGACCGATACACAGTAATGCTTACACATTACTGCTTCACGGCAGAAATAGACACCGTTGTGGTACCCATAATCTAGCCGGCACCTGTGCAAAGGAGCCTCCCACTTCTTCTACCGCATTTATCACGAGGAGTGTTCCGAAGAGCTGTTTCACGCGATTCCTCCCGCCGAATTCCACCTTCGTACACAACGCCACAAGTGTATTGTGCATGCATGTTGTGTATGTGTGTTGTGTGTGTGTGTTGTGTGTGTGTGTTTGTGTGTGTGAGTGTGTTAGTGTGTGTGCGTGTGTGTGTGTGTTGTGTATGTCTGTATTGTGTGTGTCTGTGTTGTGTGTGTGTGTATGTGTTAGTGTGTTGTGTGTGTGTATGTTTATACAAAATACTTATACCGTTTCCCTTCCAGATCTCATATATCATCACCGAACCAGCTGATAATTGGCGCACCAGTAGACGTCAGACCAGGTCTTGGTCTCAACGGAACTCCTCCCCAACACATGCAGCAACCACAACAGCAGCCAGAGATCACCAGTGTTATGGAAGCTGACAGGTACTTCTTTTCATAGTAAAAAAAAATATATATATATTTTTACTTAGGCCAGTCACTTGAAGTAATTTTTTTACCATTCATCTTCCTTACACATACCTTATATATATACGTATATATATATAAGGGCTTCCACCTATGTATTGACTCATCGTGATATCTCTGGAACTATAAGACTTGAAATTTCCGAATACCAGATTTTGGAATTTCCACCCGCAAAAGTTTTTTTATAATGAAGAGAACAACTTGTGTCGGGTCAGCTTTAATAACTATATTTATTACTAGCTGACCCGGCAATCGTTGTTTTGCCATGTAAATTGTATTGATCTTTTGCTTGCTAGTTGATAAGAGATGGCGCTAGTTGTATTCATTAGTAACAATCACACTTCTTTTATATTTTGTATAATTACACTATAGTTTTATAAATAATAGCCTATATGTTATTCTGGTGTGTAAGCTATATTATTGTTAAGTTTCATCAAAATCTATTCTGTAGATTTTGCGTTAAAGAAGTTCAAACATACATCCAGACATACAAACTTTCACATTTATAATATCAGTAGGATTATAAATAAAGTTACTGTGAGAACATTTCACTAACATATGTATTAAGTTTAAAATAATATCGAAGACAGTTTACACCAGGCACCACAAGCAGCGCCCGTTGGCGCATAGATTCAATAGGCGTCTGTTGTCTAAAGGTATCTCTCTATTTCTACAGGAACTGTCTGCACTATATATAGTTTGCCATAACTTAACCACACTTTCTATATTAAAATTGTGGGATCATCATCTTAATACTGCCTATTTGACCCTTATCAAAAATGAGTGAGATTAAAAGTAGAATATCATAATTTTCAGCGCTTCGACAGCCCTGAATCAAAGGAAGTCGCCCCAGAGTATTCATCACCGGGAGATGCACAGCAATAAGCCCTTATCAGCAGCGGCAGAAAGTACCGTCCATGATGGTTTAGATTCTAAGGACGAGCCTGGAGATTTCATCGAGACTAATTGTCATTGGGTAAGATTACTCGCCTTTGAAACTTTACACAAAGCTATTTCGATTCTTAATACTCTTAGGCTGGGTTGTATGTATTGCCCGGGACATGAAAGTGTTTTTGGAATAGTTTCTATAGACAAGTGGTTCATATAGTAGGTTCATGCGGGTTTTTATCAGTAAATATAATGTTAAATTGTGTCTTTCTTCTAGGTGGATTGCAAACTAGAGTTTCCAACTCAGGACGATCTTGTGAAACATATTAATACTGACCACATTCATGCGAGCAAGAAGGCATTTGTCTGCCGATGGGTCGGCTGTTCCAGAGACGAGAAACCCTTCAAGGCACAGTATATGCTGGTGGTTCACATGCGGCGGCACACGGGGGAAAAACCTCACAAATGCACGGTAGGTTACTATTGAGAAAATTATGGAAATTTCCAAATAAATTATACGCAATACACAAATTTAATTTGTACCAAAATTCACTCGCCCTTCTGACCGAAACACAAGAATGCTTGCATATTACTGCTTCACGGCAGGTCCTGGGATTTCCCTATTCTTTTTATACCCCGGGGAAATTAAATACCTCTCATACTTACATCTTTCTCATTTCTCTGTGGATATAAGTCTCAATCTAATGCAAGTCATGGGCAGAATGGAGTTATGTCGGTTTGTTAGGTAGCCTGAAAGGCTGTCTATTTGCAGTACTATTGACTGTATCAAAGTAACCTGATAATTAATAAAAATTATATAATTTCCAGTTCGAAGGATGCTGCAAGGCGTACTCCCGCTTAGAGAATCTCAAGACCCATTTGAGGAGCCATACTGGAGAAAAACCGTACACCTGCGAGTACCCTGGATGTGCAAAGGCTTTTTCCAACGCAAGCGACAGAGCCAAGCACCAAAACCGAACTCATAGTAATGAGGTAAGTATTATATAAAGAGCACAAAAAAAGAATACTGGGAGAGTTAATTCTTCTCTCTCAGAGCGCCATTTGCTTCCGAAGCGGTGGTAGTGTTAGTAGTGACTTCAAAGAGAATTCTAAAGGAATCAATTTTGTGAAAATAAATGCCTTTTATTGATCAGTAAGGTCCTCGAATGGCGACCACTTACCGGAAGGCGTAGTGTTGGTAGGCCCTTACAAGATGGACCAACGATCTGGACAAGATCGCCAGAGTAGGTTGGATGGACCAATCGTCATGGCGATCTTTTGGGGAGGCCTTTGTCCAGCAGTGGACGTCTTCTGACTGAAATGATGATGATGATGAAATGATTTTATATCCTATTTCGAATAATAATATTTGAATTTGAATGTATATGATAAATAAGTAATGGTATATTTTCAGAAACCTTACGTATGTAAAGCACCGGGCTGCACGAAACGTTATACGGATCCTTCGTCGTTGCGCAAACACGTGAAGACTGTCCACGGTGCTGAGTTCTACGCCAGTAAGAAGCATAAAGGTGAGCAACTGTTGATTCTTATATTAATTTTAATAAATGAACCACATCAATGTAGATGTGGCGTCCAGGTAGATGCTCATGGGCGTCAAGGGTTACCCTGCCTAAAATTAGCAGGCCGTATCAGTAGTTACGCCAGCATTAATGAAGTCATCCGCAGGGCATTTGCCGCTCTTAATATACCAGCTGTTTTAGAGCTAAATGGAGCTAAATAAATCTTAATAACCCGCTGCGATGGCAAGCGTCCTGATGGAACGACGCTGGTAGCTTGGGCACGGAGAAGGGCGCTGGTGTGGGACGCGACTTGCGTCGACACTCTGGCTAGTTCTCATGTCCAAGGTACGTGAGTTGGTACTGGGGCTGCTGCTTCGACTGCAGAAGATGGCAAGCGTCGCAATTATGTTGGTTTCAGTGAGCCACACATCTTTGTGCCGTTTGGTGTTTCGACACTTGGCCCGTGGGGCCCAGAGGCGCGGAGAATGATCAAAATACTATCTCCGCGCCTCGATAAGGTTGCTGGAAACCCAAGCGCTGGCAGCTATCTCGGTCAACGGATCAGCCTAGCTATCCAACGCGGAAATGCTGCCAGTATTCTTGGTACGGTACCAAATTAAAACTATAATTACGGGGAACGTTTTAATTTTAAGTAGTCATAGTAGTGTTAATATAGTTATAAGATTTGTTTTGTTTGAATATAAATATTGTGACATAAAAACTTCGATATTTCTAACAGCCATCATTCCTTAAAGTTTACACACATAAGGACGGTATTTTGTGTTTTGTTGACAACATATTCTACGAATAGCGTCTACCGAATAAACTCGATCTTAATTTGCCTTATTTATTCATATATTTTTACGAACAGACAGAATCTCGAGTTTTAGCGGACAACTTTACCATTAGGAGGCTGCTTTGCACAGGATGCCGGATTATGGGTACCACAACGGCGCTTATTTCTGCTGTAGAGTAGTTATGTGGAAACATTATTGTGTTTCGATCTGAAGAGCGCTGTAGCTAGTGTAATCACTGGATACTCACTTAACATCTTATGTCTCAAGGTGACTTTTTAGTTTTTTGAAGAATTCTGAGCAGCACTGCATTGTAATGGGCAGGGCGTATCAATTACTATCAACGTCCTGCTCGTCTTGACTCTTATTGTCATAAAAAAATTATGTTTGTTGCAACACTGAGTGTTCGCCTGATAAATTATTTGGAAAAACTATTTTATTTTCTATATAGTAAACATTATCTACATTTTTTATTCTTCAATTGAATTTCCAAAAAATAATCAGCAAAGTCCTAGACACATTTTAGGCATAGTATATTTATAATGGTTAAAATTTTGTGAAACTTATTTCCAATTTTAAATCCCTAAAATTTGATAAAAAAGATTGCGAGAAGACTTTATTAAAAACAAAGAATAACTTTACCATTTAATGCCCTTTTTTATCCAGGCTGCAGTCGAGGTGACGATTCTGCAGAATCAGGGGGCGGTGGGGCTGGTTCATCTCCGAGGTCTGAAGAAGGTGGAATGCCCATGGGCATTAGAGGCCATACATCATCAGCATCCGTGAAAAGCGAAAGTCCAGCTTCGCCATTACCTCTTGGATTACATACTTCAGCACATCAGGTATAAAATATTTTATTGACATAAAATAATAATTATACACAAATGCTTAAACATATACATATTTTTAAAATAATGCAATCCAGTAAAACAATACAAGGCTGAACCATAAAATCCAAAAAAAAAAACAACTATAATACTATTTATTAAATTCCATATTGTAATATCATTTACGTAGTATTCAATACTGTAATAAGCCTTCGACATAAGTCTTCGTTTAATAAAAGATTTTAATTTATTTATTGATAATTCAGATACACTTTTTGGTAATTTCTCTTATATTTTTATTCTATTTTTCTCTTTATCTTGATATATTTTTAAATCATCTTCTCCTTTCAGCTCTCTGCTCAGTGTGGTGGAGATCTGGACTTCGGCAGCTCAGGTCTTAGCGGGTTCAACGATGAGAACGGAGTCCCCTACTTTAGGCTAGATGGAGATGTAAGTTTTTACCCCATGCAATGCTACAGCAATATTAAACGATTAAACTGCTGAGCGATTATTATTTTGGGCAGGACATATTATTAGACGCTTTTTATCAACTTCACCTGTATATATTCTTCACATGTATGTTTGTTTGTAACCGACTCATTTGGGCGCGATTTTGACCCAGTTTAAACGGCCAGATTTTGTTCAAACTTCGTAGATTTATCGAGAAACGACGACAATACAATAATTTGATAAACTAATTAAATTTTTCAATTTGCAAAATAAGATTTTTGTTAATTTATATATTTTTTCATTTATCGTAGATAAGGCAGAAATTGATGTTCATTTTAAACCATGATCTTTTCAACCAAAGCGTGTTTATTAGTTTTTTTAAACTACTTTTATATACAAAAAAATGTTCCAAAAACCGCTTCTAATTGCGACAAACTAATTGAAGCAACTCTAATTATTGTGCGTTTAGTTTATCCGTACTCTGTCTTATATTTTGATATTTTTTTATTATATTTATTATATAACAGCATTCGATAAACCTCAGTTAGAGTAAACGGCTGTTTTCTTTTGTTTATTATTATTATACAATTTGCTGGACTGTTTTCAGCTTTGTTAAAACCCTTCATCAGAAAATTAATATCATCATTATCTGCGTCTCTGTGTTTTTCTTCTTTTAAATTTATGACTTTGTAAGTACCAGATAGGTAAGAACAGGTAAGTTGGTAGGCCCCCATCAAGATGTACCGACGATCTGATCAAGATCGCCGGAATACGTTGAATGAGGGCAGCGCAGGACCGATTATCATGGAAATCTTTGGGGGAGACCTTTGTCCAGCAGTGGACGTTTTCCGGCTCATGATGTTGATGATGACTTCATCATCAGATTACTTCAAACAATACTTAAAACGGTTTAATGATGTAGATCTTAATAATAATAAAAAAAACAATAAGCAGAAAAACTAAAACAGTCTGATAAAGAATATCTATTTCTCATTCAGTATTCCAATTTTCTTACGATTGGTTGAAAAAATATCGTCGAATGGAGAAAAAAGTCGAGAATGAAATCCTGTCTTCTAAGTTTTATACTCGTAATTTATTGTTAGTTAAAATCAGTATTGATGTCTCTTTCTTTGCCTGCGTCAATGAGATAGGAATATTGATTTACAGTTCCTAATTCAGAGAAAAGCATTAGATAATGCTACCTCTACTAACGCACGTGCTGAAATAAAAAAAATGGAACTACTAATTAAAATACTCGTAATTAATGTCAAATTTATTGGTTTTGCATTTACTACTGCTTCCGAAGAGCTAAAAAGACAAGAAATCAGAAACATTGCAAATACCTTCAACACATTGCTAGCTTCGAGATTTTACAAAGAAATATATGAGCAACGTGATTCTCAGGTGGAGCAGGAAGTAGTTGGAGAAGTCGGTCAACTCCCACTGATGCTGCGAGCGATGGTTGCCATAGAGCCTCGAGCTCATCACGCGCCAAGGTTCAACAAGATGGGAGTCAGCAGAATCATGCCAATGCACCAGGCTGATCTAAGTGGTAAGAAATTTTCATTTATTCAGGTTCCCAACTCTTAATAAGGTGCAATTCCGGTCCCAAATGGTATCACTCTCTCTTCTGGTCTGGTGCACCCCGGAATCAAGTAAAACCATTCAACCATGCACAACGTAAAGCTGTTCGAATTGTCGCCAGTGCAGTAATCTATGAAAAGCTCAACTCTTGTGAGATAAACCCAAATATTCTGAGCGCCACTAAAATTGCGCTCATCACCTTGAGACATAAGATTCTCATTTTATTTTAATTGTACAATGTTACTTTGTAAATGTTACTTTAATTGTAAAACATATTTATGATGAAAAAAAAAACCCGCTGAGTTTGTTGATTCTTCTCAGGCCTGAGGCATTCATTTTGGAATGGGTGGTAGTTTTATGACTTTCAATAAGTGATGTCACATCCTATTTTGAATAAAAATATTTGAATTTGAATTTGCCCAGTTGTTTTCTTTAGCTACGGCGCCCTTCAGATCGTAACAAAATAATAATTTTACTGCTTCTTTGGAATGAGTTTCTGTGTTTGTCCTGTTCTTCCAGAAGGAATGTGATTATTCAGAATTAATTTAAAACTTAAATGTAAAAATTATATTTAATCATTGTATTAAGACAAACGCATACTATAATCAGTATTTTTGTAGGTAATCCAGGAGTTACAGGCAGAACAGAACTAGGAGGTACCAATGTAACAGTGGAGTTGAAGTCAGCGCTCCCAAACAATAGAAGGGACTCCGGGATATCGTCCGGGAGCAGCTTATATAGTGCGAGGTACTTCAGACACAATTTAAATAAAAATTATACTTATAAATTTTTAGGTTGGTAGTAAGACATTATAGGTAGTAGGTAGGTTAGGTATAGGTGTATCCATCAGATAATCTCTGCAACTTGACGTCTCATATAGATAGATATTTTTTTATTTAAAAGGAGGACAAATGAGCATACTTACATTGGGTCACCTGGTGTTATGTGATCACCGCCGTCCACATTCTCTTGCAACACCAGAGAATTCGTAGGAAAGCTGGCCTTTTGAAAGGTACCCATGTCGTATCGTCCCGGAAACACCGCACAAGGAAGCTCATTCCACAGCTTTGTAGTACATGAAGAAAGCTCCTTGAAAACCGCACTGTGGATGATAGTGGCTACCACGAAATTTAAAATGGTGTTAAGAATTTAAAAAAACACAGACCGCAAAAAAAATGCTGGGAGAGTTTCTTGCGAAGCTTCTTCTCTCTCAGAGCGCCATTTGTTTCCGAAGCGGCAGTAGTGTCTAGTAAATTGGAAATTACATCAAAAAGAATTCTGTAGGAATTAATTTTGAGAAAATAAATGCCTTTTATGCCTGTATTATTTTTTTATTTAATAAATAACTGCCTTGTTGCTATTAATACTGTTTCTTAAGATTATATTTTAAAGTTATACTTTCTCTAGATCGTCAGACATATCCCGCAAGAGTAGCCAAGCTTCCGTGGTCTCCGGAGCTGTGATTGGTGTACAAAGGCTCGTATCGCAAGCAGCAGCTTACGACCAGCTATCTCCTGATAGCAGTAGAAGGTAATTAATAGCATTATCATCTCTACCTATTTCTATTTATTTTCTTACATTCCTAAGTGACTTGATTGTACGAAATGAACTACTGCAAGAATTTTTCGACGTTATACCACGTTTATTTGCCGAGGAATCTGGGTACCAAAGCGGTGACTTTTTCTGTTGTCAAGCTGTAATGCACAAGCATAGAAAACGTACAGCTATCTTATGAAAGCTGAAAGAATATCTCTACTACAAAACTCTCATACAAAAATAAGTAGTGAAAAATGTATTGAAGTGAAAACTTCATTAGCGGCGTTGAGCACTTTTCTTGGGATCGGTACAAAATGTTAAACTCGCGTCAGGACACGTGACCTGATCGAAAATTCGTAAGATAGTCGTTGATATTATGGATGAAAGCTGATTTTTCAGAGAGATATACTTTTAATGTAAACTAAATGTAATCGTTCTGAAGTGTTAATTTTTTTATGTAATATAAATTGTAATTTTAGTGTACGACAGCGCAATAAATGAATATTATATTTAGCCAGATATATGCTAGTACTTTAATAGAGATAAATAAAGCAATTCGTGTGAAATTATTTCCTAACTATGCAAAATATTCAAAAATGCACAACGTACGTTCCAGATTTCACTTCTGCCGTATTTTTTTAAGTTAATAGGCAGCTCAACGTAAAAATATTTTGGGAGTGTCGACATAATCCCTACGAATATTATAAATGTGAACCTGGACCGATTTTGATGAGTTTTGGTACAGCAATAGACTAGAGCTTGGGAACGGACATAGGCTACATTTTATTCCCGAAAAATTCATGGTTCCCGCGGGATTTGTGAAAAACTGAAAGTCACGTAGATGAGCTATAACTATACCAAGAGTAGGTTTAGTTTGCCATAGCAATATTCCTCGTAATAAGATTAATATGTTGGGAACGGGAGCGAAAACGGGAACTGGAACTGGAATAGTGCACGAGATAATCTTCAATTCCAAACTTGCTTATTATTTTTATAAACTCTTTATCTATGCGGATGAAGTCGCGGCCATCAGCTTGTAAGACTGCTAATACTAATATGCTATATATATATTCGCAATGCAAACAATTCGGTCAGCAAACTGAATGCTCATTGGTCATTAAACGATCATAACTTATCGTGATTGGTCCATACTTAGCTTTGCTCACTTACTTGAATTTTTCAATTATTTCTATCATATATTATTGCAGATCTAGTCAAGTTTCATGCGTAGGATATGCGCCACCACCGTCATCAGCTCTTGCAGCGGTACAAGCTGTGAGGACGTCTCAGGGAAATCAGGTAAGAATATTTTTTCAGATTTAAAAAATAATTCAAAAGAAATCAATTATGAGAAAATAAATGACTTTTATTACGTGTTATGGCATCATGTAATAATTGTTTAAATAGATGGTTTATTCATCTTGTAAGCCGTATGAATTGAAAGCCACAAAAAAGTTTTGTTTATTCAAATATATAACTGAGTGAATTTTGAAATAACTATACTTAGATTATTAATTTAAATATTGCTGAAACAAACGAAAACAATAACGTAAATACGAGTAAATACGAGTAGTGTTATGTAGGGGAATAAATGCGTTAATTTTATGTACTCAGTTCCAGATAGCTTAACATTTGCGAATGCTTGTCTTGATAACATGGCCCTCTTAATAATAGATGCAAATATAATTCTCTGTATAACGCAACATAAAGACATCAAATTCAAATATTTTAACGAGGATTTAAAATCATTTATTGGGAGTCAAAAACTATCATACATTCGAAAATTTCTGCCGCAGACCCTGAGAAGAAAGGGTGCCATAAACTCAGCGGGATGTATTTTTAATTAAAATGTGGTCATAATATAATTTCATACAATAAAATTTATTTTTAAATAGCCTGAGTATGGTCACTTCATATACAGTCTGTGGTATAATTAAGAAATAAAAGAAGATTATAAATGTTGATTGATTCCAGGCTGTGCTGCTCCGAGGCGTGACGTGTACTGAAGTAAGAGCTGAAGAATTGGCTTTGGAGCTGGATCCCAATGTACAAGTGAAGGAAGAAGCGAGAAGATTATCAGAACAATCTAATTTGAGCGACCAGACACAGTCATATCAACCGTACCCGTGTAATAATGATGAAGTAAGTTTTCTTCTTTGCGCTTGTTGTTCCTCAGAGTATATTTTAAATTATTATTTAAATTCTTCCGGCAAGAATCAGTTGGGTTTCTAAAAATCCACCCTTTTGTTTTCATCTTCTCCATAATGATGGTTTCGACTTTAAATAAAAAAAAATCTATATAGGATAGGATCGTTTCTTCTCCAAAGCATTGGTAGTATTTATTGACTTCAAAATGCATTCTGAAAGAATCTTTTAGGACTTTATTTATTTAACACTGCTTTACTCAAGATTTATCGGTGTGGGTACCGACTAGTTTCGGTCCATTCGGTGGTCCTTCATCAGGTTGAGTGTGGTAACGTGCCGTCTCATACTGTGGATTTGTGCACGTAGTGCGCGGCTTGACACGGCTGGGGGCGGTATTACTGAACCTACTATATCAATATTAGTGTTCACGGGTGGACAAAATATACTCACAATGTCCACCTTCTAGTCATCGGCACTTTTGGCGGTATTGTGAGATGCATTTAAAAACACGGGTTTCCAAGAAGGTGGTAGAGCCCAACCCTTGTCTCCATTAAAATTAAACGACTATTAACAACCTTACTTTTATTTACTTCATACACATTTGCTATCTGCTGTTCATTGCAATGCATTACGGGATGCATGTGATAATTAAGTACTTTCATGTTTTTTTAAATCACTAAGTCAAATGTAACAAATTTAAATTTATGAATAAATAAATAAATGGCAAAAGATAAAAAAATAAAGTGCCTCGATGATTATGTCTATGTAAATTCTTTGATCTAAAAAGAAAGAATAAATATATTTAATTACATGATTTAATTCAATCGTGTATTTCCAGAATGAAGCCCCATTTCCGTTCAAGACGGAAGACGATCAAGAAGCTGTCACTTACAAGGAATCCCGGTCCAACTCCACAAGCACAGTGGTGGTCACCACAGCGCAGGTTCATCATCCCAATCAAGAAGTTAATCTTGAACAGGTAAGTTTTTAGAATTTAAAGAATGTCTAAGCATAATTTTTGCATAAAGTGAAAACTTTATTACACTTTTGTCTTGTGGAAAAACACTGAACCACTCTATTTGGAAATTGAATTAAAATTATTTTTAATTAATGGAAAATTTAAAAAATATATATTTATTTTATTATATAGATTAATTAATAATATTTTGAATTTCCTAATTTTTTATTAATTTACCTTTTTTTGTTCTGTTGCTTTATATATGATAATTGGGCTATATTCACTATAGTATTTTTTTATAGGTCGCTGAAGGTGAAATGGTGGAGAACAAGCTGGTGATACCAGATGAAATGATGCAATATCTTAACCAATCCATATTGGGAACCGACATGGTAGCACCAGCTAAGACGGACTCCACCAATCAGGAAACCAAAACAGATAAGAATAATGAAAACTCAACCGAACACAACACGACCAGTGACATACAAACAAACAATTCCAGTGAAAAGATAAGTGACGTTGCAACAAGTGATGATTCTTTACTCAAAAATTTAGGTGCCATAGGTAGTGATCTCAATATAAGTGATATACAAGTCGATTTAAGAGGATTAGATGTTAGTATGTCAAGCAATGGTGGCAGTCTTCTAGCTTCTAAATCGTCGGATGATAAAGATTCGCCTTTACATGATAAAGTTATCCATGATGTCATAAATGAAAACTGCGAGAAAGATTTCAGTAGAACGACAGCCAATCAATCCATTTCTACACAGAACACACGCCAATCCTTACAATCTGCGAGTCAAACAGAACAAACAAATTTGATACGAATGAAGAATGTGCCAAAACAAAATCCAATTACGTCCAAAGCTCCACCGACTAATGTTCAGACTATGAATATGAATCTACCCCACAGTATGCTAAGTCCTCAGAGTTTACCTCACAGCAGTATGAGTCCACAGAGCGTGATGAGTCCACATAATATCCCGAACAATATCATGAGTCCACCAAGTGTGTACAATGTTATGAGTCCTCAAAGTGCTATGAGTGTCATGTCTCCCCCACACAATGCATTAAGTCCCCAAAGTATGCAGAGCTTAATGAGCCCACAGATACCCAATCAGATGGTAATGAGCCCCCGACACAATATTGGAAGTCCAATGTCACAAAACATGAACAGCCCTATGATGAACATCGCCAGTCCAATGGCGCAGAATATTGCAAGTCCCATGAGCCATGGCATGCGAAGCCCAATGCATCCAGGCATACAAAGTCCTGTAACCAGTCCAATGATTCAAAACATGACAAACATGGCAATGAATATGTCACCTTCACAGATGCAAAATCAAAACACTGGTATGACCATGAATGTAAATAATGTGAATACGAATATCCCCGGACAGATGCAACAGAATAATAGACAGAATTATAACGTTAAAATACCTAACAAAAACTTCAACCCAAATCATTATCAAAACCAAAATTATACCCAACCACAATATCCGGTTCCGAACGCATCAATGAATGGACCTCATCAAACAATGTCTCCTTATCCTACGATGCCACAATACATACAAAATCAACAAGGAATGCAACAAATAGTTCCAAATCGGCAAAATATGATGCCTTATAACAATCAAATAGCAAATTATCCCCAAAACTACATGAACCAAAGTAATCAAGTGTATCCAACTCAAATATCAAGATCTTCCATGATGAGCGTAGATAACAGTGGTAATATGAGCCGTGGAACAATGAATGGCTATAATGATCAGAATCAATGCCAACCACAACAGAATCCATACCAAAACATGCATTACCCGCAACCACCTCCATACAATTCGGTTGTCAACTCTGTCAATGCAATGGGACCACCACCACCAAAAAATAACCAATACACGAACCAGCAATACTATCAGAGACCGTACAACCAATGGGATTACAACCAATTTAATAAACAAAAATCGATGCAAAATTCCGTTGATATGTCAACTGGTAGCCAAAAACCGCCAAATGGAATGAGGTCAATGAATTGTAACGGAAAAAACGGGGAGCAACAAGCAGACTGCAGCATGAATAGTTTACGAAGTCAGAATAACCAAACCAGTGAAGTGCAGGTGTGGGACATCTCCCAGTCACAGATAGAAGCAACGAACAACAGGAAGAAACAGAACAACACGATGCGCCAAGAGACATACCAGAGGACGCTAGAGTATGTTGAGAGTTGTGAGAACTGGAAGAGTTCTGAAATGGTGTCGAGCAGTACTCACCCACTGCAGGGCGGAGACAATATGGTTGTGAATGATCTCCAGACGTCGTTATCTTCGTTTTATGAAGAGAACCAATATTTACAAATGATACAATAAGGCTTAGATCATTTATACGTCTAGATAGACTATGACAGCTGTGAAAGCGTCGAAAAAAATAGACTTTAGAACTTATCTCTATTTTGAGCAATTCACGCACACTAACACAAAGTGTCATACAAATGGCGAGTGTAAGACGTAGCCTGTCACGCACACTGAACTAATAATCCTAGCCTGTTTTTATCGGTTATCTAACAGCAAGATAATCTACCTAGATGTATAAATTATTTAAGGCGGTAGTTATTTTGAGAAGCTTTTAGGGCCGTTTGTTATGTACGCTTTTGAAATACATTTAACGTTAATACTATGAACTCAAATCCACAAATTTTATATTTTTAATTAAATAGAAAAACCAAACTAATTTAAGTAATAGTATTGTTATAATACTTTTGTCTTCACGGTTAGCACAAAATTATTAGCAAAACGGAGAAAAAATATATTTAAGATTTTAATTTTTCAGCGGGAAAGGTTGTATTTTTTATTAGTGCGGCATTTCCCCACCGTTAGTTGTGTCCATACCAAACGGTGACTATTGCATTTTGGATATTTAAGGGTAATAAGATGTTTAACTATAGACTGATTAATTATACATTTTTATGTTAATTATTACTAAAAGACAGACACACGAGAGAATATGTAAATATACATAATAGTCTTCCATTTTTCCTAATCGAGTACAATATTTTCGATGTTATATTTAGGTATTTTTGTAAAAATGTATATAGGATGTTACATCAAATGTTGAATTTTTAAACCAGTGCCTATATTAAGGAATCCAAGTGCCTTTTGAGATTAAAGATGTACAAAGATATTTTTTGATATTAATTTTAAATTTGTTTTAAGTAGTTATAGAATTATGAATATAATTTTTATGACATACAGCAAAGGGTTGACTGTAATCGGTTTCAGAAAAATATCTTACTGACTACGAAGGGATTAAATTTAGATTAAGGATTGGTCTCCGCTGCATTCCAATTAGATACCGCAGGCGTAGTCGCACAGTGCGGCAACTTTTACAACGCCTACTAATGTGACGTTGACGTGCCACATATTCTGTTAAACTTTGCTGATAATTGAAACTAAAATGCCAGGTTGTGTAGTCAAACATTGCAAATATAATACTACAAGGAATAAGAAATAGACTGGGATCACATATCATCAGTAATTATTTTGTATTTTATTAATTTCAATGTAATAATAACACGAAGCGTATGTTAGAAAATTTGAAAGATGCCATTGAGTGTCAAGATGCCACGCAAACAAGCATCTAATAGTTGCCGCAATAAAAAAGCTATTGTTCTTAGGTAGTGTGGTTACTAGTTGTATCGTAGCGGAGCAACCAATCCTTAATCTTAGGGCTTAAACTATCTTTCCGTAATAAATCTTATGAATGCTATTCTTTATTATAACTATTAAAGTATTTTTAAGTAAGTTTTGACTAATTTTTTTATCAAACCGACTGCAGTTCGTCTTTTGTGTATGTACTAAAGCAATATTTAGTAAGTTTTAGGTTTCGAATCTCCTAGTTTATATTTTCATTGAGATTATTAGTTTTAATTACATTGTTAATTAGTTAGGTGCTTTATTGAACGCACAAATGAATAGAATTAAGCTATTTTGTATTAAATTATTGTTTTTACTGATTGTAAAGAAATTTGTAAACGACAGACGAAATAAATCTAAATAAATGTCTTATTTGTAAATTTTATTGTTTGATTTCATATTTTTACCAGTGGAAGGCTCCTTTGCACAGGATGCCGGCTAGTTTATGGGTACCACAACGGCGCCTTTTTCCGCCGTGAAGCAGTAATGTGTAAGCATTATTGTATTTCGCTCTGAAGGGCGCCCTAGCTATTGAAATTACTGGGCAATTGAAACTTAACATACTATTGTATTTCCGATCAGAACTTTTGTGTTTTTTTAAGAATCCTGACCGGCACTGCATTGTAATGGGCAGGGCGTATCAAATACCATCAACTGAACGGTCTGTTCATCTCGTTCCTTAATTACTTAAATAAAAACATGATATAGGCTAAAAATATCCAACATCCTAGTACCAATCAGCGTAAAATGCTACATTTGTAACCAAAAGCTCTACACATTTTGTGTGAAGGCCAAAAGATCACTCTGTTCTGTCATTAGATGTGTGATGTCATTAGACTGACTTCTACGCTTAGATTATGGATTGGTCTCCGCTGCGCTCCAACTAGATACCGCACTACCTAAGAACACTAGCTTTTTTATTGCGGCAACTAATAAATGCTTGTGCGCGTGGCATCTAGACACTAAATGGCATCATTCAAGTTTTGAAACGTCTTATATACTTTATACATTGATCGAATCTAAAATACTTAATGATGATATGTGATTTTATTATTTCAGTGTCTTTCTTATTTCTTGTAGTATTATTTTTACAAAGTTTTACTGCGCAACCCGGCAATTTAGTTTCAATTATTAGCAAAGTTTAGCTGAAAATGTGGCACGTAACGTCACACATTGTTCGAGACTGGCTCGAGTTCGTCCACTTGGGCGTAGTATAATTAGTTGCCGCAGTTTGCGACTACGCCTGCGGTATGTTGTTGGAGCGCAGTGGACCGCTAATTATTAATCTATGTTTTATGGTTGAATGACTAGCGAAGCAAAATATTACTGGAACAACAGAAGATCTAATAATTTTATGTCTTATACATAATTATTTAGATGGTAAAATGAGTTGAATTTTCGACCACTCTCGGAATTCCCCCCCCCCCCCCCCCCATCAACAGAATGAAAAGCATTTATTACATATTATTTTAGTACCTATTACCAGAGCTGACTTCCCAAAAAGGTACGCCCAGTCGTTACCTTTGCCTCAGCTTAAATCCAACTTGGGATGAATTGCAGTTTAAATCTAACTTGGGATAAATTTATTTGACGGGAAAGAAGAAATGTGTCTACAAATATTTAAAAAACAAGGCGTTTGTGATTAGGGACTGGTCTCCGCTACGGTCCATCTGGATACCGCAGGGGTATTCTGTAAAACTTTTCTAATACTTGAAACTAAAATTGTTGGTTGCGAAGTAAAACTTTGTAGACAATAATACTACAAGAAATAATAAAGACACTATCATCACACTATACAGGGTCACATATCATCAGGGACGAGGCGAGCAGTACGTCCAGTTGATGGTAACTGATACGCCTTCCCATTACAATGCAGTGCCACTCAGGATTCTAGAAAAACCCAAATATTCTGAGCTGCGCTCGTCACCTTGAGACATAAGATGTTAAGTCTCATTTGCCCAGTAATTTCACTAGCTACGGCGCCCTTCAGACCGAAACATAGTATTTCTTACACATTACTGCTTCACGGCAGAAATAGATACCGTTGTGGTACCAATAATCTAACCGGCATCATGTACAAAGGTGCCTCCCACTGGTAAAATTTTTACCAATACTAAAAAATCATAAAACTTTAACATATCTTATACTATGCACAGTAGACCAAGTAAACGAATTTTATACAAATTACAAATAATAATAAACCTAAGTATACATAATATATATTTATTTATTTTATAAAAGCAGTGATTACAAAAAACTGGTAGAATTAATTTTGGGAAAATAAATCTAATGAATTTGATCTGTTAATTATAATTATTAACTAGATTATGATTTTTTTATAGCAATAGCAATGACAGTACAATGTTGTATATTTTTATTAAAAAAAGCCCAAAAAAATACTGGGAGAGTATCTTGCACGGCTTCTTCTCTCTCCATTTGTTTCCAAAGCGGTAGTAGTATCTATTAAGAATAAGAATTCTAAAGGAATTAATTTTGAAAAAACAAATTTCTTTTATGCCTTTTAATTTAAAAAATATATGTTATTGAGGAGATCAACTACCATCGAGCAACGCCATATCATGGTGGTGAATGACATAAAAAATGAAAATTTGGTAGAAAACGCTCAGCTTACATATTCCTACATGATAAAGTTTAGTTAGCAAGCAATCTTCGCAGACGATAAAACAAAAATATCAAATGCTGCTCACATTCCGACCTATGACGTCACGCCACTAAAATAGACAAGATTATTTTCGAATATGTTGCCAGACGAGAGGATTTTATAAAAACGCAAACAATAATGCGGCTATTGACTGAGCTGGCAAAGAGATAGTAGTTACTTTTGATAAAATGAACTATTGATCAATTTCAAATGAAATGTCCCAAAGCGAAATTAAGTATTGAAAAAAAAAAATGTTTTTAGTCCACAGCAAATTTCTTTAATAACAATAAGCTCATTAAGTTTATATCGCTTTGAAACGAATATCTTCATTTTTTTTTCATGAGAATATGTTACAAGAAGAGAAGGAGATTCATCTGATGGTAGGTCATGTCCATTACAATGCAGCGTCGCTCAGGAAAATTGATTGAATCCAAAATTCTCTGCAGCATCAAAATTGCGGTCGTCTATGTGAGGCATAAGCTGAAGTCTTTAAACGAAACAATGCTTGTAGATTATTTCTTCACGGTAGAAAAAGACGCTGCTATAGTACTTTTTCCAACAACAAATCAACAATTTCTGAGGAAAGTACCATTTAACATGTTTCACGTAAACTGATGAAGAAGACCACAAACCGCCACTCGAATTCTACAACTATAAAGGAGACAAGATAGTTAAGCGAATATTCGCTTGACTATATAGTCAACATGTCAAATGACTATAGAAAAAATGGTGCCGTCGAATTCATCTGCTGAAGTGGAAATTGTCATAAATTGGTATGCTTTAATAAAAGTATGTGTACTAGCTGTGTTTGGCTAACTGGGATAGTCGTAAGACTTACTAATCATAATATTTGCAATTAAAATGTGTGCAATAAAGACTTTTTTCAAATACAATACCGAATTGAAACAAGACAAGGTAGTTAAAAATTTAAAAATGAAAATTCTCTTCATTACTTTGAAGAACATTAAATTAGCTCAGTTGGCAGAGCACTGGCACGGAACGCCAAAGGTCGTGGGTTCGAGCCCCGCATAGTTCATAAAAATTTGTTTTCAAATTTTATTTGTGTATTAACCCTACAAGTGACTTTAAAAAACATAACAAATTGTTTAGATTTACAAGAGTGACATCTCAAGTCAATTTCCTAAAATGCAAATATTGGGGTTGAGCAGGTTATCAACTGTAAAGTTGATGCTGCAGATGAAGCCACAACCTGAGAGTTGAACAAAGCATTCTATGACAATACGTCACTCGAACGGTTAGCTCAGTTAGCAGAGCTCTGGCACGGATTGCCAGAGGTCGTGGGTTCGAGTCCCGCATCGTTCATTAAATTTTGTTTTCAAATTTTATTTGGGATATCTCTAATTTATCTCTAATAATTATTATGATCCAATATTCAACAAAATTAATTGTGTGCACCCGCTTCGATCCGCGCGTACCACGCATCAGTTGCAGTTTCCAGTTTTAAAATAATATGTATTTTTAATCGATGCGTTATAAGGTCGGAAATGCTCTTGCGATTCCTCTGGTGTAACTAGAGACTATCATCATCATCATCAGCCGGGAGACGTCCACTGCTGGACAAAGACCATCCAACGTATTCCGGTGATCTTGACCAGATCGTCGGTCTATATTATGGGGGGCCTACCAACTGTGCGTCTTCCGGTACATGGTCGCCATCCGGGGACTTTTCTGCACCACCGACCGTCTAACTATGTGCCCCGCCCACTGCCACTTCAGTTTCGCAATCATCTGGGCTATGTTGTTGACTTTGGATCTCCCACGGATCTCTTCATTTCTGATTCGATCTCGCAGGGAGACTCCAAGCATAGCAACTAGAGAGTGTTGGACGGTGGTAATCACGTACCATTCGATGTCTTCCTCTTCCGCCAATTCATTCCCCTTACTGAGATGGTGCCTGTTACAAAATATGTATGATAAAATACTATAATGACATAATAATAAAAGTGATGGAAGAAGAGATACCTCCCACACAAGCTTGTCCGGATACTTATGAGTAGCAAAAAACGAGTGAAAAATTCCTCAAAACTTGATACCAATACAGTAAATTTACTAGTTAAATGAAGAGGATTCGACAGAGGTAGATACATTAGATACATACCATGCACATCACATGAATATATTAACCCTTTTTGTTGACAATGTATCTCACACATGTGACACTATCATTATATTTATATAGATTAAAAAAACTAAATCTTGACGTCAGTCCTGTGCAAATAAGTTTCCCACTGGTGAAATCCCTAGAATAATCACAAGGCATTAATCACCTGCATCTTAAGGCGAAGAGTAAGCATAAAACACGCAAACATGGTGTTATTAGACAAGTTTTGTGGTGAAAGTATAGCATTTCGAGCTATGAACACTACTTTATCCTGTTACACATATCCTTAAGTGTAGGTTGCTAATGCTTGCTGTTGGTTATAGTTAACACTGCCGAGCCTTTTTGAACTTCCACTTTTCTTTGAAGTTAAACAAGTTTTTTGGCATGGCGTGACTCATTTTTTTGGCACTTCTCTCAGAAAAGTTATTCTTATAGCTTGTACTTTTTTGTGTAGGTTCATTTATTCAGATTAGTAGTGAATAACGAGGATTGTAAGTATATAAACTGTTTTCCAGCCAAGAATTTTGAAAATATTGGCTTTGTTACATAGATAGCGGGTCGGCAGCCGTGAACTAATATCGCTCAAAGTCGCTGGCATTTAGTGTCGCCTTAATGAAACCAAATTGAAATTAGCCTCACCAAGTACGTAGGTACAGTACTCATATTGTGACAGAAGGAATATAGGAACTCCAATTATATTATCCCAATTTACTGCCCAAAATTCTTAGAAGTCTCTTTCAAATACCGAAACTATAATAAAAATTAAAAGCTGTTCTTAATATTGAAATGTAGCAGGTGGAATGTCGTTGTTTATAGATCCATTGAGCGACTTTAATTATATTTAAGTGGCCTTATATTCTAGTTTACATAGAAACAAGCGAACTTTAGCAAACAATTTATGAGGTATTTTTATTAAAAGTGGATGTAAATACTACTTAATAAGAGGTGGGACTGCCTTAGTAAAAATTGAAATTTAGTTTAGCATGAACTGTGCAGTCATGTGAAATAAGTTTTAAATAGTAGAAATTACAGTATGGCGGCGGTTGGCGACGAAGTATAATCCAGCTAGGTTTGAAGGCGAACAGTTGCTCAAAACATAGTGGATTTCGGCTATCTGCGTTTTTGGCAGGATTTTAGCCGTCATCTGTCAATCTATCAATGACAGCACGTTTCATACAATCGAGTGAATCGCTTATTTCTTAGAGAATTTCCTATGCTGATTTGAGGAAATATGAAACGCGGGTTGCCTGATGGTCATCGCCATTATTCGTACTCTATTCGAGCAGAAGAGAAACCACAGGAACATTGTTGATGATGATTTATTGATTTGTACATAAAGATACAAATTTTTTACAAAAACTACACATTTAAAATCTTTTCTATGAGGTACTTATCAAATCAAATCAAATTAAAAATATTTTGTAGGTAAATTGCACTACACTTGAAATTTGTCATTTTTTCATACAGCTTGTTCGGAATGCAGATTTCCTTAGCGAGCAAGAAACTCTATCGTTGCTCTTTTCAAAACAGAATGGTATATTACAGGTTCCTATTTTGAATTAAATTTACAAATCATTTCAAATGTAAATTAATAAGTAAAAACATAGTTATTGAGTACATACTTAAAGTACAATACAGTAGATGTATCAATTCACACATACCGTAAATAAAATAAAGGCATTATGCGAGCATTTTATTAGCTATTATAAAAAAATATAAAATAACTTTAATTTAAAAAAATAAAGAAAATAAAAAAAAACATAAATCAGATTTCCCGGTGGGGGATCATCCAGCAACCACAAGCAGCGGCCGTTCACGAGCATGAGGCATGGACCAGCCATCGCCTCCCTCGACCATATTTAAGGGAAGGGACGCTCCACGTCGCCGCTACAAGCACTGGTATTTAACGAGCATGACGATGCCTGTCACGAGAAGTTAATATTTTCAGCTATGGTCCAATTATAAAATAACTCAAACCAACTATTATTAAACTAAAATAAACTTTTAACTTAGTATTTTAAGAAAAAAATCCGCTTCAAATTATCTAAGCTAATAAATGGAGATTCGGTTTAATCCTTCGGTTATACTACGAAACTACTGAACCGATCGGAATAATACTTAGACCATTAGATGTAGCGTGTTTCAGGGAAGGATTTAATATATAATATGTAGGTGATTACTCAACTGGAACATATATTTTCACCTAGAAATACCTATGTATATTCGCAATACAAATAATTCGGCAATGACATTTCATTACATATTATGACAATTCATACAATGAGCGGGCGGTACCTACTAAATTTATATGGCAAAGCTACGCCAGTGTCAGTCTTTAAGAAACCCAGTGTTCTTAGGTAGTGCGGTATCTAGTTGGAGCGCAGCAGAGACCAATCCTTAATCTACGTAATATTGAAATATACTCTCGCTCGGCACATTTCGTCCATCAAGTCTCAACTGTCATACAGTCAATGTCACTCTTAATATAACAGCGACCTAAATATATTGTCATATGGGTTTCAGATTGTATAACCATCAGTTTTAGTTCATCTTTTATTAATCTTTGATATACATAAGTCTTATATTATAAAATCTTTATATGCTTATAAACGGAGATTTTTTTCCCTCCATTATAGAGCGAAAACTACTGAACCGATCGGTACTCACACCAGTAGTCTTAGATTAAGTATTGGCCTCCGCTGCGCTCCAAATAGATACCGCACTACCAAAGAACAATAGCTTTTTTATGCATTAAAAAGTTTATCTCTCAGAAAAATCAACTTTCATCCATAATTTCAACGACTGTCTTACGAATTTTTGATCAGGCCACGTCTCCTAACCCGAGTTCAACATTTTATACCCATCCAAAGATAAAAGACAAAGAAGTTCTTTTTTTCCATACTCAACGCCGACAAAGAAGTTTTCACTTCATAATGTTAAGACTATTAAGAATAAAAAACTCTGTAGTAGATATTCTATTGTCTATGTTAACATAGTTACTAGTTGTTTTGTTTTAAACGTAGACTTACCCCCTTATTCGTAATGGTCCGCTAACTTTAAACAGCCGCTTAGGAGTGTTTTTTCTCATTCTGACTTAGGTCAATAGAAGAAGACAGAGTGAGAATTAGCAATGCTTTAAGTTGGCAGATTATTATGAATAACGTGGTTAGAATGTACTAGTATTAGATAATTTATAGGTCTAGATAGAGCCTTTTGCTGTTAGACAACCGATAAAAACAGGTCAGGAGTATTAGTTTAGTGTGTGTGATAAGCTACGTCTTACACTCGCGATTTGTATGACACTTTGTGTTAGTGTGCGTGAATTGCTCAAAATAGAGGTTAGTTCTAATGTCAATTTTTCGTTTTCATAGCTGTCATAGTCTATCTCGACGTATAAATGATCTAAGATACTAGCATGTATAATAAATAATAATAATAATAAAAAAGCTTTATTTAATTCCACACTAGAGCATGAAAAGTTACACAAAATTGTTAAGTTTAATATTTTACAATTATATTACTAATTAACTTTAATAAATCTGCTACTAATCCACTTTAATCTCCTTCTAATGTGGACCTCCTCATGGTAAAAGCCTCCTCCAAAGAATTCCAATTTTTCTCTATTTTGAGCAATGGTCATCCAGTCTCTCCCTGCGTTGGATACAATCTCGTCTTGCGCCCGGGCGACCTCTACTTCTCACGCCTTGCGGTCCTTTCCATTTTGTGGTGTAAATTGTCCATTGATAGTCATCGTATCTCCCAACATGGCCAGCCCATCTCCATTTGAGACTTTGAGCGAAGTGTAGAGCATCCTATACCTTGGTTATTTTCTGAATTATTATGTTTCTTACTCTATCTCTCAGTTTTATATTTAAACAGCTCCTTTCGATTGCCACTAGCATGTACGAGTACACAAATGTCAATGTGTGCGTTGATAATCAAAATGCTAATAGTAGTTAATGTTGTTTAATATATCCATTAACTAAAGTATAACAAATTCTGATTCAATTAAAGCAAATAACAAAAGGAAAATTTGCCACTAGACTTAATACCATGAAGTATTTTTTTCTTCTATAAATTTTAAATTAAATAAAGTGGATCACTATGGGGTCGTCTTATCATCATCATTATTAGCCAGAAGACGTACACTGCTGGACAAAGGCCTCCCCCGAAGATTTCCACGACGATTGGTCCTGCACTGCCCTCTAGAACGTATTTACGGTGATCTTGACCAGATCGTCAGTTCATCTTGTGGGCACCTACCATCACTGCGTCTTCCGGTACTTTGTGATTCTGGTCGTCTCAATTCATGCAAATTTGATGGATAGATTTATCCACTGTGGTTATCAAGGAACCTTTTTTCATGAAAAACCACAGGTAAAAGAAGTCTGGTCTATTTTTGGCGTTATTTTTATTTATTTAAAGCCAATAATAACTCCCTTAATTCCTGACGCTGATTTTGTTATTTGTATGGTGTTAAAAGGGGGCCTTTGCCCCTTTCAAGCCATTGCTTGATTAAAATCGCTTCTAGATCACCATAGAATAACTCACAATATTATTCTCTATTTTATTGAAAAAGTATTGTATTTCAGTTGTGTTTAAAGGCAGATAATGTCTTCTCAAAATTTCATCGGTACGCACGGTTAAAAACTACATTAGGATGCCTGGTTGCAATCAAAGCAACTAAACTATGGGATCACCTTGATTTTCTGGATTTGTTCCAGCCAAAAATGAGTCAACATCCAACCTTGGGTAGCAGTTAAGATTTCTAGTTTGCTGAGATGTCCAGTCATCTGCTACACCTACAGAAATTCATTGTCTATTTAAACCTATAAAACGTAATACTAACCCTATGTGAAAGTGAGATAACTTACATAAAAACCTAGGTGTGAGAATGAGTCGGAATAGATGAAGACAATGAAACCGTTTTGAAACAATTTAGTGTCCATTAGTCTCCTGACAAATTAGACCGCGTTTTGCATTTTAGTGTTTTACGGATATTAATTTAAAAAAAAAATATATAACCAGCAATCATCGAACTAAAAAATTATTTCACAGATAGTTAGTACTGATTCTTCAATACTACTTTCGGTTTTCGGTTTACAGACAATTTATTCTCATAAGATATAACATAAAATCACTTATATGAGAATTTTACATAAATATACAATATAATATTACCTTAGGTTTCCATGACTAGGCATGCAAAACAAACAAAGTGAAATTACAAAAAATGAAGGTACATAAAAATTTCTCAACATAACATGAACAAATTTTATATTTATCCGGAATAAGAAGGACTGGATGTGGTTAACGACTTATAAAGATAAAAAAGTTAAGTTGAAGTAAACTAAAATAAAAAAATTAACAATTATACAAATAAGAAAACTTAAAACAAATAAGTACATGTTTATATAAGTGATTGTGCATTCGAGCATTTTTTCAAAATCATATTATTTATTTTATTCGTAACAAAGTTAAGATGAAAAAATACTTTCGTGATGTTCATTTTCGTAGAACATATTATGCACTAAAATTCTAAATTTTCCATACATTTTATATACGCAGTAAACAATTTAATTTCTAAAGATTATATTAATAAAAAAATATGAGTTAGAAAATAAAATATTGTTGACGTGAATTTGACGCCGTTTATCAATACTTGTCATAAGGATTGTCTTTTAAAGCAATATACTACATACTTCACTAACTCACTAACACATCTGTAAATTTAACATAGATAAGAGAGCCTACGATCGACTTTTAATAAGCGATCCGAAGTACTGAAAGGCGTTTGGATCGATTATAAAGAATGAACGAAATAAAATTGCGTTTTGAAACCTAAAATGATATGATATTAGCGGTTTTTTGCGTAGAAAATACTAAAAATACATTTTAAAATTGGGCAATTACTTATTAAATAATAGTAATATAAATAAATATAGTTCTTTGAATTACAAATTAAATGTTTGTTTAAGTGTTTTCGTAAAAATAACGAGTTATGAACGCACCTCCATTGATGTTTGATTTGAAAGGACCACAGAGTACACTTTTTTTAATTCGTTCTTGTGAACAGGCTTATAGCCCGGGCCCTTACTGCCTCGTCTTTAGTATTTTCATTTTTGGTATTTATTTTCAGTATTTTGTTTTATAAAAAAGTCCAATAAAGTATACTCAACTCATCTTTAATCACTAAAATTTTTCTTTTCTAAGTAGCAGAAGTAGTAGCAACTTTTTTCGAATCGGTCACTTTGACAAATAAGCTATCCAGTTTAGGTTGAAATAACACCTCATGGTACGAATGAATGAACGAACTAAATCAGTTTGCGATTCAGTTGATATCATTTTTGACATTCAATTGGAATCATTGCGATTAATTCAGTTGATTTGACGTCAACCTAAATTAGATAGCTGTAATCCCGTCGTGGTACGAAATTGCAAAGCAGTTCATTTTAGGTTGTCAATTGAATCGCAATAAGAGTTCATGGTAGGCCCGCAGCATTTTGAATTTAGTCTCGCCCTAATGAGGATAGTGTTTGTCTATTACGGTAGTATACTAAGTTTATGTTCAAACCATAGATTTATCAATTGTCCTTTTATCATCTGTCAGCCAACATCAACGTGACATATTTTGAAGTTCCATTACATCATAAAAACACAAAAATTTTCAGGAATAAAAAATGTCGATTAAAATTTAATGTTATCCAACCAAGTAGCGACAATCAACCATGTGATTTACAGAATAATATGCTGAGTGTGAATAACTGTGATGTTTAGGAGTTCTCTAATCGTCGCATTCCTTGGCATACCTAACCCAATAGTCGCATTCTCCGGTCTCAAAACCTGGTCAAGAAAAACACTTTATAATAAAATAGACCTTTGCACACAATCCTGCTACAGCCAGATCGTCCCTGGATTATACTTGAGCAATGCCACTGCAGCAGCTGATAGGAGTGTCTTGGAAAGACTCAACATCACTCATGTCCTTACAGTCGAAAATCGTCGGTTACCGAAAGAAACTTTTGTGGATTCCGATATTTGCACTCTTTTCATCCGGGCCACTGACCATCCTTCAACTAACCTCCTGTGCTACTTCCCAATGGCCAATGCTTTCATCGAAGAAGGAATCCAGAAAGGCAATGTACTTGTCCATTGTCATTTCGGAGTGTCCAGATCAGCCACGTTAGTCATTGCCTATATTATGCAGAAGTACAAATTGAATTATGATCAGGCTTTCAATTTTGTGAGGCAAAGGAGAAAATTTATTAACCCTAATCCAGGTTTTGTGAATCAGCTCCGGGAGTTCCACAGGCTGAACTATGAAGTCAGCGGTCTTCATCGCTTGGAAGCATTTGTGAACGTGAATGCCAGGAAACATAAATATAAAATAGCTTCTTTCGCTGCTGTGGTCGTGGGAGTTTTAGTTCCAATTGTAGTATTGGTCGGATGACAGACAAAAATATTTTCAATGTTACCTTCACGCAAGTTGAGTAGTTCTGTTTTAGTAATTTTTATATTTTATCGTTTATTAATAACAATGATTACATGTGTAATAGAATTAAAGAGGAATTTTATAAAAATATATACTCTTTCGAATGTTTTTTTTATATCAGCTATAATCAGACCACGTGATGGTATAACATAAGCCCCCCTCCACCTATTTCATTAACGTTGCGCAACTGAAGGAGGGTTTTCAAAGAGGATTCATGGCACAAAAATGCAATTTCGTTTTATATACATGAGCCCGCAGCACTGAGCAAAAAAAATATAACTTATTAGAATTTTGGTTTTTTCAAATAATGATGCTTTTCAAATAATAGCAGGACGTTCAGCTGCTAAAAATTGATACGCCCTGCCGGTGCAATGCAGTGCCGCTCAGGATTAATGCAAAACCTAAAAATTCTGAGCGGCATTCCAATTGCGCTCGTCACCTTGAGACATAAGATTTTAATTGTTATTTGCCCAGTAATTTCACTAGCTACGGTGCAGATCGAGACACAATTATGCCTACGCTTCACGGCAGAAAAAGCCGTTGTGATACCCGTAATCTAGCCGGCAACCTGTGCAAAGGAGCGTCCCAATGGTGGGTCTAGAAAAGGTAGAAAAGATCTAGTGTCTAGAAATTTTAATTTCCTATATATAGACGTAAATTTTATTCCAAAACTATTAACCAGCTGGACATAGAAAATAGAATCGCATCTACAATTTTTGTCGCAAATTGAGTCGCATTTAGAAATTTATATTCACTATGAGAAAATACTGTAAATTTAAAAATCCTACTAATTATGTACGTTAATATATTTTTACTTTAAATTAAAATCATAATAATATTTCATCCAATTGTTAGCAGTGGAATTAATTCGTCCGTTCATTTATTCGCTCACTGGAGACTTCCGAGACACGATACTTTTTTTTAACAAATGCTGCAAAATCTAGCCTCGGTAGACTTTTGTACTCCCAATATAATTGTTCGCACTAATAATAGCATTCCAAAAGTTGATCGAAATATTTTTTAATCATTAGTTTTCCGTCTTTCGGAATAACTTCGGAAACTGCTATGTAAATAGACAAGTATATTTGATGTTCAACAGAAATTATGCATTTATAGTAACACTAGCTGACCCATCAAACGTTGTATTGCTGATATTAAAATCGCGATACAAAAGTAACAGCTAGATGGGTGAAAATTTGAAGTTGTATGAATTTTTTAATGCTGACTCACAATCAAAAAAATTAAAAAAAAAAATTTCGTTGACCGGGCCACCCTTAACATTTAGGGGGATGAAAAATAGATGTTGTCCGATTCTCAAACCTACCCAATATATACTCAAGATTTCATAAGAATCGGTCAAGCCGTTCCGTAGGAGTTTAACTACAAACACCGCGACATGAGAATTTTATATATTGGATTTTAGATCCGCCGATAGTCAAATAAATTTTGTTTATTTTAATCAATCTTCACTTTTATACTAACTATTACTCAAAGTATAACTTCCTATGTTGCACAATTAAAATTTATCTTTCATGTGTACTAATGTACCTAATAATATGCGCATACTCGTCGCCTGTAAGTGCAACAGCACTCAGGTTTATTTAGAGTGACATTAAAATATGTCATAAGGTTATTAATTATTGTGTTGGCGATCCTAATGAATAAATAAATCCCAATTTTGCTCAAAGCCTTCCTAAAGCTATAACTGAAAATATGAAAGATCTCAAATAACAATCAATAAACTAAACGATATTGGTATTCCCCTTTGTATTAATATTCGTTAAATATTTCGCACCTGAGGCTCAAAGAGCTGTGAAACTTGGCAATGGTTACTGGTAAACAGTTCGGCAATGAAGTTCAGACAGAAATAGAAACGCCCAAACTCCGAACGCTTAAAGCTCACGTTCAACTTTTAGTATTTGTCACCGAGAATATTGAAAGATTTATTTTATCGTAAGAAATCATAAGCAACATAATAGATAATATTAAGACATTAATTAAATTATAGAGCCTTACACTAGTTAACTTTAAAATTGATAAAGTTTTAATCAACAAAGATTATAAGATAAAGAAAACACAAGAATAATATAAAAGTGATATGAAATGAAATGAAATTAATTTATTTGTATGAATCGTGGTAACAATAATTGTTCTTAACAATTGGTAGATGTACAGCACAATTCGCCAATATGTGGGCATACAAATATTTGATTGTTAATATTGGAATTTTTCTATTTATGCGTCATTAATAAAATAAACATTTATTTATACGCATTACACGGTACCTTTCAAATAATAACTTTTAAATACTATTATTTTTGGTTAAAGAATTCTTTGTAAAAATATTATATTTTTTCGCCCGTTCTTCTCAGGTCTGAGGCATTCATTTTGGAATTGGTGGCAGTTTTTGACTTTCAATAAGTGATGTCACATCCTATTTTGAATGAAAATATTTGAATTTAAATTTGAATTTCAAACTATAGAAGCATTTATCTATTATAATTTTAATTTTTTATGTATTACTGTTTTAGGCATCTCTCTAATATTTTTTGGAAGGTGGTTAAAGACCTTAATACACATAACATTTGCGTTTTTTAATGAAGCTCTCTTCTACAGTATGACATCAAAAGGCGAGTTGGATCTTTTAATCCTAATATGGAATAGAAATATAAGTGATGCTCATAAATTGATTTTATATTATAATACGAATATCAACTACTACAAATATTAATTGAGCGAAGAAGCATCTACTTTTTATACTGTTTAACTGATTCTAATCAATTTGAAGGAAATCTTATAAGAACTGAAATCAAAGTCAGTTCTGTATTTTGTACCTTGTTTTTAGTATATTATTCTTTTGTTTCTATCCCTAGTAAACATTCTATCTATTATGTGTGTTCATTTATTCTTTTTTTAATGCAATAAGGGATGAGACGAGCAGGACGTTCAGCTGATGGTAATTGATGCGCCCTGCCCAATACAATATAGTGCTGCTCAGGATTCTTGAATAACTCAAAAACTTCGAATGGCACTACAATTATTGCGCTCGTCACCTTGAGATATAACATGTTAAGTCTAATTTGCAGTAATTTCACTCGCAACGGCGCAGTTCAGATCGAAACACAATAATGCTTACACATTACTGCTTCACGGCAGAAATAAGCGCCGTTGTGGTACCCATAATCTAGCCGGCATCTTGTGCAAAGGGGAAGCTCCTTTGCTTGGGACGCACTGGTAAAACTGGTATACTATGTACGATTAACGAATTAGGCTTTTGTCACACCACTGGCACACATAGTTCTGTATTTTATGTTGTCTATTTTATATAATATAATTCTTTTGTTTTTATCTCTATTTAATATTCTATCTATTATGTGAGTGTGTTAATTTATTCTACTATTTATGATTAACAAATTAGGCTTTTGTCATACCGCTGGCAATGAATGACAAGTAAAAACTAGAAAATATAAAAGACTACTACCCCCTTATTCATAATGGTCCACTAACTTTAAACAGCCGCTTAGGAGTGTTTTTTCTCATTCTGACTTAGGTCAATAGAAGAAGACAGAGTGAGAATTAGCAATGCTTTAAGTTAGCAGACTATTATGAATAAGGGGGTAAGTGAGCTAGTTAGTAGTGTAGGTCCGATAGTTTTGTCGCTGGACTAGCTATAGCGAGTATGAGAGTATGACAAGCGATTACTTTAATAGATAGCTCATGTCGTCGCTATAAACTAGTAGAGATTCCTAGCCAGTCGCCAGTAGGCTGAACAGACAGCGATCAACTATAAATATGAATATCTTATATTTATTTGGGATCTATAACTGTTGTAGGTTTCACGAGCGAGATAAACGTTGATATTTAGTCGCTTTCTTGTTAGCAGTGGGGCAAGTGCCTTATCAAACTTTAAGCATATCTTGGTTATTCTGTCATCTGTGTTCCTATTTTGTGTCACGTATTTCATCTAGATATTTCTACACCTAAAATTATAATTTCTAATCTATCACCCTCACTATGAATTATTATATTCACTATTATTTTTGAGCTTATAAGTGACACTCATTCGAAAGGTCTTTTGGCTAAATTTACGAAACTTTACCTACACACTATTTGTCTGGAATAAGACAATAAAGAGATAGAGGTTGAAACCAACATTCTAGCATAATCGTTAAAATATTGCTTCGAATATTCTCGATAACAATTTTCTGCAATATGATGACTTGCGGGGGCGTGTGGTGCAAGGCATCATATCTGAAATATTTTCGGTCTTCCCTGAAGAGATTTATCAATATTCGTATTGCATAAAGTTGACTTTAAAATTGCCACAGTACACATTTCAAGAAGCACTTAATTTTTCACACAAAATTAAGTTCTACTTGAAATCGAAACAGATTATTGGATAATTTTATTTCAAAAAATTTGCCAATTAAATTTCGATATTCCCATCATCTGAATGTCTGGCGGTCCTCCACAGTGCGGTTTTCAAGGAAAGAAAGTTCCTCCCACGTACAACCAAGCTGTGCGGTGTTTGCAGGACGATACGACATGGGTACCTTAAAAAAAGCGCATAAACCTTATGGTGATCAACACTGCTCATAGACTGTTTTCAAGCCAAAATAATGGCATGAGCGTTGCCATTCTTTTAGGTGAGTGAATCTTTGTCGTATCCATTAGGAAATCTGGAAGAAGCCTCACTCCAAAATTTTGTTAGACATGGAAGAAAATTACTTGACTACGATCCTGTGGTGCGCCTCATATACAGATGGTTGGAGCCTTTATAGTATGTGGCGTATGATACGATAGTAATGATAATAATGCGTAATAAAAAAGATCACTCCTGGTGGAAATCGAAAGTTGCTAATAATAATGATGCTTGAATGAAGCCACAAGAAGCTAGCTTTCATTTCCATTTGAAAATACATATTAAAGATACAAGCTCGCCTGTCTCTTATACGATTCAGCGGAAAGTACGGTGATCCATTTGCACTAAATACAATCTCTCTTATACTTTTTCTTACATTCCGCATCAGATTCCATTCAAATTCGCTCTTTAAATTTGTTAAACCTACCTACTTTCATTCATGCTCTTTATACTCATATGATCAAACCTCTACAATTCAATACCTGTGTCTAACCGCTTTCTATATGACCAAACCTTGACATTATCTTCTCAATATCTGTCTCCAATCGCGCTCTATATGAGACCAAACCTCAACATTATCTTCAGAATACCTGTCTCTAATCGCTTTCTATATGACCAAACCTTGACATTATCATCTCAATACCTGTCTCCAATCGCGCTCTATATGACCAAACCCCAACGTTATCTTCTCAATACCTGTTTGTAATCGCTCTCTAAATAACCAAACCTCGTATCTACTGAATACCTTCCCAATACCTAATCGCTCTCTAATTTCACTGTTTCCATTTATCCCCAGCACTCATTCTACGCAAACACTGCATTTATTGTTTTCGTTCTTCCTGTGCCACACTCAAAATACATGTAGTAACTTTTTAACTGCGAAATTAGCGTAAACACTAAAAATTCTCTACGCATAGCCAGAAATGTCTTCTTGGAGACAATCTGGTAGAGGAGACTCTTCAGTAATAAATCGATAGAAACATTGAGAATATACAAAAATAAAGATGTCATAACGTAAAAACGATGTTTGTACATTGTATCAATTTGTTATGAGTTTTTACAAATTAGCGACGATTTAAAATAGTGCGGATGTCGTCAGTGACGAATTTTATGTTGAAAATAACAGATAGTTGTCCGTTATATTTAAGGTTTTTAAGAATATTGATAGTATTTAATGCTTCACTGATTTATTTTTACTGTAGGCCCTGAAACCAACATTAGGCAATAATTCTGGGATAATATTTATTTATACATTTAAATTTGAATCTAAAACGAAATCGTATTGTTTAAAGTAATCTAATACTGATTTATGTGAGTAATTAGACTATATATTTGTATTTTAACGTTTAAATATCATCATTATCTTCATCAGCCGGACGACGTCCACTGCTGGACAAGGGCCTCCCCAAAAGTATTTCCACGAGAATCGGTACTGTGCTACCCTCATCCAACGTATTCCGGCGATCTTGACTAGTTCGTCTGTTCATCTTGTGGGGGGCCTACCAACACTGCGTCTTCCAGTACGCGGTCGCCATTCGAGGACTTTACTGCCCCAACAGCCATCTGTCCGTCGAACTGTGTGCCCTGCCCACTGCTACTTCAGTTTCCCAAGCATTTGGGCTACGTCGGTGACTTTGTTGACGTTCTCCTACGGATCTCCTCATTTCTGATTCGATCTCGCAGGGAAACTCCGAGCATAGCCCTCTCAATTGCCCTCTGAGCGATCATGAGCTTTCTCATCAGACCCATAGTTAGCGACCACGTCTGCGTACCGTAAGTCATCCCTGCGACACATACTGGTTGAAAACTTTCGTCTTTAGACGACACAGAGTGGTGTTTGACACGTATAAATTAATTATTATATTATATTATTATGCTAAGCTAGCATACTTAGCCTACATAACATAGCAACAAAAAATTATTGCGAAACTGGAGTGGCAGTGGGCAGGGTACATAGCTCGGCGGACAGATGGCCGTTGTAAGGAAGTTTTGGCCCCCCTCAAGATGGACCGACGATCTGGTCAAGATCGCCGGAGTAGGATGGATGAGGGCAGCGCAGGACCGATCGTCATGGCGATATTTGGGGGAGGCCTTTGTCCAGCTGTGGACGTCTTCCGGCTGAAATGATGAAGCTAGCATACTTGCTAAGATTAATTCATTAAGTCTTAAGACTCGTGACCTGAATGGGTATCACAAATTAATATATTCAACAACACGTACTAAGTTTTACGAATTTGTAATACAATTAATAATAGTTGCATTAATTGTATAAATGTATGTGAATCTATTGGATATAATTTATTCAGGTTACTAGGAGGTTTGAACCAAATTTAATACGTTCATAATTGCTAATGATATTAAAGAAATATACAGATGACTAAAGTATTAATAAAAATAGTTTAATAAAACTAAAAAACACGCTTTGGTTGAAAAGATAATAGTTGAAATTTAAAATAATCATCAATTCGTGCCATATCGACGAAAGATGAAAAAGTTAATATAAATTAACAAATATCTTATTATGCAGATTGAAAAATGGAATAATTTTATTAAATTAATGTTTTGTCATCGGTCCTCGATAAATCTACGAAGTTTGAATGAAATTTGGCCCTTAAAAGTGGGTCAAAATCACGCTTAAATGAGTCGGTTACAAACACACATACATGCAGGTGAAGTTAATAAAAAGCGTGTAGAAATACATATTTTTTTTAATTTCCGTGTGTGCCTTTTAATAGTCAAATATTTTTATTTGGTGTTTAGTATCAGAATTAACTATTCTGGCTACAAATGTCATCGTTCATTTTGATAGAGATCTCTTGTTTTGATTGTCTCCCAAAACCTTTCCCTGCATATTATATAGGTTAATGCTACTGCATCCACATTGAAGACCATTGCTGTTACTATAAATAAAGTCCAAGATAAAAGCCTAGCTTATGTCTGTTGCATATACAATGGGGTATTTTTGGAACGTCCGAAGCCAAGCTTCGCCAGTCCAGCTCAGGCAGGCAACGAGGGCGTATCTGCCACGCGATTTCTCCGACGTAAGATCAGTGATATTCAGTGTAAGTGTTTTTTTTAATTAACGTGTTTGTGATGCAGTGCGCTTTTGTGCTAACATATTAATATGTCCATCCCGCTTGAGGGTCGCAAACGGAATGGTAAATGGTTCATGCGTGGGATTCGGGTGTGGGCTGAGAAATTTGATAAGCCGATCCGCAAGCCACTTTTGTATGCAGCGGCGATCGTCGCGGACTATTTTTGAACAGGCCAATGATATTTCAGCTATGTTCAGCGTGTGGCTGTAGACGCCCGCGTCATTGGTTACTGGGACTTACATGAGTGTTCTGCATTGATTTATTATACAGGATGTTACGAAATTTATACATATTATCATGATGAAATAGATATCCTCTTTGCATGGTTAAATTAAGACTTACAGATGAAAAATAAATTTTATTATAGACAGACGTTGTTCTGTACATAATAATTAAATACTGTTACCAGTGGGAGGATCCTTTGCACAGGATGCCGGATAGATTATGGGTACCACAACAGCGCCTTTTTCTGTGAATCACTAAAGTGTAAGCATTGTAATGTTTCGGTCTGAAGGGCGCCGTAGCTAGTGAAATTACTGGGCAAATGAGATTTCACATGGAGGAGCGCAACTATATTGCCGCTCGGTATTTTGTGTTTTACAAGAATCCTGAGCGGCACTGCACTGTAATGGGCAGGGCGTATCAAATACCATCAACTGAACGTCCTGCATGTCTTGTCCCTTATTTTCATTAAAAAAAAACTGTTTTTAATTAGTTTATCAATAATATTTCACAACATCAAGAATTATTTCCTAAAATATGTTTCCCTATTGTTATAATGAAATTGTTTCACATCAGAACTATTAAACCGTACGTCAATAAATTCTCTCATAGAAAATATGTTCGAAATAAAAACTATCCCATCTCTCAAGTTCGTCAAGTCTCAAGTCAATATATATATACATATATTAAGATGTACGAGACTATCTTAGTGACCCAATTTTTGTAGAAGTAGCGATTACTTATGAAACAAATCGGAAAGAACTGGGGAACTTAATATAATAATTTAGTGTAAGTTCGATAAATTATGTAAAAATAAAAGTAAGTTGTTCACAGTATAAAAAATACTTGTATTCTGAATATTTTTTAAAGTGTAAAACAATAATAAAACGACGAAAATTGACTTTTCGTGTACAAAATATAATGTAACTGTATTCATATTCTGTATAAGTTTTTTACTAGTTTGTAAAATCATTAAAGAAATATTTGTATGTTTATGCTATCTATAAAACCTCTTTAGAAAATACAGAAAACGTTAGGATTTCAAAAAGAAACATTAATATCGCGCCTATAATTTAATAGTACATTATTAAATTAAAATGACAGACGAGTCAACCTCAATCCAGTTTTGATATTTCGATTGTGTTTTTTTTTGTTATTATTTTATTCATTCTATCTAAATTTGCGTGCGACAAGTAAACTTTTCGCACTCAAACAACAGTTTCATTTACGTGAAAACTCACGCGTAATTTCGAAAATTTTTGAACCGCAACAGCGAGCGCCAAGATACTACTTTTCCCGCATGAATAATACAAAACCATTAGAAAAATTATAAATATTAACATACCAGTTTCAAATATAAATGATGATTAATGTTAAAGATGTAAAAATTAATTAATGATATTAAATTTGCCAAAGTCGAAGCGAGATGAAAACTATTCTGAAGCGTACGTAGAATTTATAATGTGTAAGCAATAATTTAAATCACAAATTTACGATTGCGTATTAAAATTATGATTGATTGCAATGCTAGTAATAAAAATAAATTAAAGCTTTCAATTAAAAAAGTGAATCAAGTACTAAAAACTTCTTTTTGCGTTTCGATATTGATCCTTATATCATTGAAAATTCAATGAAATTCCCAAAAGTAAAAAAATTAAAAGAAATTACTTTCATTTTTGTTAATCATTTTTTGAAAGAGGAAGGTTAAGGGATCACTGTCGCCCACATTACTAAAGGAAGCAACAAGAGCATTGCAAGCCTTTAAGGAGGAAATACGCACTGTTTTTAAAGATTTAGGTCTTTTCGTCGTATCGTACTGGAAACTTCGTGAAGCGCTCGGAAGTATGGTTTTACATGGCAAAAAGAAACTAGAAGCCACACTGTGGAGAAATGTCATTGTTCCGGATGATGCATGATGTCTAAGTTTATGGCGTGTTGTACGAATATGGGATTTCTTTTCTCAATCATTTATAAATTTTTGGCCATTATAACGGTAAAATAACTTTTCAAAGTCAAAGTTAAAGTCAATAATGTTTTATAGACATAAAGTCAAAAGATTGCTCGTCAACACTAATCACCAAAAATACAATACAAATACATGTTAATTGGGTATATAAAAGTTTAAACATATATACTTTAAAAATAATGCAATCCAGTAAAACAATACAAGGCCGACCCATAAAATCCATAAAAAGAAAACAACTAAAATACTATTCAATTACACATTCGATACTATAATAAGTTTGTGCGTTTACCACTAAAAAAACCCCATTTGTCGCATCACCGCTCTTCGACAACACTTCCCTAAAAGCCTCGCCTAGTATCGGAATACTGGGTCTCGAAATCTCGAGCGATTGCCAATTCCGTGGCCATCTGGAGGGCAAAGCCAAATTGGCTTCAAAGAAACTGGGCGTCATTAATAGAGCACGGCAATACTTCAAGCCGGCCCACATTCTAGCGCTGTACAAAGCGCAGGTCCGGCCACACATGGAGTATTGCTGTCATCTCTGGTCTGGCGCACCCCAGTATCAGCTCGATCCATTTGAACGCGTGCAACGCAGAGCAGCGCGAATTGTCGGGGACCCAGTACTCTGTGAACGGCTGGATCACTTGGCGTTGCGTAGAGACGTCGCTTCATTGTGTGTCTTCTACCGCATTTATCACGGGGAGTGTTCCGAAGAGCTGTTTTACCTAATTCCTGCCGCCGAATTCCACCTTCGCACGACACGCCACAAGTTAGGATATCATCCTCACCATCTGGATGTGTGGCGGTCCTCCACAGTGCGGTTTACAAAGAGCTTTCTTCCACGTACTACAAAGCTGTGGAATGAACTTCCTTGTGCGGTGTTTCCGGGACGATATGACATGGGTACCTTCAAAAAAAGCGCGTACACCTTCCTGGCCGGCAACGCTCCTGTGATTCCTCTGGTGTTGCAAGAGAGTATGGGCGGCGGTGATCACTTAACAACAGGTGACCCGTACGCTCGTTTGTCCTCCTATTTCATAAAAAAAAAAAAAGCCTTCGATAAGTCTGCGTTTAATAAAAGATTTAAATTTGTTAATTGATAATTCAGATACACTCTTTGGTAATTTATCGTAAAATTTAATACCATTGCTTGCAAAAGAATTGTTTATTTTACAGAGCCTAGTAAGTAATCCAGAAATGAGAGAAATTTTATTTTTTTGTTACAAAAATGAACTTACTAAGTAATAGGACACCTATAACACTTACATGTACATACAAACGATATACGATATACGAAAGTTAAATATGTTGTTTGGATATTCTTTCATATCATACTTTGGTTAAAAAGAAATTGCCTCTTTTCGTCTCATTAATTCGTCGTCATTACTTGAGTTTGTTTTAAATATCGACAATAGATTTACATCCAGTCAATTTATCGCACAACAGAACATAAAATTTCAACTTTAGGAAAATTTAGGAATAAAGTAAATAAAAATAAAAAAAATTACTACCGGGGCATACAGATCATTGTCGACGGTTATTGCTCAAACCCGAAGCTCGTGCTGGAGTTCCCCAAGGCTGTATCATGCATCTCCTACACTGTTTCTTCTGCATATCAATGGTATGTTTGACGCCTTCAACATACATTGCTATACAGACGACAGCACTAGTAATGCCGTATACACTGGCCATGCAGGTCTCTATCGGGAAATCGTCGACCAGTACCGGAGCAAACTTGTGTTTTCTATCCAGTCCTCTCTTTACCACTAAAAAGACCCCATTTGTCGTATCACCGCTCTTTGACACACTTCCCTTAAAGCCTTTCCTCTCAACGATTAGCATAGTCCTTTAATGTTCAAATTGATTGGCTTGATATACTTTAGTTCTTTTATTTCATTACTGTCTTTCTGTACTGTCTGTTGATTTTGTTTCTGACCAAGAAAGTATTGGTTTTTACTCCAGATCTAAACCAGTATGTTTGGAGAAGGTAGAGCGGTTAAAGAATAGCATCGTTTTTTTTTGTATATCTTCCACAATATGAGCCCTTGATAAATCGTGACAAGAAAACGTCATCATGTGAACTAACGGGATTAGTATCTTCATAATACCTCTAATTGTTTTTTCTAGTTTGTAGTAGACAGAACCCAAAATACGAAATATTACAGAACATTTATGGAAACTTAAAATTAGGGCAAGGAAGCCATTACGCAACTCTCAACAACTCGCAACAGTAACTCAACCCTGAAAGAGTATATCATGACATCATTATATCTGAAGAAATTGGGGGACCAAAGCTCTCCTACTAACTCCCCGAAACAGACTTATGAAAGCTGAATTTACTAAGCAAAGAATGCTTTTCCTTCCTACCATAATCATAGTTTTCACAAATTCACACTATGAAGGCAGAGGCATACAGTGGAAGATGACGACCCAACTGAGAGTCACTTAATATATTTTCTTAAACATTGCATAAGCATCTTATCAAATTCAACTTTATTTAAGTCTAGCTACACCGGACTACGCTTTGTAATAAGTATATTTAATATTGACTTTCATAGTAATTTCTTTAAACTTCGTGCAAACCTGTATATTTTGTTTTTCATAACTATCTATAGATAGCTCAGAGACTATCAAACTTAACTCTTAGTACAAGTATTATACCATCATACAGGGCAGAAATAACTAAACTAATTAGTGCGTCTCTGCACTCATACGTTTTAAATTCGTATCCGTGATTCTTCAAACAGGCCATCATACAAAAACGTACATTCAGTTCGTACTTTTTTCATGGATCCGTAAAATCAGAGATGAGTGCACAAACACCCATACTCAAAATTTAAATATAAAGTATCTAACATAACAAATCAACCATCGCTGCCCTAAGCCACGCCAGTGTCCCCCATTTTTTTCTGAGCCCTTTAACGCCCCCCTCTAGTTCTCTAACGAAAGACTGAACACGGGAGATGTTGTTCTGTCAACTTCGAATACAGCAAAAGTTCTCCGTGTTCAAATATTATAGCAGGATACTAAATTTAACAGTGAATACGCGTTGCACTGCGGGAGTGCCGGCAGAAGTGAAAAATTTAACATTAACGTTGTGAATTTTTTAATATTTTGGAATGTGTGGGGAATAATTTCGCACGAATTGCTTTATTTATCAGAATAAAAGTACTAGATAAGTTTGGTCAAATACAATATTTATTTACTGCGCTAATGTACACAAAAAATTACAATTTGTATTACAAAAAAAAAAGCGATTCAGAACTATTACAATTATTTTACATTAAAAAGTTTATCTCTCAGAAAATACAACTTTCATTCATAATTTCAGAACAACAGTTCAGAAAAACAACGGGTCAGCACTTGTATAATAATTTTAGGATGTGCATTGTGCATGAACCTCCAAACTGCCTATGAAGTCCTGGTACATGTTGCTAGGATGATACATGACTTCAACCGCTATAAAAGACATTAACCACGGAGTAGGGACAGATACTACGTACATTACTATTACCACTTTTTATGTTCTCCTGATGTCGATGTAATAATACTTCGTGCACATGACATCTGAGTAGGTATATTAAGGTATACTCGCGTCATACATAAGACAATCTCTTCTTCAACTATGGTCGCCTAGTACCAAAACACTGTATAAAATTGTCTTACGAATTTTCGATCAGGACACATCGTGACGCGAGTTAAACATTATACCCATCCCAAGAAAAGTGTTTAACGCCGCTAAAGTGGTTTTCACTACAAAAAGCTAACATTCAACATATTATAAGTCAATTTTCATGTGATAGTTTGAACAGTGTCATAGTTCAGCAAATACATTTAATATTTATTATTGATGTGTTAGCAGTTAAAAAGAAAATAATTCTATTCGACTACCTTATCTTTAATGAAGGCTGGCAGAAAGTTACCGACCTTATAAAGCGTTGAATTCCGAAAACCGAAATTACCATTGTTATGTGGCGATTGAGAATCGAACCGGGATCACCGAGTTGACAGTAAGAAGTTCCATCTATTGGGCCTCCGATACTTTTAAATACTACAACATCCTCCATTGCAGAAAGAGCGTTCTTAGTTAGAGCAATTCTTAATCTGCCATCAGGTGTTGAGAACATTTCAGCATTAAAATTATGCGTGATGACATCATTTATAATATGTGGCTGAAATCTTGGGTATGTTCCGATATGCACTGCGAGCACTGCACAGTACTATCACTAGAAAAATTCGTTCCGTTATGGACTCGCAGTATACTGCCCTAGGGAAATATATGACGTCATAAATCGCCGCCATATTCTACTGTGAGCACTGGCGTTTTCGAGGTGAGGTACTCGCAGTACTTTGATCACGTGATCAGTCAAAACCACTCGAGTGCCTAACGTTTTATAAATAATACCTACAGTTTAAATATTATTAATTTGACAAAATATTTTTAATTTGACAGTACTCAAACAACAGTTTTCTTTAATGAACTAGAAAACTTTAATACACTCATTTGAATGCTGCGTCAAAAATGCGGCTGACATGCGGCTAAAATAGTAACCAGTATACTAAATTTATGTCACACTGTACAGTGGTCGCAGTGCATATCGGAACATACCCTTTGTTCATAACAACCTATACGAGATGAAAGATGTCAATTAACACGCCTATTTTAAGACTTTATAGGTAACTGTAATGTATGAATGAGATTGTCAGAGTTTGAGACGGTATAAAGCTAATATGTTCTACTAAAACAAATCTTATAACTATTTTTACAATACTATGATTATATAAAATTAAAATTATCTCTACAGGGAAGCGTACCAATTGTTCTAATAATAATAATAATAATAAATTTATTTGAAAAAAAAAGGATTGTGTGGTTTTATGAAACCACGGTAAAAGTGAAACGTTTTTTCACATTATAGACATTTAACTAAAAATTTTTGGCATAATATTCCATTACGGGTAAAAAAATCGCTTTATCAATCTTAATTTTATACTTGGAAAATTTTAATGATAATGGGAAATAATAAAAGTAGACAAAGTCTCGAACTAATATTTTTATTGAACTCTGTGTCTTGGCCCTGGTTAATAACATTGAATAAATGTTTCAATTTAATAAATAACAATATTTACATTAAACTCTGACCAACAACATTAACATTAAACACTGACAAAAACAAACAAAATAGCGTGGAGCACTGGCACAAATGAGTAAAAGTCTATAAACTACATGGTCAGCTGCTGCAAACTATAGGCGCCACCCGACCGTCACGCGACATGCAACACACAGACGAAAAAGTTTGAGAGGATATAATAAAAGGTTCACTTTAAAAAACATAGTATACAATGGTGTTAAGAAATTATAATAATGAGCCAATGATGTTCTATGGACATATCATTCGCAGCCTGAAAGCGGAACGGCAAAAGTGTGCTTAAAGACAATGTAAGCACACTTTTTTTCCTAAATCGTGTGTCAACTGTGTGTCAATCACCAAGTCTAAGTGTGCTATAAAGAAGTACTCAAATAAAACGTTGATGAAGCAAAAAAAGATGGTGTGACTTATATTGACTTATATTCGATTTATATAAGATAAGCTGGAAAAAAGCGTGAATAATTTAGTAAAACGTATATTTTTTCATTAAATATGGTACAATTATTGACAAGTATTCACATCCCATTTCTCTCCCGCTTCTCAGAATGAGACAAATGAAAGGTCCAGCACAGAGTAAGAAATGAAAACTATAGAGACGCTCTTTTTTTAAAGGCCCAGTGAACAATGATTAGCAATGTTGTATTTTGTGTACAGATAGTCATTGCCGGTGAATGTGAACGGCTTACAAAAATTCGAACAATTACAAAATAGTTATATTTACACGGCATCACATATTGATAATTGATACTTATTCAAACTGCAAATCTGTAAAAGCTAATCTTTTTTCCGTACACGATATAATGAAAGAAAATTGGCGATAGTTCGTAGAAAGAGAGTAGTAAAGAATTTTACAAACCAAATAAGTCGAGTGTCATTTGCTTGAATCATTTCCTTGAGGCTGATTTATAAAACACCACTAAAGGACTTTAAAAATTCATTCTCAAAAATTATGATAAAACTTTTTTTACATTAAAAGTATTGAAAATCTTTTTCGAAAGTCAGTATATTTAGTCAAATTGACGCACACACAAAACTTCCATTTTGCCACATTTATATTTTGACAAAAGCTGTCATACAAATATAATAATTATGTTGATCTCCGCGTACATTACATATTATTATTCCGAAAAGATACCCTGGGAGAGACGTGTAAGTCTAAAAGACAAATTTTAGTAAAATAAATTTATTTCAGGGAACTTAACATTTTAATAAACAGTTTACCGAACTATTTTATGTTGATGTATTTGTTTGATTTTCTCAATACAGCTTACCTTAACTTATTAGATCCAAATCTATTTAGTTAGAGCGTTAAGAAGTTACAAATATAAATACAAACTAATAAATAAATATACAAACATTCGCCTATATAATATGAGTGTGATTTTTACATAAAAAACGTAAAAAACCTCTGACTAAACAGGATTTTGATAGGGACAGACTGACAAACGTAAAACTTATATCGACCCTCTTTTTCGTCAGGGCTTATAAAATACTTAACTGCTACTCCACAGATGTGACTGTCCAAATCGGGTTCTAAATTCAAAATACGCAGCTTAAACTGAAAAAATGTTTACATTGCTGCCTATTGACCATTAATAGTTTATACAACTGGAGTAAACGCAGAAATGTATAGATGGCAGTCGAACCTTATTATGGTGCCATTTGTGGCATGTGCCATATTTCGGATTTGACGTGAATTGTCTATAGGCATAGAACGTCATTGTAATTAGTATTTAACTTAATACAATTAATATCAGAATTTCTTATCCATGAATTCCTTAACATTATAAAAATTATAAGCATTTAGACAATTTTTGATGCTACTTGGTAAATTATTATAAACAGGAACACAATTACATACACAACTTTTATTATATTTAGTAATTTTGTGAACACCGTATAGATAATACAACGCGTCTTTCTGGATCACGTCGGTTTCGCGGATTTAGATCATTAGCTGATTTAAACAATGTTCTACTGTTAGTATCCGCTCTTAGATAATTTATGCGTCAAGATAGAGCCTCTTGCTGTAAGGCAACGCATGAGAACAGGATAGGTTTACTACTATAGTGTGCATGACAGCTACGTCTTACACTCGCGACTTGTTAAGCAGTTTGTTTAGTGTGTGTGACGTGATGCGTAAGTCATGTACGTTTGAGCATTATTGTAGCATCGTCACTTACATTGTAATTAAAATAACTTGTACAATGAAGCAGTAACATTTTTTTATTTCAAAGAGTGGCAAGTTTTTTGAGTTTCTTGCCACATCTTTTTAACTAAGCTCTACCTTTTCCAAAGAAGTGGTAGATTGTAGAATGTAAAACTTTTATCATTCAACTGTCATTTTTTGTACTAATTGAATAAATTAGATATTAAGGTTTCGTTTTACGCTGTAAGGCACGCAAATCGTGGGATAATTTCACGCATTCTATAATAACTCACTTCTGCCTAACGGCCGTTCCTAATTTACTATCTACAGATAGAGATAAATTACTACCTTCTACTGTCAGTAATTAGCTGTCAATAATCTGAAGCTGTCCAAATATACCCGATAAGTCATTCTTATCGCCTTATATTGAGACGCGTGAATTGAAATTTCCACACAAACTTCTATCGCTAGTAAGCTATACGTCGTCCCATTGACAGACAGCGTGTACGGATAACGTGGGTTACCGTCGATAAGTTTATTGGTACAGAAAAGTCAACGATAGTTACGATTTTTATCTCAAGTAAGAGATAGAATATTGGGAACGGCCGTAAGACATCGTCGCGTTTGTCAGTGCATCGAATTTGGTTAAATACAGCCTAAATGTTGCTCCAGGCTACGCTGACGGCATTCGTGTATGTTACATGAAAGTCTGTCCAGTAGTACCAGTCTTTCAGTATACAAATAAACAGACAGACAGATAGATTGAGAGATGGAAATTCTTTTAATTATCTTCTTGAGTTACATAAAGGCATTTATTTTCTCAAAATTGATTCCTTTAGAATTCTTTTTGATGTCATTTCTAATATACTAGATACTACTACCGCTTCGGAAACAAATGGCGCTCTGAGAGAGAAGAAGCGGCGCAATAAACTCTCCCAGCATTCTTTTTTTGTGCTTTTTTCAATAAAAATATACAATATTGTACAGTCATTTCTATCGCTATAAAATAACCACAATCTAGTCCCAGGCTGTCCGATCATTTAGATATTCAGCTGTGGAATAATAGGATTTACGACAGAGCCATTTTTTTATAAAACATTTAAATTTATTTATAGATAATGCCTGAACAGTGGCTGGGACTTTATTATATTTACCCTAAAAGCTATTATGTATCTTATGAAGCCTACTAAAATTAGTTACAAGCAATCCCTTATTTCTAGTGTTATAATAATGAAAATGACTATAAAGAGCAAAAAGATGACGATTTTTGTGAACGTATATTAAATTTTCATAAATGTACTGACAATGAACAGTCATAATATTTATTTCATTAAATTTTTCTTTGAGAGATTGTCTATAACCAAGCTGATATTATATAGCACGAACAGCTCTCTTTTGCAGAGCCAACACTATATCAATGTCAGCAGCATGAGCTCATAATAAAATACCGTACGTCATGATGCTGTGAAAATAACTGAAGTACACTAATCTAGCGGTCGCAACATTCGTGTACTCTCTAATCTTTCTAACGGCATATGCCGCACAGTTGAGTCTATCTGCTAGATTGGCAATATGTGGATGCATAATATCTTCAAGGGTCAGTGTATACACTTCTATAAGTCCCAGTCACTGTTCAAGCATTATCTATAAATAAATTTGCATGTTTTATTAAAAGATGGCTCTATCGTAAATCGTACCATCTGAATATCTAAGTTATCGGACAGTCTGGGACTAAATTATGATGCCAGTTCAATATTGTATATTTTATTAAAAAAAAAAACACAAAAAGAATGCTGAGAGACTTTCTTGCACCACTTCTTCTCTCTCAGAGCGTCATAGATTTCCGTAGCGGTGATAGTGTTAGAAGTGACATCAAAAATATTTAATAATCGCCTTTTTATAATATCTTTGTGTTCAGCAACACTCGCTTTGACACCTTCAATCGATTTTTGAAAAAATATCCACTGTCTTCTCCATAGTTTTATAATAATATCTATAGATATATCTATATATATGAAAAAAGTATTTTCTATAAAATTTAGTGGTTAGTAAGACTTTATACGTAAGTATCCAACCTTCTCTGTGATAAAACAGAATAATGACCAATTGGTATCCACGAAGACATACATTTGGCAGGCGCCCAGTCGAACGTGAAATAATTAATACATTACTAATACGACCTGACTCATTTTTTTGTCGTCAAGTCTTGTTAAATGCTTACTTATTACATCCTAGTGCTACAAAAACCACCGGGTTACTCAAGTGCTTTTATTACTGGTGCTACGGTTACTCAAGTGCTGTTATTACTGGTGCTACAAAAAACGCCACGTTACCCAAGTGCTGTTATTACTGGTGCTACAAAAAACGCCACGTTACCCAAGTGCTGTTATTAATGGTGCTACAAAAAACGCCACGTTACCCAAGTGCTGTTATTACTGGTGCTACAAAAAACGCCACGTTACCCAAGTGCTGTTATTACTGGTGCTACAAAAAACGCCACGTTACCCAAGTGCTGTTATTAATGGTGCTACAAAAAACGCCACGTTACCCAAGTGCTGTTATTACTGGTGCTACAAAAAATGCCACGTTACCCAAGTGCTGTTATTACTGGTGCTACAAAAAACGCCACGTTACCCAATTTAAAGATAGAAAGATAAAGAAGAAGAAGAAATTTAAAGATAAGCGCCTATCTCTCCTTGTATGTCGGCAACAAACCACGAGTTTTATCGCCCACGCCCCTTAAAAATCTAAGCCTCATGTAAAATTAACATAATGACAAACCGAAATCTATGATAAAGTTAAAACATTTTTTGAAATTTTAGGTAATTAACTAATCCAGAACTCGTAAAACTCATTTTTTAAGCTTAATTAATAACACAAACCATGATATTATTATAGTCTGCGTAGAAGTATTTAAAACACTAGCAGACCCGGAAGTCTGTACATAATAAATAAAATACTGTTATTTTTTTTATGAATTTGTCAATAATATTTCATAACATCAAGAATTATGTCGTAAAATATGCCACCTTAAAATGTTTCACAGCAGAACTGTCCAACCGTGCGTCAATCATATAAATACCACTAGACAGGCTGTTCCATATATTTGACAGCAAATTTTGAAGCGCCACTCGCGAGCGTCCAAAGAACTAATTTTGACGTGTATAATACAAAGGGCTGCGAAGGAGGGTACAATACTCTGAAGAATACTTCAGTTAATAATAATTACATTTTGATCTAATTTCGTTTGTATTTCGTGTTATTTATACTACAAAAATCAACGTAATGAAGTGCACAGTTTGTTTGTTGTAAATAGTTTCCCACCATCCATTCCACCACCATCTCATAGAAAATATGTCCATACAAAGCAAATATTGGAAATAAAAATAATTATGGGTCCCAAATCGAAATAAAAACTCTCCTATCTCTAAAGTTGGACTAAACTGCACTCCATGAAGTAATCCCCATTCGAATCCGTTCAATTCAAGTGTGTCAATATTATTATTATTATTATGAACAGAATTGTGCTGTTAGTTTTTTTCAGACTTGTCACTGAGTCATGACAAATATCAAAATCTTTTATGGACGCGGATAATAAACACTCAATATTCCAAACACATCTCAACGTACCTAATGAAGTTTTGACTTAAAAATTAAGCCGCTTATAAACAGGGCCAATTATTCGCCCCATTGAAATGTTTCATCTAAAATGTTCTTGAAAACATAAAATTATTGAATATTTTTACTAAAACTCCTCCTGAATATGATATTCTTGGCAAGCCTCCTAGACTCGGAATGTTATCTCTAAACTTTTATCAGATTTGGCACATGACAGTTACGAAAATATGTTTAACTACGAGAAATGAAATGATTTTGATCTTTTGACGTAAAATTCTTAACGAATAAACATTGCAACATCAGTAGACTTTCGAAAATTTACCATAGAATAATTTAAGGTTTAATGCGAAAGCGTTATTTTTTAAGGTACCCATGATGGATTGACACTCTGCAATAAAAATCTTTCCAAAGTGTTCGCGATGGACAAAAGAAAGATTGATATCTTCTTAAAGATTTATATTTCGTCTGTCTTAACAGGATTAGATAAAATAGTTCTTGTGTAGTTGAGGTGTCGTGTGCAAAGTAATATTAGAGTAATTGTTTGATAGGTTTAGGTGTATGACTCGATATAATAATAAGATTAAATTTAATCCAGTCGACGATAGGAAATCTGGCGTCGACACAAAGATATTTTGGTGTGGTTCATGTAGATTTTTTTAGGCTCCCAGGATGAACTGATGAAACTTCACTTAGCCCCGTCTGAAACCTCCTCTAGAAGCTTTTTAGAACCTTTTAATAGACGCAAGTTTCTATGGATACTCGCTGACGACCTTCCGATGCAAGTAATAGTGTAGGAGATACCCGCAGGCTAGGAGAACTCCAGAATTCAATGGCTAAAGACAAACGAAATCTGCGGTGAATATAATTTAATTAATTCGTAGCCTCAATTGTATATTAACTACCACCAGTTTAATTTGCTAAAGTCCTAAAATACTTAATAAATTGTGAAATGTTCGTGAATCCGTTCGACAAAACCCCTCAAAGATTTTCACATCTGTCTGAACTATCATTGATAACATTTAGTTTGTTGTGTTACAGTTTTATCTGTATCTAATTAATGTTTTGATTATTATTGTTTTCGGTTGGAATTATTTATACACCTTAAAACAGCCCTTCTTCGATATTCATATTTAGGTGGGTAGACACAACTAGTCTTTTTTTCCTCAGCTTAACGTCTTCTGGGATATGGACTTATTTTCGCTAAAACAGTCCTACAAGCCGACTCGTGTAGTTTTAGTCCAGCATGCTGGCCCAGAGCGAGATTAATAAAACCTTAGAATTTCTCTTTGCAAGTGCAGTGCAGGTTTCATCACTATCGCTTCCTTAGTTTTCGTAAAGTCTTATAAACGTACTGACATGGACTTCGAAAATCAACAGCCTTGCTTGCCTTCGTGCAGGGTCTATTTGGGCGTTTTTTTCGTTATTAATAACGTATAAAATTTATTACTAAATGTAAGTGAAATCTATTATCATAGTCATCCTTCCCTAGTGGAAGATCGCTCGATTTAAGTCGTTTATGGAGTACCTTTCTTCGTATATATTTATGATTTATATATTAAACTGTATTATGCGGTAGTTATAAAAAATATTTGATATAAATGTTTACTCTGAAGGAACTGATAAATCTAGTTTTAACTAAAAGCTAAGGTTATTTGCTACAACTGAGTCTAAACACGTTAACGTTTGAAGTGTTCTGGTACGTATGTATTTCGAGCACTCGTATATACTTCTGATAGTAAATGTCATCAATGATATGTAAACAATAAAACATTGAATTTAACCAGAAAATTCGAATCCGAACTAACCTTCACAGAATAAAAATAGACGAGTAATAAACTCTATTCAGAGTTCATAGCAACAGATTTGTGGTGCCGTCCCTCTCGCGCACGTGTGAAATACAATATGCACTCCTCTAACATGATGGCGCTGTGCCAGAAAGCCGTAAAAATGATTTAGTTATGAAATTTGTCAATGCACTTACACTTTTCAGAGCTGTTTCAGACGGAATGAATTTAAGCGTGGTGTTGTCTGTAGCTACAATAATATTTTACTGTAAATACTAATCTTGTATCACTTTTAGCGTGAGAAAAATAATTTATACGAAATAAGACACGACAACACGAATAAGAACTAAATGTAAGTGCATTCACGGCTAGAGAGTCTACCTTTATCTTATCCCGAGATCACTCCTCTTCTTTTTTCTACTCCGGCATACTTTTTTTTAATGAAAATAAGGGACGAACGAGCAGGACATTCAGCTGATGATAATTGATATGCCCTACCAATTACAATGCAGTGCCACTCAGGATTCTTGAAAAACCCAAAAATTCTGAGCGGCACTACAATTGTGTTCGTCACCTTGAGGCATAAGATTAAGTCTCATTTGCCCAGTAATTTCACTAGCTACGATATATACGATACTTGGTGTCGATATATCGAGCGACGTTCAGTTCTGTCAGATCAGAGCCACCGCCTGCATCTTCATAAGGCGCAAATTCAGCCTCATCTTGGAATACCGTTCTCACCTCTAGGCGGGCGCTTCCCAGTACCAGCTTCTTCTATTTGACCGCATAGAACGAAGAGTGGCTCGAATCATCGACGATCAAGTCATCTCCGATCGCCTTGATACTTTGGCGTTGCGTAGAGATGCTCAGAGGAGTTATTCAGGTTGATAACAGTAGCTGAATTCAACGAATTTGCCTCGAACAGCCACTTTGTGGAACCAATTACTGGCTGCTATTTTCCCGATTTGATACGTCCTAGGAACCTTCAAGAAAAGAGCATTGTCCCACCTTAAAGGCCGGCAAGGCATCTCTTGACATTTGGTATTGCAGATGTCCATGGGCGGTTGCCTCACTACTCATCATCACTTGAGCCTCTTGCCTGTTTGCGCCCTCTTATATAAAAATATTTTTTTAGACTAGTTCCTTACGTCCTATGTTCTATTATACTACAAACACTATCTGTGTTTCAGCTTAAAGGGCGCCTTACCTAGTAGAATTACTGGGCTACTTAGATTTAACATCTTATGTCTCAAACGAATCAGTGCCAATCAGATTTTTTTTATGCATGATCCATATCTCTGTCTATGACAATGGTGCCTCGAGCCATTTTCCCTGACTTTGGTTTTCCTACAGCTATCCTTATTTCTGATGTGATCCTCCGCAACTTCGCGCATAGCCCTCTCCACCGTTCACTGATCGACCCCGATATTTCTCATCAGGCTAATAGTTAGCGACTACGTTTGCATTCCCTTGTCATCACTGGCTAAAAACCTCTTGAGACACTGTAGTATTAAGGATAAGAAGATTTTACAAAGCTTCCCAAACACTTCCCATCCAAGTTGGATTCGACGAGTGACCTCTATCGCGAAATTGGACCTGTCTATCTGGATGATTTATACAAGGTACACGGACTCTTCAATAACAGGAGTACAGTGCCCAACTGTTTTACCAACGGGAGTAGGTGCGACATGGACATTAGACAATATCTCCGTCTTGTCGTTGATGTTCATTTTGAGACATTCTAAGAAGTAGCACGAATAGCTTCCCAAGGGGAAGCTGTATTGAGGCCATGGAGGTTATGATTAAGTCTTCCACGGTCTCAGCAATTTTTCCTAAAACACATACATGATTGTCTCTTCAAAAACTAAAAAACAACTTAAGTCTCATTAGGCCCGTATTCTGGTATCTAGTGCGAAGAATCCTCCCACTGGTATCAATATTTCACACTTAAATATTAGTTAAATAACAACAACTTTGTTTTGAGTCATCATTATCACCATCAAGCCGGAAGACGTCCATTGCTGGACAAAGGCCTTCCCCAAAGATTTCCACGACGATTGGTCCTGCGCTGGCCTCATCCAGCGTATTCCGGCGATCTTGACTAGATCGTCAGTCCATCTTGTGGGGCCTACCAACATTGTGTCTTCGGGTACGTGGTCGCTATTCGACGATTTTACTGCTCCAACCGCCATCTGTCCGTCGAACTATGTGCCCTGCCCACTGCCATTTCAGTTTCGCAATAATTTGGGCTGTGTCGGTAACTTTGGTTCTCCTGCGGATCTCCTCATTTCTGATTAGATCTCGCAGGGAAACTCCGAGCATAGCCCTCTCCATTGCCCTCTGAGCGACCATGAGCTTTCTCTGCGACCACGTCTGCGTACCGTAAGTCATCACTGGCAACACACACTGATTGAAAACCTTCGTCTTCAGACACTGTGGTGTTTGGGACGAGAAGATTTTACTTGATTTTATTTGATTTGAATGCGTGTTGTGAAATACTGGGCTAAATAGCCGCATCAACACATGGCAGCCTTCTACAGTTACATCTGAAAATGCTGATATTATAACCGATATTACATTCAAGAGATCTGATGTTATTAACCAATTGAAGTATCTTGATATTACAAAAGGCGCTGGGCCTGATGGTTTGCATCCCTATTTTCTAAAAAAATGTGCTGAAAGCATAGCAGTACCTATTCATTTTATTTTCAACAGAAGTTTAACTAGTGGTACATTTCCTGCCAGCATGCAGATGGAAGACAGCAAACATTACTCCTGTCCATAAAGATCAGGCTAGGGACAACATTGAACACTATCGGCCCATATCTATACTATCAACATTAGCGAAGATCTTTGAAAAGTTGGTACATAATCGAGTTTACCCAGTAATAGAACCGTGTATAGTACCACAACAACATGGTTTTGTCAGAGACCGCTCAACTGTCAGCAACCTGGCGGTTTACACGGGTTTTATATATGAAGAAATGGTCTGGTGAACAAGTTCACTCAGTCTATACAGATTTCATGAAAGCTTTTGATAAAGTGGACCACTTAAAATTATTAGAAAAATTGGCATTTAAAGGCATAAAGGGAACATTATTGAGATGGTTTATGTCTTACATCAACAATAGAACGCAAAGAGAAGTTGTTAACGGCTATCAATCGCAACTCTGTAGTGTATCTTCTGGTGTTCCACAGGGCTCAATCTTAGGCCCTTTACTCTTTGTTGTATATATTAATGACATTCGTAATATTATAAAAAATTCTGAATTCTTGATGTATGCTGATGACTTAAAAATTTACAAAATTATTAAGAATAATAATGACTGTTGTCTCTTGCAATCTGATTTAGACAGTCTGGCTAAATATTGTGAAGCTAATAAAATAAAATTTAGTATAAATAAATGAAAATCAATGACTTTTACAAAAAAGAAAAAACCCATTAATTTTACATATAATATAACAACAACAAACTTGTAAGGTTGACGAAATTCGTGATTTAGGAGTCATTTTAGATTCAAAAATGTTAATGAATAAACATATTGATAATATAGCAAACAAAGCATTTAAGATGCTTGGTTTCGTTTCCCGAATAGGAAAAAACTTCCGTAACCTAAAAACTTTTATATATCTTTATTGTACTCTCATAAGGTCAACTATTGAATACGCAGTCATAGTTTGGGATCCTGTGTATATTAATATTTACACAGATACTTTGGAAAAAATTCAGAGAAAAATGCTTAAAATAATTAATTTGAGATGCCTGAAAAATGTTTTTGATTACAGAAGCATACTAAAACAACTTAATATGACATCACTTCATCACCGTAGAATACAACTCGAATCACTCTATTTATACAAAATCATACATAATAACATAAATTGCACTGACTTAGTTAATAAAGTACATTACAAAACCACGAAGCGCGCACGTGACACGACTAAAAGACTTTTATATACCACCATCGCGTACAAATGCTGGAATACGATCACCCGTCCGTAGAATGTGTTATAGATATAATGAATACTTCACTAATTTAGATATTTTTCATGACAAGCAGTCCACATTTAAATCCCAGGTTATAAGTATATTAAGAAAGAAGCAAGAAGACGAATACAAAATTTAAATATGAACTATACATAGAATACAGGCTCCTAAAATGTGTGTATATATAATATAGGTAAATGTGTATAATATAGATAGTAGGTATAATATATATATTAATGTATTACTATAATATGTATAGGTATATATTATTATATATCATTGATTATATTATTTTTATTTTATTTTTTAAATATTTAATATTTTATATGTCACTATTACTATTACTTATAAATATTATTTTTAATCTTAATTTTTAAGCATTAGTAGTATTAAGCGTAGATAACGCAATATTGTTAAAAATCAGCGGAACACGTGGTTTAGAACACATGTATTATAATTCTTATAACTTATTGTCTACACATGTATTTGTATTTCTGTTTGTGTTTTTCCAATAAAATAAATAAATAAATCATTTCGACTGATACCTTAATATTTTCAGCAGTTATATACTACTGATATGTATGTGATATGAACTTTATTTCCCCATGCATTCCTAAGAAAATGGTTTGACTAACTGCTACAGGCAATGAGGTGATAAGGGTTCCGTTATTCATATTTAAAGTTGAAAAATCCCAAAAACACAGTCACCAATCACATGAGTGGAGATAGCGTAGGATGGAAGCTATTAGAAAAACATCCCATCATCTACTTTTGATCTTGACCCAATATTGGCAGAAGTATGCATTACAAATATTGTATTTTAAGAGCACTCGGTGAGTCATGCAATTGTTTTGCAACTAAATTCAGAAGCGATGCTATATTTAGCGAAAGTATAGCGTGCGATTTATTCATTATTACATATATACCACATACCCTGTATTTTACGTTACCAGTGGGAAGCTCCTTTGCATAGGATGCAGGCTAGATTATGGTTACCACAACGGCGCCTATCTCTACCGTGAAGCAGTAAAATGTAAGAATCATTGTGTTTCGGTCTTAAGGGTGCCGCAGCTAGTGAAATTACTGGACAAATGAGACTTTACGTCTTATGTCTCAATGTGACAAGCGCAATTGTAGTGCCGCTCAGAAATTTTGGGTTTTTCATGAATCCTGAGCGGCACTGCATTGTAATGGGCAGGTCCTATCAATTACCATCAGCTGAACGTCCTGCTCGTCTCGTCCCTTACTGTCATTAAAAAATACAACTGTTTGCTAAATTCTAAACCAAATGTACATTTAAATAAATATTGATTTTGTTGCAATCAAAAATATCTGTTCTCCTACATTTACAGGCATCCCCTAACTAAAGTAGCAGTAGAAATAACTGCAGATATTTACCTACTATCACTTGTCCATGGTAGTTTAACTGCCAACTTAATTCTTACGCAATTTAATAATTCATCATTATGTTGTATTCTCCGATTTGAAGGCACATAAGTTAATACTTACCGCATTAAAAAAGGTGCAACACTTTAGGGAGTTTTGTATTTTAATGGACAGTTGATTCCGCTTAAAGTTGAAGCTTCTATGTGCAAAAATACTGAAAACACTAATTTGAAACACTCAATCACAGTAAATAAATACAATAAGAATATATAAACCGAAAAAGGACCGAATTCCAATCACATGCAAAGACACCTTTTAAACGCTTTGATAAAAAGTTCTTTGAGAAAGTGCTCTTTTTAAAAATATACTAAAAAACAGATAATATTTAGACAATATAAATTTATAAACAAAACTTATGAACGATGTGGGACTCGAACCCGTTACTGTTCCGTGCGAGTGCTCTTCCACTGAGCCAACCGTTTGAGTTACGTATCGTTGATATATCTTGTTCAACTCACAGGTCACATTACCACTTTAAAAAAAACAAATTGTTAAGTTAAATTTATTTCAAATATTGCAAATATCTTCGGTAAATCCATCAAATTAGAACGGTCTTGAACCAAAAAGATTCTTTTCTTGCAACGTGACCAGCCCTTTGCCTATAAAAGCTGGCTGTGTATTTGGCGACATCTGCAATCGCAACTACACAGATTATGATTTACCCCACCAAGTGTTAAATGTCGGACACATTGTATCTTAAAATATCAATTATCAATATGAATTTCGAACTCAGCTAATTAAGTTCTAAGTTTCTGAGAAAGACCATTTTTTGAAAGAACAGATGCAAAAATTACGCTGAAACAGAAGACAAGATGACCTTTATGACTTCTGTAGTTCCTAATGAATGTTGAAACTCCTCCCGTGAACTTAATTTGTATTTCTAAGCTGTGTCTTGTTATTCTACATATTAGGGGTTAAGGTATGAATCTGCCTATTTGTACTGAAAAATTTAAATACGTTTTTATTTTAATTTTACATATTAATTATTCAAAATAATTATTATGATTAATTAATATGTAATATACATTCCTGCCATCTAATAGGAAGGTCATTTCTGCCTTTGCGATTGAATCGTGGTGATCTGGACTCTACAAACCGCGTGAAAGCATTTTGTGGTGCCGCCTGATAAGAAAACCTTTTGTCACGTAGAAAATTCCCCAAATCATGAAAAAAATAGTAGTCCGTTGGAGCAACGTCTTGCGAATACGGAGGGTGAAGAATGGTTTCTGATTGAAGTTCCTATAGAGTTAAAATGGTTTCTCATGCTGTATGAGGTCTCGTGTTATCATGGAGCAATAATGGTGAAGATCGATTCATAAGTTAGGCTGTTACACTGCAAGTATTGCTATCATTGTTCGGAGTTCGGTACATAAGACATCTGCCATTATTGCTTGACCAGATCGGAGAAAACTATGGTGAATATATGGTGTGGTAAACCATGCTGAGACCACCAAATATTTATCACTAGCTGACGCGGCAAACGTTATTTTGCCATATAAAGTATAATTCACGCGATAGTTTTATAAGTAATTTTAGCCTGTAAGTACATCATTTTGTTCTATTGTCAATAGTTTTTGCAGCGCACGCAAAAATAGGTTTTCGAGTTTACACCTTGTGTTACAAAATAGCAATTTTATTACGGATCCCTAATTTTGAAAAAAATAAAACATAGCCTATAGCCTTCCTCGATAAATGGACTACCCAACACTGAAAGAATCATTCAAATCGGACCAGTAGTACCAGAGAAACAAACAAACACTGCAGCTTTATAATATTATATAAGATTAAGCTTTGCTTTAGGACACTGTTGCGGCGTTTGCCATCGGGTCAGCCATTACATTTTTCGCTTACGGTTATCGTAAAGAATCAACTTTAAATCGCATGTTGCAATTGGATCCACTATTCCTTAATTTCTGTATCGATTCAACAAGGCAACACAAGTTTCAACACGCGTTTCTTTCTGCAGATCAGTCAAATCATGAGGCACCCATTTTTCATATTTTTAATTTTATTGATTTGACGTAAATGAGTGAGTATTGCTGGTAATGTAATGTTAAACCATGCCGCTAATTGTTGGGTAGTTTGGCTCGGATCGAATTACACCATCTCTTTCAATTCATTGTTATTCACTTGTGTGTGGGTCTTCCATGTGGTTCGTTCTTCAAATCAAAGTTTCCATCACGAAAGCGTGTGCAAAATCGCACTGTGTGTTCATTAGCGGTCCCCTCTCTAAACAGAACATTGATATTGCGAGCTGTTTTGCCCCGTTAGTTCCGCGTCGGAACTCGTATTCAAAAATCACTCGAATTTTCGAAGTATCAATCTTTCATGTCTAAGCTGAATAAAAACAAAACAACTGAAAGTTGATAATCGAATGTTGCACATTTTTTAAAAGAAGAACTACATAGTCACAATGTGCAAACTGCAGACTTTCGATCGGCCGATAGTTTGGTTGAGTTCGGCTGTTAAGTGCGCACACTGGCCCGACTAAACAGTTGGGTCTGTGATGAGTGCGCACACTAGGCAACTATCGGCCGACAGTTTTAGGGACAATTCGCTATTAGTTTTAAATCGGCTATTGAAGAGTCTGGCCGACTAAAAAATTGGCGGTGTGCGCGCCTAGAAGAGCGCTGTACTGATTTAACATTCGGCCGATAGTTTGCTGACGGTTCAGTTTGAAGGCAATCGTGTAGCCCATCAAACTTTTTTGTCGGCCAATACCGAATCGTTATAATGTGCGCACTCTCATACATCTTCATACTGATTAAGAAACCAACCAAACTACCGGCCGATCAAAAGTCTGCAGTTTGCGGGGTCTCTGAAGGTTCTATGTCAATTCGAAGTACCTATTACAATAAAACGGCAATTTCATACTTTATCCCCTATTATTATTTTTTCTCCGTTAGTTTTTACTTTTACTCCAATTCACTGAAATAATTCATTAATATAATTATAACCAATTAGAATCTACATTGCCACAACCCACTCAAGAAACAATAAATACTTCAATCTCCGTATTCACTTTGTAGTATAAATGGAATTTCGAAGTACGTGACTTCTTATGCGTACGTGTTTATTTGTAATAAACTCATTGGTTTCAAGCAAACTTTGCGAATAGATTTAATTAGTTTATTTTTGTGGGGAAGTTCCTTATGGCACGTTGTATATTGTAGGGTCTTTTAGGTATGGCTTTACGTGGGCCTACTTGAATGTACCAGTGCCTATTGATTTATGTTAGTTTATAATAATAATTAAAGGGCGAAACCACTGGATTATTTGCATGTCTGTCAAGACGAAACATGTGCCTACTCTTGGATTTGTAAACAACTTTAGCTGTAAATGTTTCTAGCAAATAAAGAACTTTGACTGTTGTGGTGAATGGGATTTCGACAAACGCATACAGTACAAAAAAGCGTTATTCAAATTCATATTATTATGTGTGTGTTAGTTAGTTAGTAGCACACTATTCTGGGCGGGTGCTCCCCAGTACCAGCTTCTTCCATTTGACCGCATACAACGAACAGCGGCTTGAATCATCGACGATCAAGTTATCCCCGATCGGCTTAACTCTTTGGCGTTGCGTAGAGACTCTCTCTGCATCTTCCACCGCATTTATCACGGGGAGTGCTCAGAGGATTTGTTCGGGTTGATTCCAGTGACCGAATTCCACAACCGGAAATACGTCAAAATGCAAGATACCACCCGCATCACGTTGACGTCTGGTATTCCACAACCACGCGTTTTGCAAGAAATTTCTTGCCTCGCACAGCCACTTTGTGGAATCACTTACCGGCTGCTGTTTTCCCGAACCGATACGACTTAGGTACCTTCAAGAAAAGAGCATACTCCCACCCCAAAGGACGGGAACGCATCTCTTGACATCTCTTGTTGCACATGTCAATGGGCGGTTGTCTCACCACTCCCCCCCATCCTCTTACCCGTTTGCATAAGAGAAGTATGTAAAAAAAACAATTAGTACTTGTGTTGCCACTAAATACCGCACAGAAGACCGTTGCTGTAAATATGCTAGTTTTGTCATAAAACATTCTATAAGATATTGACATAAAAGCCTAAAACAAATTAACAGCACAGGTAGGTATGCGTATTTCAATTAAAATAGAATTTATTTAAGAAATATAGAATTTACTAGCAAATCGTGGTATGATAACGTGGAACTTATTTCGTAAGCCAGAAATATTATAAAAACGGGTTGCACTCCGGGAGTGAAGGCGGAACTGAAAACTTGAACATTAACGTTATGGAATTTTGAATAGTTTGGAATGGTAAGAGAATAATTTCGCACGAATTTCTTTATTTATCAGTATAAAAGTACTAGAATTTATGTGGTTAAATACAATATTCATTTATTGCGCTATCGTACACAAAAATAAAAATATTTAAAATTATTTTACATTGTTAATAAAAAAAAAAGTTTTTCTCTCAGAAAAATGGAGTTTCAACGACTGTCTTATGAATTTCCTATCAGGTCACGTGTCTTGACACGAGTTTAACATTTTATACCCATCCCAAGAAAAGTGCTCAACGCCGCTAAAGGAGTTTTCACTTCAATAATTATGTAATATTAGCATATACGATTACTAGCTAATCTAATACCTAGCAAATAAGAATAATTTATTTGACTCAACAAAACTATTCCAGAAGAATCGAAATTAAGTACTTATTTAAAAAATGTATGACTTGATAATAGTATCGATATAAAAACATTATTTAGTACCGGCTAAACTGCTGTATCTGTGTCATAATTATTTCATAACTCAGTCAACAGAAACAATTTACGGAGCTAATTTTCTCAACACCATTAAAACTTGGCACGCGCAAACACCTGATCAATAAATCTCCAGAGTAGCAAGAGTCGATGACGAAGAGCGAACTTGAATTCTGAAATAAATTTAGATACAATTTCGAAAACGAGAAAACCTCTACTCATTCTTCGCGCCTTGTCTTCGATTGGAATAAACAGGAATAAAAACGGTGTGAAGGACCAAATATGCAAAATTAAAAAATGGCGTCTTATTAACCGTACATTTGAAATAAAACGTTACGTGTTAACGTGAAATTGTTACGTGTCAGGCCTGCAAGGACTATGTAATTCCACAAATAATTTAGCACACGCTTGTCAGTAATATATTTCTTACTAAGTACTTCAAATTTTGTACTACAAAAAGACGCTCTAGACATACATTCTTATGTCCAATTCCTCTGGTGTCGTCAAATTATGCACAACATTCTATAATTACTCGGTTACATAAAACATACAATAATAAGTTTAGTTCGGTTGATATTTTCCACCTCAATAAACTCAAATTTAATACAATCATGGTTTTTTACTGTGTTGATTGCTCAAAATTCAGGCCTTTAAAATGTTATTCCCCTTTTGGCTGTCACATCATATTTATATGTATTAATTAAATATTTTTAAGAGCTGTGGATTATGTATAAATAAATAAATAAGGTACCAATACCTACACGATAATACCCACTGATCACCAATAACATTCCGGTAGTTGTATCGCTTGATATACCACACTGAATGTTTACTTTTTTATGGAAGAGGCGGACAAACGAGTACTAACTATATCGCCTCTATTATTACATATACCCTTAAGGATTATTCTCCAATGAAGCCGACAGGGTCATTAAAAGTAAACAATAAGCTTGTAAACACTTTGTTTCTCTAACAACATATTAGATCATTCTCGATCTTGGCGTGTTTCATAAGGTCAAAATTATTTATTTATTAAATTCCGCCAACAAGGTATACACTAATATAAACACAGAATAATACAAAAACAATAACATTCACATGGTAAGTGATGCCTCAATTATAGGCGAAAATGACATGCTATTCAATTAAATTAAGTCACAAAATAAAATAAGAACTATAATATATTATATATCTACGAATACAATCTTGATATAAATTTACACAAAATATTATCGAAAAATAACGATTGAGGTCATCCCTCCATTGAAAGAACTGATTATCATAATAAATAAGCCTTTTATTGTTTCTCATATTCATGCAGTCTTTCGTTTTTGTATAGGTACATGCACTAACAGTAAAAAATAAAATAAATATAAACTATGGGGAAATTTTCTTAATAGTTCCATTCGGTGCACATGTAACTTGTTCCTTTGTCAAATAGTTCATGTACAAATTTCTTTAAATCTCATTACAAGTTTACATTACATTCTTGGCATTTTATTGTGGCAACAGAATTCTCAAAATCCAGGAAGAATTATTTTAATTAGAAATTTTTTAACGTATTAAATAGATTACATTTGGTAGGGCACTTGTTTTAATAGTATTTCGAATTCGAAAAGCAACCATACACATGTACCTACAGTTATAAATATTGTCTCTGAAACTATATAAGTAAAGCTTGTCAAATTAGATAAACTGTTTATTTTAAATATTGAAAAAGTAAAATCAATAGGATGTTTCATTTAACTAATGCACAAAGGAGACTGCGTTTATTGAATCAGCTTTCAACGATATTCTAACACCATTTTGTTTATATTATGTTTGTAATACATTCTTGGAATTATACCGCAGTAGCAGAATTAAGCGAACATTTATTTTAATAAGATATAGAGAGAAAAAAATAGGAATCATAAAAAAAGGTAGGGAGTGTTAATATACGTGAAAACTTAAGACTATAAAATAACAATAATTTGTCTCATTTTTAAGAATATACCTAGTCTTGCAATAAATACTGAAACAAAAGAAAAAAAAATCTGTTGCATATAACATTTTATTACTACATAGATAAAAAAAATATAAAAAGCTTCTTCGAAGTGGTCTCCATTAACTACAATACAGTCCATTAAATGTTGAGGCCATTTATGATTAGAAGAACGCACTCTTTCCATGGGAAAATTCTTCACTGCCAATCGTACGGATTGTTTTAGAGACTCCAAATTTTCATGGCGTTTAGAGCAAGCCGTAACACTGACCATAAATAATAATCCAGCGGATTAAGATTGGGACTAGAGGAGCGCCAGTCTACAGCTCTGATGAAGTCCAAAACGTTCGTTGCCAACCAAGACTGCGTAGACGGACTTTACCCGGCTCCGAGTCTTACTGGAAGGACCAATCTTGGTTATTGAACTTTGTGCTGTTCAGGAGCTTCACTAGCTTCTCAAGAATGGTATCTTGATATACACTTGTGCCGATGTTTTGATACCTTTATCACAAAACTATGACTCAGCACTCCTTCATAGCAAATACCCCACCAAACCATCACTGGAGTCGAATAGTGCCCTCTTGGACTCTGTCAACTAATTGGGTAGCTTCCTTAGAGCTTTTAGCATAAATACGGTATTTTTTTTTGTTAAAATATTGCTCAATTGTAAAAAAAAACTCATCCGTAAACAAAAATTTTCAGTGACCTCGCTTTGCGTACAAATTCAGTAGTTGTTTCGATTGTAGCACCCTATTCTTTTTTTAATTATCAGTTTAGAAATGACCAGTACGTCTCTTATAGGCTGCAAGTCCTAAGTCATCTCCCGAGATAAAATATTTTGCTTTCAGACAGGATTTCTTCGAATTCTTTCCCTTACTGCTTTGACTAGCTTTTTCGTACGAACACTACGTGGATGGCCAGATCTTTTTCGGTCACAAACAGGTCTCATTGTAGGTACCTATCATTAGCCCGGTATACAAACATTTTATTTAATACCAAGCGTATGGAGTTTAAAAAATTGGATTTGCTCCATACCTACTTTGTCTAATGCATCACAGCGATTCGGTTCTCTTGATCACCCCACTCCATTTTAATACCGGAAAATATTATACAATGTATTGCCAAAATGAGAAAACTCAATGAATAATCATATAAAAATGACAAATTCAATATTCAAATGTAATATTTTGTTTATTTTAGAAGAGAAGCCAGAGAAGTATTTTGTAATAGAAAAAATCTTGACTTTCATAGTCTGTAAATTAAATTCTAATAAATAAATTGCATAATTGCATTGCTACCCAAGGGTTTGATACTCATAGCTATGGAAAACTGGTGTCAGTTAAACAGCCGGCTTTAATTTTTTTGTGCTTGTGGTTTTTATATTATACAAAATAGAAGGAACTTATTCATTGCTAATTAAAACCGCAATAAATTCGATGCATTCGTAATAAGTAGCTAATGCGCACAATTTATTTCAAGATCATTCTAATAATTGTTATGAAAGATGAAAGCCGGCTTTATTCTAGAAATAATCGCAAATTTTAGTCTTAATTTGTTTGTTTTGGAAAGCAGTCTTGTTATTTTAAATTTCGCAGCCATATGCAGTTTCCGAACGATAATACTTAATATTATGCAGGATATATCTGTTCGATAATTTTAATTTATTACTTTGTTTTTCAGAAAGCTGTTAATTATAACTTATTCTTTTAAATATGTAACTATTTATTTTTACTGTGTGTGCCTTAACGTCGGTGACGCAAAAGGTTGGTTGGTTATTGGTTGACTACAGCTACGGCGCCCTTCAGACCGAAACACAGTAATGTTTACACATAACTGCTTCACGGTACAAATAGGCGCCATTGTGGTACCCATAATCTAGCCGGCATCCTGTGTAAAGGAGCCTCTCACTGGTAAACTGACTTTCTGAGGTTGGTAGCTTTCTTGTCATTCCTCTGGTGTTAGTTATAAAAGACTATGGGCTGCGGTAATCACATAACATCAGACGACCGGTACTTATGCTCTCTCGCGATAACCCTCATTTCTATGATTATTTACACAAATTAAATTTGAAAACAAAATTTGCAAACGATGCGGTACTCGAACCTGAGATCGTTCCGTGCGAGCGCTCTTCCACTAAGCCATCTAAATTTTGTTTTAAACTATAATTTGTGTGATTCATCCCAAAAGTGAGGGATACCATTTTAAAAATAAAGGATTTTTTAGATTTGAAAGAACGACATCTCAATTCAATTCCCTAGAATGGAAATATTGGGGTTAGGCAGATTATCAACTGTAAAGTAGATCCTGTAGATAAAGCCACAAACTGAGAGTTTGACATGACATATCAAACAATTTCATGTTTTGTATTTTTGTAGACGATCATAGAACTACGTCGCCTACCCGTTGAGGCAGATTTTTACCTCTTATTTAGTTTAATCGTCTTACCGAAACTGTTGGCCACTACAGCGTTCTTTTAACTTGGGGAACCAATGATAATCATTAGGATATTAGCAAGGACTGGACTGTACGTTGGGTGGAGCACGACTGTCAACCCATAGTAGTATTACGGAATACACTTCTCATCAGAAAAATCGAAACAAGCTTATATTAAAGAAGATCAAAAATATATTTATTGACAAAATAATTTGTTCAAACAAAACACAATTTGCTTTTGAATCATCAATACAATAATGAACATTAACGATCAGAACGCTGGTGAATTGCAACGCGAAAAAAGACTGCATTTATTTATTCGTGGATTTCGCCTGATTATGAAATCTATAGAACTTCAATTTTTTTAATATGTTGCATGCGACAATATATTAGTCGTATTGAAATTGTTTCGCTGTTACTGAGATAATTGTGCACTACATCTACACAAGACATACAGTCAAAAATTTTATTGTTTGGCCTCGGTTACTTCAGAATAACGTTTAAAATTTTTCTTTTGTTTTGCTTTTAAATATTACTATAGCAAACAGACACGTTACGCTTGGGTTTTTATTGAATGTATGAATATAATAATATATATAATACTATAATGTATGCCCGCGACTTCCTCCGCGTAGATAAAGGTTTTTTTTTAAATAATAAGCAATTTTGGAATTGAAGATTATCTCGTGTGCTATTCCAGTTCCGGTACCCGATTCCGCTCCCGTTCCCAACATATTATATGAATCTTATTTCGAGGAAGATTGCTATGGCAAACAAAACCTACTATTGGTATAGTTTTATATATTGACGTGAATTTCAGTTTTTCACAAATCCCGCGACATCATTGGTTTTATCCGGGATAAAATTTAGCCTATAACCTTTTCCAAGCTCTAGGCTATCGCGGTACCAAATTTACATTCACATTTATAATATAGGGATAGGGATTTGATCAAAGATTTCTATGTACGAACCTTTCAGTTCGCGCGCGAATCGTTAATAAATTGTTATATTGTACAATGCCGTATTGCGATTTGATACTACAAGTTCGATTTCGTTAGATCATTTTCTATCTTCGCCGGAAAACACCTCTGCAGCGCGTCAGTAGTTATCCAACGAGTTGCAGCTTCCCACGCGAATTCCCACACCACCTCGGCTGAACGCCAATTCTCTAGTTTAGTTACGATTTCGAAAACGAGCCGACTTGTCCCGCCGCCGCGGACACTTGCGATTTCATTGTGTGTTTGTGATTGTGTTTTGTGATTGGATTATCATTTACACTTCGTTAAGTATGTACTTAATACCTTTCATTAAATTAATAATCTTTTAATTCATTAATCACATTGCTATCATATTTTATAGTGACTTTGTTGAAAATGTAGCTTCGTGAAGTTTTTTCTTTTACTTAATATTATATTTCATTTATTTAATGATTTTTATTATTAAATACTATATTTACATTAATAATGTAATCTAAGTGATCAAAAGTATGCTTTGTTTAAGTGGAAAAGTAGTTATCCAACGGAAAATTAAATATTGTGAAATAGGATGGAAGCATAAAAGTTAGGTAACCAGTGGAAGTTATTAAAAAGCCGGAGGCCTTCAGTTGCTACTGAAATAGATTCAGATGTTTCTGTAAATTTTAGCACACCCACACGGCCGTCGTGACTCACACATATAAGTGATCCTCTATTTAATATAGACACTGAGTAATGGACTTTTAATATTGTGACACTGTAAATGAGTTCAAAGATTATAAGTTATCTAATTTCTTGTAACTATCTTGGCATACTTATTACCCATTATTTATGGAAATGAAACTAATCTTGCTTAAAACATAAAGGTTGTTTAAAATTAAATAATTTATATCAGAACATAAAATCGTGCGTGAAATTTTAAATACATTACTTTAAAATATTACCAAATTAAAATTAAACCATAAAACTCAAACAAGGAATTCAATTCTTTATTACTTTGAAATAATTTATATTCCTTAAATACGACTCATATATTGGATGTAGCACATTAGAAACTCAATTGTTATGTATATTACAGTCATTGTAAAACACTCTATTTGAATGAAAAGAGTGGCCGTTGAGTTTCTTGTATGTTCTTCTCACGAGCTCAACTTACGAACATAATATGGTAAATTCGGTAATTTTAAAGAAATATTTGTAGTGACGATTTAAAGCGCTTAGTTTAAGCAAAATTGCATAAAGTTTAATTTGACTTTGAACTACAAAAACAGGCCAAATACATACTCTCTCTTAATTTATTATTTTTTAGATGTTAGGTGTAATAATAATATATATATAATCTAAAATGCAAATAAATAATCTGTTGTAAATTAATGGTGCTATATTATTGCGTAAGTCGTCGAAACCCATAAATTTTTTCGTGATTTCATTGCGAATTTAAAACTTGTTCTTGCAATAAGAAATGTAGTCTTTACGAAATGCTAAGATTTTTTAGTGAATGTGTGAAACATGGTTCAACAAATTTTTTTGGAGGTTTGATTGGATTTTTTCCTTTTATGTAATAAAATTTAAAAAAACGTTAGATTCACTCATTTGGCAATGAAAAACAAATGAAAAATAAGCGGAAAAAATATTTTAAAAATCTTTTCTTATTTAAAAAAGCAACCTTTTTAATGTTTTCAAATCAGCCAGATACAATTAATAGTAACAAGTAGGATCAAGCATTATAATAAAATGTATGACGAAGGGATTTTATTAAGAGTTCATACATATTGTATGCGAAAGAACGACCTATCTGTACATCATAATATTTTTTATGACAAAATGGGATGAGACAAGCAGGACGTTCAGCTGAAGGTAACTGATACGCCCTGCCCATTACAATGCAGTACTGCTCAGGATTCTTGATAAACTCAAAAATTCTGAGCGGCACTACAACTGCGCTCCTAGGTCGTGTTTTAAATCATGCATTTAAGTGCAGTTAGTAATATATCACTAATGACAATGGTGTTACTTAATTTTATGACATATACTCGGAACGGAAATACGAGTATGACTATTTAAAACTTTAAAAATTTCACAATTTCATAACAAAAAAAATATATTCCACATGAAATTATTCGCAATTCTCCAAACGGTTTACTAAAAAAATCATTAGCCAGGTCGTGAATGACTTACATTTACTACTATATATTATATAACAAGGAATGAGCTTCCTTGTGCGGTGTTTCCGGGACGAAACGACACCCACCTTCAAAAAAAGCGCGTACACCTTCCTTAAAGGCCGGCAACGCTCCTGTGATTCCTCTGGTGTTACAAGAGATTGTGGGCGGCGGTGATCACTTAACAACAGGTGACCCGTACGCTCGTTTGTCCTCCTATTCCATAAAAAAAAATAGATAACAAAGAAATAGGAATAGTCAAGGGGAAGCGTTCTACAAATCTGTAAATAAGACAGTTTGCACTACTCCTTCATCATCATCATCATCAACCGGAAGACGTCCACTTCAGGATAAAGACCTCCCCCAAAGATCTCGACGATCGCTCCTACGCTGCCGACATCCAACGTATTCCGACGATCTTGATCAGATCGTTGGTCCATCCTGCCTAGCTGGATTACTTTTTTATTAATGCAGTGCGCTTAGGATTGTTGAAAAACCCCTAAGAAAAAATTCTGAGCGGCATTACAATTACGCTCGTCACCTTGAGATATAAGATGTTCTCTCATTTGCCGAGTAGTTTCATTAGCTACAGCGCCCTTCAGACCAAAACACAGTAATGATCACACATTACTGCTTCACGGCAGAAATAGGCGCCGTTGTGGTACCCATAATCTAGCTGGCATTCTGTGCAAAGGAGCCTCCGATTCAACAAAAGTGTAAATAAAACAGTTTTCACTATTTCATCCTCATCATTTCAGACGGAAGACGTCCTCTGTTGGACAATGCCTCCCCAAAGATCGCCATGACGATCGGTCCTGCGTTACCCTCATCCAAACTTTTCCGGAGGTCTTGACCAGATCGTAAACGAACTCGTCAACAATTTCGACAGTACATCTCCCAATTGTTCCAGGAGTAGGTGCGACATGGCCATTAGACATGATCTTCGTCTTGTCCATGTTAATTTTGATACCTATTCCTTACAAAAATAAAATTCGTATATCGTAAATATATTATATCGTTCATTAATTTTGTTAGAAGGGAGGGTTATCACTTTAAAAAAATAACAAATTGTTTACATATGAAAGTGTGACATCTCAAGTAAAATTCCTAATATACAAATATTGTGGTTGAGCAGGTTATCAACTGTAAAGTAGATGTAGATGAAGCCACAACTTGAGAGTTGAACAAAACATACAAGATTTATCAATTATATGCCACTCGAACGGATGACGCAGTTGGAAGAGCGCTTGCACAGAACGAGAGAGGTCGCCGGTTGGTGTCCCGCATCGTTCGTAAATTTTGTTTTCAAATTTTATTTGTGTAATTAATCCTAGAAGTAAGGGTTATTACTTTAAAAAAATATGATAAATTCTTTATCTATTCGTTGGGAAGCTGTTTTAAGGCCGTCGATCATATGGCTTAAGTCTTCCATGATCTCAGCCATCTGCGAATCCAAAGTGAGTGATATATTCGCCGTTGCGCTACTTGGGTTGTTTGTATTATGTCTAAAACCATCAAATGCTCTACAAATAGCATAAAACCCATTCACAAGAATGTTAATAAGTCGCTTTCCTCACCTATATCTTGACCTACATACGGCACCTAAATAAGCAACATTGACCTAAATTACAAAGTTCGAAAGCTGTATTTATGACTATTATTAATTGCATAGTGAGTTTTACACCTAGTAAAACCAGGTGTTTTATATCTAATATATAAAATTCTCGTGTCACGGTGTTAAACATTGAACTCCTCCGAAACGGCTTGACCGATTCTCATGAAATTTTGAGTGCATATTGGGTAGGTCTGAGAATCGGACAACATCTATTTTTCATCCTCCTAAATGTTAAATGTTACACGAATTTTTTTTTTAATTTTTTTGACATTTTTTTTTAAATTTATTTGATTATGAGTCAGCATTAAAAATACATACAACTTCAAATTTTATTTACGATCAGCAGTTACTTTTGTATCGCGATTTTAATATCGGCAATACAACGGTTGCTGGGTCAGCTAGTTTACAGTAAGTTGTAATATAAATTTAGATAACAATCATTTTAAGTTTAGCTTAAATAGTTATTTATGCAACTGTTGTGTAATAAGGGGTATTAAAACATGAATGTGGGTTTTCACGAGGCGAATCCGAGTGTGATAATAGTATCACATGAGTGTTTTAATACCTAATTATTAACAGTTGCATACAAGACTACACCCAAAATATGAATCCTCTCAAAGATTCTGAAACAGTAAGCTTACTGCTAACATTAAAACAGCTAGTCCTAGTAGTAACCGAATATCATCCATTACTTTACATTTATCCACATTCGTGTTTTAATACCCCTTTTTACACAACAGTTGCATAAATAACTACCTATTACATAATATTTTCTAATGTCATAGTTAGGAAATATAATCTTAATAATATATAGACATATATATGGTCTCCTGTTTTATATTATTCTTGATTCTACAGCGAAGCAACAGTTATTTGATTGACTAATACATCTTTATTTTCATTTTATCAGTTTAGTTTAGATATCACCGAGTGTGAATCTTCGTTCACAAAATCATCTTGACTATTGTACATTCTACCAATCAGCATATCGATTTCAGCTCAACTTATTGAAAACAAAGTTTTACACTTAGATTAAGGATTCGTCTCCACTGCGCTCCAACTAGATACCGTATTATATAAGAACAATAGCTTTTTTTACTACAGCAACTATTAGGTGCTTGTGTACGTGGCACCTTGACACTCAATGGCATCTTTAAAATTTTGTGGCATACGCTTCGTGTTATTTTACATTGCAATTACTAAAACACAAAATACTCACTGATATGGGAAAATTATTAATATTGATCTTAGAGCTTCAATAATTAGAACTTACTGTTTGCAAATTTTATTATCTTCTTGAATCTTTTTAAGCATTATAATTCTCTTTTAGTCTTTGAGATATTTGCAAAAATTAAACCCCCTATTCTCAACTTGTAAGATTTTGTAAGCGGAAATTTATTTTTTTGCAAAACATCGACATGCTATGAATTTGGTGCATTTTTTCCGAGATTGCTGAAATTTACAGGGTAAAAAGATTAAAAAGGCAAAATTGTGTTTTTCAAAACCTTGCATATTTGAAATTTTACTTTTTACGGGATGCCACTGATCTGAACTCAAATGTTTTTATGGAAGGAAGTAGTTCTGTTCATCTAATTAACAAAAATCAAGCACATGTGTCAATAGTTCATGTCTCCTCGGGGTGTGGGTATATAAGTGATGTGGGTAGTGGTTCTAAGTACATAAGTGATTTTAAATCCTATTTTGAATAAAAATATTTGAATTTGACGTAATCATCATGTAGGAAAGGGTAAAATAAAAGAAAATAAATCATTAGTCAAAAATTTTGATTAAAAGCGGAAAATAAATTCGAGTAGCTCTAATTTTGATTAACCTCTGGTCGTCCTCTAGACTCTATTGCTTTTTAATGTTATTTTTGAGTTTATTTCTGATTAAAAGTTCGTAAATGGTAATTGCACAGCAAATTTTGCCACTAAATTGACATAAAATATTTTTACGTCAATATTAAACGTGTATTGAGCAATGAAATTAATAAATTTGGTACAGCCTGTATAATATCTCTCTTTTTAATGTATAATATTAAATACTTATATATTTAGGACACTCACACGCTGGGCTTATAAATTATCCTTAAGTTATTTTCCATAAGTTTATTTAGCTCGTACTAGCTCTATTTAGCTCATACTTCAGCAGAAAGAGAAAAATCTGCACAAGCAGGCACAGCCATGCCTCTGCAATGGCAAATCCAATCTATAAACATTTCTAAATTATTGATAATTTGAAACAAAACCAATTTTAAAATGATACTAATATAAATAACAGAAAAATAAATCAAAATTAATTCAATTATAAGCTACTGCGACGTAGATAAAGTACAACGTTAACTAAAAGTGCTTTTGTTATAATAAGAAAATAGCAAGCTGAAGACAAGGTCGTGAGAGTTGGTTAAAGTAAGTTAAATGACCTACCTGTAGCAGTTGCGTTTTGGATCAGTTAATTAAAAATTATCATTTCATGATAATAGTCCACAATCAGGATTTTGACTATGGCTGCCTGTTTGTGTTTTTTTACCATGAATATTTATCTTACTAGCTTTAAGTGAATTCCATACCTAACTTTATCAAAGCCATTAATATACTTAAGAAATAAAAAAGGTAGAAAAACCGAACCTTGTGGAACCCCTATTTTTACAATTGATCCAGAAGGTTCTATTTACCGCTTCCATTTTTAATCTAAAGTAAGAAAGAAAATCATCATGTAAAATGCTATAGTTTTATTTCCGTAATGGACAGTGGTGAAAGCTTTCTAGCCAATGTTTCATGATCAACATAATCAAAAGCCTTAGATAAATCCCAAAAAACGCCAAGCTCACACCAAGATTGCTCTGAGGCCTCAAGTATATTACAAAAGTCAAGGTAACGGTAGGTATCGCGATTTTAATATCGGCAATACAACGGTTGCTGGGTCAGCTAGTTTACAGTAAGTTGTAATATAAATTTAGATAACAATCATTTTAAGTTTAGCTTAAATAGTTATTTATGCAACTGTTGTGTAATAAGGGGTATTAAAACATGAATGTGGGTTTTCACGAGGCGAATCCGAGTGTGATAATAGTATCACATGAGTGTTTTAATACCTAATTATTAACAGTTGCATACAAGACTACACCCAAAATATGAATCCTCTCAAAGATTCTGAAACAGTAAGCTTACTGCTAACATTAAAACAGCTAGTCCTAGTAGTAACCGAATATCATCCATTACTTTACATTTATCCACATTCGTGTTTTAATACCCCTTTTTACACAACAGTTGCATAAATAACTACCTATTACATAATATTTTCTAATGTCATAGTTAGGAAATATAATCTTAATAATATATAGACATATATATGGTCTCCTGTTTTATATTATTCTTGATTCTACAGCGAAGCAACAGTTATTTGATTGACTAATACATCTTTATTTTCATTTTATCAGTTTAGTTTAGATATCACCGAGTGTGAATCTTCGTTCACAAAATCATCTTGACTATTGTACATTCTACCAATCAGCATATCGATTTCAGCTCAACTTATTGAAAACAAAGTTTTACACTTAGATTAAGGATTCGTCTCCACTGCGCTCCAACTAGATACCGTATTATATAAGAACAATAGCTTTTTTTACTACAGCAACTATTAGGTGCTTGTGTACGTGGCACCTTGACACTCAATGGCATCTTTAAAATTTTGTGGCATACGCTTCGTGTTATTTTACATTGCAATTACTAAAACACAAAATACTCACTGATATGGGAAAATTATTAATATTGATCTTAGAGCTTCAATAATTAGAACTTACTGTTTGCAAATTTTATTATCTTCTTGAATCTTTTTAAGCATTATAATTCTCTTTTAGTCTTTGAGATATTTGCAAAAATTAAACCCCCTATTCTCAACTTGTAAGATTTTGTAAGCGGAAATTTATTTTTTTGCAAAACATCGACATGCTATGAATTTGGTGCATTTTTTCCGAGATTGCTGAAATTTACAGGGTAAAAAGATTAAAAAGGCAAAATTGTGTTTTTCAAAACCTTGCATATTTGAAATTTTACTTTTTACGGGATGCCACTGATCTGAACTCAAATGTTTTTATGGAAGGAAGTAGTTCTGTTCATCTAATTAACAAAAATCAAGCACATGTGTCAATAGTTCATGTCTCCTCGGGGTGTGGGTATATAAGTGATGTGGGTAGTGGTTCTAAGTACATAAGTGATTTTAAATCCTATTTTGAATAAAAATATTTGAATTTGACGTAATCATCATGTAGGAAAGGGTAAAATAAAAGAAAATAAATCATTAGTCAAAAATTTTGATTAAAAGCGGAAAATAAATTCGAGTAGCTCTAATTTTGATTAACCTCTGGTCGTCCTCTAGACTCTATTGCTTTTTAATGTTATTTTTGAGTTTATTTCTGATTAAAAGTTCGTAAATGGTAATTGCACAGCAAATTTTGCCACTAAATTGACATAAAATATTTTTACGTCAATATTAAACGTGTATTGAGCAATGAAATTAATAAATTTGGTACAGCCTGTATAATATCTCTCTTTTTAATGTATAATATTAAATACTTATATATTTAGGACACTCACACGCTGGGCTTATAAATTATCCTTAAGTTATTTTCCATAAGTTTATTTAGCTCGTACTAGCTCTATTTAGCTCATACTTCAGCAGAAAGAGAAAAATCTGCACAAGCAGGCACAGCCATGCCTCTGCAATGGCAAATCCAATCTATAAACATTTCTAAATTATTGATAATTTGAAACAAAACCAATTTTAAAATGATACTAATATAAATAACAGAAAAATAAATCAAAATTAATTCAATTATAAGCTACTGCGACGTAGATAAAGTACAACGTTAACTAAAAGTGCTTTTGTTATAATAAGAAAATAGCAAGCTGAAGACAAGGTCGTGAGAGTTGGTTAAAGTAAGTTAAATGACCTACCTGTAGCAGTTGCGTTTTGGATCAGTTAATTAAAAATTATCATTTCATGATAATAGTCCACAATCAGGATTTTGACTATGGCTGCCTGTTTGTGTTTTTTTACCATGAATATTTATCTTACTAGCTTTAAGTGAATTCCATACCTAACTTTATCAAAGCCATTAATATACTTAAGAAATAAAAAAGGTAGAAAAACCGAACCTTGTGGAACCCCTATTTTTACAATTGATCCAGAAGGTTCTATTTACCGCTTCCATTTTTAATCTAAAGTAAGAAAGAAAATCATCATGTAAAATGCTATAGTTTTATTTCCGTAATGGACAGTGGTGAAAGCTTTCTAGCCAATGTTTCATGATCAACATAATCAAAAGCCTTAGATAAATCCCAAAAAACGCCAAGCTCACACCAAGATTGCTCTGAGGCCTCAAGTATATTACAAAAGTCAAGGTAACTATTAGTAGTGGAACGCTACCTTGTGAAAGAAAACTGTTCAGTATATACAAATTTTGTTATTGTAGGCATGATTGTAGCAATTGATTTAACATAAGTTTGTCACTTAAAATCGTAGTCGATTAAAGGAGGTACGATTTAAGTAGTGGAACTATTTTACTTTGTTATATTAAATTCAGGAAATTACCATGTCTACATTGTTATGAAATTAATAGTTTTACAAGCTTTTATTACGTCAGAGTAAGAAATATAACGAGATTTTATAACTTTTAAGCACCTTCAATACAGAGAGAGTGGAGGTTATAAGTTCATTGATTTTTATTATGGTAACAGGTAAATCTGTAAAGAAGTTCAAACACTTTTGCAACTTCATGGGCCGACGTTATAAGTCTTTTATCAGTTAGATTGAACTCGGTAATTTTTATTTCCTCTTTTATATTAAGGGGGCTGACAGATTTAATACAGAGTTAAATGTAAATGTTAATAAGTTAAGGCTATTTATAGACAAGCCTTCACAGGTAAAAGATCAACTAAAAATTACAATGCTTAAGTCTAGGTATAGCATTTGCGAGAGTTAAAACTTATAAACTAGATTATAATTACGATAATATCCTTTGATTTTGGATCTAGCCCTAACAATTAGCCAAAATTGTTTAAGCTGATTGCACGTCAGAGCAAAATAGGTCAATATTATCCAAATGTTTTAATTTATTGAAAATATTTGAAGCGCAGTGGACAAATTTTATTTTGTGAGTTATGAGTCCTGCTTCATAATTGATAATTTTTCAAGTAGTTCTTACAGCATTATTTTATGCGGAATATGTCTTTGACTACAAATCAATCCCTTTAAATATTATTTAGAAAATGATTGCCTCTGCTTATGTAAATCATATTGTATTTGCTGTTTTTATGCAATTATGATTTGCTTTACAAACAGACTTACAATTATTTAGATTCTAATGTCTATTTTTTCTTTATAATATTTGTGAGCCTCCATGGAAAATTGTAGTTAATTATAATAATTTGAAAAAAAAAATCATGACTTTTTAACCAATGCTTAATCCCAATAATAACATATTAGGAAATTTACGTTAGATTTTGAGTTCATAATTTTTTTTTATTATTCCAATCTCATCGATAAATAGTGATGCTAATATGAATTTGTAAAATAAATTAAATGTTTTCACTAATTGTTCTCTTTGTCTCTAGGTAAAATTTTCGAAGCGACGCCGAACATCTTCTCCCGACAGTGATGACAACCAGCTAGCAATATGGGGGTGGCCGATGATTTTGCCCCAAGCTTCACGCAGAAGCCCCAGCTCAGGCAGGAGGACGATGGCAACAAGTTGATCTTCGAGTGCCAACTCCTCGGGTCCCCTAAGCCGGAGATCTGCTGGTATAGAAGCGATGAATTGCTCAAAGAAGATAATAGGACTCAGTTTAAGTACGTACTATGCTTTTATTTTACAAATTTTATATAATCAAAACTTCATTAAAACTATATTTAACCTCGATTGAAAAAAGTCTTGAGTACATAAAGTCAAATTAAATCAAAATAACTTTATTCATGTAGATCAAGGAAATGACGCTTATGAATGTCTTAATTTATTTTATTTTTAAATTAACTTCCACTTCACAAAAGGTTGAATATGAGAGATGCTTCATCATTTTACAAAGAAATAAACCCAAACGCCAAATACTTAGATGTAGTGCCTTACACGAGTAAGTCAAAACAGTAAATGTAAATAAATACATAAAAACTAGGGTAATTGAGTACAGCAGATACATCAATCCTCCGTACCATACCGTAAATACATAAAGGTATTTTACTTACGATTTAAAAGAAAAATATCTTTTTTTTTAAACATCAACCAGAGTTTCTGGTAACATGATCATCACCACCACTTGTATGCCAGACATTCCAGCATGAAACTTCTTCCTCCGTACTTTGATAGAATCTGTAGTCTGCTTATTCGGTTCATCTTTCAGTATACTCTCTCTTCAAAGGCATCCCTAAGATCTTCAGTATATCAGAATCTTAGTTGATTACTAGGCGACAATTAAATTTAAGAGAAATACAGATTTCTTCTTCAGAATTGATGGGGTTCCAGTAGTTTTTATTTATGAGAGTATCCAAAATATCAAAAACTGAGCACCCAAATTTTGCGACCTCGATTTCCGCTGTTAAAAAGATATTTATAAAACATTTTATAAGCAAAAAATGAAATATTTTTTTTATTGTAAAAAATAATAATGTTTCTATCGTAATTATAAAGATAATTTTGGTTTCACAGTGAAAATTATTGACAATGCAATAGCGCAATGTTTAAACGTCATCATTAATAGCTACGTGGCTACGACTTGTAGCCAAGTTACTTGTAGTTGTAGCTGCTACGAGATAATAACTATCATATAAGTTAAATCTCTGTCTGGTCAACTCATGCCGCATGTGGTGCCTATTCGGCCTTTTATTATTTACACGCACTATTTTGTATGTAATTTAAACTTTTTCAAAAA